>NC_139683.1:5653429-6853429 GCF_964106915.1 Podarcis gaigeae | reverse complement strand
CACTCCATTTTTCAATGAATAAATTATTAGATTGCTTACCTTCCCTCATTATAATTCTATTACTTAATTTATGATTTTTTACTACTTGGTGAAGGAGTTTGGGGTTTGTCCCCCCCCCCCCCCATTTAGAACTTGTTATCCATGCAGCTGTTAAGAGGCGAATGGTAATTTCCTTATCTTCTGGCAAAACCAGACCTTCTGCGTAACAAAACAGCTAAGAAATTTGCTGGCAGCATATAACCTGGAATGCTTTCCTTTCCTTTTATAATATTTATCAAAACGATCTTTATTCAGGGGCAAGACCAGAATATATGGAGCATATCAGCATTTAGTGTTTCTCATTCCCAACACTTATTATTTGTGCCTATGTTTATTTATTTCAACCTTGAAGGTCTCAAATACCAACAGATAAGAAGTTTATATAAAAAAAAACTTTAAGATTAATATTTATTTCCTGTGGGACATATTGCCCTATCTACTTCCATGCATCTAGCAGGATCTCATTATTCAAATACTGTTCACATCTGCTTTAATATGTGTTGACGGAAATATCATTAGCCATAATAATATCACATAGCTTACTCAATAAGTTTGGTCTTTGCCCTTTAGCCATTACATTCTCAAAATCAGTTCTCTCTCGCATAATGTGCCACATTTTAAAACGAGGCATTTGGCTATGCGTCTCATTTGTAGATACTGAAAGAACTGCAGCAGGTGCTCTCCCATTCCAATACTAATTCCTTTGTAAGATTTTAACTGTCCACCTTTAAAAAAGATCCCATATCTCAATCCAACTATTATCATGCCACAATTGCAAATTTATATATATTAACACCATTTGATCACATTCAGATTAGCACAGGACTCAGCTACACAGCTGCAAATAAAATGCTTTAAATGTGTTGTAAAGTGCAATATACACATGTGTTGCTAGATGGCGAAAGTGAGCCATGCAAAATTCAATGTATTTTTCAAAACTTTTTTTAAAAAAAGCATTTTGACAGCGTTTTTTTATATGTGTGTAGATTCCACCCTGCACTAATCATGTTTTGTTCACACTATCACTTACATAAGCAATTACATGAACTAGACACTTGACCAAGTCCACACCTGAAAACTAGCAAGGGTCCTTAGTTCACATCTGATTTCAGAACATGCAGAACAATATCCTATGAAACTGCTTCAGAGAGCCTTAATGGACCACATTTTAAAACAGCCACTCCAAAGAGTACCTGAATCCATTAGTTGGCTAGATCACCCAACAAGCATGGCTTTGGTTTGTGTTGTGCCTTATTCTGCTAAGATTTATAAAAAAGGTAAAGGTACCCCTGCCCGTACGGGCCAGTCTTGCCAGACTCTGGGGTTGCGCGCCCATCTCACTTAAGAGGCCAGGGGCCAGCGCTGTCCGAAGACACTTCCGGGTCACGTGGCCAGCGTGACATCGCTGCTCTGGCGAGCCAGAGCCGCACACGGAAACGCCGTTTACCTTCCCGCCGGTAAGCAGTCCCTATTTATCTACTTGCACCTGGAGGTGCTTTCGAACTGCTAGGTTGGCAGGCGCTGGGACCGAGCAGCGGGAGCGCACCCCGCTGCAGGGATTCGAACCGCCGACCTTTCGATCGGCAAGTCCTAGGCGCTGAGGCTTTAAACCACAGTGGCACCTGCGTCCTGCTAAGATTTATAGTGTATCCCTTTAGGAATATGTGCATACTCTACTATATTGTTAATCCAGCCTTTCCCTAAGAAGCAATCCAATCATAAATGGTCTATTAATTTGATATACCGATTTTTGATGTACTTATTTTAATTTATGGATGTGTTTTATTGTTGATACTATGCTTCTTCAAGTTGGCAATATAGTCTTGAACTTTCGGGCATATAAGGAACTGGGAACTTCGGCATCATCTCTCCCTCCCCCTTTTATCTGTACACACTGAAGGATTGCACTGGCACTCTGTGTCCAATATCAGCATAGTTGGAAATCAATTTTTAACACAACCCCTTTTATTATATTAAGTTAAAAACAGCTAATGCGAGTCAGCAGCACCACACTCAGGAAAGCCGAAGAAGCAAAGGGAAAGAACTATTATGAGAGCATATTTGATTTTTAAATGATTAGTTAAGGGCTCTTGTTCACTATCCTGAGTCATGCTAAAAAAATTAATCAGAATCTTTACTATTCCTAAGCAATTAAATACCAGAATCATTAAGATTCTTAAGCGGAGGTAGCACCCTTAGTGATGTACGGAAGTGGGAGCTGGACCATAAAGAAGGCTGATCAGTGAAGAATGGATGCTTTTGAATTATGGTACTGGAGGAGAGTCCCATGGACTGCAAGAAGATCAAACCTCTCCATTCTTAAGGAAATCAGCCCTGAGTGCTCACTGGAAGGACAGATCCTGAAGCTGAGGCTCCAATACTTTGGCCACCTCATGAGAAGAGAAGACTCCCTGGAAAAGACCCTGATGTTGGCAAAGATTGAGGGCACAAGGAGAAGGGGCGACAGAGGATGAGATGGTGGGACAGTGTTCTCGAAGCTACCAGCATGAGTTTGACGAAACTGTGTGAGGCAGTAGAAGATAGGAGTGCCTGGTGTGCTCTGGTCCATGGGGTCATGAAGAATCGGACACAACTAAACAACTCAACAACAACAAAGCACCCTTACCTTTTGTGGGAGCTGTAGGGGTGGATATGGAGATTAAATATTTCATTACATCTCCCCATCAATCAGGTGGGAGGAGATCATGGGGGGAATGTGAAGTTTCATCCTCCACTTCCTACAATCTCCCCATCCCAACCCCACTGATCAGAAGGACACTGCAGGGAAGAGGGGTCAGGCTGGCAGAAACTTGCTGCCAATGAGGGAATAGGTCACTGTCTTCCTCCATCAGCAAGCTGTTGCTTTTCCAAAAGAAAAAAAAATCCCCTTTCTCAGTGCACAATAAGGAAGTGTGAACCCAATATCTAGATGTGTAGGAATGAGGCATAGATATGGCTTCCACCATGACCACATTTTCACTTTGGCCCCACTTACAGCTGGTATGCAAAGGTTATCCACAAGGGAAACAATCCCTTGGGCTATGAGAGGTTCCCTCCTGCTGCCTTACGGTAAAAGAAGTTGAGGTACCACTATTAAGGAACTGTAGTGCTTTCAAGAATGTCAAGTTAAAATCAACCCTAAAAAGCTTTTACTCTGATACAAGAATGAGGAGCGCCTCTGGCCTTCCTGATGATGTTGATCTACAACTTCAATCCCATGGACCACGTTAGCTGGAGCAGAGGGAAGTTGAAGTCCAACAACATCTGGATGACCACACTGCTCTAATAGATTAGCTCACTGTACCTACCCAAGCTGCTGGTTTCTCATTTGTGTGTCCCTTTCTCGTCCTAGGCCATCTGTCAGGCTGGAGAACTGCTGACTCAATTGAAGTGCAAGCATCCTGTCACTAACATCACTGAATGCTTGTTAAACCTTAAGCAGTGAACCATAATAAATGCAGCATCATCACATTTCATGTCTTTACCTTTCCCCAAACTGGCTTATGAACTCTCTCCGTATAAGAAGGTGCTCAGAGTAGAGGCAATAAATGCCAATGACGTGATAGAAAATTGCAAGAAGGCAGTTTGGGGGAAAAGAAGGAAAGACGGAGTGATGAACAATTTGAAACTCTACATGAGATTTGGGCAAAGACCATAGCACTGAGAAGATAGCACAAGAACTAGAAATGCAGTCATTGGTAGGTAGGGGACACAACAACGACCCACAAGAAATATAAACCTGCTAGTGTCTCAAGAATTTGTAGTCTGTCCCAGCACTGAAATATTACTGCAATGTTGCATTAGGCTACCACTGATGAAAGCATCATATTTCAAATGATACAGAGATAACTGGATAGCCCGACACTATCATTAAAATCTCCCCAATGACTTTTTGCAAGGGAAGAAGAGACATTAACCCTCATGCCCTGGCTAAATTCCAAATGGGTAATTATATTCATTCTGCTCTGCAATTTCAAATGTCTAGGGGTCATCAAAACAAGAGCTTTACAAGACCCTAGATCCCTACATCAGAGCAGAAGGAATTATGTGGTCACAAAGATACGCATCAATAGAAGAGCTTTAAATATCAACGAAGCAATTTGATATGCATTAAAAAAAAAAACACCACGAAACCCAAGATGGGAAATGTAGATTTTAAGGAGCTGAACATGATTAGCAATTCTGGTAGCAAATGCTGACTGCCTGTCAGTCCCCAAAGGAACATAGATTCTTCCTGCCACATGTGATCAGGAGCATAATGTTCAATGATGACAACCCCGAGGCAGTCTGAATAAAGTCTAGATTGCCCTTTTCCGTACTTCCTTCCTGTTTTGAGAAAAGCAGAATTCCCACAAACAGATGATAGGGAAAATCTATGTCCATTCTATGCCATTTCATGCTGCAGAGAAAGGCTCACATGAATGAACACTACACAATATAGAAACATCCCCTGCACATAGAAACTAACATGTAACAGAGGCTTAGGCTAGAACCCTTTACCTGGGCATCTATTTTTTGTGTTAGATCACTTCCTGTTGAGATTTAGGCTTTCAGCACCTTTTCCCCTCTGCAGAGGCAGGGGACTTATTAGGATGGTCCACCCTGGTGGATCCAGTGGGCTTCCAGGTGGCTCTGGGAGATTTTCTGGCTGATATGACTTGAGCTCCTGAGCATCCGAATGGCTTGGGCCGTTGACATGATCACCAGTGATCGCTCCCTCTGAAGGAGAAGGTGCATAGTATGGAGGTACTTCTGGGTCCTTCACTGTAGCTTGAGGCTCAGGTGGTTTCAATGGCATGGAGTGTCTTCCATCAGCTTCAACTGGTGGCCCAGCCATGCCCGTATCTGGACAGCGATAGCCTGACCACTGTTGTCTATACTCTGGTAACCTGTAGGTTAGATTACTGCAACGTGTTCAACCCCTCTGGCTGATTAACATCTTCTAAATGTTTTGTGGGAGGGGTGGGGAAGGGGTTATGGGCTAATAATAATAATTTTATTATTTATACCTCACCCATCTGGCTGGGTTTCCCCAGCCACTCTGAGCAGCTTACAGCACATAAAACATTGTGAAAATTAGACATTAAATTTTTCCTGTACAGGGTTGCCTTCAGATGTCCCCTAAAAGTCAGATAGTTGTTTATTTCCTTGGCATCTGGTGGGAGGGTGTTCCACAGGGCGGGCACCACTACCGAGAAGGCCCTCTGCCTGGTTCCCTGTAACCTTGCTTCTCGCAGTGAGGGAATTGCCAGAAGGCCCTCGGAGCTGGACCTCAGTGTACGGGCAGAATGATGGGGGTGGAGATGCACCTTCAGGAATACTGGGCCGAGGCCGTTTAGGGCTTTCAAGGTCCACACCAACTCTTTGAATTGTGCTTGGAAACATACTGGGAGCCAATGTCTAGCTGCTGCATTCTGGATTAGCTGTAGTTTCCGAGTCACCTTCAAAGGTAGCCCCACGTAGAGCACATTGCAGTACTCCAAGCAGGAGATAACTAGAGCATGCAGCACTCTGGCGAGACAGTCTGCGGGCAGGTAGGGTCTCAGTCTGCGTACCAGATGAAGCTGGTAAACAGCTGCCCTGGACACAGCTTTGATCTGTGCCTTCATGGACAGCTATGGGTCCAAAATTACTCCCAGGCTGCACACCTGGTCCTTCAGGGGCACAGTTATTCCATTCAGGACCAGGGAGTCCCCCACACCTGCCCGCACCCTGTCCCCTCAAAACAGTACTTCTGTCTTGTCAGTATTCAACCTCAATCTGTTAGCCGCCATCCATCCTCCAACCACCTCCAGACATGTTATGGATTATGGGCTTGTTTTTTTGTACTTGTTTTTATCATGTACTTTGTGTTTTTATATTGTCTTTTTATATTGTGAACTGCCCTGAGGTCGACAGATGAAGAGTGACATACAAATTTAATTAATAATAATAATATGCTTACTTGTTCTGAAGCTGTTAATTAACTGTTTTGGTTCAGAACAAGAAAACTAGCAAATAGAAGAGTTTTTAGCCTGATTGCTTGCATGTATGAGAGAAGGGCTTGAAAGCATGCCCACAGCACACCTCTCCTCTTCTGGTTACAGTTAATTGGGTGTAGGTATAACAGTAACTCTGACAAACATGCCCATCAGAAAATATTGACCCAGAAATCGGTCCTTAAGTCTTTTAAATCACTGTCAACTGTTTGAAGCTCTTGTGACCAATTTATGTTCCATCATCCATCAAAGCTGGATAGGCAAAAACTCTTGAAATACTTTCCCCTCACATGAAACTAATTTCCAGTGTCATAAATCTCATGAGTTCTGCTGTCCATTTTGAGTTTCATCTTAATTCAACCAACTTGAACAACTTTGCAAGACAAATTGAAGATGTTGGTTACAATATATAGTTTCAGATATTCCGCAATTCAAGAAGCAAAGGGCTTTTCAATATTGTCAGTAGAACAAAGTAAAACAGTTTCATCTCTCAAAACTGTTTCCAGGGTCCACTGCGTTACTTGAGAGGCACCAAACTTTAGTGCATACTCAGTGGGATCTTTAATGTTTTTCATTTAACAAAAGACCCTGTCAGATGCCACCATGCAGTCAGGTTTGAACACTGAAATTCCACGCAATCAATCCTTGAGGTGTTCCTATTGAAGACATTATCACTTTATTATTGCTGCAACTTTTTAATACACATTTGTTCACCATCATTTATATGTGTCACACAGGTCCAATCCAAATATTCAAATGTACCTCAATATTTTATTTATGGTCTCTGCAGCTATTACTCATAATGAAGAGATATATTCTGAAGATATTTTCATTCTCAAAGAAAAAAAAATTCTTCTCCTCCTCCAAGTTAAACTTTCAAGAGAGGAACATGTTATGTGTAGTTCCAATATACATTTTAAAAACAATTCACTGTACAGTGGTGCCTCGCAAGACGAATTTAATTCGTTCCGTGAGGCTCTTCGTATAGCGGTTTTTTCGTCTTGCAAAGCAAGCCCATTGACAGTTTAGCGGATTAGCGCTATTAGCGGTTTAGCGGCTTTTAGCGATCAGCTGTTAAGCGGCTTATCAGCGGATCAGCTGATAAGTGGCTTAGCGGCTTAGGAAAAGTGGGGGGAAGGGAAAAAACCCCGCAGGAACTCGCAAGACCTTTTCGTCTTGCAAAGCAAGCCCATAGGGAAATTTGTTTTGCGAAGCGCCTCCAAAACGGAAAACCCTTTCGTCTAGCGCACGGGTGTCAAATACAAGGCCCGTGGGCCGAATCCGGCCCGCCAGACCTCATCATGTGGCCCGTGTAGCCGCCGCCGGCCGCCAGCCTTCACCTTTTATTCTCGCTTTTTTTTTTTTGACACAAGAAAGCCACCTCTTCAGCGCATGCACGGCAGCCTACAAGCCAGAGAACGTCTGCCCTCTAGCAGCGCCGGCCATTTTACACAGGAAACCTTCACTTTACATGCATTCAGGAAACCTCCACTTGTTTTCATATTGAGTGCATGCCATCCTGTGATGTGACAGATCCAACGGCTGCCTGAACCCTTCTCTCCTGTACTGTAAGTCCTACAGATACAACTGGCCCTTTGAGGGTGACCAAACTGCTGATGCGGCCCCCGATGAATTTGAGTTTGACACCCCTGGTCTAGCGGGTTTTCCGTCTTGCGAGGCGTTCGTCTTGCGGGGCACCACTGTATAGCAAAGCAAAGTTTATTTTTATTGAAGCCCTGGTCAGGAAATGGTTTGGGCAGAGGGCCACACTGACAAATAAGCACAACCTACCTTCCTAAATGTCTTACTTCAGGCTCCCATCACCACAATTGCTTATCCATCTCACTCCAAAAGATGGATCTGACCGAGGTATTACCAGCTGTTGATGGCTAGTTTACAGGATCATAATTAACATTATTGTGAGATGATCTGCATGATTTATGTGTGCTCTGTAGATTATCGTTAAAATTCCCATGGAATGCCGATTCCCAATAGTAAGCAAATAATATCAAAGTGCTAAAAGCAAAAAAAAGAAGCTGGGATATTTTCATCACTAATATCCTAGCACAAAAAATTGAAATCCAGAACAGATGCACAATTTATTTTGAAACACTGAGCTGTCTAATCGCAGCAGGACTAAAATGTTCAGCTAATTATTGAAACAGGTAAGAATTCTCTAGATATACATTTATTTAATTAATTTTACTTTCTCTAATGAATTAGCATAATTACCAGATGCTCTGCTTGTATTTACTTAATTCAAAATCCTTTATTAGGCATAGCACACCACACATTAACAAACAAACATTATATACAAACTGTATAAAATACGGGTACAGCAACCACAATTTATCCTAGTCCTATTCTTAACTCCCAGAAATTAACCGGTGTACATGAATAACATAATACAATATAATATAAAATAATAATACAACGCAACATCATCACCTACCATTAACAACCACTAGGTCTCTTTATCATGGCCCATTCTTTCTTCATGGACAGCTCTTAAAAATTCGGCCGCTATTAAAGTAATTTGATCATCGCTGTCCGCCAGCATGTCCTGAACAGTTGGTTGAGTAAAAATCTGTTTATTGAATTTTAGGGCCTCATACAATTGTATTCTGGCATAACTGCCAAAATCACAGGAAAAGAATATATGCTCTAGATTATCTAGTTCCTTTTTACTGCATTTGCAGAGACGGTTTTGTATTTACTTATTGAGCAAGTATGTATTTTCAAACAGGGGCAGGAAAAGTAACAAAATATTTTTCCTTGTAGTTGTTTCGATACTACTCCTTACCCTCAACCACATGTGCAAACAGTGAAAGGTCACTATTTTCTCAGTTTATCTCATGTATCGGATGAAACAGGAACTTAGCTGCAGAAGTCTGCAAGGCATAGCAATGCTTTCCAAATTATGTACTGGATAATTTACAGTCTGACAGTGCAATCCTCTGCAGGTCTGCACCAGTGGAAGTTTGTCAGGCGGTACCCTCCAATAATGGGCAGCCTCATCGCTGCACACAAGACTATTCCCTCCCAGGGTAACACAGTTATATATTGAATTCTTAGTAACTTATTAACTCCACTCAGGTGCCACCTTCCATATTTTTGTAGCCATTTTTACCAGGTTTACTGTATTTTCAAAGCTCTGTGACACAATTCATCTGTCCCTACTCTACAAAAGGCAAAAAGAATTCAGTAATCCTGGAAAAATGCAAATAGAACCATTATACAGCTGAACAGCCAGCTCAGCATTACAGGTATTTAACATTTCAAACATCGCAACTGCATACTGAAAACTGAATATACATTTGCAAAATGCACGAATGTTTATGTGCACAGAAGTCTGCCAAGAATTTCACTCTCCACTTCTGATACTGCAGAAGTAGTAGCTGTAACGGAACACTTTGCACACTGAAGTTCTTTTCTCTCCGTGTTGAATCGCTGGATGTCAGAAGTGAACTCAGAGAGTCTGGCCACATCTGTCCCACAAACTCCCCATGCCTAATATATAGGACTGGGGACTGAAGAGCTTGTGGAATACATAGAAACATGCACGTATTGATAACCTTTGGACAAAAACTGAAGAAACAACTCAGTCCATTCACGCCTCACTCAACTCTCTCACAGATTAAATACCAACCAAACAACCTGGTGAATGAAATAACAAATGTTTTCAGAGAAATGTGTGTAGCCTGGAGGCGGCCGGAGGATGGATGGCGGCTAATGGATTGAGGTTGAATCCTGACAAGACAGAAGTACTGTTCTTGGGGGACAGGGGGTGGGCTGGTGTGGAGAACTCCCTGGTCCTCAATGGGGTAACTGTGCCCTGAAGGACCAGGTGCAAAGCCTGGGAGTCATTTTGGACTCACAGCTGTCCACAGAGGTGCAGCTCAATTCTGTATCCAGGGCAGCTGTCTACCAGCTCCACCTGGTACGCAGGCTGAGACCCTAGTTGCCCACAGACTGTCTCGCCAGAGTGGTGCATGCTCTACTTATCTCCCGCTTCGACTACTGCAATGCGCTCTACGTGGGGCTACCTTTGAAGGTGACCCAGAAACTACAACTAATCCAGAATGTGGCAGCTAGACTGGTGACTGGGGGCAGCCGCCAAGACCACATAACACCAGTCTTGAAAGATCTACATTGGCTCCCAGTACGCTTCGGAGTACAATTCAAAGTGTTGGTGTTGACCTTTAAAGCCCTAAACGGCCTCGGCCCAGTATACCTGAAGGAGCGTCTCCACCTCCATTGTTCTGCCTGGACGCTGAGGTCCAGCGCCGAGGGCCTTCTGGCAGTTCCCTCATTGCGAGAAGCAAAGCTACAGGGAACCAGGCAGAGGGCCTTCTCGGTAGTGACACCCGCCCTGTGGAACGCCCTCCCATCAGATGTCAAAGAGATTAACAACTACCTGACATTCAGAAGACATCTGAAGGCATCCCTGTTCAGGGAAGTTTTTAATGTGTGACATTTTAATGTATTTTTAATCTTTGTTGGAAGCCACTCAGAGTGGCTGGGGAAACCCATCCAGATGGGCGGGGTACAAATAATAAATTGATGATGATGATGATGATGATGATGATGACGATGATGATGATGATAGCAAAGTGCCCATCCTTCTGCCAGTTTATTTACTAGTTCATAACTGCCCCGAGTGGCACATGACATTTCCACCAATTAGAACTGAGTCATCACAGTGTGGAACTCATGGCTTGCGTGCTCTCTCTCTCTCTCTCTCTCTCTCTCTCTCTCTTGGACCAATATACCCAGTGCCCCGCCCCCCTTTAAGGGGAAAGGAGAATGGTGTTGCATGCACCAAGGGAATACAATGAGTTTCTATGGAGCAGCACAGTGCCCCCTACTCACAATAGGGGAACGCGGGTGGCGCTGTGGGTTAAACCACAGAGCCTAGGACTTGCTGATCAGAAGGTTGGCGGTTCGAATCCCCGCAACGGGGTGAGCTCCTATTGCTCGGTCCCTGCTCCTGCCAACCTAGCAGTTCGAAAGCACATCAAAGTGCTAGTAGATAAATAGGTACCACTGCGGCGAGAACGTACCGGCGTTTCCATGCGCTACTCTGGTTCACCAGAAGCGGCTTAGTTATGCTGGCCACATGACCCGGAAGCTGCACGCCGGCTCCCTCGGCCAATAAAGTGAGATGACCACCACAACCCCAGAGTCGGTCACGACTGGACCTAATGGTCACGGGTCCCTTTACCTTTACTCACAGTAGTGGGGGGGGGGGGGGGACATGTAGAGATTATGCACTAAACAGTGTTAATAATTCTGACAACTTACACTGATTGCCACCAACAAAGCAACCTGCTATTTCTTGCAACAGTTTAAATGCATTTGTGTGTCATACTGGTTGCAAAACTAGTCTTAATTGGTTGATGGATTGTTGTTTTAATCACCAATCTGATTGTATGACTGTATGAGTTGTATGAGTGCACATTAATACAGTATGTGATAAATGTCTATGGATGTATAGCATGTATTTAAGCAGGCAGGGTGATGGTAACCATAGTGCATAGTCCAAAAATAGAATTATCATCTGTAAAAGCATTCATGCTGTGGCAGTTGACAGAATGGATATAAATATACCTATTAGCAGCTTCAACTGAATCTCTAAACAGCACTGTAGTGATAGCAAGACTCTAAAAATAGCTTGACAATGCTGCATTTGAACACTTGGCCTCAGAAGCACTCTGATGCATACACTGGGTGAATTTCAAATTTTCCCTTCATGTAGTTCAAAATGAACATCTGTGGCACATGAGAGACAGGCAATGTGACATTCTCTGACCTCTCTTCTCTGTGTCTACCCTACAAATAGCTATAGAACAATGTAAGATTATTTTTTTCAACTAGAGAAAATGTTGCACTGGCTAGAATTTTAAATAAGAGAAAGGGGGGGGGAAACAGGTTCCTAAAATAAATTACAAGAGCAAACCATCCCTACATGCATCTTTTGGTGCAAATTGGATTGCACATCTGCATCAGGAGTCACCAGCTGTTATATACATCTCACGGCCCACAGCTACAGTTGGATCATGGCCTCAAGATGACCACAGTTAGCTGGATGAAAAACAAACCTTTCCATTTCTTCCAAATAAGCAAAGCACATTTCTTAATCCCCCCCCCCCATGCCTGTTCTATGTCCACATTTATATCTAACAGAAACTGAATGTGCAGCCGCAAATTCCACATACCTCCATACTTCCCCCCCACTTCAAAATCGCATGTTACAAAAGGGGTTATTTCATCGACTGGCCTGCAAATGTCTTATTTTGAATGGAGCAGAGAACCACAATAGACGCATCTGATAAAGTGGACTGTAGTCCATGAAAGCAGTCACTTTCTGGCTTTTAATGTGCCACAAGACTTTTCCCCAAGACTAGCAAGTTATAGCTATGAATCTTAAAGATCACAGTCGCCTGCTAGGCTGATAGCAGCCACAAGATACAAGAGGCACTTGGTATCAGATTTCCTATACACATTTTGGTTAAATTGCTTCAAATTAGTGTGTTGGGAATATAATTCCAGAGAAATCAATTGTGCTTATTTCTCCTTTACAGGATGGAAAAAACAAAGTGAGCTTTGTTTTAGCACCTTCACACAATGGGTCGGGTTTTACTATTTTAGGCAGAAGAACACAAAAGCAAGTTATGACTTGTACTTTATGGAACTGGTTAATTAGAAGAAGAAGAGTTTGGATTTGATATCCCGCCTTTCACTCCCTTTAAGGAGTCTCAAAGCGGCTAACATTCTCCTTTCCCTTCCTCCCCCACAACAAACACTCTGTGAGGTGAGTGAGGCTGAGAGACTTCAAAGAAGTGTGACTAGCCCAAGGTCACCCAGCAGCAGCATGTGGAGGAGCGGAGACACGAACCCGGTTCCCCAGATTACGAGACTACCGCTCTTAACCACTACAATTAGCACACTTAAGTTGGAAAAGAAAGAAGTAAAATTAGATGTTTTACTGGATCAGTTAGTACTGCAAACCTTTAGAGCTTCTACTGTCAAAGTAGCAAAACAACAACAATCCCAATATTATTGCAATATTTTACAAAACCATTTATTTGTCTGATATACTAGTTTACTTTTCCCCAACAAAATTGTCACCGTACACAATGCCTTACCTATCTCTTCCAGCACCAAACATTCAACGCAGCCAGGCAAATCAATTTTTGTGATAGCGTTCGCTTACCTTTACATGACTGAAGTCACCAACTTTGCTCGTTTCTGGTGGATTTATAGGTTTGTTCTCGACTCGTGGTTTTATCACTTGTCGAAAAGGACTGGAAAGCGGAAGACCACTTACGCTAATTCCATCTAAAAAGCGGGGGAGAGAACATTATCATTCCTACTTTCAAACTCAGAGGCACTTAAAAAGAAATATCAGTAGGCGACCAGATCTTTGACAAGCACCTGTGTCCACCCGGTACTAGGCAATAAACCCAAATCACTCAAGATTCAAAATAGTTTTTTCGATGCACTGAAATTTCAAGGTAATATGATGACTGTGGGAAGTGACAGTTCTAACTATCGCTGGGCAAACTCTCCCATGCTCTTCCTGGTCAGACCCAGAAGCAGACTGATTTGGTTTTTTGTTTTAAATCGATTCCAAAGTCAATCTATGAGGCTTGGGAAATAAAGAACTCCTTTTCCTCCTTGGAAGTTCCCCTGCTCCCTTTACTTACCTGCAAGCAGGGATGGCATTTGAGAACAGAGGAGAGATATTATATACCCTATAAACAAGGCTATTACTAGAAGTAAGGCTGGCCCTATGCCTCTTTCATTATACAGCTACCACAAGCAAAGCAAGTGCAAGTCTTTGTGGCAACCTTATTAATGCCACTATGCCATCCTGCATCCTCTGACAATCTGATATCAACGAAGGCAACATGCCTTCATCCAAACTGCTTATTAACACAATATTTTCAGCAAACATTCACTGGAACAAAGCCTTCCATAATCTCTTTAATAATACTTGCTTAACATTAAATAATGGATAACGTGAATATTATGTATTCAATACTGCAAGAGTTAATTAAAATTTAGAGTCAGGAGGCATTTATCATTAGGTCTTAATAAATTTCAAAATTATTTTTGTCAGATTTGTGGGCACCGACAAAACTCATTACTGTAACTTCTAAATAAGTTATGTACACGGCACATCTATTGCATTATTTAAAATGTTACTTTTATGAGATTCTGTGCAATACAACTTTTCAATTACACACAGGGGAATGTTGAAAAACGAGGTTTCTGCTTTGCCCCTATGCTTCCTTATCTTACTGAGATGAACAAGCATGCTGTTGCATGGGGGGAATGGAGGGGACATCAGGATAGGAGCTGAACACAGCCCTCCAGACCTCTCTGTCTGACTCCTGGACTTCTCATTAGGCCACACTCCTCAGCTACCCTACGCCACACCATCCCCAAATTCAGTTACATGCACACATCATCACTGCATCCTTCAATGGTGAGAATGCCTCTTGCTTGCCTAGATGGAGTATGGAAAGAGGGGTGTGCATGTGTACGAGCCTCTGACTTCACATGACTGCAATGTAGTCTACTGTACTGTACAACAGCAGGAGTTACATCTGTTGCTCCCGACTTTTTTGCCTGTTTCTACCACTGTTGTGCCTGTCAGTATATGGAAACATCACCGCTGCAGACAGCCAGTTTGCTGACATCACATGATGTGCTTATCTGTGGGAAAGAACAATTTCCCAGGACTTTCACAGGCTGGATAAGTCTTTGTGAAGATTGTAACTTGAAACCCTCCGATTGCGCATGTTCAGGAAGTTAGTCAGACTTGCTGGAAGAACTGAACTGAAAGGACGTGTTTTTCTCTAGTGTTGTAATGTCAGAAATAAACATCATGTAAATAGATTTCTGACTTATTTTTCTTTCCCCTGTGGAAGCAGGAGGGAGGGGTTGTGCATTTTACCCACTCTTGGGAAAATGTCGCCTATCAAAATCTCCCTGGTCTGTCTGGATATCAGCCAGAGGAGGTTACCGGTAAGCAAGCTCCGAGGACAGTGAGAGGGGCCAGCCTCTATGAGAGGGGGCTTGCAATTTAACAGTGCCCACCCCTCGCAAAGTTGTCAGAAGGGGAATAAAGCCCATGGGCTTAAAAAAAAAAACAATTCCTACCCCTGCTGTTGCGTAAGAATAGCTTCTCAACTTACCATCAGTGTGGTTTTAAAGATTTCTGGGAAATACCTGATGGATCGCCATATGAATGGTCTCTTTCCCAATTCCAACAAGGGGTGGAACCAAGATGTGGGGAAAGACACACTTGTACACACAAGTTCTGGGCTTTCAATAGAATGGATGAACCCATAATGTTTAAAAGCAGTAGGGGAAAACGTTCACTAGCAACTTTCCACTAGGCACCGAGAAAGGATACAGGTGAATTTATTCGACTTGAGTAATTCAACTGTAAAGTTGTTTAAATTATCATGTATGATATTATGAAAATATCATGCTCTTATTATTCTTGGTATTACTCTGTCCCAGATCCCAAGGCCATACTTTAATTAAAAACACTACAGTGCTACCCCAGGTTACAGACTCCGCTAACCCAGAAATAGTGCTTCAGGTTAAGAACTTTGCTTCAGGATGAGAACAGAAATCGGGCTCCGGCGGCGCAGCAACAGCAGAAGGCCCCATTAGCTAAAGTGGTGCTTCAGGTTAAGAACAGTTTCAAGTTAAGTACAGACCTCTGGAACGAATTACCATATTTTTCGCCCTATAAGACGCACTTTTCCCCCTCCAAAAATGAAGGGGAAATGTGTGTGCGTCCTATGGGGCGAATGCAGGCTTTCGCTGAAGCCTGGAGAGCGAGAGGCGTCGGTGCGACCCAACGTCTCTCGCTCTCCAGGCTCCAGGAGTTCCCCCGGGCGTGCAAGGCTTGCAGGCGGCAGCCTGCAGCGCGGAGCACGGGGCGCCCTCCGGAGGACGCCCAGTGCTTCGCGCAGGTGTCCGCTAACCTTGCGCACCCGGGGGATCTCCCCCGGGAGCCGAAGGCTTGCAGGCGGCAGCGTGGAGCACGGGGCACCCTTCGGAGGCCGCCCCGTGCTCCGCGCTGGTGTCGGCAAGCCTTGCGCACCCGGGGGATCCCCCCCGGGAGAGCAAGGCTTGCGGGCGGCAGCCGGCAGCACGGAGCACGGGGCGCCCTTTGGAGGACACCCCGTTCTCCACGCTGGTGTTGGCAAGCCTTGCGCACCCGGGGGATCTCCCCCCGAGAGCGCAAGGCTTGCGGGCAGCAGCCGGCAGCACGGACCACGGGGTGCCCTTCGGAGGCCGCCCCGTACTCCGCGCTGGTGTTGGCCAGCCTTGCGCACCCGGGGGATCTCCCCCCGAGAGCGCAAGGCTTGCGGGCGGCAGCCGGCAGCACGGATCATGGGGCGCCCTTCGGCGGCCACCCCGTGCTCCGCGCTGGTGTTGGCAAGTCTTGCGCACCCAGGTGATCTCCCCCCGGGAGCGCAAGGCTTGCGGGCAGCAGCCTGCAGCGCGGAGCACGGGGCGCCCTCCAGGTGTCCGCAAGCCTTGCGCACCCGGGGGATCTCCCCCCGGGAGCGCAAGGCTTGCGGGCGGCAGCTGGCAGCGTGGAGGATGCCCCGTGCTCCGCGCTGCTGTTGGCCAGCCTTGCGCACCCGGGGGATCTCCCCCCGAGAGCGCAAGGCTTGCGGGCGGCAGCTGGCAGCGCGGAGCACGGGGCGCCCTTCGGAGGCCGCCCCGCGCTCCGCGCTGGTGTTGGCAAGTCTTGCGCACCCGGGGGATCTCCCCCCGAGAGCGCAAGGCTTGCGGGCGGCAGCTGGCAGCACGGAGCACGGGGCGCCGTTCGGAGGACGCCTTGCGCACCCGGGGGGCACGTGGGGCGCCCTGAAACAGAGGGCTCCCCATGCTGCGTACTGTAGCTTGCCGCCCGACGCGCGGGGCGCCCTGAAGCAGAGCGCCCCTCGCTCCAGGCAGACATGGGCCAGCCCCACAAGCTCGGGGGACAGCGGGGAGGCGCAGCACCGCCATCCCACTGTTCCCCGACCTGGTTTGGGGGGGGGGAAATAAAGGGGGGAAAATTTCCTTTATTTCCCCCCCAAAAAAGTAGGTGCGTCCTATGGGACGGAGCGTCCTATGGGATGAAAAATACGGTAAGTACTTAACCTGAGGTACCACTGTATTCAGATTACATATCAAGCTTACCAGATCTGACCACATGCTGATTCTCAATTACCACTGCACTAAGGGATATGGTAAGATTATATATAAGCGCTAATGGGAAAGCTTGGTGAACTTTGCCTCTATCCAAACACAGCTTTGGAGGGATTTTAAAGACATGTAGTCAACTAGATCAACTGCTGGTTCCATTACAGCCAGGGTGATATTTGCCATTAAGGTTGCAAAGTAAGAGATGTCACACATTAACAGCTTTGAAATATCCCTAACTAAGCCAAAAAACCCCACTGCATACCAAAAAAGAATCCAAAACTCACCATCATTAAGGTCTTGCAGGAGGTTTTCCTGGCAGGAGAAGTCAAGCTTTACTTTAATGTACACAATAAATGTAGCAATGTGTCCTGGTTTTAGAGGAAACTGAGAGAGCGTGTCTTCCAGATTCCAGCTCAGAAAGTCACCAAACAGCTTTCCTATAAAAATAATAACAACAACATACAGAAGTTATAATAATAATAATAATAAATTTTATTTATATCCCGCCCTCCCCAGCCGAAGCCGGGCTCAGGGCGGCTAACAACAATCAACAATCAAACAATCAGATTCTAAAAAACACATTCTAAAAATATTTCATTATAAAAATCAATTAAAATCAAATTAATGGCAACTAATTAAGCAAGATTCTAAGCAGGTTGCCAGAGGAGGGAGTCAGGCTGCGCCCTGGCCAAAGGCCTGGTGGAACAACTCTGTCTTGCAGGCCCTGCGGAAGGATGTCAGGTCCCGCTGGGCCCTAGTCTCTTGTGACAGAGCGTTCCACCAGATTGGAGCCGCAGCCGAGAAGGCCCTGGCTCTAGTTGAGGCCAGCCTAACCTCTCTGAGGCCTGGGACCTTGAGGATGTTATTATTTGCAGACCGTAGGTTTCTCTGTGGGGCATACCAGGAGAGGCGGTCCCGTAGGTACGAGGGTCCTAGGCCGTAGACAAACACAATAAGGATACTGGATCAAACTATAAAATACCCAGTGTTCAGTATGGCTTCTCCTGAATACACAGAATTTTCTTTTTCAAAAACAAAAAAATGATTTCTGTCCACTTTTATGGAAAAAGTGACTAGTAAATATAACAACAACAACAACAACAACAACAACACCTAGGCCCAGAATTCTCAATTCTATTTGGAGCTGATCTATTAGAAAGCAGCCAGGTTTGCAGGGTATGGAGGAAGCAGAAAGCCAAGAAAATAACTCCCCTGAATGTCAGGTTATTTACTACCTGTTAAGTGCAATATGAAAGGGACGTGGGTGGTGCTGTGGGTTAAAACACAGAGCCTAGGACCTGCCGATCAGAAGGTCAGCAGTTTGAATCCCCGCAACGGGGTAAGCTCCTGTTGCTCGGTCCTTGCTCCTGCCAACCTAGCAGTATGAAAGCACATCAAAGTGCAAGTAGATAAATAGGTACCACTGTGGCGGGAAGGTAAACAGCGTTTCTGTACGCTGCTCTGGTTTGCCAGAAGCGGCTTAGTCATGCTGGCCACATGACCCAGAAGCGGTACACTGGCTCCCTTGGCCAATAAAGCGAGATGAGCGCCGCAACCCCAGATTCAGCCACGACTGGATCTAATGGTCAGGGGTCCCTTTACCTTTAAGTGCAATATGGGCGGGGGGGACACAAAACTAGAAAAAGTTCGGTATATAACTCCGTGCTCTGAACACAAGAAAACAGGGCAAGAAAAGTAGCATATGGGTTGCAAGAGTAATTGCTGGGGTTTTGTTGGCACCTGCCTGTCTTGAGAGACAACGAGTTGCACCTCTGGGCATGAAGTCAAACCACTGGAAAATCTCAGCACCTGCTATGGCTGCGGAGACTGGTAACTTGGTCTTTTTGCTGGGTTAGCAGCATCAAAGCAATCTCTCTGGGCCACAAGCTTGGACATAGAAATATTGGGCTGCCCAGATGACAAGACCCTTCTCTTGGCCTCACTGGTGTGGTCCAAAGGAAAGCAGAGGGATGTGTTTGGCACCAGTTTGGCTGCAGGAGTTGCCGGAAGGAGGAGTACAAAGTGCCATCCAACTGCCTTAGGGACTCCACTCCAGATTTGGGTAGTGTTTACTCCTTTTCTTCTCCCAAAGATGTCCTGCAAGTCAGCGGGTAGTTACTGGGGTAGGTGGGTGAATTGATTCAATTTATATCCTCCCCTTGCTCCCAAAAAGGCCCAGGGCAGCAGTATTAGAATTTGAGAATGGCAGAAATAGATTTACATTAGTTAGATTAAAAGGCTATGCCTATTAATTTATTTCAAACATTTATTTTTATGATGAGAGCACAAAAGCAGATTCTAAATATCTGCAGCATGTATCACTGCTGAGAACTAAGAGATCACCAGAATTTGCAGGCTTGTGCAAAGAGTTATATTTTTTAAAGGCCCCAAACATTGTTGCACTTGTTCGGATCACTGTTTGCCCGAGTGCTTCGAAGTAACTAAATTATTAAAATACATATTTTTAATCTAAAACTTGCACAGTTAACTATTTTTCCTGTAGCAGTCAGCCGGAGATGCATTATTCATTACAACAGGATTGCCAACTATTGCCTTTATTATCAGAAACACAATAACGAATATTGTTTTCCATTCCAGTAAAAGTTCATTTAAGATGCAAGCACATCAAAAGAATGGCCACTTTCTGACATCTTATTTTTAGTAGCCAATTTTAAGTTCTTTCTATCAAGGTGGTGTAGTATCTTCAGATCCACTGTCCACTGTTGCAAATGTTGTCTTCAAGCAAAGCTCATTGTGACTTCCTTACTTATGAAGTCCCCCTGAAGTTAATGGAACTTATTTGAAGGTGTGCTGCGCTGGCTCGCCAGATGCAGCTTGTCACGCTGGCCACGTGACCCGGAAGTGTCTGCGGACAGCGCTGGCTCCCGGCCTATAGAGTGAGATGAGCGCACAACCCTGGCAAGACTGGCCCGTACGGGCAGGGGTACCTTTACCTTTACTTTACCTATTTGAAGATGACATGGAGAGGTTTGCAACTCAAGTCCAATTGGGAGCAACTTCACTTAAACTTTTTTTCTACTGATTTCAATGGGGCTTTGTTCATTACTAACTAAAGCAGGCTCAGAGTTGTTTAAATTTTCTCCCCTTAACATAATGTTGTTGTTGTTTAGTCATTTAGTCGTGTCCAACTCTTCGTGACCCCATGGACCAGAGCACACCAGGCACTTCTGTCTTCCACTGCCTCCCACAGTTTAGTCAGACTCATCTTTGTAGCTTCGAGAACACTGTCCAACCATCTCGTCCTCTGTCGTCCCCTTCTCCTTGTGCCCTCAATCTTTGCCAACATCAGGGTCTTTTCTAGGGAGTCTTCTCTTCTCATGAGGTGGCCAAAGTATTGGAGCCTCAGCTTCACAATCTGTCCTTCCGGTGAGCACTCAGGGCTAATTTCCTTAAGAATGGATGCGTTTACCTTTACATAATAAGTAAAGGTAAAAAGGTAAAGGACCCCTGGATGGTTAAGTCCAGTCAAAGGCGACTATGAGGTTGCGGTGCTCATCTCGCTTTCAGGCCAAGGGAGCCGGCATTTGTCCACAGACAGTTTTCCGGATCATATGGCCAGCATGACTAAACCGCTACTGGTGTACAGAGGACCGTGACAAGTGCCAGAGCGCATGGAAATGCCGTTTTCCTTCCCGCCACAGCAGTACCTATTTATCTACTTGCACTGGCGTGCTTTTGAACTGCTAGGTTGGCAGGAGCAGGGACAGAGAAACGGGAGCTCACCCCATCGCGGGCATTTGAACCGCCAACCTTCCGATCAGCAAGCCCAAGAGGTACATCAACTGTGAAAATATTTTACTGCTTATTAATCCATTGTCAGGAAGGTATGTATTTTCCATGCATCTCAAAAGTCAAAATCCTATGATCAAAACCTGGCATCGTATGCTATGGTTTAAAGGTAAAGGTAAAGGGACCCCTGACACTTAAGTCCAGTTGCGAACGACTCTGGGGAGCCAGCGTTTGTCCACAGACAGTTTTTCCGGGTCATGTGGCCAGCATGACTAAGCCGCTTCTGGCAAAACCAGAGCAGCGCACGGAAATGCCATTTACCTTCCCGCCAGAGCGGTACCTCTTTATCTACTTGCACTGGCGTGCTTTCGAACTGCTAGGTTGGCAGAAGCTGGGACAGAGAAACGGGAGCTCACCCTGTCGCGGGGATTCAAACCGCCGACCTTCCAATCGGCAAGCCCAAGGCTCAGTGGTTTAGACCACAGCGCCACCCGCATCCCTTTAATGCCATGGTTTAAAGTTAGCTTTATATCCTGGCTTGTTTGTAAACTATTGAACAGGTTTTTTTGGATCACATATAATCTGATGCTCTGATTAAGAGCTGAATCCTGGCTCATTCAGGCCCTCACACCAAGGGAGGGATGAAGCAGCTGCCAAGGCACCTGCACAGAGCTTCTGCATATCCTGGCTTACTAAGCAAGGAACTAATCATGCAAACCAAGCCAATGTGATTTCCACAGGAAATTAGGTACATGTTTGGTGGACTACATCCTCAGTTCACATGCCTCTTAATTTTTTGCGTATCTTATAGAAGAATCATAATTTAGTAGCTATTCAAACATTCAAATGTGTATGTGCATCCCAGTGATTTTTAAAATACTTCTCGATGAAGCTTTCTTCCCTAGTAGTCTGTTAAAAGACTGCAGCTTAAACAGAGCTTGTAAGAAGTCAGTGAGGAATGCATAAACTCAATAAACAGTTTCTTGATCGAAATAGTCATGGAAAATAAAAATTTAAAAAAGATGAAAGAAATAGTAATGGAAACACGAGTTTAGAAGCTTTATAGTAGTGTGGTCGTTTCTAAACAGTGCTGAATGCTTTTTTTTACCTTTTACTTTGGTGCAATGTCATAAAACACTTATCTTGCAAAATCTGCATTAGCTGCCTGTATATTATCAAGTCCAATTAAAGGTGTTAAGACTAAGATAAAAATCCCCAAACATCTTGGGCCCTAGGGAGGTGGCTTTTCCATTTTCCTCCTGCTAGTCTTCTTTGTACGGTTGAGACATTGATAAATGCAATGGAATCATTATGAATTATATATGTTTTAACTGTATTATATTTATTGCTTTTGTTATTACCAATGTGCATTTTTATGAAAACCCCTTTGAAGTCTGCTTGACAGAAAGCACCATATAATAATCTGCAATATTTAATTAAATAAGGTTTTGGGCTTACAGAAAACACTTCTCTTTTTAAATCCGATGCACATTAAACCCTGTATCAAAAAATAGTCAACAATTATTATTGTTTATCTTTTTGATATTTATCATTAATTAGAAGGACAATTAGAAGATCCGTATTGTTAAAGCCAAGGTTTTCACAGTAGTGATGTATGGAAGTGAGAGCTGGACCATAAAGAAGGCTGGTCGCCCAAGAATTGATGCTTTTGAATTATGGTGCTGGAGGAGACTCTTGAGAGTCCCATGGACTGCAAGAAGATCCAACCTCTCCATTCTGAAGGAAATCAGCCCTGAGTGCTCACTGGAAGGACAGATCCTGAAGCTGAGGCTCCAGTACTTTGGCCACCTCATGAGAAGAGAAGACTCCCTGGAAAAGAACCTGATGTTGGGAAAGATGGAGGGCCCAAGGAGAAGGGGACGACAGAGGACGAGATGGTGGGACAGTGTTCTCGAAGCTACAAACATGAGCCTGACCAAACTGCAGGAGGCAGTGGAAGACAGGAGTGCCTGGCGTGCTCTGGTCCAGGGGGTCATGAAGAGTCGGACACGACTAAACGACTAAATAACAACAACAACAGAAGGACATCAGCATTAATAAAATCTGAAAATACTTTCAAAGATTGTTCCTTTCCAAAATCCTTGTTGGTACAAAACAAAAACTGAATCCAGCGAAACAATTTTAGGTTTATTCTTTGTTAAAGTATAAGGTGTTGCTCCTGCCACCAGAAAGAGCTGCGTATTATATAGATGCCCAAGATGCTCTGGGTATCAAGCAGCACACTTGGAGAGGTGGGGATTCTCACCTAAGTCTTGTGGAGGAAGCATATACAGTACCATCCATTCAGTCCCTTCATCAATCATAACTGCCCTTCTCAAAATATATGCTTATCACATAACTTATGAAGAGCCATTACCAGAATTTTATTGTTGCCAATTTCCTCCTCATCCCTTTCTTCCTTGTGTACTGTATGCAGGTATCTTTGATGAAGTTAGTTGGAGGTCTAGCAGCGCCCAGCCTGTCGCTTATTTATTTAAATCCCAGCTTTCTTCCATCTTGTACATTCCTCTTCAATTAGGCTTTTGGCTGAATAACATTCTAGGTCCTTTCAAATGTTTTTGCGGGAGGTGGGTTGTTACTCGTCTGTTTTGTATTTGTTCTTGTTTTTATTATGGGCTTTGCGTTTTGGTTTTGGTTTTTTAATGCTGGAAACTGACCTGAAATCTTCAGTTGAAGGGATACAAATTTAATATAATAATGATAAGAAGCAGCAGCAGCAGCCAGTGGGCATGGCTGTGCTGAACTCAGAAACCTTTAGGCATCAATAATAATTGCATATACCTTTCGTGTTGATCATTTTTGATGTGACCTCCAGCTTCTCCAAAGGCTCTGTTCCAATATTTTCCAACTTAATGGTGAGTTGCTGCGTCTCTCCATTGTAGAGCTGGACAGACACATTGGTGGCTATTTCATCTCCTGAGGAAGGCTGTAGCATGTGAGCAGACCTTCAACAATGGCATGAAAATACAAGTGAAAAAGACATGCAACATTGATAAACATATGAAAATTACATTATCTACCTTTATGATTTTATTGTTAATTTTTGTCCTGCCCTTTCTCCAAAGACACGGGTGGCGCTGTGGGTTAAACCACAGAGCCTAGGACTTGCCGATCACAAGGTCGGCAGTTCGAATCCCCGCAATGGGGTGAGCTCCCATTGCTTGGTCCCTGCTCCTGCCAACCTAGCAGTTCGAAAGCACGTCAAAGTGCAAGTAGATAAATAGGTACCACTCCGGCGGGAAGGTAAACGGCGTTTCCATGCGCTGCTCTGGTTTGCCAGAAGCGGCTTAGTCATGCTGGCCACATGATCCAGAAGCTAGATGAGCACCACAACCCCAGAGTCGGCCACGACTGGACCTAATGGTCAGGGTCCCTTTACCTTTATGATTTTTTGCCCTGCCCTTTCTCCAAAGAGCCTGGGGCAGTATACCTCCTTTTCCCCAGTCACATTTTATCCCCACAACAACCCTATTAAAGATATATTAGAGGTGAGGAGCAAGGTCATCCAGTGCATATCTCGGCTGAGCTGAAATTTGAACCCGGATCTTCCCAATCCTGGTCCGATACTGACCACTACACTATGCTGGCACAGCTTACTTACTCCTCCCCTTTACGTGTGACATATAAAGATCTGACTGCATGTGCTAATGCACAGGTGATAATGGTCATTGTGGAGAATTCTACTTTGGCTTTCCAAGAAGAATCTAAAGACTGGGAATTGGTGAATTAATTCTCCTTGGAGTGCAAGCTATTGAAAGGTAACACTGAAGCCATTGTTGCCCTTGCTGGTGAATAAAATAGTAATCCTCAAGCTAATATCTTTCAGGATAAATTTCTGTCCTTATTTGCAGTATAATAAAATGCCTGATGTTTTCACTAATACAAACACATAAATTTGAATGGGAACACAATATAATGTTATGTGGTTCTTTGGAGAGTGGACGATTCCCCTAGTTCCTAACGACTTGAAAATGATCATTCAGGTTTCTTACCTCGGTAATGAAGTACTAATTTGCAATCTAGGTAAAGCTGGAATGACTTCCACTGTGCAACCGTTGGTCTTTATTCCTGGTAACTTATCCAGAAGACAGTCACTGAAGACCCCAAAAACTGAAGTGTGATAACCTGCCATCAACAGAGACCGAATCAGGAATTTATTGTCAAGTCATGGATGGAAACCCCACTGTAGTTGAAGATGTCAGAAACTTGATATATATGGAATATACTGAAACATTTAGTGACCTTGGTACTAGCGACTCATTTGGGCCCTCCTTACTAGCCAATTATGATATACAGTAGTTAGCGATTATCTATGAAGAGCTACTTAGGAAATGACCAGGAGCCAATAATCCTCAAAAAATAACTAACATTGGTTGGTGGGTGGGGGTTGTCTTGGGAATGGGATGGGGGCTAAAGGGTCAGTAAATTTTAATCCTGTTTAGTATTCACACTGTGAACCAAAGTCTAAAGAATATGTATCCGTCCATTTCCTATTCCTTTCACTCTTGCATGTTTTCACTCATAAATCAGTAACTTCCCATTTCTGCATTAAGCTATAATTTCTTTAAAAATAAGTATTTATATTATTACATATTTTCCTTGCAAAAATGCACTCTTCTAAAAACACATATTTCTAAAAACCTTTCTTTTTCAAAACACACTGCGGCCGGGGGGGGGGGGGGACTTCACCAAAACATTTGTAAGTGCAAACATTTATGGATAGCTAACTTCTGAATCACACTTTCGTGTGGGAAATGGGGATCGGGTCAGTTCATTTTGGGATTCACAAAAATCAAATTCCACAAATTTCCCTACTAGAAACAAGAGAATCTTGCCAATTTATGTTTTAGGCGAACTGTTTTAGGATTTGCCTTGGACTACCCCAGGATTTCTGCTGCCCCTTTTCTCCCATATACAGTAATCTACAATTCAACAAACACCATCCGCCTCTGAGATGCTCAGCTACATTAGAGAGATTCTTTTTGATACCAGACTCCTGACTCATTTACTGGAAAGCACACTAATTATAAGCAATTTAAAGATAAGCCTCTTGTTTTCTCTTTTCTATGTACAGTTAGTAGGCAATTAGGTTAGCTCAATATTTTCTTTTTAGAATCGATTGATACAATCTAGACTTCGTTTATGAAATTTGTAGCCCACCCTTCATCTCAAACGGCAGCAACTATATGCAGTTTTAACAACAGGGTAATAAGTAGACACAGCGAGATAGACTGCTTCTATTTCCTGTGTGCCTGGGCAGAATTACAGTAAGCAAAAGGGATCACTCACTTCCACACAAAAAAGGGCAGAGGATTAGAACAGCCTTGACATTTAGAAAATCGACAACTTCTGACGCATGAATGGAATATAAAAGCAACAACAGTTTTTACCATTGATAGTGATCTGGCCTGCGGACTGTGGGACACCAACAAGTGTTACTGGATAGAGGCCGGATTCTGCTGGTAAAGAGAGAGCTGCAGGGAGGGATTCAAACTCCACTCCACTTGTCAGAAGGCCCTGGAGGAGGTGGAAAGCATATATATAACAGACGCACATAAGTAGTCTATTCAACTTGCATCAAAGAGAGTATGAATGCTGTCTGCTAGTGCTTACTTATACTGCTTTACTATTTATACTGTTTTACTGTTTTTGCCACTTTTCCAAGGAAGAAATAGTGGGATATAAATGATTTTAAATAAAATGTGTCTGCAGTGAAAATGGGGCTTTAAATTAAGCAAGCCATGCATCTGATCCAATACACTATTGGAAACTGATGTTCACAAATATTAAACCAGCTTGCAAAGGTTTTTGGTGCTTAACTTTTAGCACTGTGTTTACTGTAATGCTCAGACTGCTTATTATTATACAGTGGTACCTCGGGTTAAGAAGTTAATTAGTTCTGGAGATCCGTTCTTAACCTGAAACTGTTCTTAACCTGAAGCACAACTTTAGCTAATGGGGCCTCCCGCTGCCGCTGCACCGCCGCCACATGATTTCTGTTCTCATCCTGAAGCAAAGTTCTTAACCTGAGGTACTATTTCTGGGTTAGTGGAGTCTGTAACCTGAAGCGTCTGTAACCCAAGGTACCACTGTATTTCATCTGCTGCAGTTAATATTGCAATTTTATTATTTTATTGTACATTGTCTTTGTGGAATGGTTTATTTAAATGTAAAGGTTCATCATTGTTCCACCCGATGTGTATGTCTTTAAGGGGCCAGAGCAAACTAACGAGACCCAGCTTTACAGCTGTGAAACATAGCGGCTGGGTTGTATTGATTAAGCTGTGTCAGCATTTGGGTGTAGTATATAAGGAGCAGCACTTAGCTCTCCCATTACCCTGGGAGATGGGTTGGTGGTTGGGTCTGGTTTGTTGCTGATGTATTTAGTGTAAATGAAGTTTTTGTTTTTCTTATTAAAACCTTGTTTAAGTTATTTTTGAGTCCCTTTTTAATGCATGGTCTCCCCAGCAAGCTCTCTGCAGCGCTACCATACTGCAAATAGTCAACAGTTTTAAGTACATTTGTAGAAACAGAACAAACTATATTGTGTGCAAAACATTTCTAATTTTGTGTCCCCTCCAACTCTATCAGAATCATTAAAGAATTGTAATCTGCAGTGAAAGGGTATATGATAGCCCCCATAGTCTGAGTCACTGGCTCTTAACATTACTGTCAGTTTTGCATTGAGATTATCAACTGTACACAGTAATTATATAGGCTTCATACTGTATATGCAATACCACAATGGTAAATCTAACTGCAATAGAGATTTCCTTGCAAAGCAACCCCGAAATAAGTAAGCATTACATAATATTATGTAAGTTAAATGTCTGACAACTGAAATAGCTAAGTTCCAGCTCCTAACCAGAAGAAAAAGCCAACATAATTGCCTTTCCTTTCTTCTTAGGACTTATTACCAGTGAATTGTCTCTGTGAATTGAAAAAGTCCCACTGGTCAGAATAATATACCACCATCTGCTGGAGCAAAGGACATTTGGTTGGTTAGATTCACGAGCAAGTGGGTCAAAGAATCACTCTAATGCGATCTCAACTGACACGGCAGTTAGCTGAATTAACTGCAGAGAGTGTCTGAGGAGACACAGTATTATTCAGCTCAACAACAGCCAAATAGCCATTTCACTCAACACAGATTGCAGGCTATCTGGGTGCATTAACATGAATCAAAACTGTAGAACTCTGTCATCTACTTCCAAAGTGACAAAGTGCATTGAGGCAAATCCCTAACAGAGGACAGAGGCCTTCACTGTTGTGTGTATGAAAGAGTTATGCAGGCTGAAGGCAGCAAACCTGAAACATGTTTTTGAACATTTACCGTATTTTTCACCCTATAGGACACACTGGCCTATAGGACACACTTTTTTTGGGGGGGGGGGAATAAAGGGGGGGAAAGTTATTAAAAGAGCAAAGAAGCCATGACAGTGAGTGGGATGGATCCCGCACACTTTCCTGGCTTCCTTTTTGGCCTTCGGACTGGGGGTCCGGGAGCGAAGGTGAGGTTGCGCAACCTCGCCATTGCTCTCGGAGCTTGCGGGGCAGGGGGCGGGGGAAGCCGGAGCTTGCCGGGCTGGGGGGGGGATAGCTTCCTGAAGCCTGGAGAGCAAGAGGGGTCGGTGCACACCAAGCCCTCTCACTCTCCAGGCTTCGGCGAAAGCCTGCATTCGCCCCATAGGACGCACACACATTTCCCCTTCATTTTTGGAGGGGGAAAAGTGCGTCCTATAGGGCGAAAAATACAGTATGTCCCACAACGACCAAGGCTTTGCAACGAAGATGGATTTTTTTAAAGTAACAAAATAACAACACCCCCCCACCCCCAGAAAAGAGGTATTGCGTATCACTCCCCATAAGGCTACGAGAGAGGGACACTATGCTGTGGTATGTGCTGGGTGCTGCTTTTGCACTTAAGGATGATCTTATTTTGAAATTTGGTGTGTTTAGTATCTGTCAGGGAACTGCCATCGGAGGGACAGGTGGTGGAGAGGCTCCAGGAGAATAGGAGAGACTCTACAGCAGAAGAAGGAACCAGTAGGGGGAGAGCAGGAGTTCCAGCGGAAAGGGAATCGGGGGAGAGGCTCTGGGATATTTCTAGTGAGAACAGTGAGGAGGTAACAAGACCCACTTTAGCAACCCCCACCCCTCGCCGGAAGCTGTCACGCAGAGAGTCCAGGAGGCGTATGTCCGTCAAACAGCTTTTATGTTGGAGTAAGTTCCGTAGACGCCCACTGTCGGATTCTACCAGCGACTGACGGAGTCATGCTTTGGGGGCTCCGTTAGTGCCTAGGTTTGGGTGACCGGCCAAACCCCAGAGGGATCAAGCTTTTACGCACAAGCAGCTCATTATCCCATCACAGTATCATTCTGCAAATCTATGTAAGATTTCATAGCATACAAGCCTCTGGTATATAAAATAGTTGATTAATTTTAGCATTAACCATGTCTGATTGAAAACACCAATTTCATAATGGAAAAAGTCCCACCCTCACTTCTGATATATTTTCCTTACAGTGATGAAATGACTGTACAGGGCTTGCTTCTTTAAAAAGATGTATTGGGGGGGGGGAGGAATCAGAGATTTATAAAATTATGCACTATATGAAGAATTCATTTTAAGTTTTGTTTTTTTCCTTTCCCTGAACACAAGCACTTGAGCGCATCCAATGAAACTGATGGGCAGTACATTCAGGATAGACAAAGGGAAATGATTCTTGAAATCAATAATTAACATGTGGAATTGGTGGCCACAAGATGTGGTGATGGTAACTCAGTTTGAAAGGGGTTACAGAAGCTAATGTAAGAGGAAAGTCTATCAACAGCCATTAACTATAGCTTTACTAAACCTCCCTGCAAAAAGGGATGCAACTCTGTCCCCCAGCGTCTAGCACTCAGACAGGAGAAGATTGCTACCTTCAGGATCTGCTTGTGATTTCCCAGAAGTATATGGGTGGTCAATACTGCAAAGTAGATACTGAACATACTAGATGAAACCTTGGCCTGATCCAGTTAGAATTTTTTTTTTAAAAAAAACCTTTATTATTTAAGTATGATCATTCAAAAATAAAAGTTACTTCTTCTGCATAACAACATGCTTGAAAATCCAAATAATTTATTGATAAAGTTTTGCCACCAAGCACTAGATTATTAAGACATCACTTTCACTTCTGCAAATCATCTTCACATAAGTTGATATAGGTAGTTTCTTTGGGACTCTTCATATTTTATGAAATCAGCCAAGGTGCACTATTAAAACACAGCTATTTCAGCTGAACAATGACTGCCCTTGTGTACATATCATCCAAACCCTTTAATTCCAGCCTTCACAGTGTCTTGTCACACATTTCCAATGGTTCCGACTAGGGCCAGAACTCTTTCCTCAATTAGCATTATTGCTGTGTGGACAAAGACCCAGGGATGAGGAATGGGGCAAGATTTGACAGACACCAGAACACAAGCCCATATTCATCCAGCAGGGCCCTTAGGAAAAGAAACCAAGGAGTTTTAAAGAATGTAAAAGCAGAAAGCAACAAAGACCTGGGGCTAAATTTAGAGGGCACAGAGATGTCAAGTTGAAAGGTCAGAAGAAATTCGGCGGGGGGGGGAAGTTACATGGACAATGAGGAACACAACTATTGCTGTTAGCGTGCCTCAAATCCTCAAGCACTCCAATAGAAACATAACTTGGAACAGTGTTATACTTGATCTCAACCTCGTTTATAGAATGAACTATTGTATAAAGGAGGTTTGAGATTAAGTATAATGAAGTACAAATAATAATAATAATAATAATAATAATAATAATAATAATAATAATATCCCTAGTCAGTAAAAGGCAATGGTTTTATCCTTACTTGTATACACTAGCATAAATGTTCAACAGCATAAAGCATATCAAACAGGCCTGGTACAGATATTAAGAGGGTGATCACACACCCTCATTTCACTGTCCTCTTCCCAACAATTTCAGCCATTTGCCCCATCTCATTTTAAACATGATGTTAACATCAATAAGGCTAATCAGGCTTTCAAGTCAACCAGGCTTTGAAACATACCATATTTTCTACACGGAGTTCAAAAGGCATTGGATTGTACACCATCAGCTGAACTTCACAAACATCTCCCTGGACCCATTGAAAATCTGTATTAAAAAAACAAAAACATAACAAGTTTCAGAGTTGCTGTTGTTGTTTTTCAAAAAGCTACATGCATACTTCGTTGCTGTTATCATATATTGCTACAGAGATATTGTAGATATCCCACGCGCCGTCCATACGGGCTGCCTCTCGCATGGCGACCGTAAGGGCTGCCGCTCGGGCACCATCCGTATGGGTGTCTGTACGGGCTGCCGCTTGCACTGCAACAATAGGAAGTCTTGATCCCCACATAACCCAACTTTTGTTGCAAGATTATGCTAAGCTATAACAGCAAATCTGCAAGCATTCTGTTCCTCACGCTTCCAATAAGCACTGAAAGACTGAAAGGCATTCTTGCAATCATCTTCAATGATACTATAAAAATGTGAGCTGCTTGTATCCTTCTTTCCAAGTGGCAGCAGTGGATTAACACATCATGAGCTGCAAAAAAAGGCAAGATGCATACAAGCAATCTGTGCCAAGTTGTCTAGTCAGTTTTATAATCGAAAGGAGGAAATAGCGTATTGATCCAAAAACTGGCAATAACCACTTGATTCAATTTGCAGGATGAAAACCAGCAAGCAAACAGTGGTATATCAAATATTCAAGCAGGATGAATTTTAAAAGGTAATGCATATAATAAATCATTTTCTTACCAATTTTTTTACTCCGTTCTTCCCCACGATTGTGAGCGATGATTGGAGAATATATAAAGGGACTCTTTGTTGACATGTTCTGACCCACCAAGCTTTTTATTTTCTGTGGCCGAAGGCTAACAGGGAGATTTAAAAGCTTGACAGATCTGTTAAATGAACAAAAAGGGTTGTTTTAACATAGAAAAGACACCTAAATTGAACATGCAGTCAGAATAGAAACAAGGCAGCATTAGAAATTCTAGTAAAATCAGCTTAGTGGGGGGGGGGGACAAATTACAAGAAGAATAAAGGGTTATCAATTCCTTCAATAAGCATTGTTACTATAAGCCTGGTAACCTACACATATGGCAATGCATCCAGCTTGAATTCAGAACTTCAGTGTCTGAGGCTTAGTGAGCTCTGAGAGACTGTGTGCTCAGCAATAGTGCTTAGGATTATTTTCCATTCAATACGTAGATGTGACATCCCATATGTAGCATAAAAAGCAAATTATATGTCTTAAATTCTTACTGAAGGGTAAAATTATTTCACATTCCGTGGCCATAACACTGATGCCATGCCAATATTGACAATGAATTCTCTGGGAAGAGACTTCATTGACAAACATATCTCAGGCAAAGTCACTATACAGCACAAAATAAATAGGTATAACAGCAACAGTTCAACCCACCATGGAACCATCTATGGCAGCATCAGCCAACACAACCATGAAAGTAGAGGAAAGGGTTAAACTAGTATGAAAGCAAACAACAACAAACCAAGATAAATCAGAAATAGTGATATGATGCTGAGACATCATAACTATGCATGTATTTGGGTAGTATTAAGAAGCAAATCGAAGGGTGGGTGGCGCTGTGCGTTAAACCACAGAGCCTAGGATTTGCCTAGAAGGTCGGCGGTTCGAATCCCCGCAATGGGGTGAGCTCCCGTTGCTCGGTCCCTGCTCCTGCCAACCTAGCAGTGCGAAAGCACCTCACAGTGCAAGTAGATAAATAGATACAGCTCCAGCAGGAAGATAAACGGCGTTTCCGTGAGCTGCTCTGGTTCGCCAGACGCGGCTTAGTCATGCTGGCCACATGACCCGGAAGCTGTACACCGGTTCCCTCAGCCAATAAAACAAGATGAGCACCGCAACCCCAGAGTTGGCCATGACTGGACCTAATGGTCAGGGGTCCCTTTACCTTTAAGAAGCAAATCTCTGGTATTCAGGGGATAAGAGGCAGTCTCGACTATGCAAGTTGAGTGTCCTCAACACAATGACTCCTTACACAACTGGCTGCTCCCTTCGAGAAATATTGTTACAAGTCAGAAACTGGACAGATGGTTACAAGGACAGAAACTGTCCCATTCTACTGCAGCTGACCCATGGATCACAAAGCACGTTTTGATGCCTACAGTGCAAAGCATGAAAACCAACAGGACCAAGCAATTCAATTGCAGTTGATGGTTACCTTACAATAGGAAGTTTAGTGAATGGCACAGGGGGAAGCTTTAAACCATCTGGAAGCGTAATTAATTCCATCGTCCCAGGACATTTTGAGGTGTAGTTTTCTAGACTTTGTGTTACATCTTTCTTTTCTGAAAAGAAAGCACAATTCTCCATTAAAGTTGTCTCAAAACGGTAATATTCAAAAGCACATAATTTATCCAGGATTACAGCTATTTTTATTTTATTTTGCTATGTATTGTGATATACTGCTTACTCTCTCCATTACTCACTCTCTCTCTCTCTCTCTCTCTCTCTCTCTCAAAAAATTACAGTGAACTTCAGAACTCCACTGATGCAATATTGGATATGATCCTGAACCAATAGTAGTTAAAACACACACAAGCAAAATACTGAAGATTCCAAAAGCAGCAGTCAGTGGAACAATAAAAACATTTTTACAGACCTGGCAATATATGACAGGGCTTTCCAAAGGTGACATGCCGCAACTAAAAAGAGCCAGGCTTTGATGCCTGTCCACCTAACCTCTGTAGATTGCACTGTTTGGAGAAGGTCATCCCCAGAAGATCTTAAAACACATATTCAGGTTCTGACAGGAGTAGGCAGTCCTTGAGATAACTTGACAATGTATTGAAAGAGCAACTTCAGTCCAGAAAGAATGCCAGTTTACCTGTTTCAAACCTGCTGTGATTTGTCCATTTTTAGATTAAGAGGATTTTCAAAAGCTCTTTGTGATATAACTTGCTAGGGAAGGAAACAGGATGGGAAGTCTGCTGCTCAATCAACAGAAGTCAGGAATCCCACTCAGCTTGTCTAAAAGAGCCTCTCCTTTAGTAACATCTATATAGACTGGTTACAGAAAATATATTTGTAATTTTATTTTTATTTTATTTTTAAATCATACCCTGATCAGAAAGAAAATCCAGCATGGTTTGCAAGAGAAAAGACAAATGTCGGACAGAAAGCGCTGGGTTTCCCATTCTTCTTGAAGCATACACTAACTCGTGAAGCAAACGCATCTGCACGGCAGCCCAGCCACGGTGAGTTCCTTAAAAACAAAACCGGGAATGTTTACTGCAATAAATCTCGAAAGTGAGAAGCAATCAATACCATCACGAAATTCATTCGATGCTGAATTTTACAAGGCTACTAGCTCTAAGGCTCAGCATTATGCTAGACCTACTTCCCAAGACAACTGTCCCATGACATAAATTTTTAAAAGCCACGCTGCAGACTAGGGTAGTTAATAAAGGATAACTTATTTAATGCCCTCTCAAAAAGACCTTCAGTACCAAGATCCCATGCCTACACAATAACACTGCTCCTAGTGTAAGGCCCCTTCAGTTTTTACTGGGCCCAAGGCCCCTGAAAATCTCAAAGCCTATGCACAAACCTTCACATTTTCACTATACCACTGAATAGTGCCTCTTCTGTTATGCAGTAAAATCTTACTGCCATCTGGAAAAATCAAATTAATATTTTCCATTTCATCAACTAAATTATACTGTAGCACTGAACACAAATCATCATAATCACTCAGATGTTTATTAATGTTCTTCAAATCCAAGATACATTTTCTCTCAAATCCTCTCATTACTGCATCATCCACACTTAAATTTAGGCACTCAGGCTAAACATAAATCACTTTTATCATTATCCTCCGAAAACTGGACTTAAAATTAATTACCTCACATTAGTTACATTCAAAAAAAGAAATTATGTAGAAATAAGTCCTGTCAAGGTTTGAGTGCCATACTCACATATTTGAATAAAATATGAAATATGGAAGCTAATGTTCCTCAAATGTAAAGAGACTTGGGGTTGTGTTCAGCTAACTGTTACTCAGAGTATACCCACTGAGGTTAATAGCCATGACTACCTTAGGCCTATTAATTTCAGTTAGCCTACTCTGAGTAAATGTTAGCTGAATGCAACTCATTTTATAATATACCTGTTTAAAAACTACCTGCAGCTTTCATGAAGCTATTAATATTAGCTGGTATATAGTGTGGTATATAATTTTATTATATGCATTTGCAACACTTTCAGAAATTTCAGAAACTACAGTGTGGATCATATCCCATTATCATTCAGGCTGATTCCCACCACTTCACATGTGATTCTTCCTCAGGCGTACCTGCTTCTTTAGATTTTATGAGGAATTTAAAAATAACTATGCGGGTGGCGCTGTGGGTTAAACCACAAAGCCTAGGCTTTGCCGATCAGAAGGTCGGCGGTTCGAATCCCCGCAACGGGGTGAGCTCCCGTTGCTTGGTCTCTGCTCCTGCCCACCTAGCAGTTCAAAAGCACGTCAATGTGCAAGCAGATAAATAGGTCCCGCTCCGGCGGGAAGCAAGGGTTTCTGGGCAGGAGGAGAAAGTACGGCTGAGATCCATCTTTGTGGTGAAGAGGGGAGGTTGTCTGCAATGCTTCGGGCCATGCTGTAAGATCTAGACTCCCTCCGTGTGCTGCTCTGGTTCGCCAGAAATGGCTTAGTCATGCTGGCCACATGACCCGGAAGCTGTACGCCGGCTCCCTTGGCCAATAAGGCAAGATGAGCGCCACAACCCCAGAGTCAGTCACGACTGGACCTAATAGTCAGGGGTCCCTTTACCTTTAAAGGTAAAGGTAAAGGTACCCCTGCCCGTACGGGCCAATCTTGACAGACTCTGGGGTTGTGCGCCCATCTCACTCAAGAGGCCAGGGGCCAGCGCTGTCCGGAGACACTTCCAGGTCACGTGGCCAGCGTGACAAAGCTGCATCTGGCGAGCCAGAGCCGCACACGGAAACGCCGTTTACCTTCCCGCTGGTAAGCGGTCCCTATTTATCTACTTGCACCCGGAGGTGCTTTCGAACTGCTAGGTTGGCAGGCGCTGGGACCGAGCAGCGGGAGCGCACCCCGCCGCAGGGATTCGAACCGCCGACCTTTCGATCGGCAAGTCCTAGGCGCTGAGGCTTTAACCCACAGCGCCACCTGTGTCCCAGTTCCCTTTACCTTTACCTTATGACAAATCTTCTCAGTATAAACTGGTATTTTTTAAACAGTGTTTTAGCACTGGGAGGAGCTCCCCCTAAACACTAGGAATGCATAAATACCAGGATTTTGATTAATTGGTATACGGATTAAAGTACAGAATTGTGCCAAATAGGGAATACAGGGAATTCCTGGGCTGACTTATGCAAACCAGCCTTGGCCTAGCTAGGGCCATTTACGGAACAAAGGTGGGCCACTGTGGAGAGGAATCCTTTAGCCTGGGAGGTGAGATGTTACCAAGGTGGTGGGGTGTGTGTTTGAGGGGGCAGGAAAAGGGAGGTTTGAAGCAAGGGTTTCTGGGCAGGAGGAGAAAGTACGGCTGAGATCCATCTTTGTGGTGAAGAGGGGAGGTTGTCTGCAATGCTTCGGGCCATGCTGTAAGATCTAGACTCCCTCCATGCAGATGAAAGGCGTAAATAGGTGAATAAACCCTATTTCTTAAAGCACGGTAGTCTCCACCATGTCTTCTATTCTCCAAAGGGGCACAGACCCATGTGCTCTGGCCACTGCTTAGCAGAGAGAGTGTACAGGGCATTTGTAACAATATACTTTCAGCCTGAACATATTCAAGAGCAGACCTTATTGTGAATCTTCCCCATCTCCACAAAAACATGCTTGCCCTCTCCCCTCTATAAAACCTGAAGTAGCACCTCTGCTTTAACACAATACACATTTAAATAATAATACAGCGGTATCTCGGGTTACATACACTTCAGGTTACATACGCTTCAGGTTACATACGCTTCAGGTTAAAGACTCCGCTAACCCAGAAATATTACCTCGGGTTAAGAACTTTGCTTCAGGATGAGAACAGAAATCATGCAGCGGCAGCCCAGCAGCAGCAAGAGGACCCATTAGCTAAAGTGGCGCTTCAGGTTAAGAACAGTTTCAGGTTAAGAACGGACCTCCAGAACAAATTAAGTTCTTAACCCGAGGTACCACTGTAATAACCAAGGTTTCTGTTCAGCATAGGGCTATCACAGGTACCAAAAAGAAAAAGAAGAAAACCAGAACAATCTGCCTTACAGTTTGCATTTTATTGCCTAGCTTTGTCTCATGACTGTGTACGTGTAAATTTGTGGAGCTGACTGCTTGGAATGTCTGCCTCCAATTCAAACTTCAGTCTTCTGACCTCTGTACATTTATTTGCTAAGCTTGATGCAAGCAAGACAATGAGGGTTTTGAGGGGGATTTTTTAAGGGCAGGGAGGTGTCTGCAAATAATCTGTACCTTTGCTGAAATCCTTAGGATCCAGAGATAGACTGTAACCAGGGAGGGTCTCCAGAAGCAGCTTATAGCAGGCTCTCCACCCTGGCTCTGTTATGCTAGGTGCCACACACTGCATTGCTGCCACACGCTTGAAGAAAGCAGATTTGCGGTGAAACCCAATGCGCTCATAAAGCTCAGAAAGAATGCTATAACGCTGAATTTTTTCTTCTTCAGAAAGCTGGGGGCAGGAGGGGAAAAAGTTTACTCATTAAAAGGTTCTTTGGAAACGTGCTGACATATTGTACATACAAGCAGGCAGACTGCTACACAGTTTTATAAAAAGGCAGGAAAAAAGAAATGGGCCCAAACCTAAAAGGTGTGCAAAGTGACATCCTAAAGGGAAAAGCAATGAAACAGCAGTTGGACAGTAATAAAACATAAAATAATGACCAACTAGACTCTAGAGAAATGCATGCATCCCGGAGATAAATCACAGCTACTTATACTGCATTATAATCCAAAAGCAGCTTTCTTCTTTGATAGTGTGAGCAGCTATAGTGCTAAATAATCTGAAACCTCCTGCTGCTAAGTATGCAGTTCTCCCTTACAGGAATGTATGTATTTTGCTGGTTAACCATGAAAGAGAATACAAAGAAATCCTTGACTACAGAACCAATGTATTCCACACACACCCATAGCCTGTATTTCCCAAAAATTGTCAGTATATTGTTGGTTGATTTTGCTAGCTCTGTTCTATTACAAGTATTGGTTTTGATGGTCAATTGCTATGCCCAAAACAACCTGTTTTCAGCATGTGGTCATTGCATTTTTAACATGCTGGCCACTTCAGGTGACTCAAGTGCTGAGCTAGAAAGGCAGGATGCACTAAGGAAATAATAAATGTAAACAATTCATCTGAAGTCGATATAAAGCATTGCAACATACTGCCCTGAAAATCTCAACAACAGCAACAAAAGATTGGCTGGATTCTAACAAACTCCCAGAAAAACAGAATACTATCATAGTACAACAGATAAAATTATGTTTTGGGTTCCTAAAGACTTGATATTAACACCTGTAGAAATATTTAAGATAATTTTAATCCAACATGTGCATATAAAAATTTCTATAATAGCTAAGGTATCATAGATGCAGTTTTGCAGTTTTATAGTACTGTAAAGAAGGCTTTCTATAACCCCACATTTGAAGACTCAAACAGTGCCATTTCAGATAAAACCAGTTCAAGTGAGAATCCAGTGAAAAGGGATTTAGCCTGGAGAAGCTAGAGCACAAATATGCACAATTGAAATGTGCATTGTCAGGAAGAAACGTAACTATTGTGCCATTATTGAAATAACTTAATAGTGCTATTCCACTGTATGATTTCCTATAAGGTACATTAGAACTATTTGATCCATTCCAGAAATGACTGAACTATTTGACTAGTTCCATAATCCTAAATTGCTTTAGAACTGGCTTGCTCATACAGCAGCCCCCACACCACATGACAACCTGTTTAAGAAGCTGACAGGAGTTTCAAAAGCAGTTAGTAAGCAGTTCTAGTTACAGGTAGGTAGCCGTGTTGGTCTGCCGTAGTCGAATTAAAAAATTCCTTCCAGTAGCACCTTAGAGACCAACTAAGTTTGTTATTGTTATGAGCTTTCATGTGCATGCACACTTCTTCAGGTAGATAGTGAGCAGCACAGAGTTCAAGTGAGTGGAGGGAAATGCTAGCAAAACATTTCACTTGGCTAGGACAAGCACCTTATCTGATGCTAGCCAGCTCTTTGAATCCAGGACTATATGGTACTCTGAGAACTCAATTTTTAATGTTGATGGTGAGTACTAGCCGACAGTTGCTTTAAAAAACAACAACTCCTATACAGAAGTAACATAATATGTTTTAGCTCCTAAGCAAAAGACAGCAATATCATAAGCATGCAAAAGAAAGTGATCCCAATCACATATTCCCAGGAAATTCAGGAGGAAAAGCCAGGTGGCATTTCAATTCTCTACATAAGTAAGAGTTCTAACTTCATAAATTGTTCAGCAAATAGTCTAACTGGGTACCCAACTTGGGCAATAAGCAACAAGAATCTTGAAGGCATCAAATACCACAAACCCACAATACAAATTCTGTTTGTTATATCAAATCCCATCAGGGCTCATTATTTCTGTTGTTTGACTGGAATATTTTAAGACAGAAATAAACCTGCAAGAGAAAACTCCTTTGCTTGGCTAACTCAAGAGGCTGTTAAGCAATAAGACTTTATATCGGCACTATTCCAGCCACAGCAACAACCAATTCCTACAGTGTTACACTGCTGACCCCTAGTGAAAAATATACAACATAAGCATAACGAAAGCCTGCCGCAACCGCTGTTGACATTTCCCCCAACCCTCTAGAGAAATATTTTGCCTGAAGAAAATAAAATGAGAGCAGTGTAACACCTTAAATGACAAATGCTCAGAAAGGAAAGGTGAGTGGTGTGGTGTTCCACTCAAAATTCCTCTAAAGACAATAGCCTACGGATAACTATAATAGAGTTGGAAGGGGCCCTGAGGATCATCTAGTCCAACTCCCTACAATGCAAGAATATGCAGCTGTCCCTTACCAGGATCAAACCTGCAGCCTTGGCATTGTCAGAACCATGCAGAACCATGAGCTATCCACCTCAACACTTGGTTGATCACATTCATATTCAATAGACACCATAAACTGATATTAGAAAATATTTGGAAATATTCACTGCTTTGTCTTCTCTATAACCATTTCCCCCCAAATTCAGTCACTTCTGCTGCAAGTCCTCCATTTCAGCTACCTTAAAGAACAATATTACACCCACCCCATCAAAACAAAGCACTTGGCTTCTGTGCGTTCACGACTCCACTCATTTCTGGAATGGGTCCAACAGTTGTAATGTACCTTGTAGGAAACCATACAGTGGAGTGGCACTATTAAGGTATTTCAATAATGGCACAATAGTTAAGTTTCTTCCCTAATGCTCTGACAATGCACATTTCAATTATGCATAATTATGCTCAAGCTTCTCCAGACTAAATCCCTTTTCACTGGATTCTCAGTTGAACTGGTTTTATCTGAAATGGCACTGAGTCTTCAAATGTAGGGTTATAGAAATTATCAAACAATGGCTCAATTTAAATTATCGTTGCTGGCTTCATAAAGCTTGATTTATCAAGCAGGGAACAATTCGTAAAGGCCAAGCCCTCCTCTCCTCAAGCAGCACTTCAGTGCTTTGCGTCTGACTTGTATTAAGCAAGTGTTACCAATACATACAAACTCTGGCTTAATTTCAGGAAACAAGTCAAGATTGTCCTTGCTTGATAAATGACATTAAGCATTTCCCCGCTTATCATCCTTGCTTGTTAACTCACAATAAGCCGGAATTCCCAGTATGGATGTAACTGGAACTCTGGCTTCATACAAGCCAGAAACAAATTCACCTAATGAGTTCTGTCAACAGGAACCCTATGCAAGGACTTGCATTTGCACAGTGGGACGTTCTCCCCTGTTCTTCTGCCATGCATGCCCTGCCCTCCACAAACAACAGGCTCCAGAGAGGGGGTCAGTAGACACCCCAGAAGAACACAAGGGGTAGGGGGAGAGGAGAATCATCCTATCTGGCAAGTTGAAATGACAGAATATTCAACGTAACATGACAAATTCCTCCCACAGCACTAAAGTGGCAGCTGAAGGTTGGAGAGGCGCAAGGGAGAGTGTTTGGCGCTGATGCTAATTAGAAGGGGGGAAAGTTCAAAAAACCAAGTCAATCCATTCTTAGTTGAAAGATAAAGAGTATACTCACCTGACGGAGATTAATATAAACAGCATTCTGAAGAAATTCAGAAGCTTCCATGCTCCTTTTCTGTATTGCCAACACTCTCACGGCCTTCACACAGGCTTCCAACTCAATTACACCAGCATTCTTGTACTATAAAGCAAAAACATATAGAGGATCAAAATATTATTAAGTGATGTACCAAAAATATTTGGCAGACAGGAGGCTGCCTGATACTGAGTCAGACCATTGGTCCATCCAGCTCTCCAGGGTTTCATGCAGGAAACTGAACCAAGAAACACCTGCATTCAAAGCAAATCATTTGGGAAAGGGACTAATTATCCCTTTATGTTGAGAATTCACTACAGTCTGCAGGAGAGCTTCTCCTTCAAATTCCAAACATATCAGAAACCTGCTCCACAGCATCTTGGAGCAGGGCTTTCACCTTGGCTGCCTCTGTTCTGTGGCACAGCAGTCCCTCTGAAATACAACAGGTGCCTACTTTCTGGAAAACAACAACAAACTAAAGACATTTTTGTTTTCACCAAGCTTTCCCAGCTGGATGAATACCCAGGGGGGTCCATTTTGTGTTATTTCTGTGCCGTTTTTAACTTAGTTGGTTTTATTACATTTTGTACATTGCCTTGAGATAATCTACGTACAAGGCGAAAGTAAAAAGAAAATGCTACTACAAATGTGGCTGGAGCCTCTGGAGAGAGAAAAGTAATATTTCCAAAGCATTTGAACCAAGTTCACATATTTAGCAAGAGTTGCAGAGTGTGGGGCCAAAACTGCAATACAATGACCTGCATTTCCTTCAGAGGCCTTTTCAGTTAAAATAAAACACAGTGGCTGCATTCAGAAACAAGGCTATGGCTTTATTGTTACATAAATGAGCTTTGATCTCTCACCTCCTTCATTCTTCAGCACAGTATCAAGAAAAAGAAGTTTTTACTTCTATTTTCAGTTATGTCCAAACCATAAAATGTGGATAGTCTAATTAAGGTTTGCTGCAGTCTAATTAAGGTTTGCTGGATCCAGCAGTAACCAACCCTCTGGAGGGCACTTTGAGAGATGAACAGGGCCACCCACCTATCTCTCACCTGACTTCATATGATGTCAGGAATTTAAAGTCCCAAGTACAGCTGCAAAGGAACAGTACTCCTTTGCAGCCGCAGTTCTTCCTTTGCATCTGTGGCTTAAATTCAAGCTGTGGCTGCAAAGGAAAATCCTTCCTTGAACTTTCCAAGGCCTGACCTCATAGGAAAAAGATTGCATGGTTTCCCCCCAAACCACCTAGGGAGTCAACCTCCAAGGCTTGGTGGACCTAATTAGGCTCAGAGGCAGAAGGCTCCCCACCAATGACTTACTGTAACAAGCCAGGATCATAAACCAGTTTAAAGTTGGCTTATTTTGCAAAACCGTAGCTAAGGCTATTCCCACTTTGTCCACTCCAGATTTAACTAACCATAGTTAGTTAAAGCAGAAGTGAAAGTTTTCTCCATCCTGGAAAAGTGAAAGGGACCTGACAAATCATGGGCCAGCAAACTAAGGTCCACAGGCCAGATCAGGCCCCATTGCCTTCTGTATCCGGCCCATGGACGGTCCAGGATTCACTGCATGGCTTGCCAGTGCACACGTTCTTTCCCTCTCCCTCCCTCTCCCTCAGGCAGCGCTGGTGCCTCCTCCCTCCCTCCTCCTGGCTTCTCCCCGCCCTGCCTAGAGGAGGAAGGGGGCTGGGCTTTATTGCTGCCAGCAGCAGGCAGCGCTCAAGCAGCTGCCATTTTAAGCAGCCCCTCTCCGGAGCCTTTTTTGCGCGCCACTCATCGTCCCTCCGTCGCTGCCACCAGCCCCTGCAGCTCACAAGACACAGGTAAGCAGCCACTGGGGCTCGTGGTGCTCTGGCATCATTTTTTTCTCTCCAAAATATAGTCCGGCCCCCCACAAGGTCTGAGGGACAGTGGACCAGCCCCCTGCTGAAAAGGTTTGCTGACCCCTGAAATAAATCTTCACGCAATGATAAACCATAATTTCATTGCTATATCTGAAAGTAGTGGAAACTCTCTAACAATATCAATGTAAGCATGAGTTCACCTTTGCTTGGTGCATAAGCCTAGCATTTGACTCTAAAACCACAATTTAAACTATAAAAAGCCATTTTCTAGGAAACTTCAGCAGCCACATATATAGGTGCTAGTTTATAGAGTTAGCAGCTCAACAGCATCAACACTATCTTGTATGCCCATCAGGAGTACTGTACACTCTTACAGGAAATCATGTGCCCACTACCAGAGGTGCCGCTCAAAATGAAGCTGACTGCCTTTATTTCACACATCAAAATCTCTCATAATGTAGCAACATCACCTTGCTGTAGTAAGAAATTGCCTCTTTGTATTTATCTATGATGTCTTCAGGGCTAAGGCAGTTCTTGGCCCGTCCTATTTCAGTACTGGTATCTGCATTAATGCCATTTGACGTGAGGGCTCCTGCATTGGAGGAAAGCAGGAAATTTCAAATTAACAATGGCTGCCAGTTAATGACACCTGGGTAAGAGCAAAGCAGACCAAAAAATGTTTCAGAAAAGCCTTTCAAGACAAATTAATTCTACCAATACTAAGTTTTAGCAATGAACAAACCTTTTAAAAATTTTAGAATGTAAATAAAAATCAGTTTGCTGATTCACTGTCACAGAATTAAATTTCTTTCTTTTTTTAATTGCACAAAAAGTTGAAAATTATATCTTATTTTGATAATATAAGCATACATAAAATAATCTCTGGCAAAATTGACAAACTAGTGCTGTATTATGTTGTCTACATAATAAGGAAAAAACGAAATGCCACTTAATGGTATGCAACATTTTAAATGAATTTGCCTGTTCTCCAAAGGAAAATTTAAAAAATGATTTAAAGATTATATGAAGTAGAAACTACTATTTTTAAAAAAAGAACTCTAGGAACAAGATATAGGAACTAGAAAACAATTAACACAAATATATATATTGACACAGCAGATTAATAAGACAGTATACCTGGATCAATAAGAACTTCTTGTGCCCCTAAAGGAAAATCAAAGTGACAACATTAACCTTCTTTATTTCCAAAAAAAACCCAAGCTATTAAATATATTTGAAAACATGCCAAACAGCTACAGAATTCTGAGAAAACCCCATTACTGACATTGAAACAAACAGCTGCCAAGTGGTTTTGATAAACTTTGTTATCACATACTTTCCTACAGCCTGACAGATGACTCTACACAAGCTACCAAGTTAGACCCTTGGGTCATTTAGCTTAGCATTGTCTGTTTACATCAGGAGTGGTCAACCTACCAATGGCACTGGACAACAACTCCCATCATGCCATAGGGGAAATACCAGAGCCTGCCAAATACTTAATTGCCAAACATACTAGGGAGAAAAGAAAAGCAAGTATATTGCTTACCTGGTCTGTGCCTGTTGCCTGCCTCTGCAGAAAGTGAACTTCCTTGTGCTCTTCTTGCACCAACTTTACCACCTGTGCCTCCAGGATAATGATAGATAACTGAGGCGGAACATAATCCTTCAAGAGCAGCTACAGATTAAAAACAGTATTTTAAGTGGCAGCAATCTCTCAAGCCTACTCATGTGATTTCAATTGTATAAGAAATATAGGCAGGTACTGAGGCTGGCCCAGGCCAACAGAAACCGAGATGGGTGGGGTATAAATAATAAAATTTGTGGTGGTGGTTTCCGAGCACAATTCAAAGTGCTGGTGTTGACCTTTAAAGCCCTAAACGACCTCGGTCCAGTATACCTGAAGGAGCGTCTCCACCCCCATCGTTCTGCCCGGATGCTGAGGTCCAGCGCCGAGGGCCTTCTGGCGGTTCCCTCATTGCGAGAAGCAAAGCTACAGGGAACCAGGCAGAGGGCCTTCTCGGTAGTGGCGCCCGCCCTGTGGAACGCCCTCCCATCAGATGTCAAAGAGATAAATAACTATCTGACATTCAGAAGACATCTTAAGGCAGCCCTGTTCAGGGAAGTTTTTAATCTGTGATATTTTACTGTATTTTTGGTTTCTATGGAAGCCGCCCAGATGGGTGGGGTACAAATAATAAATTATTATTATTATTATTATTATTATTATTATTATTATTATTATTATTATTATTATTATCTCAAAGCACTGCCAAAGCAGCCTTAAAATCCACCATTCCTTTCATAGGCAGGGTGTGTGAAATCCCTTGGTGTGCACTACCGTACCCAGCCCTGTGGATCACAATTTGTTACGGATTTATTATGGATGTTAAGGTCACTTCTGTTTCATTACCAAGACTTAAAACATGAATTAATTTCCATCTAAGTTGTAGCAGGTAAAGGCAGAAAGTGGATATAAATCGTGTATCCACTGATCTCAATGGATCTGCTCCAAATATAATTTAATCAGATTGCAAGAAAGCAATCTGATTAAAGAAAGCTTTCTAAAAACAGTTACGTTTTGTTACTCATTTTGCCCACCTCCAAGCCACAAAAAGTCATTCACAGAACGGAGAAGTTCCACTGCCATGTGGTAGTGTACGAGGGAATCTTGCAACATCCCGGCTTGCAGACATAGGTCACCGACATGCTTCCGCATACGACCCTGGCATCGCTTCTTATAATGTCTAGAACACAGAATATAAAGAGATCGATTAGCTTCGTTGACTTCAGTATACCAGAAGGCATTAGATTTATTTGCTTTAACATTTCTCTATCAATTTATGCATCATGTACAGGTATATTTTTTTCGCAACAATATTTATGTCTTTAGCCACCCTGTGCTCCCTGACTTCTGGATACAACCGTGAGATATAAAAGCTGATGAAATAAATAGCCGTTTCTGCTCACCAATGAGCAGGCAGACCTGTTTCAGCCATCAATGTAAAAGGCTAAATAAAAACAAAGATAGCAACTAGAATAATAATAAAATAAATCACATTTGGAAGCAAAACCACATTCTGTATATGCAACACTAGCAATAGTTGTATCAGTGGAAACTATCTTGAGTGTTGGCAACCATCACCCAAAGAACGTACATGCCTCTCCTTATCCTCTGACCTCTTCACTTTCCTCTGTGTCTGTCCCATTCTTTTTTTATGCCACTAGCTGACCTGACATCACGGAAGTGCTTGACTAGCGAAGGTGTTCTGCTAGGGTGAGGCAGCTGAGCACTGCTTAAGCAAATTCAAAGAGGCATTCAGATAGAATTTCCAAGATCAATGAAGAACCTTCGCTAAATTAAAACTGCACATCTATGGCAGAGATTCCACAAAAGCCACCCATGGGCTCCTGCACTACAACCTCTCAGTGTGGTTTAATAGTTATGGAATCTTTTGATAGAGACAGATGACACTAGCTGCTTAATTATTTTTTACTTTAGTGAAACGGAATAGTTTATGATTTGCGGTACTATCAGGTTATAAACTGAGCAAAGCAAAAGCAGAACTTTTTATGCATTAATGTAGCCTCCACAGCTTGAGAGGAACTGCAAGACTATATTACATGTGAAGAACGTGGAATTTCAGAATGGCAAGATATTTGAAACTCAATCTCTCTGAAGATTTAAAAGTATTAATAGATATCAGCAAGGAAGTAATTTCATTAAAAGCAATTCTCTCAATGAAGAGCCGAAACCAATGTAAGTCCCTACCCCCCACCCCCGAAAAAGCAGACACTTTGGGAGCATGGCAGGGGCGAGACCAGGCAGTGGAGATTTAGGCTGGATCATAAAACCATTCAGCTTTGTCATGTGGCTTGCAAGCCAGAGTAAAATACTATTTTAAAGACTTGTTTTTCCTCTGCCAGGCAGAGCTGCAGCAGTAGTCCAGCTGCTCAATGGAGTTTGGATCAGGTATAACTTTATGCCAATTTAACTTATATCAGCTTGCTTTATGACAGTTTTTGTGCACAGGATTGTTCCCATAGCCAATAAAGTGGGATTTCTTCAACAAATCCTCTACAGAATATTTAGAAACTAATGCATACAGAACAGTAATGAAACTATGCATTTTTTTTACTTCAAGACCCATTAGGTTTTGTGCATACAAAAACAGTTTATCTAGAACTCAAGTCCAATCTCAGTAGAAGATTTTCGGCTAATTAAAAGATCGTTTCATGTGCCCTGCATGACAGTGGTATGTTTGAAAAGATGTATGCTTGTGTTTTAAGACAAAACATTAGTAAATACAGCATAAAGAAAAGTAATAGCTAAACTGTATACATTTTATGAGATATGAAGAAGTAATAAAAAAACAAACTTCTAAAAATGTGTTTCAGTGCATTTAGGAAAAACAGTGCTGTTAAAACATTCAATAAAATTTTATCGCCGTATGTTGCTGCCTGCACCCTAAATAACCACATTTTAACATTCAGCTATTATAAGGAGGAAAGTTGATGCCCCTGCAATATTTGTAATACTAAATTCCCATAGGTGCAATAAAAACATCATTTTATTTTTTGTAGCGACTCTAGTCTTGTCATGGAAGACCACTCTAAACTCATCCACCCTCCAGAAGCTGCTTTGCTCTTTACAAAATGGTCTGAGCACCATTTCATTTATAAGCATGTAATTTATAGGCAGGAGCAACCTACCGCCTTTCCAATGTGAGCAGCAACCTTCTCTGTCCTGGCCTTCTTCCCAACCCACTTCAGCTATCTACTCCCATGTCCACGACACACAGACAGAGCATCTCCTGCTTTTATCTCTATGGAAGGGCCCTTTGCCTTGGCCTTGGACCACATGGATACAAGTCAGCAGGGAGAGTCAACGTTACCGGCTCTTCAGCACTTCCTGAATACAAAATATGCCCCTTGTGAAAATTTATTGTTAAGCAGGGATGTAGAATCATCATTGAAAACAATAACAACAGCAATCGCTTGCTATTATTATTATTATTATTATTATTACTCATGTTTATGGATGAATGACCAAAGTTAGTTAGAACAGTGCTCTAGGTCAGTGTTTCCCAACCTTGGGCCTCCAGCTGTTTTTGAACTACAACTCCCATCATCCCTGACTAGCAAGACCAGTGGCAAGGGATGATGGGAATTGTAGTCCAAAAACAGCTGGAGGCCCAAGGTTGGGAAACACTGCTCTAGGTGACCTCTGGGTGACTGGAAGAGGAAGCCTTTGACACCTCCGCAAATGCAAGGAAGGAGTCCTGGCAATTAAATGAACCCAGGGGCAAAGAGTTAACAACATATAACCCATGTAGGGAAACCACACTTTGGATATGAAACTTTTAATCAGAAAACAATGCAGACAAGAATGCATCCTTCTTTTTCCCCTTGTTAGCTAAGGATGTGGAACAGAGTCCCATGGAAGAATTTTGCCATGATGTTAGCAATTGAAAAGTGACTGACAAGACTTTCACTATCTATAGCCTGGCTTTCAACACGTTCAAGAAAGATTGTATACAATATTAATTCTGCATTGCAAAACATGCAATCTACCTCTGGCCACCAGCTTATTATACAGTTCGGTGTTGCACAGGTATGACTTATATATCTAACAAAACCTGCCATAGTGCAAGGCAGTTATCTTTAGCCTTTATAGGCATAGGACCCACCATTAGCCACAACCTGCAACACATAATTAATTTTTTAACATATATCTGCCCATGCTCCTATGGCTTGTGTAGCAGAGCAAGAAGCCAAACGTTAAGCTATTCTGAAAGGTGCCTATTTGAGCTCTTGGTGGGCTCTTCCTTATGAAGCAGAAAAGAAGGTTAATCCTTTGCATGGATTAGCTTTAGGGCAGGGATAGGATACATCCAAACAACTTCCGGTTCAAATCTCCAACATCTCCAGTTAACAGTAGATCAGGCAGAAGGGCTGTGAAATATCCTTGGAGCTCTACTGCCAGAGAGTAGACAATACAATGATTTGACTAAGTATGAAGTTTCATGAGTGTTCCTTAACATTGTTTCTTCTGCCCCTCTTTCTTTTTTCTCTCCTCAGACCCTTACAGAAACATCAAACAAGAAAATAAAAAAGTGGTAGTGAACTACTACAATTTACTCTAGGTCAGACTACAACTGAACTGGAAGTCTATTCCCACATTTGAAGAAGGTGCAAACTGAACGACTCAGATATTTTTAATGCGATCAGTCTGCAAGTGATTGTCAGGGAGAAAATATCACCCTCTGCTATCCACTTGCATTTTGATGTGCTTCAGTGCCATAAATGTCAAAAAGGAAAGCTTTTTTTAAAAAAAAAAATTATACTCATATATTCACAAGACTCCACTCACTGTACCCTTGGTTATGCCCACTGAGTGGGTTCTGCATCCATCAGCCTATTCAGTGAGCAATTTAAAAGTAGCTGCAATCAAATGACATTGTGTACACTGGAAAACTTATGAATGTACCCCAATTAAAATACACTAAATGCATCAGACGGCTGCCACTGTACTTTTGGATTTACAATTATCAGTTTCGTTCACTCCTAAATGACAACACAAGTCATTATAGATTATCATCTCTTTAAAATTTCTCAAGCAAAAGAAAATCATGCAAAATGAATGAATATTTTCATGTTAAATGTTACAAGAACTATTTCAACAACAACAAAAATCAAGTTAAGATGGCATGCTTGGCTAGTTGTTGATAGCTTTTGAAAGCCAGAAACAAGTTCCATGACTGAGGACCTATTCAGTCTTGAAACTGAATATGCAAGAGCATTATAATAGCTGTAGAGTTTTAGATGGTCAAAAATCCTAAATCAAACTAAACACAAACCCTGCAAGCTCTGGGTGTCTGGAGCTACCAAAAAAAAAAGTTTTAAACAGTACTCCTTACTCCCTCCCCACCCCCAACTCAAGAAGGCAACTTAGACAAATCTCAGCACTTTAAAAAAAGCCTTGCCCAAAATGCCAAAAAGATAAACTCCAGCAAGAGTCCAGGCAGCAACAGTCAATTGCTGTGTTAAATAAAGACACAAAAGGCAACACTATAGTATGCAACAGAGGCAAAGGAAGAAGGCAGCACACAAAAACTAGCTATTTTTAAAAATGCAATGTGATCAAAAGCCTACCTTTTGAGACCCAAAAACACACTCACAGGGCAGTACGAGAGAGAGAGAAAAGAAACAAGGAAGGAACAAAACAAAAATTAGAAACACACACAGTAATTAGAAATAAAATAGCCATGTATACACAGAAGTGAAGGAAACCACACCGATTACTTAATAAAGAGATGTTTAGAAAGCACATTAGAATTACAGATTAGAAGAGCAAAGCAACTGTAAATTAATGGATCTTCATCAACATGTTTACAGGTGAATGATGCCTTTTGAGTTAAAAAACAAAATGATGCACATATGACTGTATTTGAATCAGTGTACCATTTCACCAAAATGCTAAGAAGTAGCAAATACCAAAAATGTTAGCTACAATTCAACAACCTGACACTGTAATTAATTTTGTGTCAAACTGTATTCTGTGGGAGCTGAGTGTGTTCCTGGCTTTCAGTTTGTAGCTTAAGAAGCAATGCATCGGTTGCTCCAAATCCACCTACAATACTAAAAGCTTTTTTAAAAAAGATTTGTCAGCTCACACATTCTGGATATAAGCTATCATATAAACAGGCCTTTTTTGGTCTAAAAACACATGAGGTATCACCTTCAGGGAACTGAAAGCTAACCTGTTAATGACGGCCACCAAGTTTAATAAACAATTGACACTTTGTATAACTCTTTACTCAGTGACGTACCAAATATAGGATGTGTGAATGTGTTAGGAAACCCCTTCTTTGCTTCAGCACACAGAAGTTGTTAACAGTGCAATCTTATGGATGTTTACTCACAAGTAAGTTCAGTGGAGTTCAATGGGACTTACTCCAGGTGTGTATAGGATTGTAGCTTATAAGTAATTAATTTCATCTGTTCCTGGATGATTTAATTTTGGTTAGACGACCCTGCATGGGATCAGCAGCTCTGATTACACTCAATTAATACGGTGCAAACCTTTCCAGTACAAATAGATCTCCAATATCAACAAAAGGCAGGTGTTGCCATCTACTAACATGAGCTGTCTGGCTAATCACTACTTCAGCACCATGAACAGCACCATGAACCTGCTTAGGCTGACAGACAGGTTTGCCAGTTGCAGCAGAATCTATACTAAGAACAGCTCTTCCCCTAGTTATACCACAACCTGTTTTTTAAACTCCCCTTCATTTCAAAAGCAGTTCAGTTCACAGGAAGACTGATTTGTGTGTCCATGCATAAAGGACTTAAAGTCCCTTTGAGCTCACAGAACTAGTTTCACAATTCTTCCAGTTGTGGACTATATTTTCAACAAGTGTTTAAATACCACTTATAGGGAAGGCAGGTCTGGAATAGAGGAGGAAAAGGAGACGTGAGCTGAAATTTCTCAACCAACCACAAACGTGCTTCACAAACAATACAGCATTAGGTTGTATCCAACTAAGTCAGGGCAGACCCAAGGAAATTGATGAACATTACTTAGGGGGTGATCCTACGGCAAGACCTGCCAGGATAAGCCCCATAGATGCAGAGGCTCTGAAGTTCAGCCAGACTCAGCCAGTGTTAAGTCCCCTGCCCCAGCTCAGCTGAAGATGCACTCGTGTAATTTACTCATCCAAGCTCAACCACCGGAAGAAGTTGGTATAAGCCCCCCCAAACAGGGTGTTTTGGGGGCATGGAGGGAGTGGGACCAAATGAGGGGGAACTTAAGCTGGAGCCTGTTCAGCTCAATCATGTGACCTGGCAACTCACCACAGAACACTATTTTAAAGACTTGTTCCCCTTCTGCCTGGCTAAGAAAGAGCTGAACAGGGTTTTGATCTGATGTAACTTAACGCCAGCTTAAGTTACACTGCCTTGCTTCATGCTGGCTTCTTGTGCATAGGACTGCTTCCCTAAACAGCTGTCCATTGGCTTTAGTGGGTCTACCTCAAATATGACTAAATTTTATGGATTACATTACTTGAAGACTTTTGTTAAGACTCTCATCATTGATTTTAAATGGGCAAGAAATGACAATTATTGAAAAAGAGGTAACTGCGTAGAAGTTTGGTTAGGCAGAATCAGGTTGCTACCCAATGGTAAGAAATGTTATTGAATCAAAAGAGGCACGGAGAACAGATAGTGTTGAAAATGACTATATCTAACTGGTTCTTTTCTTTACATTTTACAGCCCAGAACTCTAAGCTCCAATTTCAATGACTTAAAGCAGCACTGGTTCCAGTATTCTGAGGGTGGTGGAAGAATTGTTGTTGTTGTTTAGTCGTTTAGTCGTGTCCGACTCTTTGTGACCCCATGGACCAGAGCACGCCAGGCACTTCTGTCTTCCACTGTCTCCAGCAGTTTGGTCAAACTCATGCTTGTAGCTTCGAGAACACCGTCCAACCATCTCGTCCTCTGTCGTCCCCCTTCTCCTTGTGCCCTCAATCTTTCCCAACATCAGGGTCTTCTCCAGGGAGTCTTCTCTTCTCATGAGGTGGCCAAAGTATTGGAGCCTCAATGGAAGAATACTGCATCTGAACTATGTCCAATCTGAAGTAAATCCCATTGAATTCAATGGAGCCAGCTACCAGGTAAGTGGTATTAGGATTGCACCCTTAGTTCCAACACTCCATAAAAGTTAAGCATCTATGGTATTCTTTTTTTAATATACACTCAAAGACTGTCCTGCAGTTATGTCAACACCATTAAGGGTCTTGCCATAGCATATACCCATGTAAAAAGAAAGAAATTGGCTAATCTGCTACCAATGAAGCACAATACAAATAACTACCACCATAATCACATCTACCTAAATTGCAGAATAAATGTGGCAGCTATGTATTTGATGTGAATCTCATGCATGATGAACTGCAGTTCATGAAGGTAATATGCTCACTTGTGTGTACAACATTTTCAAGTACATCTAATGATGCCAATCTACTACAGGCAATTTCCTACATTACTTACAAAAATAATTTCAAACACCTGCAGTCACCTCTCTGCTATGGTCTAAAATGAGATACTACCACCAAAAAATCTGAAATATACATTTTTCTAACTTTAAGAAACAATTGCATATTAACAGCTACAAAAAATTAATTTTCACATTTATTGAGGAATCCTGAAATTAGAAAACAGACTATTATTTGTGGGTGCCTGCAATATGATTTCTGTATGTACCTACTATATTCACATTCCAGTAAAAATAAAAAGAATTCATGTGTCTGCTAGAAATAAAGGTAAAGGTAAAGGTACCCCTGCCCGTACGGGCCAGTCGTGTCCGACTCTAGGGTTGTGCGCCCATCTCACTTAAGAGGCCAGGGGCCAGCGCTGTCCGGAGACACTTCCGGGTCACGTGGCCAGCGTGACAAAGCAGTTCTGGCAGCCAGCACAAGCGCAGCACATGGAAACGCCGTTTACCTTCCCGCTATAAAGTGGTACCTATTTATCTACTTGCACTTAGGGGTGCTTTCGAACTGCTAGGTGGGCAGGAGCTGGGACCGAAAGATGGGAGCTCACCCCGCCACGGGGATTCGAACCGCCGACCATACGATTGGCAAGTCCTAGGCCGGGGGTCGGCAACCTGCGGCTCCAGAGCCGCATGCGGCTCTTTAACGCCTTTGCTGCGGCTCCGGGGCGGAGGCGAGGGGAGGAGGCACATTTTCTGGGCGGAAACACGCAAAAAGCCGCTTATGATTGGATCACTCCCTTATCTACTGCGGGCGCCTTGATCGCGCCGAAAACCTCTCCGTTTGGATTGCTTGCTGCCTATCCAAGTCGATTCGCTGCTGGGAGCCCAGCGCGCTACGCAAGCTCATCGCCGCATTTTACCTTTCCTGGGGAGGACTCTGCGCGCCTGGCGGATCAGGTTGTGGGCGGATCAAGTCGCGGTCGCATGGAATTTGTGCTTTGTGACCGTTTGAAGTGGGGTTTTTTTTCTTGGGAGGCTGGGCGGCGGGAAGAGAGGGAGGCTTGTGGTAGCGTCGGGGGCTTGTCTCTAGCAAAGTAAGTCCTCGCTATTTGGTCACATGCGCAGCATTCTCCTTGTGGGGGTGAGGTGGCTTCGGCGCTCCAACGCTTGCTTTGCCGGCTGCTTTTAAAAGCATAGGAAGCAGCTGTGCTGTTGCTGGGTAACCGGATCGCCCCAGCAGCCATCTTATCTGCCCATGTGGTCTTCTGAGGCGGCCGCCATCTTACTATAGGCAATTCCACGTGGGAGTTAGTTGCCTGAAGCCCCTTTTTAGTTGCTTGAAGCCCCTTTTTAAACTTAAGCAGGGGGAAGTTTGGTGAATAGCTAACGCTTTCCTTGGAGAACGTTATGCAACAGCTTATTGCTGGTCTTTGTCCTCCCGCCTTTGTAAGCAGGCTGCATTGAAAGGGGGCATATACACTGGTCACTGTTTTGAAGGGGAGTGAAGAACACACACTCAAAAAAGGGTAACTTGTTAATGTAATGTTTATTTCTATGAGGAGGAGTAATTCTGAGGGGTCAAACAAAGAAATAATAAAAAGTGTCAAAAAAGGTATTTTTATAATGATGAGGATGACATTGGGCCCTCATTATTAATTATTATTTACATCAGGCACTGATTATGATTTATGGTACACTGGGGCCCTGATTAATTTTCTATGGCATTTTGGGGCATTGATTATTGGGTGTAATGGGTATGAGTTACTCGTGCGTAAACTGCCGCCTCTCTAGGCTTAATTGCCTTGTTAAACCGTTCTGACTGCACAGCCCATCTCCGCGTAGCTGTCTCAGTCGCTAGCAGAATCCGTTTGTGGGCATTTCTTAAACCTCTTCCAGCATAGAAGCTGTCTGACTCCCAGTCGCCTTCTCCTCTCACTGCGCAGGAGTCTTCTTTGCAGGGAGGGCGTGGGTAGTGGAGGACCTGTGCTCTACTCACTGATGTCCAGAGAAGAATCCCGGAGCTCTCTCTCCGCTTCCCCCATCTGCCCCCCTTTATCCCTGGTGTTGCGCTGATTTCCTTCCCCCTCTACCGAGCTGCTTCTCCCCCTGGTGCTGGGTCTTTCGCCAGCATAATCTGGGAGCCTCCACTTCGCCTCTCGCTCTGATGTCAGTTCCCTGACATCGGGCATAGCAAATTTTGCTATGGAGCCCTCTGATTTCTAATTACGTCCCTGTTTTGGACCCCCGGTAGGCCAGCCATGGATAAAGGCAAGAAAAGAAAAATTTCTGAAGAAAACAGAATGTTTAATGATACATGGACAGAATCATTTGCATTCTCTACTGACAAGACTGGTTTACCAGTATGCTTAATATGTGGTGAGAAATTTGCAAACAACAAAAAGTCAAATATTGCAAGACATTTCCAGAATAAACACGCAGCCTTTGCTGAAAAATATCCAGATGGAGATGAGAGACGAAAAGCCGTTGCAGAACTTATGAGGAAGGTTGATAGGAGCAAAAATAATTTCAAGAATTGGGTGAAGCCTGCAAATTCCACAACGTATGCTAGTTTTGTAGCCGCTCAGGAAATAGTCAAGCACGGGAAGCCGTTCACAGATGGAGAGTATATAAAAGAAGCATTCATTAAGTTTTCGGAACATCTATACATGGATGTATAGATTGCAAGCCTGTGTGAAAATGAAGGTGACGTCTTACAGCCCTGATGTGCAGACACTGAGCACTGAGGTTCAGGAGCAAAAGTCCCATTAACCTGGTTACCTGGTTGTAAATTAAATATTTTAATTAGCTATTAATTTGTCCTTTTTTCTTGAGATTGACAGCTGACTGCACGATCCTGTATATATAGCATTAAGGCAAGAAACAATATATACAGTGTTATATTTGTTTTAAATGTTGCAATGTTTTTGCGGCTCCCAGTTGTTGTTTTTCTTCGGAAACGGGTCCAAGTGGCTCTTTTTGTCTTAAAGGTTGCAGACCCCTGTCCTAGGCGCTGAGGTTTTACCCACAGCGCCACCCGCGCCCCAATACACTGCTAGAAATACACATAAGCTATTTCTGGGACGTGTGATACCTTAATCGACCACTGCATGTTTACAGGGATTAAAATGGCTTTCAAATGCTGAGCTAAAACAGAGCACCTTTCAAAATGCATGTTCTCCTTTCCTCTGCTTTTTCTTTGCTTTTTAGATACTGGTACATACATCTACATATGTCTTCTAAGTGTATCATAGGTGTCTGGGGTAGCCTGTTGTTGGTTGTTGTTGACATCCATCTGTCTTGAGAGACAATGGAGTGTGCCTCCAGGGGGTGAAGTCAAACTGCTACATTAGCAGCACTGAAGTGACCACCCTGGAGCGCAAGCCTGAGCGGTGTGCATGGAGGTCTTGGGCTACCCAGACAACAAGTCACACACACCCTCCACCTCGCTGATGAGGTCTGAAGGAAAGCAAGGCAATACATCTGGCACCAGCAGCAGTTGCCAGAAGGAGGCATACAGGGCACCATCCAACTGTCTAGGGATTGTTTACACCTTAGCCTTAGGGTTTACTCCTTATCCTTTTCTTTTGCTGAAGATATTCCATAAGGCAGCAGAGGTTTAGGATCAGAGCTTTCCTTCTCCTAAATGGGCTACCTTCCCAGGTTGACAAGTCCCATCTGCCCCTCACTTCTGTCCAGGAATAACATAGGTGTACAGGAGTAGCCTGTGTGGTACCCTTCGGATGTTGCTGAACTCCAACTACAATCAGTCACAGTCAGCAAGGCCTGAGTGGTCAAGGATGCTGGAAAAACAATACCTGAAGGACACAATGCTGACCATCCCTGTCCTAGGCCATATTCAAAGAGTGAACAATTTGGGATAAAATGAAATGCTAAAGTTACTTCCTGGTTAAATCAGAACAACTTAATATATGAGCACGTTGACTTAGATTATCCAAATTAATTCGCATTGAGATCTCCCAGAAAAGTGATGAGAACTATAGCAAACGAAACACAAATATTATCTAACAAAGCAGGTGAAATATTACACATTGCCAGGGATGGAAGAAGGTGCAACAAGGGGAGGGGGGAGACACTTTGCAATTAAGAGAGCAATCCTATAGCAAGATCTGCCAGGACAAGTGGGTTAGGATCCAGGGGATCTCCAGCTGGGCTATGCAAGCTCACTCTCAGTTCAGCCAAGACCCTGCTGCCTGAGCTAAACCTGATGGATCGTAAACTGGCATAAGTCCTGAAAAGCGGTTGCTGTGGGGTTGTGGTGGGATTAGGATGAGAGAGGTGAGACTTAGACTGGATCCTAAACTTGTTCAGCTGCCTTAACTTACACAGGCTTGCTTTACACCAGCTTGTGTTTGGATTCCTCCCTAAATCAGTGGGACTTACCTCTAAGTAAAACATCAAAGGACTGGGACGTGAACTTTCACGTAAAAAGGTATTTAACTTTTGCAGGATAGTGTTAATGTGACTCAAGTTCACTATGACTAGGGACTGATCAGAGAGACCACCAACTAGAGTGACAACTCATTAGTATTTGAGTACCACAATATCCAGGATATGTCATTGACAACATCTGTTTTGAATGAGCAAATAAAAAAATCAACAGCTTCATAATTGTTGTGTGTGAAGTAAACAGCCATAGGGCACTTAAACAAAATACTGCAAGATCATAAATGAAACAAAACTATTGGAAGTAGAGACTTTCAGAGTCATAGACTATCTGCAAGGCAGACTCCTACACCTCTGGTTTTGTACTTTCATCATACCCATCAAAATGAGTCAAAATGGAACAATCTTGTTCACATTTACAAAAAAATACTACTCCCTGGTAAATATACCTAGGACTGCAGCCTCCAGTATAAATGCCCAAGGCTGCAATTTCATGTTCACTTTCTTGAGGATGAGTTCCATTAAACAGAGTGGATTCTATTCGAAGTACACATCCACATAATTAAACTGTTGCTTCTATAGCAGGGAGACTGTATCAGTCATTTGAGGTGAAAAGTGAAAAGCCCAACCACAAAGGAGGGACCAGACCAGTAGGACAGGAGATGCATACTTCTAATACAGTGGTACCTCAGGTTAAGTACTTAATTCGTTCCGGAGATCCGTACTTAACCTGAAACTGTTCTTAACCTGAAGCACCACTTTAGCTAATGGGGCCTCCTGCTGCTGCTGCACCGCCAGAGCCCGATTTCTGTTCTCATCCTGAAACTAAGTTCTTAACCCGAAGCACTATTTCTGGGTTAGCGGAGTCTGTAACCTGAAGCGTATGTAACCTGAGGTACCACTGTATCGCTAAACTGAATGAAGGATCATCCGAAGAGAGCAAGCAGCAATTCACAAGAAAAAGAATGCCCTGTGTGCTCTCTCACATGCAGATGGCAGCACTCTCTAGATGCAGAAATGCATTTTGGACTTGAGTGTTGTGTAAGTCTACAGTATTAGATGATAATCTATAGCATTCCTGTGTATACTCACAAGGAATTACCATACTTAAATGCTGTAAACTATTTTACATAAAATCTTCATTTGAACAAAGTTTTGTCTTAAAAAGTATTTCAGCCATAGAAACCTGGGAGAAGGGGGTAACAGGAGTTGTATATCATTATTATTATTATTATTATTATTGCTCCCCCCCCCAACAAAAATTCCCATGGTAGATTTTTTCCCCTCAAATATTCTGCCAGTTGCCCCCCCCCCCCCCGGCTTACATCTACATCAGAAACAAGTTTATCAAGAATGCTCACAAATGTCAGTTAACAACAGCACCCTGTTACTCATTGTTTTTAAATTGTCAACAAGGCAGCTTTGAGGGACAGGAGCAGTATTTTCCCAGCTATAGCAGGGGACAAGTACCTCTAGCTGGCCAGACAAGAGACATAAATTTTAGATCTGTATTTTGTGAAGGTACTTACCTACTATCTGTATCCAGGCCTACAAAATCCTTTTTTTCAAAAGGAACACAGAGAAGTGGGATCTTATCTCCAGACTTATCAGTGGCTCTGTCAAGACGTTTGGATTCTAATACAATGAAGAGAGATTCAATGAAGTCTTCTATCCTCTTTTCTACATTTTCACATTCATCATAACTAGGATAAAATGCCACATCTGTACGAGGTTGCTCTGCAATTTCTCCTTGAAGCCCGAAGACAAATAGCCGAGAATCATAAAGTGTGGAGCCATATATTTCCTTCTGAAGGTGGAATTTTTCAAAGGTCTGAGGCCAATCTTTTGCAGAGGAGCAGTCTGTGATGGTTATGAGTCCCACCACTTTGCGGTGCGTCTGAAAATCCCCCCATTCATTGTTCTCCGGTGGGTAATGATGTCTATAGCGGATGTAAAGGATGCGCTGAGAGTCGCGTACGTTGATCTGACTCACGGTTGAAATCCGCTTGTAGATCTTAAAAAAGCTCTCTTCAGGGACAATCCCAACTGGCTGGACCACAACTAGTAGAGTTTGATGGTCTTCTGCACACTGCATGTAGTCAGGGACACTCATTTTGCATCACACGTATACTAATGAAACAAGCAAACAAAAATTTCCTGTTAGATTGTTGCGGGAGTACCCATCATTTTAGAAGTTACAAATGGATTAAGGATTAGCTCTATTCTTCAAATTCAGTGTCAACTGCAGCTTTATTAAGCAAGTTATCAGATCCTGAGTAGGCTATCACACATCACAGTTTGTTAATCTTTATTTATTCATTAATATCCCACCTTTTCTCCAAAAAGCTCAAGGTGACATGTTTCTCCCCTGTCCTCATTTAATCCCCAAAGTAGCCCTGAGATAGGTTAGGTTGAGAGGCAGGATTTGAACTGAGTGGGGATTTGAACCCTGGTCTCACAGGTCCTAGTTCAACATGCAAACCACTACACCACACTGGTTTCCAAACTTAAATTTCTCACAGTATGCTTTGCTGCTTGTATAGAACGTTCAGATGTAGAAAGACACAGAATGTTCTATATACATAGAAAGCCAGGAGCAGCCTCCAGGGTTAAGAAACTGCTGAGGCAAATTTTGGGAGCCCTATAATTGGGAATATCTTAAATAAAGGAGCTTCTTAAATAAATGGCAACCCAGCCAGATGGATGGGGTATTATTAATAATAATAATAATAATAATAATAATAATAATAATAATGTGTCCAGTCTGCAGCAAGGAGAAAAGTGGTGAGACACCTGAGTCTCTACTCCAGGATTTCCCCAGCTGTTTTCAGACTACAACTCCCATCATCCCTCACCACTGGTCCTGTCTAGCTAGGGATGATGGGAGTTGTGGTCCAAAAACAGCTGGGGACCCAAGTTTGGGGAAACCTTGCTCTACACCAGGCTTCCTCAAATTCAGCCCTCCAGACGTTTTGAGACTACAGTTCCCATCATCCCTGACCACTGGTCTTGCTAGCTAGGGATCATGGGAGTTGTAGGCTAAAAACATAAGGAGGGCAGAGTTTGAGGAAGCCTGTGCTAGATTAACCTAGAGGGAATTTTGACTTGTCACCCAGGACAGAAGGGAAAGCTGCACCCACTGAAAATTCCCTCACTGACCCTGGGGCTTTTTTCTTTAGGGAGGAGTGGGGTGCATAGCTGTCAACTTTCAGATTTGAAAATAAGGGATCAGCAGCCTCGAAAATAAGGGGTCAGCAGCCTCACCTGTCCTGGGGACAGTCTACGGGATATCTAACAATCCGGGATAGCAGCGGGAAACGACGCTGGAATAAGGGAATTTCCCGCAAAAAAATGAAGGTTGACAGCTATGGCACTGGGTTGGGGAAGGGCACCTAAAACCACGGGAAGGCAAAGTTGGGGAGGGTCCCCAGGGGGTCATCTAGTCCAACTCCCCGCCTCCTAGCAGTGGGGGGGGGGGAAATCCTCTTCCTCCTGTGCGGGGAGAGGAGGGCGTGGGGCAGTGGAAGGACAGAAAGCAAGCCCCAGCCAGACATGAATGTTAATATATATATATATATATATATATATATATATATATATATGAAAGGATTACAGTATTATTAGTTCTATGGCATTAACAAAACAATAACAACAATTCGTAATTATAACAGCCTCAGGGGTGCACGATAGGGATGATGGGAGTTGTGGTCCAAAAACAGCTGGGGACCCAAGTTTGGGGAAACCTTGCTCTACTCCAGGCTTCCTCAAATTCGGCCCTCCAGATGTTTTGAGACTACAGTTCCCATCATCCCTGACCACTGGGTCCTGCTACATAGGGATCATGGGAGTTGTAGTCCCAAAACATCTGGAGGGCAGAGTTTGAGCGTTTAACCTAGGGAATTTTGAAAAACTGCAGGATAGAAGGAAAAGCTGCACCTGCTGAAAATTCCCTCACTGACCCTGAGGTTTTTCTTTAGGGAGGAGTGGGGTGGGGAAGGACACCTAAAACCACTGGAAGGCAAAGCTGGGAAGGGTCCCCAGGGGCTCATCTAGTCCAACCCCCCCCCCCCACCTCCTAAAAATGAAAAATAATCCTCTTCCTCCTGTTTGGGGAGAGGAGGGCGTGGGGCGGTGAAGGAGAGAAAGCAAACCCCAGCCAGACATGAACGTTTATATATATATATATATGAATGAAAGGATTTCAGTATTAGTTTCATGACATTAGCAAAATAATAACAAAAATTCGTAATTATAACTGCCTCAGAGGTGCACGATAGAGGGACACACGGAAAGGAAGGGAAAGCTGAGGTAAAATATCTGTGTGTGAGAGAAGGGGGGGAGGTGAAAGTTTGTGAGGCGAAAGCCGCCCCTCCCCCTCCCCCACCGCGATAAAGGGAGGGGGGCTCCGGCTCACTCACTCGGCCCGGGCGACGCAATAGCTCCGCCTCCTCTCGGCCTCTTCCTCAGCGCGCCCGCCCCACAGGCAGAAGGGAGCGGAACTCGCCGGGGCGGGGAGGGAGGGCCTTGACTGCGCAGCCGCCTAGCCGCCAAGACGAAGTACGCACGCGCAGGAGTCCCCACGCGAGAGTTGGTCCCGCCCCTCCGTATGGAGTAAGGCCACGGGACTACAACTCCCGTCATGCCCGGCTATGGGCCACACAGGCTGAGGGCTGGTGGGAGTTGGAGTCGCCCTGCGACTTGTAAAGGGCAGGCGTCTCCCCGGCCCCATCGCTGACTTAAAGAGGAAACGCTCAGCAAATGGAGCGTTTATTTTATTTTATTTTGCTCCGCACAAACTCTTTGGGTTGCTTTGGGGCGAGATAAAGCGACGGACAAGTAGTAGTAGTACAGGAGTAGTAATAATAATAATAATAGTTGTTTCCAAGCGACGGTTACTTCAGACATGCCAAAGTATTATTATTATTATTAGTTGTTGTTGTTTAGTCATGTCCGACTCTTCATGACCCCCTGGACCAGAGCACGCCAGGCATTCCTGTCTTCCACTGCCTCCCACAGTTTGGTCAAACTCATGCTTGTAGCTTCGAGAACATTGTCCAACCATCTCGTCCTCTGTCGTCCCCTTCTCCTTGTGCCCTCCACCTTTCCCCACATCAGGGTTTTTTCCAGGGAGTCTTCTCTTCTCATGAGGTGGCCAAAGTATTGGAGCCTCAGCTTCAGCATCTGTCCTTCCAGTGAGCACTCAGGGCTGATTTCCTTCAGAATGGATAGGTTTGTTCTTCTTGCAGTCGATGGGACTCTCAAGAGTCTCCTCCAGCACCATAATTCAAAAGCATCCATTCTTCGGCGATCTGCCTTCTTTATGGTCCAGCTCTCACTTCCATACATCACTACTGGGAAAACCATAGCTTTAACTATACGGACCTTTGTTGGCAGGGTGATGTCTCTGATTTTTCAGATGCTGTCTAGGTTTGTTGGGTTGCTATTTGGGTTCCTTTGGGGCAAGATAAAGCGACGGACAAATAGTAGTGGTAGTAGTAGTAGTAGTAATAATAATAATAATAATAATAATAGTTGTTTCCAAGTTACGGTTACTTCAGACATGCCAAAGTATTATTATTAGTAGTACTATTGGTTTTATTATTTTATGTTTATAAGGCAATTGGTTAGTGTGGGGCTAACGCCAAGATCGTGGGTTCGATCCCTATAAGGGATATTCCTGCGTTGCAGGGGAGTTAGAGAGGCTTCGACCTCTACAATTCTATGCTTCTATATTTATTTACACTCCGCCTTCTCCCCAGAGTGGATTCCAGGGGGTGAATGTACTGTACTGACACAGATTCTGCGCTTAAATAATGCGTATACGTTGCGCTCAAGGTCGCTGACGAGTGATGTCACAGACGCGCCTTGCTGGACTTGTAGTCTTTCTTAACGAGGCGGGGCTCGCCGCGCGTTTGGGCTCGGAGAGAGGGAGGCGGGCTCGTGGCCGCAGTGCACTGTGGGAAAGGTAGTCCCGAACTCCCGGCGACGCCGCAGCCAGAGCGGAGACGAAAACTACAAATCCCAGAGGGGGAGGCGAGGCTTCCGGCGGAGGCCGCGCGGTTGAGGGAGGGAGATGGTCCAGGAAGATGGCGTCGCGGGTGAGTGGAATCGGCGGTAGTGGCGGCGGCGAAGAAAACCGTCTGGTGTCGCTGCCGTTGTCTCGCATCCGGGTGATCATGAAGAGCTCGCCTGAGGTCTCAAGCATCAACCCGGACGCCATTTTCCTCACGGCGAAGGCCACGGTAGGGCCCCGGCAGGGACGCTTCTGAGGGGAATGCGAAGGCCGCGAGGGAGACGCGGGCGGGAGACTGCGCTTGAGGCAGCTCCGACGGTGGCAGCGGCTCTCCTGTGGAGACCAAGCTCCTGGGAAGGTGGGGTGTTTTTTCTAAACAAGAGTGTACAGTGGAACCTCGGGTTACAGACGCTTCAGGTTACAGACTCCGTTAACCCAGAAATAGTGCTTCAGGTTAAGAACTTTGCTTCAGGATGAGAACAAAAATCGTGCTTCAGGGCGCAGCGACAGCAGGAGGCCCCATTAGCTAAAGTGGTGCTTCAGGTTAAAAACGGACCTCCAGAACGAATTAAGTACTTAACCCGAGGTACCACTGTATTCTGTTCAGTCCTACCTCGCAGGGTTGTTGTGAGGAAAGATGGGGACCCAGGGGAGTTTTTGCGTCTCCCGCCTTGAGCTTGACTCATTAACTTACTCTCTTTCTATGCAAAGTGGCTCCAGAGCAACAATGACATACAGTAATAGAGCATGACAACTACAACGTGAATTATATAGAATCATTATCTAAATTAGCAGTAGATAAAGCGCATTCTATAAAATGCTAGTAACAAAACAACTTTTTAAAAAAAAAAAGAAAGAAAAGCTAAACAGCACAATTACAGCAAATGTCAACTTTGGAACTCCCTGCCTAGGGAAACCAAACTCACTAGCTCCTTGCTGCGCTTCTGCCAGCAGCTGAAGGCATTCTTGTTCCAACAGGCTTTTGGGAACTGGCTGCATTTGATGCATTGCTGTGTTGTTGTTTTTTGTAATTATTTTTAGGGTTTTAAGAAATCTATGTATGTATGTATGTATGTATGTATGTATGTATGTATGTATGTTTTAATTGTCAATGATTGTTGCTTTTCTGTGTTTATAGCTGTTACTTTTATCTGTAAGGCAGGAGGCAAAGGCAGGGTATAGCTAAATATGTCTTCTGCTATACCCTGCCTTTGAGTGAGCTTCATCACTGGGGAGAGGTTTGAATGCTGGTCCCCCAACACTCTAACCACTGCACCACGATACCTCCTCTTGTTATAGTACCCTCTGTGGTTCAAAGAGGGTGATTGATGTAATTACAATAAAATAGTGTATGCTGAATAATATATACCTGACTCATTGGCATACTATATTCTTATCCTTAGGAGCTGTTTGTCCAGTATTTAGCTGTGCATTCCTACAAGCACGGCCAGGGAAAGAACAAAACGTCATTAACCTACAGTGACTTGTCCCATACAGCAGAGAACTATGATACATTTCAGTTCCTTGCAGGTAGGTCTTTACCCTTATTGGTCATGTAATTGTTGCAGATTTTTGAGTCCCCAATGGCGAAGTTGGTTCTGTTAAGACTACAAACCACCTTAAAAAGTCTCCTGGAACTGTTTTCCACTGATACAAAGGAGGTGGCAAAGAAGGTTGTCTTTGCCATCGCAATCACCACTTGGTAGGCTCGATGTTAAGCTCTAACTCGTGTTTGGTCCAATTCGGAATGGGTTTTTTGCCACTGGTACTCTAGCCGTCTCAGCAATTGTTTCATCGCTGAATGAGAGAAACATGAGAGTTATGGATGATGGGCAGAGAGAATGACTAGGATACAGATTTCCTGTTCAAACCCATTCTAGTTTCTAAGTCTTCACGAGTCACCTCCTTGTTTGCCAAGTGCTCTTGGACAATCATAGCAGTGAAAATCTTTATTTATTTATTCGTTTGTTTGAAGATTTTTGTAGATGTAAAAGTCTGTGTTGGGTATGTGGTTCCATTGTGAACCTTACACTGGGCCAGAACTTTCCTTACTTATTTTGTAGCACCTGCAAGAATGCTTCTGTAATCATTTAATGAAGGTGCCCTTCTTCCAGATATCCTGCCAAAGAAGATCTTGGCTAGCAAATATTTAAAAATGCTTGAGAGAGAAAAAGAGGGAGGAGAAGAGGAGGAGGCGGCAGAAGAGGAAGAGGATGAAGAAAGTGACGAGGAAGACACATCTTGAGGGTGACAAATGACTAGACTTACAGCACATCCTTGTTACACATTAACTTGTGTTCAAGTAAAGTCCTGTTATCTCTGCATTGGTTGAAAATTGAACAACTGGATTGCCAGTTTGTTTTACAATATATGCAAGAGCCATAAGTGTGGGACTGAACTTGTGAACACATTTATTTTTATTTTATATTATTTACAACTCTTTGTTAAAAGCTTACCAACTACGTGTCAAATATTCTTATCTTGTGGATACTGTCTTTCCAATACAGAGGTTTCTTCCTCTGCCCACATTGAGCAGCTCAGCAGTGACAATGGACCTCCTAATAGGGAACAATTCATTTAACAGCTTCATAGAAACCAAACATAATGCAGAATGTCCAGCCTAGTTGGGAACAAATGGGGACTCTTTTCATGTTTTGGGTTGTTGTTTTTTTTAATTACTACTTGCAGTGATGTTATGCATATTGTTAATAGGGGGGTGGGAATCTGCTCTGCCTCATGTTAATATGTATATTTTGAAAGGATGTTAAATATAGAAGTAGCATTTCCACAGCAGGGACTCTTTCCCATTTTGAGTAAGAGATGTACTTTATTCTTTAAACAGTGGCAACATTTGTAGAATACGTGTTCTAATGAATGTTTTATAAAAATGAATTAAGAAGATTTTTGTATAAGCACTTTTCCTTTGAAACTTGAACCTGTTCAGGGATTGGGCCAAAGGCTTAGTGAAGGTTGTTTTGTGTGTCTGCGTGATGTAAAACTTAATTAAGTGGGATAATAGGTGAGCATTCCAAGGCAGGGAGAGTACTAAAATGTGATTTTTGATCCATTTACACTACGTACTAGGCCACCCATCCTCTTGCACCAACTCTGTAGTTGCTTCCATCAACATGTTGAATGATAAGAGATGCTTTGTTTGAAATTGCTTGAAAGGTTTAGTACTAAATGCTTATATAGCCAGCTCATCCATAGGAAAAGAAATTCCTTCCTTAGTCTTTGCTTTTTCAAAAAAAAATGAAGCACTTACTAAAGACTTTGCTTCACTAGCTTCTGTTCTGTGATGACCCACATGGCAGAACCTTCCCTGCTACTCAAGGTGCTATCTCAGGGGTGTTTGCATGTGCTATGGAAGGCACTGGAGGTTGAGTGGTTCCATACCATCAAAGACTTTAAAAAAGTCAAATTGGGACTAGAAGTTTGCAATATTGGTATTACATTACACCCACCCTACAAATTCTCCTACTCCACTGTCAATTAACCCTCTGAAGTTCTTAAAATATGGGTATGTTTATATGCCCCTACCAGTTGGTTTGGTAATGGCATATCAGAGCCCTTTCTACAGTGGAACTAAAACTAATTCCCCATCTGCTGCCCACCTGAATGAGTTTCTGGACATTTAGAAGTACTCATGCAGAGGACACAAAGCTTAGCTCAGTCTCCCCCCATGATGGGAGAGAGAGTTTGAACAATATACTGATTAAATACAAGTGCAGGTACACTATTGCTCCTGTATCAGTGGCTGTAAGCTCTACCCTCTGAAGCAAACCTGGGAGTTATAAAGATGGAACACACATAGGAAGTTATGTACCATACAGCCATAACATCCTGTGTTTGATAAAGCACCTTGGTCTAGTGATATGTGAGCAAAACAGCATCTATTAAATTGCAGAGATAGCCAGTCATTTTTCTCCTAGGTTCCATGGAAACTGAGCTAATAAGGAAATAGTTATTCTTATGCACACAATACCAGAATGGTTAAGAATGATCAGATGGTCTGAAAGACAAATGTTCAAACTGTTTCCCAGCAATGGAGTTTGCTATGTGACCTTGGACCAGTTACCATCATGCAGCCTACCTTACTTCATAGGATCAATAATGAAAACTGCCCAGAATGTGTGCATCCATATTCCCACCCTGTAAAAAAATGTATTAATTACACCAGGCATTTGAAACCCATGCATAATAGAAAATGGTACATTTGAACTTGTAAATATGAGTAATTTATTGACATACTATGAGGCAGAAACAAAATCGACACCATACAAAATAACTTTATAAAATATCATTCACATCATATTTCATCAAGATTTACAGCATTTTGAGCTTGTTACATGTCTTATGGTATGGAGGTAAAAAAAAAACACTACACTAAATCTTTAGTATTAGTTTATAATATATATATACACACACACACATACACAAGAAACCAAAACAAAAGTAAAAGGTTAGTTTGTCATGAGTTTATTGCATAAGTAGTGCAAAGTATTTTACTAGCAAGCTGTAAAACAAACATGGAAAGAGGAACCACCTAAGTTTAAAAACAGGACAATAAATGTTGAATTTCACAGTCTTCTGAAGCTTCCTTCAAGAGTTTCTCTCCCTGCATTCTACTCCCAAACACAACTCCCTCTGTGTTATAATGCATTTGGGGAATTAAAACTACCAAGTTATTCTGAAGGAAATTAGATCTAAAGGCCATATGTTGCTTGAAATCACCTGGTTGCAAACTCAGGGTGGCGTCCAACTAAACAGTTTGGCTAGCGCAAGGACATTTACTGCACAGTGGAATATTCCCATATTCAAGCCTCTGGAGCAGATTTAGGGGGTGAGAGGCAGGGAATTTCCACTGTACAGCTAAAATCCTTGTGCTAGCCAAACTGTTTAGCTGGATCCTGCCCTCAGTTTCCAATGGGGGGTGTTTTGGAGTAGCAATGTGGCTCAGCTGTCCAGTTAGGTTATCCTAACTGATTTGTTAGCTTATTCCTTAATCAATATATAATTATTACAAATACATGATTGCCTTTTTCCAGTTGGAAAGCAGCAAACGACACCACTCCCATCTCGATGTTCAATGATTACAAAGCAAGCATACAAACCAAGAGAGAACATATATTGTCTGTTTTACAACCTTAAGTTTCCTTTTTCTCAAAACCTACTTCGTAAAGTCACTACATCCTCTACTGAACAATGCAGGGCAGACTTGATAACAACTACTGAACTAACACCAGTAAAGGGTAAGAATGTCCAACTAAGTGAAGAGAGACAAACTCTCTCAGTTCTTCAGGGGATCCAACAAATACAAATTAAAAGCCAGGTAGCCTTTTAACAATATATTAAAACTAATGAAAGCCAAACAAAATGCTCAGTGAAATAAAAGGAACAAAATGCAGCATATTCAGGCTCTTGTTTCAATCGTGAGGTACCTGTAAGTCTTATATTCTGCCCAAGTACTATGGAACATTAAAAACATTTTAAAATTCTTAACCATAAGCCAATTTACAGGACACTATTACTGAGAAAGTGCAACAATGCTGATCACTTATATGCAGCATATTAAAAGGTTGGTTACTCTTTTATAAAATATAGCTTTACTTATAGACCCGTTGGGGCAGTTTTGTAACATACACTTTTTTTTTCTGTTGATTGAGTCTCTCTGCAGCAAAAAGAAGAAAAAATGGAAAAACACCTCCTTTAGGGTATAGCTTAAATCCTGCCACTTAGGAATGTTGGTGTCCCCCGTCCCCCGCCCACATTTCTTTAATTCCCTCACCTGGATATTAAACTAGATTATCAATTTTTACAGGAAAAGATTCCCATGCTGTATTGGTTACAGTTTATAAAGTCAATTTTTCAATCTTCAAAAACAATAGTATATTACAACTTAGTCTCCCCAAAAAAAGGTAAGTAAAAAAAGTTTTATATAAAAAAGGATATTCAAACTGTTATATAAAAGCATGCAGAAAGTTACTTGGATGTTTTTATTCCCTTACCTGACATATGCACACACATCACTTCCATGTTTTACTATATACATGTATACATGTACAGTAACCTTTGCCAGCCCGGGAGGGCAGCCTTCCAGGTATTGTTGGACTACAAATCCCATCAGTCCCCAGTGAGCAAGTGCTGTTTGGGTGCTGATGGGAGTTGTAGTCCCCTATCTGGAGGGCAACAGGTTAGCAAAGGTTGATGTACAGCTTGAGTATTAGTAGCTACATACACACATCTTCACGCATATTGAGCTTCCCACTCCCGGAACTACCCAGGCCACAGAGATTTCACTAATTAAATGGAGGAAGTACATATATATCTTGTCGTGTGCAGATTTGCTCCCTTCGGTGAAACAAATGGGGCGGCCTACATATATTGGCTAGCACATTGGAGCACACTCATCCCAAGATTAAACTGCTACACTACTTCCTTTTGGGAAAACGCTGAGACGCTCCACAGAGCATGCATGGTTCACAACCATGCAAATGTATGCATAGAATAGTTTGGGATCCGAGTATCAATGTTTTTTTTTTCTTCCGTCTGTCTGTTTTTGAATACTTTTTTTTTTCTTAAAAAAAGAACTCTTTCCACATTACAAGCATTCCGTTACGCTGTATATTTATATAGTTTTATTACACACAAAAATACACTTTCGTTAATTTTTCAGAAACCTGACACAGTTTTCAGTTTTGCTGTTAAAAAGGGTTTATAGTTTGTATAGGAGCGTGACGATTTCGCTATGCATTGGGACTCAACACAAAAGGCACAAAGATGAAGAGAGAGAAAAACCAAATGCATTTTTTGTAACACAACCCACCCCCACCCCTCCCCCAAACACCCTTGTCTTCAGAGGACAAGTAATCACATACTGTTTGGTCACTTTGGACAATCTCATTTATAATTTGAATAAATTAGCACCCAACTGCTTAGTGTGAGGTAGATCCAAACTGGAAAGAGTGCTGGGTCCCCACCCCCGCCTGCGACTAATCTTGGAGACAAATGGAGTCAATATCAGTTATGTGATGCAGAAAAACATCACTATGTTTTCAACATATGTACATTTTTAAAAATCGTCAAGACTCTTCTTTCAATACAACTACATATCACTCGGGGGAATGAAGCAACATTAATCCCCTTAGCCCTTTTTTTAAAAAAATGAATTTCTTCCAATTGCTTAATATTTTCTCCACACATCACAATGTCCGGATTAACAGTGTGGATGGAGCCCCAGTCCAGGAGGTGTAAAATTCTGTAAAAATTGGGATAGAGTGACAAGGCTACAGGGCAGGTGCCTCCGTTGCCTCCTCAAAAACACAGACTGGTTTTAAGGATAAGAACAACTTTTTTAAAAAAAAAAATCTCTTGTGCCTTCATGGGAAAGAGTTAAGTCTTACTAAATTACTGTTTTTGCATATTCTGATTTTGGACAAATTTGATACATTTGTTAAGGCTTAAGTTAAAGAAACCACATCGCATCAAGCAAGCATGTAACTAAAACTGCTTAAGGTACATACACTGCATAAAATGCTAATTCTCCTACATTGAGTTTTTATAGATGAATGTATAGAGTGAAGTATACTCTCTATAATATATATATATATATATATAATGAAATGGAAACTCTACAGCATTACTAATGGGTAGAAATAATTTTTTTAAGTTTTCCTCAAGTGCTAATTTCATATTTCTGTATATCCTGGAAGCCTGGAACATTGCAACAGAGAGGCAGCAAAAGGATGTAAACTATTTCTATTTAGTACCATTATGAAATAAGGCCCTTCACTAATCTCTCTCATTAGCTAATCGGTTTTTTTCAACAATGTATTTTGTTTCTTCCTTCTTGGCAAATGAAATATGTACAATAATGGTGTTCCTAGGCAATTATTCCCTCAGCGGGTAGGATCCAGACCCAAGTTTGCTGAACTTGGGTGCCACCGCCAAGTTATTATTACTATTCATTACTGCATTTACGTCCCGTCTTTTTGTCCAAGGAGGTGTGCTTGGTTCGCCACATTTAACCCCCACAGCAACCCTGTGAGGTAGGTTAGGCTGAGAGAAGACCGTGACTGGCCCAAGGTCACCCAAGTTAGCTTCATGGCCGAGTGGCGATTTGAACCCTGGTCTCCCAGGTCCTAGTTCGGCACTCTTAACCACGACACCACACTGGATCTCAAGTTAATACTGGGTTAAGTCCCATTGATTTCAGTGAAGTAACTTAAGTCTGGGTCCAAGAAACATTAGTAAATTTAAAAAATACTACAACTGCTTGAACTAAACTACAGGTTAAAATTAATCCCAGGAGATGTAAGTTAAATCTGAAGTGTGCCAAAGCTTTTTAAGATCAGATTACACCATAAACCCTGACCATCCTAACTTCCTACCTCTAACCTTCATGGTGCAAAACACTCTCAGTCTATTTTACTATTGCGGATTAATAGCCATTGGTCATAATAATCGCTTGCTAGAAACTGAGTGGCAAGTCTGAGTTGACCATGCGGGGGCACACTCGGAAAAGGAGCACAGCCCACTGCAACGCCAACCCTACGATAAGTGGGTGTTCAAGATGTACAGTACACCTAAAATAAAACCCTGTGTAGAGCAAGGAAGCTGTGGCTTTTGCAGCACACAGGGAAAAATGAAGAAGGAAAAGCTTCAGTCAGCACACATCCTGAGGAAAGCATGGCGTTACCAACAGTTTGTGCAATGGACTTGGTAGAAAATAGGAGGTAAGGAAAGTAACGTTACTATGCAGTCTGTCTCCCAATATCCTTTTGCCGCTTAAAAAGAACTGAAAAGGTGCCCGCAATACTGCCATCTCATCATAATCAGAGGTAGTTTTTTTTGTTTGTTTGTTTTGTTTTTAAAGGAGAGCAACGGGCCCAAATTCTTTCCCCAAGAAGTATTTCCTCCCTGGTTGTAATCTTGAGAAATTCACAGAACCGAGAAAGGTGACAGCTATTTGCATGCACTGTTCTTAAAACTCTCTATAGAAAAAGCTGCCGTGAATTCGGAGATCTCTCATATCTAGGCTCACTCCAGAGGCAGCAGCAAAATTGTTCTTCTCTTCCAGACTGAGAATCAAAGTGTCACATATCTGAAGCAACAAGCTCACTCTTTTAAGGATATCCTTATAGTGGGATAAAAGTTACTACACCCTTGTGCTCCTTATGGAGTTTTTCCATATTTTGAACAGCTGATGGGAAAGGCGGGGGAGTGGTTGCATTGTAAAGTAGTATTTAAAGTAGGATAGTTCCCGTTTGACAATTTGGTTGCTTCAGCAGATTTCAGCAGGTTTTCAGTAACTTAAATCATAACCCTTGTTAAAAGTCTCTAGCCCTCAGCGTCATAAAGCCTTATGAACACTTCTCTCAGCCTTTAAGTGGTTGAATGGACAAATAACATCAAATTCTGGCAATTTAGCAGCAGCACCCTTCTTCCCCAAGGTTAAGCCCTCTCTTGTAATTCAGGGTCAGTACAGATGCCATGCTGGTTCCCTTAAAACCATGGTTTGGCAACATGCATAAGAGCCTAAAGGTCCATCGACACCAGTATCCTGTTTCCTGATGGCTCAGGTGCCTTCAGGAACTCCACCAGCTTCAGATGACGGTGGAGAAGGGGCAGAGAAAGAAACAGGCTTCAGTGTGCAAGCCAGTGTTTCCCAACCTATGGGTCATGAACCACAAGAGTCGCAAAGCCTGTGCAAACGAGACACAGGCTTTATAAGTAAGCCCAAAATAAATATTGTTAGTAACCTTTAACTGGCATGATGAATGCCTCCTGCAACTTTTCATTTCGTTGGCATATCATGGACGCTTGTGGCAATAAATTTAGGAGTCACCACACCAAATAAATTCAGAGTTGTGAGTCACCGTATCAAAAGAACCACTGGTGTAGGCTACACCTCAGTGGCTGACCACACATTTTGCATGCAAAAAAACCCCGCCTGGTTCAGTTCCTGGCATTGCTAAATAGAATTGGTGGACTCCTGCTAGAAAACCCTGCAGAGCTGCTGCTAATCAGCCTAGGCAGACAATATTGAACTAAGTAGACCAATGGTCTGTCCATTTTAAGGTAGCTTCCTACATTCCACACACCCAAGTGGGCTCTGAGATTGTGCTATTGAACTGCCATCTTCCTTTTGCCGCGTGACAACCCACTTTTGAAACTCCAGGGAACATTCAAGCACAAACTGTGATACGGGACAGCAGGGTCTGTTGCTCAAAGATAATCCCCAAGGGATTCACATAGCTCTATGGATCTCAGGCTTCAAAGGATGGGAAAAATTATGAACAGATCTGTTTGCAAACTACTGGTGAACATGACTATTGAATAGTACAAGCACTGCTACTCTCCTGAACGATGAAACTTATGATGACTTGCATTAACTATCAAGTAAGTAAGTAAAGTAAGTAAGTTATGGATAACAGCCCTATGACATATCCAGTGACAATCTCGATAACAATATGTGTATGTATAAATGAGCACAATGAATTCGCTCGTCAGAATAATATTATGATTACAAGACAGCTTTCTACAGTTTAGTTTGAGATAAAAGCACCTTATTTGCACTCACTTCAAGATCTTGGGTGTGACCAAATTCTCATACCGTGAAACAGAACACACTCATAATATAAAACATTCAAGAATATATATATATATATATTTGCACATTTAGAGTTTATATAAGTTAGTGACTTGTGTAGGGAAAAATAGCATCTTGAAGTTCGAAGAAAAAAATACCTAAATAGAATCTCAAAAATATTCAACACATAATGTCGTCCTAGGTTCAAAATAAGTTTAAAGCACCTTCATGTCACCCTCTGTTAAAACAAGAGACCTTATATATTATTTTACATATGTGTGCACATCTGGATTCATAGCTGGTATGCACGAGAGAACTTGGGACTTGTGTTTTCAAATGGCAAGCCCTCATATGCAAAAGAAGCAAACCTCAGCTGAAGCAAAAACGGGAATCTTATCATTAGCCTGTGATATGGAATAAGGGCCTGCCATTTAAAGGGAGAAGTACATGCCCAAGTCCCTAGGGGGTAGCTTTTTAGATCCTGGCCAAACATCCCATGCACAACCATGCTCCTACACCTAAGGCATTCAAACATTTCTTATTGGAAACAACAGTTGGGGGGGGAGGGTTGCAAATACAGGGTAAAAGTGGACCCGTCCATGATATCACTGCAATTCTTCAAGCCATGTTAAATTCATTAAAAGCAACAACTTTCTTCTTTGCAAAGTAGGCAGCATCCTGTGGGTTCTATCCAGACCGCTTGCTCTGATAAAGGATGCTATAAGACCCCGTATGGCACTTGGCTTCTCGGATTAGACGCCAGTAAGTTCATAGCGACTCAGGTCCTTTGGTGAATTTTGGCTACTCTCAGTAATGTTAAATCACATCTCAAAAAAATGGGGGGGGGGACAGGATATATTCTAATCTCTTTCAAAGTATGAAGGAGGTAGTCTTTAAACTGTACCAGCTTACTAGTTGAAGAGTCCTCTGCTGCAATCTGGCCATGCCGTTTTAATTCTATGACAATACTTCAGGGATCATCATGGAAAGAAGAGACATTTAAGTAGGGTGGAGTCAGGTACACAGCAGGCCAAATGAAGAGGCTTAACATGGGGTGGGAGGGCTGAAATAACTTCACAAACAGGGCAGGGGCTTCTCTGTCTGCTTTGAGCGTGCCAAAGGGTAGTTCAACAGAAGTCAGAGCCAATTACTAACAGGTACATTTGCAGCCCAAAGAATAAGTGGCTACAGAAAGATCAATTCACAAATCACAAGCTATCCATTTGGCCTGCCCGTTTAATTAGTATGGAGAATTCATACAAGGTTGAGTGAGAAAAGCTCCATCAGGTAAGCAGCCCTACGGCACAGAATGAAGCCCAAGCCCACGTTTTGCCCTCTGTCCAATGGTTTCACATAGCCGCTGCAACAGTTTGGCTGAGCCCAAAGCCACGTTTGAGCAGCCAAACAAATCAGGTGCTGAGGTTCTCCACCCGTCATTTTTCTTGGCACATCTCCCGATCTGCATTTTTTGTAACCAGACAGCATGGCCGACTGGTCAAAAAAGGCAGTGATAAAACTGCAGGGCAGAGAGCTATGTATAACTGATTATACCAGTGCATAAAATCCGGGGGGGGGGGGGGGTTCATATTTTGCAAGCAAAGTGCATTTTGGAAAAGGACAAAAAAATGAAGCTATGGAGTGAAAGCAGACAAAACTTCACTAAGATATATAAAGCAAATTTAGCAAACTGTCCTTCAAGGATTTGTTGGCTACATACAAATGGATAAAATGCAGAAACTAAATATGAGCCTTTATGTTCCTCTCTTAATACTGTAAAATCAGACACTCACTCTAGAAATACAACAATGAATGTGACAATTTCTCCCTTGTCTCATCCTAACGCTATGTACAGTATTGTTCCAATAGGTACAGCAGATGCAAACAGAAAACCCTTTACAGTAAAAAAAAAAATAATAATAAAAAATCAGTGCAATTACATCCTGCTTGAGTTTTTCCTAGAAATGATGGCCTGGACGCTTTTAGAAGCGAATTGTCAGTGACTACAAATGCAAAAGAAAGATATAATGCATGGTCTCATATGCATGGATCTTAGCCAGTGCCATTTCGAAATGAACAAAGCTACCAAACAAAAATAACTGCTTTTGGAGAAACGAATTGTAACTGGAACACAAAACTTTAATCTACGACTGCTACCTACTAGTGACGACGTTTACATTCTTTTCCTTAGGCAGAAAGACCTTATGGCTTAAGTAATGTCACAGGAGTTGTTCTCTGGGTTATATCACATGTGGCAAGATTTCTACCTACAACCCCTAAAGCGAAGGACCAAAATCTCGTCCCAAAGTGTCAATGGTCACAGGTGAAGTGAAAGACCTGAGACCCTGAAGAGCTGTTCCAGACTCGGTGATCATGAGCTAGATCAGTGTTTTTCAACCACTGTTCCGCGGCACACTAGTGTGCCGCGAGATGTTGCCTGGTGTGCCGTGGGAAAAATGGAAAAATTCAAAAGATTTAAAAATAAAGCATTTTACAATTTTTCATATTTCTGTTTACTTACTATTTCATAATAAAGTAATTATAAAATACTTTCTTTGTGTTTATTTGATTCCTATTCAAGAGAATTACTTTATAGTCAATATAGGCACAGAGTTAAATTTTTTACTATTTTCTAAAGGTGGTGTGCCTCGTGATTTTTTTCATGAAACAAGTGTGCCTTTGCCCAAAAAAGGTTGAAAAACACTGAGCTAGATGATCCGTCTGAACTGGTAATAAGGCAGCTTCCAACTATCCCCCAGAACTGAAGATGGGACATGGGACTGTGAAGTGTTGCTAAGCACGTAAGATCTAGTTCATTTCTCAAGGGGGTGGGGAGAGACTACACTGGCTTCAAGAGATAAGGCTTGGCGCTCCTATTGTGTGCTTGCATATAACTGGATACTTCCAATCCCACCTGTTCCCGATAACTGTTTTTCAGCTCCAGGGGTGGCGGCGTTAGACAAATATATATATCTCAATCAGGTTGGTAGGTGACCCAGGAGCCCATATTAATGTTTAAGCCAATCCCATATCCAACAACCTAGATCAGAAAGAGTGAAGACTCATAGACCTATCTCCAAGAAATTGGAGCTATGAAGATGCTGCCGTAGCCTAGGTCACAACAGTCTACATGATGCTTCAGATGTTGTTGAGCTCCCACCATCTCAGACTCCTGGTTATACTAGCTGAGAGCTGGACTCCAACAACACGCAGAAAGCACTAACTACGCTGGCTCCTCCTAACTTATGCAATCTTTTTTACCTACCTGACTGCTACATGTTATCTGAATTTTAGGTACAGGCAGAAGCAACTCAAATAACACAGGTAATCTCCAGCATGTGCAAAGCTGAGGAGGAACAGGAGGGAGGGCATTGAGAGAATTCCCATCTCCCCTGAACAAACCCATCACAGCTCAACTTGAAGTCGCTACGATCAGCCACACAATATGTCCTTACAAGTCAAGACTAGCAACACACACACGCCCCTTGGCAAGTTTTTAGATGTGAATTATTCCAGTGCTCTAGCCATTGTTATCATAAAATTCAACAACACAGCTTCAAATGTGCTGCATATCCCAATCAAATCAGCACCAGAACAGTAATGAAAGCTAGGCAGGGGCTTGATTGAGCCTGTGCTCAAGACCCAAAGCTGAGGAGGAGAGGCAAAGAACTTGGCTGGGCCCAATACATGATCTAACATCAGTAACAACTCCAAAATGTGGTGTGGGGAGGAGATCTGGCCATGGCTGGCTCTGTCTCTCACTCCCGTTGTCATTTATCTCCGGCCAACAACCTCTGAGCAAGCAAGGGGCAACAATGCCAATCCTCATATGCTCCAGAAGGCATCCATGTTCTCTGCATCAAGAATGCATATTTTTAAAAGGCACAAGAGACCAATTATAGTGTGTTTTGCTTTTTCAGATAAAATGGCTTCAGTTATCATTGCTGGTTCATTGGTTTGCGCTCTGAAACAGAAGCAATTCCATTGGTTGCTGCTCTCTTCTTTTTTTACATCCCAATACTGCTAAAATTGTAAAGCAAACAAAAACAAATAAAAATAGAAAACTTGCACACTTGAATTCTATAGGGTGTTTCCACCACCCTTCAAATCTTCCCATGATAGGAGGTTCCTTACTTGGCAACATGAAATTGACAGCAAAGCAACTGGTTTTGCTAGGGCTGAGATGTCAGCCCCTTGTTCTTTTTTGAGACGTTACAAGAATTTATAAGCATCAAACAGGCAATAGCACAGATAAGAGAAGTGAGGGGGAACCTGCAGTCCAACAACATCTGAAGGGCCACAACTCCCGTCCTCCCCAACCATTGTCCAGCTAGCTGGGTCTGATGGGAACTGTATTACGACAACATCCAGATTGTTGTATGTTCCCCATCCCTAGCACAGATACACATCCAGCAGAGTCTAATCCTTATAGGTGAAGTTTGAGAAAGGACTGCAGCATTTACAGGCAATGCAACTCTGAAACACCTGTTTGGCTACAACTGAGTGCTGATGCCATTTTAAAAAAACAATTATGAGGTCAATCAGACCCAGTTTTCTCTGCTTGTGAAAAGGGAACAACTTTTTAAAAAAGGAGAAAAAGAAGCCAAATTCCTAACAGAACCAGTTTTATTACAAATTGATTCCAACAATAAGTAGATAAAATTTAAAAGCACTTCCAGGTATATGACACAACCCTGGACTCCCCTCAGTTTTTTTGTAAACTATTCTCCTTTGTTCTCATGGAGAATATTTTGGATAAAAGTGTATGAAATCATTCACCTGAGATATTGCTGTGCTTTCAAGAGTCATTGTAGTAAACAGCTGTGTAGAAAGATGTATTCTTTGTTTCAAATTGGAGTTTTGGTTTATGCATATATTATAAAAAGCAGTTCCTGTGCATAATCAGAGTGCCCTATCTTTTCAAAGTGCATTGTCAATTGTTCAAAAATGAGCTTTACAACCCCTCCCCCGATGCTGAATCTTGCTAGACACTAGTTCACCATGCATCTAACAATAAGAAAGGAAAAAAGCCTTAAAAAAAATAAAAATACAGTATACAAGATTAAAAGAAAGAAAACAACATGCATTTATCCTTTCTGCCACACAATGATATCTAACTTTCAGAAAACGACCATATTCCTTCTACACAGGTAGATACTCACATGAAATTGCTGCACATGCCAGTGACAACATTAATTCTTTGGAGAAGGGTCTACACAAGCCCAGGCAACAATTGTGGACATGCGTCTGCAGTCTGAGAGTGCTGATTCAATGAAGATAATGGAAATGGAAGAAATGAAAAGAACTAAGTGACTGCCAGCTAGCACCTAGAAGATAGCTGCTACTATTTTAGCTTGTTGCTAGTTAACAGCAGCTGTGGGAAAGAGCTCTTTGCATTGACTTGACCACCCAGTTCTGAATAGGAAGACAAGGAAAATTCTGCCATCTTGGCCCACCTCTTTCTGCCTGATGTAGCTTCAAGATGACAGAGAAACAAGGAAATAATGAATTACTGCCACCTTATGTGCCAGCCTAGGACAGAATTAGCTTAGATTAGCTTTTAGAACCAGCTCGTTCACCAACTGAACAGTGGTGAACCCCAAATATCTCGTTCACATTTCAATCGCTTCCCTAACGCAAGCTGGAAAGTGCAACAAATCCAGGAAGAAAAAGGTAAGATGCTATAAATTCAAGGAGGAGATGTTGCAATCTGCTTTTCACAGCAGAATGACAGAGACCCTGACTGGGTCCTGTTTTTCTTGAAACAATCAAGCTGCTGGAACTGCAGTGTCCAGAATTTTAACACACACACACACACTTTAAACAAAAGAAAACATGACATACTCATGCCTCAAAAGCCTGTCTGTTGTTCCAGCAGATCTGTTTGGCATTATGAGGCACTGATTACTGATGTACAGCATAAATTAGATTCCTAAAATTTAATAGGCGGCAACAACAAAAATTGAGCACTCTGTTGCCCAGGCATCAACTATCAGTTCTATAATACCGTAACAACCTTAGCACAGCCTGATCCCATTTCCCCCACTTCTTGAATAGAGAAATGGGAACAAATCTTGCAAAACAGCTGTTCTGCTGTTCAGAAGAGAGAGGAAAAAACAAATCCGAATGAATCTTAAGATGGTTTTACAAGCATAAAAAGTACTTAACACTGACTTGATGTGTTTCGCTCTTTTCTTTCTTTTTGTAAACTACAGCAAGGTCAGATTAGGAGGGAAATTTCCTGGGCTTTCTTTGACAGTATCTGAGTAGTGTTCCTGTTGCCATCGTTAGTGCAATGGTATTTGTCATTAGTCACCTATATGAATCTTGTGCAAATGTACAGAAGCTTTTATTTTAAGCAGGGCTCTGCTTGAATTAATGCTCCTCCAAAGGGAACAGCAAACCTCCCCCACCTCTTCCTATTCATGTTACGCAAAACAGTTGACACTTCACTGCCCAAGTACACACCAGATCTCTTTCCTTTCACTTCTCTGTCTCAGATGATCGAACAGGAAAGTAATTTTTTGTGCTTGAATGAATCAAGAACTGTTCCTTCATGCCTAAACTACTGAGTGTTAGATCTACTGAGCTGGATGAGCTCAGCAAGCCCTTCCAAATATAAGCTAAATAAAACGATATATACACCAGGTAAATCTCTCAACCCTGCCTTGTTATGTCAGTTGCATATTCCTGCTTTTGAAAGGTGAAATACACCAAGCATTGCTACAGCCTCTCCTCTATTCATTTCAAAGAGATGTGGGTAAAGCACCACACACAAGGCCTGTTGAAATGAATAGAGAACTTGCAAAAGCTACGGTTGGTGAATTCCAGCCCAAATCACTAGTGTCCCCATGATAAACTTCTCATCTCAAATCCAAAGCATTCCTGAATTTATGATATGTTAACAGAAGTAAGTTGAGCTGATCACTCCTTAGTAAATAAAAATAAATAGCATCTAGTCTATCATGTTAATACTGTGAACATATATAATTTTTACATTAATTCAAACATAACAGTGAAAAAGATTGTACTGTATCACCACAGACCCGTATTCTTTAGAAAAGCTTTGGAAAATTAAGTGTCACAGTCCTATAGGACAAACTCCATGATTAGTAATCAAAATGGATTTTTTTTTTAAAGGAAAAAAAATACATTTTTAATGGCACGCTTTGCTAATCTTTCAATGGACCTAATAAAATGTATAATAAACTCCTTTTTCTTCCTGCAATAATTCCATTATTCATTCTACGAAAAACTTAAAACAGCACAATGAGAGACATTCAAGAACTTCAAAAAATACTTTTTTGCCCATAGACCCCCACAGACTGTTCATCTAGAAGACAGCAAGGGGCAAACCAAGATTCTCCCCTTTTGCATCTCAATACTAAACCATTTGTGAATGCATCCAAAATGACTGAGGATTTAAATGGCACCGAATTAGCACTTCATTTTCTTTTCAGGAATAAAAGCAAAATTCATAGGTTTTTCACCAACCCATTAAGCCTGATCTTAATTGGGTATTTTCAGATTAGTTACAAACAAGTATATCTGTAGAAAGGCATAACTAAATGAAAAGTGTTGTTTTTAGCCCTGAGATCACAGCTCTAGATTTAGTTACAAAAGGTGGGTTTTGATTTGTTTCTTTTTTGTTCCTTTCTTCCTGACAAGCCGCTTCTGATTTTGGCAAATCCAAACTTCTAATAGCTGTGCAATTTTGTACAGGTCTGCAGTTTGCAATTAAGTCTGAAATTCCGGACGGAAGGCTTCCTTGCAAATGAAAAAAAAATACTAAAAATTAAAACCTAATAAAATTATGATGCATCACTCATTGCTGGCTGTCGCTGTAGCTGGGGCAACTGTTGGTCTAAGTGCAGCTGGTCTCCTGTGAATCCAACTTGGAACTGAGTTACTTAAAGCACTGCAACACGTCAAGCGAAGTACATGGTGCGCAATGTATCTTGATGAACCTGAACGGCTTTTGCAAGTGCTTGATGATCTCTGCCATTGCTCTGACCAGACGTATGACTCCCTTCGGCACTAGAAGATAAGAGGGGGGAGAGGAAAGACAAAACTCACTTTATTTATCTAACCTGAAATAATTTTCCACTCAAGGCAATTCTGATGTTTCTAAACAGTGTATTCAGTTCCTATCAGAGCATCTTTTAAAAATTAAAAAGCATGCACTCTACAATAAATCTAGCACACTTAGGGCCCATTATTAAGCCAAACTCTTTTCCCCGAGCAAGGGAAAATTACAGGCAACTCCAACTAGAGAATCAAAAATCTCCAATCGGCTTCAGTTCACTATGCTAAAACAAAATGGTTCTTGGTCTGCTACATCTGCTGTAGGAATACTGCTAAACCTGAGACATCCCAAAACCGTAACATGGTTTGAGTGTGAAAGGACCCAGAAATCAAAGATGCAAGGACAGATACACATATACACACAAAATAATATAACCCCTTTTAAAAGTTTCAGTTACTCATTGGTACTTCTGGAAAGCTATGTATAGGATCGCACTGTTATTTGATTATCTATTCTCAGTACTATCCTACTATCCTAGCCATGGTTGTTTGAAGATACAATTATCTTCCTAGATTGATGGATTTTTATCTGATTTATTTTATGTTTATCTAATTTTTAATTTAATCTGTTGTTCACTGCTTCGTGGGCCTTTGGGTAGATAAGCAATAAATGAATACATTTTAATAACGATGAATGACAATTTGAATGTCTCTACATAAAAATTGTGGTTCGTTGTTGATTATTAATCACAAGAAAGTGAGCTAGGAAATACTTTCATGGAGCTAGGTTAAGGTAAAGGGACCCCTGACCATTAGGTCCAGTCGTGGCCAACTCTGGGGTTGCGGCACTCATCTCGCTTTATTGGCCGAGGGAGCCGGCGTACAGCTTCCGGGTCATGTGGCCAGCATGACTAAGCCGCTTCTGGCGAACCAGAGCAGCGCACGGAAATGCCCTGGAGCTAGGAGAAGCAAATTATACAGCATCCGGGCAATCTACACACAGACTTGCACTCTGTCCATTTCCATCATTCCCAAGCAAGTTGCTCACCTATCATGTTCTTTATCCACCAGATGATACCTGGCTCTGAAGGCAACCAGGTGTGCATAGTATGCTGGTGCAGGGATTGAAACAGAACGAGTACAGCGTACATATGTATGACACAGTTGGTAGGTAAGGATTTGAAGCTCATCTGAAGAGAAACGATTGTCATCCCAGAGAACATGGTAATGAGATGGCCTGCTTGTCCCCTGAAAAGAGCACAAAGAAACAGGTTTTCTCCTTCCACTAGTCAAGACTGAACACACCACACTGAATTTCTATAAGCTATCCTATGAATAAATATAAAATATATCTATATAGATATACATAGATATATATATGAAATAATTCCTTCCATTTGAAGGAACCTATGAGTTTCATTCAAACCCTGCCCAGAAGCTTAATTATGATTTGTTTATTGCCAACAAGTCACAATCTGAAAAGCCATGCTTTGTTGTTGGCTAACAAATCTTGGTTTGTTTTAGCTATGGCATGTTAGGTGCAAACCTGGAACACTTTCATAACCAGAATTTGGCCACCTCATCTCAGACCATCACCAAGTTACAAAGGCACAAGGCAGGAGCAGCTGGAAAACAAACCAGGCTGTGGAGAACCAAGCCATGGTTTGCTTGATCGTCTTTGCGATATTTCTAGGTTAACTCGTGGTTTGTTAAAAAAAACCACGGCTTAAATGTTAAATGAAACCAGGCCAATCTTAGTACAAACCTATTATTGTTGTTGGACACAAAGAGGTGCCCAAGACAGAGGAAGCTCAAAAGAGGTTTGACACATGCTGGGCTATAAGAAAAAGATTAAGTGAAGATAACTTGGTTCATCCCACTTTTGGAGTGTGCACCAATTCAGAATTGCTAGTTTAGGGGTTGCCGCAAGTTTTTTGGACCAGTGGGCACATTTTGGAATTTTGATTTTGAGAGAGTGCTGGAGGCACCAATCACAAAACAGCTGCTATGGTAACATGGAATCCCTTCAAGACTTCTTTTTAAAAAATGTTTCTTTTTATACTTTCTAAACATTTCATGAACCCCTTTTTCCCATAATTTTAAATTTATTCTCATATAATATACCGTTTATTTATTTTGAAAATTTATAAACCACTTACTAAAAATAAAATAAAAATCTCCAAGTGGTACACACGTTCAATTATATATGAAATATAACTAAAATATACAAACCAATTAAAAACAAACATACATAAAACAATGGTTTTAAAATAAAACATTTGAAACAAATGTAACTCAATGATGCATCTGGACAGGCTTGCTGAAACAGAGGTTTTCAGCAGGCATCTAAAGCAGTACACAGTGAAAGCACCTGCCTGATATCAATAGGCAGCGAGTTCCAGAGCACAGGGAATGCCACACTAAGGGTATGTGGTACAAGGAAGAATAAATAATAAATCTAGGACACACACAGCTAAAATGCACAGGAGACAGAATAGTCATAACACGGTTGGTCTACAGAATGAGATGACACATTAAGAATATACCTGAATACCAGCATGACTACACAGATAGAAGTCAAACTCTGAAGGGTGGGTGATTTTTGTGTCCACTGTTGTACCTGCTGGAATGTTTCCGCTTTTCCCGACCTGTGCAAACAAAAAATAATGAGACTTAAGCTTTTGTTTCTTCTCGTCTGTACTGTGAAGCTGCAGTAAAGGAGCAAGCAAATGTGCATTTGCTTAAAAGGTTGTTTAGATGCTACAGTATAAATGGTTGATGAGAGTTTCTCTTTGACGATCGGCTTCTGCTGGATGGGGCTGGGCTACTTATTTCAACACCTGCAGGCTGCTGCTTATTGTCGGCCTCTTTACAAAATGTGATACCCACCCTTTCATTTTTGTCTGTACAGAAGAGTCTGGTGTGATGCCTTTTCTGCACAACAATAAATGTGATTCCAGGCTGGTAGTCTTTTTCTAGCTTAATACATGCTTCTCTGATAGCCAGCAATTCATGATGGAGGACCTACAGGAAAAAAGAGGGGGGGGGTGCAGGAAATGTAACATTCTGAAATGTCACAAACACATAGACACTAGTAGGAAAATGCATTTTTTTTAAAAAAAAATCTGACTGTTTATATTTTTAGAGCTTGCTTCAGGTATTTCCCCTGCAGCAGAACAGGTGATCTTAAGACCTATCCTACATTCTTCACTTAATGAGATTAAACGAGATTGTTGAGAACTTGGAGGAAGATCAACATTATAATAAAAACCTGTATAGGTCCAGGCATGCTGCGGCGTTTGGCAAACACCACATTTTCCAGTGCTGTTAATCAGCCACATATAGACTTTTAAATCTAAGGTTCAGACAACACTGAAATGAAAGGTTTAAGGATAGAGAGCGAGGGCCACAGACCTTGCCTGCACCCTTCTCTTGTGCAAATTCCCCCAGCCCCTTTCTGTCCAATTGCAGCATTATACAAGCGTTTGGGGTACCCTCCCAAACTAATTTTAAGAACCCAGCTTTAAAAAAGCTTTCATATACATATACAAACCCCAGAGAGATACCATCATTGCTGCAACAAGAACCCACAACTTACGAGGGGGTAAAATTCTGGGGATTGTGGCTAAAGCCAAAATAGGCAAAACCCATTGGATTCAATGGTGGGTGGGAATGCCAAAGTTATTTTTCCTTCTCAACCCCTTTTTCTTCTTTTTAATATTTTTTAAAATAGCCACACATGTAAAGCTGAATGAACACAAGTTGCGGGTTTTACGTATTCAAATAGCTCTGTTAAGGACTGATCCTATTATAATTTCAAGATTTTTGTGCTGGGGCACTCGGTGACTTTTATTCTTACAAATAGGTGTGCCTGGGATCGAGATTCCTTGGCTCAGTGGTAAGCCATCATCTGTGGTCTGCACTAAGCCCCTCCCCCCTTTCCTGAGTCTCTGGCTCTTGCCAGAGAGAAGAAGAAACAAACAGTGAGAGACTCATGTTCTCTTCTGCAGAATAAAAGGGAGAGGGCTCTTCTATCAGCTCACACCAGGCAACATTATGGATGGGGATGTCTGCCTCTTCTTCAGAGCACAACACGATACCACCATTTTGATGGAGTGTTGGACAGCAGCCTTGGAGCTGCCACACTTGCTCAGCCTAAACTACCTCACAAAGTTATTGTGAGGGGAAGGAGCTACCCCCAAAGTCCTTCAGCGAAGGGTGGAAATACAAATGTAAGAAATAACCATGCATCTATAAAAGCCATCTATGCAAAAACAATGATATACAAAGAACACAGCAAAATGTAAATATCAAAAGCGTATGTGGGGGGGGGGGGGAAGATAACCTGTTGGAATTGCCCCTCAGAAACACCATCTCTGTAGAAAATAATCCGAGTTGGTTTGAATCGGGTTGATTTGTAGAACTGAATGAGCAGCTCCCTGACCATTGCAGCCAAATCTTGGATGATCTCTTGGCGGTGCTGCTGGACTCTCACAGTGGCACAGTATCGATTAGGGTGGGCATCCATACTACCTACAACCTGTTGGAGAACAAGAGAGTTGTTTCAATGAGCTGGTTCATCTAAGAATATGGGATAGAAACAGGAGTTACCTCATATCCCTTTTCCAAGCAAGTCTTCCAAGATCTTTAAGAAGAGTTTGGATTTGATATCCCGCTTTATCAGTACCCGAAGGAGTCTAAAAGCGGTTAACATTCTCCTTTCCCTTCCTCCCCCACAACAAACACTCTGTGAGGTGAGTGGGGCTGAGAGACTTCAAAGAAGTGTGACTAGCCCAAGGTCACCCAGCAGCTGCATGTGGAGGAGCGGAGATGTGAACCCAGGTCACCAGATTACGAATCTACCGCTCTTAACCACTACACCACACTGGCTTTAATCATTCTAAAGGTGACATTTTACTGAAGTAAACTTCCAATCAGTCTGCGAGGCTATCCTGTGTAGCTGCCACCCTCTCTTTACAAAGAGGCAGGTAGATGTTTGTCCAGCAGCATGGTTCCCCCCTTCCAAACCCCACCCCAAAAAATCCCAAACCCATGCAGATTGGAGTTTTCTAATCCTTCTATGCCTAGAATAAACAGAGGCTCTACAACTATCCTGAAGCTTAACAGTGTCAACAGGGAAGACAAGATACACGTGTATAAAATTTGTGTGGTATGGAGAAAGCAGATCTCTCTTTCTCCCTTTCAAAAAAGATACCAGAATTCGGGGACTTAGGCAACTGTAATACTACTATGAAACATTGAATGCAGAGAAACCTATCAGAATAATATGATATTTAAGGGGTCTTCGTGAAGTAGGTACATGTACAAGCCCAACGAGCCTGGCACATCCTTAACTCAACTACAAAGGCCGGCCACTAATTTACATCCAGCCACTAATTTACATCCCCAAGCAAGGGATGCAATATTGAACCTCAATATTGTCTCACCTTGCATCCTCACCTGAATCATTTGCATGGGGCAAGAAAAAAGACACATTTGTGAGTCCTGCTAGGGCTCCCTCTCAGTGAAGGAACAATGGACCAGGAGCAGACAAAGCATTGACTACTGCTGTCATTGTTCTTCATTTCTCACTACCTGGCTTGCAGACAGAAACCTCATCTAAATAGGATTAAACTAACAGAAGGGAACAGACCCAGAGTCTACAACCACTCACTACAACTGCACGGGAGAGAAGGGGTCTTGTTTCAACTCTGAGATGAAACCTTCAAAAAAACCTACACCACAGTGTTTTGGTCCACTGGGGGACACATGAAGAAAAGGAACTGCTCCCTTGCTAATGCAACTACTGAAAAACACTGTATGTACGGGGGTGGGGGGGGGGTAGGAAATGTTTGATGTGACCAATACACAGTTTACTCACAGCAGCAATGGATGGTTTTTTCCCATCTCCAGCTGGTGGATGAGTGACATCTGCACCCAGGAAAATTACAGGTTGCTGAAATACTGGAGGCCTAGATAACAAAAAAATAATAATGATACCGAATAGTCACATAGTAAGTTAACAGACGCAGGTGGCGCTGTGGGTAAAACCTCAGTGCCTAGGACTTGCTGATCGTATGGTCAGAAGTTCGAATCTCCGCGGCGGGGTGAGCTCCCATCTTTCGGTCCCAGCTCCTGCCCACCTAGCAGTTCAAAAGCACCCTTAAGTGCAAGTAGATAAATAGGTACCGCTTTATAGCGGGAAGGTAACGGCGTTTCTGTGCGCTGCGCTGGTGCTAGCTCACCAGTGCAGCTTCGTCACGCTGGCCACGTGACCCGGAAGTGTCTTCGGACAGCGCTGGCTCCCAGCCTCTAGAGTGAGATGAGCGCACAACCCTAGAGTCGGACACGACTGGCCCATATGGGCAGGGGTACCTTTACCTTTATGGTAAGCCCACTTACCACTTTATGGTAAGCCCACTTACCACTTTATGGTAAGCCCACTTTTTCTTGTTCCACAGCGGCATTACCAAACAGGCAGAATGGGAAATGGCTTTGCGCTAAGCTTCTAAAGGCACTCCAAAGTGGCAAGAATTTGGACTGCTTCCAAGTGCCTCTGGAATGCAGCATGATGTCAAGGGCAAGACCTGCCCTTTCCTCAATTTCGGGTGGGGCAACTACTAAGGCCAACCAAAATTTGTAGACTTGCCAATAATACATGTGGATGCAATGTACACCCTTTACACACACACAACAATGATGGACCTGTTATTCAATAGCTGCTCCCCATTTTAAACTTGGCAAAGGAGAAAAGATTGCTCATCTTTACGAAAGGGACTTATACTTTGGTTCACAAATGCATGTTTCTCTTAATTAGGGGAAACCAAACAGACAAACTTTAAAATGGCATTTCCCATCTAGTCATTCTTTGGGGCATTACCAGATATATATGCTTAATATAGTCAGGACTTATTTTTGCAGCCTCTAAAGATGTGTGCCCAGTTTTGGTTTTTTTTACTCCCCCCTATCCCTCTATTTCAGCTTGAGACGCACCCAACCCTAGCATGTTTATCATAAATGCAACTCTTAGCAATCCCTCAAGCACAATGCAACAAGATGCAAATTTCTTTCAAGTCTAAACTATGTATTATTTTTCATTTGTTTTATCCTCGCCATCAGGATTCAATGAACAAGGCAACTTTCATTTTGCGCTCGCTCTCTCTCTCTCCTCCAGCTACAGAATTAATCAAGCATTATGTGTATCAGATTCCAGGTTTTTAGTTCTCACTATAATATGTTAATTAAAATCTAGCCATGGAAATAAACTTTTTTAAAAAGCAGTCCTACAGGACAAAAAAAACCCATGCTGCACTGAATATAGCTATTTCTCAGATGCAATGGATGTGCACATTTATAAACTGTCTACTTACTCAATTGTTTACAGACAGGAAACCCCTTACCTTCCCTGAGGCAGTAAAATGTTATTTACTCCTCCCAGTTTGACATTGATCTTTAAGCACAGATTGGAAAGTGTCTGTGGCGTCGTTCTCTGCACATTTTTCATCTGCACACACTGTGTGGCCATGCCGAGCACAGTATCACCAACACGCTTCACCTCAGCTGCCAAGTGAAAGAGAGATCCAGTCAAGTCACTCTGGCACAGAAGATTATCAGACTATCTCTCGATATGAAAATAACCATACATTAAAATCAGGAAGACCAGAGTGTTTTCTACAGATGTCCCTGTCATCTGATGCAAGTGGGGGGTGGGGGGGCTTCTCAGTAATGATGGTGTTCCAATTCTGGATGATCGCCCCAAAGAGACTCACCTAGAGTTTACGATCATTATATTTCAACACCCGGTAAAGACATCTTTATTTTCCCTATCTTATTGCTTTACAGATGCTGCTTTAAGATGTACTGCCTTTTTCTGTTATTTCACCAGTTTTGCTGCGTTTCTCTCTCTCTCTCTCTCTCTCTCTCTCTCTCTCTCTCTCTTTTGCAAGCCAACCTGGGATAGTATATAAACACTTATAATAAACAAACAAGCCTTGTATATAACTGTAAAATACACCATGTTATCAGCTTTCTGTGGAAAAGGGGTATGTGTAAAATAACATATATTAGCCTATGAAATGGGATGTGATTAAAATAATGCTGAGGGTTTCCTTTCAAAGAATTATTGTACACTAATGAGCATGTATGCCTATTGCTGTTATTCACCTTTCAAAATAATGATTAGGCAGGTCTCTGACAACCTTTATAGAATGGGCTTCTGATGCATAGGTGACAAAAAGACTGCTCAGCAGCATACACACAGAAGTGAAATACCACACACACATACAAAATTATTTGTATGCCGCCTTTCCAGACTTAAATCCATGCTTACCACATGAAAAAAGTACATACTTACAAAGGTAACAAAAATTAGTCATAAACAACAAGCAAAACGCATCAAAAAGCACACAACCAAACTGAACCACATGACTTCATCATAAGATGATCTAAATATAAAGATTAATATCATACAGCAGCAACAAAAACCCATTAAAACCCCCCTAATTCCTCAGTTCAAGAGTCTGTTTAGCAGCCTCAATTACTGAAGCTGGAGTCAGCCAGGGCCCCACCTTCCCCGGCCAGGTGTGAAGTGGCCTGCAAGACAGGGAGCAGCTCTTCCCGGACTCACAGCCAAGATAAACACAAAGCTTTCTTCCCCTGATGCTTATCATACTACTTCAGAAAAAAAGTGCAGAGCCAAACAGTATTGCACTGCACACTAGAGAACTACATCAGGCACTTCCTCTGGGAACAGTATGCTGCTGCATTAAAGGAAATCTGTACAGAAACATCTAGAACACTATGAAATGCCAAGGCAATAAAAGTTAAATAAATTTAAATAGGTAAGTCAAATGTAACTCCTATATACTGACCATAAACTGGAGTTTTTCCTGGCAGAATGACTACTACCAGCTGCAATCCGGCGTAAGTGTTTTTTAGATGTCGGAACATTGGTTCCACGCTATCTGCTCCCTGGGCATATTTACAGAAACAGGGCTGACCCTGGATGGGCATTCCTGCATCTCGTGATATCTTCCTCAGTTGTTCTGTGAAGGACCTAAGAATAAAAATGAATCAAGGCACACATTTAAAGGAAAGGAACCTGCACTTGACACTCATTAAAACCAATATAGCCTCGTTGGCTTGAGTGACACTTGAGTGTCTGCAATTTCCATATTTCTGATTATAGGACTCTTCTATTTCCATCCTTGGGGAATCCTCTAAACACTCAGGCCTATATATTGCTGCCAAGCAGATTCATGCCAATTCCTTTCCCTCGCAAAACAGCTACACTCCTACATGCAAGCAGCTGCACATACACTCCAAGGAAATAAGCAGTGTCTATATTCCCAAATACGAGTGCACACTTCAGGTTTCAGGGATCAAAACTCTCCTGACAATTTATTATCAGTAGTAAATTTGGAGTGGTTTATGAATAAAACTAGTATTTATTTACCAAAGTACATGGAACCTTACAGTTTCAGAAGCAGGGGACAGGTCCATGTCCAAACACTTTAAGGCTGCAATTCTATGCATAAATGCTTGGAAGTAATAGCCCTGAAGTCAGAAGTCCTTTCCAAATTATGGTGCCTAGGTGCGGTCTTTACATTTTTGCAGTTCCCATTTCACACTAGCCAAATGCAACCGTCTGGCCTTAAAAGTATGCAACATTTCTAATACGTATCTGAAGAAGTGTGCATGCACACGAAAGCTTATACCCAGAACAAAGTTAGTTGATCTCTAAGGTGCTACTGGACCTTAGTTGCCAATAAGTAAATGAATTTATAGTTGCCAATAAGTAAATGAATACAGTGGTACCTCAGGTGAAGAACGTAATTCGTTCTGGAGGTCCGTTCTTAACCTGAGGTACCACTTTAGCTAATGAGGCCTCCCGCTGCAGTTGCGCCACCGCCGCACAATTTCTGTTCTCAGTCTGAAGCAAAGTTCTTAACCCAAGGCACTATTTCTGGGTTAGCGGAGTCTGTAACCTGAAGCGTCTGTAACCCGAGGTACCTCTGTATTTATTTGTAAGAGATATCTGCTCCCCAATACTTCAATTATTTCTCACATTTCTGGAGGAGTGCATAGTTCTGCTGTTATGTTCAGAAAACTAATGACATGCTTAATACTTTCAGAAGCTATGAGAACACGTTCAAAATCACTACCTGAACACGACTTCGATCCCTAACAAACTTACTTAAGGTGGACTTCAGTGCACTGGCGCTGTGGAGCAAAGCAAGCAATTGCCCAGACCTTGATTTCAATTCCAGTGTGAAACTGTTTGTTCCTCATATCCCAAACCCCTTGAACTGGTGTAGCTATTGCTTTGTTCTAGAAAGAGAGAGAAAACATAGTAGTGAGTGGTTTACTACACGAAATAGCTCTGTGCTGCAATGGCTTTAAATACCTCAGTATTAAAATAGCAAGCCTCTACATTCTGGGGAGACCATTAAAAAAGAAAGTCTTCCACAGTACACCAAGGCATCTTGATCAGTCTCCCCCTTGGCCAGGAGTAAATGCATCCCAGACCCAGAATAAACCATGACTTCCGATCTCTGTATCCTTTTCCCTGCACACAAAAAACTACATGTACAATCATCCACGAGCTATATTGGTAACATCAGTGGAAAAGACTGTCAGGGTAACTGCATCTATTGACAATACATATTTTTCTTGGCCAAATGCTAAAGGGCACCATTTGAGACTGCAAGATCGTCTACGGTATCACTGGAACAACTCCAAGAGAAAAGGATGTGCAAAAGATTCCCCACACTGAAACCTCTCCACTGGGAAGAAATAGGGGGACAAGAGAGCAACCCACCCTCCTGTAGATACTCAGAGTATTCACACAGCAGCATCTGAAAGCCACACACAGTAAATTCTGAAATTGTGGCAAAGTACAGCACTAACCATGATTCAACGTCCTTACTATACATACAAATGGGGGGGGGGGGGATCACTGCAGATCCCACAGGATCTTGGTTTACATACCCTGCCTCCGTAGAGAATTGAAGGAGGCTGTAGGACCCGCCCAGTCACATCCGTCATTTCATCTTTCACCATTATTCCAAATTCACGAACAAAAGGGTCAGTATTAAAACTTGCACTTCGCATCTAGAAACGAAAGATAAACCAATGATGAGACAAATCCTTCACTAAAATACAATTCAAAACATCAAATTTGTCTGGATATGGCTCAGAAACCAGAGCAGGAATGAGCAGTTTCTGAGAACTGAGACTGAAGGACAATGTTATACGAATACCTGCTGCTTTTCGTCACTTATTGTTCCCTGGCCTTCAGCCCCTCTTACACTGCTCCACTTTTCTACCATATTCCATACTGTTTGCTAAAAAGTTATCAAGCTCTTTGAAAGTCTAAACCTGGGAGGCAGTGTTATGTTTAGTAAATGAACCAAAAGTAGATGATTTATGGCAATACCAGAATGTGTTTTTCTTTTTTTGCACACCATTATACATCATTATTATTATTATTATTATTATTAATTATTATTATTATTATTATTATTATTATATTAAATTTATATTATTATATTATATTATATTATATTATATTATAATTATTTATATTAAAAACACAATAAAACATCAAGCATTAAAAACTTCCCTAAACAGGGCTGCCTTCAGATGTCTTCTAAAAGTCAGATAATTGTTTATTTCCTTGACATATGGTGGGAAGGCGTTCCATAGGGCGGGCGCCACTACCGAAAAGGTCCTCTGCCTAGTTCCCTGTAACCTCACTTCTCGCAGTGAGGGAACTGCCAGAAGGCCCTCAGAGCTGGACTTCAGTGTCCGGGCTGGACGATGGGGGTGGAGACGCTCCTTCAGGTATACAGTGATACCTCAGGTTAAGAACTTAATTGGTTCCGGAGGTCCGTTCTTAACCTGAAACTGTTCTTAACCTGAGGTACAACTTTAGCTAATGGGGTCTCCCGCTGCTGCTGCGCTGCGGCCGTGCGATTTCTGTTCTCATCCTGAAGCAAAGTTCTTAACACGAGGTACTATTTCTGGTTAGCAGAGTCTGTAACCTGAAGCGTCTGTAACCTGAGGTTCCACTGTACTGAGCCGAGGCCATTTAGGGCTTTAAAGGCCAGCACCAACACTGTGAATTGTGCTCAGAAACGTCCTGGGAGCCAATGAAGTTCTTTCAGGACCAGTGTTATATGGTCAAGCTATAAACCAATTCCAGGGACAGAGGAAGAGGACTCACCAGTTTACTAATCTCTTCTTGACGGTCAGGTGCTGATCTAGCAGTTGCTCTTATCATAGTGGAAGTTTGATTGTCTGTCAGCTTCTTTATACACCTCTGTCCTGCCACTATGTTGCATACCTGTACAAAGACCAAACACAAATTAGTTGGGGGTTTTTTAATATCCAGGGGAACAGACATACTACTCTGTAAAATAGCAAAGAATCTTATGGAACCTTAAAACTAACAAGACAGATAGTGATATGAGGATGTTAGAAACTGTTATTACATTGGGATTCGAGTGATATCCCATTGAAGGAACTGGTCAAGTTCAAAGCTACTAATCTTTGGCAGTACCAACAAGCATTTGATTGGGCCTCAGATAAATCAGATCTAAACAAACAATCCCAAAACATACATTGTGCCTTCATGTGAAGCAATCCCCAAAAGGCATAACAGAGTCCCATTATCTTCTAGGTGTTTACAAACATGCACCACACCAGGTCATTTGAGGGAATGAGAAGCCGCTGCACACCCAATATCCCCATGGAGACACGCCTTCACTTGGCCAATGCCATAAGATCAGAGCTGGTCTGGATAAAGGAAGCAACTTTCCACTGAATAGGCTCTATAAGCACTTTTGGCATTGGTTTTATTCCCCCCTAATATGGAGGGAAATGGCAGCCAATAGGAAACAGCTTTTCTACTCCAGCTGGCCATTAAAGAACTTGTAACTAAGAACTTGTATGTGAGCTTAGATATTTCCTCCTTCCTCCCAATTCAGTGTACGTGTGTGATGCCTTTTTCCACTGTAAGCCTGATCTGAAAGTCTTCTTTGGTTAAAGAGCAAGGTTAACATACTTTAAATAAATAAAAACATATCAACCTTTCAACTAAACTACTTCCAACAATGGGGGACGGGGGACCTGTTAGAAATATAGAGTAAGGCCGACCCTCCTACACAGAAAAGCAATGACTTGCCTCTAGAGGGAGATATGTGTGTTTCTGCTCCTGTCCAACTTGTAAACATGGAAGATGAGGGTATCGTAAAACCAGCTTGTGCCTATCTTTAAAATATTGAGCTACAGTGCATTCAACGGTCTGTCCACTCTCCTGCTGAAGCGGGAATCTACGGAAAGTCAAATGTGAGGAGGGAAATGCAAGTTAGTGATTTCACAAACTGTCCCACAATGCAACTTTACAGGGGCTCACATAAGCCCCCAGACACTATATAATCATAATACTTAAACGCTTTGCCTTTTCCAGCTGCCAGAGACTAAGTGCCTACACGAAGCCACAAAAGGCACTTTCACTGTTTCTACGTTCACTGGCTACAGTCAAACCACGTTATGTTTCTAATAGAGTTTCAATCACCCTTTGAAGACAAATCACAGCAGTTATAATTATCCTTAAATCAGAAAACACTACCCAGATAATGTATTTGGCTTCTTTGAATAACAGTCATAATTGAAGCTCCTACCATGTTTTTCACTGAATATCTGAAAGATGATTTATACAAGCTTCCAACATCTGAATAAAACCTGAAGGAGCAAAATTAAATCAGCCTAGAAGGGTCTGGAACAAAAGGGATATGCACAGCCTCAAGGAAGCTGCTTTTTCTGGCATTAGAAGAGGCAATATTTAACAAGGGATGTCACCAACTCAAAGTAACTTCTTCAAGTTCTCAATCTTGTCATATATTCATGGAAGGTTTATAGTCCATGAGCACGAAAGAAGGTGCTGCATCAAATAAGTACAGAGGAAGTAACAATTCTTAAGTAATTGCAAAAAAAATCAAAAAGCAAATATTACGTTTGGTGACTTGCTGGTCGTCTTGTAACATTGCATACTCGGTATTTTCTCTTCATTTGCCCGCAGTGAGTGATTTCCACCTTCAGACCTAATGATTTAGGAGCATAAGAACTCAGTTTTGTTTCCTAGAAAATTTACTAGTACATATTCAAAAATTAATAGGGTTCCATTTGAAATACCTTTTTTAAAAAACCAAAGCCTGCATTTCAGAAGACTTTATTAAATACACATTAACTACATTTTAACAATATGGATTACCTTATTTCCAAGTGACTTGGGTTAAAGTAAGCTGAACAAAATTTAGCACCTGGCACTTTAAGTAGGCCCCAATCCACACCACCAGGCACCAACCAAGCAATGACCACATTTGGACACCGCCTGGGGCACTCTCCTTTTGCTGCCTGCCAGCAGGGAAGGAGCCCAGCTGTTGTGCCTTAAGAATGTTTCAAAACAAGCCCTCCACACATGCTTAAGCAGGAGTGAAAACTGAATATGCTTTTATACAACTAGGTCATAACATTCATACATGCAAAAGCCCACAGGAATTACAAATCTTGGGGAAAATCAAGTCCGTTTAAAATATGCATCAATCAAAACCAGTTTGGTCGACAGCAAGAATGTTGATCTCCTTACAGCCCTTGTTTAAATTCCTTTCAAACTGAATGACCAATTCATTAACAATCAACCACATTCTACTGCACGATTGGAGACAATTTACTATAAGGTAGCCTTCTGAAACTCTCAATATTTGTTCCACACAGACAATCATGTTTGTTTCTTTCAACTTTCTTACCTTTAATTTCTTTGGTAAACTTAACCCTTTGGGAATCTGTCAGAGGTTTCTGTTGTTCTTCAATACTTTTGAAGTCCAAAACTTCACATACGAACTCAATTACAGGTTGCGCCTTGTAAAATGCTGTTGCAGATACTAAAAATCAAAAGGAAAAATCCAGGAAATGAATGACACACAAATCTTACAGATCTAAGAAACCTGACTAAAAAGCACTTTCAGACAACGTAAACAAATGCAAATGGTGAAGTGACACAAAGCATACCATCAATGTTAAGCATCATTTTCCACAGTGAAGGCCTGACGGACTGATGGAATCCAAACCAAACTTCTCTGCCGCCACCCAAGGGATTAGAGCACCCTTCTGATGCAGTAAAAAAGGACCGTCCCACAGGAGTGTACCTACAAGAGAAAGTGAATATATTATTCAGCGGGGGGAAATGGAGCGAGGGGGGAGCTGTATTATTTCAAACACATTCCTGGTCCAACTACACAAGGGTGAAACTAGGGTTTCACGTGCCGTGCACATTGGGCCACTTAAAAATATTATTGGTAAATAATATTGTTCAATGGCCCTATATGCACAGAATGTTAAACCATTATTTAAAAGCTATCTATGGTTTATAGTGAATGAACAGCATGCTGTCACCTGCTGCTCAAAAGCTTAAGCGGGGCTCCTCCCCAGTCCTGCTGCTGGCACACCACAAACCAGATAAGCATTCAATGTCATCCAAGGCTGGGTTCATGATTTGTCTCTTCAGCCCCCACCCCGTGCTGTGAACAATAAGCCAAGAACAAACCTTAGTTCCCACTTGTGGTGCATTGAGAAACAAGTCACAAGACCATGTTTGGGCAGCATAAAAATGCAGACACTGGCTTGTTTCATCTGAACCACAGTAGCAGGACCACGTGGGCGAGGAGCATCGCAGAAGCTTTTAAGCAGCATGCCCTAGCACACCACTTATGCTGCTCACTCACATTAATCCAGTTTGTTTTAAACTGTGTCTAATATGATATGCAAACTACGCCAGTATCTGGCAAGGTCCATGGGATCTCATTAGAATCCCTGTAACCATCTTTGGGGCATCTTTGGATTTATTTTTATGCAACAATAAAAAGCATTATGGTTGAAAGAAGAAAGGCATGGACAAATGGGAGAAAGGAAGGGTGCAGCAAAAACAGAAAAAGAGAGAAAGAGGGGTAAACAGCTGCCAGTCCTAAATCCCTGAATCTTTTGTCCTCATTTCAACATCTGCCTTCAGAAGTTCCCTTTAATTCCAGTTGATGAGCAGCTTCCAATTTGCAGGAGTTTTGCATGCACACCTGCCTCTTCCATTCACACAAATAGTAAAGTGTGCGTGCACATATACAGTGCACTAGAGCGCACATCAAGACGTTGCTGATGTAGATGCAAAATTCCCAAGTGTAATTTTGTTTAGCTCCGGCACTAAAACTTCCCTGAAGACCTATATTAACATTTCCCTTACCTCATGGAAGGCAAGTGCCTCATTACTACATCCAGCGCCTGAATTGTTTCAAAAGGAACACTTGGAAGACGACCAGAGAGAGCATCATGTAAGGCCTGCAGACTCACACCTGACATCCACTTTATTGCCACCTTAAATATTCTGTCCTTCCCTTCTCCCGGCAATGTGACCTCCAATTCCACCTGCAACATTTGGAAACCACAACAAGATGATTCTTTCTGTTTAAGCACACACTTTATCAGAACGGTCAAAGGGAAACGAACTCTTCTGTATAGTGAACGCTCATTGACAACAACACAAAAAAAGACCCCGCAAATAAAAATTTACTTAGATGTCTACTTCACATATGATTCAAGTGGAGTAATACATTTAAATAACAAAATAAAAACAGAGCAGCCGGGGGGGGGGGGGTGATGTAAGCCAAGAAAAAAATACATCACTGAAAATCCTCAGCAAATTAAAAGGTTTTCCAAGTGCCAGGGAAAGACACCAGGCTCAGTAACAGGAGACCCTCCCTGGAGAGTTGGGGTGCCACAACTTAAAAGACTCTTTCTCGGATCTCCACCAGACTAACTTCTGAAAAGGGTCTCAAAATATTCAGAAATAATTATCCTGGATAATTTTTCTTTTCTCCATGTTGGATCATGTGCACCTTAAGATCACCACTGTGTTTTGGCAGAGCTGTTTCAGAAGCAACACTTGTGCTGTGATGCACCAACTGCAGGTAACAAACAAGGTAATGTGTCTCTAATGGCAGCATGGCTGGCCTTTTGTCTTCCAGCAATCAGCTCAGCCACTGTTCCTGCTATAGCTACAGCTGCACCATTAATTGCTATACAATATGAACATCTTATGAAAACCTTTATACAATGTGATCTTTTTATATTTTCAGAGCTGCTTTTCCACAGCAAACACTTTAAAAGTAACTACTGCTGTGTAAGGCATTTATTCCAACAATGAGACATCATCATCATCATTATTTATTACCCATCTGACTGGGTTGCCCCAGATGCTTTGCATGGCTTCCAAATCAAACAGCACAGGTGACACATGTGGTAAGGGTTTTCTTGGAAAGCCCCACTGAAGCACTTCCCATTGTATGAGCAATATTGAAATCTTGGTAGGATGAGTTACTGATGAACTTACAAAAACCCTACAGATTTTATAACCTGCATCTTATCACTGAAGCCTTGACACATGGGAAGCATGCAGCTCTGTCAAAATAATGAAATCATACATGGAACATATGGAATCATAGTTGAAGCTGGCATTAAATACTTACTTTATCTCTCCCTATTGGAAGTGGTATAGCTGTATAGAGGTTTTTTCTTCCATCAAACACTGGCTTGCGCTCCCCAAATATCTGTCCTTTAAAGTGCTGGACCATGTGTTCAACTATTTCTCTGTAAACATTGTTCAAAGTGTTAAAATAAGCATCCATCTATGTTTATTAGTTACAGCTTTATAAAAGAATGAAAACTGAATTCAAACATCTGCTGAAACCCATTCAAGTCCTTCACTAATAATAATCAATGTAGAGATCACTTGCACCTTACTTGTGGATTATATTCCAGGAATGGTTCATAAATCCAAAATTGTGTATAGTCAATACAATCCCTTGAAACCACCCACATGTGAGCAACCTCACCTTCTGGAGCTGGTGCACCAATGGATCTCACCCCACCAGCAAGGCACAGTACTTTTAAGCTCTCTGCCTTCCTTACTTGGCTCTGTGGGGCTCCTGCAAGAAAACTTCCCAGAGCCCAGTAGGCAAGGCAGAGAGCTTAAAAGCTCTTTTTGTGCTGGGGGAACCCTGGGCAAAGGGAGCTTCTAAGTTCTCCACCTACTGTGCATTTAATTTATGTGATTTCAAAGTTGAAATCACATATGTTGAATGCATGTAAGTTGTGAGCTGACTGACTATATCTCAAGAGCATTGAGAGCAATCCATTCATTGACAGACGGGGTGGGGAGGAGAGACTGTCTTGCCTAGAAGTTCATGGCAAAGGCAAGATTGAATCACTTTTTTCTGCTTCAAAGCTCAGTCCTGATTAAAGTTGATGTTAGGCAGGAAAGAAAAGCTTACTCATAAAGCATTCCTTGCAACCAACTCCACTTTAAAGCATACCCTTAGCCACAACACATGCAATGTTAATAGCTATCAGGGCAGAACCTGTGTGTTCCATGCTGGATACCATAAAGACGCCAGGATAGCCACAATATGAAGGCAGCTAAGATTTCTTAGCTTTTTGATGTGCTCCCAACATCACTGGGAGAGGGCAGCATGCAAATGCTACTTCTACTCCTCCATAACACCTGAATCAAGGCTGTGAAAAGTCTGGATTGATGTCTGAATGCAGTGGTGGACTGGATAAGGGCCAATTTACTCTGCTTGCACTCTATGTGGGGCTGCCTTTAGGTTTGGTTTGGAAGCTCCGGCAGGTGCAGAGCGAAGCAACCAAACTGCTGATAGGGGCAGCTGGTCAAGAACACATGACACCATATTTAAAACAGCTGCATTGGCTGCCCATTCACTACCGAACCAGGTTCAAGGTTCTTGTATTAATTTACAAAGCCCTTAACAACTTAGGTCCAGGGTAGCCCAGGGATCGCCTGAACCCTTATATCCCAGTTTGACCATCATCTGCAGGAGAATAATTGGTCATTCCCCAAGTCGGCAAGGCTCACTTGAAAACAAGAAACCGAGCCTTTAGTGTCATCAGCCCAGTCCTGTGGAATACTCTGCCAAGAAGAGATTCAGCAATTGTCCACTGTGCCGAAGTTTAAACATCTGCTTAAAAGTTTTCTAGTCCATCAGGCCTATGCAGGCAATTAAGTATACATGTCCCCATAATAGTTAATTGATGTCTGACTATTCCCTTTAGTGTGGTTTTTATTGCATGGTTGTATGTATTTTTGTTGTAAACCACTTTGATATTTTAATGAAATAGCAGTATATAAATATTTTTATACATGCAAATATAATAAACAAACAAATAAATAAGCTATTGCTTCTCTTTTTTAATGGCTTATTCGCCTTCAAATACAAGAGCTCCCTGGCAACCCTATCACATTAACCTTTGCAGGAAAGTCCTTCAATTTTCCAATCAAAAGCAAAAGATGGATAGGAGATAGCTAGGCTGCTATTGAGTTTCATGCTTCCAGCTTTTTTAAAACAAAAACACATGCAATGCCATTTGTATATATGGTAACCACAGCATGCATGTTAGAGGCAAAAGCAAAGTAATCAGTTAATCCACAAAGAACTCTCAGATAATAGAGACAGAAGATATGGAACACTGCCTTAATGAATAAAATTATGGCCTGTAAATATCAGTTGGAAGGAATATTCCACCTTTCCACTTATTGTAGTGGTTAAGGCAGACGACAAAATTCAAATAATAATAAAAAAACACATTTGCCTCCACTGAGAGGTAGGAAACTGAGTAGTGCTAACGTGAAAAAATCTGTCCTGATTTACACCAACTTTGGGTAATTCAGATATCAGCATACAGAGCAGATGTTATCCTATACATAAGCCCAGTCACTATGGCTTGTAAAGAGAAACATCTAAAATACCCAGGAACCTACACATATCTTCATCTGTCATTTTCTGTTAACAGGCATTCTGATGGAGACATGTAATCTCTTACCTGCTGTTATATATAGTTTCTCCAAAGTCCTTTTATACCATCAGACAAATGAGTTCACTTCCCCCTGCCAGTAGGTGAAGACAGGAAAACAAGCAGTTGGTAACATCACCTCTCCACTTAAGAGGCTTGATATCAAACTACAGTACCAACCAGTAAGCAAGCAGTTCAGTACTGGTTGAAGGAGATCAACTGCAGTGAAATTGGTGAGATAGGACCTGCCATATCATTGATACCCATCAAACGCTAAAAGTTTTAAATAAACACAGTACCACCGAACACAGCATAGGGAGGAAAAAATATTTTAGGATGGTATAAAAAGATTTGGAGAAACTGATTTTGTTTTATAAGAGGAGCTCCTCTTAAGTGGAAGCAGAACAAAGGCACCACTGTTTCTGGTTTACAGTAAGTATACCACTAATACCATCCCAAAGAGAAATAGTTCAGCATGAAAGTTTAATGAATGCATCCATTTTTTAAAAAAATGAAGGAAGTGAAATGTTCAAAGCTGAAGAGAAAGTAAAGCGGGATGTACCTGTTAACTCTTCTAGGGCACTTCTCTGGCTTTATATCCAATTCATAATGGTAGATGTCGATTTTTGGAATGTCCATTTCAAAAAAGTTGGCTTGCAGTTTGATTGATCTCCCTGAAGTACCAAAATCAGGTCGAGGGGGAGGTTTAAATGCATATGCCTGTATGGGAGGTGGCATGGGCGGAGGCGTTGCAAGTACTAGAAAGGAAGGAAAGGCACAAAGAGTAATGCAAATTCCGTAAATGCAATTCTCTGTAACATATATTCCTATGTCATTCATAGCAAGGTAACAAATAAACTAAAGCAGGAGAATAATCAAAGTTATCCAGTGAGTTTCCTACTGTTTGTAGCAAAAATCACTCTTTCAATACAGCAATATAAATGGCTGCATTCCAAGTATCATTTTAGCAATCCAAAGTACTTTCTCTTAAAACCAGCTTAGTAACAAGGATTTTAATGCTAGCCAAGAACACACTCTAGTGAGCAGCTGTAAAGCACAGCAAAGAGAAAGAATGGTCCACAGCAACCCATCAAAACTGGGCATGTAAGTAAACAGGATTAACTTGACTGAAATGCAGGAATTCTGGTTCTGTTTTTGAATCACATGTCTAGTTATTACTCTGCTCAGGTTTTTTTCATTATATTGGTGCGATATACAATACATGCTTAACTCAACAGCTGTAAAACAATGCTACTTATCAAAACACAGATTCAGCATATAGATTTATAATAACCAACCAACAAGAAGGGGAAACATTTAATAGCTTTAATATATTTTACTAAAGAGCACACATATACTTTTAAATCAGGAAGTCAGGAAATATAACTGATTTTAAAGTGTGCAGGTAGAAAAAGGATCCACTGATGTCACTATAACATCAGGTGATTGACAGGTGGGTGTCTCTGCCCATTTTTCAGGCTTGGCCCACAAGAGTTGGGGGAGGGAGGAGATAATGATTTGGCCTACCAGCCTGATCCAGTTCCCCACTTTTTGTCTAATATCTACACAACACCAAAAGAAATCACAACACACAACTGTACTATTAAGTAGTTATTTATTACCATCTCTTACTGTACTTCCTATACAGTCTTTATATTCTCCTGAGTACAGCAGAATACTTCCCCTAGCACTTGCCGATCAGAAGGTTGGCGGCTCAAATCCCCACAACGGGGCGAGATCCCGTTGCTCGGTCCCTGTTCCTGCCAACCTAGAAGTTCGAAAGCACATCAAAGTGCAAGTAGATAAAATAGGTACCGCTCCAGCAGGAAGGTAAACAGCATTTCCGTGCGCTGCTCTGATTCGCCAGAAGTGGCTTAGTCATGCTGGCCACATGACCTGGAAGCTGTATGCCGGCTCCCTCGGCCAATAAAGCGAGATGAGCGCCGCAACCTCAGAGTCGGTCACGACTGGACCTAATGGTCAGGGGTCCCTTTACCTTTACTGTACGTCCTATACAGTGTTTATATTCTCCTGAGTACAGCAGGATACTTCCCTTTCTAGAATAAATAATAGTGGGTTTTTCCTTGAAATAAGTAACTACTAGTTGTTTTTTTTATTACATCTATCTGCATCTCCACTGTTTTCTAAATCTCACTATTCTTCTGCTATGAGTGATCGAAGCCACAGTCATTTGTGATCTCCCCTGGGGCACCCGGCCACCAGTTCAGTCTGCCAGATCCCTAGCAACCCTTCCCACTCCTCATATGGGAACCAATAGTTCTCATGTCATGGGGACATGCATAGCCTTGGTAACAGGGAAGAGAACTGACACTGTGCTTTATCTATTTGTCAATCTCAAGCTTTTCTCAAGGAGAGCAAATGGAAAATGTTTTTCAAGACAAAACTAAGGAGCATTTGCCCATCGCTACATAAAAGTGCTTTACTTTATTTCTTTTTTTAATCACGTCCCATGAAACACCCAAAAGTGATTAACAACAAAAATGTAGATTTAACAACCAAAAAGCTGGATTGTTCCAATAAAATCTTACAACAAGATTAGAGAAAACATTGTCTAGATGCACAAAAGTTTTTGAATGTCATGAGAAAACTCTTGATTTATGCCTGGTACAATCAGTAATTAGTGTATTTTTCGCTCTATAAGACGCACCAGACCATAAGACACACCTAGTTTTTGGAGGAGGAAAACAAGAAAAAAATATTCTGTATCCCAGAAGCCAGAACAGCAAGAGGGATCTCTGCGCAGCGAAAGCAGCGATCCCTCTTGCTGTTCTGGCTTCTGGGATAGCTGTGCAGCCTGCATTCGATCCATAAGACGCACAAACATTTCCCCTTACTTTTTAGGAGGGAAAAAGTGAGTCTTACAGAGCAAAAAATACGGTAAGTCTGTAACTGTAACAACTGTTTTGCAAATGAAGCCTGAGTCTTTCAAATAACAATACCAACTTCAACAGCTCTGCTCACAGAGAGAAAGGACTTCAAGTGTGTATGATACTACTGATCTCACACACACACAAACACTTTTACCGTACATCCGCAGCCCCCTCTCAAATACATAGCCACTACTTCCTTTTTTGATAATGTGAAAGTATTTTAGTAGGAAGGAGAACCGCCAAGCAAGTCAAATGGAAGTGTGGTCATTTTGGTCCCAGTTCACTGGATAAGTCCCAAGATGAATGTATTATGATCAATTATGCTGGCAATATTGTTTAATAATATATATATTATTCCCATTTTAAATTACCAGTGGATGGCGCTTTTAGTGCTGTTTAGAGGAAATAATTGCTCCCTCTCTTGCTCTTGAAATTAGCAATGTGGTCTGCTAGCTTTAATACACAAAGATCCTCATTCATTTTAATCCTAAATGTGTCAAATGACTAAAATTGCTGTTTTTATTATTAATTCGCTCTTTCGGTGGAAAAAATAGCACGATACACTTTTACATACAATTTAAATAATTCATAATCTTCAGCTGCCATAACTTTATTTTTGTTCACTTCATTCTACTACTGTAGCTCCATCTGCACTTACATTTTACATTAATTGGTCATTATTTCAGTCATCCTAGCTTCAGCAACCGTACTGTGAAATTAGAGTTTTTATGAAGATAAAAAGTTTTGACAAAATAAAACATATTAAATGTATCTCCGTACATATAAAAGTTCCTCAAAATACACCTCAAATAAGCTGGAGTTACTGTAAAGAAAGGTAAGTTTTAGTTTTCAAAGTTCTTCTGCAGAGTATCATATAGAGTCAGCTCTCTAACATTCTTCTGTTTCAAGCTGATAGACAAAGGTGGAGAAATAACGTGAAATGTTCAGTCCAAGATAAGAAGCACTTCCAATATACTGGCAACTTTTAAGACATCCTTAAAGCTGAGTAAAACTGGCTTTGGTAGACTTTGGTGTTCCAAAAATATTATTAAAATCTGTTGTGCTGTACTTGTAAGACATGACCATTGAAAGTGATATTTAACATGCATGCTTAGATGGCACTGCCAAAGTTCTGAAACGGACTGGAACATTACCACCTAAGTCTCCAAAACCATTTGAACAAAGAGCTATTTGATTTGGGGGTTCAGGGTCGATTCAAAGCAATCCTACACTTACACTGCCACCATGACACCAGCAGAATGGTCATTATAGAGTCAATATGCCACACAAATGCTTTTGAATTCTGGTGCTGGAGGAGACTCTTGAGATTCCCATGGACTGCGAAAAGATCAAACCTATCCATTCTTAAGGAAATCAACCCTGAGTGCTCATGGGAAGGACAGATCCTGAAGCCACCTCATGAGAAGACTTTGGCCACCTCATGAGAAGAGAAGACTCCCTGGAAAAGACCCTGATGTTGGGAAAGATGGAGGGCACAAGGAGAAGGGGACGACAGAGGACGAGATGGTTGGAAAGTGTTTTCGAAGCTACCAGGATGAGTTTGACCAAACTGCAGGAGGCAGTGGAAGACAGGAGTGCCTGGCGTGCTCTGGTCCATGGGGTCACAAAGAGTCGGACACGACTAAACGACAACAACATGCCACACAAAGATATTCTCAAGGCATCCCTGGAAACTCTGCCGGTGCCCACCCATCAGGGACAGTGCCCATAAAAATGCTCATAGGCCACAGAGGAAGCTGGTGAACTTAGAGCAAAGGAAACAGACCTCCAGCACTGTCTCACAACACTTACAACATTCATATTGGTGTGACAACATCCCCCTACTTTATCAGCCCCAGTGGCACAGCCAGCAATGACCCCGCTATTGCCAGCTCCGAGGCACCCCCTTGGCAGTTCAAATCTCTTCATGCTGCTCACAATCACTGTTTTATGTACACAACGAAGGAGAGGAAAGAGAACCCAGACAACACAGCACGCAAAAGATACCTGCCACCATTCCTGACTGTGTCACTGGGGCCAATAGAAGAGAAGAGTTTGGATTTGATACCCCACTTTATCACTACCCTAAGGAGTCTCAAAGCGGCTAACATTCTCCTTTCCCTTCCTCCCCCACAACAAACACTCTGTGAGGTGAGTGGGGCTGAGAGACTTCAGAGAAGTGTGACTAGCCCAAGGTCACCCAGCAGCTGCATGTGGAGGAGCGGAGACGCAAACCTGGTTCACCAGATTACGAGTCTACTGCTCTTAACCACTACACCACACAGGCTCTCAGTGTGAATGGAGGGGGTGTTGTGGCAATCTCTAGCAATATATGTGCAGCTGAGGCAAATCTGTGTGAAAGAGGCATATCCCTATCATGAGTTCATCAGAACCCTCTACAGGTAGCCCCAACTAGCACAGTTCCACTATGCGCTAAAAAAGCTCAACAACTTTGATCAATTCAACGGGTAGATCACTGCCGTGTTTTGTTTGTTTTTTTAGTGGGAGTAGATCGCAGTCTCTTGGGAGTTGGACATGCTTGTTCTACAGAACTCTGAAGGGCTGCTTGCAGCCTGTATACAATACTGAGGTACATGACCTGTCATACGACTTTCTATAATGCAGCTGGCTTGTTTTAAGGCAGTACAAACCACAGGAAAATTTAATATATTCCTTCTGCTCAAAGAAAACTTGCATATTACGATGTCAGACATGCTAAAGCTTTCCATATAAGAATTTATTTATATACAGACAACTAGATGTCAGTGAGAAGAGTTCTAGCCTAGGCTTCTCCCTAATCTGCTAGTTTCCCATGGCCTTCTCTATACACATCCCTGCAGCCTGAAGCAATACAGTATGGCAACAATATTATTGCCTCCTCTGCTGTATGTGTGAACTAGGCCTAAAATGTCTTAAATTATTCAAGCTTTGTTTTAGCTTCACAGAGAGAAGACGCCAAATAAATCTAAGTGGATCGATCAACAGGAAAATGCTGCAGTCAGATGTCATATTATGTCAACAAGAGCATTCATTGAAACAGCCATTTTTGTTTCTATAAACCAGGGGTGGAAAACCTGTGGTCTGTGGCTCTCCAGATGTTGCTGAGAATACAACTCCCATCGTTCCTGACCACTGGTCATGCTGGCTGGGGCTAATCGGGGCTGAGAGCTCAATAACATCTGAAAGCCACATGTTCATCCCCTCTGCTATAAATAAACAATTATGATATCAGACACATGTGTTCAAACTAGCATTTGCCATCCAGAAAAGAATATGGATTGGATTCAAACTAAGTTTAGTTAAACTTCAGTCCTAATGAAATCAGTGGGACAAATTAGCCATGACATAACTGAAGTCAGTTGAATTCAATAGAGAGTAAGTGGTTGGATCTAGAATTGGTTCCAAAGATGGTACTCGTTTGAGTACCATCTTTGGAACAACATAAATACATCAAAAAATTAAATATCTATCCTAACTAAATGGAACAGCTTGCTTTTTAGAAAAATACTGAGGCTGACAATTAGTTTTCCCACCCTTTGCAAGATTTTAAGAAAGAAATAGATGGTGTTTTAGAATTCTCTTTGTCTTTGTTAGACAGAGTAGCGCAAAAACAAGCTGTTGGGATCAGCCTCCATTAATTAATCAAAAAGTGGAATCACCCAAAGCCTGGGAGTAGCTTGTATACATGCAACAGGAGCCAGAAGTGACAAGTAGCATCAAAAGCAGCCCATGTGAGCAAATCCCACCCTGTGTAGGACTCCAACATCTGGCTGCTTTCATTTCATCCAAGACCTGCCATGGCCCAGAGACTGGAACAGCAGAATGGCAACTGGAACAGCTGAGGATGGGACAGTGGATTGTATACACCTTTTCCTCCCCCTTTACTGTGCCTCTTGCATCTGCTGCCAGAAGCTGCAAGAGAAATCAACAGCTGCCTGAGTAAGGAAGCCCAACACAGCGAGGAACTAACCTGATGACTGAGCTACTGTATATTAAATGCACTGAAAGCTGCCTTCACAACTTTGGTTAAAGACTGGGGTATACTGTAATGTCAGGGAACTGCCATCGGAGAGTCAGGTGGTGGAAGGGCTCAAGGAGGCTAAGAGACCCTCAGATGCTGAGGAAGGAACCAGCAGGGGGAGAGGGAGAGTTCCTGCAGAAACTCAGGCGGAGGGATGGCTCCAAGATGCTTCCAGTGAGAACAGCGGGGAGGGCTCAGGACCTCCGCTGGGGACGCCCACTCCGCGCAGGAAACTGTCACGCAGAGAATCCAGACGTAGAGTTTCCGTTAAGGAACTCTTATGTTGGCGTAAATTCCGGAAGCGTCCACTGACGGATTCTGCCAGCGATTGAGGGAGTCATGCTTTGAGGGCTCCCGTAAAGGCAGAGCTTTGAGACCTATGCAAAGCTCTGAGGGATTCAGCTTTTACGCACAAGCAGCTCATTATCCCATCACATGTAAATATATCCATGCATATGGAAATGTATCTATCTAAGTTACAACTTTGTATATTATACAGCTTTTTATGTTATACAAAGTAATACTGAAAACCCAATTAATCTAGAGCTTTAACCGCATCCACCTTTATCAATCTGCTGGTAAGGGCCAACACACTATTTAAAACCTGACCTTCAAATAGCATAGTATCGATGTCTTAATGTATTCTTTTCTTTTCCGGTTTTAATGTATGTATGTGTTTTCTCTTGTTCTTTTTGTAATTTCCTTTGGGTTGTCTGTGGCAAAAAAGCAACTAATAAATTGAAGAAGAAGAATCTCATTTTTTTTAAAAAAAAGTGTCATTTTTATTATAACTGTTGACATTTAAGTGGCATATAAATAAATTGCTTTCATTTTTTAAGTGGTCATTGAATAATTTTTATATTTGCAGTACAAGCAGAGCTTGTGTGGAGGTTATATTCTCGTGGTAGCTTCCCATTTGTGGAATGCTCTCCCCAGGAAGGCTTGCCTGGCACCTTCATTACATATATTTAAGCGCCAGGCTAAAACATTCCTCTTCTCCCAGGCCTTTGCCAAATTAAACAATCTATGGCCTTAAACCCTCTGTATGTGTGAAAGAGAGAGTGTGTGTAAGGGTTACTGTTTTTGTTTGTTACTATGGTGTGTATTTTTGTGTTGTTATATTGTAAACCACCCCGTGGTTCTTGGAAGAAAGGTGGTATGGAAGTTTAATTAAGAATAAGAATAATTTCCACTCAACTAAGCTAGGGGTAGGGAACTCCTGTGGACCAGATCTAACCCACAGCCTAACCTGATCCAGCTCGCTGCCACAGGAGGGTACCTGTGAGTGGTTCTTTGCTTTTCATGCAGAGCAGTGGGGTGGCTACATGTTCCCTCAGCTGGCACTAGCTGGAGGGAGGGAGGAACAGAACAAGGAAGATGTTCTTTGTTTTTTCACCAGGGCAGCTGGCTCCTCTTCTTAGGTGACACTTGCTTCAGGGAGGAAAGGAAAATCAAAGGGACAAGCAAGTGCCATAGGAACAAAGCAGGGGGGGGGGGGGAATGAACAAATCCCTATGCCCCACAAATAACCCAGAGATGCATTTTAAATAAAAGCAAACATTCTACTCATGTAAAAACACACAGATTCCCGGACCGCCCACAGGTCGGATTTACAAGGTGATAGGACCCAATTCAGCCCCCAGGCCTTAGTTTGCCTACCCATGAACTAACACTACACATCAATGGGTTGAGGGAATGGAAGGAAAGAGAAGTGGGGGGAAGGGCTATCCATCCATGGGGCTCTGCTTCCATCCACTGGGGTGTGGAGCTGTCTTACAGTGGTACAGCACATAGTTTGTATGCAAAAGGTCCCAAACTCAGTACATAGCATCTCCGTGTAGGAGTCCTGTCTGAAATCCTGGAGAGCCACTGCAGGTCAATTTTGACAGTGTTGCGCTAGGACCATCACTGGTCCAACATGGTGTAAGGTAAAGTATATGGCGGCACCCTATGTTACATTGTCAGTGCCAGCCCTGCCCAATATTGGCTTCAACTCCTTCTCCTCACTGAATCTTCCCACTGCTCAAGGACCATTCTAAGTAAAAAAGAAAGAAAAAGTTACCCATCCCTGGCCTAAGTAATTATTTGAACCAAGACTATGTACTGATGGAGAACATTTAGGAAAAAATGGTAGGAGATATTTCTTTCATGTGATTTGGGTGTATTGCATCGTTTTAACGTGGCACACAAATCTATTAGTTCTCTCCTACTATAATTCAGGCAACACAGAGAAGTAAAAAAGTGCACTTTTTAAACAGAATCAAACTCTCAGCATGTAAACCAATGAAAACCATTTCTCAGATTTCTTTTAAATCTTTACAGAAGAAAAAAAATGTGACACAAACCATTTCAAGCATTACAACATGTGCATAAATTAAGCTTATTTACAAATTAAACTTTTAATTACACAAAACCAAGAACACACAAGTAAACATGCTTTACTGGATTTCAATCCAGCCACCACTTCAAAACACACATTTCTCTCACACACACCATTTAACTGCTGTGCTGTAACAAAAGACATTGTGTAAAAAATTAATGGAGATGATACTTTATGGTAAGCAACTTCCACAAAGTTTGGCTTCAGTTCTGGAGAACTCAAAACCTTATGCTCAAAGGCAAGTGATTCAATAAAAAGGTACTATGTAAAATATTTCAGATCTTGCCTGCTACAAGTTAGGATTTAAGTCCTGAAAACATAAAACAAGTATATTGGGTAGAATGTAAAGTCATGTAGTTGTTGAATTCCTCAACTAGGAATTATATTTGGGCTTCCACTGTAACTTGCTGGGACATTTCCCCCTAAAAGGATAAGGGCAGTACTTCTGGATAATATCAAGAATTCTCCAAAGTCTGCATCCTGTTTCAGACAGTGGTCAAGCAAATGCTTCTGAGAAGCACAAAGCAAAGGGATGAAAGCAATAGCCCTCTGTGCTGCTGCCCCATAGCAGCTAACATTCAGCAGTCTCTGAACCCAGAAGGGCTAGATGCCTGCCAATCCAAAAATAACTAATAGTGTTATGTCTCAAAATGAAGAATTAGTTTACCACTCACTAAACACAATTATGCTGGGCCCATTGCATGTATGCTATTGGGAAACACCTGTGCCATGAAGAACGAATATGAAGGGAAAATACTTTCAGGGGGTACAATTAACCTTGCTTAGTATCAGGCAGGCTGATTCTGAAAAATCATCTATGCATTACACTTCACTTATTCTTACTACATTAATTCAGTGACAACAGCATGCAAACTACGAGATAGCTGATCAGAAGAAACACAATTCCTTTCCAGAAGCCTTGCAATCTACATTAGGCAGGCAAGACAGTATTCATTTATTTAATGTATTTATATCCCACCTTTCTCCCAATCAGGGGTGAAGAAGAGATACAGGACTGGTGTGATATGGAAGTGGCAACTGAGATATTGGTAAGATCCCACGGTATGTATCTGAACACTACATACAGCAGGGAGGGCAAAGTCACTCCTGCTGTGTTTACACTTTACAACTCTATGGGCAATGTCAGATGACTTCCAGGCATTAATAATAAATCTAACATTTTACACCTGTAGTAGAATCAGTGGTAGAAACTGAACTATGAAAGCTAGGAGCTAGATGGCACCTTAAACTTAGGTTATGGGTGCAACAACGGAATGTTTAGGTGCACTTTTTAAATAAAAAGAATACAAAGTTCTAAATGAATAAACTTAAGAGGGTATCTTTTCCAATCTACAGAGAGTAGCTGGAAGTGGGGAGGCAGAAAAAGGTCCTCCTTTCCTCCCACTCTGCAGTTTTAATCTGAAATCTTAGGTGTAGTACTGCACCCTGAGCTCAGAAACTGGTCGTGCTAGTGAAATTCCCTGTCGCAAAATGTACCTAGAGCAATGGGTGTTTTCAACACTGGGTACAATACACCCCAACCCCAACCCCCCAACACACACACACACACATGATGGAGTATCTTTACTAAGGACAGGCAGGGAGCTGAATGTTTTTAAATCAGCAATGCTGGAGGAGTGGGGTATGCGGCTAAGAACTGCTGCCAGAAAAGAAAAGTTGCTTTGCTCACGTTTGTCACCTATTTTTAAAGGGCAAGATAAGTGTTTAACTTTGCATGATGGACTGGTAGGTGCCGCAGAAACATGCTCAACCTCTGCAGAATGTTCTAAGAAGCAAAGCAAACTTCTACTATTTTCACAAAACAGCACACACATTTCAGGAGGGGAGACACACTCCTCATTAGAAATAGTGCCAACAGCATCCAAGGAGCGTCCACAAAATTAAAGACTTGGCACAGCTAGAGCGCACCCTGGACTAACTAATAGCTATGTTTTCCTAGCAACAAGCATCAGGTTTGAAAGCAGAGGAAAATGCAACTTCCTCACAACAGAAGCAGTTATTAGAAGGGAAATATCTGATCTGATCTGATGCAATAACTATACAACTGCATTTTTAACATGCTACCTGTCTGGAAGCCCCAGGTAACATGCCTTAAGTGAGATGCCCAGGAACATCTCAAATACAGTGGTACCTTGGTTAAAGAACAGCCCTGTTTACGAACTATTCAGTTTAAGAACTCTGAAAAACAGAAGTAGTGTCCCAGTTTGCAAACTTTACCTCGGTCTAAGAACGGAAGCTGAACAGTGGAAGGGCAGCGGGAGGCCTCATTAGGGAAAGTGCCCCTCGGTTTAAGAATGGTTTTGGTTTAAGAACGGACTTCCAGAACGGTTTAAGTTCGTAAATCAAGATACCGCTGTATGCTAATTCAACAAGGAGAGTAAGAAAACAAAAAGTGGTTTTAGACTGGATAAACTCTGTGAAACCCTAGCTAGTAATATGTTTAAAGGGCCGCCAGAGATGTTAAACTGTTTAAATTTATAAATTTTGACTATATGTAGTATATAAAAACAAGAAAATAATGGAACAGCAACTGAGCTCAGTACACTTCATTGATCCAACACATTATGGGAAGTCAACCTGTAGCAAAGGGAGCTAGTTTGTTGCAAACATATCCAGGAGCAGCACATCTTCAGACTCCCAAGCTGTTTGTCTTTATGCTTGCTTTCTGTTCAGTACAAAAGGCATGGATGCAACATGTGCGCTGTTGTGGGACTATTTTTTTGACCAGACTTGTGGCACACTTGCCAGACAAGTTTACCAGCACTTCCATACATTCTTATTTTGGGTAGTTGTTTCAATAAGACAAATATTTGGTACAGAAGGAATAAACAAAATCCCTAATTTCACCTGTTCAGCTTTGATGCTGTATTGCCTGTGCACAACATAATGTAACTTGCACAACACACACAAATTATACACACACAAAGTAATTACAGTGTCCATCAGTACAGAGATATTTCCAGTTCGGTCCAGCAGTGAAAATGTTCTCAATCTGAGGGTTGCACTCCATATTATGAGAAGGGGCACAAAAATTGTCAGGTCACTCTGACAACCAGAAATGGACCCCTAACATAAGGGGTCCCCCCTATTCTGTCAGGTTCTGGATCCAGAAGAGATACTACATGGGCATAATGTGAATGGGGTGGTGGTGGCAGTTACTGTACCCCATATCAGTAAACTTGGAAGTGTGAGTAAACTTGTAACCATACCTTCGCACTGAAACAGAAGTGCAACATTTGGTGTGCAGCTGGCAGCAAGATGCTATGAAGACATATGAGAAATGGGGTGTGCATATGTGTCTGTGTGCAATATATTATTGTGTTTATATCCCATCCTTCCTCCAAGAAGCTCAGGGCAGCATACATAACATCCCACTCCTCACAACTCTAAGAACCTGTGTTGTGTAGTGGTTAGTGTGGGACCAGGATTCAAATCCCCATGCAGCCATGAGACTCACCAAGTGATCTTGGCCCAGTAACTATTGTCTTAACCTAACCTACCATACAAAACAGCTGTAAAGGTAACGTGGCACTGAAGAACCATGTACATCACCTTGGGTGCCTGAAGGAAAGGCAAGATATAAATATAATGCATAAATATCTGTAAACGAGGATGAAAGGCCCAAGGTTGGTCAGCTTCATGCCTGAGTGGGGATTTGAACCTGTGTCTCCCTAATCCAGCACATCACACTAACCCAAATGCATATATGCATTTGTGCACACACATGTGTAACAGTATGTGTGTGTGCACATACACAAAAACATACATTCATAATGTACATAGTGATATATAGATACACACACTCCCACAAGTATCTTGTTGGTCACTGTGAGAACAGGATGCTGGACTAGATGAGCCACCAGCCTGATCCAGCACGGCTTTTCTTATGCTTCTTCTATATGTGTGCATAAATACAATCATAGAATTGTAGAGCTGCAAGGGACGCCAGGGTCATCTAGTCCAACCCCCTGCAATGCAGGAATAAATGGTGGGCATTATATATGTGGTGTTGCATACACATACATATATAAAAAGGCAAGTCCACAGTGGTTCTGTTTTAGCACCAGCGAGCCTCTTGGATGGCAGCTAATGGAGCATAACAGTAGTGGTGGACTGAACTCATTTCACATCCAGCCCAGGCAAAGATACTCCTGCCACCATCTCCCCTACCTAGACCCTGTCTGCCCCCATCTTTTTGCCAATGCCCATTGTTCAGCTTCACTCTCTTAAAACTGCAAACCGGGCGGGGGGGGGGGTCCCCCATTACAACAGAGAAAGACAACCACAACACTGCGAGGGCAGCCACTACCAAAACACAAAGGAGGCAGCCATACAAAACACACACACACACAGGCGCCCCCTTAATTTATTTATTTTTCCACTTCCCTCTTTCCCGCCCCCCCCCCCGCGCAGCCAGGGGCCCTGATGCTTCGCGACCACCCAACACGCCCCCCCCACCAGGGGGTCTCTCAGGCAGCGCTGTCGCGAGGACGACCATCCCTCCCTCGCAACCGGTCTATGGGGGGGGGGCGTTGTGCGTGTACGCGTGTTTTTCACTTTAAAAAATCAATTGCGGGGAAAGGGAGGAGGGGGACCCGAAGTGCAAGTCTGTGTGCAAGTGGTTTTTATTACTTTTATTATTTTTTTTAAAGGAGCCTCGGGAAGCGCAGCCCCCTCCCCCCCCCCAACTCCACAGCTGAGGTAAAAAAAGCGGGCTAGAGGAGCCTTAAAAAAAACGTCTTCTCCCTCGACTCGCAACCGACACCCTCCCGCTGCTGCCGCCCTCCTCCTCCTCTTTCCGGGTCTCGCCCAGGCAGCTGGCGGAGGAGGAGGAGGAGAGCCGGCAGCGAGGGAGGGAGGCCGGGCGGCTGAGGCGAGACCGCCGCCGCCGCTCTGAGGGAAACGTACCGAGCGCCCCCTCACAGAGCCCGGCCGCGCGAGAGGGAGGGAGCGCGCGCACCTCCCTCCCTCTGCCCCCTCCCTCCCGAGAGACCGTTGGCGGCGCCTCGTGCGCCTCCTTCGCTGCTGCTGCTGCTGCTGCTTCTCCTCTCTCTTTCTCCTCACACACCCGGTTCCCGCCTCAGCGCTGCCCACCCATTTAATTTTTTTTTTTTGGGGGGGGGGAGAAGCGCCGCCTTTCTCTCCGATCCCTCGTGGAACTGGCGGGGTTTGGGGAGGATAGAAGCGGCAGCTCACTCACCGGGTCCCGCGGCGACGGGGGCCGCTCCCCCCGCCGTGTACATGGCGGCGGCCCTCGGGCGGGCGGCGTGGCGCCCTTTTCTTCTTCTTCTTCTATGAGGAGAGCGGCGGCGGGCGGGGAGGGGGGAGGCGAGGCGGTAGGGAAAATAATAATAATGGTGACGATGATAATGAAATAAAAATAAAGCCCGCCTTCTCCTCTTCTTCTTCCTCCTCCTCCTCCTCCCTCGTCGGCTGGAGCTCCGCTGCCGAGGCCCCCCCGCCAAACTCCGGCGCCAGGAACGATGATGGTGGCTTTGCTGAGGGCGGAGGGAGCCGAGCTGAGGCGAGGCGGGCAGGGCCCGAGAGGAGGAGCCGGCGCAGGAGGCCGCGGCGGAGGGCGGAGCCGGCGGAGGCCGCGGACGAGGTGGGAGAGGAGAAGGAGACCGCGGCGGCGGCGGCGAAGCCAGACGCTCCGCCCCGTCAGGCGCCGGCCCTCCTCCGCTCCCGGCTTTCGTTTCCTCCCCTCACGCAGCGGCGGTGGCGGCCCCGTTGCCTCAGATGCCCTCGTCGCACCGTGTGCCTCGCCGCCTCACGTAGCACTTTTAAACTTAAAAAAAAGCACACACACAAGCCAAAATCTTTTTTTTCCCAAGAAGACCAGGCGCTGGAATGTTTTTGAAGCGAGAAACAAGAAGAGAGCATGAGGGGAAGGGGGTTTTTTTGCGTGTGTGCGCGTACTTTTTAAAATCACCTCACACTTTCGGGTTCGACAAAGATGGCCAAAAAGCCCCACAGAGACTCCAGCTCAGTGGTTCTCAAACTTTTTTTTTCTCCCTCTGAGCTACGCTTTCGGAATAAAAATGTGCTCGCGCCACGGCAATTTTTTTCATTGACAAGAAAGTAAAACGGAAAGGAGCGACACACAGCAGTGCTTGAATTAGGACATAAAACACCACTGCTTTGTAATACGGCCACGAGACATCCAGAAAATATAAAACGATGCGGCTACTTAAGAGCATTCCCAAAATATAATATTGATTGTCCTTGAACCTTCCCGCCACACCACGGTGTTGCACAGCACCCTTTGACAACCAACTGGAACACGAGTCTCTTTCTTGAGGGTGGGGAGAGACCCTAAATGGCAGCAGTTCAGCAATGTCACATCCACTAATATAGTAACCTAGTTTTCAGACATGGCATAAGCTCTTCTTGCTGGGAGTTAAAGAAACGAAGATGTTGAAGAGAGAAAAAAGTTGTTGCTGGTGATAAATATCAAATGATGGTGAGATTTGAAGGCAGATACTACCATCCAGTCCAACTATGCCCATTTACAAAATACTATTTTTTGGCACCTGTTTCTGAGTCTTTTCAGTGGTATTGTCCCATCTATGAAAGAATGCCTCAACCCCAAGAAGATCATCTCATACCTATGTTACTGTCTCTTTCCACCAAGTGAACTCTTTGTAATGTTGGGTTATCCCTAACAATTGGTTTTTGTGTTCTGGAGCGATTCTGACCTCCCTGCCAGAATAGAGTGGGATTGTTACTTCTCTTGATCTGAACATTATACTTCTGTTAATGCATTAGCTTTTTTTGCGGCTGCATCACACCGTTGACTCATGTTAAGCTTGTGGTCCACAAAGACCCCTGGATTCTTTAAGTCAGGTTTAGACCATCTTATATTTGTGCATTTATTTATTCCTGCCTAAGTGCAGGACCTTACATTTGTCCCTATTGAAATTAATTTTGTTAACTTGGGCCCAGTTCTCCAATCTGTTGAAGTCATTTTGTATTCTGATTCTGTCTTCTGTGGCATTAGGTACCTCTCCCAGTTTGTTATCTGCAAATTTGATAAACATTCCCTCAATTCCTTCATCCAAGTCATTTGCAAAGATGTTGACCAACCCAGGACAGAACACTGCAGCACCCCACTTGTCACTTTTTCCCCAGGATGATAAGGAACTGATAATGAATACTTTGGTCAGTTAACCAGCTACAAATCCACCTAACAGTTTACCTCGTTCAACCCACATTTTATCATTCTCAGGATTTCTAGAAATTATGCCTAAATAAATGCAAGATATCTCTAGTGCCCATACATAGGCACACACAGGGAAGCCAATGTGAGCTTTTTTAACAGTTCCTAGGACAATTATGTTTTCTGCCTTATTTGCAGTACAGTATAATGAACATAGGAAGCTGCCTTGTACTAAATCAGACCATTAGTCTGTCGATCTCAGTATTGCCTCTTCTGTCAGCTGCTCTACTTGAAGATACTGGTGAAGATTTGATACGGATCGGAAAGGGGGGGGTACCTTCTTTGCCCCTCTCCCTTGAACAACCGAGGCGATGACCTCAAGGGTATCCCCGTTCACCCACCCTCAGTTCCCCTCACCGTCGCACAAGCACCACACCTTCCCCAGAGCCCCTTTCTACCACGAGCGAAATAAGCTCGAATATATGAATGTATTCTCTTATCTTTTCCTATGGCTATTTGCGCTCCATACTCAGAACGAGTAGACCGGGCGCTCCTGTATCTCCGCTTATTCCTATGGCTGCGTCCTGGCCAATCACAGCCATGCATTCGTCCTGCAGGAGCTAGCTCAGGCAGCTTTGCACGCCTCATTGAACCTACTGACAAGCTGTTGACGGCCCCCCACTGTGAGAACAATGGATCCGAAACTGGAGAACTCGTAAAACTGTCAAAATGTATCCATTCCTGTTACAATGTATCCATTTTGTTTCCGCTTTTGATTACCAATACCAAATAGACCGAATCACATAGGAAACCTTTGGAAATTCACATAAAATCAACCACAACTCCGATTTCTTTGCTCTTGGTGTCATTCAACTCAGCCCCTTCTGGACTCCATGATGTGATCCCTACTTCCATAATCCCCGGAGCGGCCAGGCACGTACACAGGAACTTCTTAATCCTGTCAGATCGCTTCGCATAACCCTTTCCCCGGGCAATACCAGGTGGCAGACGATGCATATCTATGGCCCTTTGTCCTGCCACCACCGGTACTTGATAAATGATTGTCTATGTGTATTTCTCGCTCTACATATTTCCCCCTCCCTTGTCTCAAATATAAATGAGTGTAACCCCACCTTTTCTCTGAGACACTCATGACGTGTGTAATATATTCATGATGCAATCCGTGAAACCCAACCCTCCCATAATGAATTCATGACGTTTCGTGCACTGTATTCTGGGACTTGGAGGGAACTTTTAAAAGTTTATGTCGCCCCACTCTCGGGGTTCAATCTCGTCTTGAACCTGTTGGCCAATAAACTTGGATCTTCGGCAGTTTGCTCCTGTCTCCGGCTGAGCTTCTTTCTTCCGCAAGAATCCACGGACTCTGTCCGATTGGCTGGGTGGCAGGGTAAATACGCACCCAGATTTCCGTAACAGCTTGGCGCCCAACGTGGGGCTTTGAGCGGTTCTCCCGAGCTGCTGACCGGGGGCCCCGAGATCTTCAGCCGGCTCCGGGCCACTTTGCCTGGGAAGACCCTACTGGGACCTCCGGCCATCTTCCGGGCGGTAATCGAAAGCCCCAGGAGTTCAGCCGGGGAGCAAAAGGGATCCAGCCGGCTTATTCATCGATCCCGGGATCGGATCAACACAGAAGACTCGTGAGTATAGGAAAGAAATCCAGTGCACTGGTGGGAAAGGGGGTGGAATTCTCCTGGCAACCGAATTCTCTGCCCTCCTCTCTATCGCTTCTTCTCACCTTTCTCTTGGTCCAGTTAGCGAGAGAGACCGTGGACCGCCGCTCGACCCGAAAAGGGGGTTCTGAGCTCTATCCCTTTCTCTAAACTCTCCAGCCAGCCGCACCAATTGGGAGCCCGAAGGGTAAGACGGAGAGACCCGACTTGAAAGATAGCCGACTCTCCGCAACGGGCATCCCAGTTGAAAGCAAGGGGTTGGAGCTCTTTTTCCGATCTTCCCGAGCGTCCTTTCTAGGGGGCAGGAAGTGGTCTTGCTTTCTATCCTAATCCCAGCCGCACCGGTCGGACTACGTACCCCGTGTACCGTAAGCCCGCTTCCGAAAGCAAGGGGGATTTTCGATCCGAAATTCTATCCAGGGACGACCCGATCTGGCACCGCATGGCGCGGGCGTTCAGTAGGGCCCCTTTTCCTGAGAGTGATCGATAGGTAGGAGGTTGCCAGGGGGGGAATAGCCCATGAGGAATTGGGCGGGACCGGCAGAGTGGAAAGGGACCCCAGATTACTGGTTAAGGAAATAGGAAAAGGAAATAATACCGGATAGCTAGAGCTCTTTAAACTCTCTAAGGAAGTTGCCAAGCGACTAGAGGCCACTCTTATACTGCAAGCCCTTTATTGGCTCACCAAACTTTACCGACCCCTATCCCTCTCTCCTCTTTCTTGTCTAGACACGCGTGAAATATACTATGGGTACCCAGGCTTCCAAAAACGAGCGGGCTCACTCTGGGAGGAAGGCTTCCAGAAAGCCATCCCGATCCCAGAAGGATCCCGACTCTCCTCTCCAATTTGTTATCACACATTGGAAGTCGATTCCTGGCCACGAGTTATTATCTAAAGAAAAGTTAGAGGACCTCTGCTCTGAGATCTGGCCCGCCAGTACCACCTCGGCTAAACCTGAATTGCGCTGGCCGACAGGGGGTTCGTTCAATGAAGAGCGCTTGAACTATTTAAAGAAATACTTAATGGAAGAAAAACCTCGCCAGTTGGAATACCTGGCTGCCTTCGAGGCCGTAAGGAGAGTGCTCCAAGCCCCGAAGGGAACAACTTCTTATCAGCTACCTATAATGAATCCCGGGCGACAGCAGATGCCCCCCCCTTATGAAGACGAAGATATACAGCAGGCCCTGGTTCACTTTTACTACCAAGGACCACCGCCGTCTGACAGCGGTTCGAGTAGCGATGGAGAAGGGGGGGAAGGGACTCAAGACAGTAGAAGAGTCACAAGGCTACAAGCCAAGAAGGACCAAAAGGACCTCGGGTTTACTAAAACTAAGGACTCTGGACAGGCTAAACCCAAAGACCCCGGACAGACCAAAGCTAAAACCCCTTCCTCAATGCTTCACAACACCATTGAAGATCCCGCCCCAAACAGAGATAGAGATCTCCCCTCCGAACCTTGTGGGTCTACGGCAGAGTCCCTGAACTATAACCAAGGAACCCCAGGGCCTTCTGACCAAGTGAGCTCTACTGTGAGCTCTACCGCGATCCAAATGCCTCTAAGGGCTTTGCCGATCCCGCCTCTCTCACCTGACGGAACCCCAAGAATGGTGTATACGCATCATCCCTTTTATACTTCGGACCTCGTAACTTGGTCCAACCAGATGCCCTCCCTGAGGGACGATCCGGACAAATGTCACCGCCAGATCAGCGCAATCTTTTCCACCCACAATCCTACCTGGGCAGATGTCCATGTCCTTCTGAATGCCCTCTTTAACGAGGCAGAGAAGGCGGACATCCTGGCTAAAGCCGGGGAAGCTATAGAATCGCCCGATTACCAGAGGGGACGGCCCCAAGGATTGCAGGCGCTCACCGCACAATGTCTCCGAGTAGAACCTACATGGGATTATAACACGACAAACGGGATCTGGTGCTTAAAATTATTTAAGAAAGCCATTCTGGACGGCGTGAAGGCTGCAGGTCAACGCACCGTTAATTGGACCAAAGTCCAAACGGTAATGCAGGGACCAAACGAACACCCTTCTGATTATTATACGAGATTGGTCTCTGCCATCAAGACCTGGGGGGGGATAGACCCCGAGAATCCACAACATGAAGTAATCGTTAAAGGCTTCTTCAAGGATCAGGCCTGCCCAGATATTAGGAAAGCCCTGAACCTTCAAATTGGATACGATGGAAAAAGTATAAATGAAATCTTGTCCATTGCGAAATCCATCTACAACTCTCGAGATGAAAGAAAGAAAAAGGAGAGTAAATCCGAGGTCGAACAGATCTTGGCCTTGAGCATGGAGACTACCTATGGCCCTAACCGAGGTAGAGGCCTCAACCGAGGAAAGGGGGTCCGGGGAGGAGGACCTCCTAACCCCTATAGGCAATGGGGACCGGGGACTGGAGGGTGTTACTACTGCCAGGAAGAAGGTCACATAAAAAGATTCTGCCCTTACCTAAATACGTCAACCTACGGGGGGCACGAATCCAAGTCCTTCTCTGCTCGAGCCAGCCACCCTCCTTTCCCCCCGCAACCCAACGTAACCCCAGGGTACACCAACCACCAACCGGCGACTTATGCTCCACCAACGCCCTCGAACCCGACGCCTCAAACCCGACCCCAGTCAGGACCCCGGACCCAGATGACAGCCATAGACCAGTCTGCTCACCCTTGGGCGAATGCCACTGCGCCTCCCTTGCATCCTCCAAACCAACCACCTCCCGATGATCAGGACACCTATTGACAATTAGAAGGGGATCCCACTCAGACCCAAACCATCTGCCCCGTCCTTGCACTGTCACCTGAGGACCCGGTCTGCACTATTGAGATTGACGGCCACCCCTATCAATGTCTGTTGGACACAGGGGCTACTTATTCCACCCTAACCAACAGCCACCTGGAACCAGGGACAGTGACCAAGAAAGTAATGGGACTGGACGGGATACCCCGCACTTGCCCGCTCTCGCGACCGGCTAAGGTCACCCTCGGACCATTACTAGCGGAACACACTTTCCTTTTAACAAGTAGCCCTGTCAATCTCCTCGGCAGAGACCTCCTCTGCAAACTTAACGCCACCATTAAATGCTCCTCCGATGGCATTTACCTACATATGCCAGGGGACTCTATTCCCATGTTCCAAGGTATCGTTCAGGAATCTAAAGCGGATCGACAGTTTCCCGAACTCCCTCTTGACCTAGAAACCGACTTGCCCCCCTCCCTATGGGGCACTGAATCAACCTCAGTCGGGCTCTTACTCTCCGCCACTCCAGTCAAGATCACGTACCGAAGTGACCTACCCTTCCCATGTACCAAGCAATACCCTCTGCCCAAAGAAGCCATAGAAGGTCTAACACCCATGATTGAGGACTTCCTCGAAAAGGGGATCCTAGTCTCGTGCGCTTCACCCTGTAATACTCCAGTTCTCCCGGTCAAGAAACCCGCTAAAGAAGGGGAACCTATACGGTACCGTTTTGTGCAGGACTTGAGATTAGTGAACCAATTCGTAATACCACGACACCCAGTAGTGGGAAACCTGAACTCCCTCCTAAACGCAATTCCAGCGGGAACGACTTGGTACTCCGCTGCGGACCTGTGCTCCGCCTTCTTCAGTATACCCCTGGACCCGACCAGCCAATTCCTCTTTGCATTTACCTGGGGGCCCGGTCAACTAACTTGGACCAGACTTCCCCAAGGCTATGTAGAGTCGCCCGCAATTTTTTCGGCCATATTACATCAAGACTTAGAGGACATCCATTTACCGGCTAGCTCCACCTTACTCCTTTACGTGGATGATATTTTATTGTGTTCTACCACTGAAGAGGCGTGTAAGATAGATACTAAACACCTCCTATCAGAACTGGCAAAGAAGGGACATAAGGTGTCCCCAAAGAAACTCCAATATTGTAAACAAGAGGTCAAGTATCTGGGACACATCCTGGGTGTAGGGACCCGAAGTCTAGCCACTGACAGGATTGAAGCAGTCACTAAAATCCCTCTCCCAAAAACGAAACGACAGCTGCGCGGCTTCCTTGGCATGGCCGGCTTCTGCCGAGCATGGATCGCTGGTTACAGCGAAATAACGAAGCCCTTAACTGTTATGACGCGTCAGGACCACCCAGACACTTTGGTCTGGGAAGAGGAAGCTTACAACTCTTTTGAACGACTAAAACGGGAACTCAGATCCGCTCCTGCCCTAGGATTACCCGACTACCGAATCCCGTTCAACCTATTTATTCACGAGCAAATGGGAGTAGCCTCCGGTGTCCTAACCCAACCCTTCCGCGACCAAGAGAGGCCAGTAGCATATTACAGTCTGCAACTTGACAACACTGCTAAAGGGGCTGTCAGTTGCCTGAGAGCCATTGCAGCCGCTGCAGTCCTCCTCGAGAAGGCTCAAGAAACAGTTCTGGGCCATGAAATCACCCTTCACGTTCCCCATTCGGTCTCAACCCTCCTAACTCTAAAAGGATGCCACCATTTCTCAAACTCACGCCTCAACCGGTACGAAGCCCTCCTCCTAACCCCAACCAATGTTACCATTAAACGTGTCAACTCGCTAAACCCCGCTACCCTGCTACCCCTTCCCGATGATGGCACCCCACATCATGACTGCACCACCATAGTCCGGCAAGCTGAAAAGCCTCGTGAAGACTTAGATCATCTTCCCCTAGAGAATCCCGACCTAATACTATATACTGACGGCAGCTCTAAAGTAATCGACGGGGTTAGAAAGACTGGGTATGCAGTGGTCACCGACTTCGAAGTACTAGAATCAAACCCAATCAACTCCCAGTACAGTGCCCAAGCCGCTGAGTTAATCGCGCTACTGCGTGCCTGCGAGATAGGTGAAGGGAAGCGGGTAACCATTTATACCGACAGTAAATACTGTTTCGGCCTGGTACACACAACCGGTCAAATTTGGCTCCAGAGAGGCTTTCTAACCGCCGCCGGGTCTCAAATCTCGCACGCCGCCCTAGTTGAGCGACTTCTCACGGCGATCCATTTACCTGCCGCTATAGCCGTCGTCCACTGCAAAGCCCATACCAAGGGTAGGGACTCAGTTTCTAAAGGAAACAGACGAGCCGACAAAGCCGCACAAATGGCTGCCCTACGCATTCCTAACAATGAATCCGAGTTTCAAGCCCTCCTGCTACCAGCAGACCTAGACCTTACAGAAATTTACAAATCTGCCCCAGAGGATGAAAAGGCTATGTGGGAATCGATAGGTGCCACCGAACAACAAGGCATCTGGGTCCTCCCCGATGGAAGAACCGTCCTTCCAAAGGCCTGGACTCCAAAAGTAGTGAGGATTCTTCATCAGCGGACACATTGGGGAAAAGGGAGATTAATGGAACATGTAATTAGATCTTGGTATGCACCCGGGATAGCTGCTGCCGCAGCAGCAGCATCAAAGAATTGCATTACCTGCCATCGCTTCAATCCGAAGCGTGAACCCAGGAGGCCACCGGGAGCCAGACCATGGGCCTTTGTCCCTTTTGAGAATTTGCAACTTGACTTTATTGATCTGCCCCAATGCCAAGGCTTTAAGCATGCTTTGATTATAGTGGACCAATTCTCCTCGTGGGTGGAGGGATTCCCTTGCCGAAGAGCTACCGCATCCGTAGTTGCCAGGGCCCTCCTACAGGATATTATTCCCCGCTATGGCATACCCCGACGCCTTGACAGCGACAGGGGAACCCACTTTACTGCAGAAGTGGTGCAATTAGTTGCCAAGACACTCCAAATTAGATGGGATCTCCACACCCCGTACCACCCACAATCCTCTGGCCAAGTAGAGCGCATGAACCAGGAAATAAAAATACAGTTGGGCAAACTTTGCAAGCTCACTGGCCTAAAATGGGTGAATGCACTCCCACTGGTCCTTAATAACATCCGCAGCGCCCCAACCGAACGTTTGAAACTCTCTCCATTCGAACTTTTATTCGGGAGGCCTCCTCCCGTCTACAACACTTTATTCCCACTCTCAGAACTGGAGCTAGGAGAAACAGAACTTACTAATTATGTTATTCAGCTCCAGACACAATTACAACGTCTCCACCACTACGCGGCCATCGAGGGACAAAACCTGCCCATCGACGTCCATGCTCACTCCTTCCACCCTGGTGACTGGATTCTCGTCAAGGTCTACCAGAAAGAACCACTCCAACCCGCGTGGGAAGGCCCCTACCAAGTACTCTTGACCTCGCCAACCGCCGTGAAAGTAGGTGAGAAGTATTCTTGGTTACATCATACTAGATGCAAGTCCTCACCCCCTCCACAGGAGACGGAAGAAAGCAACGGTGAGGACTTCACATTTTCGACTCCACCTACTCCACCGATCTCATATATTGACGACGACGCTCAACAGACCGGACCAGCAGATCGGGGCCAAGGTCGGGCTCAACAGACCGGACCAGCAGATCGGGGCCAAGGTCGGGCTCAACAGACCGGACCAGCAGATCGGGGCCAAGGTCGGGCTCAACAGACTGGACCAGCGGATCGGGGCCAAAGTCGGGCTCAACAGACCGGACCAGACACCGCGACATCCAACTGGACGTCCGAAATCATCCCAGATACCAACACCATTAAGCTACGTTTCAAACGCGGTGACAGCCGCGTTTGACAGCTTCCTTCGTTTGACAGCCTCGCTTTTGACAGTTCATCTGACAGCTTCATTTGACAGCTCCATTTGACAGCTCCGTTGACAGCTTCCTTCGTTTGACAGCCTCGCTTTTGACAGTTCATCTGACAGCTTCATTTGACAGCTCCATTTGACAGCTCCGTTGACAGCTTGCTTCGTTTGACAGCCTCGCTTTGCAGCCCTCATTCGTTTGCCCCACACGCATCTACACCATGAATCTGGCCTACGCCGTTCTTCTTCTCGCCGCCATGTCCTGGGTCACTCTCACATCATCAGACCACTGCACAGGGTTGCAAACAGACTATCACTTCTTGGACTATCATGAGGTCGAGACGGGAAGGTCTAACCCTGATCGAATGGGGGACTTTGATTTCTGCCTTCCAGAGTCTCGAGTCTTACTGCGCCATTCTTTAGTACCCCGACTCGCCAACGACGAATACTGGGAACTTTTCGTCCGAAACAAGGACCTGCGCCGTATCGGGTCCGCGGCCCTCACTCTTGACCACTCCTCTTACCGGCTGACCTGCCAAAACGGGACTTATCTTCTCTACGCCAACGGAGAGATCTCCCACAACCCGAACTGGACCGAAATCGAGATAGGAGGGGCCTCCCACGTTTATACGGACTCAAATCACCCCTCTGGAAACTTGATTTTCGGGTTCCAGTGTCTCCTCTCCACCCCAGAAACCCGGAAGTCTCAACTCCAGGGACTCTGCCTGCGACGATTCTGCTGCTTATGGAACCTAGGGGTCACTCACGAGTGGAAAGGGGCTGAATATCTCGAAGGTTGGCATCATCCTATACACCCTTCACGCCCCCCCTCATGGGACCACGTCGGACCCCTGAGATGCGGCGGTATCGCCAGGGATAGGCGACTATTAAACACTACTGACCCACTCCACCCAGTCGGCACGGCACCTCGACAATTCGGCACCGACTCTGCACTCCCGGGAGAAGACCTCCTCTCATCCTGGGAGCAAAACTCCTACATTAAACTTCTCAGTCAGGTGGCAAAGGAAGCACCCTACCCAGACTGCTGGATCTGTGCCCACGCGCCTAGCCACCTCCAGCAGAGTCTCCCACTAGTCCCAGTGCCAGTGACCCTTGAACAATTCCGTTCCGGAAACGTTACTTCCTGGAACCTAACGGCGCTCAACTTGACACATCAATATCTCTATCTCACCGGCCCTACGAAGGGGCCCCTTTGCCGCAGCTTCTCCGGAGAAGGAACCTTCATTGGATCCAGTACATGTTCAAACACTCTCGAAATCCTGCCCACTGGCCTGGTCACCGTCACCAGTGCAAGAGAGTCCCGGACTTTCCCTAACCTTACCGTCGCCTGGGCCGCTGCCGTCGGACACCCCTTTAACTGGAGACCCCAACCCTCAGACTCCATGCTGTTGCAAACCTTTGCCTCCGGCAGAATGGAATCTTACCTCAGCGGCCTATTCTGGGTGTGCGGACACCGTGCATATACATGGGTGAGCCCACACATGTCCGGATCCTGCTTCGTCGGCTACATTGTCCCCGGAATTAGGATCGTCCCACATCTACCCCCCGGAAGACAACGGAATAAAAGGGAGCAAAAGGAGTTGTCAGATCTGTCAGATGTTGCTGCAAATGGAGAGACCGTAGGCCGAGCACTTTTCCCGGCCTACGGTGCCGGTTCAAACCATGTGGATATCCTTCGACTCACCGACATCCTCCTTAAGTTTATGCAGGAGGCGACCCAGATCACGGACTCTCTCATGTCGGAACTAACCGAGGTAAGACAGATGGCCTTACAGACGATGATTGCTACGGACTTCCTCTTATCTAGTCAAGGAGGCACCTGTGCCTTAATAGGCACCGAGTGCTGCACATACGTGACTGACCAGACCTTAAACATAACTGGGCATTTGAACAATATTCACGAGTTAGCAGGGAGGCTACACGATATCCAACATGAGGGACTATCCGATGTGGACCTGTGGGGATGGTTACCCAAGTTGGGCTGGCTCCGACAATTATTGAAAGTCATGCTGCTCATCGTCTTGACCGCTGGTCTTTGTGTGTCTATCTTATGTTGTACTGTGCACTGTATTAATCCCTGTTGTTCCCTCCTCCGCCTCCGCCACCCTGCCTCGCCTAACTCCTTCTCTCTTCGAGCCTATTCTCGTTCCCAACATACCCCCACCTTCCCTGACTATGTACAGATGAGGCATCTGGGAGAAGGGGAATATGAGATCACAGAAATTTAGCGTTCCTGTGGTGCGGAGAAAGGATTTGCAAGTTCCTTCAGAACTTTTGATGCAAATCTATCTCCGAATGGGGGACTGATACGGATCGGAAAGGGGGGGGTACCTTCTTTGCCCCTCTCCCTTGAACAACCGAGGCGATGACCTCAAGGGTATCCCCGTTCACCCACCCTCAGTTCCCCTCACCGTCGCACAAGCACCACACCTTCCCCAGAGCCCCTTTCTACCACGAGCGAAATAAGCTCGAATATATGAATGTATTCTCTTATCTTTTCCTATGGCTATTTGCGCTCCATACTCAGAACGAGTAGACCGGGCGCTCCTGTATCTCCGCTTATTCCTATGGCTGCGTCCTGGCCAATCACAGCCATGCATTCGTCCTGCAGGAGCTAGCTCAGGCAGCTTTGCACGCCTCATTGAACCTACTGACAAGCTGTTGACGGCCCCCCACTGTGAGAACAATGGATCCGAAACTGGAGAACTCGTAAAACTGTCAAAATGTATCCATTCCTGTTACAATGTATCCATTTTGTTTCCGCTTTTGATTACCAATACCAAATAGACCGAATCACATAGGAAACCTTTGGAAATTCACATAAAATCAACCACAACTCCGATTTCTTTGCTCTTGGTGTCATTCAACTCAGCCCCTTCTGGACTCCATGATGTGATCCCTACTTCCATAATCCCCGGAGCGGCCAGGCACGTACACAGGAACTTCTTAATCCTGTCAGATCGCTTCGCATAACCCTTTCCCCGGGCAATACCAGGTGGCAGACGATGCATATCTATGGCCCTTTGTCCTGCCACCACCGGTACTTGATAAATGATTGTCTATGTGTATTTCTCGCTCTACATATTTCCCCCTCCCTTGTCTCAAATATAAATGAGTGTAACCCCACCTTTTCTCTGAGACACTCATGACGTGTGTAATATATTCATGATGCAATCCGTGAAACCCAACCCTCCCATAATGAATTCATGACGTTTCGTGCACTGTATTCTGGGACTTGGAGGGAACTTTTAAAAGTTTATGTCGCCCCACTCTCGGGGTTCAATCTCGTCTTGAACCTGTTGGCCAATAAACTTGGATCTTCGGCAGTTTGCTCCTGTCTCCGGCTGAGCTTCTTTCTTCCGCAAGAATCCACGGACTCTGTCCGATTGGCTGGGTGGCAGGGTAAATACGCACCCAGATTTCCGTAACAGATTGAACCCAGGACCTTTTACATGCCACTTCTGAAGCTGGGGCAACAAGGTTGTGGCATAATGAGGCTGTCACTTTACCTATTAGCCTCAAAGTGTTACTAAGGTTTAGAAGGCAGCAAGTTGCTGTGACCTTTCAGCGACATTAAAGTGCAAAGGTGCAAAGTTGGCAACCCAGTCACAGCCCCCTAGTCTTGCTGGCTAGAGCTTCGGTTGCTGGCTTGGCAAGCACAGCAACTGCACTGAACCCAGGCCAGAAACCGCTATAGGTGTGGGAGCAGTTTCAAAGCCATAGCTGACCCACCAAGCCATGCTGCTGGGGCCCAGTTCCTTGATTGGAAGAGAGGGAGGCCAAGAGAACTTTGAAAGCGGGTGGAATGACTGAGGACACATCAACTCAGCTGCCACCACTCCATCTTCCAGCCATGTCAGACATACAGTGGTACCTCAGGTTGCATACGCTTCAGATTACATATGCTTCAGGTTACAGACTCCGCTAACCCAGAAATAGTACCTCAGGGACTTCCGGAGGCGGCGCGAACGGTAATGGCTGCCCTTTCCTAACTGGGAGAGGGAAGCTCCGCTGGAAAAGGGTCGTCCGCTACGGCGAAGCGGAGACCCATTCTGGAAAACCGCAGGCAGCGGAAGCCTGCGGTCTCGGGACCCGGCGGGCGCCAGGAGCAACCCCCGAAACGTTGAGGGAACCCCGTAAGGGGCTCCGGATCGCAGAGGGGGCAGCGGCGCTGTGGGTCTATGCGCATTCAGCGGAGCGAAGCCGCGCTGCCGTTGCCGGTGAGCGCCGACCTTTCTTCCTGCAACACAAGATCCTAAAATGCAACAACCCGTGAGTAACTGAGGACTTAATTAAATTTTGGGACTAAAAATATTGAAAATAAGCTGAAAGCGGAGAGACGAGGAAAAGGAAGTCCGTCTTCCGCAGCCATTGACCTTTAAAGCAAAGAGCAGGAGGAGTGGAGGCATAGAGAGAACTTTTGACAGCTCAGATTGAGCACCCGCAGAAATTACTTTCAATCCCTTTAAAGACTGTAAGCAACTGAATTTTGGACTTTGATCAGGACTTATATATTCTCTTCTTTGTGGATTACAATTTTATTTAAGAAGCCCAGGTGTCAGAACTGCCTGAGCAGTAGAACTGTCAGACTGCAAATTTGGATACATTGTACTTAAACTTTGAGACAGTCTGAGGGAGTTCAGAATGGTTACGTTCTTGCATTATGGAATTCCAGTAAGCACAACTTGAAATATTGTGGCAAACCTAAAACCAACTCTGCTAAAACTACTTTTGTGAAGATCCCTAAGTACTGGTTCAGATTTCGTATGATTGGAATGGACTCTTCTTCTTAGGACATTTTATGCTCCCCCTAGAGGATTGAGGATTTATAACAAAAACATTGTTTTACTTTCTATTTCCCGGCCCTCTGTTTGACTGTTACCATCTGGGCCGTAGCTTTCTTATGGGAACAACTCAGCTTGACCTTGACTGCTAGATAACTTTGGAATGAGTGGCGCAAAAAGAAAGGGATTAAGAACTAGACAAACAACTCTGACAACCTTAACTGCAGCCTCACAAACACGTAGATCATCTGTGCCTACTCTGCCCTCGGAGGAAAAAGCTACCTCCCTGTCACAGGCAGGGGAGGGAGAAACTGAGGAATTACAACTAGAAGAGATGGCTTCAGGAGGATCTGGTTCTGTACTAGAGAGAATTCTTGAGAAATTGGAATCTTTGGACAGGAAAGTTGACCAACAAACTGCGAAAATTGACCTTAATACAGAAACTTTAAACAAATTATCTGGGCAAGTTGCACAGAATGCACAAGCAATCGGACAACTGAAGGAGGCTGCAGGTGAAAATCAGAAACTGGCCGAAGAGACCAGCCAAAGAGTGGGAGAGTTGGAAAAAGAAGTAAGGCCGCTCAGCAAGCAGGTTGGGGAACACCAGACCTACCTTTCTATGTTGGAACTTCGGAACAGGGAGACTAACTTAAGGATAAGATCGATACCAGAAGTGGAAGAAGGTAACCTAGCTGAGTTTTTGACCAAAGAATTCTCCAAGTTCTGGGGTCTAGAGGAGGAAGACTTTAAAATTGTGTCAGCCTTCAGACTTGGAAGACTTACAAAGAGAGAAAAGCCCAGAGACTGTTTGATTACGTTGAGATCAAAGGAGGAAAGGGACAAGATTTTGGGCCTGCACTACGGAAGATCTCTGAACATTTCGGACAAAAGAATTGAGATTTTTAAGGACATTCCTAAACAGCTGTTGGATCTCAGATCTGAATATTGGGACTTAGTAAAACTGTTGAGAAGCAACTCAATCATCTTTAGGTGGGACTTTCCCCAAGGATTATCCTTTACCTTTAGAGGGAAGAAGATTAAAATTAGAACTTTGGAAGATAGGGATAAGTTTTTGACTGCCTACGGAGAGGACCTTCACAAAGGACTTGAACTACCCTCAGGGCCTGAACCACCACAGGTACCTGTACCTCAGAACCCTGAAGACTCACAGAACAAAACACCATCCCAAGGAAACTAAACAGATCTATCCAGGATGTCTCTGCAACTTTTAAGCTGGAACATAAATGGCTGTAACAGCCCGGAAAAAAGGAAGAAAATCTTTCACATATTAAAGAAGGAGCAACTAGACATCACTTGTCTACAAGAAACACATGTGACTAGGCTCCACAGAAAAATATTGGTAAATAAAAGGTTAGGCCAAGAATTTATATCTTCGGATTCAGTTAAGAAGAGAGGAGTGGTGATATATGCAAAGGAGAGCCTCTCACCAAAATTTCTATTTAAAGATGAACATGGAAGAATTTTGGCAATTGAAATACAGCACCAAGGAGAGAAAATTTTGATATTAGGAATCTACGCTCCAAATGAAGGGAAATCAGAATTCTACAAGAAGTTGCATGAGATTATGCTGGATTATCTGGACTATGATAACATCATCATGATGGGAGATATGAATGGGATCGTTTCAACGAATATGGATAGGTCACAAAGCCAAAAGGTTACTAAAGATGGCAGACTACCAAAGACATTTTTCGAAATGACAGACAATATGGACTGGATTGATATATGGAGGACAAAGAACCCCTTGGGGAAAGAAGGAACATTTTTCTCTGAAGCCCAACTGACTTGGACAAGAATTGACCAAATATGGATTTCTAGAGGTCTGGCTCCTAAGGTGAAGAAAGTGGAAATCTGCCCAAAGACCTGCTCCGATCATAATGCGTTGAAAATGGACATGACATTATTACCAACCGGCTCCTTTAGATGGAAGATGAATGACAACTTGTTTAGAGATCAGGAGATTATTAAGAAGGCCAAAAAAACAATAAAGGACTACTTTGAGATAAATTTGAACACTGCTGTGGAAAAAAGAACAATCTGGGACGCAAGCAAAGCTGTGATGAGAGGGTTCTTGATACAACAGAACGCCATAAAGAAAAGACTACAAAATGAGAAAAAGGATAAGATTTTGGGGAAAATTAAAGAGTTAGAGAAGAAACTAAGAGTAAACCCGAAGTCACAGCCGATCTTGAGAGAAATTAAACTTCATCAGGCACAATATTCCAAACTGATAAATCAGGAAATAGAATGGAAGATTAAATTAATGAAACAAAAAACATTTGAATCGGCTAACAAATGTGGGAAACTGCTGGCTTGGCAGTTGAAGAAGAGACAAAAGTTGAACATAGTAACAAATTTGGAAATAGAAGGAAGATATATTCAGAACCCGGTGGAAATTAGAAAATGTTTCCAGAAATATTTTAAGAAATTATACACTCAAGGGCCACAAAATGAGGAAGAGATTGCAAAATTTTTGGAGAAAAATGGACTTAAAAAACTATCACAAGAAAATAGATCTCTCCTGAATAGTAAAATAACATGTTTAGAGATAGAACATGCCATTCAGAATATGAAGCTGGGCAAGTCTCCAGGGCCAGATGGCTTGACCTCCAAGTATTATAAGACATTAAGTGACTTTTTGATTCAACCACTGATGGAGGTCAGCAATGAAATTATGGAGGGAAAGAAGGCGCCTGAATCGTGGAAGGAAGCTTTCATCACATTGATACCAAAATCAGAAACTGAAAAGACACAACTTAAGAACTACCGTCCCATCTCCCTTTTAAATGTGGATTATAAAATATTTGCTGACGTTTTGGCAGGAAGACTCAAAAGAGTTTTAAATGAGATAATTCATAAAGACCAGGCAGGCTTTCTCCCAGGAAGACACTTGTTTGCTAATACAAGGAACATTATTGACATTTTGGAACTTTTGCAAACAAATATTAACACTAAAGCAGCTTTAATTTTTATAGACGCGGAGAAGGCCTTCGATAACATCTCTTGGAAATTTATGAAGGGGAATTTAAAAGAAATGGGAGTGGGGCGGGGTTTTGAAAATGGGATTGACGCCATTTACTCAGAACAAAAGGCAAAACTGATAGTCAACAATGTGGTTACAGAAGAGTTTAAGATTGAAAAAGGGACACGACAGGGCTGCCCGATTTCCCCCTTGCTGTTTATTTCTGTCCTGGAGGTGCTCTTGAACTTGATTAGAGGGGACCGGTTGGTGCAAGGGATTCAGATCGGAGCGAAACAATATAAACTTAAAGCTTTTGCAGATGACCTTGTTTTGACATTGCAAGAGCCAGAATCTAGCACAAAAAGAGTGTTACAATTGATTCAGGACTTTGGTCGGGTAGCGGGCTTTAAACTAAATAAACAGAAAACTAAGGTGTTGGGAAAAAACTTGACGGATGCAGAGTCAGAACGGTTTCAGAGAGAAACAGAACTAACTGTGGTTAAAAAAGTAAAGTACCTAGGGGTAAACATAACAGCAAAAAATCTGAGTCTATTTAAGGACAATTATGAAAAATGTTGGTCTGAAATTAAGAGAGACTTGGACAGTTGGTCAAAATTGAAGCTTTCTTTGTTAGGCCGAATTGCTGCTATTAAGATGAATGTATTGCCTAAGATGTTGTTTTTGTTTCAAACATTGCAAATTGTGGACAAGACGGAGTGTTTCAGGAAGTGGCAGAGAGATATTTCTAAATTTGTCTGGCAGGGCAAAAAGCCCAGAATTAAGTTTAAGATATTAACTGATGCGAAAGAAAGAGGGGGCTTTGCCCTGCCAGACCTAAGGTTGTACTATGAAGCCGCAGCTTTCTGCTGGCTAAAAGACTGGCTACTTCTAGAGGACACCGATGTGTTAGATTTAGAAGGTTTTAACAATGCATTTGGTTGGCATGCATACTTATGGTATGACAAAGTTAAGATCAATAAGGCCTTTAAGAACCATATTGTCAGGAAAGCAGTGTTTAATGTCTGGACAAAATACAAAGACCTATTGGAAAATAAAACTCCAAGATGGCTATCACCTCTGGAGGCTAAGGCCCGAAAAAGACCCAATATGGAGGCCAAATGGCCGAAATATTGGGAAATAATAGAGAAAGAGGGCAATAATTGGAAATTGCAGAGTTTGGAAAAAATGAAAGACAAAGTGCGAGACTGGTTACATTACGCTCAGATTCAAGAAATTTTTAAAAAGGATAAAAAGTTAGGATTCCAGGTGGAGAAATCGAAGTTGGAAACAGAATTGTTAGAACCTAAGACTAAAGTACTCTCAAGAATGTATAACTTGCTGTTGAAATGGAATACACAAGATGAAATGGTTAAGTCGGCCATGATAAAGTGGGCACAGGATATTGGGCATAATATTATGTTTGAGGATTGGGAAAGGTTGTGGACCACGGGGATGAACTTCACGGCATGTAATGCTCTGAAGGAAAATGTAATGAAAATGATATATAGGTGGTACATGACCCCAGTTAAACTTGCCAAAATATGCCATGTGCCAGACAATAAATGTTGGAAATGTAAGGAAAATGAAGGAACATTCTTTCACCTCTGGTGGACTTGTCCCAGGGTGAAGGTCTTCTGGGAAATGATATATAATGAGCTGAAAAAGGTATTTAAGTATACCTTCCTTAAGAAACCAGAGGCCTTCCTCCTGGGCATTGTCGGCCAGATGGTGCCAAAGAAGGATCGAACATTCTTTTTGTACGCAACAGCAGCAGCAAGGATACTTATCGCCAAGAAGTGGAAAACTCAAGATCTACCCACTCTGGAAGAATGGCAGATGCAGCTGATGGACTATATGCAACTGGCTGAGATGACTGGCAGAATTCGAGACCTGGGAGAAGAGAGGGTTGAAGAAGATTGGAGGAAATTTAAGACTTATTTACAAAAATATTGTGATTTGGTGGAAGTTAAGTAGGATGTTTGATCATAAATAATTGGCCACCACAAAATCGGATCGGAATGGGATGTAAAGTGAGATTAAGAGAAATTAATTTGCAGAGGATTATATTTAAATAAGTGGTTATAAAATTTGCAAATTAGATGATAAATTGCATGGAAAAAAAAATCTATGATGATGAAAATGGTAGCGGGAGATGTGAGGAAGTCCAGAGAAGTTATGAAACTCTGTTAAAAGTAAGGTTGTTTATTGTTTTTGTACTTTATTCTGTAAAAACCCCTAATAAAAATTATATTAAAAAAAAACAGAAATAGTACCTCAGGTTAAGAACTTTGCTTCAGGATGAGAACAGAAATCGTGCTCCGGCGGCGCAGCGGCCCCATTAGCTAAAGTGGAGCTTCAGGTTAAGAACGGACCTCCAGAACAAATTAAGTACTTAACCTGAGGTACCACTGTATCCTGCTAAAGAGGCATGGCTTGTGTGTTTCGTCTTAGGCCCTGTCATTACTACACATTTAAAGCACTATGATACCACTTTAAACTGTCCTGGCTTCCCTCCAGTGAATCCTGGGAATTATAGTTTGTTATGAGTGATGAGAGTTATTGGGGGGACGGGACCCCGTTATCCTCAGAGAGGTATACCTGACCCTAGGAACTGGGGAAACTTAAAAGTCCTAGCAGGGCAAAGCAGGAAATTCCCACTGAGAAGATATTGGAGTGTGATGTGGGGTGATCACATACCCAAATTATTCCCCTCCTTCCAATTAGCACTTTTTCCTCGAAAAAAAAGATTGTTGTCCTCCCTCCCTCCCTCCCTCCATGTCCTATTTCCCTTCCCCATAGCCCAATGCTGAGCAGAGAACGGTCTCTGAGCATTGGCGCGTGTTGCTCAGCAGTGGCGCCAAAGGGGCAGACAACTTTGCCTGCATTTCTGCCAGGCAGGAGAAACAGAAAGAGACAAAAGCTTGAGCGACGCAGCGTTGATCAGGAGGTAGCGGTGTGTCTGTGGCGGGAGAGGGGGTGGAGTTTGGCCGCCCCGGCTTACTTCAATGAGCCCAGGACTGTGAATGGGGCCCCTCTAAGAGTTTAAAAAACAGGTGCCCGCCCCCTTCCTCCTCCGCTATTGGCTGACTCCCACGCCGCCTAGCAACGGAGCAACAACCGAGGCTTAAAAGCGTTCCCATCCTCATGCGACATGCGCACAAGGAGTTTGAGAGGTAGCGGCGGGGTTCGGAGAGGCTCGCGGAACAGCCTCTCTCCTTCGACTTCCGGTGGCCATCTTTGTTGGTGGAAGCGGCTCCGCTTGCGTGGGTGGCTCAAAGGAGGCACTGCGCAGGCGCTGAACAGGAACATACATTGATTCCTTCCAGTAGCACCTTAAAGACCAACTAAGTTAGTTCTAGGTATTAGTTAGATACCTAGAACTAACTTAGTTGGTCTTTAAGGTGCTACCGGAAGGAATTTTTTTATTTTGTTTTGACTATGGCAGACCAACACGGCTACCTATCTGTAACTGGAACATACATTGGTTGGCTTTGATACTGTACTTCCAAGCAAGAAGGGAGGCGGCGGGGAACGTAGTTGGGGGACTCCCCCCACCCCATCGCTTCCGTGACGTCATCAGCGAAGCGTCAGAGTAATTCAGGGACTCTCCTAAATGAAGTGATAACAAGGCTTTCAAGGATGGGGGCATCTTATTATTATTATTTTTCAAATTTGCCTACCGCCCTTCATCTTAATATCTCAGGGTGGTTCACAGCATAAAAATGCAGAATAAAATAGTACATAATTAAAAGTATACTACACATTTATCCCCCAAGAATCCTGGTTCACACAGAGCTACAATTCTCAGTAACTTTTTAGAAATGACGGTTCTCATGATTTTTCCTGGCAAGGGCCGCAGACTTGCCTTCCCTCGTATAATTGTTCTCTGACGCCTACATTTGCCCCAGGATTTAAATATGGCTTCCCGTGTGTAACCAGAATCTCTCTTCTCAGAACGTGGGATGGTATACTCAACATTTTCTGAAGTCTAGACACATTACCCATGGAGCCTCTTGGCCCCAGACGGCCTCGACGCAAGAAAGTAACAACCGCCTCTCTGATTGGCTTTGGCCTCTTCGACTCCTCGCGGCCGCCGCCAACCGAGGAGTATCCGTCGCTACGATTGGTCTTCGTGCTCTCGCGCGAATCTGACCTTCCTCTCCAATCGCCGACTAAAGCCCGCCCCGCCGCAACGCGACTGGTTCTTCGTCCGCCACGCTCTCCGCTATTGGCCAGAGCGCCCCGCCGCGAGCGAGCCGGGATTGGCTGGGGCAGCCTTTATAAGCTCGGTCGGCGGCGAGGGGCCTTCCCTTTCTCCAAGCTCCCTCAGCGAGGCGCGCAAGGTGCTGTGTCCTTCAGTAGAAGCTAAGGCCGATTTCCCAGCCGGCGACTAGCACCGCGCACCGACCCCCGACTGCCCGCCATGGCCTCCGTCTCCGAGCTCGCCTGCATCTACTCCGCCCTCATCCTGCACGACGACGAAGTCACCGTCACGGTGAGGGAAAGGGGGAGGCCGCGCGCGGAGGGGCTCAGGGCGCATGCGCCGGAACATCGCGGCACGTGGAGGGGAAACGGCCACTCAGGAGGAGCTAAAGGGGCAGAAGGAAGAGCAGGCCTGGCCCAGCCACGCTGGTTCAAGTGTCCCTTCTGGCCACGTGCTTGACTTAAGCTCATTCCCTGGTCCTGAACGGGGTAACTCTGCCCCTGAAGGACCAGGTGCGCAGCCTGGGAGTCATTTTGGACTCACTGCTGTCCATGGAGGCGCAGTTCAATTCTGTATCCAGGGCAGCTGTTTATCAGCTCCATCTGGTACACAGGCTGAGACCCTACCTGCCCGCTCACTGTCTCACCAGAGTAGTGCATGCTCTGGTTATCTCTCGCTTGGACTACTGCAATGCGCTCTATGTGGGGCTACCTTTGAAACTGCAATTAATCCAGAATGTGGCAGTTAGACTGGTGACTGGAAGTGGCCACCGAGACCATATAACACCAGTCCTGAGAGATCTCCCAGTACGTTTCTGAGCACAATTCGAAGTGTTGGTGCTGATCCTTAAAGCCCTAAACAGCCTCGGTCCAGTATACCTGACTCCACCCCCATCGTTCAGCCCGGACACTGAGAACCAGCACCAAGGACCTTCTGGCAGTTCCCTCATTGCAAGAAGTGCGGTTACAGGGAACCAAACAGAGGGCCTTCTCGGTAGTGGCACCCACCCTGTGGAACACCCTCCCTTCAAATGTGAAGGAAATTAGCAGCTATTCCTATCTTTAAAAGACATCTGTTCATGGAAGTTTTTAATATTTAATGCTGTATTGTTTTTAACACTTGATTGGGAGCCGCCCAGAGTGGCTGGGGAAAATAGCGTATAAATAATAAATTATTTTTATAATTTGTCCAGCCAAGCCCTCTGCTAATTTTACCCGTATGCTGCCTTCCGATTAACAGCATAAAAAACAAGATAAAAATCACAATGTGCGCAAGACAAAACAACGCCCCTCCAAAAATAAAATTTAAAATCAGATAGGGTGTTAGGCAAAGGCTTGGTCGAAAACGGACGTTTTCTCAAGACAACAAAAAGAACTGGACTCCCTTGACAGGTTTTGAATAAGCATACACAAATTTATGAGTTAATAACATGATGGACAGATATGTAAGGGACAATTTTATAATATGTAGAGAAAGTAGGTGAAGAGAAATCGGGGAGGAGCTGAGGGAAGTGCTTGGTGCGGGGAAAGGGGGGAAAATAATGTATGTGGTTATATGGTTTATATTTACAAAAAGGAAGAAAACGAATGTTTTCTCCTGGCGTCTGAAATTGCAGGTGTCCCTGGGGAGAGCATTTCATTTAGCTCCGTGAGAAAAGGTCACCAACAATGTGCCCCGTGGGGGGAGCCACATTGAGGATATTTGCTGCCCTCGCCAGAAATCAGTGTGGGCATTTGGCTCTGTAGGAAAAGAGAAGCAAAGGGGTAGGAAGCTTCTGCACCTGGTGGTCTCTTTTTCCTTGGAGATTTTTAAGCAGAGGTTGGAGGCCATCTGTTGGGGGTTCTTTAGCCACTATTTCTGCAACGCAGGAGGTTGGACTCAATGACCCTTGGGATCCCTTTCAATGCTACAGTTATGTGATTCCTCTTCACCCCTCACCCCATGTAGTGACGGCCGCAAACTGCTCTCACTTCAGAAGGGGGATTAGGCAAATTGGTGGGAAGCTGGACTAGCAATAGCTACTAGGCATAGTGGCTGTGTTACTCCTATGGGGATGTAGTATGCTTCTGAATACCAACTGATAGGAGTTGCAGGTGGAGAGAGCACCGTTGCCCTGTGGGTTCCTGCAGGCACCTGGCTGGCTGTCATGAGGACAGGGTGATGGACTAGATGGTCTTTGGCCTCATCCAGAAGGACTCTTTTGACCTTAGGATGCTGGCTGCTTATAGCTCTTTAGCTTTCATCCTATGTTTTGCTTCATCCAACAACACTGCAGAATAGGGGCAGTCCTTAGTGGACACCCAACTCCCATCAACCCCAGCCAACATTGCAAATGGTCAAGGATGATGCAGGTTGGATCTTCACATCATGTGAAGGGTGGTAAATTGGCTACCCATCTTAAAGCTAGGAGACTTATCAGAACGAGGAATGTCGTTTTAGGATCTATAAAAGTAATGCGTAGGGCCTTCAGCCTATGCTGTCTTTTAAGGCAGCCTGCACCAACCTGGTGCCCCCCAGATATTTCAGACTACATCTTCCTGTCAGCTACATGCAGCAAGTACTGGCTATGGATGATGCGGTATAAGGTGTATGCAGAGGTTCTCCAAGCTCAGCATGTAGAAATGGGAAAATAATTTTTAAAAACCACTTTCTCTTCAACGGTGGTGCGGCTCAATTAGGAAAGTAATTTTAACAACCCTACCAGTGTCAGGGTGATTCCTAAAGCAGCGTTGTATGTCTTGCCACAACAGTTACTAGCCCACACACAAATATATATATAAATAATATTTACCAACCTAAGTTCAGCCTAGCAACAGGGGTTGCCATTCTCTTCTGGGAACTTGCAGGCTTCCACTTGCCTGCTTGGAATTTATACGCATATGGAGTGAACTCACAAGAGGGTAGGTACTACAGACTATTTTGATATATTAATTTCAAATTATTTAGATGGGGGATGTCACTAATGCTGTGCACCTAGTAATGCCTTTTGATTTAATGATGGAGGCATATAAATGCATTTTGAGGGTAGGGGGTGGAGTATGATCTGTGACCTCATTTCTTTAATAATTTTCTTAACACTTTGTTTAGGAGGACAAAATCAATGCCCTAATCAAAGCAGCCGGAGTGAATGTTGAACCTTTCTGGCCTGGACTATTCGCAAAGGTAAGACTAATGAGGAACAAGTTATCCAGTAAAAATACATTTATGGAAAGAATATATTCTAGTCTGCTGAGCCTGCTGCCTTTAGGGTGTTGTTGGATCTCAACTCCCATCATGCCTTACCAAGGGCCTTGCAGGTCGGGGCTGATGGAAATCCAACACTATCTAGAGGGCCACGTAGAATAAGGTGCTTGGCTGGCAGATTTATGTATTCTGGGGACAGCAGTGTTGATTTTACTATTACAACTCTTAGCAGTTCTAGAGCAGTAACTGGTTGTAAGTTTGTGCTGTATGATGGGTGGTTGTCACTCAAATTGATATGCTCCCGTTTTTAGTAACTTTGTTTATTCTGCCTAGGCCTTGGCCAACATTGACATTGGAAGTCTCATCTGTAATGTAGGAGTTGGTGGTGCTCCAGCGGCTTCAGCCCCAGCCGGCGGAGGGGCACCTGCTGGTGCTGCTGCTCCTGGTAAGTGCAATTCTTTCCTTATTTAGGAGGCCCTTAGATCCATTTAAGTGGGATGCAATTTTCTCCAGAAAGGGACTAACAAGCCATGCTATAAATGTCTTATTTTTTCCTCTTTGTGGATAATTAGGTTGTCCACAATTTGTGTGGTGTTAATCTGCATCTAACAAGTTTGGTCCTCAAGGGTCAAAAGAGAGGGCAAAACAGTTCAGCATTATCTAAAGCCTGTTCAGTGGAGGTGTCGCACACTTCTGGGGTTGGCGTTCCACAGCTTAGGGGCTGCGACAGAGTCAACCAATGTGCATGCTAAAACAGCTTAATGGGTGTTAATTAGTTAAGGTGGACTGAGATTGCTGTATTCTAATCAATATTAATTTTGCAGCTGAGGAGAAGAAAGAGGAAGAAAAGAAAGAAGAGTCAGAAGAATCCGATGATGACATGGGCTTTGGTCTCTTTGACTAAGCAAACATTTTGTACTCTTTGCTAATAAAGATACAAAAGCATGTAAATGGAATCTCATTTGTTCTGGTAATACATGAGGTGAGTCTGCTGGATTTGGCCAGCATCCTGCACAACAGTGGCCAACAGGTGCAAGTGGCTCTTGGGAAACATTCATCTATGTATTAGACAGAGTTTTCCTGTTTACATCCTGATGGTTTTAGAAATTGTTTCTCTACAGCAGAGGTAGTAAATCTATCTTCCTCACCTCTGCAAACAATGGAGGAGTGCACCTTCAGGGATGAAGTCAAACTTTTGGAAAGTTACAGCGCCTGCTGTGGTTGTAGACCAATACAGGAGAGACATGTTTTGTTGCATCTGGGGCTGAGTTCTGCTGCAGAAGGATTTAAATTTAATCCCCCCCCCCAATTCTTCATTAAACCTAACAAGAATTGGCATGCATGTTGAAGTTGTGATCAGATCTCCCCATCAGCTGGATCTAAGGTGAGAGCCCCACATGCACCACTCCTGAAGTACGATGGTGGGGCTTTCTCAATTCGCTGACAAGCCTGATGGTGCCATGTTTTGTTTCATGGAGTGGAGGTTCCCCACCCCAACCTGTAAAGGAAAGAACCGCTGGTAGGTGAAAGCAATAAGGTGATGTAGAATGGCAAGGATTATAGGCCTTTTAGACCCTAGTCCTCAACCTCCTAATGGTTCAAAACCCCTTAACCATGAAGTTCATGCTATTTCACTATTTTTAAAAAATACACTGAAGCTATTCATATTCCTATATACTTTGTATAAGGATTTCCCCCCTAAATGTGTTCCAGAGAGGATTCTGTTTGATACCACGCAAGGTAACCTACCATTACAGGAGTTAGAGCGACAGAAACAAATTAGGAAGAGAATTCTGTACTAAGTTGCCAAGAAACAATTACATCACATTTGCCCAGGTTCTATTTTTAAATGGTTGTGTGTCTAGTTTCCTTAGGGAAAAAGGAAAGACATATGAAACATGGATTATTTCATTATAATCCCTTAATCAGGCACACCAATGGCAGGTTTAAAATATTCATCATGGCTTTAATCGTTCTTTATAAATTATATAAAAATGGGGAACATGTATGGTTACATAACATTTTCTTCTAAATTCAGCTTTGAGTTGCTCTGGTACAAAGCAGCTTGTTTTTGCTTCCGAGGAAAACAACTGCTACAAAAAACTGGCATGTTATTTTGGTGAAAAAGACAAGTTCTCTGTTGGTGTTCTACAACTACTTTCCAATCCAATGCTTCACACGTCCACATGGAAGGGGAGGGAAACAAATGGATGAAGAGGACTTTCTGTTTTGAAATGACAGGCGCTTTGAAAATATAGCTTTTTAATCTTTCTCTGTAAATTGTGATTAGCATTTTGCGGCTTTAAGTGTTCTAATAAAAAAAAGTATTCCAGTCTGGACAGTTCGCATATTGTGGGCAAGAATTCTCAGCCCTGAGGTTTCCCAGAATTCTTCACAATACCTTTGCTCAGTTCTGCACCTTGGAAAGTTCAAGGTCTTTGACTTGTTTCTTTTTCTTTAAAAAAAAAGACAACAAAAACCCTTGGCAAATGAAGAGATTCACATTCCACATAATGTGAAAATTTCAAATTGATGCCCACTGATTCTGTGCAGATACAGTTCTGTGAAAATTGACACGTTTTCAATCTCAGACTTTTCCTGGCATTGTCAATTAGGGGGGGAAAGATGCTTGAAGATAGAAGAACCAACAGGCGTCATTTTGTTAAGCAGCATGGGAATTACTGGAAATCCAGGACCAGGAAGGGTCAATTCTCATTTCTGCTGGAAGGCTAATTGCCCATTAAGGGAGCAAGGCTCTCCCAACTGCACAATGCAAACTTCCCTCTGCATTTAGTGGGGCCTGGACTGGCCAATCGATTTTAGCCTGGCTTGGTCAATAACATCCAGCAAGTTTTTGGCATCCACAGCCAGAGCGTGAGCTGCCGTGAGCATCTGCTTTTTGTATTCCTGCTGCAGGCTAGTCATGACATATTGCTGAGCCAGCTTCATCTTGTTAATCAGTTCAGCGAGGTCAGAGTTCAGGAGTTTCTGGGCCATCTCAATCTGGAAGAGAGAAGAATCAGGATGACACCTGGTGTAGAAAAAGGCAGAAGGTGCTACAATACTTATCTATTCCCAATGAAAGTTTCACCTTTACCTAAAACCACTGGACCTTTAGTTGGAAATGTTCCATGTCCCTGTAGAGCCAGTGTAAAGGTTAAAGAGTGTTGGACTAGGACGGGAGAGCAGGGTTCAAATCCCCACTGTGGGTGACCTTGGGCCAGTCACCTCTTAGACCAACCTACCTCACAGGGTTTTGAAGATGAGAACCATGCATACCAACTTGAGATCTTTGGAAGATAAAGGTGGTATGTAAAGGTAATAAAAAAAAAGTCACTTAGGTGTGAAACTCACTAAATAATAGTCATGGCCGCTACAGTGGAACCTTGGTTTTCGAACTTAATCCATTCCAGAAGATGTTTGAGAACAGAAGCATTCACTTCCGTGTTGTTGGCGTTCGTGTTCTGAATTGTTCGGCAACCAAGGTTCCGCTGTACTGGTTTGTTCCCCAGGGGCTATAATGGAATTTATGAGGTCCCTGGATTTCAGAGCTCAGCTTTGTAAGTGTGCTAGCAGTTTTATTGCTGTGCCACTAGGTGGAGACTTATTCGCTTAGCATTGTAAAGCTTCCCCTGGTGATTACTTTTTGCTGTTTGTAAACAATAATAAATACAGTGGTGCCTCGCAAGACGAAATTAATTCGTTCCGCAAGTTTTTTCGTCTTGCGAAGCACGGTTTCCCATATGAATGCATTAAAAATCAATCAATGCGTTCCTATGGAAACCGCCTTCAGACCAGGTCCGGGACAGTCTGTCCCCCGACCTCTTCTGAAGGCTGAGGGGGGGGGGTAAGGGCTTTTCTTCCCACCCCCAGCATTTTAAAAAACCCCGGGACAGCATTTTAAAATGCTGGTGGGCGGCAGCGAAGGCTTCGCTGCCGCCCGCCAGCATTTAAAAATCGCCCCGGGACAGCGGAGGACTTCTCCGCTGTCCCGGGGCGATTTAAAAGCCCCCGGACAAAGACTTTTTGCCCCCCGCCAGCCTTCAGAAGAGGTCCTGGACCTTTTCTGAAGGCTGGCGGGGGGCGAAAGTCTTTGCTCCCCTCCGCCTGCCTTCAAAAGCCGTCGGCTCTTAAAAGCCCCCAGGAAGGCAGGCAGGGGGGACAAAGACCTTTGTCCAGGACCTCTTCTGAAGGCTGACGGGGGGCAAAAGTCCTTGCTCCCCCCTGCCTGCCTTCCCGGGAGAGCGGAGAAAAGCAGCGTGTTTCTCCGCTGTCCTGGACCTCTTCTGAAGGCGGGCGGGGGGCAAAGGTCTTTGCTCCCCTGTGCCTGCCTTCCCCGGAGAGCGGAAAGTCTTTGCTCCCCCCCTTCAAAAGCAGTCCGGGACAGCGGAGAAACACGCTGCGTTTCTCCGCTCTCCCGGGAAGGCAGGCAGGGGGGAGCAAAGACTTTCACCCCCCGCCCGCCTTCAGAAGAGGTCCTGGACCTCTTCTGAATGCGGGCGGGGGGCGAAAGTCTTTGCTCCCCCCCGCCTGCCTTCAAAAGCCGTCCAGGATAGCGGGAAGCACTTCCCTGCTATCCCGGACTGCTTTTAAAATGCTGGCGGTGGGGAGCAAAGCCTTTTGGCCCCCGCCGGCCTTCCTGGGCCTCTTCTGAAGGCCGGAAGGGGGGGGAAGGCTTTGCTCCCCACCGCCAGCATTTAAAAGAGGTCCCCGGAGATTTCCCTATGGGCTTTCTTCTTGCGAAGCAAGCCCATAGGGAAATTCGTCTTGCGAAGTGCCTCAAAAAACGGAAAACCCTTTCGTCTTGCGGGTTTTTCGTCTTGCGAGGCATTCGTCTTGCGGGGCACCACTGTAATAATAATAAATTTTATTTATATCCCGCCCTCCCCAGCCAAAGCTGGGCTCAGGGCGGCTAACAACAATCAAAATAATCCAACATTCTAAAAACATTCATTATAAAATTAATTAAAATCAAATGCGTGTTCCACCCCTGCTACTCTTGCCTCCCAATGAGCATGCTCCATTACGCTGTTCTCCTAAGTCCCAGTAGCCACATGAGGCTGCTATACCACTAATGGGTCCAAACTGGTTGCTGATTACACATCTGTATGAAGGGCTGTATTCATTGGGAAGGCTAGCATATGAGGGGATCCAGAGGCTCTGTGCTGGCTCAACCCAGACCAATGACTGCAGAGTGCATTGATGTGCAGGCTTGCCGTCCAGAAATTAAAGCTTGAATCATCTACCTCTCTGTGGGTGCTTGTCGGGAGCACTGGGATGGTCTCGTCTACTGTAGCCAGTAAAGTTCGAAGTGCCAAGCCAACCTCCTAACCAAAGACAAGAAAGCATGATTAATTATATACCAATTACCCCAATCCTATCCTGTGGAATTCCTGCTCAGTCATTCCCACTATGGCCCTGACATTTCCGTAGGCATCGTCTCTCAAGCTTCTCTTCCGAGCACAAAGGACTAGAAATACAACAAATTCAGATATATTCGGTATCCTGAGTTTCATGCCCTGGTCAAATCCCACCGATGTGTCTTTTACACACAGCCCCATTTGTGTTCCCTTTGCATACTAATAAACTACATACATCAAGGAGAGTGAACCACATACAATCTTTCATTACTACACGGAGGACTGGTTCAGATACTTAAGTTCAGGGGTAGGCAACCTAAGGCCCGGGGGCCGGATACGGCCCAATCGCCTTCTCAATCTGGACTGCGAACGGTCCGGGAATCAGCGTGTTTTTACATGAGCAGATTGTGTGCTTTTATTTAAAGTGTTATTTGTGGGGCATAGGAATTAGTTCATTTTTCATTTATTTTTTCAAAATATAGTCCGGCCCACCACATGGTCTGAGGGACGGTGGACCGGCCCACAGCTGAAAAAGGTTGCTGAACCCTGCTTAAGTTTCTCTCCATGCAGGAGAGCGTGAGAATGCACGCACACACAACCCCACATATCCCAATCCTGGTTTTCGTTTTTCTTCTGCCTGCCACACATCTTGAAAGACTATAAGGCCACTCTGGTGGGTGGGTGGGGGACTATCTTACCTTCACCATGGGGACATATTCCTCCGGTGGGGCTGGCTGAATTCTGCTGGACATCTCTATGACCGCTTTCACGAGGCCTGTGACATTCTCGTAGACCTTGTCATTGGAACGATCCAAGTTGGCTGTTGGGGGAGGGCTAATCTCTTGCGGCTGAATCTGGAGGGGAAAGGAGATAGATTTACTTCCACATGCTTGCCCACCAGATGGCGCTCATCTACTTTCATCTAGTTTCAGCTTCAGGAAAACTCCTTTCTGTAACTACAAACACGGCATACACATTCAAACAGCGGCCAAGCTGCTGAAAACCCTGAAGAGTTTCTAAGATTCAGTGGCCAAGACTGGGAATATGAACTAAGCTGAACCACAATATGAAATCACGTTGCAGTTGGTGCCTCTGCTCCAACAGAATCTCTGCATAACCTTCAATATTTAGATTATCTTCAGATCACCTAAATTCAATTGAAATATTCCAGAGTAAGGAGTCTGATGACTGCAGACTCTGTTTTGCTGTGCTTTAATCCATTTTATAGCATTGAAATTAGCTTATGAGCCCTTGTAGTCATTGGGCTGGTTCCAGTCTTGTAGTGCAATCCAACATATGCTTACTTAAAAGTAAATTCTATAGTGTTCATTGGTATATCCTTTCAGGTAAGAGGGTGTAGGACTGCTGTGGAAGTTATTTAATCTTGACATCCATTGACAGGTTGGGCATGACTTAAATCCCACTGATTTCAATGGAAACAAAGTTCAGCTAACAAACTTAAGTTAACTAAGGAATGGAAGGGGTGTGTTAGGATCCAGCTGATCTCCAGATGAGCTGGAAGATTCCCAGAGCCCAGCCAAGCTATGCCAGCTTAACTCTCCCACTCAGCCCAGCGAGAAACCAGTTTATCTCCCCCAGATGGTTGAGCCAAGACCAGTACCCCTTAAGCGGGCATAAGACCCAAAAAGGAGATTTCTGGGAGTTGGGACCAGAGGAGGGGGACTCAGGCAGAATACTAAGCCAGTCAGCTTGGTCTTGTGCCCTGTCAAACCAGTGTAAGTTAAACTGGCCCAAAGGGTGATGTAACAAACACTATTTTAAAGGTTTGTTTTCCTTGTGCCAGAAACTTACGTCGGCTCCACCAGCAATAGCCCTGCTGCTGCTGCTGAACAGTTTGTATCTGGTGTAACCTTATGGAAGGTTAATTTACACCACCCTGCTTTACGCTTCTGATGGCATGTACGATGCCAATGCTCAGCTTAAATATTTCCACCTCTTAACATTCTTTAGGTCTAGTCCTTGGCTGCATCTTTGTGTGCAGGAGATTCTGTACTACTAACTCCTCAGGGGAACAAGGTATTCTGACAATCTGGATTTTTTGTGTTCATTATTTTGCTTCATGTACATCCAGTGAGAGCTGTCATGTAAATGATATTCAGGGAGATGTGTGAGGAGATGTGAAATCAAATACTGGGGGTGGAATTATTACAGATGCACCAAATCAACTAGATTTCCTAGAAATGTATAGAGGTTTGTATTCCACGGAGATGGTGCGTGAGTGGAGCAGACTTTCGCTCATGCAAGATATCTCCACCTTCCTCTTCTCCGCCCTGCAGCTCCCCACACTCCCCCCAAAATCTTCTAGAGTGTTGGGGAATCCTCTGGAGCAGATTTGGGAGGAGAATGGGGGCTGCAGGAGAAAGAAGAAGCCACTCCAAGTTCCACAGTGGCAGAGCAACTCCTTTGCAGGCACAAGACCCCCAAGTTCGATCCCTGGCATTGCCCTCTCTTGCGCAGCTTTGAGAGCCACAGCCAGGGAGGTAAGCCAGTGGTGGGTGAGGCCGATGAAGCGCATGGCAGTTTAAGTGGGTTAGGCAGCTTCCTGTGTTGTTCACGGGTCTTAAGTCAGGGTTTGGTCAGAATATCCCCTTGCCTACCTTGTGCACCACCCCTTGATACTTTTTTTTATTAAGGGATGGTTTCCATAAATAAATATGAAGAGCAGTCGGAAGTGAAAAGCTGTGCACTCCCGGAGCCTAAGAAGTTTCAGACGTTCCAGTGGGAAAAGGCTACACACGCCTCCTTTTGAGGCTAAGGCAAACAGTCATCCGAGAGGACACATCGTGCTGCGGGCACAGTTGGAACGCCAAACACTGCTTCATGCCCAAGTCTGTAGCACAGCAGCAAAATCAGCCACCCTGTTGCTTCCCCCTTCCTGTGCCTGGTTCTGAAATGGGATGATGTGGAATACTCCACCAAGGTGTAGCAGCTAGAGGCAGAGGGGGGAGGAGCCAGGGGCAGGTAAGAGAATTACCTCCATGTGACTGGATGAAGGCTCTTCCCATTCTCAAAGAATTAGGGGTGGGGGGTGAGGAAATGTCTGCAAAAGAGCAGCCTGCCAGATGTTTGCAACGTAGCAGCACTGATGTGCTGCTATGCTACAGGTGTACTTCTGCTGTGGCACTGACTGCACGAGTGGACTGGATGAGAGCCAAAAAACTGAGCTTGAACCCTGGGAAGATGGAAGCGCTGTGAGTTGGTAGTTGTCATGTCTGGGGAAAATCGGCCAGTTGCCTGTTCTAGATGTGGTTGCATTCCCTCTGATAGAAACAGAGGTTCAGAGGTTGAGGGTGCTCCTGGAGCCATCTTGGTCATTGGAAGCTCAGGTAGCCTCAGTGGCTACGAGTGCCTTTGGCCAGCTATTGCTGGTATGGCAACCACAGATGTTTGTGGACAGGGATAGTATTCTGTATTGGTATCCTCAAGACTCTGTTATTGCAGTGCACTCGATGTGGGGATATTTGTGGATACAGTCCGGAGGCTTCAGCTGGTGAAAAATGCTGCTGTTACGACTGCTGTTGGGGGCAGACTATTGCCAGCACGTAACTCCAGAGCTCAAATGTTTGCATCGACTGCCTGTGTGTTACCAAGTGAGGTTCATGGTCCTTAACAATTTGGGTTCAGGATACCTCAAGGACTTGTACCTAATCCCTTAAAATCACTTAAGTCTTCAAGGGAGTCATTGCGAGTGCTCCCTCATGGCTTGCATGCAAGGCTCATATCTGCCAGGAACTGTGTGTTTAGTGATGTGGGTCCAATTTTATGGAATTCCCTTCCAGTTAGGGTCAGATAGGTCCCTCCCTACTGAGCTTACGACGACTATTGAAGACGTTTATATTTCATATATTTTAACTGAACTTTGAGCCCCTTGTTTTAACTGATTTTTACTTTCTACGTTGTATCTTTGTAAACTGCTTGGAGACTAGTGTGGTTAAGTGGCATATCAATTATTTAAATAAAGCAAATAAACAAACAAATGGTTCTGCAGACGTGGCAGCCCTTCATTTCTCCCTCCCCGGCTGGCTGAGAAACATATCATTCATTTCTAAGGGGTGAAGGTGTTCCCAATGGATTGGGGGTCTGAACAAATTTCTGCAGCCACCAGAGCACATGCAGAGGCATTTGTGAATAGCAAAAGGCACTGCCACACAGGGCTTGCGTAGTCTTGTCATTCGCACAACCACACGCACACTTCAAGTGCTTACCCTCCATGGCTAGTGTCGAGCAGAGTTTGAGGGGTGGTTAAAGAAATTTACCAGAAGAGAAAGGGAAAAGAGAAAAAAACACAAGGTTAATAAAATGTAGCAAGGGGGGGGGGCAAAGATTCCAAAATATAAGGAATAGCAAGAAAGACCTGTTAAAATGCCCCAGTTCATCTGGACCCATTTCTGCTCAGTTGTGTTAGCCATTGCCTCCCTCCCCCCAGAAACGGAGTGTTCATGCCCAGCCCTGGAAGGAGAGTTTTATCTGCCATGCACCCCTAGCAAGAGAGCATGCAAACAGCAACAGGGGCAAAACAGCCCAGCGAGAAGCAAAGGAATTAAAGATTATGAGGACCCCTCAGTGTGGAAGCAGCAGGCGGCCTCAGACACCTGGTTCTCTGCACAAGAGATCAAGCAGAGGAAAATTTCGGTCTCTTTTTATGAGATCAGGGGAAAGTGCTCAGTAGAAGGAATCATTTAGTCATCTAATTGCTCCGCTCCTGTTTGCAAAAGATCTTTGGTCAAACCCTTGGCCAAGTTCTATGCTGGAGGATAGTTTGGGGACCAATTACAAACAACCCACTTGATTCCTATGCTGAAATTCCAGAATCCTGGCAGAAGACTCTATCTTCTGGATGCTAGCTGGATGCTCATTTGTTATGCTTCTCTGCCATTTCTGAAGCCAATACCAACAGTAATCCACCACAAACTAAACAGCCAGGGTTATCTGTGCAATGTTTGGCTGATTTCCCCTTGGCAAATAACTGTTCTTTCAAAAATAAAATCAGAAATGCCTCCAAGCTCCATTTTCCTCCAGATATTAAGAAGCTCAGAACTGTTGTTTGCAATAAGGGGAATTTCTGCATTCTGTCCAATACTGGTTCCTTTTGTGTGACCTAAAAATCTCAGGAAAAGCTTCTGTTTGGCTTGGCAAGTTCCAGCACAGCCACGTTATACGAAAGGTCCTGCAGCTTCCTGAGGGCGGGCCAGGAAAATCCACTCTGGGATGAAAGAGGGAAATGGGATGACGATGCAATATTCTGCTGCCTCCAAAATGTGAATGTAGAGTCCTGGTAACCTGCCCTTTTCCAGATTTCGTTTTAAGGAGGGTCTCTGTGTTTATACAGGAATTTTAGACTGAGACACTGAGATTAGCAAATAATGCTTTTAAGAGAAACTCTTTTTTCCCACTCTTTTTTGGAGGCTTGGCAGCCCAAAAGACTCTGGCACTGTTCGTAAAAAAAACAAACAATTTTTAAAGCAGCCTGTTGAGTCCTCTTATGCTGGCCTCGAAACGCCAAGCAAATCTCAAAACGTTAAGAGGGAGAAAAGGGCACTGTGTCCATTTTTGCCAGACCTCTTGCCATTGATGGCTTGATTGTGAATTCCACAGATGGGAATATACTGGGCCTTCCCATCAGTTCTGCCCCTGCCCCGAAAGCCCTAAAATAGATTTCACTTAATGAGAATCTCCATTTTCATCGCTAAATGGGAACAGAGCTCTTGGGAAAGGCTCGCATCTTAAGAAACTTTCCTGAGAAAGTAAACCGTTCTAACCGTCCTTGAATTACAACAGCACATATCCCTGGAGCTGGCCAGAGGTCACTCTAATGGCTGCTCGGATCCCATGGGAAGTTGAGTTGAGAGTGCTACTGGTGCCCAGCTCCTGCTTGTGAACTACCCTCAAGCATCTGGTTGGCCAGTGTGAGAAGAGGAGGGTGAACCAGATGGGCCTGGGGCCCCATCCACCAGCCAGGGTGTTCTCAGGTGCTCAAACACACAAACAGCACATGATGGCAACAAGAATCCCCTTGAAGTTTGATTCCAGCAGCTGGCGAGCAAAAAGGGCCTCTGAATATGGGAGTCGTCTCCACCCCCATCGTTCTGCCCGGATGCTGAGGTCCAGAACAGAGAGCCTTCTGGCAGTTCCCTCACTGCGAGAAGCAAAGCTACAGGGAACCAGGCAGAGGGCCTTCTTGGTAGTCGTACCCGCGTAGTGGAATGCCCTCCCATCAGATGTCAAAGAGATAAACAACTACATGACATTTAGAAGACATTTGAAGGCAGCCCTGTTCAGGGAAGTTTTTAATATGTGACATTTTAATCTATTTTTAATCTTTGTTGGAAGCCGCCCAGAGTGGTTGGGGAAGCCCAGCCAGATGGGCAGGGTACACTAAATAATAATATATTATATTATATTATATTATATTATATTATATTATATTATATTATATTATATTATATTATATTATATTATATTATATTTTATAGCATCCTGGATAATATCCAGTAGTAGACTAATCTCTAAGACTCTGTCTAATCTATTTTTAAAAGAGTTTTTAAAAAGGTTAATTATGTTTTACCTAGGTTTTTGAGGCTTCTATGTGTTTAACTATGCTTTCACTCCCCCAGCCTCCCTATTTTATTCTTCAATTGTTGCTAGCACATGAATAAACTCTCTTTAGAGCAGAATATAGGAATAGATTTACTATTTGGGGGGGGGGTGTAATAAAAAGCACGACTTATTTTCATGTATTAATTATGCACATCTAAACACAACCTAATTTGGACAGTCAAGCAAAGCCAAAGGAATATGAGTTTTAAAGAGACCTGAGTTTCTGTAACAGGTCCAGCCAACATGGTGATCTCCCAGAAGCTTTTGGACTACAACATCCATTGTCCCTGACCACTAATCCAACAACATCTGGACAGCACCACATGGGTGACCTCTGCTGCTGAACAAGGACATGTTTTCTGTGGCTGCCCCATAAATGCAGTCTTCTGTGTTGGAAAGTCAAAAGGCCAAAGCATAGGCATTTGTCTGTACTACATTTAAGCCTTTTTATTTGAGCTGGATGTAGAAGCCAGGTTTAAAAACCAGATTCAGGGGCAAGAAGAATTGGATTTCAAGCAGGGTTTTTAAAAAGCCATATACATCGTCAGGCTTTGTTGATGAGACAGACTTAAAACCTTAACTCTACTGAGGGAAACTGCAATCCACAATTATTGCAGCGGTGAAATAAAGCCAGCATGTCACAGAAACTGTACTGCTGTGCCCATGGAGGAGGAGAAATGTTACTTCGTTTGACCACCTGCCTCTGAAAATCATTCCTGCCTGGGGAAAAGCTCAGCTTCTTCAGCCTATTAGCAAGAACACATTCAATTTGTGCCTCAGCTTCCCAGCAATTTGAAAGAAAAGCAGGCAAGTTCCCAAAGCTACTGGGTAGAGCCCTGAGTGTTTAAAAGTGAATTCCACCCAGAGGAACAAAGAGACTTTCAGCTGTTGCTACAGAGGCTGAGATTCAGAGCCACACAGCTACTCCTTCAGTCTACAAGGAGACTCTGGGCTTGTGTTCCTCAAACAGCAGCTCTGCATACATGACATGGCAAACCACCTTTGAAGTGAAGCACAGAAGACTTTCACAGTACAGCACAGGGGGCTGCCCTTAGATGAAACGAAGGCCCAAAATCTACTGAGCATGTTTCAAGTCCTCTGGCATCCTGCCAGAGTGGCTCCCGGGATCTTGGCCAGAATCTAAGATGCTGTATTTACCCAAGAATCCTGCTCAAGGTTAGAGCTCGGGCGATGCCTTGAACAACACAGGTTTTCAAGACTTATCGCCCTGGCATTTCCAAGACTCAGAAATAAATACTCTTGACTGAGCTTTTCTGTGCGCAGCTAAGATAAAAAGTCAGCAGAAATCGCGGTGTTCATTTTTGGCCCCAGCACATTATGGAAAATGTAGAATTCAGGACAGCATGAACTTGCATTCAACGAGAAAAGGAATATTAGAGGTGGATGCCAGAAATACCATATAGCAAGAGGGGCCTGTTGTCATATGGTGGTGGTGGCAAGTTCTCTACTGGAACAAAAGGAGACTACCCAAGACTGCAGGGAAAGGGAGGCTGCCTCTGGAAAGCTGCACACTTCTGATGTGGAAGGCTCATGACCCCACTTGTAGCTGGGAACTTCGTTCACTGAAGAAAAGTGCCATTCAGCACAATTATGTCGCATGAAAGGGACAAGCAGCCTGGGCTTCCTTGGGGTACCTGGGGCAGTACACTGCAAGTATGGGCCTCACCGGCTTCTCTAACAAGGGCACAAATGGAGTCAGAAGACTGACTGCAGCACACGGAGCACAGGATTTCAACCTCTGCTTAGTAGCATCAAATCTAGATCATCTAGACCAGCCGTTCTCAACCTGGGGGTCCCCAGATGTTGTTGAACTACAATTCCCATCACCTCTAGCTAGCAAGGCCAGAGCTCAGGGTTGATGGGAGTTGTAGTCCAACAACATCTGGGGACCCACAGGTTGAGAACCGCTGATCTAGACTGATGATCTAGAACGCTGTTGGCTCTAGACTCCCTCTAGTGTGTGACACTATATATAATCTACCAAACCACTGTTGATAGAACAGTTGACTGCCTTATTCACATTTCAGTAAAGGATACATCTCTGGAAAGAATGGTGGAGAATAAGGCAAAAAAACAACAACCCACTGTGTGGTGCATGGTGGGTTAGTCATTATTTAGAACTCATGTTAATAGTGGGAGTATATGATCCATCACTACAAGGATGCCATGTAAAAATGCCCCCCCCCCGAAAGCACCCCGGCAGCTCTATGCTTACAAAATATGCCCAGATTCTGGCCATGAAGTGAGCTTTCTGCTACCTGCTTCCAATCATTTCTGAGCAGCTACTGAATAGTAATGGCTCATTACACCGTGTGAATAGTTTATAGACAAGTGTACTTCACATGGCAAGAGTTGCCAGGAGAGATGTCTTAAGCTAGGGGACAATCATCTGATTCTATTTCAAACCACTATTAATACCCCCCACCAAAAGAAAAGTGCATAGCAAGGTTAAAATACAGAGATACCCAGTGCTGCACCACGCACACAAAGATCAACAGGCATGGTATTATTATATGCTGCAACTTGCAGCAGTGAGAAGCAACATCAATGTTCCAGCCCAGTCCGTACACAATCTCTTATTCCCTATCATTTGTGAAGGGAGTAAGCTGATGACAGGCCTTGGGCACCAATCTCATTTTGCAAGCTGCAGTTTTGACTCTCCACTCGCAGATGGATTCCACAACCAGCTTGAGTATATTCAGTTGGGAAACAGAATCTGACAACCTGGAGGAGCAGAAATCTAAAATGGCTGAATATGGCAAAGACTGGATATTTATTTTCTTCGGGTACCATGAACTCAGCGTGGGGAGCACCAGGAGAAAGACCTGCCATAACACACATCTACCTTGACTGGTCAAGAAAGGTTCTGGTAGTTTTTGACCTGTTCCTCCATTAGTAACAGTAATTGTTCAACTTAACCCAGGACTTTGAAGAGTAATGAGCAATGCAACCCAATGTTGCACTAAGAACATACCTTAACCCCTTCATTGTAGCTGTCCACGGGGCTGTTCAGGCTGGCAAGGCTACCCAAATGGCTGGGAGCTCCTGGGCGAGGTGGTTTCTTTGGTGGAGCAGAATGATCTGGTAAGAAAATATTATACATGCATTGATATGAAAACTACAATCATTAGGCTCATTTAATTGGAATGCAGCAGAAACTCATCAAGTCCATTTTCACTAGCACCCAAACCAACCCCTTCTATGAGAGAGCAAAACACACAATCCCCAAAATTAGAACTTAAGAGCAATTTATACTTTATACGTTGGCTTTGAAGTCAAGCACAGAAGCCTCCTAGAATTAGGTAATAGACACAGCTTGTTTAAATGGACCTTTACAGATCCTGTTGGTATAGGAGAACCAGACACATGGTATTACTCATGAGTAGCCACCGAAGACTGCCACTAGCTTTGACAAATGTTGTTTACCCCAGAATCTAATGGATTTTCTAATAATGGAGGAGACCTAGAAAGGAGAGATTGAGAGTTCACATTGTGGCTGTAAAGCTGCCTATTTATGACTTACCTGGTTTACCCACAGGCTGATAAATGTGCTGGTTAGAAGCCTGAAAAAGGAAAATAAGTTTTATTTGTCTGCTCACAGTGTTTATGTACAAAGAAACCCTCTCCAGCTAACTCCCCTCCCCCACCATCCTTATGCATCAGGCTATCCAGCCACAAGAATTTCCAACATTTCTACTCTCCCACTGCTCTCAAATTTCAGGAGAAAACAACATAAAACAAATCCTCCCATCTCCTGCTATTTTGCTCGGCATCCGTGTGATATATCCATGCAAGGTCACAGCTACCATCACTCAGACAAAATGACATGTTTATAACATTCTACCTCTTCAATCCAAATACAAAAATCCAGGCTACTGAGCTGCAGTATGAAAAGCTTGTGCCTCAGGTCTCTCCATATTGTTCAACAGATCTTTCAGAATAATTACTCTTGTGTTTCACAATAAAAGGAAAACGAACAAAAGACCTTGGTTATTAATTTGGAAAGGGGTTTATAACAGGATTCAAATCTAATCATATTTCTACAACCCTTTGCCAAGCAAGATAAAAGTCTATTCTCTCACTGCACAACAAAAGTGGCATTTGTGCATGCTGTTTGGCTGCTGCATTCTTAGAAAAACATTGGTTTAGAAAAGCCTGGTGTGCTTTTATCAAAAAGTGAGCATTCACAGAGAAAAATTTCCTTTGCAAGTTAATAGTGCTGACACAAGCAAGGCTATATGGGAATCTGAACAGGACATTTCTGCTGCAGAAAATGTAACATGTGAGTGAAAAGATGTGTTTTCCTCATCAGAACCCAGGCAAGAGCGTTGGGTAGCTCAAATTTTTAAAAGCTGGTTATCTACTAACATAGCATTTCGAGGTCACCTTGCAAAATGAGGCCAAGCCACAGAGCGTCTGCATTAACTCAGCTGCCCCCAAGGATAAATCCAGAATAATTCACTGCACTGATTCATTCAACATGTTCTAGCTAGCTGCTCTAGTGTCACTCTCAGAGCAAATATGTGTCTTTGTGGGTGGCTAAGCTTGCATGCTAGCAAGAGAAAATGTGTAACTGAAAAACTAACAGGAAAGGAGTAAGAAACATCTCAGCTGGTATCTGTACTGGATTTGAATTGATGTGATGTTGTTCTATATGTGTGTGTATGTCTGTCTGTCTGTCTGTCTGTCTGTCTGTCTGTCTGTCTGTCTGTCTCTCTCTCTGTATGCGCACAGTTAAAAAAAATAGGGGTGGCATTCATTAGGTTTTACTAATTGAAATCAGGCAACCTAACTTAGTCATGTTCCTTAATTTCAAGGGATCTGCTCTGAGCAAAATGTCAATGAAGACCACTCTGTGTTTCGCCATGAGGTCTCAGGGTGGGTCCCAACCAGAAAACATGCAATTATACAACCAGTAAAAATAGTTACAATCATAAAACAAGAACAGTGTGGAAACAATTCCCTACAGATACAGGCTGGGATAAATATCTCCATGTCAAAGGGTTCAGTATGCACCAACAGAATGAGAGAGTAGATGCCACCACAATGAAGGCCCATCTCATTGCAGAACCAAATTACCTTGCAGAACCATACATGAGAAAGCACTTCTGAGAAGTGGAAAGGGCCTTCTGTTTAAATTAGGTTTGCTGGACTGCAAGGGATGGTTACAGAGGTTACCAACAATGGGAGATCCTTCAGCTCTGCTGTATGAACACAGAACAGTGCAATATGTTCCAGCTCTCTACACAACTTGTTTCTCCAGAGGACCTGGATGGAGATTGTCCTACAGAAGCCGCCATCCCAGGACATAGCTGTGTCTGTTTACAGCCCCATACCTCAAAGTATGCCTTGATCTTCCCCTCCAGATGAAGGAGCAGCAGTCAGAGATCAACCAAGTCCCACTGATCAGATCCTCAAAAATCTGAAGGTAGGCCTGATATTTGCTTTCTAGGTAGCATGCTCACAGTACATTAGCAGCAGAAATCCCTATGAACAAGCAAGCCTGAAGCTGTCAGCAAGTTTATACTGCAGAGGGGCTAAAACAGCACTAAAACAAGTCTGTGTTCGCACCCAAAACTCCCAGTGTTGATCCAAAGGCCCTGAAGCTAATAATCCAATTTAAATACTCTGATCTCTGTTGTGAAAGCAGGGCAGCCCTTATTTCTATAAAGCCAAGGTGGATGAATGAGTTCTTAAGACTTTCTTTTGATATTGCAGCTGCACCTCCAGGTACTGAGAAATGCACATTTAAATGCCCCAAACACAGTAATTAATTGGAAGGGGGTAGGTCACCACCAAGTACAGGTTTCTGGATAGCAATCAGATTACATGTTTATTGTCTGAGGCAGCTATACCCCTGTTGCAGATGTGTTTTACAAGCACATCCAACACATCTTTTCATCCAGCCCTTGTTTTGATGATAGCTTGCTTACAAACATCACCCTCAAGACACTACTTAAGCTCCACATTACTTAGGAGAATGCTCTCTAGTTACTCAAACATCTGCAGGCATTCCTTTACAGTTTTGTTTTCTGTTGGCAGATACGTCAATGCAAAGCTAACACAGGCACACACACACCCTGACCTGGCTGTGTACTGCAAAGCAGCTTTAAAAATAATTAGAGCTCTGTTTGCAAAGGGAAGAGCGCATCTGCTTCAGCGGCAGCATGAAAAGAAGCAGCTCCCCAAAGTGCTGCGTGCACAAGACTTCCCCCGTCAGCGCCGTTCCCAGAGAAGCAGGAGCCTTTTGAAACCTCTCACGTAAACATAACAATCGTGGAAACACCGAGAAAACCAAAACTCATCTCCCACGAGCACGAGCGGAATGTTAACAATGTTTTCCATCGAGGAAATTAAACAAACATTTCTCCTGGTAGTCGAAGAGATGGCATCTGTGCTTACCGGACCCTGGAGACTCCCATCTTCTCGATCAATGCTCCCCCTGGAGAGCCTCACATCAGGTTTCTAAGGAAATGAAAAGAGATGTGGTTTTGTACTGCGGGTTTTGAAGAGCCAGGCAAGCCAAATAGCCTAAGAAATAGAATTATTACTAAAAGAAAGGTAAAACATAAAAATCCTCTGCTGGGAGGAAAGGAAGGAGTGGGAGAGAGCGCACTTTGACTAATACGGATGCTATTGCATTCCTTCTCCTCATGCCTCAACTTCACACACACACCCCAACACACACTTCCAAAACGCAGCAACTGAACCTCCCAGCAGCCCATCTAAAGATTTTTCTTTTCTTTTGCTCTTTCTAACTACTCGCTTTCTTGCTTGTACATAAAAAAGGCTTTGAGATAAATATTGATAGTACCATTTCCCCAAGACAACATTGGAAAACCTGCATTTTAATTCTCCCAGGAATAGCAGCAGCAGCAGCAGCAGCAGCAGCAGCAGCAGCAGCAGCAGCAGCAGCGCCACAGCCGTTGTTTATTGCGCTTTTCTTCCTAACAGCGAAAATTTCAACCACAGGATGAGAAACGCTTCACATTAATTCCTGTTTCCTGCTTGAGGAAGGCTTAAATGTACTTGGCTCCATCTCCAAACTTCCCAAATGGGGCCAATTACCAGCGCTCTTTTAAAGCAGAGAGATGCAGAAAGTTCACAAGGCAGCCTGGACCCAATACGCTGCTTCTAGCAGGAAAAAAATAGAAGCCACTTTTTATTATCCCTTTGAAAAGTCAGATTAGTAAAGGAATCTGTTGACTTTTTAAAAATAAAACAATTCCTAAAGATCATCCTCCTACTCTGATACTACACTGCATAATATAAAAACAAAAGCTTGGAAATGATATTTTGCAATATGGATCAGATGAAGTTTTTAAACCCCCCCCCCCAAAAAAAAATATTAAAAGGGGCAGAGCAGAGATAGGCTAAAAGAGAGACTATGTTCACACCCCACACTAAGCCAAATCATAGCTTAGCACAAACATGCTGGCTCCTGAAGAGGAGGTCACAGTCATTCCCGCCCCACCCCCGGGATGTTTAGGTTAGGGCAGCATGGCTGCTAATCCATAGTTTGGCTTAGTGCATGGGTAGACAAACTCAGGCCCGGAGGCCGGATCCGGCCCAATCGCCTTCTAAATCCGGCCTGCGGACGGTCTGGGAATCAGCGTGTTTTTACATGAGTAGAATGTGTGCTTTTATTTAAAATGCATCTCCGGGTTATTTGTTGGGCATAGGAATTAGTTCATTTTTTCCCCCAAAATATAGTCCGGCCCCCACAAGGTCTGAAGTACAGTGGACCAGCCCCCTGCTGAAAAGGTTTGCTGACCCCTGGCTTAGTGTGTCATCCGTATGTAGGGCCAGGGTTTAAGTTTCTTCTCAACAACCAACTTCATTTATTTGTTTAACAAAATTTATACAATGTCTGACTGTAAGAGAACCTCTGTTATATATATATATAAGAATTAACATCACTGATAAGCAGGTAAAAGCAGATATTTAAGAATATTCAAAATGAATAAAAGCAACAATACCAAAAATGAAATAAAATACATGCAACTTCTACAAGTCTAGATAGGATTGCCTAAATAAAAATATTTTAAGTGCGTGCCGAAAAGAATACAATGAAGGCACCTTCCTGATGTCAATAGGCAGAGTTCCAATAGGCAGAGGTGTACCACAGTAAAAGACTGGTTTCTTCAAGTGTGGGACAAGCATTAAGTGTATTAGGGGTAAAGTGGACCCCTGACCATTAGGTCCAGTCGTGGCGGACTCTGGGGTTGCGGCACCCATCTCGCTTTATTGCCCAAGGGAGCCGGTGTACAGCTTCCGGGTCATGTGGCCAGCATGACTAAGCCACTTCTGGCGAACCAGAGCAGCACACGGAAACGCCATTTACCTTCCTGCCAGAGCGGTACCTATTTATCTACTTGTACTTTGATGTGCTTTCGAACTGCTAGGTTGGCAGGAGCTGGGACCGAGCAACGGGAGCTCACCCCATCACGGGGATTCGAACCGCCGACCTTCTGATCGGCAAGTCCTAGGCTGTGTTGTTTAACCCACAGCACCACCCGCGTCCCATAGTAAGTGTATTATATCACAAGTATTGCATAAGTTCCTTGGGGAGTGTTTAATCTATCTCGCACTTGTCCACTGGTAAATGATGGAGCTCCCACACAACTGAACAATACATGAGTGAGGTAGATAGTACTGAATTACTATCACAGGGATAGTTAACCTAGTTTGCCCAACTAGGAGAATGTAGAGAGGAAGAGGGAGGAACAGACCCCTCTGCCTTTCATTTCTCCTAATGATAGCGCCATCTCACTATTCCAAGGGGATGTTCCAACCTCTTTAGAGCATGGTTGAGTAACCTATGGCCCTCCAGATGTCATTGGACAGCAACTCCCATCACCCCTGATCATTGGCCATGCTTCCTGGAACAGATGGGAGTTAGCCCTCTGCTCTCTCCAGCCTGAAACAGCATCATGGCATCAAGGTCTGAACTCTCGCCACATCTCCTCATTTCCTGAATGCCTAACTATCACAGAACATGGATGGACAGATCAATTTGTTTCTGGTTCACGGCACTCCGTTCATAAGTCCATTCCGTATCCACATCATTATGCAATATTAAAAAAACCAAACCCCCAAAATAGTTCACATTTTAATGTGTATTTCACAGAATATGCATTTTGTATGCATTTCACCTCAAGGTGCGTGGTTTTGTATCTGTTTTGTCCTGAAATATATTTTACTGCATTTTTGAGCAGATGACAATATTGAAAAATTCAGAAAACTGTGCAAACTGTATTTATTCCAGAAGCATGAATCAAGGTGGATTGCCTAAAAATGTGAACTAATCAAAATCCTCAAGCATCCCTATTGGGGGAGGTTGCACCTACAAGTATTTTTACAATGGATCGCCCCCCTTGTGTATTAGAAAATGGTGCTGTTAAAAGTCGCACCCATTATTTTTTTTTAAAAAAAGAGGATGCAACAGGACAGGACAGGTGTTGCAGTTGTGACTGAAAAGGGTAGATTGGTAGTGTGTGCCCACAGCATCCTGAGGGCAGTTTTTTCTCAATTCAACATCCTCTAGGTATGTGCAAGCTTTCTTTTAGACACTCTACCTAGCAGGAAGTGAAGGCAGCTTACTATTAATGCAGCACCAACGACAGCAAAACACTTTAGGGTAAATGCCACAAAAGCGAAATGTGCGCAGAAGCCCTTGCTTAGCTGAATTCTTTTGGGAACGGCAAGGATATAATTACCCACCACCCCGCCCCTCTTCACAAAGAGGAGCTGGAGAGCTCTGCTGCATTCCATGTCTTTTTTTTCATTAATTCAGTGGGAAAAAATGCACAAGTCATTCTCAACAAAGGAAAAATGATGGCTGTGTTCTCTCTCTCTCTCTCTCTCTTTTTTTAATCCTAAAATAAAAACCCAACTTTAGCACACATTTCCACCAATTTACCCGCTGCTATTCGTGTTTCCCTAGTTCGTCTAGACATGTGCTGAGCTGCACATATGTGGGAATATTTGTGAATTCACCAACCCCTGAAAACAAAAATAAAAAGCCAGAGATAAGAGCACTATGTCAGTTATTCCACCCCAAATCCAGAGAGGCCAGTGAGGGGTTGCAGAATTCCAAGCTTTGCTGAACAGTGCGTGCCTGCTCATGCGCACAACTATCAATGTGCTATTGACAGAAAGCCACAACAGATCCAAGGATGCAAATTGCTAAAAGCGTAGGAAAAACAGGTCCAATGATTAACAGAGAAAATAAGATGGCCTTTTGGAGATACGCAGAATCTCCACCCCTAAGAAATCTGATTAAAACGTTCTGTGGAAGCCTGCTTAAAGGTCATCGAAGACATTTGGACCATTTTCCCTTCATACCTGGGCTTGCAGGGTGTGTCTCCTTGCCTCTAGGGCCTGCATTTTCACTGCCCGTCAACCAGGCTGCACACTGGGCATTAATGCTCCCTGTTCCAGCCCTGCAGAATCCAGTTAGCCAACCCTCTCCTCTCTGTGATACATCAGTAAGGGGTGAAGGCTGAGGATAGTTCAACCTGGACCACACACCCTCCCTCCCAACCCGACAGCCACAAATTCCCTGCCGCAACCACTTATGGGAGGCTCAGTCCAGGCTCAAGTGCAAGACTTTTCCAAGGCCTTCTGGTTCTAAGCAGGGCACCAAGCAGCTGAGAAGTACAAGAGGCACTTCAGTTGTGATCTGTTGCAGGTTGCCTTGTTAACTCTAAGAGCTTTTGAAGAGGAAGTGAGTAGCTCCTTTAGGCGTGGCTTGGAGTAGCCTGGCACTGTGTCCACGCAGACAGCTGTAGCTATGGAATGCAGGGCTGAATTAAAACTGGACTAATTGGAAGCCTACATGTTTCATGAAATCACTTGAATATACAGTGGTACCTCGGGTTAGAGACGCTTCAGGTTACAGACTTTGTTAACCCAGAAATAGTACCTCGGTTAAGAACTTTGCTTCAGGATGAGAACAGAAATTCTGTGGTGGCAGTGGGAGGCCCCATTAGCTAAAGTGGTGCTTCAGGTTAAGAGCAGTTTCAGGTTAAGAACGGACCTCCAGAACAAATTAAGTTCTTAACCCGAGGTACCACTGTACTGTCAAAACTCTTCTCATTCAGTTTTGGAATTTTGTTTTGATTTTTTTTTTGGGGGGGGTGTCAGTTAGTCCTGAGATTTTTTTTTCTTTCTTGCAGACTCAACATTGGGTGTGCCTTCTTAGAGGGCATTCCAAAATTGAAGTGCCACCACAGAAAGGGCACTCTCCTTTGTGAAAACATAGTACACGACTAACTTAAAGAGGGTCCTTGGAATAGTTCCTCTCCACAAGATCTTAAGACACGGGCCTGGCTGGCAAAGGATGGCTAGTGAGGCACCCATCAGGAAGACCGAGGAGTAGAAAACCTTGGAGTGCTTCTCTGGCATCTCTGTCCGAGCTACATTTGGTCAAGTAAAAGAGAGATCATTGAGGATTTAGCAAAGGCCCTCAGAGCCAAAGAAGATGACTCCAACCTGTGTGTAGTAGCTTCACTTCTCCACTGCTGATCAACCAGTAGCTCACCCAAGTCTGAAGTTAGGAGAAGAGCCTTTGACATGAATACTACCCCCTTAGCATCCGACTTGGGTGTGGCCGGGTCTTGCAATTCATCATGTGGGAGAGGGGAGAATGTGTCACAGATGGGAAAGTGCGACTCAGGTTTGGAAGGCCTGGCCCATTCCTTGCAGATGATGTCAGTGAGGTTGGTCAAGTGGAAGGGGAAGACTGAGGTTTAGCTGGTTCAGACAGAGTCTTGGGACTATCCTCACCTGAGTCAGATAGGTGTACGGTTTCTTTGCTGGTTGCCAGGGGAAACTATCATGGAAATGTCTGCACTAGGAGAGCCTTTTCTTAGCCCTTTCAGCCTCTCCATCTTCCCTATCAGAGAGCAGAACCCATCTGAGTGAGAGGGAGGGAGGGAAGGGGGAAGACCTGTGTACTTGGTTTCTTCCACCTGAAGTGGCAGTGTTGATGAAGGCAGGTCTGATCCTCTTGTATCTCTCCCGTGACTTGCGCAGATAAAATTAGGTCAGTTTGAGAAAAGGGGGTCATTCCCCACCTCCCTCTTGTGTGGAAATCTGTGATAAGAACTGGAAGGAGGTCAGGTTCCTAACTAGGATCTAAAGTGGGAGTGAACAGCAGCAACCCCCAGATCTACAACATCACCTATGTATCTGTAAGGAGGGACACTGGAACATTTGCAAATGTCAGGTGTTACTTGGATCTCACCCACAACTGTGATCTGTGGGTCCCTACTTTGCAATTATTATCAGAACCATGAGACTTGTGGTTTCTTTATTGGTGCATCTGACCAGTGTCTGCACAGACCTGAGCCCAGCACCAAGTGTGTCTTAGAGAACACTGCATTAATTAGCGAGAGTTAAGCAACGCAGCGGAATGCATTACCAGGAATCTCTCTTCTTTTTCCAACCATCGCTGGTCTTCCTCCATTTCCTGTTGCTGTCGTATCAATCTCTCCTCCATTAGATGTGCAGGTAGAACTTGCCCCATTCCTCGTAGATCTAAACTGCCAGAATCCTACCAAAGAGAGAGAAAAACCAAGAATATTAATTGCGGTAGTATTTTTATTCTGTTAATATAATCCTGTTCTTGAAGGCAGCAGCTTTTCAGGCAAGATAAAAATCAGTTTGCAATAAACTCATTAAACAAACATGGTGCTAGATTACATTTAGACATGAATTGCTGAAACCCCAATTCAGCTATGCAGATAGCTTGTAGCCGAACCTAATTCACTGGTCGTTGCAAGGATAAATGAGAAACTGCTAGGAAATTTGCTCAACTGAAAAGTATTTTTCTATCCATTACAGACCATCTATTTGGCTGAAAAGGCACTTGAAAAAAGTTATCAGAAAGAGAATTGAAGCCATGTATATTTAGATCTAAAAACCCTCTTATATCACTAGAAGCACTCAGCTAACTGTAGCAGCAATTGCCTTCAGCAACTGAAACAGGTGCTTAATGGTCCAGAGAGAGCCTCCTCCCAATGCTTCGTGTCACTAGCACTACCACCCACCCACTCAAAATGACATGCCAGTGATGCTTTGTCATAAGTAGATCCACTTGTAGGAAGTTGTTGTACTAAGAGGTTGGACGGGGAGGTTTAAACAGCACACCAGAGGAACAAGAATGTTGTTGTTTTTTAGCACAAAGTTTCAGCCTCCTCCAGTATAGTGCATTAAATGATGAGTATATTAGAACTGCTGCAAGGTCAGGGACTTGGGTAAGGGAAAGGGCAAGCCGAAATCTTGCCTGCGGAAGCTATGAAGACCAACTGTGAAATGTTTTGTCATTCACTGAAGGAGGAGGAGAATGGTGTGAAACCAACACTAGGTTCCCTTTTCTCCCAGCAGATGGCAGCTGTATAATCTACCTAGTATCACTCCCCTCTGGCTCTGACTTCTCTGGTGCAGCAATGGAACAACTCTGCACTGCCCTATATGGATTGCCTGGGATGATTAACTAGCTGCACAGAAGCATCCTGGGAGCTGCTTTCGTCATATAGATTATGTCAAACTGGGTGGGGATGAAACACCAGAAGGAGGACAAATGAGGCTATTGAAGCCTTACTGAAGGAGGAGAAGGAGGGAAAGGGGAGAGGGAATACACATATTAGCTAGAAAGCAAGAGAATGCTCTCAACTGCCCACAAGTTGCTAATTATCTGGGAAGAAGTTACCTCCATGTTGGGTTGCCACATGGATATTTCTTGAGGCCGATGATTCCAGGAATCTGTTTGATCCAAGAGGGAAGCCTGGCCTGGATAAATGCTACCCGCCATAGCTGGAATCCCATGGGAACTGGTGTACCCTGAGACCTACCAAAGAAAGCAATGAGAAATGCCTGAACTCACTACGAAGTCTCCAGTTAAACTTTTACATGTTTTACGAGTTTGTCCTCATAAATCAAACGCAGGGGGGTACCAAAAAAAAAAAAAAAATCCAAGTGAGAGAAAAGGAGAGTTGAAATTGATGCTTTCAGTCACAATATGACATGCCCTTAGATGCTGCCTTATATGTACCTAATTTTTAGAGATTATTTCTGAAAAAATGAAACTTATAATGCCCTTAATGAACACGCCCATATCAGAACACTTGTGCATGATATAGAAGCACACAGTGCTCACTGACACTAATAATGATTATGTTTGCATTTCCCTATATATACTGCTAAATACCGACCCCCGGCATCTTCTACAAGCTTTTATGTCTGTGGTGGCAGAAGATAATTAGCACAAGAAGCTGGAAGATGTTCCAACAGTTTCTCCATTGTGATCCAAAGCTGGTTTCAAATGAGAGACTGGTTTAAAAATGCACAGCATTGTAGACATACTGCAAGCTTTGCATCCATCTGTGAGTTACTGCAATAATTATTGTCAAAGGATCCAGGGTGGTACAAGATCAAAGATAAAACAAGGCAAAATAAATACATAAACTTTGGCTTCTCTTAGCAAATGTAAAAGCCTTCAAGGAGACCGCTGAGAAGTGTCTTATCGGAACTTTTAATTGCACTTCCACATCTGTGCAACATTTGCAACTTACAGCTTTCCATAAACCCTAAATAAATGAGGAAGGATTATACTACAGCTTTAAGACAACAGTGCAGCAATAGTGCCCACATTTTTTCTTTCAGCTCTGACCTCTCAGCTTCTGCCTAATCCTCTACCTCAGTCTCATCCACATTTCTTCCCAGTAGTCTTGCAAATGTGTCAGCATTTAAAATGGCAAAGACAGAGCTCATACTCTTTCCATTCAAAACTACGTAATTCCCTCACTCGTGTAAAGTGAGAGATGCTGTTACTTGCTTCATCTCCAGATTCTCACTTTTTGGAGCACTTTGGGTAAGATCTGCCAACATCCAAACAATCTTCAAATCCTGCCTGCCTTGTCTGTCTTTACATCACTTTACACCCTTCCCTTTTCTCACTTGGGAAAATCTCTTCTTCTTCTTCTTCCTCCTTCCTCCTTCTTTCTTCTTCTTCTTCTTCTTCTTCCTCTTCTTCTTCTTCTTCTTCTTCTTCTTCTTCTTCTTCTTCTTCTCCCCCCCCCCCTGCCCATCTGGTTGGGTTTCCCCAGCCAGTCTGGGCGGCTTCCAACAGAACACTAAAATACAATAACCTATTAAACATTAAAAGCTTCCCTAAACAGGGCTGCCTTCAGATGTCTTCTAAAAGTCTGGTGGTTGTTTTTCTCTTTGACATCTGGTGGGAGGACGTTCCACAGGGTGGGTGCCACTACCAAGAAGGCCCTCTGCCTGGTTCCCTGTAACTTGGCGTCTCGCAGCGAGGGAACCGCCAGAAGGCCCTCAGCGCTGGACCTCAGTGTCCGGGCAGAACGATGGGGGTGGAGACACTCCTTCAGGTATACTGGACCCTTGCTTCAGTTGCCCCTCCTCTAAACCACCATAGCACCCTCCTCACTGGCATTACTGCTACCTTTCCCCCTCTCAACTCAGGTTGCATACTGCCACCCCCCTCAAGAAAGTCTTCTGCACTCTCTTTCCCTATTCACTTCTAAGCTCAAATGTCTTCGCTCTCAGCCTGCTGCAGACATAGGAGCTCCATCATCTGAATTCCTCCTCACCCACTGCAACTTCAAATAAGTCAAGCCTTGTGTGCGTTCCTTCCACTGAGATTCTGGCAGGCACAAAGTGACAGACTTAAAGCACGTTGCCCCCCCCCCCCATATATATTTTCCCCACCTCTCTCTTTCACTTTCTAGTGTCTTTGTTCTGCTTCCATTGCCTTTGCACAAACTCACTGGCTATCAGCATCATTTGCTAAATTCTCATATTGCTCAATGTTGTTTTTTCCTTCCTACACTTGAACAAACTTTTCAAATCAGCTGCACAGCCTCCTTCTAGTTACTCATCAAAACCATTTTCAGCAAAGTCCTACTTCCCAGTACATTCTTAATCTGGATGTACCTCTATTCAGTGCTATTTTTCTAGACAAAGAGGTGCCGGAACTCACCACGAACACATCCCTCGTTCTCTTAGAATGGCAATGGTGCCCACCTGATGGATGCCAGAACTGAGTTCTGCTAAGTTCTGGCTGAAAAAAAGCTCTGCCTCTGATGCTTCTCATCTTTCCACTATGCCAACCTCACTCACTCATTTGCTTTTTAAAAGACAGCGAGAATTATAAATTGGGAATGAGTAATTATACATTCACCAATATAGGTATTACGTTTTTTCTGCACAATGAAAGGAATGCACAAATAAACAGTTAAGCAAAGGGCAAACAAATAATAACAACAATATGGAAATCTAAAAAGCACATTCGTTTAAAAAAAAATGCAGGAGGGAGAGAATTGGGTTCTTGGCATTAGAAATGGTTTTTTTCCATCTTGCATATTTGTCTAGACTTACCCCCTCACCAGAGCTTTTGTATTCACAGGTCAATTCCAGCCCAACCTAGCAATAGCCCTTTGGAGCTATTTCTTTAGTTCTTCTGGTGTAATTACTCCTTTAATGGGGGAGAGCCCATAGCTCAGTGGCAGAAAACATGTTTTGCATGTAGAAGGTCCCAGTTGACAAGACTGGGGTGGGGGTGAGAGACTTGGCTGAAACCTTGCAGAGCTAGTGTCTGCCAGAGTACCAATTCTGGACAAGGCAGACCAAGAGAAGGTAGGAACATAGGTTTATATTAATAACAACTAAATGCACCTTCTATTGCTGTCAGTTTCTTCTCTCTTTTTCAAGTTACTGTGCCAGATAATGTGTTTTTGACAACCCAACATAAATCCATTATTCCTTCAGCAACCCAATTTCAGGGTTGTTAACATTCTGCAATTCCATTATAGCAAAGTTCAACCAAATAAGTTTGTAGTGGGAACAGAATTCATTATCAGGAACAACATCTTTCTTTAAAAAAAACAACAAACTAGCTTCAAAATTGTGATAAATGTGCTTGAAAGTGTATTGGCTGTGCCTGGCAAAATTACAGAAGCTACGCCTGAGCATAATTAGCAGGAGGAGGAAAAAGTATGAAAAATAAGTCAATAGTACAAAAAAAATTAAAAATCATATGCCTAATTTTTGTTCCCCTGACCAGGGACTTCACCACTTCTGTCCCATGTCGGGCATGCAGTTAGCAGTAACTGTTTAATGGGAGTAACAGTAATACTGGAAATTGAGTTGTGCAAAAAGCTCTTACAAAAGTGTCCAGGGCTCACAATAGGCCATGTGTGGACCATCCCCCAACTATATGAACCATGCTTTCCTTCCTTACGCGAACATTTAATATGATGATTTTTTAAAACAGTGAAACAATAGTGATTAAGAAGTAGTAGTTCTCACCTGGTAATGATTGGGCTGTACCACATGCTGTGGGCTGGGATAAAACCCTTCGCTGGATCTTGGACTGGGATAACCAGGTCTGCTGGGCTAGAAATACAAAGAAACACACTTTCATTTCAAAACAAAATAACGCAACTCACTATGTTTTTCATAAAATAATAAAATAAAAATGCAACGAAACAGATGCAAGAAGTTTCTTGCATTTATGCACTTAGACTTGGGTTCCATCCTAACCTGCCCAGGACTATCGCCAGGTTTATGACTGGCAGCAAATGAAAACGTGCAGTAGGGATGGACACAATTTGTATGACAAAGGAACAAACAAGGAATAAGGACAATTACTAGATGAACAAACTGAATCAACAAAAAGGGCTTTGGCATTACTGTGATCCCTACAGATGGCGACTAAGTAATGTGCTTTACAAATTCCTATTGCACTCAACTGATGCTTTTTCACGGGCTCAAGTTTTATTGAAAAGTTCATTACATTCAGGTTCGAAACAGAAGGCAGAAAAGGTAACTAGAACACTTTTCTCTCAGTCACGTCAGAGCCCATCTGTATTCCCCCCCCCAAAAAAGCACAGATCCAAAATCTCCTCTATTATGTGCTAATCAGGTCCCATTGCTCATTAGCCACAGCTTTCAAAGGATTTAGTGTTGTGCTTCTCTTAATCAAGCTGTAATTCTTCATTCATTAATTTAAAGAAACCTATTATCCACTCAGATTAGTTCTAAGAATTTAACAGTTTAATACCATCAAACAATGTTGTAAAATACTAGTGGCAGCTTGCTACAACTCATGCCATTTGTTTACTTCTGCAAATGTACGTATTAGTTATTCAAAGCACTTCACCATGAGAGTACAGTAATTCAAAATGGCTCGGCTACAGGGTCAGTGCAAACTTCTGTTCATTTGATTTTATTGCCTTCTGTGTTCTGAAGGGCAAAGCCATGGTAACTAAGAAAGGAACACGCAATATGCTTTTAAAATTTAGATAGAGCTGGAAAAAAGCACTCCAAGCCAGACTGAATCCAGGAACACCCTCAAGTTATCGTGCAACCAAGTTATTGTGCAACCAACCAGGACAGGCAGTCTCCTCACTTCCCATACTCAAGAACCTGGGACATATTGCACCTCTTTCTTTTCAGGATTCAGTTCTAATTTACTGGCCCACATCTAGCCTAACGTTGTCTCTAGACAGTGGTCTAACACTGTGACCACCTCTCCTGTTTCAGATGGAACAGATAGTAGACCTTGGTGTCGTTTGCATATTGGTGACACCTCACTCCAAATCTGATGACAGCTCCAAGTGGTTTCATATAGATATTAAATAGCATGGAGGACAAGACAGGACACCGCAGGACAACTTGCACAATGCCAAACAATAGCCTCCCATAACTACCTTCTGGAAATGGCCTTAGGAGTAGGATCAGAACCACTGAAGTAAAGTACCCTCAACCCCCATCTTCCTGAGGTACTTCAGAAGGATACCATGGTCAACAGTATTGAAACCCACCAAGAGATCAAGGAGAACGAGCAGGGATGCACTCCTTCCATCTCTCTCCCAACAAATGTCATCAACTAGGATAACCAAAGCAGTGCTGTGATCAGGCCTGAAGCCAGAATGAAATGGATCCAATCAATTAGCTTCTTCCAAACATATCCAAGCATCTAGTCTTAATAGTCTCTAATCCAACAGACAGCAATGCACCCAAGGTCTCAGGCAGGGGTCTTTTGGAGCCTTATGGCGTGCAAAGCATGTGCTCTACTACTGAACAAATACCCCTTCCCAGCCTGCCTACAACCAATCCTCAGGCAGAGACACATTGGCAGCCCACTCACATTTTATGTAGCATAGGTATCTGCCGCATGTACATCAGCATTGAGGGAAAGGCTGATGAAGTAAAAACAGATGTAAGCAAAACATCTGAAAATGGTCTCACCATCCACTGAGCAAGGGATAAGCCCCAGTATAAATTAGAATGGAATGAACTCATTTCTGAATGGCGTGCTATTATGTCGTAAATAAAACTTTATGGATGTCTCACAAGCCAGCTATTTACAAGCAGTCAGGCAAGACAAAAATGAAAAGGTTTAATCCCCAGGTAAAATAATACAATGATAATCTGGGTGCCCCTGGGAGGAGATTCTAAAGAGGACAATGAGAACATAGAGAAGAGTGAGCAACCACTTGACGTATTACCACTGAAAGTTCACCTACTATCAGACCCGGTTAATGTCTTCATAGAGGTTTATGGGGAACATGTCATGAACTATACCAAGTTTCAGCAAAGCAGATAACAAAATGTGAACCAAATGAGTAGGACTTACTGAAATCACACTTATTCTAAATTTCAGTCAATAGATAATCAACATCAGATGTTGCATGTCAGTTTCACTTTTTTTTTACATTATTTAAGTAATACTTTTCAACTTTCAAGTACAGAAAAATAACAAGTTATTTCTTAAAGAAGACATATCTAAGAACTAATTTGTATTTCTTTCTGTTTCTGCTACCTTTAAGCTTTCTTTCTTTCTTTCAGGACTTTTTCAAAAGGACCTCTGCAGCAAAGGAAGACAGCTTTTTTAAAAAAGAAAAAATAATGTAGTTGCCTGCACTTTAACAACAGAGATTCAAAGGCTCTGTATCCAGATGTGGCCTGTGGTGCTTACTCCTGGAATTAAGAAGCCACACAGTTTTAGTACAAAGGATATGAGAGAAACCCATCTTCTGTACCTTGGGAGGAGCCTCATCTGATCCTCCTGAATCCCAGGACACCGTAACCTGTCGCCTTGATTCCATTCTCATACGCTCCTCCTGCTGCAGCTTCTCTTCCTCCAGTATTGTACTAGGGGGGAAATAAATGTTGCACTGAAGATAAATGGCATTCTGGCTCAGAATGTAATAGATGCCGTCCTCAAGTCTCCTCCAAGCACATTCCCCAAACCAATGGTTCCAGACGGCAGACAAGTAAGGAATTTGCTAGACAAATATGTCTTCTTTTTAGACAGCAATAGAAACGGTTAGGCTTCGTAAGACTAATAGTGGGGAGGGGAAATGGGGGTGTGGGGAGAATGCCTTTGTGAAATTAGCAACTGCATTTTGAAACGCAAGACTCATAAAACATCAAGACATATGGCAATGAGAGATATATTTAGAAAGTTACGGGTGATCCCACAGAAGAACACTGAAAATATCTATATATCCACATTCCTTTTGATCTAATGGCACCAGTGTAATTATACTGAGGCAATTAATCAAGCACGTACTTGCTTGAAAACATTCATACACCACATGTAAAATAAGATTGTTGCATCTCTGAAAAGTCCGAAAGAAGCTTCAGACTTAAGAAAGACAGAAAGGTATTTAAGGTTCTATTAGTAATGTTGAATATAACATCAAATGCTTAAAACTGCATCTAAAACTCCTATTGCTTAACTTTTTACTAGTAGACAAGCTCAAACAAAAACTGTGATAGGCTTCTAACAGAGAACAGAAGGAATTTCTCCAGTAAAACAAATAAGAGTACTACCTCCTCTATTGCTCAGCTACTTACCACATCTTTCCCACTTGAAGTGACTAATTGAAGATTTGCTGCCTCTTCAGAAATTCACTCCCCTTCCTGCCATGCAAATCACCCAACTTGGATAGTAGCCATCTTGAAAAGACTTGGCATGCAGCAGCTTCCAAGATTTACTGAGCAGTTACAGTATCCTGTGCTACATATATTCTAAGGAGTTCGAAGCTGATCCGATCATTTCCACACTGGTCTCTACAGAGCCACAAACTAATCAGTTTGGCAGCACAGCAACTTTGGGTTGCCAGTCAGGAGTTTCTAAAGGCTGTTCAGGATTTATACCCTCCTCGTCTAGCTCCCCCAGTTAACCACTTGGAATAAAGTGATGAAAGTTGCCTTAGTCCTTTGCTCATTTTAAAAATAAATTCCTCCTTGATTGGCTATTAGATTCTGCTTCTCCGCTCTGCCAAATGTAAAACCACTCTGCAGTTTCTATAGGGATGGAGAAGGCAGAAACTCAGATAGCAATTTATTTCATCTGGTTGCTGGAAATAAATGGATTTTGAGCCTACTGCCCTGCAATCTCAGTAGGCTCCAAATGAACACACCCTGCTACTACCACAAAGATAGAATAAATCAGACCAAATATATTTTTTCCCCTTATGGGTCTGCTCCAGCAGCAAAATACCAGGTAAATTTGGTCTGGAGATGAACAACTGTTTTTGTTTGTTTACTTTTAGTGAGTTGAGTGTGGTTTGAGAACAAAGCACACACACATTTGCTGAAATGCTCAAATGGGTCTTGCATGTTTTTAAAACAATACAACACCTTGCAAAAACTGTTTAGCTAAGGTAAAGACAGGATAAGCTGTGTTATGTACATATTCATACATACAATGAACAGCAGTATTTCTCTCTAAATATCCCCAGTTCTCTGGGTCTGGGGTAGGGAAAGCCCATCTGTCTTATTGCTATTTGCCCCCACCTTTTGCACACCCCAGTTAACAATCCAAATCCTAGCAGCACCTTTGCTTTAAAGAGCACTGTCATGACAGCTGCAAACCTCAAGAAACTGGTCTCCATGTACACATGATGAACAAACCATTTGTTTATTTGTCTGTTGTAACAGTTGGATGGAAACTTCTGTCATTCTACTTGGGGAAGGGTGGAAGAAATAGGGGCTCATGACCACAACACACTAGCTCATTAAAAGCCACAACTTACAAGAGACAGTCAATAGCCAAGACAATGAAAAACATGTAGAGCTACAACCAGCTAAAAATGGGAATCCTGATTTCTTAGCTGCATGCCTGGCAAGCTATCTATGCACATCACCGTGGTGTCTCCAACACTCAGTAATAGTAAGTCTAAACAGATGCAGCAAGAATTCATGACATTTTTCGCTTTCAAATTTAGAATCAACCCTTTTCTTTTCTATGTATTTCTAGTTTGCTTTACAGAGGTGCTCACACACACATTGCCCTGGTTCCTCCAAAGCAACCTTGCCTGTATGCTTGCATGACAAGTTTTGAAAATGCTTAACTTCTAAAAGCTGAAGAGCCATGCATAAAGTTTGCCTTTGAGTAATGCCTCCCATCTGCCATTCCAAGGATCAATACTAGTGAACCCTGAGCTAAATCTAGCCCCTGAACCAAAAATCTGGTGCAGTCTTCATGGCTGTGCTGGTTGGGGCTGATTGGAGTTGTAGTTCAAAACATCTGGAGAAAGCAAGGTTGGTCTGCACCAGGGGTGTCCAAACGTTTTTCAAAGAGGGTCAGATTTGATGAAGTGAACATGCGTGAGGGCCGACCAAAGTTACTGACCTTTGTTTAGGTTTGAAGTTCTTGAGCATTTTTAAGATTGAAGTTCTTGAGCTTTTTTAGGATTTTACCACAGAAAATAAAAAACTGCCACAGAGGCCAGATTAAACCAACTGGCGGGCCGGATTAGGCCCCCAAAACAGACTTTGGACATGCCTGGTCTACACTGACTGGCAGACTCCAGGGTTTCAGATGTCTTCCCAATCCTACCTGAGGCTAGGTAAAGGTACCCCTGCCCGTACGGGCCAGTCTTGACAGACTCTAGGGTTGTGCGCTCATCTCACTCTAGAGGCCGGGAGCCAGCGCTGTCCGCAGACACTTCTGGGTCACGTGGCCAGCGTGACGAAGCTGCTCTGGCGAGCCGGACCAGCGCAGCACACGGAAACGCCGTTTACCTTCCCGCTATAAAGCGGTACCTATTTATCTACTTGCACTTAAGGGTGCTTTCGAACTGCTAGGTGGGCAGGAGCTGGGACCGAACGACGGGAGCTCACCCCGCCGCAGGGATTCGAACCGCCGACCATGCGATTAGCAAGTCCTAGGCGCTGAGGTTCTACCCACAGCGCCACACGCGTCCCTGTTCTACCTGAGGATACTGGGGATCAAATCTAAGACCTGGCTGGGACTGATGGGAGTTGCAGCCTAAAACATCTGGAGAACACAAGGTTGGCAGTGGTTGACCTAAAAAATAGGGTACAGGATATGGCAAGCGACATTCAAGAGGGCTTTGCCCATTACCATTCTCTGCTCCCTCCTAAAAGTGGCCTTCTGAAAAAGGATTTGTAAACCAAGGCCCAAATTCATGTGTGGAAACCAGCTGTGGTCATCGGTGGTAAGGGTTTCACACATGCTCTGAAAAACTCTCTAATTATTTTGGAAATCCAAAAGCTAGACTGAGCCATGACTCTCAGAACAGATTCCTGGTGTAACTCCCAGTCAATGCTGATAAATGAACCCCCAATTTTGGAGCCCTACAGCAAGACTTTAAAATAGGGAGCATCAAAGCAACCCTGCCCCCAAATCCTGATCTGCTGAAATGAAGGCAATCCTCAGTTGTTTTTGTCTCTGCCCTGACAAAGAAGAGTGTGAAATGGAAATGACTCTGAGAAGCTTTAATCTGCTTGAAGCAAAGGATTAAAAATAACACATAAAACTGCCTTTGTTTGGCCACTGGGAGGGACAGTCCATAGATGGGAACAGCACAATGTCTGGAGATATTTTTGACTGTGCCTTTATACAGCTGTTCTAATGCACTCTTAGCATTTTAAAGCTAGAATTCACAGGAGGTCAGGAAAGTCAGTTTGAGCCATATTTTTCCCAAACTGAACGTTATTTGTTGCACAGTAAGTAACGGAGCATGTCTTGTCTTGCAGCTTACCCTGCCAGATCTTAAACAGCTTGAAGGCATTCAACTAATTTTCTTAGCAAAGTTGACATTTTATTTGAAATAGCCATCAGAATGCATTTTTCAGGAAAATACCATTATCCAACTAGCCACAATAACCTGTGACCCTTGTCCATGCCCTAAAAGGGAATTACATGTTGTTGTATTACTAAACAGAAGGCAATCTTCTCAAAGTTCTTCAGGCTAGTGTAGTAGGACAGAGTTGTGTTTCTTAATTTATATTTATTTCCTCACATTAACTCTGGCTTACCATAATGTGTGAATTAGTCAAGAGCAGATGCAAAAAAAGAAAACCTTCTAAACAATTTGGTTTCCAAGGGCATGGAAATAAAATATTTGTAATGTGCTCTACGACTGCCCAAGGTTGCATCACCAGCAGAGAATTTTCAACCCTTGCAAGTAAAAGGGCTGACATAGCCTTTATGGAGTGAAAGCAAGGCCAAGGGATCTTTGTCCACAGAAGGGAGAAAAAAGACTTGTGAAAAATATAAAAGTTCTTCTAAGAAACAGCAATCCTCTACTCCGCCTGTTCAGGTGAAACAGGAAGCAGTGTTTACTTCTTGACACATACGTAAAATGTCAGTGTATTTTTAGCTAGAATATAGGGAGTTCAGCACCTCTTAACAATTCATCTCATCCTGTACATCTCTGCCTGTTCACTCAGTATCTGAAACCCTACACCATGTCTCTACACCAAGCACATGGGAACAATTTCTTTCTGGTTGAGGCACTACAAGGACCGAATTACCTCCTATGGGGCAAAGGGGGAATTGGCCTGACCCTAACACTTCTCATCCCAAAACAGCTAGTTCAGACGGCCTTTACAAAGACAGTGACTGGTTGTTTTTACTGTGTGACTGTGCTCATTTTTTATTCATTTTTAGGAGGGGACTTCTAAAGGCTTTTTGTTTTTACTTTTATTATTTTTATAGTGTGCTATATCGTTATACAGGGACGCAGGTGGCGCTGTGGGTTAAAGCCTCAGCGCCTAGGACTTGCCGATCGAAAGGTCGGCGGTTCGAATCCCTGCGGCGGGGTGCGCTCCCGCTGCTCGGTCCCAGCGCCTGCCAACCTAGCAGTTCGAAAGCACCTCCGGGTGCAAGTAGATAAATAGGGACCGCTTACCAGCGGGAAGGTAAACGGCGTTTCCGTGTGCGGCTCTGGCTCGCCAGAGCAGCGATGTCACGCTGGCCACGTGACCCGGAAGTGTCTCCGGACAGCGCTGGCCCCTGGCCTCTTAAGTGAGATGGGCGCACAACCCCAGAGTCTGTCAAGACTGGCCCGTACGGGCAGGGGTACCTTTACCTTTTACCTTATATCGTTATACTGCTCACTACTATTAGTGGCCACTGTCTTGGAAGCCCTAACAAAAAAGCCAGGTGAACACTATTTTAAGCAACAGAAAAGTGAGAATTTAGGGTACTATCTGCAAAGCAGTTGTAAAAGGGGTTGGAGTGCCTATTGAGCCCTTCAAATTCACATGCTCCAAGAGTCAAGCTGCAGGACTGTATGGTCAAATTCACCCTCCACAACAAAAATAATAAAAAGGAGGGGGAGGATATCAACCACAGATTCTATGAAAAAAAGGTAGATAAGTAAAACCATGGGGGAAAGGAAATAAGATGACTGAAGGTGAATTCATTCTGGAAGTAGCACTTGGTAGGTATTCAATGGGACTGACAAACATAATATGTACTGATGGGAGGCTATGAAACAGAACAGTCACACCAAATATTTGATTCAAATATTCCAAGATTATTATTTTTTTCAAAAATGCTTTTGTTTAAAATAGTTACCGTATTTTTCCATCTATAAGATGCCCCCATGTCTTTTGGGGAACTCAGATATAAGAAAATGGGGGGCAGGAATCTATCCGTGTATAAGACACCCCCAGGTTTTGGACATTATTTTTTAGGGAAAAAACCCAATCTTATACATGGAAAAGTACAGTATATCCTAAGCACAAACAAGCACATTTTTATTTCAAAATAATGCCATCGATCCCTCGCTCCATCCTCCTCCCTCACAAACACAATCCCTTTAAAGCCAATATCTTAACATAACAAGATTAGCACATAACATGAGATGCTAGCAGACAAGAAAGCGATTCTTACTTCAGCTGAGCTTTAAGTTCCGTAAATCTCGGCCGCCTGCTGGGGTCATATGCCCAACATTTGGTCATAAGGCTGTACAGAGTGGGAGGGCAGTTCGGAGGCATTGGTAACCGCTCGCCATTCTCAATGCGGCCAATCACATCATTGTTCTTCACTCCTTGAAAGGGCTTTATGCCATGCATTAAAATTTCCCACATACACACACCTGGGAAATTGAAAACAAAAAGTGAGCAGTTAACCTGAAACAAGAGTATTTGGGGGGAAATTATCAGCCAGGTTAAAGACTTAGCTAATAAAGTTTTGAAAGGATTTGTTTTCTCAGGCATACAGATAAAGGGGTGACTGAGTTGTTGAACAATAGCTAGCAATAATGAGTTGGAAATTGTGCAACCTCTCAACAAACACTTGCGTTTTTGTTCAGAAATCTGCCTCAGCAGACTACCTATCTGTTGTTCTGAACCATGAATATTCACCGTGGAATTTATGCTCCAACCACATAAAGGAAAGATATACTAGATTAACTGTAAAAAGGGAAATTCTTACTTATGTGTGCACTCCCATTTTGGGAGGAGACAGACACATCTAGGATAAAACCTATTCTCGGAATAGACAGGGTTACAGTTGCTGGGATACCAAGGGGCAAAAGGTATCTACTTTCCCAATCTAAACCCAACAAGCTACGTTTTTTCAACCATATTGTCTGGGCTTAATCTAGACAAGATGAGGGTACTGTGGGAAAGTATATATAAGATTTGGACAGGTGGACATGGCTTGCCAAAATGGCCTGGCAGGTCAAATGGGAACGTCTGGTGGGGCAAGTCTGGCCAGAAGTTCCTGCTTTATTAGAAGAAAAGTTGAACTTAAAAAAAACACAACACTATAATAACGAAGGAAGTAAATTGATTAACATATTTCATTGGCATAAAAAGCTCAACTTAATCTATATTAACAAAGCCTCAAAATGGACCCCCCCAAGTGCTGAAGAAGTGTGAAATAGTACCTTTCTTTAAGAAACATACTCATTACTACACTAAAAGGCCATGTTTAATACTTCCCTTTCTTATTAACTTATCACAAACCGAAAGCTGCCTTAAAAAAGAAGTGTGCTCTACACTTTCAGCCCCACTTACTCAAACTGGCCTTAACCACTCATTCAACTAAATTTTTGGTTAATCAATCAGCCTGTTAAACTTCACCATCCTAGTCATAATGATAAAGAATAAGCAATCCTTGTTTTCCACATTTCCCACAGGCTTGTTCTTACTTGTGGACGGTTCTTGACAGTATTTCAGTCTGAGGTTAAGTTTCAACAAAGAAAAAAAGCTGAACCAAGAGACAAAGTAGTTTCAATCGAAACTATGCTTAACATGGGTAATCCAACAAAAATTGCCTTAGGAGCTGTTAATAGCTGGGGCTTTCTACCCACAATGCCTTTCCTGTGACCAATTAAAAAATAAATTACTGAAGAAAGAATGCTCCAACTGCAATATAAAAATAATTATGAACCAAAAAGTACAAATAAATGAGCTTGTTTTTGTTGCACCATGCTTTTACTAAGCACAGTGAGGCTGATATCAACCCACCCCTTTTGGCATATGCTCAGCTTATTACAAGGGATGAAACCTCTCCTGGCTCTTGCCAAGTACAGAAATAAATACAGAAGAATTTAAGAACTTCCAGAGCCTAGCTGTATTCACACCTTTGTTTGTCTATGCAGTATAAATGAGTGTTTGTGAATGAATGAATATTTGTGTATATACGTATGTGCACACATACGCACACACCTACAGCAAGAACCACTGATATTGCATCACAATTTAGCATGGGCAAGATAACCAAGGATCGAGCTTTGTAGATGAGGGGGTGGAGTTCTACTAATCAGTATTGCCATTTTTATGCTGTTTTGCTACTCATAAAACGTCACAGCAGCTTACAAAGTAAAGTAAAACAACAACATCAATGAACACAAGCAGAACTACCACAAGAAGCAGAATCAAACACCAAAGGCTGCCTGAAAAACCTGTCTTCACCCATCTCTGTAAAGACAGAAAAGGAAGAATAAATTCCTCTTGGGAGAGAGTTGGAGAGTATCAGGAGCTACTCTACAGCAGCTACTTCAAGATAAACAACATATGCAAGGCAGAACACCACATCCGGCACTAGCTAAAGCTTCTGAGTCATTTAACAAAGCAACTTCATCACATTGTGTGTATTACTAAAGTTTAATATGAAAGCTACCAAAGCATGTCTAACAACGGCCAGGGCTATACTAGGTATCTGGCTTTTCACCCAAAGCAGGTGAAAGGCACTCCAACATGGAATCCAGGAGCAATGGTTGATCCAACAGCACCTCCAGACTACAATTCTGAACCTTTCAGGAGGGAGAGACCTTGTCCAGAGACAAGGCGTGTCCCAAGGCAACCAATTTACTGACTCTCAGTTACTGGGCCACCATGAAGCCCAAACGGCAATGGTATCCCTGCTCCCACATACGCAAATGCTCATCATTTCTTCCTATGGGAAAAGTAAATCACACGCCACAGTAAAAGCAAAATTTGCCTTCCACCCTGTCATTAGGTTGCCCAGCCTCACTGACATGGACGCAGCAGAATGATGCAATGTATGTAGGTCTGTGTGCAAAATCCAGAGGTACATTGCACCCGATAAATCCTTTAATATCCTTCCACAAGGATGGAGGGAACTTGTCAGTTTGAAATATATGGGAAATGAAAGCCTGTAAGTGGTTCACATAAAAAACAACAACCCTATAAACGGAGCTCATCATCACTTACCAAACATCCAGACGTCACTGGCTGAGGTAAAACGTCGGAAGTTGATGGACTCTGGTGCCATCCACTTGATAGGCAATTTTCCTTTGGAAGCTGGAAGGTATAAATCACGACTACTGAAGACCCGTGAACTGCTAATGCTAAAGTATATTCAGCTGATTATCTTCAATAGTATACGCAGTGTTCTTTCTCCTGGCCATTTGTAAAGATCCTTTTGTGCCGTGCTTCTCAGAGTGTAGCGTCAATTACAAAGACGAAGACCAAGGAAGGTGCCTCACAGTTGCACTTTCATGAAAGGAGTATAAGTAACAGCAGAGACTAAAAGCCTAATGTTACGGTCAAGCTGCACTGAGCCACTTGTATTGCTGATTATGATGCCCCTTTGGTAGCTGTTTACTCATCTCCTGCTGCACTCCTCTGTCCTGTCTTGCTAAGCCACTGCCTTGCGACAGGCTTTTCTGCCATCTGATCTCTTTGGTACTCACATGCACTCTGACTTCTTCCAAGTTTACAGGCCTTGTTTTTCACTAGGCTGGCCCAGAATCTGGATTGTTGTTCCACATACACCACAGAGGGCAGAATGCATGCAGCTTGGCTCCCTAACTCTCCATTAAAATAAATCAGGTGTGCAATTCTAAGGAAAGTGTGATATTTTAAACCGACAGGTGCTGAATGTCATTGGGCAGATACAATCTGGTTACTTATTTAAGAAAGCTGCAAAGCAGAATAATTTGCAGAAATAACATTTTCCTGGCTTCTTCCAAATGTATTTATACAACATTGGTTTATTTTTTAAACTGGGATGGGTTTGATTTTACTTGCCATTATACTGTGGTTCTGTATTATGTCACATGTACCATCTTAAAATCAACTGACTTAGTAAATACAATGACGCCGAGTACATTTTAGAAACCATGCCTTGCTGAACATTCCCCTTTCTTACCTTTATAATACGTACTATCTTCCATATACCGGGACAAACCGAAGTCACCTAATTTCACACAGTCCGTGGAGGACACAAGCACATTTCTAGCAGCAATATCCCTGCCAGAGGACACAACAGTTATTTCCTTTCACATAAATTTAAGGCATCAAAAGTTTTGACTATTAGCAATATTCTGTGCATTTCATCACACTGAAATCTAACATCATTCTCCCTTACTAACCCAAGTTATCTCTCCTGGTAGAAATGACAAGTGCACTACCAATATCGGACTGTTCACCTGACCTCCAGTAGGTCACACTGCTGCAACTTAGGCAAAAAGGGAGGGGAGGGGAGAGGGCACTGTGGTTCAAACACACTGGTGGAGTCAATCTGGTGCTCTTGCCAGTGTGTTTGCACCACGCCACCCCTCCCCTTCTACCCCCTGGTAAGCAGCCGTGACACAACGGACTGGAGCAGCACTAGCCTACCACCCTGTCCACACTCTGTGCACACGCAACATAGTATATGAAAGTCTGTTTAGGATCCACAGAGAAAACAATGTGAGTATGCAAGAAACTACCTTATGCCCAGCCAAATCGATGTTCCTCTAAGATAACCATCTGCAGAAGTCAGACTTTGCCCTGTTACCAAAAATTCAGTGTAATTCACTGAATTGAGACCTTCTTTATGTTAAGTGTGTGCAACACCTTCAAATCTAGGGCGCCTCTCTGCTGATCTTGCCTTATCCATGTGAAGTTGAATTACAAAATCTTCATTAGTTTCAGACTCTTGCCTCTACCGTACACACAATTTTTTCAACATGAAGAGCAATTATAGCCCATTCTTTAAGCTAGTAAAGTACCAATCCACTCATGTGCCTCTGAGTGATAGCAGGTGCTTGGAGAATCACAACATCTGGGAAGTACAAGAGTTTCCAAATTTCTGTTGCTCATACCTCTCTCACCGTATAAATCAGAACTCTCCCATTTCTCCTCATGGTGAAAAAAGCTTGCATTTCACACCAAAGAGGAAGTGCAAAATGCATTTTAGCACTACAGTAGGGAGCTTACACTTCCTGTTTCCCAAATTATTGTTCATGAAACCCCCAGTTTCAATCTCAGCTCCAGCATAAACTTAGAAGGTGGCTTTAATCCCAGGTCTAACTGGGATTTTGTGAGGATTACAAGATGGAGTGTATGGAGTCCTTGAACAAACTAAAGTAGCCTTTGCCAACCAAGTGCCATCCAGATGTTTCTGTCATCCATATTTAATGCAACATTTTATTCACTCTTATTACTTAGAAATCTGAGGGGTTGTTTCTACTGGTTTTCAGTTTAATTGCAGCAGAAAACAGCATGAGTATAGTTCTTCCTGCTCTTAAGAACACTGCTGATAAGCTCTCACGTTTTGAAAGGGTTTCAAAATTGCATTTGCAAATCGCCAGAAGATGTCTTGGCAGACTCACTTGCTGCAATTTTTTTTTTAAATACTAAAAAGCGGCAGTCCAGCAGGTGTCACTCTTCACTAAGTCTCTTGAGTGCAGCTGCATCCCCAACAGGGGAGCAGAGGGAAATGAATTTTGGAACTTCAGAGTTTTATTCTAAACTTGGGAGTATTTTTATTCACACAGTAAATTAAGTTCTAATAAATTACCGTATTTTTCGCTCTATAAGACACACTTTTTCCCTCCTAAAAGGTAAGGGGAAATGTGTGTGCGTCTTATGGAGCGAATGCAGGCTGCGCGGCTATCCCAGAAGCCAGGACAGCAAGAGGGATTGCTGCGCAGCGCTCCCTCTTGCTGTTCTAGCTTCTGACTTAGCCGCGCAAAGCCTCTTCAGGGCACGGGGAGCCTTCATCCTGCTGCCCTGAGGAGGCTTCGCGGGGCTATCCCAGGAGCCAATGTTAAGATGCAGTTCTAGATAACAAAACATTTCTCCTATCTTTAAGCAGTATAGCCAAACAGTCTGGCTGCTAAAGAAGGCAAACAAACGTATGCATTTGGGGGTCTGAAACTAAAATTTTGCAGGTTGAAGATGTCTTACCTATGTACAAATCGTTTACTCTCTAAGTAGGCAAGTGCTGTGCTAAGCTGATAAGCATACAGTATCAAAGATGCCAGATCCAAGTTGTATTTTCTTACTTGCAAAAACGACCGCAGCTTTATGGATGAAAGAGAGAGAGAAAGTTCAGGCAAAATAAAAACATAGCTGAATGAATATGTGGGGTCTGTGACAAAATGTTGCTGTCCGGGGTGCTTTTATTTATTGTTCCAAAATATTCAACACAACCCCATTTTCTGTCTCCCAAGCTCCAGAACAGAAACCAGCAGTTCAGTGACTATAATAGGTATAAAGGTAAAGTTAAAGGGACCCATGACCATTAGGTCCAGTTGTGACCAACTCTGGGGTTGCGCCACTCATCTCGCTTTATTGGCCAAGGGAGCCGGCGTACAGCTTCCGGGTCACGTGGCCAGCATGATTAAGCCGCTTCTGGCGAATCAGAGCAGCGCACGGAAACGCCGTTTATCTTCCTGCTGGAGTAGTACCTATTTATCTACTTGCACTTTGACGTGATTTCGAACTGCTAGGTTGGCAGGAGCAGGGACCGAGCAACGGGAGCTCACCCCATTGTGGGGATTCGAACCGCCGACCTTCTGATTGGCAAGTCCTAGGCTCTGTGGTTTAACCCACAACGCCACCCGCGTCCCTGACTACTAAGTATACCCAGCCTTATTTTTTCTTTTTTTGGAGGGTGAGCCTTAGTCTCCCCCCCCCCCCCCAGTTCTTTTACCTCTACAAAACCTGGGAGTCTCCCCATCCATGCCGGTATTTCCCCCTCAATGGCCACATTTGGGCTACAATACTGTTGGGCATTTATCCTGCCAAAGGCATTTGGAAACCCTTGAAAAAAAGTCACATAACAGGCCTTGCTCCCTTTTCCCACAATGTCCACCAGAATGCTCCCACGCGCTTCTTCCTACTTGTTCTTGTGGGTTTGTTGAGCTCTGCCTGAGCCCCATTCCCATAGATACACGGCAACCAGCAGCCCTCTGCTGTGATCCCTACCTCACCTTAAGACTCCCTGGGTCTTAAGAATGTTGTTGCACTACTTCCTTCATGCCTCACCCTGGGATGATGGGGCCTGATGATCACTTTCACCCACCGAGACTCTTTCTTGTTTACTGCCTGGTCTTTGTTTGACTCTTTAGAGCGGGGTGGAAGCCTGTGGCTCTCTAGATGTCGCTGGACTACAACTCCCACCATTCCTGAACATGCCCATGCCCAAACACCACTTAGCAGAAGATGTGAAAAGAGACCAAGAGGTCATAAGGCAGATATGAGCCCTGTCCACCCAATTCTGCAGCAAAAGCACTGGACTGGACTACAGCCCACAATATAGCCAAACTGGTGGCATTTGGCTGACAGCGCTGAATTGAAACCCCCGCTCCTCCACTTTACAATATTAATTTGTCAGGTGGAAGGAAGTGGCAAATACAGCAATCACTTCAGTATTTTTTTTAACAAGTAATATGAATCAAAGCATTTCAGGGGAAAAGAAGGAAGACGAAAACAGGTTGCCGGCAGCTGTTGGGAACAGCATTAAGGGGATAATAATAGAATTTCAAACAATAATGCTAAAGCATTAGAAGGGAACTGAGCTGTGTAATCTGTTACACATAACAGTTACCCTAGTTCAATTCTCAATTCCACTGTATAACCTGGTTCAAGCAAATCTATTAGGAATAGCTCTCTCTCAAGGGTAATATGGTTTTACTTGTTATCCATTAATACACATCTTGTGCACAGCATGTATGAAAGTTTTAATTTATTATCAGTTCCACTCTCTGCTTAACTACAAAGAACCCCTTTGAGGACTATGAGTCAAACATCACCAGGGTAAACAGGTGCAAATCTCCCATCACAAGCACAGCTAGGCCTGATTACTCCAGGGTTGAATTTGAACCCCAAACTGTGCAGCTGCAGAGTTTTGATGAGTGTCTTGGAGTACAATATTCAAGCAGAAAATACATGGCTGGCAAAACAAGCAGTCCTCCCAAATCTCTTTATAAAACATCTGCAAGACTTAGGCATAACAAGCTACCAAACTTTTCCTACCTCTCCTAACGTACAGAGCTCCATAATGATCCAGACGGGGTTTTCTGTGATAACGCCGATCAACTTGACGATGTGAGGATGATCAAACTGACGCATAGTTACTAGAATGGAGAAAAGTAAGCTTTGTTGTTAAGAATCACACTGTGATCTCAAAGAGGATAGGGTGGTGGGCCAATGACACTTCTGGGAACAAGAACTCAAGTTACAAACTCTGGACTAAGAAATCGGAAGCGTCAGAAGCACTTTATGTAATACAGATTGAACATGAATGCACATCACAGGTGGCAATTTAGCACCACTGATATTTCCACTGTAAGTCAGCAGTGTCTTTCAATAGGACTAAACCAGGTACTCCAACTCAACAAAATCTGTTGGGTTGAGACCCTCTAGAAAATTAGTACTAGGCATTGTGGTAAAATAAGTAGAGTAATACTGAAGCCCAGCTTCTTCTTCTTTGTAAGACACCTTAGCATTTCTTATCTAGTCACAATGTTTATGAATAATTCAGCTATTTATCCTTCATAAAGGGAGGAGGAAGAATAGTTAACTAATTAGGATTGATTCATAATGTTATTACTGTGCTGATAGAATTTAGCACTGACATGTGTATGGAGTCCACAAGAAAATCTCATTTGGTGCTTTGGTGTTTATCAGATCTTATTTATTATGAGCATAATTGCTCTATTATCAGTCTCATCAGAAAAACAGCAACACCTCACACTTGCTAAAATGTGCATCTATTTATTCATGCTGTGGAAGAGACAGCATTCTATAGCTAAACCTGGAACACCAGCCTTTTATCTCAGAACGGGCAGAGAAACATTCCTAAAACATTTATTAAACATAGCAGTTTTATATTGGTTGCTCATGCTTTTGCCGCAGTTACAAATTATGTCTTATTCCTCTGATTAAACTGTTTATTGAAATCCTAGATTTATGAATCAAATCCACACCTTCTATATGTCTAGGTTTTGAAGAGTTGCTAGATTATGCGGGGGTGAGGAGAACAGTGTTATTCCTGACAAGGACCATTGGCGTCAAACACTGCAATGTCTTTACAACTAGATTGCTGGTTGTGGTTCCTTCCAGATCTCACATAACCCCTGTTTTAAAACAGCTGTACTGGCTGCCAATTCATTTCTGGGCCCAATCCAAGGTGCCTCCAGTTTCATTTTAAGCAAAGCTTCCCCCAAATTCAGCATCTAATTACAAGTTAGTTAGGGGGAGGGAAAGCAGGAAAGAACTGAAAACTCAAGACAACCAGGTGTGGAACTCCACGGCCTTTCTCAAATGAGGTGTGTGTTTTCTACACACAGATGGAAAGTATGAGAAAGTACTTGAGTCATTTCTAATATCAGCAGAATCCTGATTTCTGGTATCAGCAGATTCAGCTAGAAAATAAAAAAGTGAAACCCGGCTTCTCAAGCTGTGCTAACCGTCTATTTGGCTTGATATGCAATTCAGGGTTTTATGTGTACATTGGTATCAGAGTAATTCAAATATGTGGCCTTAAAAACAATCTGTATATGCACATATCTGCATACAGTAAGTAAAACCCTACTTCAAGTTAATGTAAGGTTGATGGCAACAGAACAGAGTAATTGCACAAATCTGTCATAGAACGCAAAGCTCAAAATAATGAAGACGCTAAGTTTTTTCTAAAAAACAAAACTTATACATCTATGCAACCCCTGAGCATGAGCCAAACTTTGGTTATGCTTAAAGTGTGGAAAAAGTAGCTTTAGGTAATGGAAGCTGCTCTGAGGCATATTGGTGTTATTTGCTGCCCTCTCATTATACTACATTATAAACTGTAAAGAAGCCAAGGCCCCCTTCTGGAAAATTTGAATGCATATGGCCACATTGCCTCTTTAGTTGCTCCCACATTTATTTTCAAAATTGAGGCATTGCTTTATTAAAAACACAGACATTGGCTTGGAACCCAGAAAAGGCTGGGGTAACAACTTCAACATGCCACAAATGGTTCAACTTGTCAGCAGCATGAACCAGAATTGGTCTGCCTCATAATATACAAGCTACATGAAAGTGTGGTGATAAAGTTCACTTTCTAGCTGGCCACAGGTTCAGTTCTCCGTTAATAAAATGTGTGCTGCAATGACCTGCCAGAGATGTTGCAAGCACAAAAACATAAAACATGGCACTTCACAAGTGCTATAAAATTGGTGATATGGTAAAAATATAAAATACTTATTACCTTTTAGTTTCAGGATGGTTTGTGTACTTAATGCTCAGAGTAAGTCAGCTTACAGCTTTCATGATGAATTTGGGCCATTATTTACATACCTCTGACTCTGAAAATTCATCATTTAATGCTGCTATGTTTTCAACATAACGAAGAATGAAGGCTAGAAAACTTGCTCTCAAAAACAGATAACTGAATAAAAGCAGGGTTCTCAGAATTATAAGAGCATCTTAAATTTTGTGGCCATATGATACACGTTCCCCACCTTGGCTTACTGAAATGTAAAGAGGAGGTGATTTTAGAACTTACAGGCTTCTTGTAAGAATTTCTCTCGCACACTGTCTGAGGTGCAGTTTTTACACGTTTTGATTGCAACCGCCATGGCAGGGTTTTCCTGCAAGACAGAAAAACCACAATATAAAAATAATGGTCACCTCCTGTGAGTATTTGTTTCTTTGTAACTATAACCAACAACTATGAGAGAGGGTTTTTGTTTGTTTTTTGCAAGAAATCATGGTAAGTTACAAGTGTATATTTTCATTCAATTAATTCATATACATTGGCAATGTTGTTTCTAACAATGTTGCATAGAACACATCTTAAATTTTTTTAAAAACATATTTGCAACAAATCATTGCTAAGCATTCTCTCACTCTGTAATAGTTTTGAAAAACACAGAGCTTGTGAGTCATTTTGGAAGCAGACTAGCATCCACTGGTACATTTCTGGGTGATTCCTCCACCTTTGTCCAAACTTGAGACAACTTAAGAAAATGAGAAATCAAACTGACACAACTTTTAGTGAGTGATGAAAAACTCCCCCTGCAACGGCATGTTTGTGTCTCTGTGTCTGCACCCAAGCAAGTGTGCAAGCACACACACTTTAAACCCAAATACAGTAGTACCTCGGGTTAAGAACTTAATTCGTCCTGGAGATCCGTTCTTAAGCTGAAACTGTTCTTATGCTGAAGTACCACTTTAGCTAATGGGGCCTCCCCCCGCTGCCGCACGATTTCTGTTCTCATCCTGAAGCAAAGTTCTTAACCTGAGGTACTATCTCTGGGTTAGCGGAGTCTGTAACCGGAAGCGTATGTAACCTGAAGCGTCTGTAACCCGAGGTACCACTGTATCTATTTATATCCGCCACCTTGCAAGGAAATCCTACCCATTTCAGAAGGACTCTCTAGGGTTCTCCCCATTTTATGTGATTTCACATATGGGGAGTGGGGAATGGAACCTGTATACAAATTACCTCAATTTTTGTGTGAAATGTGCAGCAGTAACAGTAGGCTGTGTATGATAGCAAACAAGTATTTTAATGGACAACGAATTATAAGGGCTGCTTCTAACTTATTTGAAGACACAGGTACAAACATGTAGGCTTGGACAGATTAACACGAGCAACATTTAGCCACATTATGTAAAGTTCTCTCTCTCTCTCCCCTCCGCCCGGGTAGATCCCAAAATGTGGTGTTGAAGAACTACTGTCCTGCCCTATACCCTTTGACTTACAAGGTACCATAGACTTTTAGCTTCTTCAAATACAAGTTCATGAATAGGAATGAAGGAACATGTCATGCACTTCAAGTAATAATGTAAGGTAAAGGTAAAGGTACCCCTGCCCGTACGGGCCAGTCTTGACAGACTCTGGGATTGTGCGCCCATCTCACTCAAGAGGCCAGGGGCCAGCGCTGTCCGGAGACACTTCTGGGTCACGTGGCCAGCGTGACATCGCTGCTCTGGCGAGCCAGAGCCGCACACGGAAACGCCGTTTACCTTCCCGCTGTTAAGCGGTCCCTATTTATCTACTTGCACCCGGAGGTGCTTTCGAACTGCTAGGTTGGCAGGCGCTGGGACCGAGCAGCGGGAGCGCACCCCGCCGCAGGGATTCGAACTGCCGACCTTTCGATCGGCAAGTCCTAGGCGCTGAGGCTTTAACCCACAGCGCCACCTGCGTCCCTGCCAAGTAATAATGAAGGCTCCACAAATAATCAGAAAGCCCAAACTAAAGAATTCTATCCCTGCCAAGCCATGTGAAGCAGTAAGACAGAATGATATTTCACTTCCCAGGTCAGAGGTTGGCTCCAGACAAAGGTGGTGGATCTCCTTTGTAATTCTTGGTTAGAGCATGGTGCTGATAACACCAAGGTTGACGGTTAAATCCCCATACGGGGGTCATTTTCAACTCTACAGTTCTATGCATAGCTATCAACTTACAGATTTGAAAATAAGGGACCAGCAGCCTCGAAAATAAGGAATCAGCAGCCAAAATAAGAGATTTTCCGGACACAGGTATATTCAACTTCTGAGCCCCTCCGAGCCAAGGGCAGTAAGCCCAGCCAGCAGCCAAACGAAGCCTCAAGAGGTGGTTCCCACAGCTCAGCAACCCAGCAAAGGGGATGCAGCAAGGAAAACCACCACCACCTCTCCGCTGGGAAGTGCTGAGCAAAGGGGAGTCCCCAGGCAACGCAGCCGATTTGATCGGCACAAGGCATGCAAGCTCCACCCCCCCCCCCAGTCGTACTTAGACTCCTTATTGGGTGAGCAATACAGCCAAGCAACACAGTTGAAGCCTTCCTCCTCCCTGGCCGGTAGGCAGGGAGGGAGAGGAGCTGCTTTCTTTGAAACCCGGGAAATTTAAGGGACATCATCAATAAGGGACAGCAGCGGGACACAGCGCTGGGATAAGGGACTTTCCCGCCACACAAGGGACGGTTGACAGCTATGCTTCTATGATTCTTTCACTACTCTTACTGGATAAAATAATAAATGTTTATCCACCAAATGTATATAAAACACAGTGTTTTCACAGAACGCATAATTACAAGAAAGAGAATACACTTTAAGAAAAAGTATGAAAACAATAAGGATACCTACTGGGGTCACGTAAACTCCTTGATGAACGTCTCCAAACTGCCCTTCACCAATGCAGCGTCCCAGTTCAATCCGTTCTCTCTGAATCTCATAATCCCTGGCTATTGAAACAGAATCCATTTAAATGTCAATCTACTGATGAAAAGCTTTCAGCTGAAATAATCCACAAGATGCCAAAAAATTCAAAAGTAAGCCGCACAAATGATTGGCATTTGAAAAACAGATTAGAATTTGCTGCACGCAATCTATAAAAATACGGTCTGCACAGCAGAATCCTCTTAAACAACTGTTCGAATGAAAACCCTGAAAAGAATGCTGTGAAATCCAGACGTACTGAATTAGTTCCAATGTGTTTAGTTATTATTAATGCAATAAATATAATTAAAACATCTTAATTGGATTATGACCTACAAGACCACATGGAAAGAAATGCAAGTAGCCTAGATTATATGGGTTAGCCTCCATAAACAGTATGTTTAAGAGTTCTCTGCTATATTGTCTTTTGGGTGCCTGAGGCTGGAATCCTTTGCACAATTACCTGAGAGTAGGTTCCACTGAACCAAGTGAGACCTACTTCCAAGTAAACATTAACAGGATTGCACTGTTAAACACCAAATCAGCCTGGAGTATTTTTAAAGAGGTGCAAGGAAGGAGATAATAAAAAGAACCAGATATTTACAAAAGCAACACCTAAATTCTGGTGATATTTGATGCAAAATTGACATAATGAGATTGTGTATTATTTATTACTTTTTTCTATAGTTTACTGCATATTACTAAGAAAACCAGTGGTTTCCTAGAGCATGAAGCAATGTATCTCCAATCAATTCATTTATTTACTTGGAAACATGCTTTATTTCTCATTTCTGCTGCCAGCTACCTCCAAAACAAGTACTTTAGGTCTTATTCTATAACACTTCATGTACAGTATTTGTAACAATAAGTGAGGACAGCTCACACGATAAAAATGGGCTTAATATGTCCTACACATTTTTTAATTGACTAATGCATTATCCTCTTTAAAATCCCAAAGCTATCAAATATATTGGCTAAATTCTCACAATCAAGCTAATTAATATTTTATATTAATAAAGTCAAGGTATTTTTAAAAAAAGACACCATCACATCATTCCAAAGTTGCAAGCACAGAGATTATTAAAGGATCTCCTGTTACCTTCATCTATTCCATAGCTTTCTGCAGTGCAATTAAGAGAAAAATCAAACACTTCCTTAGAAATAGCTTCTTCAAATTCATAAAACACTTGGAAAATACTTCTAATATTTAAAACCCACAGAGACTTTGTATATTAATTTAGTGTGAGCCCCACAAGTATAAAATCTTAATTTCTTTTTGCCACCATCTTCATGACCCAAAAGAGACAAAGATGTCATTGGTAATCCCTGTTCCCAGCCTTTATTTGCAAAGTGCAGCATGTTTTAGGATAGGGCTTCAGAACATGCAGTGCTCACTTCTGAGATCTACCCTCTCTCGTTACTATGGCCCAAAACAATAGAAGCATCCAACCAGCCCCACACCCAACCCTGCAAGGGGTTTTTATTTATTACATTCATGTCCACTCTTCTTTCCAGGGTGGCCTACATAGATCCAAGTTCAGCAGTTCACACAGCCATTTTCCCTCCTTTGGGAGGAGGCTGAAAACTTGCACTTGCAAACTGATATTTCCAGGGGCTAGCACACATCTGGTCTCACAAAAGGAAAAAAAGAAAGAGGGAAGAGACAGAAGCACTCATGGACCTGGCTTGCCTAGGCAAGTTCTGAAGTCGACCAGTGCCACAATATCCAAGACTGAATTTAGCACTAAAGCAGCCAAGCCAAAGCCCCATTAATGCAATGCTGTTTGTCACTGGGCTGTATTTCAGACTGCAGGCAGGATTCAAGCGATTGAATGCTCCCCCCAAATACTCCTTCAACATATAAACAGGGTCTGCCGGTGGCATGCTAGCTGCAGACATCCAATGTGGGGAAATCATTCAACTCATTTGAGCGCTCCCCTGAAATGGTACAAGCTAACAACAGATATACCACACCAAGTTTTTCCTCATGCATTTTAAATTTTAATGGTTTACGTGGTGTCTACAGTTCTTCATTTTCTAACCTGATGGGTTCACCCCCCCCCCTTAATTTCTACTAGGGTGTTTAATTGTTAGCTTTGTTTCATGAATCAAGCACAGATAGAAGAAGAAAACAGAGTGTAAATCCTATAAGAATATTCTTGCCCATAACATTTCCCTTTTAAAGCCATCTGGTTTTGAAATGTATCGATCTTCTGACCAATAAGTTATCTAAAACCAATTGAACTAACTGAAGCCAATGGATCTCAACTGGGTTAATTGCAAACGGCTTGCTGATTGCTGTTCTGAAGTTTATGAATACAACAAACTCCAGAATGAACATTTTACTTACTTGAGGGCATGGTATAAGTATCTTCTTCATCTATAATCTCTGCATAGTCATCCGTTTCTGAAAGGAAGGAATCAGAGAGTTTGTAGGAGGATTGACATTTTGGGGGGTAGGGATGCTGTCCCTTTCCCATTTAAAAAGCAAAAACCTGTAGCCTTTTCAATCTTCACACAAATCTGCTTAGGCCACCATGACTAAAGCTTCCCCATGCACCAAGTTATTCATGGAAATGAAGATGATCTCATTGCCTACTACATTACACCACACAGACTTGTTTTTCAGACATTAGAGACAATTTGAATGCATCTTTTATTAAATAGTAGACAGTTCCCCTATTTAGTTCTATTAGTCAAAATATGAATTAAGTCCTGTCTGTATCATCAATTGAAATTTCCAACTACAAGGCTCATTATAATCCAATGGTGTGGGACAGGAATATAAATCAAGACCCTTTCTAAGAGGTGCAAACAAGCAAGAACTTTGTATATCTTATGCATTATTAACAATTTGAGGATGAAGGATCCACTAGCAGCAAGAGTCTGATGTTTAGTTTCAGTCTAGCACACTATGGAGTGATCTGTTCCCTTAAAACAAAAAAACAGAAAGATGGATTGTACATCTACATGAAACCACTGAGGTGGCCAGGTTGCTCACGGGGGCAAGACAGTTTTGAGCATATTACACCAAGCCTGGCCTGACTGCACTGGCTGGGCCCAATTTTGACCTAAAAAGCCTTAAAAGGCTCAGGACTGCAATACCCCAAGGACCGCCTCTCTCCATATGACCCTACAGACCCTGAAATCATCATCATCATCATCATCATCATCATCTTAATGTGCCTCCTTCACGAGAGATCCAGAAGATGGCAACGTAAGAAGAGGCCTTTTCTGCAGTAGCTCCCCATTTGTAGAATAGTCTTCTCATGGAGGTTCGGCTGGCACCTTCATTATATACCTTTAGGAACCAGGGGAAAACACTCCTCTTCAAACCAATCTTGCTATTAACATCCTATTACATTTTGAATTGTTTGTGGGACGGGGGATAGGGGTACGGGGAAGGGGGTTGAAGGTGCATTGTGTATCTTGTATTTTTAATCTTGTATTTTGAGAACTGCCCTGAGATCTACAGATGAAGGGCAGCATACAGATTTAATAAATAATAATTGTAAATTCCATCTGCAAATGAATTTGATGGCTCATATTTGTCTAGATTATTCAAAATTTATACAGAAGTAATTCACTGGGAACTAAGTAATGTTAATTTTAAGAGTGGCACCAGGCCCGTTGCCAGACCAATTCTGTGCTACCAACCCTGCTGTGTGGGAATCCCTTGCATGATCATAGTGCCTGGAGACAGTCAGGATATGCATCCATGGCAGTGACCAGAGGAGAAATGACCGCTGGGAGGAGCGCAGAGAGAAGGAACACGATGGTACATCTGCAGTAGCACAACCAAACACCCTCATCTGCCCCAGCTGCAACAAAACATGTCTATCAGCCTCTACAGCCACAGCAGGTGCTGCAGGGGGTTGGACTAGATGATCCTCAAGGTCCATTCCAACTCTACAATTCTATGATTCCTATCATGCCAGATCTATTCCACTCCTGACACTGATCTCTTAGACCTCTAGAAAGGAGTGGGAAGCAGATGAAGACTCACACATTCTTGCCCACTAACTGGGATAAATATCTGAAAGCCTGCACTCTCACCCCAAGCCCCCTCTATGAAGACAGTACAGTCAGACCTTGGGATAAATACGCTTCAGGTGGAGTGCTTTTGGGTTGCGCTCCGCAGCGACCCGGAAGTAATGGAGTGTGTTACTTCCGGGTTTTGCCGCTCGCGTATGCGCAGATGGTCTAAATGACGTCACGCGCGTGCGCAACGAAACGCAACACGCGCACTGTCGCGTCTTACGATCTGTTCAGGATGCGAACGGGGCTCCGGAACAGATCCCGTTCACATCCCAAGGTACCACTGTATGTTTAGACCACAATTCCCAAAACATTTGCTCATCTGTTCATTATAAACACTGCATCTTTATAAAAAGTTAAAAAACACAATAGGGTACATAAGCTACTGTTCTAAAAACTTGCTGGTGAGAAAGTGTCAATGTTTTCCCTTGATACTTGTGTGATGAGCAATTCTGGACCACCAAACCTTGTCTCTTCTCAGCCTCCAAACTCCGGTGACATATCCTGGCCAAGCCTAAGTGCTCCTCTGAAAGCTCTTCACCAATTATCATATTTTTTTGCTTTATAAGACTCACTTTTTCCCTTCTAAAAAGTAAGGGGAAATGGAGCGAATGCAGGCTGCGCAGCTATCCCAGAAGCCAGAACAGCAAGAGGGATTGCTGCTTTCACTGCGCAGCGATCCCTCTTGATGTTCTGGCTTCTGAGATTCAGAATATTTTTTCTTGTTTTCCTCCTCCAAAAACTAGGTGCGTTTTGTGGTCTGGTGCGTCTTATAGAGCGAAAAATATGGTGCTTTTTGAATGAATATACCGCCCCCACCCCCCCAAAAAAGTGGTACTATCAATTGTGAATGGAGCAGATTAATTTAAGTGGTTTGGTATCTCTGCATTAAACATGAAAGTGGGATTTTGTCCCTTTCCCCATTATTGGTTTTTTTTGGGGGGGGGGGGCACTGATTTAGATGTATTTTTTCCACTTAAAACTGGTATGCTCTGTAACAGAGACCAAAATGTAAGACCCTTCAGGTCTTTTCATCTCATTCTATCTTTTGAGTTCAATCTTCTGATTATCCCAACTTTTTAAACTCGCCTTCAATCTTGGACTTCTGTGCATTCACTATTTATTTCGTCTCCTTGATCTACTCATTCTCCCTCTGCCACCTTGGGTGACTTACTCCTTGTCGTTCCACCTCCCTGTAGCAGCCTTTGACCACACCTTTCTTTATGCTCAGTCCTCCCATTTCTTCAAAGCTCCCTCCACTATCAGTTTTCTGATACTCAGAGATGCTGAAAAGCATCTCTTCACCAAATCTCACATCTCAGTGGTAAAAACTGCCCCTCCTTCATTTGATCTGTTCCCAAGTTCTACCACTTCCTTTCACTTTGCTGTATCATCTCCTCCCCGCCCCCCGCCCCCCCCAAAAACCCCAACCCTCTCTGGCTCTCAGTAAACAATTCAAATGCTCACCCATATCCAGATTCTCTCAAAAGCATAATTGCTAGAGATTTCCCGTTCTATTTGTCAATTTACTTTCAGTTCTTTCGGCGTAGTGTAGTGACTAAAACCTTATGACTGGATCTGAGAAACTCAGGCTAAAATTGTTTCCAAGCCATGAAGTTCACTGGGCAGCCTACAACCCAGGCTCTATCTCAGCTTAACCTTCCTTACATTGTTGATGAGAGGATAAACAAATATAACCCCACGTAACCCCTGAGTTCCTTGGGGAATGGCAGCATGCTAACATGATACATAAAATAAAAATCCACCTTATCTGTTTCCTGCTTTGCACAGCCCAGCACTTAATCATTAGCTGCTGTTGTCTCTAAATTAAAGCACAGATAGAAGCAGCTGCAGCTGCCATGCTGTCTACTCAGTAGTATGCCCTGTTCAATTCAATGGGGCTTACTCCCAGGTAAGTGGGGTTAGGACTGCAGATTTATTCATCAATAAGTAGGTTTAGCATAGTGGCAATAGGATGCTATCCTCAAATAGGATTATGGCTGAACATTGCACAACCCTGAACATGTAGCATTTACCATATAAAAGCATATTTTAAAAGCTATGGGCAAATCTTCCCAATAGAGAGAAATAAAGCATGCTTTATATGCTTGGTATTATTTTGCTTTCACTTTATTACTCTTACACAGTCTTAGGGGTGGGCTTTTTCTTCACTCTGTGCAGAAGAAAACAATGCAGAAAGGCATGCGTGGAAAGGGTATAGCCAATTCTAGCAGCACATCTCTACAAGCCACCCTGGCAAATGTGGCCACGAGGCTGCTTCTGGCTGGCATCATAATCAAAAGGATGTTTCCAAAACCAGACATTGTGATCCCTTCCTTGCATAGGTGCTGTTCTACTGTGGTGGGGAGCAAGGCAGCCCCAACACTGCAGACCCTCTAAAAATAACGAAGTGCTCAGCATTTGAAGGATGATTAAGATTGCTATAGTATAGTATCTAAAGTAAATGTTAATTTCTCTCTCTCTCTCTCTCTCTCTCTCTCTCTCTCTGTGTGTGTGTGTGTGTGTGTGTGTGAGAGAGAGAGAGAGAGAGAGAGAGAGAGAGAGAGAGAGAGAATATAACAGACCATTCCATTTCCCCCTGGTTATTTTACTTTTCTCTTTCACGAACTGGAGAATTCGTATTCACCCCAGGGAGACAAATTACTTGCATTGGAAAGAAAAACGTTTAGCTTTCTCTGATACTGCTATTATGCTATAGCAAATATAAGCAATTCTTCATTTCGGAAGGCCTAGGAATTGCAAAGCCTTAATAGTGGCTCAGGGATGTGAGGCAGTGGGGTCTAGCACCAGCAGAGGGGGCCAGTTTTAAAGAAGCCGTCTAATGTAAAGAAATGCAGCTCTTCACTGGCTGCTGTTTGAGATATTCTTAATAACTTGGGTTGGGAATGGAACTTTTGTTTCTGTTTGGTCATTCCAAACAGATTCTCAGCACCACTCCAGAAGCCACACATAGAGTCCAGCCTGCACTTTGCTCTTTCTTCAGTATTTCAAGTTCAGCGCGTATATTTGGGGTGGGGTGGGGGGAATGGAAATTCTCCTTTTGGAATTAAGCTAGATAAGCAGCTGCACATCTAGTTTCCTGGTTGTCCTCCATAAATTCCAGTGTAATATCCCTCCCCCAGTTCCAGTTTCAGGCTTGACACTGTGGTGTCAAGATGTGAGGTAGGAAACACAAGATGTTTCTGAGAAGGAAAGGGAATGTAGATGCAAAACTATCATTTGGAACAGCAGTCACATTTAATGTAAAGCCAACTTCAGCCCTCATCTGAAGGGTTTAAAGACAAACAAACAACTTATATAGCACTTTGTTCTGCGTGACACTGTGGAGTAGCAAGACATAAAAGCCAGCCTTAGGACTACTTTGATTTTTTTTTTAAATGACATTAGCAGTAGATCAGCATAAGGGGCTGTAAAACTGCATGTTAGTGACAGACAGACTGAAATAGGTATAGATATATAACCACATATTACCGTCCCCACTAATTTCATCTGTTGATCCGGGTGGCATGCAAAGAGAGAGAGAGAGAAATGCAGGGAAGGGGAGGGACAAAAGGGGAAAGAAATGGGAAGATATAGTATTAGAATCACAGGAAAGTCAAACAGAATAGCAAAATCATATGCAGTCATCTTACATGCCTAGCTCAAAAGAGATCTGATAAAGGAAGAGGAAATTAAGGGAGCTCACTGGAATTCCTCAAAGCATAGGACAAAATGCAAGGAAACAACATGGTGGTACAAATTTCAAGTACATTTCTGGGGAAAGGAAACTTAAGCGGCTGCGCTTCATTACCAGTGGCATCAATCTGCTACGGGACAAGAAAGCAGAATAAAAAGGAATGAGTAAGCCCATGGGGCATACCGGCCTGATGCTTACGAAAACTTTCTCCTGTAATTTAGATGTTCCCTTTTACTATTATTTAATGCTTGTACGAATTTGTGCTTGCAAAATTTGCTGTCACGTGATGCCAAAATTTGAAACTACTAAATACAATCCACGTGCAGAATTTTAGTACTAACTACAGAAACAGATGTCTAACCGTCCAGCTCAAAAGATAATGTGCTGCAAACACCTGCTCATTAGAGGAATGGTGAAAGTTTGCCTCTCTTCACCCCTAACTCCCCACCAAAGCCCCATCTGTCAAGGACCAACACCCAGGGCTCAGGCACACTCTATGTCCGGGGCTAAAAGTACTCCTAGATTGGTGCAAGTCTTTCCCCTCAGCCATGCTTTTGGTTCTCTTCCTTGAGCAAATTTCTTGCATTTGAGGATACTGGAGCCTCCCCCTGTCCAGCATGCTAACATGAAGGCAAATACCTGTCCCACAGTAAGAATCCTACAGTAGCAACGCCTGCACATGCCTTTAGACCTATGCAAAGCATTACCACAATCACTTACTAACCTAAGTGACCTCGATGCACTTTAATAGCTACTAATTTCTATGACATTAAACTGCATGCTATACCAGGGGTCCAAGAATATGCTGGCCCAAGTGGACCACCGAGTAAAAGATTTGCAGAGCTTCTTCACTTCCATTGCCCAATTGTTTTGCTTACATAGTGTACCACATCGGTACAAAGGCGGCAGCATCTACACTTGTTAAAAATATTTCCTGCGAGGTGTGTATGTGTGTGTTGGGAAACGCTCTAAAATTTCAGCAGGATTATTCTTGGAACTCTGCTTCACAATTTTACTCCAACCTCAGGTGAACAAAACTGCAACAGAGTTAGTATTGTTCAGCTTTCGGGTTAGTCAGGAAGCCTAATGCAGAGCAGTGCAGTAGTACCCTTAGGTGGTGACTCATGGGAACAGAAGACGAAAGGGAGAAAGTGCCTGGCTTTCTTTGCTTTATGTTGACAGTGATTGACTCCTTTACCAAGAAGCGGAAAATAAAAAGAAAGAAAAATCATTTGGACACAACAGAAGATTGACGTATCAGCACATCTGCAAGGAATGAACACCAGAATGCAAAAGTTAAATGTTAAATTTTTATCCTTTCAAGGGATAGTCAACTACATGAAATATGTCTTTCCTTCCTTTCAATGGGTATTATTACAGAAATGAATATTTTACTTCTACTTTGCTTTTTGAAAAGGGGTTTATCAAACAGGGGCTGTTAAAAGCTCAACATCTGTAAGCTCTTGTTTACAGCAATGAGCAGAACACGTCGTTTTGGTGTATGAACTGGCATAGATTACAAAATTGACAATTACTAACAAATCTGGATATTCACATGACTGTGTGTATGAACATAGACACAATAACAACAAATGCAAATGTTTCACTCATCATTAAGTAAAAGATAAGGAGTGAGAGTATTTTCTTTTGCCCTAAAGAGGCAAAAACTTATTTCTGTAAGACCTGACTTCAGCTCCTGGGGTCTTTCTTCACCTCCAGCTTCTTATCCCTGGCCTTTATATAATAAAAACCATAAGCTTATGCTGGTGCGTACCACAAGGAGATCTGCCAAATTCTTTTGGATCCACAAAAGTGGAGGATTGGACACTGATAATACAGAAATGGAAGGTGCGTAGGAAACATCTGAAAAAGTAGCAGTCCAACAGACCAGTCAGACACATGCTTCCATTTCTCCTTCTAAACTCTGACAAATTATGTATGGGAAAGGGTATGAGGAAAGGCTCTAGTGTATTTAAGTGTAAGCCTAATGCCGTAGAACAGGGGCCACCACCCCCAACCCCCCGTTGCCATGATCACCAGTGTGGTGGCCTCGCACTTGGTGGAATGCTTTTCTCTCTGAGATGTCTGGCCTTGCCACTATATATATTTTGATGTCAAGACAAGACAGGCATTCTTGCACAAGCCTTTTGAGGTGGAATATCTTATATGGTTTAACTGTATCAATCTCCATGCAACCCGCTTTGGAACCTGTTCTTTGTACTTTGCTCTGTCTCCTGCACTTTGTTTAGCAGCACCACTCTTTCTGATTGAGACAACCAAGAATCACAGGGGCCTCGTCAGCTCACAGTACAAAAATTGCAGTGGGCTATCAAAAAATCATGTGGGTGCTTTGCTCTCTTAGCTATCACAAGTAGACAGACCGAGCATGTTTAAAGCATGGTCAGCAGGGAAAAAAATCGTAATCTCCAGAAACAGATGGCAGTTCAACATTTGCTTATCCTTCTTAAATCACTTCTAAGGACTGTGTGGTACTGAAGATGCAAAACATTTTTCCCTATTCAGGGATACTAATATTCCCAACAGCAACGTGCATTTTTCTTTCAGTTCATTCAATGCCACACAGGACCTGATTACCAAACTATGCTGTTTAAAACAGGTAGTCGACCATGCATTCCTTGGGCTTTCCTCTTGTTGCAAAAGGATAGTCATGGGACTGTATAATATATATATGGTTTGCACAAGTGTCTTAAAACGAAGGCATCTGAGCAACTTGAATACACTAAAGGAATAAGGCAATGGTTTATTTACTGAAAGATTTATAAACTGCCATACAGGACGATTGCTCTCATATGTAATTTCGAAATAAATATATTAAGTTAAAATAGAAGATGCTAAGCCAAATAATGGTTCTGCTCAATTCAAAGCAGCTCAACACACTTTACTCATCTCTAAGGAGATGGGGGAATGGCAGGGAGCAACTTGATTAACATGTGCCACTGTCTCCCTGTATGAGTGAATTTGGAGGACAGTGCTGCTTCTGAATAAATGGCAGAAACCAGAAACAGAATTCCAGTATTTGATTATTATATTTTCATATAGATGCTTGGCATGTAGACCCGCACTGCTTCAGTGACAGATTTAGACATTCTACTCAACTCCACTGTAGAAGTACTCTAAAAAGGGGGTGGAAGGGACAGGAACATTTTGCTCTGTGGTGTGATTAATTTATTTACATCTTCATGTGTTGAATACCACACGCTATAAGGCTGTGACTTACAGATAACACTGAGTGAATGCACATAGCATTTCAAGGCCAAACGGTAAACACCATGTGGAAACCAGGGCAATTCTGTGCATGCATTCCCCGTGAAACAGTCACACTGCCCATTATTCAGTGATACTTTTGTTTGGTGACCTTGTTCTTTAAATGGCTGGCAGCTTTTGCAGAACTTCTAGAACACTTGGATTCATGCACGATAAAGAAGAGCAATGCTGATAAAATCAAAGAGTATCATTCTGTTTTTGTGTTTTTTGGTTTTGATGGGAAAAGTGAGGCTTATCTATAAAACCCTGCCTCGCTTTAAGTCTCTGGGCTACAAGTCACTTTAAATATCAAATGACAGCTCTCATTCTGCAGTTTGGGATGGCATCACCACAGCTGGTTTTGCACATTAGACTTTGTGCTGTTAAAACTCTGCTAAGCTAGAGAAGCCAACATTAATTGTGCATTGTGTGCATCTGTTGCTTTCATTGTTCAGTGTCATTCAGACATATTCATTGGGAAAGTGTGCCTCTTTTATGTGATTGCATGAAACACAACTTCCTTTGAAGCTAGTTGGTACATTTCGAGAAAAACCCAAAGAGACTATCTCCCCCTGAAAAATACTATGCCCAAACTACCATATAATTTTCACACTAACGATCTGTTCCTGAGGAATGAATTCAACATAACAACAGCCCATGCCAAAACCTGAAGGAACTATACTATGACTTGAAATTATTTTGTGCAAATAATGGTTAGTAGTAACAAAATCTGTATGAGTCATTAGAGCTGTTCCAACATTTCTACACAAACTGGGCTTTAATGGTTCATAACAAAGTGTTTAGAAACTGCAGCCCAATGGCTGAATTGTTAAGGATTTAAAAGTTATCCTTCTGTGTTTTGGCCTGTACTCCTTAGACTTTGCTACATTTAAGAATGCATCCAAGCTGCTCTAGTGAAGTGGTGATGGATTTCCCAGTTGGCTCTCCATTGTTGTAATAAGAGTTCTCTGTTTAAACAAGAAATTGGCCAGTAGTTTCTTCAAGAATCAAGTGTAATTAAATCCAGCTGTACAAGCCAATAAAAAGGTTGATGTGAAAAGCAGACTGACCAAAAAGAACAAAAAAGAGCCAGAACAGAAAAAAGCATAATCCTGCATGCACAATCTCATGTCTAGATAATGGTACATAGAGCAATCAAACTTATAGACTTCAGTTTGATATGCATGTTGACACTATCCACCCAACTTCTCCATGTTACACAAACCATTATTCATGAACGTGTTGCATCTACAGATTTAATGTTTTTAAAGACTTGAGACCAACTTTGATGCTAATTTATGAAATGGGACCTTTTAATTTCTCAGCATAGATGGAACAAATTCTCTCTTCTGATCCCTGTGTGTTTCCTTCCCTTCTCCTCTCAAAACAACAAGTAAACCAAGGGGTGGCTAATCTGGTTTGGCCTCAGGGCTGCACTTGCCCTTGGTCAACTCCTCCCCTGCTCCTTGCTGCACTTGGGGCAACAAGCCACAAGACTTGGCTTGTTGTGTCATCTGAACCCAGGCTCATGTTTCTCTCTAAACAAACCATAAGGAGTAGCCAAGGCCTGTTCTTGGCTTAGTACTCCTGGTTTGTTTGGGGAGAGAAGTAGGGGAGGACTGTTCATGTTCAACTACGGTCTTCTTTTATTATTTCCACAGCAATTTTAGCATGTACAATGCTTTTTGGTTACAATTATTCTCTTATAGTAGCCACATAGTGATTAACATTCTGTACACAGAGATTGAAGCAAATATGTGCAAACTGACAAAAGCAATAGAATAATAAATAAGGATAAAACTCATTATCACCCGCGCCTATTTGTCAAACCTATTTCCAAGTGTTGCAACCTGTCCAGAGTCTCCATGTGAATCCACTGAATTCTAGGATTTTAACCCAGGTCTAAATACAACACATTTCCTACTGAACTACAGCATTGGCCGAACAGTCCTAAGTTCTCCAGCCTCTAAATCTTCCGCTCTCAGCAAGGATCACTACTTTATGTTTTGGTTTGAAAAGAATCCCAGAGTGATCCTAGTATTTGGCAACTCTATGCAAACAAGGGAATTGCAGCAGATTATAATGGAGCACTTTATTAAGCCAGTAATTCACAGCCCTATCAAGTTCTGTTGCTGATGACTAAATCCGTGTAGATACAGAGCACATGCACACATTTTATTAAAGGCAATGATATAAGATATTGCAGTTTTCATTGAGTTGTATATTCCGCCCTCTATGATAGCCCTTGCATAGGTGAATCATGAAGGGCAGGGGTAGCCAACAGGATGCCTTCCAGTCAGGGCTGGTCAGGGATAAAGGGAGTTGTAGTTCAACAGAAACTGGAGGGCACCAAGTTGGCTACCCCTGGTTGAAAAGTAACCTGCACATAAGCAATTCAATTATGTACTGTAATCACTTTTCATCTAAGCTTCATATAAGGAGATGCCTTTGTTAAACAAAAAACAACAAAAAAAAACCCCAGCATATCCTCCCCCTCCCAGCCTTCAAAGATATTTTGTGAGGAAGTAAGCAAAGGCTTTAAAATATTTAGCAGCAGAGAAGTATATATAAAATTACCGAAATAAAACTGTCTTCATAGGCAAAGTTACTGCAGGTCCTACCTGATACAGAGACTGTATGCGACCGTATTCCTTGCTTCTCGTTGTTGGCCAGCCTGTAACACAAGAGTTTAAATCTGTGAATGCTGTACATTGTAGCTCAAGAGAATTCATTCTAACAGGGCCAACCCATTTTCTACAGTGAAAAGTTTTGGAGGAGCAGAAAGTTGTCTCTACCATTATGAATCCACCAGGGGTGGGGGTGGGGGGAGAGTAGAGGGAATGCTATGAGGAGCCAATTTTAAACTCGATTCATCTTGACCAAGTCAGAAGAGAATAGCTTTATAAAGAAACTGGGTTAACAAGCAAGAGTTTAATTTTGAATTGCTTTTATTCCTCATTTAGTGTTACCCCAATTCAACACTGTGTCTACTTCTTATATGTGAAAGAGGGCTATGTTGTCTCTTTATTACACGTCTTATTATCTCTCCTGTTAAGTATGTAGGGCATATCCTTCTTAAATACTATTTCACCCCTGGGGGGGAAAACTTAGTAGGCTTAGTGCAGCTAAGAATTTATCCATTATCAATCTATTAACTTCAGTGGTGGTTGTACATCAAGAGAGTTTTAATCATGAAACAGTATGAGCAATTCATAAACAGATTAAGTCTGCAATATTTACATTTACTTGCACATAAGTCCCACTGAACTCAGTAAGAGATATCTGAGTAAACATGAGCAACAATGAACTACAAAACTGTGACCACCAGTCTACAGTAAAGTAACATACACTATGCTAAAATGACTGTTTTATGACATAAAAATATATAACTGCATAAATAAAAAACGAAGCTCAGCAAAAGGAAGCCTCTTTAGATTTAGCATGCTGTGTAAAGGGAGTGTGGAGTTACAAGTGGCCTCACAGCATTTTGTTTGTGTGCTGCCAGAGGGAGGTGAGGGGCTCCTACATTCACAGCAAGAGAAATTAAAATATTCATTCTTTGGAGACCAGGAAAAACCCAGAGTAGTTCTCCAAGCAGAACAGGATTTTACTACAACTTTAGTAACAACTACTTATATTGAAGCCTACCAGAATCTTTCAGTGGCTGATTGACCTGGTCTAGCTTGTGTAGAGAAGAGCATTTTGAGTACTAAGTAAAATCTGGGTGGGGACAACTTCAGATTATGGTACGCTACAACCACTACAAAAACATGGAGTGGATTTTAAACATGAGAGACCCCTCCTTATGCACAGCCTGCTGACTGAGGAACACACATTAATACTTAAATGTTTTCTTTCCACTGGAGAACTGGCTGAGCATGTTGCTGGTCAAGAGAACTAAATTCTTTCCAAGCCTCTAGAAAGCCAAATTCAGAAGGGAAAGAACACCTTAGCCATCACTTTTGTTACACAAGTCCACCCAGAGAGCTTTGCTGAGGATCCCTTCAAGTCTGAAATCACCAAGCAAAGGGGGTGGAGAACCTCAGGCCGAGGAACCAAATGTGATCCTCTAAAACCCTCTACCTGGCCCTCAGGACTCTCCCCAATCTACACTTCCTCCTAAGCCATTCCCCTTGCCCCCCTACGGCTCACAGGTCGTACTTTGCATCTTCCTCAAGTGCTTGTTCCTTGCAGGAATGTGCCCTTGAAAATGCTTCTTGTTTGCCCCAATGGAGGACCGAGACAGGCTTGTGAGCATTTGTAGGAACTAGCCTACTGTGCAAAGGTAGAAGCTACCTTTGTTGCTCAACCCACTTTTGCCTCTGGCCCTGCCCACCACTGGCATGTGGGGTTTGGAAGGCTGCAGGGGAGAGAATGTGTCCCTAGTGCTGGAAAGGTTCCCCGCCCCGTAACTACAACAACATTCAGAACTTTGCGGACAGTAAAGACTAATGCTCTCAACAGGGTCTTTTTGTCCTAGCGCTTGCCTTGCAGAAACAACTGCCCTGTGAGATTTGCCTTAGCCCATCTCCACTGACCTTTGGAAAATGCTGTAAAATATTTTCAGTTTAAGCTGTTTTTATACTGTCACTTAACAGGGCTACAGCCACTTGAGATATATATTAAGCACCTGGGATATATTTCAAAATAGAGCAAGTGCAGCAAAGAGTTAAAGCTGCTCTTGCCTTAGTCACCATTTGGCCATTACTCAACCCTGAAACGAAAAGCCTCAAACAATGTGCTGAGGATTCAGGCCCTGTTCGAGGGGGTAATGAGCCAAAATAAGGGCTCACACCCCTGCATGAGGCATATTTCAGCCATTTGGCTAAAGGTGAAGTTAAGCTCTCTTGCCTATTTAACAACACGCAGTAGTTATAATCTACAAAAGCTATTGCATTATCATGAATATGCTGTATTTTAGGACCACAAAGAAATGGAGATGACCTATTTTGATTGAAATGAATATACCAAATCAGAACAAGAGGAGGCCTGAAAGGAAAAAGAAAAAGAAAGGAGGCAATAATAATAATAGAGCTTTTCTGGGGGAAAATTTGCATCATCTTTTCTACCAATGTTCTAAATCTATTGCGATATAATTTGCCTGGTGACATCATCATAAATCTGTAGGCACCAAGCAAAAACTTTCTTCTATAGCCAGGCCTTGGGCCTTTAACTGTCTGGGACCTTAGTGTATGGGGATGTTTTTAATGTATTTCTGTTTCCTCTTGGTTTTAATGTATATATGATGGGGTTGTTTGGCTCTCTCTGGTTGTAAGTCAACTTTGGGTGTGCCCTGGTACAGATAAAGCAACTAACAAATTTAATGGAAGGAAGGGAAAGAAAGAAAGATTTGGATTCTATATTATTTGGGGTTTATTTTTTTACTCTAGTTTACAGAAATAGTGCTTTTGTGCATGCACACACATGTCCCCAGGTAAAATAAAGCTATCATAATGTGGGGATGGGGTACACACTCACCTACCTGGGATAGTGGCCAGGCTGGAGGGGGGGAGGGATTGCAACTTTTAAACCCCACAATCTGAATAGCATTGTATGCATTCATAATATTCCTATTAATTTAATGAAATTTTTCACTTAATGGTTTTTCTATGGAATAAAATATATAAGCTGCTTTCACATGTCACACTATGAGAAAAACAACTACCAGACTTTTAGAAGACATCTGAAGGCAGCCCTGTTTAGGGAAGCTTTTAATGTTTATTAATAGACTATTGTATTTTAATATTCTGTTGGAAGCCACCCAGAGTGGCTGGGGAAACCCAGCCAGATGGGCGGGGTATAAATAAATTATTATTATTGTTATTATTGTTGTTATTATTGTTATTATTATTATTATTATTATTATTATTATTATTATTATTGTTATTATTATTATTATTATTATTATTACTACTACTACTACTATCAAGGATTGAACCTGGGACCTTCTGCATCAAAGAACTTATTCCATCACTAAATTATTGCCAGGTATGCATTTGAGTTTCCCAAAGGCATTTGATTTTAATCCAGCAGCAGTTTGGTCACAAAGAGATATGGAGGCCACAAGAACCCACAATGCCACCTGCCATCCTTATGATGCTACAAAAGTTATCCAGGTGTATTTGAGTTACATGGTGAATAAAAATGAATGGAACAAACAATAGCTGGTTAACTTCATTTAAAGTCTTTAGCTGTACAACCCCCAAATTAATATATGTCAAAGTATTATTTAACTTCTGAAAATAAAGTATTGAGACTTACTTTGGTATGGACGGTAAAGCTCTTTCACCTTCTGCATGAAGAGGAAAATAGACAGTCGACTGTCACATGCTCTTACAGTATATGCATAAAATATATTTCACAAGTAGGAAAACTGTTAATTACAGCTAATTCCATCTTCAAATTCTAGGAGGATGTTTTACAATATCACATTTTCCCTAATAGCCTTACATAAAGCTTCCAAATGCCCCTCATTTATGCGGTACAAGGATCTTATAATGAATCTCTGGATACCTGTAGAAAGGGAAAATCTTCAGAAAAACTCTGACACACTACTATTGTGTCAGAAGGGTCAAAACTACAGGAAATCTGCTCACTGTTTTCTGAGCAACTGAATTTTTACCCTTTGGGTCAACTTCTAACCATTATTTCACTTTCCCAAGCAATTTTTAGAACATCTGCAGAAGGTCCAACATACAGGAAGCAAGAGACTAGAAACTGAAAGTAAAATATTACAAAAATTCAAGTACTCAATGAAAAAGCCCCAAAATCATGGCTGCACTATTCTACACTATTAGTGTTAAGATATCAAAATCAGACTTGAATAATTTCCCTCGCTTAGTAGTGTCTGAAATTTAAATTTGATTATAGATTATCTGTCTATCAGACATGGGGTACTGAAGTATAACCAGTCAGTAGAAAATGAGCTAGACTCTCTGCAGACAACCTCTTTTGTGCTCAGTGCAGCAAGGCAAAAGCCGTTCCTGGACTTGGCTACATTTAAACAACTATTTTATTTTTGCACTAATATTAATAATCAAAAGCTATTTTTTAAAATTAAATTTAGTTTTATGTATTCCTTTTTCGCTGAATAATTCACATTTGCCAAAATAAAATATGTTTCTATGATTCTAACAGCAGTTTTCATATCTTGTGTTTCGAGTCTAAAATTTCTTCGAGCATGCCAAAGCTCATGTAACCAAAAATATCAGAACTGGAGAGATGAAAATTAAAATCCATCATGCTACATAGCATTATCAAGTGAAGTTAGGCTGCTCATTATATCTCAGCCTAACCTACTTCACAAGATTGTTGTGAATAATAAAGGGGGGAAAGAAGCATAGGTGCCACCCTGATTTCCGTAGAGGAAGAATAGAATAAATAAAAACATGTATGACTGAATGCATGAGTGTCTAAAAAGGAAGGCTGTCTTCCTATAGAACATACAGTGGTGCCTCGCAAGACGAAATCAATCCGTTCCGTGAGGCTCTTCGTATAGTGGATTCTTCGTCTTGTGAAGCAAGCCCATTGACAGCTTAGCGGATTAGCGCTATTAGCGGTTTAGCGGCTTATCAGCAGATCAGCTGATAAGCGGCTTAGCGGCTTAGGAAAAGGGGGGGAAGGAAAAAAACCCGCAGGAACTCGCAAGACATTTTCGTCTTGCGAAGCAAGCCCATAGGGAAATTCGTTTTGCGAAGCGCCTCCAAAACGGAAAACCCTTTCGTCTAGCGGGTTTTCCGTCGTGCGAGGTGTTCGTCTTGCGGGGCACCACTGTACATGATCCAAACAAAATATGATGGACCACATAGGGAGAGATAGTTAAGTTTGTCTGCAAGCAATAGATATATTATTACTAGTTTAGAATACAAACTAGCTGACAGTTTTGCAATATGACTAAGTTATGGTTTTGCCATCTATAAAATTACTTATATAAGAGTAGCTGTTGGAATTGGCATCTCAGACGCTTGTTAATGTTTTGCTATTAGTTGTATATCCCCTGGCTGCAGAAACCACACGGATTTCCCCTAGTAAACAAGAGAAAAGTTCTCCAGGCTAGGATTCCAGCCACCCCCCAAGCTAAATGACACCAAACCTGACTAGAAATAATACAAGTTATCTACAAAAATGTTATCTCACCTTTCTGAGGTCTGATGATGAAGGACTGTGTAGCACCGTTGACCAGCCGGCAATAGCCATCTATCAAGTCTGCCATGTTCTCTGCAATGGTTAAGGATGGTGCTGTCACTGTCAGAGGCTAGAGAGAAAGAGAGCGAGAAAACAGGGCACCAAACAAAGAGGCATTATTTGCAGACACAAACATTTAGTAGAACAGCTGAGCTGTTATGTCAGAGCAGAGCATGCAACTTAAAAACAGAAAATAGGGGGGAAAGTGAGTAAATGATTAAAAGGTCCCAGTTGTTACACCCTAAAGCCTTTCACATGGGAGTGGCCCGATGGAGGATGTGAACATGAGAGCTGGCACGACCACAATGACAAATGCCACTTTCTAATGCCAGTTCGCATGAATAAAGCAGAGTATTTTTTCAGCTGCCAACAAGTGCCATCTCTCTGCTGGAAAGCAGTGTATCTCCATGTGGCCGAATCAGCTCATAAGTTGCTTTCTGCGGGTCTCCCCATATGGAGGGTTTTCATCTACATCCTGTATCTTAGAATGTTTAAGATTAGGACTGTAATTATTTGGATTATTTGGATTGAATCCAAAACATACTAGGCATCAGCAATATTCATGAGGCAATGGGAGGAGAAGTCAGAAACACCTTTTGATAAGACAGGCTTTTCATTGACAGCTCCTCACCTTTGGAATGCCACAGGGAGGCCCAGTGCAGTGACTACTTAACTACCTTTTAGGCACCAGGCAAACACATTCCTGTTTTCTCCTGGCTTTTAGCAAAAGGTAGTTTTGCTGTTTTTCTTTAAAAACAAACTAACTTGGAGCAGTTTTGATTTTGCTATTTGAAGAGATGGGTGAAACGATGTTTCACAGTGTTGTCTTAGTTTCTATGCTTTATTGCATTACAGACAACTCCCATTTTGCACACATTCAAAGAATGTGTGACCCATAAGTGGCAGGAAAAGGGGGCAGAATGAGGGGAGGGCAGGCTATATGTGTGCTGCCATCATGTGTGATGACCTGGAATGCGTATGCGTGCACACACACACTGGGGTTGTCTGTAATTTATCAATTGTATTTTTATTGTTCTTGCTACTTGTTACCTGCACCAACACAAATTAATGCTGAAGGTGTGGAATATAAATTGTGTGAAGCAAATAATAAACAAACAGAGATCAAACTTGATTGGCAATTGTTATCTGGAATAAAATAACAACAAATAACCAAAGAAGTGCATGCAGTTTGGGTTTTAACTAGAAATTGAATGTCTCTTATTTAACCCTAGAATACTTGCTTATCGATTGTGTGCATAGTTCTTACAGTTTAAGAAAAATATTAGGCACAAAATATACCACATTTTCACCAAGTATAATTGATACCAACTAAAGAGCTGTTTGAGTTTATGGTACCAACTAAAGAGCTGTTCACGGGAAGCGGGTGGCGCTGTGGGTTAAACCACAGAGCCTAGGACTTGCTGATCAGAAGGTCAGGCTTAGTCATGCTGGCCACATGAGTGCCGCAACTGCGGAGTCGATCACGACTGGACCTAATGGTCAGGGGTCCCTTTACCCTTACCTAAAGAGCTGTTCAGTATGCTTCTATGTATCAACAGTTTCAAAAGCAAGCTTCTGCTAGTCACACCTTTTTCTGGATTGCACTGTGTGCATTGTGCAGGTTTCTTGGGTAGTAACAACATCTCCCAAAGCAGAGAAATGCACCCATCTTTTATATGACTTAACTGTTCATTTCTGTGTTCTCGCTCTTCTCCACTGTTTTCCTGATTACATCCAACGTAACAGCTAGGTCAGGGAAGAGTCATTCTCAGGTTCAAAACTCCATACATGGTTTCCCACATTGACCTGTCTAACCACAAATATGTAGTGCTCACACACTCCAAAGGGTAGCAGTTTCTGTCAAACACACCATAATAAGGGGCACCCACAGAGGGCAGTAATGGCTTTCCACTGCAACCATCACCATGGGGTTACTGCAAAAGGAACAGCAGAACTGTAGCATGGGCATGTGGTCCAGTACAACTGGCAAGGCAGACATAATCTCAGCCACTCTGGATCCAAGAAGCCTGAAAGAATAGCACTATGGCAGGTACCTCACTGCAGCTGGGACTCTACTATACATCATTCTTAGCATTATTAATGCAGAGGGCTGCAGTCTCGGGACAAAGAAGTCTGAGGCAATGATCCAAGTTTTTACATTGTCCTGGGAGAGACACCCACCTCTGTTCATGAAGTATTGATAAAGTACAATAAGGTCTCATTGCCTGACCATGCAACAGAAAACTCAACAGTAATCTGCCTACCTCTGGTGCTCCAGCAATTTTCATTTGCAGCACTCCTTTCCTGTCCTTATCTTCGCTAGTTGAATATTGAATGGTCTGAACTTGATGGAAGTCTGCCAGGTGAGTAAGCTACAGAAAAGTGTGGGGTAAAATGAAAGCATCAGTAACAGCAAGTACTATAGATCACCCGACCATCCTTAAACACTTACCACTATCCTCCTGAAGTTTACCATATTCTGCCAGTTTCCTGTCATTTTTAATAGAGCCTCAGAGCAATGTCACAAGCTCTGCCCAGGGAAAGAGAAGAGAGCAAAGAGATGGCAACTCTTGGCCTAGAGCACCATGGAGCAATATGAACTACTGGCAGAGAGCCCAAATGGAAACTGACTTGAGATCTCCTATGAGGAGAGGAGGGTGGAGGGAAGCGTAACCAACACAGCATTTGTTTGCTTTGCTTTCTGTATGTCAAGTTTCCTGAAATCTAAGAAGCCTGGTTTGGGGTTGGTGGTGGTGGTGGTGGTGGTGGTGGGGAACACAATATAATGGAAAGAAAAACCCTAGGAGTCAATTTAAGCCTACCAAAAATGCAGAAGTTATTGTATGAAGAGTGACAATATCTTGAAAAAGATGTTGAAATATACGTTCGTTAAAAAACCAGAGGCCTTTCTATTAGGAATGGTAGGAAACGAAATTAATAAGAGAGACTGTAAACTGTTTCAATATGCAGTGACTGCCGCAAGGATACTTCTGGCCCAAAGATGGAAACAGGAAGAAATTCCAACAGTGGAAGAATGGAGAAGGAAATTGACTGAATATGCAGAATTGGGCAAACTGACTGGGAAGATTTGATATCAGAAAGACCAAAAGATTATTGAGGACTGGGGGAAATTTACAGAATATCTGAAAAATATATGTGATGTACAGACAACGCTTGTTGGTTTTGAAGAGACTGTGAGATAGTAAGAAATATTGCAAAAAAGAGAGTAAGAGGAAAAGGAGTTGGGAAAGGCAATATCATGTTTAGAAATGCGTCAATAAATAGAAATTTTATGAAAGATTGACAGAGAAACTGAGGGAAGTCAAAAATTGAAGAATGAGTGTAAAATAATTTGTTGAATATATAAAATTTGTTTGGAAAATGAATAAAAATTATTTTAAAAAAAGAGTGGCAATATCATATTCTATTTCCAGTGTTCAGGGGAGGATGCTTACGCAGCTAACTCATCAAGTACAAGAAAGAGATACCCAAGTAGAAGCCCAAGATTTGCAGAAATACAGCATATTTAGGGAGAATCCCTATAAACAGTCCAATAAGGACTGAGCACAGAATGCAGACTGACTGTGGTTTGTTTGCTGTTTAGGCAGTGAAACAGATGGGAGCAGCAGAGTTTTGCCTGAAAATCTAACTTGAGATTAACCTCCACCTAAACATTCATTTACACCTCCTATTCCAAGGCATGTTAATACAGTTGGTGGATAAGCAGACTTACATTGGAACCCTTGTCTGTAAGGTAGCTGATTCCTTCTTCTGGACCAATGGCCAGCTCGACCGAAATTATCCAGCTTGACTTTTATATTAACAGAGGTGATGATGATTTGGAAAGAACATTGACAAAAGAAATTGGGTAAATACCATCAAATTTAGTACACAACTTCCATCTTTACAGGTTTATCATTGTTTCTTGGCATTATGTAAAATAACTCATTTTTTAAAAAAACCAGCAGGGGAGAGTTCAATTTTAGACACAGCGGCAATGTGACTCACAGAAACTGAGTGCAGTCTTCAATCCTTGAATTCAAAAATGATTCTTAAAAATGTGTGTAACTGTATTATATGGTTGTTGATTAGCTGGATATAACAAACACATTTACCAAACTCTTGTTCTCCCTTCACCGTCCCCTAAAAAAACACCATTGTCACCTCTGGCCTGGACTGAACATAACAGTGTACCACAATTAACGTATCTGGCAGATAATCCCTTAAACCTTGGTATATTACAACAGAGAACAGAGAAAAACACCAGCAAGAAAAAGCAGCCAAGCCTTGAAATTGATTTGAATTTTTCTGACACTCTTCCATTACGGTTCTGTACCTTTTGGGTTGTGACAGTTCCATAAGGAGAACGTCCAGGTTCACCCATAACACTAAACCATCGTTAACACTAATGTTCATGCAACAACAACATGCCTTGGTCAACAAGCAACCTTTAACCATAGTCAATAAATTATAGTTAAGCTGCTGGCCATAGTTTAAAAAACCGTGATCTGACTACAAATAACCCTGATTATTTTGTAATATGCCCTAGCACTTGGATATAGCATACTTACACCCAGAGCACACTTGAAGCATTCCTTGTCAAATCTGTATACTGGTGAGAGGATCTCGAAGAATTTCAAAATACTTTCTTCTCTATTGAGGTTGGCATACTGTCGAAACGTTTGCTGGATCATTTTCCGTAGGTTTTTGGCCTAGGTAATGAAAGAGATATCACTGTAAGGTCCTGCCGGCAAGAGCGAATATTAAACTGCTTCCATCACCACAAGGTTGGAAACATCTGCCCAATAAACTGGGGGGGGGGGGACAAACATTCTCAATTCTGAAGCAGAAAGAAGCTTTGTCAAGCATGAATAATGTACAGCTGTTTACCACCTTGCATCTTATAAAGAAAAACAATGTAACTCTCTTTAACAGGTGCTGTTGCAGAAGAAAGGTTGAAATAAATTTAATTACTCCATAATGTTAAAAGGCAATCTGAGTATTATGATGCACTTGGACCAACTCCAACTACTAATGTCTGGGGTTTAGGCAGCTTCCTCTCAGTCTCATACATTCACATTCAAAATATTTACTCTACCCTCAAGTAGTCCTTGCCCAGAAGCCTGTGACATTCGGAAATTGTACAGAACTGGGAGGAACAAATTAAATGAATCCATTCAGGCTACTAGTAATCCACACACTCTTTTCCTTGAGGCTCACAAATTGAACACTTAATAATCTATTATAGAATTTTGCTCGTCGTATTGACATCAGGCTACTTAACTTCCGAGTTTCCCGGACCTGATTTTTTCCCTTTTTGAAGAAAGGGATATCATCCGCCCATCTCCAGTCTTCTGGCAACTCATGTGATCTCCAAGAATTCTCAATTAATAGTCACTGGTTCTGAAACATTTGCAAGCTACTTCAACACCCTTGGCGGCAATTCATCTGGTCCTGGAAACTTGAACTCCTTCAACGTAGCTAGGTGCTCTCTAACAGCTTCCTTACCTATCCTGAGGTTGAACACAATTCATCTCGTTGGAGAAGACAGAGGTGAAATAGAAAATGAGTAATTCTAACCCTCTCTTCAACTTTGGTTAATAATTCCTTAAACAGAAGACCTACCCACTTCTTTGTCCTTCTACTTTATTTAAACATAACCAAAGAAGTCCTTTCTCAAGTCTCAGCTCTTTTTGGACTTTAGCCTTCCTGATACCTTACATCCTTACAGATGTAAGCTACTCATTGTACTCATCCTTCTGCCTCCTGTACATATCCTTTCCTAAATCTCGGCTCATCAGCATTAGCTCTCTGTGCAGTCACACAATCTCATTTAGATGTCTTTTGTTTTTCCTCCTAACTGGAATAGTTTGCCATTGTGCCTTCAGTATTCCACACTTCCCAATATCCCATCCCTCTTGAGTTCTTTTCTCCCTCAGATTTTCTAGCCATTGCTAGAAATTCCTCAAGTCTGCTTTCCAAAAATCCAGGTTACCTGTCCAGCTATGTCCAGTTTACACATACACAGTTATCACAAATTCCAAGGTAACATAGTCATTTTCACCCCAAGGTTCTTGCCATGTGTACTTGCCAGCTGGCCTCAGTTGTTAAGAATTAGATAAAGAATAGCAGATCCCTGTATTCCCTCCTCCACCTCCTGAGAGATGAAACTGACAGCAAAACAAGTCAGGAATTTGTTCAATATGCCTATGTCTTTTTTTGCTTGTACCACATTCCCTTGGGCCATTTTCAAGACTGTAAGCCCCCTGAGCAGGGGTTACTTGTCCTCTCATGTGTTTTGAAGCGCCATGAAATGGGAGTACTAAATAAATGCCGTATTTTTCGCCCTATAGGACGCACCGGCCCATAGGACGCACCTAGTTTTGGAGGGGGGAAATAAAGGGGAAAAAATTATTTCCCCCCCCCCCAGGCGCGGGGCTGGGGTGGGGGAAGCCCGAGCTTCCCCCGACCCCAGCTCACAGAATAGGCAGCTCTCTGCAAGCCTTGGGAGACCGTCGCGACTTCCCGCTGGGCTCCCACTGCTTGCAGATATCTGCCTGAAGCCCAAACCAGGTTGGGGAACAGCGGGATGGCGGCGCTTCAAACCAGGTCGGGGAATCGAAGCCCGGGGTGCCCTGTGCAGCCGCCCCGGGCTTCGAGATGCAGGCTGCTATCTGCAAGCCTAGGGAGCCCGACAGGAACTCCTGCGGGCTTCCAAGGCTTGCTGAGAGCTTCCTGAAGCCTGGAGAGTGAGAGGGGTCGGTGCGCACCGACCCCTCTCGCTCTCCAGGCTTCAGCGAAAGCCTGCATTCGCCCCATAGGACGCACACACATTTCCCCTTCATTTTTGGAAGGGGAAAAGTGTGTCCTATAGGGCGAAAAATATGGTATATAAATGTACACTTTGAGGGGCAGAAGATGGAATGATCAACACACACCATCCAACTACTTCCAGCATCTGAATAGAACATACAATTACCTTTACTGAATCCAACAAACTCTTCGGGAAAAATCTTTTTAAGCCCACATCTTTCCTGAAATAATCAAAGCAATAGTTAGTCATGTTTATGAGAAGTGTTGTACTTGGACAGGATTTTGAGATTGATCAAACAAATACATTACCCTAATACAGATTTTGGGATTTGTGTGCCTTGCTCATGTAAATCAACAATAAAATCAAGAGGAAATATGCACAATGTGTGCTAATAAACAAATCAAGGAAGAATTCATAAAAAACAGTCAACAATTATAAAAAATCTTCAACATTGTTTATATATCATTTTAAACAGTTCTTTTATAAACTTCTAGTTGGGAAGCAGACTACTAAAAAACAAAACAAACCCCCTCTTTCAGTTCCAAAACATTTAACAATTTACTTATTTACTGTATCTCTAAGGCAAATACACCAAGCAGAAGCAACTTGTAGTGCTAACAGGCAAAACAAACTTTTATTACTTGTTGACTATATTTGAAGCTTTGTGACACTAGCCCAATCTGCTAATCTCTAAATGTGAAAAATAACATGCAAGTTCATCAGCAATCATTTAAATGGCAATTGTACTGGATGTATATACGGTATATACAAACTGAGGGAAGGTTCCCCTTTATCATTCATCAATATGTGTATGTATATGTTCACACACACACACACACATCTCCCTCTCTCCCTTTGACACTTGGGAAAGGGCACCTCCTTTTGCCTAATTTTATTCTGAATAGCGGCCCCAAACTTGAGATGTTTCAGGGATCACTACCTAATGCACAACTGGATGTGGACTCCTTTCTATAGAGGTTGTATTCAGAGATGTCAGATGCACAAAGCCAGCTACCATTTAGTGGAATCATTTGCATTTGATTGTAGGCCTCTTTAAAAAAGAAAAGAAAAAAGACCCTGCTAAAAATCTTTCCCCAAAACATATAAGATTAACGGCAGCAGAACATTCTCCTTTGCCGCTACAAGCACAAGTGTCTGCAGGGATGCTAAACTGGGGAAGAACGTGATAAAACATTCATAAATATTAAGTCCTTTGATGTATTTCTTCTCAGATGCAAACTGCATGCAGTTTATCTTCCTATGTAGGATTAGATAAATCCGACAGTCTACATGACATGCAAGAGCACTCCAAGAGGGACTGCACTGCACATCTTGGAAATATTTACAAAGAAAATATCTCACATTACTGCCACCTTAATGTTATTACCGTACATGGTTTCCGTGTATTGGTATGAACAATATTATACAGTTTTATAACAGTTTTTGCATCATCCTTAACAGCCTTCAAGCTCTGCTTGTAGAGATATCTGGCTGGCTATGATAGAAGCTTGGCTTACTGCAGGAGCTGATAAAACATAACAAATAAATATTTAAGAAACAAATAAATATTATTTGTTTTTAGTTGGCCTGTGAGAACAGGATGCTGGACTAGATGGGCCACGGGCCTGATCTACTCTAGTTCTCCAATCTGTTAAAGTCATCTTGAATCCAGATTCTGCTTCTACAGCATTAGCTACCTCTCCAAGTTTGATGCAAATTTGATGACCATCCCCTCTATTCCTTCATCCAAGGTGTTTGCTGAACAGCTTGGTAGGTTTCTGGATGAAACATCGGCTCTGGATCCATTCCAGTCCGGCTTCCGCGCTGGTCATGTGACTGAGACGGCTCTGGTCGCCCTAACAAATTATCTCCGCAGGCAGCTGGATCGAGGCGGGTCGGGGCTGCTGATTCTTCTAGACCTTTCAGAAGCCTTCGACATGGTCGATCACGAACTCCTGGACCACCGCCTTGCCGACGTGGGGATCCAGGGCACAGTCCTTCAATGGCTGCGCTCGTTTCTCTCTGGTCAGGGACAGAGGGTGGCGCTTGGGGGGGGGATTGTCATCACGCCACTCCTTGGTGTGTGGAGTGCCTCAGGGTGCGATACTCTCCCCTATGCTTTTTAACACCTTTATGCGCCCCCTCGCCCAGCTTGTCCGGAGTTTTGGGCTGGGTTGCCATCAGTATGCCGATGACACCCAACTCTATCTGTTGATGGACGGCCATCCTGACTCGGCCCCAGACACACTGACCAGATGTCTGGAGGCTGTGGCTGGATGGTTACGTGGGAGCCGGTTGAAGTTAAATCCTTCGAAGACAGAGGTCCTCTGGCTGGGGCGGAACGATATGGGATTGAGGGGACAACTCCCATCTCTTGCGGGGGTGCAATTAGTGCCAGCACCGTCCGTTAAGAGTTTGGGTGTAATCTTCGATACCTCCCTCTCTATGGAAGCGCAGATTACAGCTATAACAAAGGCGGCATTTTTTCATCTCCGCCAAGCTAAGCAGTTGGCCCCTTATCTCTCTCGCCCTGACCTAGCCACTGTGATCCACGTGACGGTCACCTCCAGACTGGATTATTGTAACTCGCTCTATGTGGGGCTGCCCTTGAGACTGACCCAGAAACTCCAGCAGGTGCAGAATGCCGCGGCGAGACTCCTTATGGGGTCTTCGCTGCGAGATCGCATTCATCCGGTACTATACCAGCTGCACTGGCTCCCGGTGGAGTACAGGATCAGGTTTAAGGTGCGGGTTTTAACCTTTAAAGCCCTATACGGCCTAGGACCCTTGTACCTAAGGGACCGCCTCTCCTGGTATGCCCCACCCTATACGGCCTAGGACCCTTGTACCTAAGGGACCGCCTCTCCTGGTATGCCCCACGGTCTGCAAATAATAACATCCTCAAGGTCCCAGGCCTCAGAGAGGTTAGGCTGGCCTCAACTAGAGCCAGGGCCTTCTCGGCTGCGGCTCCAATCTGGTGGAACGCTCTGTCACAAGAGACTAGGGCCCTGCGGGACCTGACATCTTTCCGCAGGGCCTGCAAGACAGAGTTGTTCCACCAGGCCTTTGGTCAGGGCGCAGCCTGACTCCCTCCTCTGGCAACCTGCACAGAATTTTGTTTAACGGTTGCCATCAATTTGATTTTAATTAATTTTTATAATGAAATGTTTTTAGAATGTTGGATTATTTGATTGTTTGATTATTTGATTGTTGTTAGCCGCCCTGAGCCCGGCTTCGGCAGGGGAGGGCGGGATATAAATAAAAATTATTATTATTAATTACTACTACTACTATTATTATTATTATTTATAAAGGTGTTGAACAACAACAGCCACAGGACAGAACCCTGCAGCACCCCCCCCCCCACTTGTCACTTTTTCCAGGGTGACGAGGAACCATTAGTGAGCATTCTTTGTGTTTGGTCAGTCAACCAGCTACAAATCCACCTAACAGTTACCTAGTCCAGTCCACATTTTCCCAGCTTCTCTGCAAGAATATTATGGAGGACTTTGTCAAAAGTCTTACTGAAATCAAGATACACTGTGTCCAATGCATTCCCCTGATCCACCATCAAAAAAAGAAAAACAAGCATTACTTGTTTTTCAGAAACCCAGGCTGGGTATTAGAAATCACAGCATCCTTTTCCAAGTGTTCAGAGATGTACTGTTTAATTATCTACTCTAGGACCTTTCCTGGTATCGATGTCAAGCTGACAGGTCAGTTGTTGCTGTTGCTATTTTTACTAAGTTTCTATACTGTCCTTCATCCAAGGATCACAGGGTGGTTTACAATATTAACCCCCCCCCCAAAAAAAAACCAATCCCCCCTATCTCCTCCAGTCACCCTCTTAAGTTAGATATCAATTTCAGAATGAGCTTGTTAAGGAATAATCAGTTTATATATTGGTAGGACATAACAGTGGACACTGAAGGCATACCTAACTCTACATACTTTGAAAGGTTGGTGGTTCTTCCATTTACATAGCACATCTAACGTTGCAATTTTCATTGCTTTTTGCTTTCATAACAGGTCCTCCAAACCCTCAAATAGCATTGAAGCTGAATGTTGCCCATCTGTTTTACACTTATACCCTCTTGTGCCTTTCTGCTTTGTATTGGGGCTTTAGTAGGGAAGTCTTTTCACTTCCTAGAAAACCTGCTAATGCACTTAGCCGCTAAGTTCATGAAAACAAAACTGCCCTTTAATGGGCTGTAGCAATGCCAATTGTCTTTTTGGAATTGGATGCAAAGCTCCTCAAGCTCTCTGTTGAAATTTGGCTAGAAGCCACATTTTCACAGTTTGCCTAGGTCAATATTCCAGCTTTTAATGATGAGTAACTCAAGTTTGGAGCACATGCTGGGCAATTTGTGATTTTGCTAACTTCATTGTAACTTAGTACAGGAGGAAAGGAAAGAAAGAGAAAACAAAGCCACCGATTATATAATTCCAGAATCTGCTAAGTAATTAAAGACTCTAAGTAATTTAGTCCCGTGACTGATTAATCTAATCACAAACAGAAAATCCATTTTATACAAAGCACTGCTAAATCTGTAGGACTAGACCAGCTGATCCCAGATGCATTAACAGAATGCAGATGATTGAAACCACTATGATACTGCATATCAGCAGGTTTAAACTATGAAGAATCCAATTTGTCTTGGTCAGACAGAAGCTGATGAGCTCTTGCCTCCTCAATAGGTTCAGAGGTCTGAAATTTATTAGGTTTTACGATTTCCCATTTTATCTTAATTAAAGCAATAACAGCAGACTTCGTCTCATAGCCTCCCTGTGAAGAGTGGCAGTAATGCAGCTTCTAATGGAACTTATCCTCTTTTTCCTAAGCAAGAGAAAACTCAGGCCTGGAACTGAAATGATATACTTACTCTAATACTTCATAGTTTGACTTCTTATCTAACGCGTTGCCTCTCATCTCCCAGTATGATCTCCTGAAATCAGCACAGACACAAAACAAAAACACCTTGAGTAAATACTTGTCTGGGCAAGCACAAGATAAGCCATCAGTGCATATAAAAGTATCTCAGCAACTTGACTAATAGAAACCTACTGCTGTTTAAACGATGAACATGCAAGAGCTGAATTTGTCATAATAATGCTACTAAATCCTCTCGCAGATTAAGAGAGTCACAGCATACACACTTACCAATCACCTGAGGAGCATTTTCAAGGTGTGATATCACAACTGTGCCCATCATTAATCCCAGGACAAACCCAAAGCACTGCTACAGGTGCCCTCTGTTTGTGACCCACCTTTTATTGCTATAACATTGAACAACAGAATATGCTTTCCATGAAGTGACTCGAATAGATTTACATATGAGATAGTTATTTTTAAGACAATAAACTTACTCTATTTAATTTTTTCTAATAATTTTAACCATTCTACTTGCATTGTACATTAATCTAAGCTGCATGTATAGTGGAAAAACACAGCACCATCCTCCTCTCTGCGCTATGGGAGAGGCATATTGGAGTTTCCGAATCCTTTGAAATTAACTCAAGCCAGCACTTCAATATATATGGCTCTTCAAAGTGCTGAATGTCCAGCCTCTGGCCACTGGAAACCTTACTCAATTTTTTTTGGACTTTTCACTTTTTAGTTTGTTTTGTTATACATCGGCAATCACAAGGGCTTGTGATTCAAAAAGATCAAGTTCCTTGTCTCAAACCATATTATATGCTTCTGATGAAAATGTAAATCCTCAGCCACCTTTCCACCCAAACATTTCTTTAAACTTGCAATCTTGACAGTGCTGAGCTGCCGTGTACCAGCTATCATTATTCTTGGCCAGCAAGAGCATTTGCAATAATGGTGTAATTCAAAATTACTGCTCAACATTTGCTTTTCTCTCCCTATTACTCTGTTGCTTGATTTACCACTAATTTCTTATTGATTGTTACTTTTTCTGAGTCTTGCTGTGCAAGACAATAGCAGAACTAAAACAACTGTCTCAACAAAAAGACCTTGAACAATATTTTTACGCTTGGGGAATTTTCATCAGCTATTGTTCCGAAATCTCTCTTGTCTCTCTCTCTTTGTAATCCGGAAGAGTTTATTAACATGCTAAAAATTATTGTGCTTTGTAAAATAGGAGGAGACTACGAAATGCTGTTTAGGGCTGGTATCCTAGCAGGACTGGGTTGGGCTGGGCTTAGGCAGAGCTCTTCATGGCTCCAGCCTTCATGCATGTTCTACAGCCTTCCTGGTGTGATATTGGGCTCAGTTTCACAGCATTCAGCTGACCAGGAAACATAAGCTTAGTGTGACAGTGGTGGGGGGAAATACAGAGCAGCTCTCCAGCCACAGGCTTCCCAGCCCTTTCTGACGGTGGCAGAGATTAAACCTGGACCTTTTAAATGCAAAGTACAGGGGCGTCTTACCCATAGAGGCTAGTGGCGCCAAGCACCGCGGCGCCATGTTCTGGAGGGCGCCAGGGAAGAGGTGGAGGCTGGATGCAGAGCCTCCTGGCATCAGCTTGCCGCCCTCACCCACCTCCACCATGCTGTGCCGAAGCAGTGCCGTACCCAGAGCCTCTGTCTGCCGTGGCCACCGCAGCACGAAGGGGCCAGCTGAGCAGGGAGGCGCCGCATCCAGCCTCCACCTCTTCCTTGATGGAGGAGCTGCCCTACAGCTGCTGCCCGCCTCCTCCAGCCCCCCGGCAGCACCATCCTCCCTAAAAAACTCTGGGAAACGGTGGGGGGGCAGAGGGAGCTTTGCACCACGGTGCTGGATATGCTTAAGACGGCCCTGGCAAAGTATGCACTGTCCCACTGAGCTGCAGCCCTTCCCTACATTTCCGCAATTCTATAATATGCAATCATGTATCTGGAGACAGAAATATAGCTTGGCTCTGTAGATGCCTAACCAAACCAAATGTCCACCTATGAAGCTCAGAAGGCAGGCAGCACCAGACACTTAGAAGGCGTGCTGTTGGCAGAAGAGGGTGTGGTGTCTCCATTGCAAAGGAAATTCCCTGGATGGTAGGAAAGCCAGCCCCATTCCACACATCCCTGCTGTACTTCCACTGTGGGGATAGCCAGGGACCTAGTCTGATTCCAAAGACAACCCCACTGGAGGTGGAGACAAATCTGAATAATATTCTGACCCCTCGGTGCAGAGTCAGAGCTATATATAAAGATTTATGTCTATAGAGTGCACCATGGAGAAAACGAGACTCCAGATAAAGGCTCCCTGAGCTGTGGCTGATCCCTGTGAAAAGGAAGGGTCACCTAACCTATGTGGGGCATACTGAACAGGAGGGGCTCCATAACTCACAGTATAATCTCAATTAAATAAGTGCTTGCTGCTTTAAGAATATAAGAAACCACCCTTGCTCTCACAGTAGCCAACCAGATGCTTATGGGAAACCTGTAAGCAGGAAATGAGTACAACAGTGTTCTTCCCACTTGTGATTCCCAGCAACCGATTATAAAATACAAGAGCATGACTTTGTGCTCGCAAGAGTGAGAATGTGTATTTGTGAAAGAAAGAAGGTTTGCAGCTCTGGCATGGCACCTGGATAATTTATTAAGAGACAACTCATGAAAAGGGACCACAACATCTTTGCCAGTATTCTGCTTTTCAAAAAGGCCACCAAAGCAACTTGGATGCCTGACAGTCTCCAAAGCCCATTGCTCAGATCTAGGGCACACAATATCCCCTCGACTGAGCTTCAGGCTCAGGCGGGTAGCAGAAAGGCAACAAATAGGCAAAAAAATCAGTTTCAGATCAGAGACATTAAGACAGATGACAGTAAGTCTTTTTTTTTTCCTGACGAACTCCAAATATGCCTAGTTACAAGAGTAAAAATATGTTTGGATTTACTTCTCTCAGTTTCTCTATTTTTCTCTATAGAATTTTTTTTACACTTTACAAGTATTGGACAATAAGTTAAGGAAGGGGCAACAGCAATGTTCCTAATTCAACTCTTCATGATTTGTAAATGTGGGTTGATGAAACATTCTCCCACAGAAAATGTACCGTAATTTTTGTTCCATAACACGCCGTTTTTTTCCTCCTAGAAAGTAAGGGGAAATGTCTGTGCGTGTTATGGAGCGAATGCCTACGGATGGCAGGGGAATCTGCTGCAGTTGTGAGCAGTCCGTAGCTCGCTTTGAAACAGCAAAGCGGGTGTAAGCGGCTCCTGTCAGCGAGCCCAGCCGGGGAGGAGGGAGAGCAGCAGAGCTTTAAGGCTGCTTTAAAACAACCCCGTGCTCTCTGTCCCTGCCTGCAGTTTTATGCTGTCCGATTTTGGATTAGCCACTGTAGGGGCTGTGTGTGTGTGGGGGGGGGAATTGTTCTCCTTCTCTTGCTTCTCCTTCATTCTCCCAGCGCCCCTGCGCTCTCCTGCGACTTTAGGATTGATACTTTGTGTGTGTGTGTGTGTGTGTGTGTGTGTGGCATCGTTCTTCTTCTCTTGCTTCCCCTTCACTCTCTCCCAGCGCCCCTGCGCTCTCCTGCGACTTTAGGATTGATACTGTGTGTGTGTGTGTGTGTGTGTGTGTGTGTGTGTGGCATCATTCTTCTTCTCTTGCTTCCCCTTCACTCTCCCAGTGCCCCTGCGCTCTCCTGCGACTTTAGGATTGATACTCTGTGTGTGTGTGGCATCGTTCTCCTTCTCTTGCTTCCCGTTCACTCCCCCAGCACCCCTGCGACTTCCAGCACCCCTGCGACTTTAGGATTGATACTCTGTGTGTGTGTGTGTGTGTGTGTGAGAGAGAGAGAGAGAGAGAGAGAGAGAGAGAGAGAGAGGGGGGGGGCATCATTCTCCTTCTCTTGCTTCCCGTTCACTCCCCCAGCGCCCCTGCAACTTTAGGGCGACTTTAGCATGGATCCACATGGATCCTCAGGATTTTTGCATTGGGCTACCCCAAACTCACCGTCAGATCACATGTCTGTGGCCACAGCATGAACCACAAAAATCATACATCCACTGTTTCGTTTAGAATATTTTTTTCTTGTTTTCCTCTTCTAAAAACTGCGTGCGTGTTATGGTCTGGTCCGTGTTATAGAGCGAAAAATACGGTATTTGTATTGCCTTACTTTCAATATATGGCTAATTTCTAACCATTTGAGTCTGGCTTGTGTGAACTGAGCAGAAGCGACATAAAAATGCCACTAACTGGGAGTTTGGGGAAGGGGGAAATCTGTAAATTTAAAAGCATTACAACAGTATTACACCAAACACTGTAAGTTCTAAAAAGACTTTTAAGGAAACCTTTTTTTAAAAAAACACCCAATTTTCATATCAATCAGGGTATCAAGAATAAGGGAAAATGCTTAGCTTATAAAAGTTTGAATAAATATGTAAAAAATATTGCCTTACCGGATTTCAAGGCAACCTAGCTTCAAGGCAATTTCCTGGTCCACCTGGTCTGCTATTTCTACCATATAGTCATTTTTCACCTAAAGTAAAACAAAGAGAAATGTGTCATATATAAGAACAGTATAAATGACATCAAATATACTTTCATTCAAATATCATGTTCACTGCAAGTTTCAATACTTTTCCAAGCAAATTTCATCAGTCTGCTTTGGAGGTAAATTATTCTCAAGCTCCAAGCAATCTTTTCCATGAGTAATGAAGAGCAGATTTGTTCATTAAAAGGTGGGGGTGGGTGGGTTGAGGAGTAGGGTGAGGAAAAGAATTCTAGTTTCTTGTGCAACATCCAAAGAGGGATACTGTGCATTTCCCTTGTGCAGAGAGTAGCTGAGCAATATTCTTGAATCTGAAAATGTACACATGCACAACTGGCAAGACATGAGACTCTTGATTTCAAACATTAACCAAGAAAAAGCAAAAAGAGGGAGTGTGTATCACTCCTGCTTGCCTTCCAATCACATACCTCCAAAATGTGAAGTTGCCTGAAGTGATGTGGTTTTTTTTCTACTGTGGATTCGTATTTTTTCTAGATTTATTGCATTGTTTTTATGGAAATGGTTGCAAACTGGACACTGTGTAACCTCAGATGCTTGCCAGTCTACAAAGACATGAGGCAAGTGCAGCTGGAAAACCAAACCAACTTTGAGGACACAACCCATGGTTTGTGTCCTCATAATTACCTCACTTTGTGAAACAAACCATGATCAGGATTTTCCAAGGAGAGTCCTGGAGCTGACTCTCCACCCATTCTGAGGGCTAAGAACAGATACAATAATAGTCATTCAATTCCTGCCCCCCTCAAAGTAAATAAATAAAGGTTGGTAATTAAAAATATAATTTATCCCCAAATGAAATTCAGACCTCCTTGACTGAGATGTATACTTTAATGGCAATAATTAACATTAGCACATGACTATCACTGGACATTTAAACAGCTCTGTTAGAAGGAAGAATGATTAATAACAGCCAACGTTGTGAATAGCTGGGTAAGCAGAGATAACCTACATGAAAACTTAATTTTTATGAATACTTAGGGCTAATAGGGCTTTTCATCTTAAAAACGCTTAAAGTTTATAGATAACAAATCAGAGCTTAACAGAATTACACTGAAAGCTTGGCATTTTTTCTGCACTTATTGGTGGATATTTACTTGATTCCCAAAAATGATTGTGAGCTTAATATCTACTAATTAGAACTGCTGTTCAATTACATTAATTTTATAATGATATACTTCCCCAGGAAGCTAGTATATTAATTTAAAACCCTTGCAAAGCTGCTTTACAAAAAGAGTCTTTTACATTAATCAGATCAACATGCTGATTTTAATTAATGTAGTATTTCCCCTTGAATTATATGGTTCTTTTCACAAAATTCAAGAGTTGCCCATTGCACCACCGTTCTTCACTATTAAATCACTCGCTTTAATGGAAAACTCAATTTTAAACTTCCCCAAATAATATGGACAATCAATGTGTGTTCACGTACAACATTTTCTTTCTTATTTCTTTTTAATAACATTCACTGGTTGGTATGCAAGGATAGTTTTCATAGTCAGAATCACAGTACACAAAACCTTCAGCCAAACATTTAGACACCTTGTGCTGTATCTTCCCTCATAATCAGAAAGAGGAAGCAAAGTAAAAAAACCAAATAAGAGTGCCATGGGCAAAACCACAGTCCAGTAGAATACATTTTATTTATGCCTTTCATATCCTCCTTTCCTCCAAGGAGTCTCCCCCTCCTAATTCTTCCTCACAACAACCCTATAAGGTAGGTTAGGCTGAGAGGCAATGACTGGCCCAAGGTCACCCTTGGCATAGTGGGGATTTGAACTCTGGTCTCTCAGACCCTAGTCTGAAACATTCTAACCAACCCCCAGCTCCCTTTTTCTGTACAGTCATACCTTCTTACGTTTGCTTCATGATATGTTTTTTCAGGTTGCGTCCTGCGGCGACCCGGAAGTACCGGAAAGGGTTACTTCCGGGTTTCGCCACTCACGCATGTGCAGACATGCAAAATGACGTCACACGCATGCCATGTGCAGAAGCGGCGGATCGCGACCCGTGCATGCGCAGACGCGGGTTGCATTCCTTTCAGGTTGTGAACAGGGCTCTGGAACGGATCCCGTTTGCAACCAGAGGTACCACTGTACTGTAGCTTTTTTATACTAAATGTTTGACATTATGGGAAAATGCACTTTGTGCTTCACTTAGGTTTTTTAATTATCACAGAAGGCCTCTCCTATGTCAATAAGAAAGCACTATCTATGGACCTCTTCCTACAGTGGCAGACTTTGGGTTCTCAAATTTCAGCAGTGCCCTTGGATAACCCAAAAATTCGGTGCCCCCTGCCTCTTCCCATCCATTCTACAGTGCTCCCTGCAGTGCCCTTTTGGCTCAGCACCTAGTGCAGGCAAACTGGTCATGTTCCCCTAAATCTGCCTCTGCTTCATACATGACTTGTACTTCCATTGCTTGTGTCTCTTAAAATATTTACCATTCACTTCCAAAACCAAGGTGCTAGCCTTTGGCACATGAGCCACAGATGGAACGCAAAATATAAAAGAGTGCCACACTAATTCATATTAGAATGAAAACCTCAGCATCCCTTGACCACTTCAGAGTGGTGGGAACAGACAAGAGGAGAGGCAGGCAAAAGGGAAGGTCCAACTCCCGCACAGCCAGCACCATGCGCTCTCCTGCTCCTATTACAGAAGTATCACAGTCTGCATGTCCTGTGCCACTTAAGGCAACCTTGCTACAGGTTGGCCACCCAGCCACAAATACCTCTTCCTCCCCAGACAATCTATTCCTTTCCATGCCAGACTTCCTGGTGTAATAGTCCATGCAAACTTATCTGCTGCTCCCAATGACCATGAAAACACAACCGTGACTGCTATATGCCACTGCCCCCATATTTCACATGTATGCTCATGTTCTCTTTTGGGTTCATCACTCAATAGTGCTTCAGTCTCTCTCTTTACTACTTGGGCTTTCCTCCCCACCTTCATATGATGTCTAATGCTGTCTTTGATCTTGAACAACTAGGAATTTTAAGAAGCACAGAAAAGCATTGTTTTAGGAAATGTTCTTGGGCTTGCTTTGAGTTAGCAGTGCATGAAAAAGGTCACACACAAGCCCCAGAAACACTATTTCCAGTCTTAAGAGAATGCAAAGAAGTAAAAATAAAAGTAAACACTTTACAACTGTACCCTATCGAAAAAGCGTTTTGAATACAAGATGCTCAGTCAAGGAGAAGATGAAATGTGCAATCAGCTCAAAAGCTCTAAAGTGCTCTGGCCTTGGTGAAGTGCATCAAACCAGCCAAGCAAATACACCTAGATCACAACTCTGAATTCTTCTTTGGATACTACACATCCAGGAAACAATTTCCCCTTAACACAAATGGAAAGGAACAGTAAGATTGTATCTCTTATCTGAATCTAAAGTCAACTCCCCTAGCATACTGCTATGTCTTATACATTTCTCTAACTGCAGTCTACTGCAGCATCACAGTTTCTCTCCTCACGCTCCAAATCCCCAAATCTCCCCAAAAAAGAAACTTTTAAAAAAGATGAAAGCAACAAGTAACCATACACACAATAATTTCTCAAGCAGAAAGCAAACACTGGTGGGTGAATGAGCACATGCTGGTTTCAGCCAAGCATATTGAAACCATTTCCTATTATACTGTGCTCTATTTTTGGTCCTAAAGATTTCCATCTCTTCTGGGAATAAACTCTTGTTTCTTCAGAATCAAGAACTGGGGCAACAATGCACAGCAGCAGTACAGTACCTAGAAATTAAGACTTTCTAGAGAAGGTATCACAAACAAGAAATTACCGTAGCAATTTTCAGTTGCCTTTAGCAGGTAACATATATAAAGGGCCCTATGGACACCTATTGGACTTTAATGTTGTTTTGCTAGATATACTTGACAGATTAATTTAGGGCATTCATTTTTATATTTTGCTAATGCCATAATTTTTGAAACTGTAACCTACTTTGTGAAGTTTTTTTCTTCTTCAAAAAGTAGGGTTCAAACCTACCAAATAAACAAACAGAAATCCATAACCCATATCAATGGAATAAAATAATAATAATTATTATTTTATTTTATTTATTTATATCCCGCCCTCCCCAGCCAAAGCTGGGCTCAGGGCGGCTAACAATAGATTTAGTATCTTTTCTTATTTTTAACAAACGAACAGAAGAATCAAATAAACCAAACAATCATAACTGATAAGATAACCAGCTCAGCTAATGTTTGTGCTTTTACAGCATTAGTGATTTTATTTGCTTCACGGGGTTTACATAAATAAATAAATTTATTATTATTATATTCTTTCCAAGTGAAAAGTTCAATGTGAGTATTTCAATTTTTCCAGAAGCACTTCCTTTAGAAGGTGAGGCAGTGATTTTTTTTTGTTTCATCTAAAGAAGTTTGATCTTCATGCTGTTTTTAACTATAGTGCAGCTTTGAAAGCAAGTCCACAAAAGTTACTAGCCTGCAACAACAAAATTATTAGCCTGCCAACAAACTGGAGAGAGTGGAGCTTCATCCTTCCTGCAACAGTCCTCTGCACATTTCTGTATTGGGTGCAGGAGAGAGAAACAGAGTGCTCAATCTTTCTTCTCCTGCTCCCTCATGAACATGGAATCCTTTCTCGCCTATGGCTACCAAGCTAGGTTTGTTATAATGGTTGCCTTGCTGCTCCTTCACTGTACTGCCGTGACCACAATTTCTGACTTTGAAGCTAATTGAACCTTATTACCACAACATTTCTTCTTGTGGGTGCTCCATTGAATTCATTCATCATCTCAAGATCTCCTTGAGCTTTTCAATGGCGGGGGGAAGAGCACAACCCCTGTACTCAATTACTATTAGGGCCCAGTTCTGTGGTGGAGTCCCTCCCTTTTTCGATTTCTAGCTTACTGGAGTCAATGCCTTCTTTGATTACACCTCAAGTGACAACACCTCAAGTACATCCTTCCTTGCTGTTCATCAAGTGTTAGCATCTGGAGATAACCACATCCCACTGGTTTTCTCTGTTCCACCCAAGCTTCCAAATGTCTTGGGCAAGTAATCAGTTCAGATCCAGGAAAGATATCAAGTGCGATAAAAATCTGCAAACCTTTTTTTATAAGAAGGTCTTTGACAGGTGCCAAGAAACTCATAGAAAAGGCACCTGTTTGATATTAAGTGGGAAGGAGTGCCAAAGTGTAGGAGATGCCACACTAAAGGTCCAATTCCGACAATGTGCAAAAGGGACCTCCTGATAGCATGGCATCCATAGGGGGCCCTCTCCTGCAGAGCACAGTGATCAGTTGGGTATTTTGGTGGTGAAACAATCTGGTCCCAAGCTGTATAGGGTTTTGTACACAAATACCGGCGCTCTGAACCTAGCCTGGGAGTTAGCTGGCAGCCAATGCAATTCCTTCTTCAGGAATACTGTTCGTAATTGTGATGTTCACGAATCACCCTGCTGCAACCACAGCAGCAGTTTGCTGCTCAGAAGATAAGAGTACTCTGTGCCCCAAAGACTATTGCTGTGTGCTAAACTTTCTTCCATTGACTAAGGTTAAATATAGAACATTCATGAAGTCCAGGAAATATGGGTAAGCCAAAACTTCAATCTGCCAGAGATGCTAAAGTAGCAATTCCCAAACTCTGTGCTAGGGAACAATAGGATGTGGCGAGAGAACTGCTAGATAGGCATGAGAAGTAATTAAATTATTTAAAAGATTCTGAGAATCTGGAATGTTACACTCACAGAGGAAGCTACTTGCTGCATCTCTGCATGATTTACTGCTTTGGCCTTAACTTCTTCAAGTCAGTCTCTGTCTGATTCGAGCTAGCAATTGTGCAGCATGATTGTATCAGGTGGTGACAGCATCACTCCTAGTGCAAAAATGCAGCTAATTGCCTGCACTTGGAGGAAGCATGACCTGAACACTGATTCATGAAGAAACACAGGGTGAGGGTTCTAAGAGGGTCCCTACTTTTAAGAGGGAGGACTGCACAAATAAATACATAGAAATAGCTTGGGTATCAGACATCTGGAAACCACTGATTTATTAGTTAAATATGTTCATATACAGCAAAAGCTGCTGTGCACAGAAGACTCCAGGGAAGCTTTCCTCAACTTGGTGACCTTCAGAAGTTGCTGGACTACAATTCTCATCAGCCATAGCCAGCATGATGGGAATTGTAGTCCAAAACAACTGGCATGCACCAGGTTGGGGAAGACTATTTGAGATCATGCACTTGTTTTCTTCTTCTTTTGTCATTGGGGGTGCTTGAGTAAATACATTAACTATGGCCCACTTTACAGCTTTGGAATCTGAACCTTCATATTGGAAAACAGTTCCTAAGGACTCTTCGTTGGTTCTCATATTTCAAAAAATTGCACATCATAATCTGTGAATCTAGGAGTTCGATTCTGAGAGAGTTGGTGACTGCTCCCCAAAACCTTTATTTCACCATGCAGACATTATGGCAGAAGGCAGCTACAGGAACTGGTGAGACTGCAAGTTTGCAGACACTGCCTCAGAGCAGTAAACGACAAGAACTGCCAGTTCAAAAGCTCAAACAGAATTTCCAAATCCCTGTTTATTGTTGACATTTAAAATAGCTGAGGGCATTTGGAAGGGAGAAGAGTCAAGTGGGCCAAAGGTGCTTAATCCGTCCTGCACCTGCATGCTTTCTTCTCCAGGTCCTCTTTGAATTCTTTTCCGGAACTTGTTCAAGTATAATACTGGCTGGCAGAAAAGAATTCTTAGGGAGGGTGAATCTCAGATTGTGCAGCAGACAGCTCTTTCCCTACACTCTCACACACCTCACCACTCACTCTCTCCCTTGCAAATCCATCCCTCCTCCACTTTTGCACAGCAGGAGGAAAAGATGAGATTAGGAAACCCGTGTTTGTTGCCAAAGATGTAGTCCCAGACTCGGTGAGAAGAATCCCACACCAGTTTGGAATTTTACTCCAACCAGAATTAATCAGAATTAAAAGCAGGTTGAGATCAACCATTTGAGAGTTTCTCTTTAAGCTCATACATGTTTTTTGCACCAGGGGAAGGGGTGATGAACCAGAGAAAGTGGTTCAAGGTTGAAATGCAGCACACACACAGGGAAAGCCCCATTTAACTCAGTGGGACTTATTATGAGTAAACACAGAGTTGAGCTTAAGCCAGGAGCCCCAATAGCAGCAACCCTTTCACAGGCTAAAAGCTTATTGGGAAACAAAAAGCAAAAATACAGCAAGTCTGCTCTCTCAGTAGGATCCTTATTTTTGTTGAGACAGAACACTGGTTGTGCGCACTTCTTGAATAACTTGCTGACTAGTCACTTCCCAGACTTCAAAACATTTATTAAGGAACAATTGTAAAACCCGCCAGCAGTCAAGTTCCCTGGCACATCAGACTGGCGCGATACACAGTCAAGATGAGAGGAATGAAGAGCTCATACGTTTGGACATTCCAAACAGTGTAGGCTTACTCTGGTGCATGAGTTAAGAATAAATTTATTACTGACTGTATTGCCTTATGCAGCAGCTGCTATGTTTTAGAAGGCATGTGCCTCATTTAGCCAGATCTCTCCCCCTCCCAACCCTTACAGCAACAAAATCTCAGGAAGAAACATTCCCCATAGCCTGGGGATTTAATTCAGATGAGAAGATTGCTATTAGACAATACACAGAATAATCAAGGTTTTCATCTTTGTGCAGCAAAAAGATACAACACCCCCCCCCCAAAGCATAAGTCAGGGCAAGGCATGGATGAGGTTACAGTCAACCTAACATGCCTTAATTAGGAGGTGCACATAAACAGGAGAGGGTGAAACTGAGGAGCCCTGAGTGCAAGGGGAGGTAGCAGGTTTATTGGTGTGGCTTCAGGGATAGGAAAGGATCTGAAACTGGTTCCTAAAGTCCAGCTTTCACAGTATGAAGCCAATCATGCATTAATTAAACAGCAAGCAATCCAAAGGCACCAAGATGAGTCTCAGGATAAGGTGGCAAGACATTAATCTGAGGTTGTTTTTCATCTCCTCCAGTGCAGAGTTAAATATTATGTTTTCTTCAGACGTCTCCTTTCTGAACGCACATGTACAAAGTTGTTCATAACATCATGAGACAGATGGAGAGAGCAGGTGTGCGTGTGCAGGTTGGTAGTTCAACTCACCATGGGGATGCTAATCTCCATGGTGAGTGTAGCATTTAAAACAGTCCCCAGAATGTTACTGTAGAAACAAAGACATGTAAAGCTGGTCCAAGTGAATGTCATTTTCTGTGCCCAATGAAAATCCAGAGGGTTACTAGGGAAGGAAAAGAGTTTCCTCTACCCTCCTCTACCAACCCACCAACAAAGCATTATTCAATCTAGTATATTTTCAATGTTTCCTTACAAGCACTATCAGCAATGAAGACGACTGACTTAGGTATATAAAAGAATGGATTTCAAGCCACTGTTGAACCCATGCACAGAATGTGACCTCTAAATAAGCCATTATTTAAAGCAGCCTTGTGTTTCAGAACTTGCCTGGTTGCCATAAGTAGATAAGGAATTGCATGCAGGCAAGCAAAGTGGCTAAAGACTGATAGAGCACTCTGTCCCTTCTCCGCATCTGTTAAAGAAGTAAAGTAGACTGTCGGAGGATGAAACCCTCTACATCCCATTTGTTGTAAGTTTCTTATCCTGTGGAATCATCATGGTTTCTACAATGTTGAACGGCAAAAAGTGGTTACTACTCTGCTTCATTTATAGAAGTCCTCCCTTCCCTTTTGGCCAGTTTTACAACAGACAAATCATTAAACAAGACTTCCATGCTCCAAAGAAAATACACACTGGTGTTTTTTTCTTTCTTTACAGCTTTTAAAAGCAAAGCTTTGCATTAGGGTAACGCTCAGCTGCCATCTGCCCTCAGCTGCTGCTCTGCCTTATCAAAAAGGTCACAGTTGCTACATTAATGCAAGTTGATCTTTGACATCCTGCACTAATTACACAGGCTCCCTTATTTCTATGGTAATAATAAGGACATTAGTGACTGGGGGAAGGGAACTGCTTGCCAACAGGGCATTGTGCAAGGCAGAATGACTTTAAAATTACCCCTTCTGTCATGGTGGACAGATCCCCCAGCTGTCTTTGTATACGCTCCCACTTCCGATTTTCTTGGCAAAATCAAACTGTACACTTGGGAACCTTTATAATATTGGAAGCAATGCAAGTCTTTTAGTGCAAATGATCAATTTAAGTAATCAGGCATACTATCTTACTAATTTTAATTTAACCGGGAGGAGGAAGCTGGAATGTTTTGTAAATGTATCTTGCCATATGGAAAGATCACCACGTGGTAAGATATAAGTTTACAAGACTTCATAGATTTGCATAGCTCAGAGAACAGTAAGGATTATCTACCACCAGAGACGGATGGGTCTGCATCATTTTTCCTGACTGCTCTTAAAAGAGTTTCCTTTTGACCTAGCTAACTGTCTGTCATTGTACTAGTTGGTCTCTGGAATAGAATAATGTCCCAAGAGAGAGATGACCACTCCTACGTGTAGCTTCCATTGACTGGAGCCTCAGCTGCTTCCTGCTATATTAAGAGAGCTTGGAAGCAGCAGAAAATACAAAAGGAGAACACAAACTGAGGAAGACTTGAGCTATGTCAGACTATAGGCCACTTTGAGGTCTATTCTGTGGTGGCGGCAAGGAGAGTTTACATCATCACATCTACTGCTTGGAGGTTTTTGCCTTTTTATAATCAAGTGGTATATAAATTGTATGAGATAAAGAAATAAATCTACAGGAATGTCTGACAGAGATTTAACATGCAGTAATGGGCCCCAGAGCCGTACTGCAAACCCTTGGTAGCCTACTATGACCTATTCGTTAAAAATTAATTTACATACATACATACATGCATACATACATAATATAATTTGTATACTGCCTTTCTATAGTTAAAACCAAACTCAAGGTGGCTTACAACATGGGGGAGGGAGAATTGCATAGTTCCAAACATAACAAAAGTAATCATAGACAATAAATAAAACATCAAAAAGTACACTGTCAAATTGAACAATTTCCACATAAATCGTAATAAAGATACAAATAATAATAATAATACCAACAACAGCAACACCTCCAAACAAAATCCCCTAAGCAATTTAAATAGATTACCTAACCTGCACTGTCAATCTAATGACCACAGTGCTTTTCCTATGACCACTCCTGACATCATGAAAGTGTTGAGGGCCTATAAACATCGTGGCTTCAAGTCCTGGAAGATTCCACCTGGCCTGGAAGGGTGGACCTCTGATTGACTCCAGCTACAAAAACTGAGGCTGAAGAAGAGGCCAGAGACCATCTTGACTGTGTCTTAGCTCAGACCCAGAATATTGAGCCAAAGCTTCCACGGCTGCCATCCTTCATGAACCACCACTGGCAAGACTGGCAGCAACATCAGCAGATATGTTCTATGCTTATGATAACATTTTATTCAAATATTTTGTTTTCTTGCTAATAATGCTGTTTTAAATGTGCATTTTACAGTTGACTTTCTTTAGCAATGTTTTCTTTTGGAATGTTTAAGATAAAATATTTGTTAACTTTGCTGTGTTAAATGTGCATTCTGCAGTTGACCACCTTTGTTATGTTTTATTTTGAAATCCTTAAGATAATGTTTTAGATTCCTGCTAATTATATTGCCTTGAACGTATACTTTATTTGGCTTTCTTCAGTATTGTTTGATACTTTTTCTTTAAAAGATAAACAGTATAGAAATGAAATGGATAATATTATTAACAAAAAACAAAACAAAAAACTTAAAGGGCTATGTCAGGATCTCTGACTATGAAAAACAAATCCCAAAAGCTTCCTCCAGTCCTCCTGAAAGTCAACTTGTGCTGGCATTTCTGTATTCAAAAAATGATTCAAGTAATTCATGAGGCAAGGCACTAATCAGGCAGTGCTTAAAGAAAAAATTCAGTGATTTGCTGGCAGAAGGAAAACAAACCGACTGGCAAGAGCACGGTGAGCATGACAAATACTAGCTCACTCAATAATGCTTGAGAGTAGCCTGGGAGCAATTCTACTGAACAGTGAACGGACCACAGATCTGTGACACTATCATATCACCGCCTTGGCAAGCACAAGTTCTATATGCATCCAAACTAGAGCTCCCCAAAGCAATTTTACACCCATCTTATCATCATAATACTCCAGTACAAATTATGCAACACTGTGCACTCGAAACAAATCACTGGATTAAGCTTTCCACCACCTCACAATTGCTGTTCTTATTTGTCACCCTTATCACGGGGAAAAAAGATAACTTCTGTTTGATGAACTTAAATTCTTTACACCAATATGTAGCATTAATATAAAGGTAAAGTGACCCCTGACCATTAGGTCCAGTCGTGGCCGACTCTGGGGTTGCGGTGCTCATCTCGCTTTATTGGCCAAGGGAGCATGCGTACAGCTTCCGGGTCATGTGGCCAGCCTGACTAAGCCGCTTCTGGCGAACTAGAACAGCACACAGAAATGCCGTTTACCTTCCCGCCGGAGCGGTCCCTATTTATCTACTTGCACTTTGATGTGCTTTCGAACTGCTAGGTTGGCAGGAGCAGGGACCAAGCAACGGGAGCTCACCCCGTCGCAGGGATTCGAACCGCCAACCTTCTGATCGGCAAGTCCTAGGCTCTGTGGTTTAACCCACAGCACCACCCACGTCCCAAGCGTTAATATAGGGTTGCTATATTTCAAGGGGTAAAAATCTGGACAAAAAAAGTTGTTGAGCCAAAACCCGAACCAGAGTCCAGGCAGCCACTGCCAGAGCCAGAGCATATGTTCTACCATTACTCTGCTACATATAAATCTCTGGCTGTAACTTTCTAATTAGGTTACTAACATGAATTTAGATAATTCTAAAGAAATCTCTGTCAAAGGAGTACAACAAATCCTGTACCAACAATGCATTCTGCAGCTCTTATATTGTATATGCGTTGTGGGTAAAACCTCAGCGCCTAGGACTTGCCAATCGCATGGTCGGCAGTTCAAATCCCCGCGGCGGGGCGCGCTCCCATCGTTCGGTCCCAGCGCCTGCCAACCTAGCAGTTCGAAAGCACCCCCGGGTGCAAGTAGATAAATAGGGACCGCTTACCAGCGGGAAGATAAACGGCGTTCCATGTGCTGCGCTGGCTTGCCAGATGCAGCTTGTCACGCTGGCCACGTGACCCAGAAGTGTCTGCAGACAGTGCTGGCTCCCGGCCTATAGAGTGAGATGAGCGCACAACCCCAGAGTCTGGCAAGACTGGCCCATACGGGCAGGGGTACCTTTACCTTTTACCTTACTTATTTTGCATAATTGATTCCCACTTAAGATTTTACAGTAAATCTGTCAGTCATTGTGAAGAAAAGGGAGACTACATTGCACAATGAAACTCTGCTGTCTTCGCTAGCTAAAGAACTAAGAAATTCTTAGTCAGCCCCTTTCTACTTTCCAAGATTCCACCAGACTTTGCCCACTCACTTTTCAAGCTTATCTTCACAGCTGTAGTGACTAAAAGCCAAGATTTTTCAGGATGATGAATGAATTCTGCCCACAGCAACCAAGCCCTGTGCTTTTTGCTGTATTTCCATTGAACTATAGCTGTGCTTGCATGGAACTGCAGAATACACACAGTTTTCCTGGTCACAGAGAAAATTATTAGAAGAGTTCCAAGTAGATGAGGGTCTGAAGATGGTTAGCTGGTTTAAGTTAATTGGATTTTGAAAATAAGTTTATAGCAAGAAGGCAACCCTTTTTCTTTAAAACTTTATGCGATATCCATATGTTTTTAATCTAGGGAAATTATGGAAAATTTCCATAATTATGGAAATTATGGATGGGTGGGGCATAAATAATAAATTGTTATTATTTATTTGGGAGAAGAAGTCCCACATTTATTACACAGATTTTTGTGAATCTCTTGAAGAATTGATGTATAGATAGCTATAGAACAGCTGGAATTTGTGTATAACAGCTGGAATTTATTGGGGAAAGTTAGATTCTGAAATATCTGCACACATATTAATCATGCATTTTCATTATATGCCACCTTTCTTCCACAGCAAAACTCCGTCCAGGCGCTGGTCAGACCCAGGATCTGAAAAACTCTTCCAAAACATGTCTTCTTGCTACAGCCTTGGGCATTATTTATGGAAAGGCAGAATTTAACCAGAGTGAAATATCCCAGGGTACTTATACCACACTGCAAGTGTGTCTTAGACAAAAGTATTTCTGAATCTATCCCAATGCAGCATATATAAACTGGGGTCAGTGCGCAGAGGGGAAACCTAATCACTGCTATGTGCAAAATGTTCAAACTTCACTCATACTATGAAAACTGGTGCCTTAAACTGGTTTTCTTGACTGGGGAGACAGTAACTGTCACTTTAAACTGACAAAAGAGACTCACCCTTTCCCTCCAATTCTGATGTGTGCTTTCAAATAACATATACCACTACAATTTTTCTGTGCCTGCATCAACACGCTACTTATATAAACAAAGCAGACTTTCACAACTCCAAAAGCAAGTTTAAACAAAGCTGTATGTGTTTACCTGCTGATAGAAAAAATTTAACGTTGGCTTATCTTCAGTAAACTGGTTCAGAAATCCTTTCGGTAAGTATCGGATTCGAAGTTCATATCTACAAGGATAGAAAATGCAGAAAAATTATATGCTTTGTGTTTTGTAAGTTATGAGTCATCATCACATAATTTTTAAAAAAATCTCTAACCTGTATAATATTTATTTAAATTTTATTTATTTAGAGCATTTGTACCCCACTCTTCATCCAAAAAGACTCTCAGAGCAGCTTACATGAAATCAAAACAAAGCACTCCCTACCAGCAGGCATATATTCTACATATCCTGGAGGTAAAACAAGACAGAGGAAATTAAGACTTGCAATGAGAGCCAAATATGTGAGAATTCATATGCACATCAAAAAGCAACAGGGAAACAATGCTTGATTTTTAAAGAGAGACGGGTGGGAATTTTAAAATTGCATGAAATGATATGCTTATGCAAGGTGCTGTTGAAACCCCTGAAATTCACAGCAATCACCATTCATGCAATTCTAATTTCTTATTAACACTGAGACACAAACTGTATTACTGGCCTTCAGTAATTCACCATCATAACAGAACTGGTTCATGATCTGTGCAGAAGACTATGGACAAGATCCAAACAAGCTTCTCAATATAAAATGGGACTCTTCTCTCCAGGAATGCCAGCAGCTGCTGTGAAAAACTGGCAATATCTCTGTCCAAAATATGCAGCTCTTTTAGACATTGGCCCACATCTAATACGCTTTACAAGTGTTGTCCTCCTTTAGAACTATTATATCTTCCCTACAACAGCATTAAATATGATCCAAATATGAGTTAATTGCTATAAAATTATTGTGCATCCATCCTGTTTCATTCTCTGCAAAAAAATACTGTCATCTTCTTCCTCTATCTATATTTTAATGGCACAAATTATAAGGAAACAGAAGTGCCAACAAGTCACTTTGTCCTCCTCACAAGCAAAAAAAAAAATGTCACAGTAAACCTCTTCCTATCTGATCTCTCAAAGAAACCACCACCTTTCAATTCTAAATGTGTTTGTTACTGTGATTATCATCCCACTCTCCACGCTGTGTCAACATGAATCTAACTTCCAAGTCACAGCCTATGAAAGCATCGTTATCACCATATTAAAACAATCAATTATACCTGAAGATAATCATCAGCTTTAAGCAAGCGCTTTTAAATCCTGGGCTTCTACACAGGCTGCCTAAATTGAGATCTCTTGCAAGTTATTTGCAGCTTCTTTTTCTTTTTAAAAATGTCACCAGCTATTTCTAGAAAGCATTTTACAACAAGCAGATTCTTCTGCAGTTTTAAAACTATAACTGTTCTGCAGTTTTAGAAGTAAACACTTTTACCACTGCAACTGCTTTAGACTTTAACATTCTAACTCCTCTGCCCCTAGATAATGCAAAGTAAGTTCCAGTGATTTAAAAACTGGAGATGAAAATTATTATAAGATTTCAAACACCAGCCTTTATACCTTTCAAAATGAAAAGGTTGATGAGACTTGCCTAATACACCATGCAAACAAATCTTGAGCATAATAAAGTTTTGCTAAATAAGAAAATGCTATTACAATGAACAGTCAGGGAGCAATAACACCAATTTCACTAGCATCCTTTGTGCTTATTTGGCAACATTTTTTTTAAAAAAAGGAACCATTCCATTAAAAATAATAGTTTCAACTCTTTTTTTGGAAGAAAAATGTTATCATATGCTGCTGTTCAGCACCTAAGCATGGAGACAGCAATTTGCATTATGTTTTCATTTCAGTTTAAATGCCATGCTGGTAGTGCAGTTTCAGGCTGTGAGAAGTACAACTGAGACATGATCCACATCTACAACGGTCCACTGAAGTTAAAAAGAGGTGCCACACTCAAGGGGAGCAGTCCTCTAATGCTGCTCTGAGACTTCTTGCAGCAGGATGTATAAGAGCAACCTAAGACACACTCTTGGCAATGAGCTAATTTTGGTCCTCATCATCCTCATTCTACAGAACCATACAGTGGTACCTTGGGTTACATACACTTCAGGTTACATACGCTTCAGGTTACAGACTCCGCTAACCCAGAAATAGTGCTTCAGGTTAAGAACTTTGCTTCAGGTTGAGAACAGAAATCGTGCTCTGGCGGCGTGGCAGCAGCAGGAGGCCCCATTAGCTAAAGTGGTGCTTCAGGTTAAGAACAGTTTCAGGTTAAGTACGGACCTCCAGAACAAATTAAGTACTTAACCCGAGGTACCACTGTACTTTGCTTAATGTTGTTCATGTCAATTGTCTGTCAGCTGTTCTGTCAAGATGAGCTGAATGGGTTTTTCAGGCAACTTCCCAGAAAGCAAAAACGTATTTGTTTTGACAGGATGGGTGACTGAGCTTCTAGACCATGGATAGGCAAGCTAAGGCCCGGGGGCCGGATCCGGCCCAATCACCTTCTAAATCCAGCCCACTGACGGTCCGGGAATCAGCGTGTTTTTACATGAGTAGAATGTGTCCTTTTATTTAAAATGCATCTCTGGGTTCTTTGTGGGGCATAGGAATTCGTTCAATTTTTTTTTGGTCAAAAATAGTCCAGCCCCCCACAAGGTCTGAGGGACAGTGGATCGGCCCCCTGCCGAAAAAGTTTCCTGACCCCTGTTCTAGGCCAATAGTTTGCAAACTCTGTATCTTCAGGGAACCATTTCTATATTGACTTGTCTGCCAAGGATGCCCTGCACATTGTCAAGGTCACTGTATCCTAGAACTCTCCAATCCATGCAGGGTGTTCACCAGGTTTTTTGGCCAATGTTTCTTGTAGATGGTGAATGCAGCACAGAAGTCATACTATAGAAGACACAGAAGTCACGGATAACAATGGCAGACAAGGTTTCTGGTATTACTGCTCTTTCTCACTGAAAAATTCCTGATAAAGTTTAGAGAAGCCCCAGAAGTCCCTGGGATAGAATTCAGAAATCAGTCTCTTAGACCAAAACATTACTACTTTTATTAATCATCATTATTACTAATTTGATTTTTATCCTATACTTTCTTTTTTAAAAAAACACCCATATTCATTCATATTCCATTACTGCACTTCTCAAAATGAGGACACTGAGCGAGTCCCAAGAATCAGAAGCCCAAATTGTGGGGTTTACATGTTGTCAGCACCAGCAGTAGAGCAGAACACAGATGCTCTCGGCAGCAAGTTGTCTAAGTGCTAAATACTGGAGCAGCCATAAATGAAGAACACGAACAGAAAGCAGCTGCAAGAGTGACTTGCACATTTCATTGGTCTGGTGCAGATCTAGTTCTCTGTTAACCACCGCTTGATTCTTCCATCTCTGACTCTTTTACTATAGAAAAGCTCTGGAAAAGGTGTCACAAATATGAATACCAGAATTAAGTTGTCACATCTTCTCATTCGCACTGACAGAAGCCTCCTTTTTACATTTTTTTGAAAAGTTAAAGCTATTTAAGGAGAATCCTCATTTATATATTATTACACAGTAGAAAGCTATTAGATTCAAGCCCTCTTCCAGAATTCTTCTTCTACCCCACTAATCTAAATATTTTTACAAGCACTGTCATCCGATACTAAATGCTGTGTTTCATGTATTAAAAAAATATGACAGCAGTGGTTTCATTATTCCCAACAAACCTCCACAGATTAAGAGAGCAAGGCAGGCTGCACATCTTTGATAAAGCATGAAATTACACTCTGGAAAGATGATGAATAATTTATACCAACTCATGATGCTTTCATGAGGGATTTTATATGACCTGATCACCTAAACATCAGAACAATTATCTAACTTTGCTTTTAAAGGTTATTATCTTTGTTCTGCAATGCATTAAGACATGAGAGTACTCGTGAATACTATAAATGAAACTGGCACTTTTACGTTTCAGAACTAATTTTTCCAGCATAAATTACAGTCACACTGAATATAAGTATACTTTAAAAAAATGTCAAAGGTATAATTTTGTATGATTTTATGATAATTTACTTGGTGAAAAAAGAATCACATGCTCACTACAGAACACTGAAATAGAAATGTTAATGTGGAAAAATAAATGCTACATTTTATTCACTCAAAATTTTAAAAACCTTTTAATTTAATGTGAAGGGTTGAGACAAGCAAGCCTGTCCCAAGATAGTTCATACCCATGTTGCACTTGATTGGTTGCAATGCACTCAGCATTACCAGGAAAAAAATGTTGTTGTTTTTTAAATAATATTTATTAAAAGTTTCCAATTACAACCAAATAAAAAACAAAACATCCAAATTTAAAATCTTGTTTTCCATAACATCTTTCCAGGACTTCCCCTCCCCTCCCCCTCTTGTATTCCAATTCTTACTTATAAATTCAGCAATTTCTTATCCCAAATTTTGAACTTATTGTCATTGACCCAATTTAAAAATATTTTCCCATCTCCTAAAATCGACCTGTTCCCTTCCACGCGTTCCCCCCTTTAACATACATTACAGATTAAAATATAATGAAATAAAATGTAGTTTAACACCCTTTGAATTCCAAATTTCCCTCCCCCTTTTCCCGGTTGCGTTCCCAAAATTTATCAACATCTGATGTCTTCCTGGAGCTCCCACAATTTATTTAAGCCATAGTCCTTTACCAGTCATCTTTAATTTCGAATGTCTAATCTTGGAAGGAGTCTGTCTCAAAAAGGCCCATTTTTTCCATCCAGATTTTTATACATTAGGAGTAAAAACTCCAATTTTATTTCTTTAAACCTTTCAGGTCTGGATGTCCCAAATGTTCCCTCTTTCAACTTTATCCAATTCTTGTTATTCTTGTTGTTCTTGTTGATCTCTCTCCTTTTCTTTTTTTTTCTTCCTGTTTTCCTGCACAAATGTTCTAATTCCAAAAGCTTCAAATTCAGCTACAGAGGCTCTGTTATTCAGGAACGAAACATAATGCCAAGTCCCTTCCATTTTTCAATAGATAAGTCTATTGTCTTCTTTAGTATGTCAGCCTCTGTAGTCAAAATAGTGTTCCATTTCTGCAGTTTCCCAGGAGATAGAAAGTTCTATTCAAATTCCATGTCAACAACTTGTAATATCCCTCGGCTCCTCTAGGTGGGTTGCAATAACTCAGTTCCCTTCCAGATCACCCCAATCAGTCCAAATAGCTTGTTATTCCTTGTTTTAAACAATTTGTATCCAATTTATAACAAATGTAACCGGCAAAGTCCTTGTAACAAAGTTCTCATTTTGTTCTTCTGCTTTGACAGCTCTTTGACAGCTGTCAAAACCTCTCTTTGTCTTCTCCCGGCGCTCTCACAAAACGCTCCCAGGGTTCCGGGGGGGGGGGGTTACTTTTAAATCAATTCCACTTTTCTCCTCCAGCTCTGTCTTATAGTTTTCCGTCGCGAAATTAATATCCTTGTAAAAATAGGGTTGCACTCGATCTTAGATGTCAAATCCTTTGCTTTAACTCCTCTACAACGGGGGGGGGGCTGACTTCCTTTTTGCGCCTCCCCCGCTCGCTCCGAATTTTTTAAAAATTTGTCCCCCTTTTTAGTCCAGGTTCCAATTACTCACGGGTTATTCTTTTAGGTCCAGATTTTCAATAGAAGACGTCAGCGCTCTCCGTCGAATGGCATGCGGCTTCGCTCGGCAGGGGAAGCGGAGGACTCAAAGCACCCCCCCCCGTCAACCGTTCCGTAACCTTTAAAAAGGCTCCTTCGCGGGCCGGGGGGGAGCGCAAAAGGTGCCAGCCGAGTCACCATGTCCATGGGTTTCAGCGCCCATGGTTTTTGAGGGTCCCCGCGTCGCAGGCGCGGTAGGACCCAGCCCCTGCCGAGCAGGCTCCCTCCGGAGCTCGGAGGGAGTCCGCCATTCGGCGATGGCGCCAACCCGGAAGTCCCCAGAAAAAAAATGTTTATAGGCTGTCAAACTGAATGCAAGCCACAGAGAGCCAAATCACACTGTAAAAATCAGAAGGCATTTTTCTAGTGCATGGCAGCTCCTTGCTTGTAGCAAGAAGTCTTAATGGGTGAGTCACTCATTACATGAGAAGAGTCACTACTTTTGCAAACTAGCAGTGACGTGAGTATCATCAGAAGGGCCAGACACCAAACGAGGTCCGTTACAGAGCCTAGAAAAAACCAGTACTGCCATATTTGCTGTAACTTAATGAGGACCTAGGTGGGATGTGGGTGGCGCTGTGGGTTAAACCACAGAGCCTAGGACTTGCCGATCAGAAGGTCGGCGGTTCGAATCCCTGCGATGGGGTGAGCTCCCGTTGCTCGGTCCCAGCTCCTGCCCACCTAGCAATTCGAAAGCACATCAAAGTGCAAGTAGATAAATAGGTACCGCTCTGGCGGGAAGGTAAACGGCATTTCCGTGCACTGCTCTGGTTCGCCAGAAGTGGCTCAGTCGTGCTGGCCACATGACCCGGAAGCTGTACGCCGGCTCCCTCGGCCAATAAAGCGAGATGAGCGCTGCAACCCCAGAGTCGGTCACGACTGGACCTAATGGTCAGGGGTCCCTTTACCTTTTTAATGAGGACCTAGAGAAGCTGGAGCAGAGTAGGGAGAACACACAAAAGAGTTCCCTGCAACTCCGCCACAATAATTTAGAGAGCCATCTTGCTCAAGGACCCACAGTAACTCAGCAGTGCTTCTAACAGGAATGATAGTTTCCACAAATGTCCCATGCCTGTCAACCTGCTAAGAAGTCCCAGAGAAAGAAGGAAATGAGGTTACAGAAGTCTTAATTGCCAAACATTCCACACTGAATGTGTGGATGCAGTTCCAGAACATTCATAAATGTTTCGCAACTTGCCCTGTTGGTCTACTTGGAGGCACAGTGTCAGAGATGGTCAAAAGATCTTTCATTCTTAGTCTATAGCCAGTGTTTACAGGGACAAGCAAAACCAGGATTCTGCAGCCATAGAGTGTACTACTCTGAACCAGTCTAGCAACACTGTGCTTGCAGCGGATTTTCAGCATCCTCGCCCCCCCGCACCTCCCCACAAATAAATAATCTTTTAAATATATTTAAACTACTTATATGCTTCAAGGACCTGCAGGGCACAGCTCACCACAACTAACACTAAGGAACTTGCAGCCGACTATCTCCAAACTGTGCTCCCACCACTATCTCTCAAGCACTGGGAGAGGTAATATTGGGAGTTGTCTTTCCTGTTTCATACCCCTATCCTCTTCCCCCTGCCCTTTCCAAGCTGAGCCATGGTGCTTCTAAGGGAGTGCACTTAACTCTCTTCCTTATACCAATTAGACCAGGCATAGGCAAACTCGGTCCTCCATATGTTTTGGGACTACAACTCCCATCGTCCCTAGCTAACAGGACCCGTGGTCAGGGATGATGGGAGTTATAGTTCCATAACATCTGGAGGGCCGAGTTTGCCTGAAGTAGACCCTACATGTCTGTCTCTAGGGCCTCTCACCACTCTTTTTTTCCATACTTGGTAACTGTTTCCCCCAACATCCAGCTCCTGAATTGTCTTTTATAGTCTTCTCCTCCTTGCCTAGTCAGCAGGATCAATGCACAGCAAAGAAGCAATTCCATCCTTCCCCACCTCAAACTGCTAGGGCAGCAGATAAGCAATCTGGGACAGGCTTCATTTAAGCCAGCCAGCCACTGTTCTACTCTTCCTGTGTTTACATTTTTCATGTTTGTATTATTTTTTATTTTGCTTCCTGTACCTAGCAGGTCTCCCTCCTGCCCCCCGCAACTGGAATGGGTTTCCACCGAAATATCTGATTTCACTGCATCGTTTACTTTCTCATTTCCTAAACAAAAACATATCTGCTTGTTAATTTAACTGCTGTCTTCCACCTCTATGGAACTATGGAGCAGTACACAACATAGTTTTCAAAGTATCATGCATTTAGCGAGTGGGAACGCTTCTAGGTTTTTGCCTTACTTCCATTCCTCCGGCGCGTGGGATAGTTCAAATTTCTCCCTCACGTTGGACACTCCCATGTCTGGATGAAGCCAATGAACTTCCTCTGACTGCAGGTGACTGAGCCGTAAACCGTAACAGGCTACATTTTTTACTTTGTGACTATCTACTATCTTCTGGATTATGCCCTAAAAAAAAGAAAGAATGCAATGATTTGTTTGTTTTTTCTTAAAATTCATATACGGCTTTCTTGAATGAGCATGATATGGTCAGAAGGCACATGAGGACACCACCTTGCTGAACAGAAGCAGGCCTGTGTTCAGACTGTGCCTGGATGGGTGATCGCCTACGAACCACTTGCATGCTGCCTTGGGTTTCAGGACAGAAGAAAATGAGATATAAATGTAAAGAAAATAGTCTCCTGAGCATAAATTTTAAGAATTCACATTTTCTACATAAGATCAAATAATAATAGCATAGCAAGCATTTGTGTTTATTACGAGTTATTCCTTAATAAAATTGTTTATGTGTAATGAAATATTAGCTAGAAGTGTAGTATGTTTCTCCCAGCTTTTATACCTGTGTTTTAACTTTAAGTTGCAGTCAGTATTGTTTTCTTGTTATATCTACGTTGATTTTGCTTTTATCCTGTATTTGAATTGTGTGCATGTGCATGCATGTGTGGTAAATAGCCCAGAAAACATAATGTTATAAAGCATATAAGTGCTGTAAATGTGAATAAATAATACATTTTAAAAGTTCTTGAGAGGCAACATGAATCACCACGGTGAAAGAACGGTCACTACTGAACAGTAACAGCTGCTTCAGATTTTCATACTGAACAGAACCATGCCTTCTGTTTGCCTTTCACTGGATACATTAAGATGGTGGTGAAATCTTTGTTTATCTAATTCCCATCACAGTCTAGCTCTACACTCAGGAGACAACCAGCGAGACTAGTGTGCCACTGAACTAAGAACCTGAACTGCAGTGCTTATATTTGTAGGTCTATCAATTCCACACAGCATTTCTTCTAGCCTGAAAACCTTGAGCACAATATGGTAAACACAGAAGAAGTTATTCACCTGCTTGCTGCCAGATAGTGTTGTTTAAGTGCAAGTTTTCCTAATGCTGCAAAACACAATTGGTCATAACTAGAGCTATGTGGGTCAGCACAAATTTCAGGCATTGAACCCTAAAGATCTATTTATGCATAGCTAAGTGTGAGCCTGACAGTCCCACTATGGGCACACTTCCAAGTCTCCCTCCCCCAATCGATGTATGAATAGAAGCAGCCATGGAATGCAATTCATTCATTTTTTCAGTGCTTTCTGAACTTGGCACAAAAAATGTCCACATAACATACAGACTTCTTTTCAGAAACCTCGCCAAGTAGGACAGTTTTGTTAACAATGAAAAAAGAAAGAAAAGCAGATATAACTTAAGAATTGCAAATGGACAACCATTTTTTTAATTAAAAAGAGGGGGGAGGGTGGGCAAAACTAGCGTGGATTATTAATGAACAAGTCAATTTAAAAATAATAAAAACAAAAACCACTCGCACTGGCCAGGTTTACAAACAACTAATGAAGGAAACAAAGTAATCTTTCAAGCTATAATTTTTAAGATAAACCTAAATGGGGGTTAAAAATACATGCTGGGTGAAGTAACTCATATGATCACAGGATCATAGCCTAAAAGATTAAGAAGCCTCCTAGGGCACCTGTTTCATTTGCTTTATTTCAAGTGATCATGTAAACAATTGCATAGCTATTAACCAGCAGTTAGCTCAAAATAGAAAGGGCAGAAAGAACAATTCATATCCATCAGCAGTCTGAGAGTCTGTGAGTCTGTCTGAGAGTGAGACTGCTATATGGTAGCTATCACCTGAAGAACATGTGTCAACAGTAGGTTACATCAATTCCCAAAGCCACTTCCCCATTCTTTTTCTTATTCATTTTAAAAACTTTTTTGGAATGCTTGTGGTGGTACCTTAGAAAATTCCACTTAATACCACAAAATGTATATATAAAACCAAAACAAAAGAACAAAATGAAAAGAACAATTTATCTGGTGACTAAAACACAGGAGCATTAGAAGAGTTCTACTGTCATCATTCTCATTTCCAAAGGTATCCTTCCACTGCTGTTTGGCATGCTGGTGACCTTATGAGATTTATTGATATAAATAATGAAGGGGAACCAAGTATCATCAAAACTGTCTCATTTCATTTTACCCTCAATGACTTGCCTATGTTGGGTTACATGTTCTGGTAATGCTATGTCCCAATTTTTTTCAGTACCATTCCTTCTTTGTGGGCACAGAAAGGGCATGCCGCAGTCAGTAGCATTGCTAGTGATGCTCTATATTGAATTCCATGATCATTACCACTTCCAATCGAAAGTAGTGCCAAAGTCAGGTCTAAATGGGGGATTTGGTTGCTAATTTTGCTTAATTCAGAAAAATACCCCCTTTCATATATATATTTTTAAAGCTTTAGGGCAATCCTGCCACCCATTATTGTCTTATTAAACATAGGCCCACTCCTTGGTGGCCTGGTTTGCATGGCACCTTAAAGCACAGTTAAACTCAATTATGTCTTAAAGCAAAATTAGCAATATTGCATCATAACGCATGGGGCTAAAATTGCAGGTGCTTTGCTCCTCCCCCACTCCTGCTACTGTCATGCTGCTGGGAGTTATGCGATGGTTTGGCTTAGCATTATGTCTGGATGTCCAGGACTGTGGTTTGCTTCTCTTCAAATAAACCTTGGTTTTGTTCTCGGCTTACAACTCAGGGCTAGTTTGGGGCAAACAAGCCACTGTCTCCTTTTCAAACATATTGCTAGGCCAAACTACAGTTTGCTCCAGGCCAGGATAGCTGACTTATGACTATCCAGATGCTGCTGAACATTTCCAACCATGCTGACTGGGGCTAAAGGGAGTGGTACAGCAATCTGAAGTGGGATGTAGGAACATTCTGTCATATTAATTAGTAGTCTGAAGTGGTGCAGCCCAGACACAGTTTGAGCACCTCAATGAGAAGTAGGCATAATCTTTGTGTGATGCAAGCAAGATATCTAGTAGTGTAAGAAACAGAAGCTTTAGTACTCCCCTGGGATGCCTTGCCTGTTATGGCAATAATTACGAGCTGATTACCTGTAAAAGAGCTTCAAGTATCTAAACCAAGCTCACAGGATGGGCCACAATAATTTCAGAAATCAAAATTAAGTAAGTGCCTCATTTGCTTAGGTTCTCTTGGAGCTGTAAGTCTCAGATTTAAAAGCAAGGTTGAAAAATTTATCTTTCAAGCTCATATTGCAAACACACAGCATTTTCTAAGTGAATTCCTTCAAGACGAAAAAAGCATTACATCTGAACTATGTAAATCCCTTCCTATTGCAGCATGGAATATTTAAAATTCTGAGACAAAAGGTCATTTGAAATGTAAAATGCTACTACCTGGGTTTGAAGTCTTTTCTGTTCTATCCTATTTTCTTTTAAGTTAGCCCAAGAGTAATACTTTAGTTTTTGTGAAAAATAACGCATTTGTCTGCAAACAACTAAAATAAAAATTGGCACACCATACCAAAATTAGCATACCATAGCATACCATAAAGTCTTGGTTAGCTTGTTTAACCAAGAAAAATATTCTTTTTAAATATTATTTAATGATGTCAGTAGCTTAAAACAAAAAGATTGCAGGTGCAAATAAATATGAATAGCTGTAATGTGGTTCATGGGGATAAAAAAAAATTGAGCAAAGGCATTAAATAGGTCAACTAAAGCTTCAAACCTAACCCCACTTACCTGGCAGTAGCCACATTGAATTCAACAGGATTTACGTCTGAGTAGACATATTCCTCAAGAAAATTTTAGAAATCAAAGCTTTGCCTGGAATGACTCACAGCATGTGCTGAATAAAGACCTTCAAGTAAAACACTTCAACATCTGTGTCCCTCAGCCTCAAGTTATTCGCTTCACATTCTGAGAATGACCTTCAAAAAACCATCTCTAAAGAACTTCAAAATGTTAAATCAGCTTACCCAAACATCTGTAGCATCCCCGTGACGTATAATACTGGCCCATGTTGTTGGCTCACTGTTACTTTCAAAATAATGGAAAACCTTTAGGACTCGTTCCATTGCCCCAGGAGAACGCTCCATCCCAGAACTGAGGTGTGTCTTTGTGCTTGAGCTTGGCGTGTGATTCAAGTTTGGGTCTAGGTAAGCTGCTGCCATGGTTTTGCTAGATGCTAGGTATCTGTCATATTCTGAAATGGGAGGAAGGGGGAAAATAACATTTCAGACTTTATAAGTGATACGTAAACAAATTCTACAGTTAGTCAATATCTTGGAATAATTGGTGTTCATTTTCCTAAGGAAAAGCACCTCCGAAAGACACAAACCATTAAAAATAATCTATTCAAATGTATAGAGGGGGAAATTCCCATCAAAAAGCATTTATCACCCTGTACAGTAAATTTTTTAGATCACTTGTATTTATAGATCACACAAGTATAAAAAAATCATCTTCCTATTGCCTCCAAAATGAAACTGGCCCCACAAATTGTGTCTGGCTGTTAACCAGAAGGTTGGTGGTTCAAGCCCACCCAGAGACAGCTGTGGTCAGGATTCCAGGGAGTTGATGACCTTCAAGATCCCTTCCAATTCTACCATTCCATGAGTCTATATAAGTTTTCTTTGAGCATCCAACTGTTTGAGAAATGGGAGCTACAGAGCACAGGAATAAACAGCACAAAATAGTAAAGCAGCTCTGCCCCTTTCTAGTAGGAAGTTTATTCTTCTTTGTGTCCCACCCCTGCAATGGAAAATTGGCACATCATAATCAGTTTTTGGGCTTTTAAGGCCATTTGTTAGAGCAGGGGTAAAAGTGGTACCTCTGGATGCGAATGGGATCCGTTCCGGAGCCCCATTTGCATCCAGAGTAGAACGCAACCCACGTCTGTGGATCGTGATTCGCCGCTTCTGTGCAATGAACATTTTGAGCATCTGTGCATGCGTGAGCAGCGAAACCCGGAAGTAACGCATTCCTGAACCTGAAGCATATTTAACCCGAGGTATGACTGTAATCAAATGCAATCTAGTTTGTAGAACTTTAGGAGCACCAAGATCCTGTAGACACTGCTATTCAAACACTACACTAGGTATACAAAAGTGAATAGCTTTTCTCCACTTATTTGCATTATTTCCTGCTCCCTTAGTCAAAATCCCGTTTGAAAAACTAGCTCTAACTTTCTAGCATCAGCATATTTCTAAAGTAGTCTTTTCACAGTCACCTTTACTGCAGTGAAGGTCTAAGTATGCTTGCAGAACTCTTTGCCTAAAAGCTACATCCAATGTAATACACTAGATTAATAGCCCATGCAGGGCTATATTACACTAGTATCACATTTTACAGCCTTCCAGGAAATGTTGGAACAGCAGCTGTAAACCCCAAAGTGACTTCAGAAGTGGAAGGCAATGATCATTACTAAGGCCTAATTCATATCAACTCTAAATGTTCTCAGTGGTGCCACTTCAAGCATAATTAAGACAGGATATGCTCATCCGAATGTACAACGTTTGCCTTCTTCTGCTTGCGCCCTTTCCATGAATCACATTTGGTGAAAGTGCTTGCTAAAATGCAATGCATTGTTAAGGCAAAATTTTCTTGCTAAGCCACCAGGACAGGAGGTAAGCGAGCACAGCAGAAACTTTGAGCCATCTAGTTTTGGGCCATAACAAACTAAGCAGTCCTGTGATTGGCATATAGCTCATCCTGTCTTTTCCCTGCAATAAGGTATACAAGTGTGCTACAACACATTTGGGAAATAACTACTTCTAAGAAAGAGTGAACACAAGCATGTCATGTTTCTACTATGACAAAGTCTAGCTGCTCCAAGTAGAAGCAAAGAGGATGCTACACATGCACATTACCGAAGTCTTCTTCAACCGTGGGTCCCCAAATATTGTTGGACTGCAATGTCCATCTTCCCTGACCATTGTCTAAGCAGGCTGGGGATTATGCAAGTTGTAGGCCACACTTGGGGACCCAAGACTGAAGAAACAGTGTGTTACAACATGAGGTGTATGCAGTACAAGGAAGCAATTTGCCCCATCTTCACGGTTGTGAAATTAAATATTGCCAATATTTATTGTGCCATATTTTCAGATAACACAAGCAGGAAGGGATGGGGGAGGGGGTTAGAAATACCATATCCCTAGTTTTATTGTGGTTTTGTTAATTTATTAATCACCTTTCACATAAATTTCAAGGCAATAATGAAATAAAATACCTAAAAATAGGCTTCAAAACAATTAAAAAACTAACCAAAGATAGTTTTTTTAAAAAAAAATACAAATATAAACACTCAAGGCAGAGACATATAATACAAAATAAAAACAATTTCCTCCCCAGCCAGTTGGGAAAGCCTCTCAAAACAAAAACAAATAGTGGGTGCCTGTCATATGTCAAAAGGAGATGCTAGTCCATGTTCTCGAGGCTACCAGCATGAGTTTGACCAAACTGCAGGAGGCAGTGGAAGATAGGAATGCCTGGCGTGCTCTGGTCCACGGGGTCACGAAAAGTCGGACACGATTAAACAACTAAACAACAACAGTCCAAAACAACATAGAATAATAGAATTGTAGAGCTGGGAGGGATCCCAAGGTTCACCTAGTCCAACCCCCTGCAAAGCTGGAATCTCAATGAAGAGATCCTTGACAGAGGACCATCCAACTTCTGCTTAAAAACCTCCGAGGAAGAAGAGTCCACCACATTCCAAGGGAGTCTGGTGCACTGTTGAACAGTTCTTGCTGTCAGAAAATTCTTCCTGGTGTTTAGCTGCAATCTCCTTTCTTGTAATTTGAATCTGTTGGTTTGGGTCCCACCCTCTGAAGCAGGAGAAAACAAGTTTGCTCCATCTTCCATGAGACAGCCCTTTAGATATTTGAAGATGCTATCATATCTACACTCAGTCTCCTCTTTTCCCAGCTCCCTCAACCGTTCCTCATAAATGCTTGGTTTCCAGACCCTTTATCACCTTGGTCATTCTTCTCTGCACATGTTCCAGCTTGTCAATATCCTTCTTAAAGTGTAGTGAAGCCACATAGGTATTTTAGCAACTTCAAGGACAGTCTCTCCTAGAGAATGCAGTCACCAAATACCCTGGTATATATAATTTTAATAGAAGTCATATAAGAAATCACTAAAGAAACATATTGTACCAAGAAAACAACTTGCCACTCACCTGCTTGTCCAGGGCATTAACAACTACACCCACCTCATGCCATTATGTACCACTTCCTCCCAGTACTGAAGTCAGTATTCTTACTTAACATAATTTATATACGGCTTAATCACCAAAACCTCCAAGCGATTTACAGTACCATCTCACAGTACCATCTCAGGTGTATGATCTAAACCTTAAAACTGGGACGGTCTCTTGCTGTTGATACTAGCCAGGGTAATGCAACACAGTATGCTAGCACAGCAAAAATATCAAAATTCAGTTGTGTGAGTTTAGGGGAGATTCCTCTGATAACCTACCTTCAAACTCCCCTTACTAGATCAAGATAATGTGGGAAACATTAATTTTTAAATAAAAATATAATAAATAAATTATCTGTTCATGTTAGGTGAGCATGCAAGTAAAATATAATACTATTTCTTAGAAATGGTTAGAGTTTTGAGACTGAAATATCCAGCAGAAAAACAAAGATATTGAGCCTGTGCTTGTATCTGATATGAAAAATTGGGTTAGGATTCCCTCCCCTGCACTTGGTTCTTTCATTTCAAAACCAGAATCAACCTTCTGGGCAATTAAGTGATATTAAGTGGGTGGGTGGCATTGTGGGTGGCGTTGTGGTCTAAACCACTGAGCCTAGGGCTTGCCGATTGGAAGGTTGGTGGTTCGAATCCCTGTGATGGGGTGAGCTCCCGTTGCGCTGTCCAGCTCCTGACAACCTAGCAGTTCGAAAGCACACCAAAGTGCAAGTAGATAAATAGGTACCGCTCCGGTGGGAAGGTAAATGGCGTTTCCAAGCGCTGCTCTGGTTTCAGTGTTCCGTTGCACAAAAAGTGGCTTAGTCATGCTAGCCACATGACCCAGAAAAACTGTCTGCAGACAAACGTCGGCTCCTACGGCCAGTAAAACGAAAAGAGCGCCACAACCCCCGAGTCATTCACAACTGGACTTAACTGTCAGGGGTCCTTTACCTTTAAGTTATTTTTATTTATTTATATTAGAACTTCAGTCATGGCTCTTCTAACTTTTTCTTGCTGCCGCATGGAAATTCCATCCCCACCAAACATCCTTCAAATATTATTAATCTTTCTTTTATAAAGGTAAAGGGACCCCTGACCATTAGGTCCAGTCATGACCGACTCTGAGGTTGCGGCACTCATCTCGCTTTATTGGCCGAGGGAGCCGGCGTACAGCTTCCGGGTCATTATCTACTTGCACTGGTGTGCTTTCGAACTGCTAGGTTGGCAGAAAACTGGGACAAAGCAACAGGAGCTCACCCCATCTCGCGGATTCAAACCACCAACCTTCCAATCAGCAAGGTCAAGCCACTCAGTGGTTTAGACCACAGCGCCACCCGCTGACTAGATCCATGTATAAACATGTACTAATGATTTCACAGATAGCTAACACATAACTCCTCAGATTGACAATCAATCAGCATACCTCCAGCTGCAGAGGAATCTCACAGGCCAAGCATGGACAATTCTTTTTTACTGAGGTTAACCTAGTTTCCCCCATCATCTCATATCATCTACAGAGCTATTCTAGCTGCTCCCCAAAGAGTTGGCACCAATTTCTATTTTCAGGTGATATTTGCTTCTAATCCTCCTCCTCTGTTAAAGGATTAAGCACTTCTGATTTGTTAACAGTTTCTTTACCATTTCTTATAAGCCATCCATCTAAAAGTGATTCAGGTTTTCTTTTGATTTACATCTTCATACCGCCTTCTATGCATCTCATGTTGTGATAGCCTATTTCTGTTCTGATAGACAAAGCACCATTATAAGCACCACCCTGTGTTCAACCTATCAGCAGTGGCTGTGATCCAGAGAGGCGAATTATGGCTTGATAAGAAGAGATGTGTGTTCATGCACAGCAATGTCTAAAATCAAATGGCTTGTCTAAATCCAGAAAAGTTTTAAACATGTAATTTGGGGGTTCAGTACGGAGAACTTTTGAAAAGTAATAAACAAAAATGCCACTTTGTGTGCCCCAATGTGATGCACTTGAGACTTTCATTTACCGTATTTTTTGCTCTATAAGACTCACTTTTCCCCTCCTAAAAAGTAAGGGGAAATGTGTGTGCTTCTTATGGAGCGAATGCAGGCTGTGCAACTATCCCAGAAGCCAGAACAGCAAGAGGGATTGCTACTTTCACTGCGCAGTGATCCCTCTTGCTGTTCTGGCTTCTGAGATTCAGAATATTTTTTTTCTTGTTTTCCTCCTCCAAAAACTAGGTGCGTCTTGTGGTCTGGTGCATCTTATAGAGCGAAAAATACGGTAATTTCATTTTTATTTGAACTAATATATGCTGCTATGTAGTCATTACAAAGGAACACACCATGAGAAACATAAAACTTTACAAAAATATTGTACTGATTTATGTGGATGGAAACTGGCGGGGATAGGATGGTGAAACTGCAGGCGCACAGGTTCTAGCATCCAAACAAGTCAAAATTCCCATCAAGTCATGATGTCACGCAATATTTTTGGTGGACATTCCCATCTGTAGAATCTTGCAACACAGGAAATGGGTGTTTCCTGCCTCAGAGGCTACAAACACAATATACATTTAAAGCACATTTTCCCAACAAAAGAATCCTGGGAACTGTAATTTGTTGGTGGGGGGACATTTTTAGCTCTGTGGGGTTAAACTACATTTTCCAGGATTCTTGAGAGTAGTGCTTTAAATGGACAGCACATACAATACTAGTTACTGAATTTTTCATTCCCCTACTTACACTGGCTATCTATATCCAACCAATTTTCTTGCCTTGCCATGTCAGGATGACAAAAAATATCATTTGTGCGTTATCAAGGCCCTTGCAGAGGCAGAAAGTGGCCATCAATTAGACAGCATGCAAACTGACAAAAGCGATAGCTTAATAAATAAGGATACAAATTATTACCACCGGTGCCTATTTGTCACATCTATTTCCAAGTGGCTTTAGGAACTGCAGGAATAAATATGCATGTTCATTTTAAGAACTGCTTCTCTGCATGCAAAAGAAAAAAGGTCATAGCCCTTAGAAACCTTGTAAGTGAAGACTGTTATTGTTGATCCCCTTTGTTAAAGAACTTCACTACATTTTCAAGTTTAAAAAAACAAGCTGAAATCTTAACAGCTTATAATTAATATTTGAAAAGAAGATTTAAAACCTTTGAGAACTGGAAGAAAAATCAAACTATAGCTACAGAAAACAAAAATTGGGGGATTAAAGTAACACTACTTTTTCATACACATATTTGAAGACATTCTCTGAAAGACAGCAAACAGATTGCTGATGTAACTTGGTAAAAATGCATTTTTAAATCCAAACACACATCAGACACTTAAAATAGAGGCTTGTATTTCAATTTAACCTATTTATAATCTTAGATCTTCACTGATAATCACGCATGCATGCAACGTCAGTAAGCAGCAGAAAAAATACACTGTCACTCTGTACAGGAAAAACTCTGCCAAGTTTGAAGCATTACTACTGGCACAAGTGGTGTTTTCTAGCACTTAAACCTGCATCCAGATTCTGAGTTCTAAATCTCCATTCAGCTGCTCAGCTTGCTTACTTTAATTAAGAAATAAAATTGCCGTTTTTAGTGGTCTGGTTGCGGCCAGCCTATGATTTGGTCGATTGGAGCTATGCATCAACTTCACATACTCCTTTCTCCCAATCTGATTACTTAGAAACATAGGCAACTGCCTTATACTGAATCAGACCACTGGTCCATCTAGCTGAGTATGGTCAACCCTGATAGGAAAGCAGCTCTCCAAAAGTTTCAGGCAGTGGTAGTATCCAACCATGCCTAGAAAAAGCAGAAACTGAACCTGGGTGCTTCTGTAGGCAATGTAGATGCTTTAACTCTGTGCTAGAGCCCTTTCCTTCATTTCATGATTTCTAATAACCAGTTGCTTGTCCGATTCAGATATTAATGCAAATAAGATATTAATGCAGAAAACTAGGAAGTACGACTAGGAATTACAGCAAACAGGTTTTGGCTGTGACATATGCACTGGGTGAGAGTCACACAATTTGTAGATATTTCACATTCGTATATTTACCTACATGGGCAAGACAAGACACATTAAGAACACATACACACACTGTTATGGAGAAACTGACATTAGAACCATACACCACACACTTTAAAAATAGTCCATGGAGATGAACATGGTACAAAAAATGCAACATTTCCTCTCCCCCCTCCCTGTTCACTTTTTTAAAATACTGAATTCTTCAGAGATATCAAAGAGCAACCCCTATTTGAACAGAAAACACAAAGGGTCAGTAGGTAAATGCTTTCAATATACCAAGTCTTACAAATAACAAACAGAAAAAACCTTCCAGTTAATCTATACAATATTTTCAAAAGCAAGCTGTTTTCAAGAGATAGGCAGAAGACAGAATTGGGATCCAAGATGACCTTAGCAGATTGAAAAACTGGCCCCAAAATAACACTATGAAACTCAATAGGGACAAACGTTGGATTCTATGCTTCGTCAGAAAGCACCAGCTGCACAAATATAAGGGGGACGTTTGATTTGTCTGTAGTACATGTAAAAAGAATGTAGGGGTCTTAGAGGACCACAAGCTTAACATGAGAGAACAGTGAGATGCAACAGCAAAAAACACTAATGCTATTCTAGGCTTCAACAACAGAAGTATGGTGTCCTGGTTAAGGAAAGTAATAGTCCTGCTCTATTCTGCTCTGGTTAAACCACACCTGGAGTACTGTTTCCAGTTCTGGCACCACAATTTAAGAAGGATATTGACAAGCTGGAACATGTGCAGAGGAGGGAAACCAAGATGATCAAGGGTCTGGAAATCAAGCCTTATAAGAAACGGTTGAAGGAGTTGGGTGTGTTTAGCCTGAAAAAGAAGAGAGATTATAGCCATCTTCAAATATCTAAAGGGCTCACATGGGAAATGGAGCAAGCTTGTTTTCTCCTGCTCCAGAGGGTAGGACCTAAACCAATGGATTCAAGTTACAAGAAGGGAGATTCCAACTCAAGATCAAGAAGAACTTTCTGACAGTGAGAGCTGTTCAGCGGTGGAACTTGGAAGATGGTGGATTCTCCTTCAATTGGAGGTTTTTAAGCAGATGTTCGATGGCAAACTGCCATGGATGACTTAGCTGAGATTTCTGCATTGCAGGGGTTGGGCAAGAGGACCCTCAAAATCTCTTCCAACTCTCCAATACCGTGATTCTACAATCATGCTATATTACTTCGCAAAGATCTAGCTTCACCAAGCATCCCACACAGTGCTTCCAACTAGGAGGACAATGAACATTGGCCTTTCCCCTCTGATCAGAAATGTATGACTAAAGTATTGTCATTAATGAACACAGTCCCCACAGGTCTATGGGGTCATTTCCAAATAGTGAGTTAGGAGACAACAAAGGGAAAACTATGACTAATAGTTTCTGAAAAGAACCACTAAGATAAGAGTGAATGATTCTGAAATGAGCTAGCTGTAACAGACCACAGTCTACATAAGTTACTCACAGGCATGCTAATTCCTAACTCAGAGAAGGCTTCTATGCCTTTAATTCTTTGTTAGCAATCAATTAAGGCAGTCTGGATTTCCTACCACAGTGGTGTCCCTTCTTACATAATCTGTCACAAACCATGAAATTTGGGGGCAGACAACAGCAACCTAGTTCTCCTTGAATCTCAACACATTTTACTTGAACACTCCTTGATTTTTTAAAATACTAAAAAAAATGGCAATGGAAGGAGGTGTAACTCAGAAACGAACGATCAATTCACACTTCTAAAGAAATGCATTTCTACAATGCTACTGCAACAAGACAAAAACAAAGAAGATTTCAGAATCCTTCCCTAAAAGACAAAGATGTTCAGTCTTGACTTTCTCAGAAAGTGCCCTGTAATAGCCTCATAATACAATATTTCAAACAAATAACAGCCTAAGAATGAGTTAAAATGATGGTCCATCATCAACACATGAGTAATGCCAACTATGATTGAAAGCCTCCCAAAAACCCATATAAATGCAAATAGATACCAAAAAACCCACTGAGAATTTTAAGAGGACACTGGAAAATCCAAAGCAGCACTATTGTACATATATGCACTATGGCTCCCTAAAACTGAAAAATCAAGTAATGGCACTACACTAGGAATCAGAAACCTGTGTTTCTAAAGCACAATGAAGTCCCGAAAGCCCCAGCTAACACAGTGCTAAAAAGATTAATCAGCTAATGTTACTGAATGTACTCCAGAGCTTTCAAACACACGCACACAACACAAGCTAAAAAGCTGTCCTTAAAATAAAAAAGGCATTTTCCTGCACTGTTATTTAGAGTTAAAAAGCTCAAAATAAACCATCTAACAACTGTGTTTACAGTGATGACTTGGCCTGACTAGCAGGTTTTATGGAGCTATATATAGGGAAGAAGAGATCCTACTGGATTTTTCAGGTCAGGACTTAACTCTAGTGTCAGGATCTCTGGAATCTCATTATTTAATAGTCCCTCCCCCCTCCCCTGCTCAACCCAATCCTTTTCAAATGCTCCCCATTACAAATGCACTCAGACCATTTTTTATAATGTTATATAGGACATGCGCTCTCTTCTCTCCTCAGTGTTCAGAACATTGCACTCTAAGGTTCACCAATAATAAATTATTCACCAAACAAGTAGAGGCAGACAATGGTGAGGGAATGTTGTTGTTGTTTAGTCATTTAGTCGTGTCCGACTCTTCGTGACCCCATGGACCAGAGCACGCCAGGCACTTCTGTCTTCCACTGCCTCCCGCAGTTTGGTCAAACTCATGCTGGTAGCTTCGTGAACACTATCCAACCATCTCGCCCTCTGTAGTCCCCCCTTCCCCTTGTGCCCTCAATCTTTCCGAACATCAGGGTCTTTTCCAGGGAGTCTTCTCTTCACATGAGGTGGCCAAACTATTGGAGCCTCAGCTTCACGATCTGTCCTTCCAGCGAGCACTCAGGGCTGATTTCCTTAAGAATGGAGGTGAGGGAATACCTGAAAGCTTATGCCAGCGGTTTTCAATTAGTGTGCTGTGGCACCCTGGGGTGCCTTGGATGATGGCCAGGGGTGCCACAGGCAACACTGTCCTCTGTCCCTCTTTCCTTCCCTCCCTCCTGATGTCCTTTCACGTCTCTGCCTCCCAAAGGCTTGCACTGCTGTTTGTTGCAGCAGCCCTGACCACAAGCTCCTCAGCCCAGGCGAATGGTGCCTCGGGGGTTGGCCAGGGAGGAGGCACCCTCTTTGATGTGGGGTGATCAGAGACCAGGAGCTGTGGCAGTGGCTGCTAAGAGGACTCCCAAGGAGAGGAGAGAGGAGGCTGAGAGAACACTCCACAAGGGAGTGTGATCACAAAAGGGTGAGAGGCTGACAGCTCTGCAGGCAAGTGGTGATAAAACTGGGCTCCTGAGCCCCAAAGGTGTGCCGCAGAAAGAATGTAGTTGGTCAAGTGAGCCGTGGACTCAAAAAGGTTGAAAACCTCTGGCTTATACCATAAGACATGTGCTAGTGTTAAAGGTGCCAGGGGCTTTTGTTGCAACAGACTAACCCAGCTCATAGCTGTCAACGTTCCCCCTTTTTTAAGGGAAATTCCCTTGTTCCGAATAGGATTCCTCGCAAGAAAAGGGAAATGTTGACAGCTATTACCCAGCTACCCCTCTGGAAATCATTCAAATCCTGTCCTCATTCTGAAAAGTCCACCGTTACAGTAACCACCTTGAATTCCCATGCACTGATTTCAGGCAGAGACCCCAGTTGCCTCCAATCACTAAAGGGAAGTGCAAGGTTGCCTGCCATTTTCCAACTCTTGAATAAAATTGGGAGAGCCTCACTGGTCGTTAGCACACTTTTTCACATACTCACACAACGTAATATAATAGAGAAGGAAAAAACCCAGCAGGAATGCTTCTTAAAATGATATATTTTAAGTCAAATGTTAGAACTTCATCATTAGGGATGGCAATCTTGCACTTGCACCAAACAAACAGATATAATAAAGGAGATAAATAATGTTAATAAATACTGGCAAGTATCTAAGACACTACAGTTCAGTATTAAGACTGTGTATGCTCACACGCAAAACAGATCTGCTTCAAACAGCTATCTTTTCCATACCTGAGATAAATATAAGCATAAAGGTAAAGGTAAAGGTAAAGGTATCCCTGCCCGTACGGGCCAGTCTTGACAGACTCTAGGGTTGTGCACTCATCTCACTCTATAGGCCGGGAGCCAGCGCTGTCCACAGACACGTGGTCACGTGGCCAGCGTGACAAGCTGCATCTAGCGAGCCAGCGCAGCACACGGAACACCATTTACCTTCCCGCTGGTAAGCGGTCCCTATTTATCTACTTGCACCCGGGGGTGCTTTCAAACTGCTAGGTTGGGAGGCGCTGGGACCGAACGACGGGAGCGCACCCCGCCGCGGGGATTCGAACCGCTGACCATGCGATCGGCAAGTCCTAGGTGCTGAGGTTTTACCCATAGCGCCACCCGCGTCCCTTCAAATATAAGCATAGTGACGTGCTAAAAAGATGAATATTCCGCATGTGTCAAGGGGAAATGAGATCTAAGGAGGGCTGTTCAGCAATCACTTGTATTAATTGCTAGGTACTGCTCGCTGGCCATATATTTGTTCATTCTGCACCACAATATCCAAATCAAGCAAGTTCTAGACATATACCTTTCCTCACATTATGTTTTGTTAAAGAGCCACAAAAATATTGCATCTATTGTTCTGTCACTGTTTTGTTTTTTTGCCTTAACTTTATATCCTGAGTGACAATGAAATCCAGACTTGATTAGGGGAAGTATATAAAGGCTGAATGAATGAAAGTATCACAGAGTGCCATTTCATCAAAACCAGCCAACTATGGTTTGCACTTGCCCAATAGATCAGGATTAAACCATCTGCTTGCTGGGCAAGCACAAAGCATACTAGTTTCGCTCAAGTTAAGTAAAAATTATTTTGGATATCTAGCTCATATCACCCTGCCTATGGCTCAGGGCACACAACAGTTTTCACACACAACATAACCAAGATGAGAAAAGTAAAACATGCAATTTAAAACCTACTATTGCAATTGTCCAACACCTTCCAACCAGACTAATTGAAATTTAACCTACACGCAAGACCTTCAAGCAAAGTACATGGTCTCAGATTCAAGGAAATATCTAGGACAAAAAGGTTCCACAGATGCAAAACAGCCACTAAAAACACCCACTCTGCATGTCATAAGGAAGTGTTTCTCAAACTTTTTTCTTTGGACTACGCTTTGAGAATAAAAATGTGCTTGTGCCACACTGAATTTTTTATTGATACGAAATACATTGGAAACAACTCCAAGCAGTGCTTGATTTATAAACACAGAACACAGCTACTTTATAATACACACATCCAGAAAGTATAAAGCAATGCAGCTGTGTAAGAACATTAACAATTCCCCAAATACAATTATAAATGAGCCTCTTACATATGTACCTTATGTATACAAACTATGAGAGGTGTGAGCTTGCTTTTGCTGGGTAATGTCATTTACAGTGGTACCTCTGGATATGAATGGGATCCGTTCCGGAGCTCTGTTCGCATCCAGAAGCAAACGTAATTAGCGACAGCATGTCTGTGCATGAATGCGTTGCTTTTCGCCACTTCTGTGCATGCGAGTGACATCATTTTGAGCGTCTGCTCATGTGCGAGCGGCGAAACCCGGAAGTAACATGCTCTGTTACTTCCAAGTTGCCGCAGAGTGCAACTCAAACGCGCTCAACATGATGCATATTCAACCCGAGGTATGACTGTATATTAGGTTTAATTTGAGACAAACAAACATTCAGCTCCTCATCAACACAAAGAAGACTCTCTTTTCTGATCTTTCATATTTATCAGAGCTGAAAATCCCTGTGAATGTTACGACATGAAGAACTGTAGAAGAAGTGCAATTCTGGATCACAACTAGGATTGTCCTCAATATCACTTCATTCTCTTGCTCTCATTTTGAAAAGATATCTATCCAGAATCTGCAAATAAATATTATCTTTATATTATACTATACTGCACTGAAATGCTTAAATGCTTCTTTGATTGTCCTTGAATCTTCCCACCTGCCAGACTTGCCATCCCTCCTGCCATACCAGTGTGGTGCACACACCTTTTGAGAACCATTGAGAACCACTTAAAGGTAATAAGAGGGTGTAAGAGAGAAAGTTCTCCCTGAAGTATGTAAACCCCAAGCCATTCTATTTGTCTCCTTTTCTGCTTCATGATCCTTCAACATCTAAACAAGTGGACTTATGCTATCAATACTGGAAAATAACATCTGGGAATCAACAATTTCAATAGTCCTCACACATTATTCACCTAGATGGCATTCACGTGTATGAGAAGAAGGGATTAATGGTTGAATTAATTTAAATCACTAAAAGGGAAAAATAGAAGGCTGACCTTTTTAAAATAACATTCCCAGTTTCATAATTTATTTATCTCTTGCAGAAACTGCGAGTTAGTAGAATATATGACTAGCTAAAGAGAAACTTTACGTGTTTCTAGGAACATCAACCAAAACCTCTGGTCATACAGTCAACATGCCTTTCACACTACATAATTTATAATTGCTTAGAAGCAGAGAAGCATTGTGGAGTTCTATATTTTGCTCTGGCTATCTTTATACATATGTGGTTTTTTTCTTTACAAGTCAGAAATGGTTTTCAGGAATTTCATAATAGCTTTTGCCATAAAAGAGAATGTCAAATCATACATAAATGAAGAACATGTAATTCGTACACAAAGTTATCTAGCCCTGGGATAGCCAATGTGGGTGCCTTCCAGATGTTCAAGACAACAGCACACATCCTAACCAATGATCAGGGATGATGGAAGTTGAAGCCCATGGTGGAAATTGAGGGCACCATGTTGCCTATCCCTGATGTAACCAATGATTAAAATACTGTATAATTCAACCACACAAGCTTCACTTACAGTATTGTTCGTATCCAATAATTAAGATGGGGTGGCTGACCATCAGATAGGACTAAAAAGCAGTAAATCCTAAAACAATTCAAAGATGCAGCCACATGGGAAAGGAAGAACTTTCATGTTCCCTTGTTGGCATTACAATTGTTCCCATGTTAGTCTGAAACCACAGACAGAATTCCAACCAAGCAGATGGTCCCAACAGCATCATCTACCAAATACATAAGCAATGCCCTTCTTGAACTGGCAGGGCACGGCTACTGTGGAATGTGAACAAAGTGTGTGCAAGCCTGTGTATATTACTTACGTGGCATGGCAGCAAGTGCAAAGGCAGTCCATAGGGTTGTATTTTTCATACATGATTTTTGAACAGCATTTATTTTACACAGTTCCCATTAATTTCTGCGGGTATTTTTGAGTACTTTATGGATTGCACTTTGTGTTAGTATAAAGGGTCTCTATCACCAAATCTGAGAAAAACAGCCTCTCATAATGAAAAAAACTCCAACTAAAAATGGAGGAAGGTTGGAAAAGGTAATTTAATCCTGAATTTACAGTTCCTGAGCGGGCACATGGCATTAACTTTTAGTTTGGACAAAAGTAAGAACTGTAGCCTATAATTTGGTGCACAAGGAATGAGAAACTTTGTTGCTGTTTTAAGGACAGCAGATGCTCACAAAGCCTATTTTATATGCCATTGATAAGTTTAAACAACTACTGGGGATGTCCTTAGACAAGAGCTTTAATTGAGTAACAACTGGAGAATATTGTGAAAATAAAATGTCGCTTGGTCATAATGCTATATGATAAACTCAGATGGGCCTCTGATGGCCTTGAGATTTATTTCAAAATGTGTAATCCATTTATATAAGTAGCTACCTCTAGAGTTTAACAAATGCTGTGTAAACCAAGACGGAACTGAAAGGATTTTGCCCATTATGCTTTCTGCCATTAAACTCCAGTTTTAATATAACAATTCTATTCATTTGTTCTGTCAACTGGTTATTATTTTAGGCCCAAGAAGAAAAATATACAAAGCAGTTAAGAAATCTATTTTTATAAGTTCACAGGTACTTAAAACACCTTGCTCTATACCAGATTTATTGAAATCTTTTCCACTCTGCCTGACACATTTCTAAACCAAGCACTCATAGAATAGAATATAGAATAGAATCATAGAGTTGGAAGAGACCACAAAGGCCATCGAGTCCAACTCCCTGCCAAGCAGGAAACACCATCAGAGCACTCCTGACATATGGTTGTCAAGCCTCTGCTTAAAGACCTCCAAAGAAGGAGACTCCACCACACTCCTTGGCAGCAAATTCCACTGTCAAACAGCTCTTACTGTCAGGAAGTTCTTCCTAATGTTTAGGTGGAATCTTCTTTCTTGTAGTTTGGAACCATTGCTCCGTGTCCGCTTCTCTGGAGCAGCAGAAAACAACCTTTCTCCCTCCTCTATGTGACATCCTTTTATATATTTGAACATGGCTATCATATCACCCCTTAACCTCCTCTTCTCCAGGCTAAACATGCCCAGCTCCCTTAGCCGTTCCTCATAAGGCATCGTTTCCAGGCCTTTGACCATTTTGGTTGCCCTCCTCTGGACACGTTCCAGTTTGTCAGTGTCCTTCTTGAACTGTGGTGCCCAGAACTGGACACTGTACTCCAGGTGAGGTCTGACCAGAGCAGAATACAGTGGCACTATTACTTCCCTTGATCTAGATGCTATACTCCTATTGATGCAGCCCAGAATTATCAAGGTGGTGGGTATTCAAAGAATAATAAATCAATAATTAAACAATTAAAAACAAAAAACACAGAAACAGCATGCAAATAGCTAACACCTGAGTAAACTTAAAATACCAAGGGGTGTTTTTTTTGGGGGGGGTGGACTTCAATATCTGCCTCAAGGTTTTCATGAGTTTTAACAGAAGCTAAGGTGGTGCGCTCAGACGCTGAAGTGTCTAATTCAGCCCCTACCCTAAAGATACCAAACTATCTTTGAGAAACGTCAAATGGACAATAGTGACACCGAGGGCCATCCCGCTTTTTCTAAATACTCCCATACAACAAGCAAAGAAGTCTGGAAATGCAAAAACTTTATTTTATATTTATCCTGAATATCTGTGCCTGAAACCTGAAGTTAGGTCAATAACTTCTGAACAATAACAAATATTTTTAAGTATTCTTTTATAACACTGAGTCAATATTTTCAACTCTAGAAGCAAGCATTGCACTAGTACAGCTGTTCCAAGTGTGGTGACCTCCCAAAGGCGTTGAACTCCAAATCCCATCAGCCCCAGCCACCAAGACCAATGATCAGGGCTGATGAGTGTTGTAATCTATGAAGCTGGTGGAAACGGCCACAGTCCCTCGCAGTTCCCACAACACTGGGCTGTCAAGCTGAATGATTCACTGACAAGTCCAAGCTATTGGTTACTCACTTCACTTTAAAACAGGGATAGGGAACTTGGAGGACCTCCAGTTTTGGTTTGACTCTAAATCCCATCAGCCCTAGCCAGCATACCCAATGGTCAGGGAGAAAGGGAACTATTATCCACAAAATACTGTACTAGGAAAGCAAAAGGTTCCCTATCACTGCCACTGAGGTTTACTGGTTGCAAAGCATTAAAAACAGCTCAAGGTAAAGAAAAACTTACATATTTTCTGCTGCTACCTCTGTAGATGTAATTGTTGAAATATTCCATAGCTTAACACCTTTTAAGTGAAAATTGGGTTGCCCAAGAGCACTGATGATTGGACTTCATGATGGGTGCAAGCAACAAACTGAAGGAAAAAATGTTTTGGGGTAGAAAGTGTGCTGATATTTTACAGTCCTGACCATCATTCCTCTGTATTCCTATCAATCTTGTACTCTTACGAAATCTTGTCCATATTGTACCTGGAAGCAACTCACTTGCTTTCACCCAACTACTCTGCTGCACAGGGGTTTGCCCACAAGCAGTCTTTGCTTAGGACCTGAAACTGATGTCCAAACTATGCGGATTGATAGGCAGGGGATAGTTCATAGATTGCCCTGCCTTCCAGAGATGAACAAATTTAATGGCCTTTGAAAAAGTCCCTTTCAACCAAATGATTCTATAAAGCTGAAGACAAATGAGGCACACAGACTAGATGCAAGTAGGCACAATACTAAGAGATAAAGATAGATTGTTTCCCACTATAACAACAAGACTTCGACAAATGGAAGAAATTAGATGAGCAGACGGAGGCAAATGTAACTCTGTGAAAACCGCTTATTCTGATCACATTAATCCCACCAATACAAGCAGCACATCCCATCCAGCTGGCTTCATGGATTCTGTTCATTAGAAAAGATTACATGAAAAAGTGCACTTTTGCTTTTTAAAGACATTAGTTGTCTAAACATTAGAACAGAAACTGATTTGCGTGAACAGAGTGGAGAAAACTCACGCAACTGAATATAAAAGAAACTGAGCAATTTTTGCAATTTTTATATTGTAATTCTACAGTTTTGTTACATCACTTTCTTACATTCATCACAAGTTAAAATGAACAGTCATGATTTCAAATAATGCTTTTAAGCCTAACATTATTTTAAAACATTCTCTCTCTATTTTTGTCTGCCACCTAATTAGGCTAATCTTATTCCACTTGCAAAATATCTCTTGCTATCTATCTTAAGACTGTTATAAAGCTGTAGGCCTTCCATGTCACACTATTTTTCTTCCATCTGTTCCCCTCTCATTTTGCTAGGAATCTAGCTGGCCTCATAAAGCTTTCTGCTTGCTTTTTTAACATATTAGTTGGTCAGTCTCCTCCAGAATAGCCACTTTTTTTGGCCTTCCCCCACTTTCCAAATCCGTACAATTTCTTGATGCACTTCACCCTTTTTCTGCTTTACTGCGGGGCTGTGATCATCAGTATTAGTTTACAGGAATTTTGTACTAATCTTCCAACAACAAATATATTGGTTCATGGCAAAAAAGAAGTTCATAACAGCCTTTATTCTTCCAAGCTTCCCCTGCTGTGCTTCCGCTGTATTAAAATAGAGAATATTACTTTCCTAGCTTATCTTGCTTAGATACTGAGCAGCTTGTTATAGACTCTTACTTTTCAGCCTCAGTGTTTAAACTTGCAAGGCTGGCTTTTTCACTTGTCCAAGGTATGTGCATGTGTGCAAGCCCATTCCTGTTTCCAGTGATTGATATTCCCTAGTCCTGCACCTCTACTCTGCCCATTGCTTTGTTCAAATGCACATGCAAATCCAGTAAGTTTTCCCATTTATTCTGAGGATCTAGAGCTCAATTCCTTTAAAAGCAAGCTCTTCCTAAACCATTGGGGTTCTCCCAAAAGAAGGGGGACCCTGTCCATTTAAATGCTCAGCATCTAAACATATAAGACATCCACTACTATTATAATTCCAAACCAATGAGTGGCTCTTGTTCCGCATTAGGACTACCTAGAACTTGACAGTTAATAGTTAATATTGATAGGTATTCCAAATAATGTTCAATTATCAAATGTTTGCTTGCTCAAAAACTTAGTGTGACAGCAGCTCAGGCAGAATGGCACCCATGCAGTTTCTCATTGGCCCCTTGTATACAGCCTAACATGGTGAAGCATGTTCAGCCCCTGAACATGAAAATATGCAAATCTTTTAAATATGCATAAGAAATCCTGGCCAGAGCTTATGAAAGCTGTAGTCCAAAATATCAGGATAGCATCAGAAAACCAGAGAAGGGTGGAATGAAATTGCAGCCCCCAGCAAAGACTTTGTACCAGTGAAAACTCATTAATGGTGCTAGGGAGGTTGGTTATGGCACAGGTCAACTTTTCTGAAATCCAACTGTTGATCGACCCCTTGAATACATAAACAGATCAGGAGTGAATTATGGGGCTGTCACTCCAGGATAATGATTGTGTAAATTAGAGCATCAGAACCACATTGAAGCATTTACTTATTTTAATGGAAGCGGCAGGTGCCAAAATAACAGTGGGAAGAATGATGCACTTAGTTTACAATATTCTTATTTTGAAAGAATGTATTACCTTCAAATCTGAGAACTAAATGATTGTTCATTTTAAAAAACCCGAAAACATATTTTAACCAGTATTGGTTAAATTTGGTTAATTTTTACTGCTACGTTCTCTGCAACAGCTTTTGCCATCATGTTTTCCAATTTACTCTTGAGCTATGAAGATAAAACATTGAATGACCATAAATTATTTATATTTTAGTTGGTTCGTATCATCACAGCAAACCAGCCTGGCATCACATTAAAAATTCCCTCGAGGGAGCTTCACCTTTCCAAGTAGTCAAAAAGAGCTCACCCTGGTTTCCAAAAGCAATGCAGAAAGCAGTTTATTGGAAAGGTAAACCCCTACTCATTAAATCCCTCCTAAATCTATTCAGATTTGACGGAAATATTTCCATTATAAAGTAATTCCACAAGCATTCTATACGTAAAGGTGATTTGTATGTAGAAGTCCATTCATTTATTCCAGACATGAAAAGGCCAACAGAGAAAGAAAGCTTTAGATGCTGCTCAGATTATGTATGAAAATACTTTTTCTTGGGTTTTCAGATATGCAAGCATGTAATGCAATAAAACACTAGACTCACAAACATCTCAAAAGACTTTCAGGTCATCTCTTATGTGGGATCATCTCTTCAGGATAATTTCTATAGCACTTTTCAAAAGTAGACTACAATAGTTCTCTCTTATCGCTGAAATAGCTGTATAAGTGATTCCATTTTACATAAGTGAAAAGTGAGATTTAAAAGAAGCTAGCATGCTGAGAGACACTTAACAACTTCATCGCTTATCAAGTATTTGAACCTGCGTCTTTCACAGGTCCAAGTCAGTTATAACCACCATCAGGAACTAATATAAGGCACTCTACTCTGAACACAGTAAGTAAATCAGAAAGGTGTCTTGATTCCAGAGCAGCTTTCAACAGAAAAAGGTTGTTTCAGTGTGAAGTTGCATGAGGCTATACTGGTGTGAAAAAGTTGAATCTGGCAACACTGTCGTAGTTATTTTGTACAGAAAAGGAAGGATTGCTTAGCCGATTATAGCAACAATGTACCAGCCACATAAGCCCCAGAGTACTAATTACAATCAGGTTACTGAGAAGATAGTAGCTTTTCTGTTTTTTAAAGCAAGAGAGAAAGTGAGAAGAATTGTACAGAGTCCCTGAATTCACACAGGGTTCTTTTGCACAGGGTTCTTTTCAAGAAGGAGAAATGCCACTGTCAACATGAAGAAGATAAAGATAAGCAGATTTTCAAACAATGTTTCCTAGGCAGTAGCTGCCACACATAACTGTATGGTCTGTGGCACGTAGTGACAGGAGATGGTTAATAGCATACTTAATTTTACAACAGTTGAGAATGTTATTATTCAAATTTGTTATTGTTTTACTACCTTGCTTCCATATGCAGCTATTTAACAATCTCTATTATCGGAGCTGGCCAGATCCAGTTTTGTTCCCTAAGGTTAAGCCCACAAGCACTGCATGCATATTTATCAGATAAAGACTAGTCGCTATTCAATTGCAAATAAGAAACTCTCACTGCATCTTCTCTCTGGGGAACACTGAAAACAGACTATTTGAGAAATGATTAACACACACACACACACACACACACACACACACACACACGACCTTTAAAATAGTTATTTTTCTCCTGTGTTGATATGTAATTGGAAGGATGCTCAATGCAATATATTTATTTGCTGAAGTATATTGTTGTCTAAGTCAGTTTATGCCATAATAAACCAGTAAGGGATTATTTGCAGGTTTTACTCCAAGCTAGTCGTTTCTAGCTATGGTTTTCCCAGTAGTGATGTATGGAAGTGAGAACTGGACCATAAAGAAGGCCGATCGCCGAAGAATGGATGCTTTTGAATTCTGGTGCTGGAGGAGATTCTTGAGAGTCCCCCGGACTGCAAGAAGATCAAACCTATCCATTCTGATTGAAATCAGCCCTGAGTCCTCACTGGAAGGACAGATCCTAAAGCTGAGGCTCCAAGACTTTGGCCACCTCATGAGAAGAGAAGACTCCCTAGAAAAGACCCTGATGTTGGGAAAGATGGAGGGCACAAGGAGAAGGGGACAACAGAGGATGAGATGGTTGGACAGTGTTCTCGAAGCTACCAGCATGAGTTTGACCAAACTGCGGGAGGCAGGGGAAGACAGGAGTGCCTGGCTTGCTCTGGTCCATGGGGTCACAAAGAATCGGACACGACTTAAACGACTAAACAACAACAGTCGTTTCTTACCCACATCCAAATCCAACTCCCATCAGACACAGCCAGCATAGCCAATGGCCAGGAATGATGTGAGTTGCAGTCCAGAAGCATCCATCTACAAGGCATCACTTTGGCCACCACTGCTCTGTAAGTTACCAGAAATTTAAAAATATCCCCTCATCAATACACCTCTATTGTAAAGTTACGAACGATTCAGAAAAGGGAAACAAAAATTATATAGGGTCTGAGCGGTTCACCTATGCAGAAAGGTTATAGCATTTGGTGCTTTTTAGTTTGAAAAAGAGGCAGGAAACATGCTAGAAATGGTTTGGAGAAAGTGTTTCAGGGGAGGTTCTCCCCACCCCCCTCTCTCATAAAACACAATTCACAGTAACCTAATGAAACTACATGCTTCAGTGAAACTACATGCTTCAGGACAGCCCAAAGGAAACACTTCTTCATACAATGTACAGTTAAACACTGGAATTTACCATATTTTTCGCTCTATAAGATGCACCAGACCACAAGATGGACCTAGTTTTTGGAGGAGGAAACAAGAAAAAAAATATTCTGAATCTCAGAAGCCAGAACAGCAAGAGGGATCGCTGCGCAGTGAAAGTAGCAATCCCTCTTGCTGTTCTGGCTTCTGGGATAGCTGCGCAGCCTGCATTCGCTCCATAAGACGCACAAACATTTCCCCTTACTTTTTAGGAGGGAAAAAGTGAGTCTTATGGAGCAAAAAATACGGTACTTCCACAAGATGCAGTAATGGCCACAAACTTGGGACAGCTTTAAAAGGCATTTGGACAAATTCATGAAGCATAAGGCTAGGAATGGATGCTAGTCATGATGACTAATGCCACAAGGGAATGTAAGTGGGTAAGCGCTCTTGCCCTCGTGTCTTGCTGGTGGACTTTCCAAAGGCATCTGTTTGGTCAACGGGGAAACACAATGATGGAGTAGAGAAGCCTTTGATCTGATCCAGTTCTTATGTTCACTTGTCTACATTTTGGATGGAAGGGAAGTGAGAGGCAGAATGACTGCCTCAGAAAAAAATTAAGAAGACCATGAACTCTGACATGTTACTAACACTGTGAATTCAACCTTGACCATTCAAAGGCCAAGGACACATTTCTACTTTCAAAGGTGGGGAACTGGAGTCTAGCCACAGGAACAAGGCAACAAGAATGACCCTGAGGAAATATATGCAAGCAAGGAGGTACACTGCACCAGTTCTCATGAAGAGGAATTGGGAAACAAACAGCTCTAGGCCAGAAGAGCAACCTCTAACACATCAACTGAGCTCCCCCAGTTCTGGTGCCACCCTTCCAAACCTCCATTTACCTGTCTCCAAACACTTGCCATGCTCTCCATGACAAGTGTGCAATTACCTACTGCTGGGAGTAATGAGCAACAGACCTTCTTCCTACTTTGAAGCAGAGAAGTGACTCAGGCTCATCCTGGATTAATTCCCACCCTCTCCCCAGGTCAAAGGTTCAGAGGAAAGCTCTGAGCCCCATTACACAGCAATTGCTGAAACTTTCACTCTCCTTGCCCAGTCTTTTCTGCTTGTAGGACAACTGGGGAAAGAAAACCTTTTCAACCGCTGCTCAGTGTTAGAGCTCAGAGCCCCAGCACTGTGCACTGCCTAAAGCCTGCAATTTTCACCACCTATCTTTCCCTCAGGTAACAGAAGGGGGGGATCAAACTGAATCTGGAATGCTTCTTATCTACCTTCCCCTCCAGTAAGTTTAGGGGGAATTCTTGGCTGTTGGGGCAAAAGTGCTTGCCTCCAGCCAACTGGAAACAAGCTGGTGGCCATAAATTTTTGTTTGACTAGCAATAGCAATCAAAAAACGTAGATCCCTGCCCAACATATTGTAGAGAGGTAAAAATTGCCCAATAAATACTTCCATGCACACTGAAGTAGAAAATCTAATTTTCTTCTTACTTATAAGACGTCAGCAGGTGTACGGAGTCATAAGGTATGTCTAGATCCACAAACATGGATAGTGGATAGTAAGGAGTAACTGGATGTCAGCTGAACAGTGTATCAATTAAAGGATGGGTAAGGCACATGGAGAGTTCAAACTGAGAGCTTGTATGTGTGTATGTCATCCCGTCCCCCTCCCCAAGACATACATTGTCCAGCAACAGCTGGACAGAATGGCTTGAAGTTAACCATGTCCACTGTTTCAATTATAAAGCTGAGTAACAGTTATAAAGTTACTCTGAAATGAGATCACAATGATAGTAAAGAATAGGACTACTTATCGGTATTCTTCTTATCCTAAACAGTGTCTAGGTCCATCAATGCACTCTGGCTTCAGGGTATCTGATTTCTATAACTTGCAAAGTGCCTATGAGAGTTATGTAACTCTGCAAGTATCCTATGGCTTCCTGGATATTATCCCTGAAGTATCCAGTACTGATAAAATTTAGGAGGTTTGATATTAAACTAGACATAACAGACATGAAGAGCAGCATCTTTACCCTTGAGTTTTATTCAACAGATGAGGAATATAAAAACAACTAAGGGACTAACTCCTCTGTAATCTAACTGAATAGCCCACATTCTAATGTAAGCCTGACACAAGGCTCCAACTGTATCCTTTATGTGAAACTATTTTTAAGAAATCTCATCAAAAATACATGTAGCATTAATTTTATATAAGAGAACAGCATTCAGTGCATTTGTGCCTTCAAAATTGAAAGTTGCCATTGCCTTATTTAACTTAGCAAATATGCCCTTCATAAAACAGGAAATATTGAGTTGGGATCCAAAAGTAACAGAAATGCTGTGCTTTACTTTACATTTACAGCTCACCAAGATGAAGGTGCACATAGCAGGAGAATTCTAAAGAAAATTCCTAGGAAATGCATTGCACATATCCAGAGGAAACTATTCAAGAATTCTGGACTTATATTTCACTGGGAAGAAGGTTTCACAACTAGTTTGGAGATAATTATCTAAGAAGCTGCCATATATACTGTCCAATCAGTGGTTCATCTAACCCAACATGGCACCCTCCACCTGTCATTGGGCTCCAAACTCGCATAAACACTGACCATGCTGGCTGAGGCTGATGGGAATCCTCAACAACCAGAGGAGGATGGCTACCCCTGATATAATAAAACAATCTGGTACCCATAAGAGCAAGTGTGGTATAGGACTCAGGAGGCCTGGATTCAAATCTCTCATAATAATCATTATTCACAACACCCTTGTGAGGTAAAGGGGAGGGGGGAAAGGAGAAAGATACAACTCCTTTGAGGAAAAAGGGGGTAAGTAAGACACATTGACTGGCAATGGAAAACCAAGTTATCAGATAGCTGTCTCTCAGATCTGCCATCCAAGAATCTTGGACAGGAGATGTCAGAGGTTAAAACCAGACTCAGTGCTCCACCATAAGCTATGGTACAGCTGACAACTCATAATGTGACAGCAGATTAAAAACCTTCCTTCACAGAGTAGCGGTCACGAACTGCCTCCGGCCATGTAATGAACTGAGCATTGCAATACTCCAGCTACCCTTTGGCAGGGAGCAGGGTAATGGTTGGCTCATAGCCCAGCTGGATACTATAGGTGACCTGTTCAGGTGAATCACTACCACCATAAAGAAAGAGGTCATCTTGCACTACTTTTCATTACAAAATTAAACCTTTTTGTGGGGGGAGGGCTACTTTGTCCTTTATAATTTTACCTTAAAATGTACAGTACAGGCACCCAGACCTGACATGACAGTGCACTAAAGGGCAAGGGTGCAAAAAATGTTGCTGCCTTTAAAACCCACTAAAAATACACCCCGTAGGGAGAGTTCTATACTTGGAACTGGTTTATTGCTCAACCTGAATTTCAAGTCAGATCCTGTCTGATTGTGCCAGCTATAAAGCACTTCCCTGTCACGTTTACCACAGCTTTTAAAAAGGTAACCAATGCAGTAGTTCTGCATAAAAATTCTATCCTGTTCACACTCATCAAATTTCCACCCTGTTTTGGCCACTGAAATTAGTAATAGTTTGTAGAATCTATCCTGAAAAATAATGAATAACATTTGATAAAAGATTTAAATAATAATAAAAAAACACATGCAGGCAACTGAGGTAGATGAATTCTCCATTCCAAATAGATCATCAAAACTGAAAAGTACTGACTATTCAAAACCAATAATGCTCATACCATTTGTTTCCCTGCCTTTAGAGGGTAAAATGTTTATGGTTGTCAGGTAAAACACAACAGCTGACTGCTTCCACATCAAAATTACATGGCCAGAATACAGCCACTGTGTTTTCAATTTCATGCCAGTCCTTCTCTCCCAACCAACTTATTTCCCCCTTTTATTTTGATGCATGAATCAAAAGTCGGAAAATATATAATATTAAAGTTTGGTGTACCTTTAGCCCAGCATATTGGGAATGGACTACAGCCGCTTTTCTCCATATAGATGACACCTGCTTGTTTCGGGGCCTGTTGCCCTGCCAGTTCCAAGAACAACATACACACAATCGTATAGAGATCACGCCAGGCTCCAGCATACAATGTTCCAATTCAGGTCTCCAGTAGTATTTGCTCCCGCAGGGGGGCTGGGAAGCCAGCCGCTTGAGCGTAGTCACAAGCAGGAAAAATCAACCACTAACCCTCCTCACATTTAGTGTCTTTCAGGTTTGGCTGCAAAGGTAGAAGCAAGAAAAGACCCACCTCCACACCACCCCATTCCTTAGTGCTGCTCGAGTAATATATTCCGACAGCGTGAAGAATGCATTTCAGTTTCGGAGTCTTCGCATGCCTCAACAATTTAAAGCACAGATCATCCTTTTCCCTGGACAAGCTACCAAACAGAATGCAACCAGCCAGCAATGTGACTGTGTGCGTCTGTATTCCTAGATTCATTCAGGAGAGGCGGAGGAGGAAGGGAGGGAGAGGAGAGGGGAGGGGAGGGAGGAGAGGCGATTAGCAACAACCTTATTAATATGCTAATCTCACCCTTCTGTTCAGTTCAGCCAGCAGACTCCTGTTTACAAAACTGACAGCGGATTCTAAAACTGACTAAGCTGCAAATCAAGCCTGACCCAGGTCATAGCTGTAGATCCGCTCCTGCAACCAGTTTAGCTTTAAATCCATGCCTCTGGCATCATACCTACCAACACTGACATTTGATTTTAAATAACTATTCTGATGAAACAAGAATAATTGGGGGAGGGGGAGGGAGGGGGGCTGCACTAAACAATGAGATGTAACCTCTAATCATCTTTCATTTAAAGACAACCCAATTACAAACTTCATACTTTCTAAGTACTGTAAAGTGTTCTGAAATATTCTCAAAAATTATCTGCAAGAAAGGATTACTAGAAAAATGGAAAAGATACCTCAAAACACACAGACACGTACACACAATGGAAGAAAAAAGGTGACCCAAATTATACACCAAGTATGGCCATTGTTTAAAACGTCTTGAGCTAGCATTCAGCAAAGGTCAATACATACGGCTGTTCTGTGCATATTATACTCCAACCACAAAAGGTTAACTGAAAACAGATTCTGTTTCCTTCAGCACACACACACACACAGGCACACAGAATATCAATGATAAACTGGCTATTTATACATACACACATTGCAGCAAACAACACAGAACGTGGTATATACATTTTGCCTCTTCCACTCACACAGTGACACACATACCAAGAAAGTGTTTTAGCAACTGCTGGATTTAAACAGCTTTGTTTACTAGCCAAATGCATTCTCCCAAAATGTGCCTGGGCTTATGAGTCCCTCCCAGAATGTGAAAATGCTTTCTATTTAACATGAAGCAGGTTGTGAGATACACAGGTGTTCTGTTTTATTATTTAATTACTCCTTTAGCCCTGAAGAATACTGTTTTGTGTATTGCATATCGGCTTCCATTTAAGTACAAGTAAGCATGACCAACTCCACTGCTAAGCCAATATTGTTGCAAGTCATAGTCAAGCTCATAGCCAGCATTGCAAATATGGCTGCCTGTGCCACTACGTTGGATGTGGTTGCAAACTGTGCTCTGCTTAACTGAAATGGAGATGTCAGCTACAGGCAGCTCCCCATTGATGCAGGGGTTACATTCCAAGGAACCACACATTTAAGTAAATTTGTATATTGGGAACACCATAGAAAAAGTCTGCAAACACCCTCCAAACCTCCTCGATCAAACTCCAACTCTCCACAGGCCTCAAATGTCAGTGCAAGGGCTCCTGGGATTGCAGTTGCAAAGGCTTGGGGGATTGCTAGATGCTGTTTTTCTGCCATTTTCAGGCCCTTTGGGGCCTGTTTTTGCCCCTTTCCTTGCCACGTCCTGGCTCGCGGCAATGCACACAGCCACAGTCATGCGTGCCTTGAGCACATGTAAATGTGGAGTATTCTGTATACTTTAACGGCAATTCTTAACATGCAAAAATCAGAGGTAGTGAGATTGTTTCTGTTGCCCCAGCCTGATTAAACTGAAAGATAGCCATGTTGGACTATTAGGCAAATTCCAACATCCTTATTAGGGTAATACCTTTATTAGGCCAACCAAAATGCCACAAAACAGTGTGCCAATCCCCCTTTCCCAGTTCTGTTTACCATCCAGCCCCAAGATAGCCAACACTGTCCCATCCAGGAGATAACTGCATGCAAGGCTTGACATCTGTACATGCATCTGTCTTGGAAGACAGTGCTTTGTGTTTGGTAGTTACTTTTTTATTTTTCAACACAGTTTATAAACAACAACAACTGTCCCATCCATATGTTGTTGGATTCCAAATCCCCTCAGACTCAACCAGCATGCCAGTAGTCAGAGAGGATGAGAACTGTAGACCAACAACATGTGGAGGGGCCCCACACTGGCTATACCTGATATAGTCTGGTGAAGATTTCCAGAAAACTCAAAAGCTTGTATGATGTTTTGTGACATGTTGATTGGTCTAATTGCCCTAATAAATTCAGTCTTTGCTAACATTCTTATTTGGTAGCTGTTCCACTTACATGTGTTCTCCTGAACCAAGAGTGGGATGTGGGTTTTTGTGGGTTTCTTCTTATTTCATTCTTGTTAAATGAGGCTAGCATTCAGTTTCCAAGTTAATTTTCATGAAGTTTTATTCTTTCTTTCTTTTTTAAGCAGTCACCTGTGATATAGAGTAGCAATACGGTGAGCTATATCACCTGTGATATAGAGTAGCAATACAGTGAGCTATTAAAATAGCTTCTCAGTCACATCTCAGCTAGAAACACCACACCACCCCAAAATTTAACAATAATGTCATCAGCATGTGGATGACATACAACTCTACTCCTCTTTTTCACCTACTTGCTCCAGAAGGTTGTTTGAAATGTTGAACTGATGTCTGGAGGTGGGTTGGGGTTGTAACATATTGCACTGGTTGCCAGTGCATTTCTGGGTTTAATTTCAAAGCACTAGTCATGATTTTTAAAGTCCTCAGCAGTTTGGGAAGAGGTTACATGAAGGATCATACTCATTATTCTAACCTGCCAACACCTAATTTATGATATGTGTCTGAGGTCCTGCTCCCATGCCTGCCTGTGAGAGCAATCCACAGGGAAGCAAAAGGAGGCATTCCTTGGAACAGACACCAAGTTAACACCTGCAGCAAATACATGGGAAGCATGCACACATTGTTCTTGGTGCACCTCACTGCTACTAGTTTCACAACAAGAACAGCTGGACATGTCTACAACAAGCTCTGTTCAGCCCTTTTGAAAAGAACTTAGAAAACTGGGTTCCAATACAGTTCAAAATAAAAATTAGAGCACAATTGAACCATTAGTTCTGCCCCACTGCTCAGGCATAATGACCAAAGCTCCTTCAAAGCCTAAAGAGTCCCCAACATAAAATGACATCTCCTTATGCATATAGTCAGGGCAGGAAAGTAGGATGAAGAATGAACAAAAATCCTCTCAGCATCAATTTTCAAGAACAGAACAAGTGCAGCAGTATAGGCACAGTAGTTTCTACTACTACACAAAATATAAGGCATCTATAAGACGGCCAGATGCAAAAGAATGAGAGAACAACATATACCTTGGACAACTTTTGCGAGCCAGAGTAGACAGTACTGGGCGAGACTGGCCAGTGACTCAGTCAGTTTAAGGCAGTTTCATATATTTACCCATAATATTAGTTAAAAGCTTGTCAGGTAGGGAAAGCTGCACATATTGAAATGTTTTCTTTTACACAATTATGAGCCTCTAGAACCAAAATGTGGGGTAATATCCTGGTTTGATTAAACCAATTGTGATTTGAATAAACCAGTGTTCCATGCACTCAGCGGAAATGGAAGATGGTGGTTTGTCTGAAGCCACATCCAGAAGCTTTAAAACATCCTCCCCCATATGTGAACGAGAACGGAGAACCCAAACCTGTAGCTCACCCATGTTCATCCTCATAACACTAAGCTACAGTAGAATGTTATGTCTGACCTGAGTAAGTTACATTCCAACAAAGATGCAATTGCCATCTTATGCTTTGGCTTCATACAAGCCAAACATCAAGGTTAGTGTCTCACTTTTTGAACTGAATCTTTCCTCTCACACGTTTTAACTGAGAGCTGTTTTTTATACTCCCCCCTTCAGCACAGATTATCAGACCTCTGTAAAGCTAATACCCTTAATTCCAGAAGCACCTCTGAGAAAGAACCATTTCCCCTCCACTCCAGCAGGAAGTGATATCCTGAAGTTCCTTCAAACATTCAGGGTAGAATAGGAAGGGGGGATGTCATGGAAGTCTATCTCTCTTCTTCTGAACTCTCACCTCTCTATGAAGCTCCAAAAGGCCACTTTTTGACAACCATGAATACTACAGGGAAGACCAAATATCTAGAAAGAAACACAGATGGAATCCATATACTAAAAAAAAATGCAACTGGTAAACAGAATGCTTCTTGCACCTTGAAAAGAATTTAATTACAAGGCTCTCCCTACTATATATGTGGTTCACTGAAATATAAAATCTTCAATTTACAGCATTCAATTATGTGTTTATATATGTATAACATTTGTAATGAAGTTCTCTCGGCAGCTTACAATAAATAAGGAATACACAAATGAAACACAAAATAAGACCTAAAAATATTTAAAAGTAAATAAAAAACCCCTTTATCACATACACAGCCCAACAGGACAATGACAATAATCCACCAACAGCATACAAATCAATATGGCTAACCTGATCCAAAACACCCACCCACCTCACTCACACATGAAAACAAAGATCACCACAGCCAATCACAAGCAAACAATCACATCCTAGGCCAACCCCAACCTCTCACCACCAAAGGAACACAAGTGAACAACACAAGCAACGCTGACACCAAACTCTACATACATTAAACATAATAGAAACACCGCCACCCAACCCCACCCCTATCCATCTTCCCTCTCTCCACCCCCCTTTCTTTTTCCCTTTCTTTCTTTTTTCTTCTCCCCCTAATGCCTCAACAAATGAAACGGATTTGTAAAAATGTTACATAAAAAAAATACGAGGCACTACACTTCTGTAAAACAAGAAAATCCTTAATAAAATATTTTTTGAAAAAAGTAAATAAAAACTATTTAAACAAATATTGACCACGACCCACTACAGCATGACATGTACAATTCATTAAGAATGAAGGAAGTGGCTGGAAAAGGGTGCTGGATTGGGGTCAAGAAAAAGGGGCTCAGACATTTCTTTTAAGGTAAGGTTTTTATCTAGACTTTGGCACCAGCTATACTGTCATTAATAGCAATACAAAATCTCAACGCTATGGAATAAGTTTCTCCTTAATCAAATGAAGTCAAAGTGTCTCACTTTTTGGTTTATAGAAAAGGTGAAGAAAAAAACTGAACTAAGACACCACATGCTTCCTTAAATAACTTGCATGAAAGATAAATATAGAAGATATACTCCTCTGAGGCTGCAATCATTTCTTTTTCCTTTATGAGCAGACTTCAGAGAAACATTGATCAATTTTCCTAATCCAGAGCACCACATGAAGTTACTCATATGGATTCCATTCTTGCTGCTTCTCCTTCCTTCACTCTATCCAGTTACCCTCCATGTTCCCCAACCCTCCCTAGGTGGCCCTTAGACAAGCGACTATTCTCCAAGCCTCAGTACTTCACTCCCACTGCAAGATGGAGATAATATTAAGCTATGTTACAGAACAGTTGTAAGGATTACCAAAATTATTTGTGACATGCTCTATCCATTCGACACACACTATATGTTAAGCATCATTACCACATTCCACCAGTTATTGTATTTTATGGTAAGCAACAATCACTCAATTGATTTAAAATAAAAGACAAAAGCTTGTGACGTAATATTAATGCCTGCTCAGAAAACTCACTTATCACTTTGGCATCCCAGACTTTCCCCCAGAGGAATCCAAGGGGGCACACATGGTACTCTTGCACTCTAGCCTCACAAAATTTATGTGAGATAGGTTTGAGTTGAATAATACATTATTATTTCACCCAGCTTTTAATCATTTGTTAATATGTGTTTTGAAGTTATATTTTGAGTGACTGTAAGAATTTTGTATTGTATTAAGATACATGTTTATGGTTCTAAACACCTTAGCAGAGCCTTTCTCAACATTGGGTCCCCAGATGCTGTTGGACTACAACCCCCATAATCCCTGGCTGGCAGAACTAGTGATCAAGCATGATAGGAGTTGTAGTTTAACAACATATGGGCACCCAAGGTTGAGAAAGGATGACTTGGGAGTTCTTCTGAGGGTTGAAAGTTAAGTTGTGCCTGCCGGAGGATATGTATAGAAGCATGTCAGGAAAACACTAACTTAATAATCTGAAGCACTTGTTCTCTGCAAAACTATGAACATGTCCTGTTCAAAAAAAGAGAGTTAATGGCAGTACAGTGGTACCTCGGGTTAAGTACTTAATTCGTTCCGGAGGTCTGTACTTAACCTGAAACTGTTCTTAACCTGAAGCACCACTTTAACTAACGGGGCCTCCTGCTGCCGCTGCGCCGCTGGAGCATGATTTCTGTTCTTATCCTGAAGCAAAGTTCTTAACCTGAAGCACTATTTCTGGCTTAGTGGAGTGTGTAACCTGAAGCGTATGTAACCTGAAGCATATGTAACCCGAGGTACCACTGTAAAGCTGTTCATAATGCAAACACATTTCTGGTCTCTGGAGTTATCGAAGGCCAACCTGGAATAAAATCTCACTTTTGAGAAGGGTGGGTATTACAAAAGTATTGAGGGTCCCTCAATTCATGCCCCAATTCCATGCCCCCACAACCTGACTGTATTCCAGCACTAAAACTGACTAAGGTAGAAAGGTTACAGGTCTACTGCTATTCTGAATTGCAGCCATCCTGTCTCAAAACAGATTGTGAAACTACAGTCTGAGCAATGCTACAGTTATTCCCTGCATTCCTTGATCTCTCCTCCTTCCTCTGTGAAGGTATCTCTGCCTTCTAAGCCACCATTACTAAAGCACCCTGCAGCTGGCCTCTCTCTTGCCATTCTTTACATCACTTCATCGCATTTCCCTCGTATCCACAGTGCTGCCAAAGCTAGCTGATCTTGCAAAAGGCAAGCTTTTACAGCCTCGGCCTCTTACCCACAATTTGCACAAAAAGGTAAGTCCCCCATGTTGAGCTTTGCCTTTGGAGCAAAAGGTCATCTTCACTGCCTTCACCCCTTTTAAACCTTTTTCCACAGTCTGAAACCATCCCAGAGTGTCTGAATTTTACACACTTCTAGATTTTGCTACCGAGTTATCCCATACTGATCCTTAAAAAAAATATACAGCAGGAATTCCATTTCACATTTTCAAATGTGATTAAGCCTACCACTGTGTTTCTCCTACTTCATCCTGACTGAAAAAGTCCATCATCCTTTCACCACAGTATGCCTATCCATTAATGAAAGATTAATGCTTTAGAAGGAAATGCATAATGACACTTGAAAAGTTAAGCTACTCATGATTCTAACTTGTGGATCACCAGAATGAAGTATTTAACAGTGAATGGTTAAATACTTAATTCACTGTTAAAGTTCAGCACATCTTCAAAACCACAGACATATACTTACTGACTGTGATCCACAAAAGGAATACTGTATTAGGACTGGAGACATGAAAAACAGGTTCTGTGCAATTTCTGCTAGGAGAAGAGAGGAAAAAATAAAAATTGGTACCCAGTTTTTATTAAAGACTACATATGAGGCGAATCCCGATAACAGCAGAGAGCCTCGCCTTCATTTCCTCTCTTTTCGTGACACCAACACTGTTTAACTGAATCATGGCAAGCAGATTAATCATGTTTGTTCTGTGCAGCACAATGCACAAGTCAAATCCTCACAGGTTACAAACCATGATCCATTCTTAGCACAGGTAAATGACTAAATTACCATGTTCTGTATTTTGGACTTTTTTCAAAGACAAATTGGGTTCTCAAATGAAACTTGAGAAGCATTTTGTAACTGTTTTAATAGGGGGACCTCATAAACCCTTTAAAAGTGGATGAGAACAGCTGGTGTCTCACAAGCTCACAGTTACTGAATATGCCCAGCAGAATTGAGGTAGACAGTAGACAACTGGTTACTTTACAGAGCCATTCTGGGTTCTGGCCTCTTGTCAGTAACCAGGCCCCGAGGTAAAATATGTTCACCAGGCAGAATCATTAACAGATGGTATAGCATCCACCCACCTCTCCCTCATTAAATCTCTAAGAGCAGAAATTTGAGGACTCACAAAACCCACCAGAGCAAAAGCTTCTATAACAAAGCCTTGTGATGGTTGCAGGAAATCAGACAAAAGTATAAATTAAGAGGAGGCTTCCTTAGAAAAGGGCAGAAAACTTTACCTTTTCACCACTATTTCTTTTTTTAAAAAGAACAACATATCTGATTTATTTTTAATTACACACAATTAAGACCTGTAGCAGGTGCATCTGGCAAATTCCCTGCACCTAAGTTTATGGTATTATGATCATAAATTCCATTTTCTCCCACAGGAATCTTTTCCCTCAGCTGCTGTGTGAAGCTGGCTTAAAAAGGAGAATAAAGAGAGGTCAGCAGTGAACTAAAGATTCACTGCATCACTGCTGATATGTTGGATTAAAAATCATGTAAACATACCTGTTTTAGTCCATTTACTAGCAGTAGTTCACAAGTTTACTCAGAAGCAAGCCCCAATGTCTTTAATGAAACCTATTTCTTACTAAGCGTAAAAGGATAAGAAAACTTTCAAAGGGGAAGAAAAGTTCACAATTTGCTGTTGGATATCACAAATTTAATTCAGATATGAATGTTTTGTCAGATACAGACATTTTAACAGTGTGTACTAATATTTCCACACCTATTCTTGCTGGAACAATAATATCAAACGAACAAAAAGCCAGCAGAGTGCTATTGAAAAGCTACAGTTTACCGCAACATTTCAGGTTCCCTGCCAAAAATGGTTGACATCCAGAATAACCACAACCCCTTGCGGTTCTCTTATAGGCAATTCTGTGCTAATCAGACTGGGAACAGACACCAAAACAGTCATCTTATTCCACAGGCAGGCATACTCCGTATTCTCCCGCTTGCCGGCAGAAGGAGCCTCTGAAGCAGCCATGGGAAATCCAAGCAACTTCTTGCCTAATGGCTGCGCTAGCCAAACAAAGGTTCACCTGAGCTCAAATGACAACTGTGGTGACTGTCCTGGTCTAGGATGCTGCAATGAATATCATTTAAAGAATCTTGCAACGCTTCAAAAAAAAGAGAGCCAAACTGATGGTAACCTTTGCAATTATCATCAGAAGTCATTTTGGATCGTTTTCAAATAGCTGCAACACTTTCCTGGGGCATGGTGATGCTTTCTTCTTCTTCTTCTTCTTCTTCTTCTTCTTCTTCTTCTTCTTCTTCTTCTTCTTCTCCTCCTCCTCATTTTTTTTTTAAAGCAACATGTTTTAGGTTGAGCCTCCCTGGGGAGAGCGTTCCACAAATGGGAAGCCACTGCAGAAAACGCCCATTCTCATGTTGCCACCTGCCAGGCTTCTCATGGAGGGGGCACACAAAAAAGGGCTTCAGATAAGAGCAAGTTTAAAGTCTATACAACTAGATAATGTACATGCAATGCATAGAAAACCTTTTTTTAAAATAAATACAATTTATGCTCTAAAAAGCAGCAAATTGAATAATAAAATAATGGAAAGTCTAGATTTGTAATGCACATCATAAAACTATCAAAGGTTTGTGTGGTGGTGGTGGTGGTTTTTAAAAGAGAGCTACTCCCGTTGCTTGGTCCCTGCTCCTGCCAAACTAACAGTTCGAAAGCACGTCAAAGCGCAAGTAGATAAATAGGTACTGCTCCGGTGGGAAGGTAAACGGCGGTTTCGTGCGCTGCTCTGGTTCACCAGAAGCAGCTTAGTCATGCTGGCCACATGACCTGGAAGCTGTACGCCGGCTCCCTCGGCCAATAAAGCAAGATGAGCGCCGCAATCCCAGAGTCGGTCACGACTGGACCTAATGCTCAGGGGTCCTTTTACCTTTACCTTTATTAGTATTATGGCTTTCCTGACTGTTGTACCCTGAGTTGTAGTGTCACATCAACCATGGTCAGATCTTAGCAGCATTTACAAAGTGTTATCTAGTAGATGGTATTCTTGCCTGTAAACATCAGCAATCAACTAATGCCCCCTAGCATGGTGCCAAAAACCAATAATCAGGATGAAACATAGAACCCTGCCATTAACTGCTTGTTATCAGTGAATATCCCTAAGGCACTTTTCACAAGCACAAGATTGGAAACAGATGTACATGCAAGTGTTCAGCTTGGCTAGCTCTGTCTAGCAGACAGAAATCTCCCTCAAAATTGGTAAGTTAATTCTCTTTTAAACTAAATGTTGATGTTCTTCCAGAAGATGAAAGCCACATACAGAAATTACCTTTTTCCTCCTTAAAAAAAAAAGGACCCATGAATTAAATGCAGATGACTTTGCATGGTTTATTTCAAAACAGAAGGAAAACAAATGTACAATATTTAGAAGTGCCTAAACACCTAGATGATGTTCAGTAAAAAATAATAATGGACAGAAGTGGACCTGCAGGCAGGCCCATAACCTACTCATATGATTTAAAAGGAATGACAGAGATAGCACAAGGAAAAATAAAATAGAAATGCCAGTTATAAAAAATACATACTTTCAGAAAATTATCAGATCAATTTTAAAATTTATGACTGGAAAACCAGTATTTATTACACTTATATTCCAGCTTTTCACCAAGGAGCTCAGTGCAGCATTCTAACGAGTGAGAAGCCCAAGTAAATTGGGTGAGAGGTTTACATCTGAGTAGAGATCTGAAGCTGGGTCTCAACAGTCCTGGTCCAACAGTCTAACAACTATACCTCACCAGTCACCAATAAACAAAGCGACAGCCAGCTGAGAGGTTGTCAGCAAAATTAAGCATGCAAATAATATTTTTGCATCCTTAAGCTCCCTTTACAGTAGCCAATAGTAATGCCCCCCACCCAAATATCCATACTGCAGATAAGGCCATACTGAGATAAGGCCATTATTGTGGCCATACTGCAGGGCGACAAAAGGTGTGGCTAAGAGCAAGCTGCTTTACGGCAACCCTGAAATGTTATCCATCGTTATTATCCAGCCTTTCAAGAAATGTGTTTTTAAAGTGTGTGTGTGTGTGTGTGTGTGTGTGTGTGTGAGGGTGAGGGTGAGTGTGTGTGTGTGTGTGTGTGTGTGTGTGAGTGAGAGAGAGAGAGAGAGAGAGAGAGAGAGAGAGAGAGAGAACACGCTCCCGGTGTGGTAGTGGTAAAGGTAAAGGAACCCCTGACCATTAGGTCCAGTCGTGGCCGACTCTGGGGTTGTGGCGCTGATCTCGCTTTATTGGCCGAGGGAGCCGGCATACAGCTTCCGGGTCATGTGGCCAGCATGACTAAGCCGCTTCTGGCAAACCAGAGCAGCACACAAAAACGCTGTTTACCTTCCCGTCGGAATGGTACCTATTTATCTACTTGCACTTTGATGTGCTTTTGAACTGCTAGGTTGGCAGGAGCAGGGACCAAGCAATGGGAGCTCACCCCATCGCAGGGATTCGAACCACCGACCTTCTGATCGGCAAGTCCTAGGCTCTGTGATTTAAACCACAGCGCCACCCGCGTCCCATGTGGTAGTGGTGGGTTAAAGCAAAAATAAAACACTTTCATCTGTACTACTGCAATCATTTCTGCAATCCAAACACCTGATTTTCTCTTTTATAAAAATGCAGTGTGACCCTCAAAGGTTATAAACACTATAGTAGAATATAGTACACTCACCCTCACCTGTATAGGAACACTTTCTGTTATGGCTAGCAAAACAAAACTCTGACTGAAAGGCTGCTGTAAAAGTAATTATATTTAAATTGACGCTTCAGAATTCTTCCCACCCCGAATCTAGCACTCAACTGAACGTACAACACAGAAGCCTTTGCCTCCATAGATTTGCTTTTCAAAAGGCAAAAGAATATACATGCATCAAATTAAAATTCCAAGTCAACTCTGAATCTGGGCATTGTTGTGTCAGTCTACTCTTGTAAGTCTATGGTCATAAGTGCATGCTCTGAGGTTGCCAGGCAACCACAGGATATAATACTATAGGTCATCTACTGTTGAGGGAGGGAATCAGAAGAGTAAACTACAACAGGATGAATGGGGGAAACAGAAATTCCACACATATATAATGCTGGTGGCTTAGAGAAAGAGAGCAGTGCAAGGTGCATAAGTTCTATATAACAATTTCTGAACTTGCTAAAGTAGAATTAGATGCTTATTTTCAAGTCTTACCAAAAAATTCCATGCAAAGAAAAATCATTTCTCAGGCTTCCAGTCTATCAACTTGTGCACTGATCCCTTTGCATTGAACAGTACAGCACAGCCAGGTAGATTCATTCAGGTTCTCATTGCTAAAATGGCAACAATGCTATGCTATAGCTGCATCATATCTATTTGACACTTACCTGAGGTAACACAACACTACTTTTTTAATTTACCAATTATATTAAATTTCCCAATATTTCATACATCAATGATCCATACAAATATAGAAGTACAAGTAGCATTGATATTTATTCAATTGAAATCAGAAACCATAATACTTCAACCTCCCTCTTAATACTGCACAAAACAATTTAATAATGGTGGGAAATGGGGGAAATGGGAAAAACACCCAGATGACGAGGGAAGCAAAGTCACCTATGGGATTTAATGAATTTATCTACCATATCTCAAACATCAACCACATCTACAAAAACTGAGTTAGATGCTCAATTTTTTTATTTAAAAAATCAATTAAAACATTTATTTATGTATATGCTACAAGATGTCTGGCCTAGAGGACTTTACATACAAATAAAGTGCTGGAGCGCAGCCTTCAATCCAGCTCTAAAGTGATAAAAATTTAACAAGTTGCCCTCAGATGCCTCCAGTGATTTGCACTCTCAAATCCTCAAGTCTCATATTCTTGGCCTCAATTAAAAAAGCAAGAGCAAAGTAAGTGGCAAAGACTTCAAAGCTATGATAGGAATTAGAGAAATGTAGGATAACTCCCTTATGTGATGGTTTAACAAACTACCTAATCAAGTAATACATTCAACAGCACACACTTAATCATCCCCACAAAAAGGTTTAACTATGAAATCAAAGAGGAAAGGAAATGTTCACAGTGACCTTTATCTTCCAGCAAGGACAAGAACAACAGAATCTATATTTAATCCGATTGTTAGCTGCACACTATGACCAAGGAGCACTGGAAAAGTCCACTGCTACAATGCTTTCCCACAGAGTAGAGATGTATTGTAATGGAAATGTTCAGAACAGAAAAGACAGACATACAAAAGAGTCGAAGATGATTCCAGACAGTTACTGCATAGTGCTATCAGGTATACCTATTGTTGTTGTTGTATATTCTGTTGTTGTTTTAAAGTGTTGCTTTTTAAATCTTCAATTTGCCTTGATGCCTATTCTGCATACTAAAAACAAAATTCTGAACCAAATAGTTTTGAAGGAGGGATAAGCAGAAGTAAAAAAGTCACCTGAACAAAAACACAAGATCCCATATTGCAGCACTAAGAGGCAAGAACCTCCTTAAAGATTGTCCTGTAAGCAGTATAAATAGTATGGCAGACAGTTTAAATTGTCATTGCATTCTATTGAGGGGTGTTTAGGGTCACAGTTCTTGAAAAGGCTATGGTTTCATTAGGACTTCAGAGATTGTTAGTAGGTAACAGTGTGTGGTTCAGTAATAATAAAAACAGTGTGTTATTTTATATAAACACAGGGCGCTCTGTTTGCGGAAGGTCACACTGCCTTTCATTAAGCCTTCCGTATTTCCCATATAAACTCAAAGTTTTCAGTTCAGCTTTCCAAATACAAAATGCACCTACTAAAGAAATGATGGCTTTCACAGATAGACTGAGGAAACCACGAGCCATTAGTCTAAAAGTCAGAGCCCACTGAAAACCTAGTCATTTGTGGTGGTGGCAGTAAATAAATAAATGCATGGATCAGGTTCTTTTGTGTGTGATTTAATAGATACAAGTCTACTGAAAAATAAATTAGGAAGGTTGGGATGGGATGCCGCTTATCTAGCCCTCTATACTCCATACCATCTCCATATTCACCACACTGAATGTCTTACTTTAAAAATAAATACCACAAGGTAGTTTATTCCTACAAGCCTTACCCTAAAATCCTGACTCATCAACACCTCTTCTTATTTTCACCGGGATGTGGGTGGCGCTGTGGTCTAAACCACTGAGCCTCTTGGGCTTCCTGATCGGAAGGTTGGCGGTTCGAATCTGCGTGACAGGGTGAGCTCCCGTTGCTCTGTCCCAGATTCTGCCAACCTAGCAGTTCTAAAGCACACCAGTAGATAAGTAGGTAAATAGGTACTGCTGTGGTGGAAAGGTAAATGGCATTTCCATGCGCTCTGGCTTCTGTCATGGTGTTCCGGTGCGCCAGAAGCAGTGTATTCATGCTGACCACATAACCTAGAAAGCTGTCTGTGGACAAACACTGGCTCCCTCGACCTGAAGCAAGATGAGCGCCGCACCCCATGGTTGCCCTTGACTGGACTTAACAGTCCAGGGGTCTTTTACCTTATTTTCACAACTGTACTGAAAACAGTTCCCTATGGACTTTTACACACTTCTGTATACAACAATCCTGACTTCTTTACCCCATAACTATATAGCTTACAAAATACATTAATGATCACCAAGCAATACAAAAAATTACAGGCATCTTACTTGGCCATATTTTAGAATTATATCATTATAAAAGCCAACATTTATTATTAAAACAATACACCTTACCTGCTGAAAAAGAAAGTCTGGAAATATCTGCAATAATTAAAAAGAAATATATATTAGTGTAAATAACATTCAGTGCAATCTTTCTAATTTACAATGCCATTCTCTTGAGCTACATAAGTTGGAAATGGTCATATTTCAATCTCAAAAGTCTATTCCCATCACTAGTCTACCCTATGATGTCTGAACTGACAAACCATGCATACAACTAGCTAGGAAGCCATAATTGGCAATTGTGATTGGAAATATAGTTGCTACCTATGGTCATAGCTGTCAACATTTCCCTTTTCTTGCGAGGAATCCTATTCGGAATAAGGGAATTTCCCTTAAAAAAAGGGAAACATTGACAGCAATGCCTATGGTTTGGTGGATTATCTAAACTGATAAACTGATCCAGCTTTTCTGCAACTTCTAAGGCCAATTTTGAAGTACATTAGCAGCAGGAATTCCAGCTGCTAATCCCCAACATCTCTCCAATTCACAATAAGAGAAGAGCTTGATCATCATTAAAAGCTGGCATGGATATATCAAAGGTTAGAAAGCATGGAGAAATACATATCAACAAGAAAATGCTATTGTTATATATTTAGTTAGCCTTATAATCAATGTTTCATGTTGTAAAAACTAATAAAACTTTAATGAAAAACAATTAAGTAAAATAATTACACCAAAAACTGAAAGCTTCCCAGCTCAGCCTTTAGCATATTTCAAACACAATCTGAGATCTGCCTCTAAGAATATACAGTTATTGCTGAAAACCACATAGCAGCCAGAAATAAAAACAACTCTCAAAATGCAGTTACACAATATTTACCAATATAACATGTTAGTTAAGTTGTAGTGAATAGAAAAGCAGCCAGGAGCCAAAAAGGCTCCAGAACATTTTTGAATGCATTTGCTTCTTTGAACAATTGACCCATTTGTCAGTTTCAAAAGCAGTTCTCCTTACAGCATGGGAATGGAGGTTCTTTCAATCGACCTGCAACTCCCATCATCCCTGACCACTGGCTATGCTGGCTGACCACTGGCTATGACACCAAACTCAAATGGGGTCTCTACCCCCATCGTTCAGCCTGGACACTGAGATCCAGCACTGAGGGCCTCCTGATGAGAATTGAAGCTACAGGGAACCAGGCCAAGGGCCTTTTTGATAATGGCGCCCACCCTGTGGAACGCACTCCCATCAGATGCCAAGGAGATGAGTAACTACATAACCTTTAGAAGACATCTGAATGCTACCCTGTACAGTGGTACCTCGGGTTAAGTACTTAATTCGTTCCGGAGGTCCGTACTTAACCTGAAACTGTTCTTAACCTGAAGCACCACTTTAGCTAATGGGGCCTCCTGCTGCTGCCACGCCTTCAGAGCACGATTTCTGTTCTCATCCTGAAGCAAAGTTCTTAACCTGAAGCACTATTTCTGGGTTAACGGAGTCTGTAACCTGAAGCATATGTAACCTGAAGCGTATGTAACCCGAGGTACCACTGTATAGAGAAGTTTTTTAAGGTTTAATGTTTTATTATGTTTTTACTGTATATATGCTGGAAGCTGCCCAGAGTGGCTGGGGCAACCCAGTCAGGTGGGTGGGGTACAAATAATAAACTACTACCACCACCATCATCATTATTTATGGCATCTGGAGGGCCATCTGTTTCCCAGCCCTCCCTGCAGAGCCTTGGACTTTAGCTAGACTGTAATTCTGGGAGATAGGATGAAAACGAATTTAGTGCATATTATAGCATATTTATAGATGTAATCATAATTCTAATAGACTTCCCCAAAAAATTCTTCAAGGCAAAAAAAGAGGACAATATATGGGCATTTATTTTGGGGGGAAATGGGTGCCAGAAAAATTGGGGTTGTCTCTTATGGGTGGGGCTAGAAGAAGAAGAAGAAGAGTTTGGATTTGATATCCCGCCTTTCACTCCCCTTCAGGAGTCTCAAAGCGGCTCACAATCTCCTTTTCCCTTCCTCCCCCACAACAAACACTCTGTGAGGTGAGTGGGGCTGAGAGACTTCAAAGAAGCGTGACTGGCCCAAGGTCACCCAGCAGCTGCATGTGGAGGAGCGGAGACGCGAACCCGGATCCCCAGATTATGTGACTACTGCTCTTAACCACTACACCACACTGGCTCTACTTTTGGCTAGCGGCCAAAAGTAGGTGGGACAAGAGATGTGGTTCATTTTTTAAAACTCTTTTATTTTATTTAAATCATTAAAACAGTAAAATTATATATTCTAACAAATAAGGTACAATAAAGTAAATGAAGACACCTGTTTAAAATACTAACAAGTATTACAACAATCTGAAAGCCGCACACGGTTAATCATCATTAAACTTAGGGGGGGTATTGTTTTGTTATTATGCTATGTATTATTGTGTCCTTATATTGTAAACCAGGCCGTAATCCTCAAATGAAGGGTGCTATAGCTATAGAGGCAGTATTCCCACTTATTGGGGAGATATGGTCAAACTAGTACCAAGGAAAAACCTACCATAAACACAGGCCTAGAGAGAACGAGAACAAGATAAATTATTAAACTCCACATTTCTGACTTCTACACCACCACTTCAAGTGTTTGGGGCTAAGCTAGTTCATTATGAATTTAGAAGAAACTGGTTTGTCTTTAAGGGTGCCACAGGATTTTGTCTTACAAAACTAGGCAACACTCAGGGGAGACAACACCAAGAATTCCACCAAGAAAAATGCTCACTAAACCATCTGCTCACTAGCAAGTCAGGCTGATGTAATGAGAGAAGCCCTTAAATATGAGAAAACAAAAAGCAGACAGTAAAGAGCAACACAAACTTCAGGAATGGAAAGCCTTGCGTTGCCTCCGGCAATAGATTCCATAAACAACAGTTATTGGTATATACAGCCTCCTTAAGACAGCAGAAGCCTTACAGTATTCTAGTATAGGTGGATGCACCCATAGATTTATTTTTGCTAAGCAGCGCACTATCTTGGATCTGTCACATCAATGAATTATAATCTGGGGATATTTGTAGCACTAAAATTTTAACCCAGTTCTCTTTAAAAAAAAGTAAAGGGTGTTACAAAAATTCTGTTTTATTATTTGAAAATTCCCTTATGAAAAAAGCATGTAAGCCTGGACAATCTTCAGAACAGACATTAGAAAGGAAAGGCAGCTCATGTCCTGACATGCTTCTGTGAAAAAAGTGTTATAGGAACTTGGGGGGGGGGGGGAGAGAGAATTATCTACAGTGGTGCCCCGCAAGACGAATGCCTCGCAAGACGAAAAACTCACTAAACGAAAGGGTTTTCCGTTTTTCGAGGCGCTTCGCAAGACGAATTTCCCTATGGGCTTGCTTCAAAAGACGAAAACATCTTGCGAGTCTTTCCCCTCCCCCCCTTTTTCTAAGCCGCTTAGCCGCTAATAGCGCTAATCCGCTAATAGGGGTGCTTCGCAAGACAAAAAAAACGCAAGACGAAGAGACTCGCGGAACGAATTTCGTCTTGCGAGGCACCACTGTATAACTGGTAAGCAACAACACCCACAAGTGGAAAGGATTTACTTCAGAATATGGGAAGGGGTGGAATCTTTCTATGTGAACATCATACCAAGATACACACAATGGATATTGGCAAAGCAGGAAGCTAATGTATCCAAAGCTAATGCACACTGACATTATTTTTTTAAGATATGCACAATTTCAAAGTAAATATTGCCACAGACATTACAAAATGAACAATTCCATGCTGCCCTGGTTTGCATGTCACACTGAGCCAAACTATGGCTTACATGAATACATGGTCTCCCAGAGAATACATCACAGCTGCTATGCTCCTCTCCATATTTTGTTTTTCGTTTTTCTTTTGCTATAGCACAGGGTGCTTTCCAAAGTCCTGCTCATGGTTAAGTTCTATCCACACTAACCACAAACTGTAACAAAGAACAAAGGGAAAAATAGGCACCACCAAAACCAGTGTTGCACAGTTACTTCTTCACAACTTACATTAATTAGATCACAAATTCTCTATAGCAATGTAGATTACTCAATGAGATTTGACAAATATAAATATAAACTACCATCACTTTTCAATAAATTCAATTGCAGCCATTCCTAATTTGAATAAATACAATGTGCTTTGATCTCACTATAAATAGGAGATCAAATCAAGGGACAGCTGCTATATATGGTCACTATGAACAGTCTCACACTGCATTTTCTACACTCCTTTGACCCTACAGCATTTTCCTCTCAACATACATATGTACGTGTAACCAAACATGTGATAACCCATCATGCATTTGATTCTAGTCCACAAAAGGTTGTTCCATAATAGTCTTCACTGCTATCTTCATGCTATGCTTGACAGCTTTCGGAAACATCTGGCTGCTTGGCTGCCTGAAGCAGATTGGACTAAATTGGGATGACCAAGCAATCATGCTCTTGTGTTCTTACACAACAAGGGGAAGGGTCATAGCTCTGTTCTAGAGCATCTGCTTTGCATGCAGGATGTCCCAGATTCAGTTCCTGGTATCTCTAGGCTTCAGAGAGACCTCCAGCCTGAAATCCTACTACAGTGGTACCTCTGGTTACGTACTTAATTCATTCCGGAGGTCCGTTCTTAACCTGAAACTGTTCTTAACCTGAAGCACCACTTTAGCTAATGGGGCCTCCTGCTGCCGCCGCGGCATTGCTATATGATTTCTGTTCTCATCCTGAAGCAAAGGTCTTAACCCGAGGTACTATTTCTGGGTTAGCCGAGTCTGTAACCTGAAGCATATGTAACCCGAGATACCACTGTACTACACTGACCAGTTTTATAAGGCAGCTTCTTATCTTCCTGTGTAACAGCCATACCCAATAACCACTCCTGTACTCATTTAATAGGGTGAACTGGGCATGTTAAAGGATTTGTACACATTTTCATTCATTCAAGAAGTCTTCCAAATTTTACCCTCCACTCTCACAGCACAATTTTTGGAAACAGTTCAAGACAGAAATCACCCATGATTCTTGGTATATCTCATATTTGCATGACATTTTACAATTTTAGCTTTGAGGTGCTTTCTCCCATAAGGTATGTGATGCAAAGTATTTGTAGTTCCACTGTATTGTATACTTTCACCTTGTATTGTATTTTTTATCATTTTTTCTTGTTCTAGTTGTCCTCTTTTTGACATTTAAAACTATTTTCTATTTATGTAACAAAAATAAAATAAAGACAGTCTCCCAAACAGCAATGGATAACCATATGTTAGATGTGCTGTGCTGTGGGGTCAGCATAAAAATATTTAAAGGGGAAATATGTACAGTGCTAAAATGTGCACACTCCTGCATCTAAACAAAGCAAGTCCAATAAAAAGAGGGTGTTAACTTGTGAAAAGGAGTTTTGTGGTGGTACCCAAGCTGTACTTAATCAGGTCTGAATTCTGGAGCTGCTATTGATATATAACTTGATTGGACTGATAGAAGATTGATATTTTTTTAAAAGATAAAGGTGCTTATTATCCCAAGTTGAGACACAATGCTAAAACCATAGTTTAGTATTAAGTTAATTAGCCTTCTGCTTGTGCATTTCCCTCTGCTCTCTCCTCTTCCAGTGCAGCTGCAGATTTCTGTTCTTAACAGAATTTACACCCTGTAGTTGGTAAAATAATACTTCATTGAAACAAGCCCAGATCAAACTGGTTTAACTGACCAGAGTTCCCTGTTTGAGTGGAATGCTTAACTCTAGTTTGTTCAAACCAGGAAATGTTTCCAAACTTTGTGGATGTACAGTGGTGCCCCGCAAGACGAACGCCTCGCAAGATGGAAAACCCGCTAGACGAAAGGGTTTTCCGTTTTGGAGGCGCTTCGCAAAATGAATTTCCCTACGGGCTTGCTTCGCAAGACGAAAATGTCTTGCGGGTTCCTGCGGGTTCCCCCCCCTTCCCCCCTTTTCCTAAGCAGCTAAGCCGCTTATCAGCTGATCCGCTAAGCTGATAAGCCGCTAATAGCGCTAATCCGCTAAGCTGTCAATGGGCTTGCTTCGCAAGACAAAAAACCGCTATACGAAGAGCCTCACGGAACGGATTAATTTCGTCTTGCGAGGCACCACTGTACTAGAGAAAAAAAGGAGAGGGATAAGTGTATAAACTCAAGGTTTACTGCTGCTCAGGCATGTCACTCTAAACCAGGGGTAAGCAATCTAAGGCCCATGGACCATAAGCAGCCCACAGGGGTCATTTAACCGGCCCACAAGCTGCACCTGAACCGAGCCGCCTGCTCGGTGAGTCCCCGCGCGCTGCACTAAACCGCCACAGTGTGACACAGGGACTGGTTTCTGCAGCGCCGAAAATCACGTCTGCAGAGACACTGGAAATCATGCAATCTGGCCCACGGAGGGATCTCCACTGAACTGACCCAGGCAAGGTAAACCTTGCCAACCCCTGCTCTAAACCATGGTTCAGCCTTATATCTAGACCAAATTATTGTGTTTTGTATTTTTAGAATACTTTTTAAGACTAAGTGGCTCTGAATGTCTTTTGACTAATGGAGCAAGGCTTTTTAAAAAGAACATACATTTCTATGTCAATTCTGCATTGCACAACTCTTTAAACTAGCAATGATTTGCCTAACAGATAGACCTCAACTCTGTCTTGCATATGAGAAACACCAACTGTGGTTGACAAGCTACAAAACAGTATTGGGAGGTCCCTTTAATCGGCCAAGTAAAATAGTGGAATACATCAGTTTAAGTTTATTTAAGGTTTATACCAGCCAATCAGAAAAGGACTCATACTATTTTCTTTTCAAGACCTGCTAAGATTCAGAATGTGCTGACAGAAAACAAGTGGTGGCCTCAATGAACTACAGTTGTTTCTAGCTGTTTCTATCATGTTCAATACTGAATCATGTATGGTCTCAGCTGTAACAGTAATCCAACACTGGTTCTCTTCATAATGCCCTCTTTCTGCCCAGATCCCTGTCTACATAATCTCAAAAGCCAGTAAGCATGTGAGCTGCACTTTACCAAATCCATGTGGGAAATCTGACAAGTGGAAACAGAAGATCTCAACTGTACACTCACTTCTCACATTTACATTTACAGTACATTACACTCACTTACACTCACATTTACAGGAGGTAAAATTGTGTTTGCCATTGTGACCCATGCAAAACCTGGCCCAGTCAAAATCCTATCTGATGGCATTATTGTTGTCACCCTCTCCTGAATCTCCAGAGACATAGAGTAGGTTTTCCTAATAGTTTTGCCACTCTCCTTAATGTGTTTTATGTGTTGCTGGGACAGCACATGTTCTCTGTATGCCAACTGAAGAAAGATGCTTCTCTTTAACCTGCAAGTTACTGAAAATATTGTCAGGATATAACAAGTGTTATGAACTACTTAGAGAATTTGTCCCCTCCCCCCAGTATAACTTTAGATTTCTTTCATTCTTTATGGAAATTAAATTAATATTTATAATTAGTGTTTATTATGTTTTGGACGAGCCATCAGCTGTGCCTAACCCTTTGCTCAGGCTTCCAGTTGTGGAGTTGTGCTGGGAAATTACACTCTTGTAACAAACTAGAATACATCCCTACCTTTCTTTGAGAAAGAACAGACTGAGAGGTACATTGCATGTTATTTGCTCCTGGGCAGTCCTACCATCACATCCCTCTTATAGAAGTACCTAGGTCTGAGTGGAAAAACCTGAGACATGAAGTGGCTACAGTGATCTGACAATTGGAAACACTCTTGGCAAACTCTTGGATAGAAAAGTCAGGTCTGTTTTCACTTCTTAGCAGGATGTTATAAGCTAATGACAAAAACTGAAGCAGACAGGCCCACTCTGAAGTGAAGGCATGAGGCAGGAGTTGGTAATGCAGGTGAACTGTGCACAAGCAAGCTGCCAGCCAGCTCTGCTGAGGCTCTTTTTATTAGCACAATATGCAAAACCAGTCAGATACATTTTGGACTGTGACCTTTACACATCTTCCAATCCCGAGATCGAGGCGTGGTACAAAGTTATTTTGGCACCTGTTCCCACCGCGTCACTTTCCCCTTGCACAATGTATGACGAAGGAGACAAAGGTCACAGACAGGGCATGGCAGACCACTGAGAAAGCCAAAGGTTAGATAGAGGGCATGATGTTCAGACAGCTGTGGTTTGTCTGCGGGTGGAAGTATGTTCCACACCCGAAGGTCACGCGGTCAGACAGCTAAAGCTGCCTGTGAGCAGAAGTGTGCTCCACACCCAGTGGTCATTCCTTCACACTCAATGGACCATAGAAGAACTGACTCCCAAGTAGCCTCTCTAGCTCCATTCACCAGCACTAAATTAATCGTAAGAGTACACCGAGTCAGGTGGGTAAACTGCTTCAAAAGAACACTTTCTAAATATTCTGCCCACCAGATAAAAGCCATCTCTCAGTCCAGGCCAGCATTTGGTACACTCTCTTAAACACTTTATTCTTCCACTTATTAGTCAACCCTCGCAATTCAGAGTCTTAATGATCCTGTAACATTTTTCAATCTGACAGTTCGACTAACAGCACATACACAAAACTCCTCCGGCTTCAAAGCCAATTCAAATATGGATGGTTTTATTTTGGTTTCTCTTTTTATTATTTTACAAAATTTACATACTACTTGCTCAAAACAACAACAAAAACAAAAACCACACCCTCCAAGCCACTGTAGCAAATACCAAGTGGTATATCAAGTAGGACTGCCCCCACCTCCTATTCACATTTTCGTCGAAATTCACCCCCTCTATTAATGAACCCAAAGCAACTCAGGATGTGTATCTTCCTATGGGAGCCCGGGCTTTAAGATCTTCTGGGGAAGTCTTTCTCTCAGCCCTGTCACATTCACAGGCATGTTTAGTGAGAACACAAGAGAGCACCTTCTTAGTAGCTTGCTCCCAGATTGTGGAACTCCCATCCACGCGATGTTATGCTGCCCTGCTTTTTGCTTTCCTTTTACTGACAGGCAAAGACTGATTTGTTCAACAGGCCTGGGTACAAATGAAATAAGTAATAAACTGTGTATTTAATGGATGCACTCATCAGCATCATGTATCCAAACGTCATACAATAATCCTATTGTTTTCTTCTGTAGGTTAAAATATAAACTTGTAAAAAAATTGGATTCATTCAGGAGAGAAACTGCAAATCCTTCTTCTAAGTTAGACCACTGATTTACCCACCTCTAGCTAAATATTCCCAAGACCACTTATTTCTTTATTGCTCCAGTTAGTGGTAAAGAATTACTGTATGGGGCTTCATAAGACTGGAAAAGAAAAAACATGCCATTTAAAATGACCAAAGAGGAAGATAAGGACAAGGGATGATGAAAGATGTCAATCTGAAGAACTAATATGGTAAATACTTTGTCCTCCTCACAGTCTGGCTAATGGTTGCTGATGCTTTTCAAGAGACATCAGCTGTTCCACTTTTCACATGAAAGGTGGAGAATCCACTCCATAGAAGGACTCCAAAGTCTACAGCCTACAAAGACTATAATCTAACAAAGGAATTCCAGGTAGCATGAATGAAGTGTGCACTGTTTGTATAAGCCATCTGCTTACAGGGATTCCTGAAGTTACAGTGAAACATCTAGAAATGTTAAGTGTGTGCTTTTTTTGTCAGAGCACTGATAAGAATAACACATTCAGCATGAATGGTTTTGGGTGTCCATTAAGAGTCAAATGAGTATATTTAGTGTAGAACCATTAAAGCATAATCAACATTTAAAATGATGGCTGAAGCGTATCTTTCCCGTAATGCACTGTGCAGACCAATCAATTTATGCGTATTAACAGCATAATGACCCCGACTTTCTCCCAACAGCAAGAGGCAAGTTTTAATCACCAATCAAATATTGGTACAGATATTTGGTACAAATATATCTTGGAGGTCAAAGAAAGGTAGCTAATAAATATATGTTGTGGGAAGTGGAGGAACCAATGACATTTTCCTTACCTAAAACACGTGGCCACACACACACACACACACACACACACACACCCCACCCCTTGCCTAGGTCAGCAAGAGCTGAGGGCTTCTCAAGCACACAGCAACCACCAGACACGGCTGGTGTGTTGTATTCTGACTGGTGAGCCACCAATTATGCAGGCGACTTCATCAAATACACCTCTGGGGCATTTTTAATGCAAAGGCAATAAACACATTTTATTAACGCAGCAAATGCTGGTAGATGGGAAATTCTGAACACTTAAACTTTTAATACAAAGACACATCTATATCTAAGCAACGTAGAGCATGTTCTTCCAGTTACCAGGGAAGTGGGACTTTAAACTCAAGGATTAAGTCCTAGCCACCTTTTTCCAGACTACAAATTCCACAATCCCTAACCATTAGCTATGCCTGCTGGGGCTGGTGAGAGAAGATGGCAGCCAAACATATGGGAGGGCCACAGGTTAGCTACTCCTGTTTTAGTGTGACATCCAAATGTTTTGAGTAATGGAAAAAAGCTGCTCCACAATTGATTTATAGTCACAACTGTCTCACTACTTTTACGAAAACTCAATGCCACTTAGAAATTGCTATATGCTCAATATCTTTAAATCAGTGAAGATAATTGGCTTACAATACAAAATAAAAATGTGAACAAATTTAAACTAGCTCTTTTGACAGTCTTTGATAAAAGTGAGCTGACTGAGGAAATAAAATGTTTCAGTACCACACAGCTTTATGTATTAGGAAAATCAATCAGCTACTTGTTATTTCTTATGATCATACTTTGCCAACGTGCTCTTGATCAGGTATACTATAACGCACAGATACATACACAGAGCTGTCAGTTACCATGTCAACACACCCATGTTTAACCATCCCGCATACCAAGAAAGGATCTTGCAGCATCCCAATCAAACTAACAAAGTTTAATTTTGTTCCAGATATATTTTTATTCTGTAATGAAAAATGGGGGAGGGGACATGTTTGCTCATTGAAAATGGACTAGATGGAATTTTCAGTGCATGTAATTTAGCTACATGAACACCCATCTTGGGAAACAAAATGCAGAATAACCACAAAGGTCCTAACTATTAACCTAATTGATACAAATGGGTTTTCAGATAACATACAACAAAAGACTAAAAATATTCAGAATCAGGGCATAGCAGCAACTGCATCCAATGCACACATTAAACTGGTGAAACAGAATCATCTTACATAATACTTACCACAGTATAGTCTTTCCATGTAGGTTCTTGCTTACAAAGCCTGCTAGAATTCGGTATATTCAGTACAGCTTCAGCATTCTTAGATCCAAAACACTTAAGTTGTCAATTAATATTTGCTCTCCCCCCATCCCGTTTCACAGAGAACATAGTGCAGCAGCCTTTGGTCACGAGCTTATCACACAGTACAGTGAAGCCAGTGGAGCTTCTTTTGTCTCCTTTCACTCAAAAGTCAGGCAGCGCAAACAAAAGGCATCCATCACTAAGTCCATTAGCTTCAGCTGACGAGACAATTCTAGGCTGCCAGATGGGTAAACGTATTTTGCTAAATCTGGCTGCGGCCGCAATAAATCCTAAAAGAAGAACAGCCAGAGCAATCAGCCTTTCGAATCTCTTCTACTCCAATATTTTGTGCGTGTACCAGTAAGCCCATTCTGTTCACTTGATAGCCTCACACCCTAACATGCATTTTCAATCAATTACTTTTTAAAGAGTGACAATAAAGAACAGAAGCAAGTCCCTCCTGGAAGCTAGCAGGAGCTTTCACTATATATTATTATCCAGAAGCAAGCTGAAGGAGATGCAGCTGTAATTTTTCTTTACAAAAGCAGGACAACATCTTTCTCAGTGAAGTACCTTAGTATATTTAAAACTTATTCCTCTCAAAGGTCACTGAAAACCAGAAATGCTAATTCATGCAAATACAAAACAAACCAGTTCCCTAAATCTGGAAATGAAAATAAGTAAGAAAACACCTAATGTTGCAATGACTCAAAATGTAAACTGGAACTTCATAACTTCTAATAGCAAACAATAATTTTGTAAACTTTTGTCTTCCATACAACGATCTGTAGTCTTTGTTGTTTGTGACGTAACTGTTAAATACTTAATAAGGTGTCAACCCTTGGCTAAAATGAAAAACTATTGATCCTCTTTATACAAAGATCTCTCCCCATCTTGGAATATCAGAGTAGCTTCTTAATCTCTGGATGTGTATTAATGTATAGAACTTAAAAAGTTATTTTTAATTCCCAGCAGATGTCTTTTACATTTCTGCAGAGATGCAATTTTAAGCATTAATAACAAAGGAAGATGCTAGTCATATTTCTTCTTAATTAGGAATAAAATAAATTACTTCTTGAGCAGGCAATGACAGGTACGAGACAGTTATAAAACAACTGATTAGTGTCCCTAGTATCAAAGATTTCTTAAAACTAGATGGAGATTATGAAACCAGCATTTTATGGGCATACAGGATAAACTCAAGACACGCAAAAAAAAAAGAACAAGTTGGATAAAGATGTTTGGCAATCAAAATATTGAAGAACTTGCAGATATACTGTATGTCCAGAAGTGCAGAAAAAGAATAAGGGGTAAAGAGAGATTAATTCATGGAGATAAAGGCTATTAGTGGGTACTTACCATGATAGCTATGCTCTGCCTCCAAGGTTGAGGGCAGTATGCTACTGAATATGAGCTGCTGGAAACTACAGGAGAGGAAACTGCTCTTGTGCTCACCTTTCCCACAGGAGTCAACAAAATTTTGGGACATGGAGTTCCATTGCACCCAATGGTATTTTTGCTAAATCAGAAGTCAGAAGCCATTCCACATGGTCACGTCTAACCTTCTAAAAAAGGTTCTACTAGACATGACCATGTGGAATGGCTTCTGACTTACCACCTGCAACGAGAATTCTCTCTGCTGGAAAATGGGAATCAGGTAACGTACCATGTATAAGAAAATTTCTGAGTATGCCGTGCCGGCATGGTTGACATTAGATTCAGAGAACAAAAACAAAATCATAGGACAATTTTGGGGCAGGGGACCACATGTTCTTCATCCCTGCCCTAGAGCCAACTATACAAGGGCAGTGACCTTTATAATGGGTCAAAACTGTATGTATGAACCATTGCAGTTTGAGGAACTCATTGTCAAAGAAATGCTAGAAGAAAAGGTTCTATGATACGATGTGGGGACTGAGATTGTTAAACTCCCAATCAAGCAAGGAGTCAGAGGTACTGGAGAGTGAAATGGGATAGGCAGTTCCACAAAGGGATTTCTTTAAGGTCAACAGGTTTCTGTAAAATAATGCTGTGAAATTGAGACAGGAAGGCCCCTTAAAATATAAATGAGATGAGGAAGAATTTTCATGCTAATGATACGGAACTTCCTACAAAGATTGACCACTAATGTCTCCCAGCAGTCTAAATCGGCTTTTATTTGATCAAGTATGAAAGCTAAATTCACTTTAACCAGCTTTGGGGATTTTCATTCCTAGAAAGATGATCTCAGTGGGCCACCACTTAAAATGTCCAGGTTTTAAACAACTGTTGTGATGCAATTTTAAATGTCATATTATCCCAGTTGACTAGATAGCCTGACAGGAAGACAGAGTTTTCAAGCAGTGAAACAAGATTGAGTTCTAAGGTGTCCACATCCTCCAAAATCAGCACATAAGAAAATCTGAGTTCAGTGCCTTTCATCCTTAATATTCATGTCTCAGCTGAGAATATTGAAAGGAAGCTGAGAGAGGGGGAAACGAGAGCTATCACATAAAAATATGTAACAGAAAATAGATGCAACTGAATTTTCTGGAATTAAATCACTTGAATGTAAAACTATAACTATTCTCCCCCACAGAGTCTTAACAGGTATTTAGAAAACAAAATCCATGATGAAACTCCAGAAGGCATGTTCTTGCTTGTGCACATAAACTGCCCAGCAACTTCCTGCTATTTTTCTAGAGAGATAAAGCTAAATGCATCCTATGCTGTGATACGATCATGTTGCACAACATAACGAAGTGGCTTGCTACCAACATGTGAATGTAAAGCAAAAATTGTTAATTCTGCCTAAGCTATACAATGATGCTTCAACATGGGAGTGAGTAGGTTTCGATAAGAAATATAGGCAAAGCTATGGCCACCACATCTCTGACCCATTCAACTGGAAAAACTGTTGAGAGAGAAAAATAAACTATGCCTTTTATTTATGCTGATACAGTCTGCTCTACTTATGAGTAAGCACTGTAAACTTCCACAGCTTGAGATGTCCATCAATCAGTAAGTATTTCACATACATATTGTATGCAGTCTGGCATAAATTTATAAGTGCATGTTTGATGCCCAAACATTTTATTTCAATAGACCTCACAGCTTCTGTTCAAAATACTCTCTCTCTCTCTTTCTCACTCACTCACATACATATGGGGTGCAATTCTGCCTAATGAGCAAGGCCAAAAAAAAATATGCAGTTGATTTATAGTTTGCTAATGCAAAGGGAATGCTAAGCTTAACTATTTTAGTGTTACAATGATTTTCCAGATTTGTCTTTATGACTTTGAAAATTGCAGCTGTTATAGACAAAACAGCAAGCAGTTTTTGTGACGAATGTTGTTCCCAGGCAGACCTTTAGAGTGGGTTTTTACTCATGCACCTGGTGGTGAAGCCAGAAGAAGACTAGAAAAACTCCTGAAGGGTCGACTTTTTCAAACATCTTAGAAGAAGGCTCCTGATAAAAGAAAACCTGATAAGCAATTGCTGTTGTACCCTGCAGAGAACTTGACGTTAACATACTGTGATCAGAGAGTTTCATCAGCCGATACAAATCAAAAGCAAAATTCCCCCACTAAGAAACAGATACAGTTCTTTGCATATCTGTCCGTAAGAGTCCACCTAAGCAAGTTTATAGTAGAGTTATAAACCACTCACAATGACGGTGCTCAGAAATGTTTTTAAAGGCACCAATATCTGATATACACACAATGTCAAGCAAAACAAGCCATTTGCAACAAGGTCAATCTCCAGATATGAGCAAAGAATATTTGCCACTGAAGATTTTGCTTTTTGCCTCAAATAAGCCAACATAGTGGGGCAAGAATGCAACAGACAATCCACCAATGGATTTATATAAAAAGAAGCAACTCTACCCCATCTTGCTAAGTAGCTAAGAAGCAACTCTACCCCACCAGAAGGGAAACATACCTTTCCCACATTGAATTCAAACTAATCATCAGACCAAGCAGGGGACAGTAAAGGAGGGGCAAGCACAAAAAGAGTAAACGAATGTCCATGTACAAGTGTTTTTTTATTGGATGTAAGGTGAATGCAAGTAAGTAAACAGAATGCAAAGTCAAGTCTCAAAACAGTTTCAGAACTCAAGGAGGTGAGGAGTACAACTGTGATGTATGAGAACTTGGTGCTCAGAACAGGGATGATCCCCAATCAATAGTTCCCAAGTATTTAATACAAAGGAGGGAAGCAAACAGTGATCAAAATGATGTGGTATCACGAGTGAGCAGTGGGGTAGTCATATTTGCAGGTGACAACAGATTATTTAGGTTGCCTAAAGCCCAAGCTGACTGAATGAGATACAGAATGAAGCAAGATTCAGTATTTCCCAATAAATAATAATGGATATTATTTTGACTAACAGGCAATGTTTTCTATGAGCTATACTGAGATTTGTGGTTAAATGCTCAAAGGCTAGTAAACCCAAGTTGTGTCATTTTCCAGAGAATGGTTCCCAGTACTGAACATACAAAGCAGAGCATTCTTTTTTTTTTAAAGAAAGGATGTTTTAGTAAATGTGATCTGGGATGAATTTACACATGTAGTTTTGATTCAGAAATTTTCTTTTAACAACATTTGCTTACTTTGCTTACTTTGGGTATTTACTGTTGCTGATAGAAATGGCAATTGTTACAAACATTTATCTGCCTTCATTAAGTTTTGTATCACATTTTCTCAACTAATTAGGTGTAAGACTCAGGTGCAGCTTTTGCTAAATTTAAATTACCAGTATCTCCACATCACCCAGCCACATGGGGAGATTGTAGTAAATTCCTGACCATATAGACTGTGTGCACCCATTTCTGTACTTGGATTTATGCCAAAAGGCTGAAGCAGGGTGTCCAAATGCATACTTTGATGTGACTGGTGTAAGTTATGATTACCTGGTATATGCCAGTGTTGTGTTTCTGGCACAAGACCAAAAATTACACTAGTACCTACCACCCTACAATAGTAGGTTTTTTTGCCTTTGGGAAGAAGCCCTTAAAGTAAGGTTACCAGATGTCCCCGTTTCCCATACAAAATCCATTGAAATTGAAAAGTGTCCCTGGATTCATTGAAAAAAATCTGGTAACCTTACCTTAAAGCATAGCTTGAACTCCTTTTGCCATATGCAGTCCACAATGACCACAAATTAGAGAAGATGGCTGGTCCAATGCCAAGCAGTTCTCCTTAACACAGGGATAGCCAACATGGCACTCTCCAGAGATTTTGGACTGGGGAAGATGCCAATTATAGCCCACAATATCAGAAGGCCATCACATTAGCTAGCCTTGCCTTAACACAGAAATGGCTTTACACTAGATCACATGCACTCCAATCCTGTCTATGTTTATTCAGAATAAAGTCGCTCTTAGTTCAATGGATTAACTTCCAATTGAATACTTAGAACTGCAAAACACTTCATAATGACAAAGCACATGAACACTCCCATTTCAGATGCAAGTTTTAAATTGTATTCACAAGTTAACATGGTTTTTCCTTAAAACTAAGCTGTGCTGAAAGCAAAAAAATGATGCAATCAAATAAAAATACATAAGTTGGATTTTTAAAAAATTGAGCAATGAAGAGCACTTGACCCAAGTTTAACCAGCTCTGTTTGGTAATGTAATATGTCATACTAGCAAACAATTTCTTCCAATGTAACAAACAAATTAAGCACTTGCATCCAATTTTAAAAAGATGTATGCCAAGTACAAGTAGATGCATGCCAAGTTTTAAACATTTCTTTGCATGCTTCTTGAACTTGCTAGATAATGGTACAGTTGTACAACCAGTTTTAGGAGGACTGGGGGATATCTACCTTCCTCCTGCCTCTTTCACTGTGCTACTGGGGATATTTATACATCAATTGGGTTCTGGGGAGATTGGATACAGATATTCTCCAGATTGAAATCCAAGTACTATACAGATGGCAGAACAAGCTTCATGGGCAACCTCTGCTATCTAATTTCTTTTTATTTAGTTGAAGACAGCTGGCCAAAATGCATCAACTGTCACATATAGATATATAATTTTTTAGTCTCTATAGTAGTATTATCAGAATACACAGGTAGCAATTTCCCCATAGATTAAAATGTAATTAAACCAATATAAACTCCGATTTTTTCAGTAACCTTGACCTAAATATCCCCCTCACCAGAAGGAATTGCTGACTTGAAGGTAAAACGCTTATAACCTCTCAGTAATTCCATTGTGTTTAGACAAAACTACAAAAAGCATACAATTAAGAAAGGAATAATTATCACTTCACATTGCTTCTGATAAAAGTTTTTTCTGTTGCCAAAAAAAGTTAACAGAAAAATGCACGGCAATTAGACTACCATGCATGCTTGTACACCACTGGATGTCCTTGCACACATTCCAATCATCTGCTAACCGGCTACTCCAAATGCCAGTCTTCTGCAAGCCTAGCCCAATAAGTTGCTTGAGCAGGTAAGAAAAAACAAAACTTACATTTTTCAGAACATGTACAGAGAGCAAGAGGACAGAATAAGGCAATCAAGTCTTAAAAATGGGAAGGAAAACATTTTTGTGTTAAGAGTTCAAAATAGATCCCCCTTACTCCTATCTTACCATTCCCCAATTCTGATTACAGCATTCAGAACACAATCCGTATGTCTAAGCACTCCAAAACCAGATTTACCACTTTACAGCACATCCAACAAATACACTATGATCATAACAGTTTCTTGTGTTGTCTGGAAGGGTACATTAGATGTGTCTGCAGAAATAACTGTGTGATAACAGCCCTGTCCTCCTGGCCTAGATATTATCAGTTCTGCTCCAGAAATGTGGAAGGGGGTGTGTTAAGGAGGGGCTGTTCTTTGCCAAAAACAAGAGAGTCGAACTAAAAACTGAGACTGGGGAAAAAAGAAAGACAATTCCATCAAATGTCATCAAGTCAGCTGTCTGAGGAAAGAACTGTTGTGGCAGGAGCAGCCCTGTTCTTCCGGCCTTGACATCTTATATATTTCTGATATGGGAGGAAGGGAGAAGAGGAGCTTCAAGGGAGGGGTTGCCTCTAAAACAACCAGAACCTACATATATATTGGTGAGAGTACTGAGTGAGTGTGTTCATTTTTTCAAGGATGGAAGATGCGTATGTGAAAGCCCACCCCTGCTGAAAAGTGGAATGAGTATTCTAAATAAATGAATAAATAATTTAATTCCAATTTAATAATTCCATTGCCCCTGAAACTAGGCTGATGTTTTTCTTTATAATGTACGGTAACTAATTTTTGTTATCTATAAACCGCTAGCGGATGAGTGATTGTCGGCAATCTGAACAACTCTGGGTAATCCCCACCACCACCAAAAAAGCTCAACAATTGGGCAATCCACCCCAAAAGAAGCTTAAGAACTGTGGGCAATCTCCCCACATTTCCTTAATTTTGAGTCCCCAAAAAATAGGGGTCGTCTTATACACAGGAGCGGGTTATACACGGAAAAATACGGTAAATACCAGAGTTCATCCCATCTCAGAAAAAAAGGAACTTTAAACACTATGCCCGACACTGAAACAGGCAAGAAAGAATCATACCAGAGGAACACACACACACAAACCCCTCAGCAGATTTGGCTGTGCTTTTGAAGGCGGTTTCAGCTTTTGGAGAATTTCAACCTGAATTGCTACAAAATCCAAACTTGAGTCACCATTATGGACAAAGAAAAAGAGAAAACAATATGGATACTCTTTATACTGCCAGCACCAAGTCTCTAGAGAACATTTGTTACCATAGGGGAATGTTGAGACAAAGTTATTGCATATTTGAGAAGCAAGCAAAACATGCTATTATCAGAACAAAAAAAAATTCCATCCAGTAGCACCTTAAAGACCAACTAAGTTAGTTCTTGGTATGAGCTTTCGTGTGCATGCACACTTCTTCAGATACACAGTGTATCTGAAGAAGTGTGCATGCCCACGAAAGCTCATACCATGAACTAACTTAGTTGGTCTTTAAGGTGCTACTGGAAGGAATTTTTTTTGTTTTGACTATGGCAGACCAACACGGCTACCTATCTGTAACTGATGCTATTATCAGTACACAGCCGAAAGTTCTCTCCCTTCTGCAGTTACCAGAATTGTCTGATTACCCATTAACCAACCAACCACCAAATTCATCCAAACAATACATGAAGTACATACCATTACTTGCACAATTTAAAAATCCAAGAACCTGCATTTGCTCTTGTGGTGTTTGAAATTCTCCAGTGGAAAGTTATGTCTGATTCCCTTGCTGCAAGGTTGCTTGCAGCTATGTCTACCGCTCTGTGCCTCTACTGTCAAATCTCTAAGCACTCAAGAGCTCTCAAATTTCACAGTAGGCAAAAACCAAAACACACCCTTCCTTGAAAAACAACTACGCACCTTTAATGATAAGAGGGGAAAGAGTGAAACCAGAAAAAGTCTGAACAATTACTTGAGAAACATTTTAGCCTCTCATTATAAAACTGCTTATTCTTAGGAAATCCAGTATTTCCCATACCAAAGAGGATTTATTTGTTGACACAATGGGGGAAAACATAAAGCTGAATCCGAGAAGTTTAGAGCTCCACCCCTTCTTCTGTCTCCAGTACCAAGGGTATATGGTTATAAGAGCAAATGCCTTATGCTCTTGTAAACTTAGTTCAGTGTGTACCTTCAACCTTAATCGAAACAGTCAAAAATCTGCTGGGGAAAAACATCAAGTGAGAAAAACATCAAATGAGAACAGTATAAAGTTCATACACCTTCCTACATTTGCCTAAATTCTGAGCTGTTAACAAAAACCCATCCATTCCATGAATTGTTTTTTACTTGACTGAAGTCTTCCATGTTTCTCATTTTCCAAAAATCATGCAATCAGAGCAAATGAATCCTTGGTTTTCTGTTAGGGATCGAGGCTTCCATAACAAACCACAACTTGAAAACCAACCTAAAGCTGCTAGGGACAAAGACACCACAATTACCAGCTCAGGCTTCTTGGATTGTTTGTCCTGCTTGCACCAGAGCAGTAGCAAAGAAGCAATGATTGGGCAGAAAAAGGATGACAAGCCAGAAAACTGTGGCTTATAGTAATGTGCAAACACAGCCATCCCTTCCACAAATTCAAACTATGATGAAGTCTGTTAGCACTCTTTGACAACCCGATTTCAAATCCAACATGAAATTTAGGCATGTACCAAACCTCTTTATAATCCAGGTTAGAGGTGGTCACATACAGTGCTAAATGGAGGAATACAGCATAAACAGGGAAGAGCAGAGAGAGCACCACCTAATCCAGAAGTCTACTCCCAAAAAGATCATACCTTGTTTCAAGGTTAAATCTGAACCAGACCCAACAGCATAATTTGTTCAGTTTGGTTTTCTACTGCAACTCCTGCCCACTTTCTTCTTGTTCTTCATCTTCCCTTACAAACCTGCTGTATAATCAAGTCAGTCTTGAGAACCCTTCCAAACCACTAATGCCTGCCGACTGACTAGGCCTCTGCATGGTCTCAGGCAAAGTAGGGGGGGGGGAATAGAATGAACCCATCAAAATTAAAATTTTGGAAGTGTGGGAAGGGGAGGAGATCTGGCGCCTGGCTTTCTCCTGGTTTAAAGAAATCTCTTTCCCAGAAGAAAGAAAAGAAATCCCAACACCACCACCCAAAAAAATCCCACCATCCACTGATTACACTTTATCTTTCCAAATAAATTTACAACAGCACACAGTGAAATTAACCTCCGAGTACCTGGCAGCTTCAAACTGATGCACTGGGGCAAAAATAACTATAAATATCAGTTGCGAAGTTTTAGCTATTAAAGGGAGAAGTGGGTAGGAAAGGGGGGGAGGGAGAGAGATCTGTAGGATGCAGCTTTTGTCAGATCTTGGGAGAAAGATTTATTAATGTGTGGCTTATGTCCCTAGTGTTATTTCCTCCTAAAGCCCTGCCTTAGCCCTTTCCCGGGGGATCTGGCCTTTCTAAGGAAGCAGAGTGGCCCCTGCAAGTCGGTCCTGCACCTGCTTCTGGACCTGGAGGAGGAACACACTCTGCACGCACTCAGGAGCGCGTCTCAGCTCCGCCCACTCACCGGCATTGTTGACAAGCAGCAGCCACTCCTTCGGCCTGTCCCTGCAGAACTCCCAGGCGGCATGCATCACGCGCTGCGGCCCGCCGTTCAAGGCCAGGTCAGCGGGTAGGAGGGGCGTGCAGCTCGCCATCCAGCTGCTCCAGCGTGGCAGCCGAGTGTGCCACCAGCAGCAGCACTGAGCCGGGTGCAGGGCCAGCAGGTGCACCAAGCTCCGGCTGAAGCCCTGCGATGCGCCCGTCACGATGCCCACGGCACGGCCCAGACCCACTACCCGCCCACCAGCAGACGCCTCAGCGCACGGGCAGCGAGGCTTCAGATTGGCTGCAGGAACTTCCTGCAGCCTATCCGAAGCTGCGCCAGCGTTGCTGCCTGCCCAAAGGCGTCTGCAGCTTCGGATTGGCTACAGGAGCTTCCTGCAGCCAATCTGAAGCCGTGTCAGTATCGCGGAAGTCAGTCCCCGCACAGCGAGGCGTCCACGGCTTCTTTTCAAGGAAACACCATGCTGGTTTAGCTCAGCGTGTGGGGACTGACCGAGTCCACTGGCCAGATTTACGAGCCTGGTGGGCCTGATCCGGCCTGCAGGCCTTAGTCTGCCAACCCATGGCCTTGAGCATAAGAGACATGTTCCCCTTTTCCCTCCACCCCCAACACCACAAATTTTAAGTTACATAACTAATGCAGTAAAATATAAGTTTGGCAAAACCTGAACTGGGACTGTATGGTTCTACGACTGTGTTCATTTCACAATTTCTATCCACTCCAATAGTTAGTAAATTCTCAGTGGCTTACAGAAGACACACTTACAGAAACATCAGCATAGCAACTAACCAACAGTTACACAGATTTCCATTAAAATTTACCACATCCACAAATATATTCAACAATGTGCATTCTTGTTTTTTTTTATGTCAAAATCTAGCCTTAAAAAAAATAAATAAAGGATTTTTGCAATGTTTTCAGAACTCCTGCAAGGTCAGGACTACAGACCTCAACAACACAGAGAAGCAACAACCAAAAAGGCATACTTTGTGTCTCAGACTTCATTTAACTGTTATTTATTATGTAAACAAGACCTCACCCTGAAATCAAGATTCATCTGGTTCAAATGGGTAGATCAGAGATCAGTTTTCTCTTGTTTAAGCAATAATTTTGTTTAAAAGGAAATATACAGTTAAGGAGAAGGCTGAGTAAATTTGTTACTCAAAAGTAACAAAAAATCCACAGCAAGAAAAATTAAATTCCCCTCTCTGTATTAATTATGCAATTAAAACAAAATCAATGTATTACCATAATTTATTCATGGGAAACACAAATAGCTACACTGAAACACTGAAGTTCCATGCCTGACCACTAGAAATCCTACTCACTCTTTTTCTGAGAGTTCACTAGGCATGTCTGCAATCTTTATGGATTAAGTTAGCAACCATAAGGGACAGAACTGAATGTAAAAAAAATTAAAGTTGAGAATTACAGGGTCCTGAATATTGCACCCCAAACCAAATTATAACATGTCCAATGCTCTAGTTAAGGATTTCAGAATCGGAGTTACGCTTGAGTGGTTAGCATCTTCTTCCCACTACTACAGCATGTGGCTTTGTGAATCAAGAACGTTACACGAAGCTTGTCACCTAAATTTGAGGAAGTAGCTTTTCAAAAAACAATAAATATGATTTGTACAGTGTGTATATTTCACCTGCAACAAGTTCCCCATGCACTGTAAGCCATCTTTCAAGCTTATTTCCATCACCAGGAATATCTTCCAAAATCTGTCCTGGAACAAATACATGGTTCTCTCATAATCACTGAATAACATATTTAGCTCTTAGCTCTACTGATCACCTTCAGGAGGGGCGAAAAATCCCATGGTGCAGTTCTCTGGTACTATACCACTTCAGAATGCAGATGGCGAATCATATCTGAATGCTCATCAATACATGATCTTCTGCACAAAGAAACACAATGCCATGGGGGGGGGGGCTGTTGGATTAGTGCCATTCTTCTGGACACATTAGCCTTCCATGGGTAGTGTTGAGAAGCATTTGCAGGTAATGTTTCCTCACCTACATTCTGAAGTGATAGCCAATTTTTTCCTGTACATTAGCCATAAGGTCTGACTTTGCGTGGCAAGGTCCCAAACCCTCCCAGGAAGTGCAATAAAGACACATGAAATAGTATTTTAGGTTAATGGGTGAAAAAGGCCACAACTTTATTGGTTGTAGGATATTAAGCACCAGGAACTAACAGTAGCAGCAGAGAAAACATGTTCCCCTCTTTATTTTCAACTTTCTTGGGCACATGAAACTAATTTCATGAAGCGTGAATTTCTGCTTAACCCTCAAGAAAGAAGGGCATTTTCGCTGGCCAGGTTTAATTCAAATCCATCAAACCTCCTTTGGGGAAGATTCTCAGCCGGGGTGGAAGGAGAAAGAACTTGCCCATGTGAAGACCACCTGGTGGAAACCCTCACACATATGGTTCTTAACTGTAAACTATATGCTGATCTCCATCAGCAATTTCTAGATCAACTCTGCATCCCCAAATGGAAACCAGAGTTGGAGGTCATACATTTTCTATTACTGGGGAATTATCAGGAGCTCACCAAGTTAGTGGCTAAATATCTCTATTTGTTTTTTTTTTTTTTTGTCGTAGAAATACACTGCAGACGCCTGATCTCCCTGGAGAGCTAGAGATGTGACAATAGACTGCTCTGCCTCCTTTCTTTTACCACTGGGGAAGTGGTAATTCTGTATTGATTTGTTTTGGATGTTTGGATGTGATGCCAATAAAAGGTTTGATTATGATTATGATGATGATGGTTACAGAATGTGAGTGGTATTGACTTAGGCATTGGAAACCACAAGACTATATCTGACTCCTGCCCATCTGCAAGAGTCTTGGAAGGGTTAACCACCAGAAGGGGGAGCCCTGCTGATGCACATCAACTAGGAACTCCCCCAGGGTTACCTCTAGGGGTCTTGTCATGGCCCTAGCCCCCCCCCCCCCCGTCTGGGGCTTTGGACAGAGACCACGCCCCTCAGATTCCTTTAATGAAATTCCCTTGAAATAGGAGGGGTAGGTGATGGCCACTACCTCCCCTCACCTTCAACCTAATACTCCAATGCCTAACTGCCAAACCTTACAAAATTGGGATGATTTGCTACGAGCTGGGCAAAAATCTAAATGGCCGGTGCAAATTTGCCAAGTGGAAAAAATTCCTACCAGGCCCCTGTTAAAAAACAGGTAACCAACCAAAGTCCATAGCAAGGTCAGGAGATAAAGAACCTAACCTAAGGGACGGAGGGTGGGAGAACTGACTGAGCAGGGAGAAAAGGAACATGTCCTCGGCCGTGGGCAGTTTAAATAGCCTTCGCCATGCCCCCGGACCATCTGGATTTGAGAGCCTTGGGTTGACATGGCCGAGGACCAACCAATGGCAGAGGGCTATCCTGCCCCATGCGCGTGGGAAGGGCTTGCTCCCAGCCCGCAACGTCATCTCCCCAGGGACAGGAAATGGCTTTCTTGTGTAAGATTAAAGATTAGGCTAATCAGCAGAAATTAAAGGAGCATTTTCTTTGTAAGTGGATGTATTACCTCCACTTGTAATGGTAGCCACAATCCTGCTATCGTTAATAGTACTTACAAAGCTAAATCTAGGCTCATAAAAATATCATCGTTTAGTTATCCCCATTCACAATGTTAGACTTGAAGATCTGTCAACAGCTCTATTACCTACCACGTCAGAGCTTTTAACACTTGTGTGGAATATTTCAACAAGACATATCTAGGCGATTCCAGAACACCAGAGTCTACAACAGAACAAAGCTTTGGAGTTATTTTCTGCTCAAGAGCAAAAGTAAAACCTAATAGCTAATCTGTCCAGACTGATAAGCCTAAGGATACAGACACATGCATTTACCATAGATAGTGTCGTTTCCAGTGTAATGTGCTGGTTTTAATAAAATAAAGACCTTGTCTACCAGTAGGCTTCATCTATGCATCATGCATAGTCATGTACAACACACATATGCCCCCACATAATGGGGATCTGTCCCATTCAGAAAATGCTACCCATTCAAAGAGGAAAGAGTTCTTCTGGTTCAATTTGAGTCTTTCAAAAAGAAAGGCATTTGGGGAGTTTTCTTCATTCTCAAATAATTATATGACATCAGAAGTTCACTAGAAGACTCTTGGCAAGTTTCCTTAACAGCACTGAAAACGCCAACTATAATACTTTGATAAGCTATACAAAAACAGGCAGAGAGAGGCCTTAGGAAGATAAGTAGAAACGCAATATATTAAAGAGTTCCCCAGAAACTGCCCAGTGGCACTTGTTCTCCAAAGTTTGAGCATGCCCTTCTTAGGTTTCATGCTAAGTGAGAACGCTGTATCAGGCAGAAGCAAGACACTTGGTAGTGCAAGTTAGGCTACACTGGCGGATCTTAGTTCAATATTGTTACTCAAAATCATGTTTGCTACTCAAACTAATATCACTTACTTTGAATCTGGACATCAACAAATTTAGACACGGTTATATGAACACATAACAGCACTCTGTTCCTAATGCTTCTTTTGTTTTACAAGAAAGATCCCTTTTATAGCTCTGAGGTAGCATTGTACCATTTCTGTATTTTACTTATGAATAAGCAGAACAGGTAGTCACATAGGCCTATAAGAATTGCAAAATTCATATTAGAGCAATACCTGCATTAGGTGAACCAAAGAATCACAAGATAGTGTGCTAACTATAGAGGTCTTCACAACTAATTAGACTAGATGGTAAACAGAGCATTGGGAAAGAGAAAAGAAAGGTTGACCCATAGTGAAGCCATGGGGTTTGTATATGGCCGGGAAAGGGTGCCAGACATTCAAATGAGGCTCTGTTAAGCACTATGCATGTTTCAGGTTGTGCTCGGAGCTGTTAGGACAGAACATAAAGCCCTACTATTCATCCAGGTTCATCTCCATCCTTTAAAGTGAAACATGTAGGTCCGTTGGTAGTAATGAAGAAGCAAGGCAGTCTATGTGAAGAAAGCTGAAGATTAATTTTAGGAGGCATGATAGGCAAGAGAAAGTCAGAGAAAGTCAGCAGAAGCCAAATTGTCGTCTTGGGTAGCTTACACACAAAGGACTTTGAAGTACACAATAAGGACCAATCACCCAATGTGTTTATATGGCATGCAGAGGAATGATCAAATCAACTCACACAATCTAATAAAAATCTGAGTGCATTTGTTCAGCAACCTCAGATATGCAGATGATACAACCTTGATGGCAGAAAGTGAGGAGGAATTAAAGAACCTTTTAATGAGGGTGAAAGAGGAGAGCGCAAAATATGGTCCGAAGCTCAACATCAAAAAAACGAAGATCATGGCCACTGGGCCCATCACCTCCTGGCAAATACTGTAGAAGGGGAAGAAATGGAGGCAGTGAGAGATTTTACTTTTTTGGGTTCCATGATCACTGCAGATGGTGACAGCAGTCACGAAATGAAAAGACGCCTGCTTCTTGGGAGAAAAGCAATGACAAACCTAGACAGCATCTTAAAAAGCATGTCACTCCAAACATTGCTACAGTCTCAAGCGACAAGGGATCCACATGAACTAGACTTTTCCTTACTTGTGATCACCAGACCAACTCTGTATTACAAAGAGGTCTGCAAACGTGACATTGAAGGCTGGCAACATCAAGCACACCATGTGGGAATCCCCTGCAGTCAACCACAGTGCCTGGAGATAATCAGTGAGGTCCTGTATCCACAGCAGTGACCAAAGAAGGAATGACTACTGGGAGGAGCACAAAAAGAAGAAACGCCGTGGTGCACCTGCATCAGCACAACCAAATGCCTTCATCTTTCCCAGCCGCAACAAAACATGTCTCTCCTGTATCGGTCTCTACAGCTACAGCAGGCGCTGTAACTCTCCAATGCTTTGACTTCAGCCCTGAAGGCACATTCGTCTATTGACTCCTGAAACAGACAGGTGCCAGCCAACCAGGTCACTTAGAAAAAGTGCCACTGTGATCATGTAGCTCATGAAAGTGTGTGAGCTCAGCAGCCCCACACAAAACTCAAAGTACTCACAGGGGTCCACTTTTTCATTGATATTTAGCTACACCCTTAGCAGCTCAACTCAGACTGTACAATGGAAAACCCTTGAGACTGGTGTTATTTGAAACGCAAGCAGCTATAAACATAAAAAAACCCCACTTCCCTATACAGGACAACCTTCAGATGTCTTCTAAAGGTTGTATACTTATTTATCTCCTTGGCTCGGGAGTCGCATAACTCCATACCCTCCATCATTTCTCTGATGAAAATAGGTACATCCTAAGGAAAAGTATCTTAAAAAGCAGAGATATCACCTTGCCAACAAAGGTCCGTATAGTTAAAGCTATGGTTTTCCCAGTAGTGATGTATGGAAGTGAGAGCTGGACCATAAAGAAGGCTGATCGCCAAAGAATTGATGCTTTTGAATTATGGTGCTGGAGGAGACTCTTGAGAGTCCCATGGACTGCAAGAAGATCCATTCTGAAGGAAATCAGTCCTGAGTGCTCACTGGAAGGACAGATCATGAAGCTGAGGCTCCAATACTTTGGCCACCTCATGAGTAGAGAAGACTCCCTGGAAAGCACCCTGATGTTGGGAAAGATGGAGGGCACAAGGAGAAGGGAACAACAGAGGGCGAGATGGTTGGACAGTGTTCTCAAAGCTATGAACATGAGTTTGACCAAACTGTGGGAGGCAGTGGAAGACAGAAGTGCCTGGCGTGCTCTGGTCCATGGGGTCACGAAGAGTCAGACACGACTAAACGAGTAAACAACAACGAATGCTATTTGGTTTAAATTCAGTCTCCTACATTTAGAATGCCCCATATGTTGTATATGCATTGTTGAACTTAAATCTGCCGAATTAAAAATGAGATTCACCAATGCTAAGTTGTCTGTTTTAACTAGGTATACATCAGGTGCCCAACCTGTGGCTTCAAGAAGTTTATGGGCTCCAGTTGCTATCAACCCCAATCAGTATGGCTAATCAACAGACATGTTGCAAAATTTGGAGTAACAAAATCTTGTGGACTACAAATTAGCCATCCCTGGTATACCTTACAAGTGTCACAGATTAGTATCAAAGTGAGTTGCAGTGCTCTGGAACACATTTTTTGGCTCTGTACTCACATAGATGCTTATCACTTGATTGCTACAACATCAATGGGCAATTTTGAATGTGGCATGTAAAAGCATTTTAAAACATTTTCAAAGGATGGGAAAATTAATGCTGTCATGTTTTTACGGGGATATTAATGCTATTATGTGTAAATGCTATTAGGATGCTAACAGACATACATCATCATGAGAAAGCTGATCAAGATGTCACCACATGATACAAATAGTATAATCTAAACCTCAGAGTTTAAAAATAAAAAGGTTCCATAATTCATATCAAGCCTTCATACACAGCTTAGCTTACTGAAGGAAGCAGTGTACAATCTGGGAAAGTGGCCCAGGAACAGGCTCTAGTCCAGACACAGTGATCATGAGCAGATGTTCATCTGCAGCTTCATAATGTGCCTGCACACATGTGCTGAAGAAGTCTTCCCTGGTGCCTTTGGAGTTCCCTCCACACACCTGCCCATGCTGAATTGGAGTTACTTAGAAGTATTCTACTGCAGCCAACAGAGCAGGTTGCCATCTATGTTTGGCTGCTGTATGTGTGGTGCCTACAACAGTTTCTTCAGTGGACTAATGTGCCTGGAGGTCCCAAAATGTGGGTCACTCCTGTATTAAGCCATGATGAGCACCGAGGGAACATGCTCCTCCCTTGCTTCTCCCTACAACCTAATTATCCTGATTTGTTAGCCATTAAGACAGAGTTCCCAGTATAGACATGAAGGTAATACTGTATCCAAATACAGCCAGTGGTGTAATGTGTAATATGAAGCAATATGCAGTAATATGCAGCAGAGTAATGTGCAATATGCAGTAATATGCAGCAGAGTAGCACTACTCTGAGCAGAATAGCTTGCTGTTCTTTGGATTACTAAGTAGTCATTACTGCTGGAAGTAATCCTGTGCACTTTCTACAAAGCTTCAGTCTTCACTGCACAGATTAAGTTGTGTCAGTGGATGTCTGCCAGACTTCCAATACGTAGTCTTAAACCAACTCTCTCTCCAGTCCTACCAACCTTTCCACAAGATCTGTTCCTCTCAGCACTCAATTTACACCTCAATATAGTTTTCAAGTGTTGATTTACATGTGCAAAAATAGCACGAAGCAGAGCTATCTTTTCAAGTTTGACAACACAGAAAGATACTTAAGGGCAATAATTTATGATATGTTGTAAGTGTGCAAAAGGCTTTTCAACTCTCCTCTCATTCATTCCAAACAATTCCCACCTTACTAAGGTAAGTGACTGGACAAAAAGGAAAATGTAGGAATTGGGACTTGTTGAAGACCATCTTGGGCAATCATGACTTAGCAGAAATATGAAAAAGGTGTCTCAGTTTGAGTAGGAAACCATTCATCCAGTGATCAATACATACTAATTCAAGAAACTCTCAAGAATACAGTCCTGTTCAATATGTGGGCAGCCTTGGTGTACCTCCTTTTTTCTTAAGACTGCAATTCTATGCATGGCTTCATGCAATTTTTGGAATAAGCCCCAAAGAACTAAGCAAGCAAGTACATGATGAAAGGTCACCACTTTAATACTGAATGATCCAAATAATATTGAGATATTATTTGGTTTGTGTACTTGTGTGGTTAAAGAACTGTTGACACACTTTCTTTTTAACTACAGTGGTGCCCCGCAAGACGAACGCCTCGCAAGACGGAAAACCCGCTAGACGAAAGGGTTTTCCGTTTTGGAGGCGCTTCGCAAAACGAATTTCCCTATGGGCTTCCTTCGCAAGACGAAAGCCCATAGGGAAATCTCCGGGACAGCTCTCCGCCCCACCAGCAGCCTTCGGAAGGCTGCTCCGAAGGCTGGCGGCGGGAGGAGGGTTTTCCTTCCCACCGCCAACATTCAGAATGCTGTTCTGAATGTTGGCGGTGGGGAGGAAAAACCCTCCTCCCACCGCAAGCCCCGGGAACAGAGGAGAAGCGCTGTGCGCCTTCTCCTCTGTTCCCGTACCTGTCCGAAAGCTGGCGGTGGGGCGGAGAGACCTCTTCCCACCGTCAGCCTTTGGAAGGCTGTTCCGAAGGCTGGCAGCGGGAGGAGGTCTCTCCGCCCCACCGTCAGCCTTTGGAAGGCTGCTCCGAAGGCTGGCTGCGGGAGGAGGTCTCTCCGCCCCACCGGCAGCCTTCGGAAGGCTGTCCTGAAGACTTGCGATGGGAGGAGGGTTTTCCTTCCCACCGCCAACTTTCAGAATGCTGTTCTGAATGTTGGCGGTGGGGAGGAAAAACCCTCCTCCCACCACAAGCCCCGGGAACAGAGGAGAAGCGCTGTGCGCCTTCCCCTGTTCCCGTACCTGTGCTGAAGGCTTGCGGTGGGGAGAAAAGCCCTTCTCCGCACCGCCAGCCTGGCAAGCGGTCTCCATAGGAACGCATTAATTGATTTTTAATGCATTCCTATGGGAAACCGTGCTTCGCAAGACGAAAAACTCGTAAGAAAAAACTTGCGGAACGAATTAATTTCGTCTTGCGAGGCACCACTGTATTTAGCATGGGGTTTTTGCCATATATGTTTTTGCTTTCCTACATTTTAACAGTGTGGTCACGGATAGAACCCACAAAAGGAATTCTGTTACAAAGTTTTATCCAAGGAGATGCTGCACTGCACTCTGAAAGTTATTTACCCAACAAACTGATGATTACACAGTTGTCTGATGACTCACTTAATCTGTTACGTTTGGAGTATTCCAGAGAACAGGAGGCTGCAGTTCACAGAAAAGACCAAATAAAGCTCATTTCTAGATGACATCATATGTTTTGAGCACTCTCCAACAGTAATCTCAAACGAAACAGAACATAAATATATTGTATGTGCATTGTGCTAGGTACAAAAGACAGACAGACATACAAACACAAAACCCATGTTACAACGGAAGTCATATCCCAGCTTATTTTCTGAGTGTCTTGCAAATTTAAAATATAACTCAGCAGTTCTAAAATGAGAGAAAAGGATAGAACAGTGAGTCATAAAATCCTTGTGGGTGGGTCACCAGGCTGCCATAAATTGATGCTGGGCACAAGTATAGAACAAGGGGCTAAAAGCTGGGGACAGGTTTCCAGGTCTGCAATCTAGAGGAAGTAAACAAAAACATGCTCTGGGTGACCTTTTATACATTTTCTCTTCTTCAATACCATGCTATCACAAAAGCACAAACTACTACATGTATCCATCATATCTTGTTTTAGAAATCCAAAACAATGCAAGTGGTTTAGGGATTGTTTCCTTGAACACAAGGACATCAGGAGTATAACTTCCCTCATTGCTCCTAGAAAAGTGAATCCTACAGCTTGAAGAAATTCTACCGAGTTCATCATCCGGCTTCTGAGATGTTAACCAGGCAACAGACTACATCTCTTTGAAGTCTAAGGACTAGAAACTTACTTACATAAAACCAAAAACTGAGAATCTCACAACACAAAATTATATGCTCAGTTTTGACCTTGTGCAATGCAGTGATGGAACCGCAACAAACATACAGTCCCGTAGGCTCCTTAAGTGTATTCTTAGAATTAAGCAGGAGTGAAAAATGTTTCTCACTTCAGAAGAAAGCAAATTGAGAAGCTTCAACTTGCCTCACTAGGAGGTTACTCTCTACACAGTACCAAGATATACAGCCTAAATATGGAGTAATTTTTTCTGGTAAGAATTTCCACATAACTCACAAGGTAAAATTTGGCACAGCAATAAAGCAACTCCACTGCAATCACAAAGTCATGGGATAAGTATAAGAATACTCTTCCCACAGTTTCTGGACCCTGGGTGCTGATCAAAAGGCAGCTGAGATTACACATTCTGGTAGCACTAATCTCAGTTCATGACAAGGGCAAGCTTTTGAGGAACTTCTCTTCAGATAGACATGGAAAACTCTGCAATGCCTAAAATCCTTACACCATTTACCAACACCAAAACAAAAAGACTACATTCATTAACAGTGCACAAAGTATAGAAAGCAAATGCATCCACAATGCTGTGCTTGTTGTGCTGCAGAGCAGACTTTAACATGCCATATCAGATATTGTATTGCTGATTGCTATGTGGCATGCTGCTCTTTCCTTTAGGACATAAATTTCTAGGAAATCCAGGTAGAAATAGATGCATGCACTGTATGGTCTTTGAGGGCTCATAATTCACTCACATACTTTGTAGAATGCCCATACAGTATTCATTTTAAAAAAAATAGATGGAAAAGAACACATAATATCTACCTTAAGCAGATTTTCCAGTTCTTAGCAGTGGATGCCTTCTAAGAATAAGAAGGGTCTTGAAACCTGTAATAATAAATAGAATTAGTCAGGTATATTATCTTTCTTGACATATTGAAAATACAAAATGAAATGCTTCATAAAAGCTATGAAGGAGCAAACTGCAACAAACTACAGTACAGATAATATTGATAAGATCTATCATATTGATATCCACAACAAAATACATCAATGAAAACTACTTTTTATTTTGAATAAATCCAGAATTGCAAATTGGATATTTTCTGAATTAGAATGGCTTTCAGATTCACACAAGCATATAAATGAGGCATTCGAAATTAGCCAGTTGTCAGTCGCTTTTTGCAACTCAGGAGCGCCCCCTTGTGACCAAGCTGAAATCTGCAGTCACCAGAGGGGAGATCTGGCTGATTTTCAGTTGTGAAAGACATGTTGTGGTTGGAGCAGGAGGGGAGATCTGGCTGTTCAAAGAGAGTCTCTTTGGAAAAACAGAACTACTGTGTGGAAACACCCTTTAAACTGGTACATATTCTATAAAATAGAGTATTTTAGAAATAGAAGGAGGTGTGGAATTTTATTATCTTTTAAGTGCAAGGGGTGCCAGTATAACCCATCAACATTTTATAATTCAAACTACAAGATGTCGGTCTTACTTGCATTTTTACTGGAAGTGAAAAATGAAATAAAGACGTGCCTTTTCTTGGGGAAACCCCATTCCATATGTCAAAATAAATGTTATGTTAGGGTTTCTATAAACCACCTTTGAGGGTTTTCATGCTAAATCCTAGTTATCAATACAGAATGGTAGGCTTTTTGTTTTTTGTGTTTTTTTAAGTGCAAACATTTCCCACAAATTTCCTCTCATTCATACTCATGGAGTTAACACACTACAGCTAAAATGATAATTTGAGGTAGGGGCAAACCTTCAAAGAAACCAAGCATCTTGAAATAGTGGAGCATCACCCTACCATTTACAGGGAAGTGCTTTGCTCTACAGAAATAAAAATATTACAACTTTGAAAATAATCATGTTATGTAGGCATGAATGGACAGAGTTAGACAATGTCCCTCACTGGCAGCTCCACCTATCACAGAAGCTGTGACATTGTAAATGGAAAGAAAAAGCTTGCCTCAGTGATAGTCAGTGTGGTGTAGTGGTTAGTGTCTGTAGAACTAGGACCTGGGAGACCCAGGTTCAAAACCTTACTCAGCCATGTTCACTGGTTGTGACTGTCCTAAACATGCCTAAACTTAAATCCAACTGTGCTCTCTGTACAACCTGTTTTGCTATGGCTGGTTACAACCCTCCAAATACAAAAAACTGTGAATAGAACCAAATAAATTCTCTAAGCAAAGTTATTCACAAATTTTTTAAAGATGCAGGTTTTGGCAAACTACCCACGCTGAGTAAAAGAGGTTCAGTTTTTAACTTCTGCTAGAATGAAACTGCAGTCACATCTCTTCTAGACTGCTTTTTCCACTTGATTGCTTCTTCATTTTAAAAGAACTCGTCTTTCGTGCACAGTATTTATTCCATCTTCAGCTAAATGGCCCATCTTGTCTTCATTTGCTGTGTGATCATGTAAAAAAAAAAAAGTTTCTAGACATATTGTGGCAACTGAAATCTAATTTGAAGGTGCCATTTGGCTCCTAGCTCTTATATCTCAGTTTCTAACACTGTGTAAATGCCACCTCTGAGGTATTTCCAGAGAAATACCTTCCTCCTACTCCTTTTCAATGTTCAGTAAGAATTTGCTTCTAACTTAAACATCATTACAGTGGTACCTCCAATTATGAATTTAATTCGTTCTGGAGGTCCGTTCTCAACCCGAAACTGCTCATAACATGAGGCGTGTTTTCACTAATGGCACCTCCCACTGCTCCCAGCGAGCAACTTCCGTGCACATCCCGGGGCAAAGGTCACAACTGGGAGCATCTACTTCCGGGTTAGCAGAGCTCGTAACCCGCAGGGTTCACAAGGGGGACAATACGTAACACGAGGTTCCACTGCATCACATTTAGCACACAAGTACTGAAAAGCCATTTCTTATACAGTGGTACCTCGGGATAAGAACCTAATTCGTTTTGGAGGTCCGTTCTTAACCTGAAACTGTTCTTAATCTGAGGTACCACTTTAGCTAATGGGGCGGCTGCGCCGCCACCGTGCGATTTCTGTTCTCATCCTGAAGCAAAGTTCTTAACCCGAGGTACTATTTCTGGGTTAGCAGAGTCTGTAATCTGAAGCGTCTGTAACCCGAGGTTCCACTGTACATCTAAGAATCTGCTATACTTTTTACTACTTCTTATCCTAGAAAGAATCAGTAGAGAGTTCATTTGTATCCAGGAGTCCTTCAGTACTAGACAGTTAATTAAAATCCAGTATATGGCAAAGATTTTTGTTTACGGCAGGGAGGCCACACTAAGGCATGCTCTATTAGCATTCCAGCCTTACATTAGCCAATAATGATGAAATTGTAGTCTGCTTTACTACATACAGAACAGTAAAAAGAAAGATAGAGGGGACAGGAAATTGTGAGAAAATACTATTTCATATTTAGCATTTATATATATCACTTTAGGGTGTTCAAAGCCATTTACATACCACAGCTTAGAAAACCCCTCATCAACTGTGTTAAGTAAATGAGAAAACACACCATATGCCCAATATAATGCTTTGTTTTTGACACAACAGCCCCCAAGCAGTGCAATACACCAAACCACATAAGGCTTTAAGGCTTCCAAGCATGAAAAGTACTTGCAGGTGACAGGGCACAACAATGCTTTGCCAAAAGGGGGAGAGGGGAGAGGTGTATTAAGAAATTTAAATAACATTAATTTCTGGACTGATTGCAGTCAAGATTTCTAGGGAAGACCAGTAATTATTTTGACCACTGGTTGACTGTAGAACTCTGACTTCATGGAGCTTCATGGAACATTTTGAATGCCTGAGATCTGTTAGGACCCAAAATCTATTGCAGCCTTGTGTTTGTTATTCTTGCTATCTGCACACACTTCCCAAGTACCTAACTTTCACTACCCACAAAAAATGCCTTATGACTCATCACTTTCAGTTATGTTTCCAGTATTGACCTCGGTTATTTCTGGCCTCGTGCCTAACCATGCCCTCTAGCTGTTCAGAAACCTCTTCCTAAAATGATCATGATGTGCAGTTAATGAAAAAGACCCTCGTTAACATTTGCTGTCGCAGTCCTCATTATAGTATCCTCAAATTTCCTTTTGCTAGTTATCAAGAATGGTAGGGCAACTGCAGGGACTGAACCAATAAAAACTACTCTTTGTTCAACATCAAAGCTGAGCGAGACCAGGGCTTCAGGCTTATTGCCTATTTCAATTTCTAATGCAACACATACAAGCAATTTGCAGTACTGTATTATTTGCTAAACACAACACTTAACCTAAAATATAAGATACAAGGTGGCAAAATTCGCTAGGAAATTACCAAGAGTCAATTTGTATGTGCAAAGAAACTGAGTAACTGCAAGTAGAATACACAATGAAATTAGAGGGAAAATATGCACATTTTCAGACAGAAATACTATGGTGTCCTGTCTTTTCCTATGATTCTTCCCAAAGTTTCACACACTCTAAATCCCAATGCCATATACTCATGTCATCTCCCTTCTTCCTATCTCTCTGTCTCACACAAACACACACACTGCAATCCTAACTTCCCAGAAAGTCCCTCTTGTTGCCCACTTCCCTCCTCGCTCTCAATTTGCAGATAAACCAAACCTCCTCACAAACAACCTTCCTCCCTATGTTCACTGGGAGAAAACAGTTCCACATGCAGTGGCTGGCTTAAGTCAGTTCATCTAGTAACGATGGGGCTGCTTCAGCTCTTAAAAGCGAAAACTGGTTGGAAGGACAGAGGGGCGGGGGAAAGCCGAATGTAACCCTTGGACGTCCAAGTGAATTCTAGTTATGTAAGAACTGTGCAACATATGCTACATTAGTTCAATTCAAGAAAAGCATACAAATGCACAAGCCCCAGCTTGAACACAGACAATATTCACAGTTTTAAAATATTCCACAACTCTCAATTGGGAAAACAAAGGTCTTTCTAGACCATAAAAATAATTAAATAGCAGGAGTCGGTAAAAAAACACGTCTTTTTTTCCTGCCCCATCCATCCTCAAGAGTTAAGCTAAATAATAAAAAGGTAGCAAGGCAGTGGTTTCAGTTAAATCAACAGCCTTACATTTCATAACATAGGGTCCTCATATTGGGCCTAATTTACTGAACTGAGTCGTGCATGTTTAAAAGCATTCATCACCCAATCTCAAGAGCTCAGACTCTTTAAAATAAGTTACAAATATGCCACTGTAATAGTCCATGCCAAACCTCAGATAAACTTCTACCAAAATTACAGTTCATAACTTCACGTATTATTGACATCAGAAAGGTAAAATGCACATATAGTCCTGAGGCTTTAAAAACATCACATAAGCAATTCACCCATTTCCATTCATAATCTTTCTTAGAAGGTTGACACCAGCCCTTACCCTTTCTCTGGAAGTCACTCTGTCTCACCCTCTCGGGATCTCTTAGGGATGTTATCATGTGGGCGTTATCTTTCAGGGATTAGAGGAAACAGTACTCAAAGGACCCAAGTGAAAGTGACTTCAGTCATGGGCAAATTGCTAGATAAGGAAGTCACTACATTTCTTATTGACTAAGTTTTCTTCTGGATAAGTTTAACAAGTTCACTTGCAGAGATGCTGTGTGTTATCAACTTCCCTTTTCTTAAGATTCACAGGATCTGACAAGACATCCTGAGAGGTTTCTGGTAACTATAAATCACTTAGCGTTCATGCTTGTTTATTACACTTATATCCCACTTCTACAAGTAACATAGAATAGATTATATAGAATTATAATACTTTAACCTCATAAATCTGCAGGACAGATGATGAACCACAAAGCAGCAAGGCCTCATGGGCATATACCTTCCTGTCATCCCAAAGCCTTTCGTAAGTCCCAACAATATTTTTTTTTAAAAAAGCTTCTTATTGTCAGCTGCCTTGGAAGCCTATTGTCAGACAAAAAGGTGGGATATTAAATAAATTATCTGAAATAGATCTGGCTGAGAGGTAGCATCTGCCCCATGAGCATCATAGCAGAACAAAGAAGTTAACCCATGGAATCAACATCCACTACTCACTGCTTTTATTATACATAACCATCGCAATAGTTTAAGGATATGTGATCAGCAGTACGTATTCATTCATTCAAGCATCAGGCCTCTATCCTGTGGCTCACAGCCTATTTCCATAGCTTGGCACAAGAGCTCAGGTAGTCTTCAAGGTACTGTGTCTCTGAAGCTGCTCAGGACTTTGTATATTAATCAGGGGCATACCTAGAGGTTGTCTAGAATTGCCCCTGTCAGTGATACGGGCCCAGGTGTGTGTGTGCAAAAATTGTGTCTCTCCACCCTGGCTTGGAGCCCACTCACCCATCCATACACTCACTGGGCCACTCCTCTGCTGCTCTGGGTGGCCAGGCAAGGTGTCCAAGGCTCCTCTGGGTGCCTCAGTGGAAGAAACCAGTTGCCATCATGGGCCATCACAGCAGCCCCCCACCTTTCTGGTCTGCCAGCTTATTAGAAGTGTGAGCAGAGCACCAGCGGGAGGTGTTCATGGTGAGTTCTGGCAACTCTTTTTCTAGAAAAATAGTATTGGTGGTTACAATTAATTATACACCAAATTAAGTGCTAGTTTGTCATCAAATTACATGGGAAATCAACATGGCCCCCAAATCAGAAAAGCTTGAGTCCAAATTCTGAAATTGCAGAGGGAAAGTGTAATATGTTTTGAATATGGGTGCTTATCAATGGAAGTTTATTGTTGAACAGGGACTCCTCATGCATGCGAATTTCTCACTGTGTGCTCACAATATTGTTGCTATCAAAACTGCCAACAATTAATTCAGATATTCATTTTCCAGAGGAAAGCCAGCAAGTGGAAGCGGGGAACCTGTTGCTGACAACTCATCTGAGCTAACCCTTACAATATTATGTGCCTACGTGGAAGCACACTTAAATGCCCAAATCACCTGAAGAAGAGTTCCAATTAGCCAGAAAGCTAAATCACAGCATTTTGAACACTAGTCTCCTTTGCTGCATGCCATTTAGGCAGCCTGATCAGCTGACTGATCCCAGAGGCCAAGAGGAGGTGCAAGGAAAAATCATATACTTGGAAGGAAAAAAACGCTGTCCATCCATGACATGCCACACCAGCATCAAACACCAAAGTCCAGAACAGTATGGCAAAATCAGAAGGGGAAAACACACACACCAACAGGACACATAAAGCAAAGATGACTAAAGTGAACAAACCAGACAAAAGGATTAGCATCATACCTCTACCTACAGAGCAATCATAGAATCACAGCATCGTAGAATTGTGGAGTTGGAAGGGACCCCCAGAGTTATCTAGTCCAACCCCCTGCAATGCCCCATTCTTTGGGGGGGAAAGCAGGAATTTCTGGAATCTGTCAAAAGCAAAGGGGAGCAGGGCACTGAGACTTTTCTTGCCTTGATTGCAATCCAGAGGATCAAAACAAAAGGTTTCACAAAAGAAGTGAAAGCTGGCAGGTAGTGGCTTGCTTCTTCCCCCTACAACAGCTTGTATCAGTTCAACCCAACCTTTCAGCTTAATATTTGAACTGACAGGACTGAAATCTGGGACAACATCCCCTGCTCCTCCCCTTAACCAATGAACAGAGAAGGCAGTTATTGCCTAGCTAGGAAGATTGATGTGTTCCTATCTTTTTTCTGTTGCCAATGCAAAAGATTTTAAGACAACTCCTCATTCCTGGAAAGTGAAAACTTACAAGAGTTGTCCAAGTACAACATTATACAGAAAAGAGAAGCATGGCAAGATCTTTAGCTCTGGTCTTTCAAAGCCACTTGTCTTAAGGATTTTTGCTGACTAAACTAGTCTGTTCCTTGTACCAGTGAAAGGATGGGAAGCTATTCAAATACCCCCCAAAAGCACCAAAAAACCCTGAATGATTCTCCACGAGATCAAATTTCACTTTATGATTATGAAATTTAACATAACAAGAAATAGTCAGTTTAACAGATATAGACATTGAAACTAGAAACCAGTCTAGAAAGAAATAAGGAAACAGGAATAGAAATGCTTCAAAATTATGAAAAACTTCAATATGTGAGTTGCCCACCAGAAAGAAAACACAAATATGCTTCCAATTAGAGCTGTGTTCAAATGGCCTTTTGAAATTCTCCACTCAATCTGTGAGTATGGAAACAAAGGACAGTGAGCACCATTTCACCAAATTTCTCTATGAGGAAGAGACATTTTTCAGTATTTTCTCAGGCTTGAGGGGCTCATCATAAGCAGTGGCAGCAAAGCTTCTTTTCCCTCAGGTTTAATGTGATGTCATTGCAAATGACAGCATCATCAAATGTGTTGGCAGCCTAACCATCATTTTGCACCCTCCACAATCTTCAGACCTATTATTATTATGGAGCATGTAGGGTAGAAAGGGGGAATGGAAGACCACAAAAAAAGAAGAAAATTCCGAAGAGAAGCCTTTTTCTTACTCTCTCAGATAGATATCGGAAAAATGTCTTTAGAGAAATTTCAGCTCAATTCTACATTCAGTGTTGGAACTACTTTGACAAATTCTACTCAGAGTAGATGAAGATAGTAACAACATAACTTAAAACTCCTGCTTCTTCATTGAACATTAAAAGTAACATGATAAATTAAGCCCACCTCAACAGACTGAAGCATGTTTCTGCTGAAAAAAGTAACTGTTATCAAGTTCTTCACAGGAATGTAGTAAGAACAGAATACTTTTTTATTTATGCACATAAGAATAATTAGCATTTTATAATGTTTTAGCTGCTTACGGTGCACCTCATGCATTAGTTCAGAAATTCTCACAAGCACCCTCTAAAATGTTCCTTATTTCAGATAAGAGCAAAGGAACCATGGTTTGCCTAAGCCCACATAGCACATGTTCAGACAATACTTTCCCCACAATACACACACAAGTCTGGAACACCAGAAACAGCTTTTTAGGCTCACACACTTGCTCCTCCATCTAACAACATTGCAACCTGTTCTCATAGCAGCTAGCCAAATGCCCATGTTAAGTCCACAAGCGGAACATGAATGCATCAGCAGTCTCCTCACAATCCTATTTTAAAGCCATCACTAACTACATGCTGTGTGAAGTAGCAGTTTCTTTTGTACGTCAGCCCAACATCCAGCTTTATTGGATGGCACCAAGTTCTAGCATTATGAGAGAGGGGGGAAAGCTTTTCTCTATCCACTTTTTCAACACTGTGCACAATTTTAGACATCTTTATCATGTATTCTCTCACTCAGCAAAACTAAAAACCCTCAAATGCTGCAATCTTTCCACACAGGGGGGTTGCTCCATTCCTTTGATGATTTTGGTTGCCCTTTTCTGAACATTCTCAAGCTCTATAATATCTTTGAGGTGAGGAAATCTCAATTGCACACAGTCACACCAAAGATTTATACAATAGCATAAGTTTTATTTTCAGTCCTTCCCCCAATTATCCCTACCATGGCATTCACTTTTTTCACAGATGTTGCACACTGGATGAAGACCTTCACTGTGCTATCCACAACAACCCAAAGATCTCTTTCCTGGTCAGTGACCACCAGTACAGACCCCATGAGCATCTGTGTGCTCATATATATACACATACACACAGTGCTTTTTCTGGGGGTACGCAGGAGTAAGTATACCCCTAAACATTTTGTGAATCTAAGTTTGGCCTAATTGAGGGGCAGTATTTCAATATCAGTAGGAAAATGTGAGTACCCCTAAACATTTTTTAGAAAAAAGCACTGTGTATACACATGTGCGCGCACACACACACGTGTGTGTGTGTGTGTGTGTGTCCCAATGTGCATCACTATACACATGCTTACACTGAAGTGCATCCTTTGATGTTTTGATGTGCTTAGACAATAATGAAAGAACAAGAGCATCCGGTGGATATTTGAACCCAATTGCATGGTTCAGACATAACAGGAGCCACATGAGTAAGTTGTGGTTAGCCTCAGGCTTCCCCAAACACACACTTTTGTACACCAGGAGGTAAAAATAGGAAACTTCAGTTATCCAATTTTAAACAATCTCAGTGCAATCCACAGTGCATCCAACCTCTGTCCTGCAGCTTATTAAAAAATTATTGAACAAGCCAGGAACAGAAAGCTTTGTTTGATCCTGGTTTGGTTCTCACTAGAGTTTAAACAAACCACTATTGCCAGATATCAGCCTTAACAGGGAACTACAGCTTGCTTAAAATTGAAAACCTCTCATCTTTTCCATTTGCTCATGGAAGAAGAGGAGCATGAGACCCTGGCTCAGCATAGCTCGTTCACACAACAGGAAACTATGGTTGGGCAAGAGATCCCATGTTCAATAAACCATAGGCTAACCCTACTCAAATGTTGCCTTCCAAAGTACAATGTAAGTTCATGTTAAAAAATTGTCCAGTAGCACCTTAGAGACCAACTAAGTTTGTTCTTGGTACAGTGATACCTCGGGTTACATACGTTTCAGGTTACATACGCTTCAGGTTACACACTCTGCTAACCCAGAAATAGTGCTTCAGGTTAAGAACTTTGCTTCAGGATGAGAACAGAAATCGGGCTCCGGCGGCGCGGCGGCAGCAGGAGGCCCCATTAGCTAACGTGGTGCTTCAGGTTAAGAACAGTTTCAGGTTAAGAATGGACCTCCAGAACGAATTAAGTACTTAACCCGAGGTACCGCTGTATAAGCTTTCATGTGCATGCACACTTCTTCAGATAGCTGAAGGTATTTGAAGGTAGTGTATCTGAAGAAGTGTCCATACGCACAAAAGCTTATACCAAGAACAAACTTAGTTGGTCTCTAAGGTGCTACTGGACAATTTTTTTTATTTTTTATATATATTTTGACTGCGTCAGACCAACACGGCTACCTACCTGAATGTAAATTCATGTCTCTTCACCAATACCCTACACCAATTTTCATTACCTCTCATACGTATATGATGGTAGTATCAATAATACATTCAAAAATCTCAATTTCAAAAGCAAACCTGAGAGTTTCTCTCTTCTAGTTATATTTTTGAAAGAAAGTTAGTAACAGAGCTACACGAATACTGAACAATGGCAAGCATACAGCAAATGTTCAGTTCTAGCAGCTCCCTTTTAAGCATTTTTTTAAAATCAACACTGCTGATTCTTGAAGTAACTATCTTACTACATCACACTTCTGAAGGCAGCTATCAGCAACTTTCCTGTGCCATTACTCAAATTACAAATTGTTTGCTATATTTGATGAAAGGCATATACACAGTTCTTAAGAGATGTGAGAGGATTTGCAACATCCTATTATCTCTGATCTGTAGGCAGCAGCATACCAAATATTTCTGTCATTCTGAAAGACCCACACTGATGCTTTGAGATTCTTGCAATAGTGGAGGAAACAATATTTATGGAAATTTCCAACTTCCTTGGATATTTACACATATTAGTATCAAAACCAAATTAAAAGATTCATCCTTTGTCACTAAGAGGCTTGTTGAATCTACAAACTGAATTGTTGCTTTTGATGTCTCTTCTGATTCGTCCTCAAAAACTAGAAATCGTTTACATGAGAACACGCTCTTAATACCATGCCATTTACTTGAAAAACAGGATATGATTACATCACCCCTGGAAACAGGACTACAGTGACCAGATGCAATCAACAACAGGGGCTCTTGAACATTTAATAGTTGTGAAGAGAGAATTTCAGCAGGTGCAGTTGTTAGTCAAATCACAGCATTAAGAAAATGCCACATGTATGCCATAATCCCTCCTTCTACTCAGTAATAAAGACCTTTAGAACTTTTCAAGGTAAGTGAATACATTTTTATACAAATCTCCTCTCTTAACATTAACTGATGTTCCGTTTAAAGCATTTAAATAACTGCTTTGGTTTTCACACAAAAATGATGCATTTTAGTGATTCAAAATGCTGCAAAAGTGCCTTGACTACACGGTGGGATAGATGCTGCTACACAAACACAATGCTACTCAGTTATAAAGAACTGCAGCATCACAGATCATTGCTTGTATCACAGAACCCTGAACCAGCAAATTGATAACACAGAAGTGCAATTATACACAATGAAGAGCAGTGTTGTAACTTAGCTTCATATGAGACTGTCAGCAAAAGGGAAGCCAAGGCTTGTGATATCAGGCCCTGCAGCTGGAATGAAAGCAACTATGATACACTGAACAGAATTGACCTCAGGCACCTGGGTTCACATCCCAGTTCAGCTGTAGACTCAGTAAGGAGAGGAGAAATAATTCTTGCCTCAACATTCAGTAAAGCACAAATGAAGAAAAGTTGAAAGGATGAACAAATTAACTAAGATGTTGCTGGCCTTGATCCTTTAAATGGCGGACAAGTTATAAATTCTATCATTTAATATACACAGAGGGTGTCATTTAAGAAAGGAGTGTGGGGAGGGAAGAATCAAAGCTAACTACTTCCAGATGTGGGGGTGGGGAGGGGGAGTGGAAAGCTTTGCAGTACGGATGTTCATCATGAACAATGAACTCTGAAATCTCCATTGGCAAACTTTCTGCTTTCAGCTTAAACTCCCTTCCAATATCTTTATTATGGTACTACATATATTGCCAGAAACTCAACTGCAGATCAGCAGTACAAGAGCCCAGTATTGGTATTATAGCCTATACTACTGGAAGAAAAGTAGTTTCAGTTTAAAAAAAATATTTCAAGTAATACAGAACTGCCTAGTTCACAAAATCCCTAGCTTTGTATGTTAGAGCTGGCCAATATACTAATCTAGAACAAATAAATGCAAAACCAGCAATATATTTAAAAGTTAGAAAAAGAGAAGCATGGGCTGTGAGGAACAAGCACAAAATTCTGGATTAATTTTACTATATACACATGATCTGGAAATGAGTTAAGATTATTTTGCCACTGTGCCCATCTCACTGTGGGGAGAGTGTGAAAATGAGAGGGTGATTCAGTGTATTTACACTGGATTTGGATCCTTTCCTCCTCAAAATCTTTCAGAAAAAACCTGCCTTGGGTGAGTAACACACCATCACCACCGCAAAACACACAAGCACACATACACTCCCCCTTTCGGAGGCTACCCTTTCCCCTGTGGATCAGGCAACCTGAATTTTTTTTTTTTACTATTTGGCCAAAAGATGCGCACACGAGAAATCTCAGCAACTTCCCTTGCAGCCTTCCCACTCTCACACACAAACACACACCACTCCCCGTGTTGCTCAAGATGCACACGCCGACTCACAACTCTCCATGCTACAGGTTATAAGCGTGTTTCGGAGACGGATGCATCCCAGACTGGAGGGCCGCCCCGCCCTTTTCTTACTTTCCCCACAAGCGACCCCCTTCACACGCCCCAGGGGCACTTAAGGCCTACACGGCATTCCTCGTGAACTCCCGTGGATCTTCCACACTTCGCAGAGGCTGGGTCAGGAAACACGGGGGCGGCGGCGGCCGGGTGTGGATCACTCAAAGGAAAGGTTTATTATTTTTAGGCAGCTTCGTTTCCTCTTCCCTGCTTTTGTGTGGGGGAGAGAGAGAAAAGGGGGGGGCGGCGGCTTGGTTTCTCTTTCCTTCGCGAAAAATCAAAGAGCCCCGAAGTTTGCAGAGCTCGGATGGGCCCTTTTGTTAGTGGAAACACACAAAAACCACAGCGGCTGACGTGCAAATCACAACACCTCTGGGGGCGCTTCCCCCTACACACACAACACTCTCGCTCCCATTCAAAAAGCCACGGCCACTTCACCTTTGCACCCACCCACCCTATACACACCCCCTGGCGGAGCCCTGCCCCACAACCCTCCATCTCTCTCTGTGTGTGACCCTCCGGGATGGAAAACTCCCTGTTTACATGTTATTCCATTGCCTTCCCTCAGGAGGGGAGAGGAGGGCTTGCCTTTCGGAGCCCCCACCCCACCGTCACCCCATTCCCACAACCGCTTCTTCCCTCCCCACACGCATCCACGCTCCCTTCCAAACTGGCCGCCCCCGCCTTTCCTCCTCTTCCCCTCACGGCTGAAGAGACTCACCCGGCGAAGCCCTGAGGCGCCGCGGTCATAAGAGCCGAGCGTCCATTCGCCCGCCTCCCTCTTCTTCTTCTTTCCTTCCTTCCCTTCCCTTCCCCCGCGGGTCGTTCCGCCGGTCGCTTCCCTCAGCCGGAGGAGGAGGAGAAAGCTGCTCCTTCTCCCGCTTCCCAGGCCGCTCCGCCCGTCCCTCAGCCAGCCAGCCGGCCGGCCTCCCTCCCTCCCGGCGCGCTGCACCATGGGATGCGCCGCCGACGCCGCCGTTGCCCTCACATATATACACATACAGACACGCGCCCGCCCTCGCTCGCGCGCGCGCGCGCTCACTCTCTCTTCTCCCTCTCTCCCTCGCCTTTCCCTCTCCAGTTCGTTCCCGGCGCCTACAACATGGCCGCGAGCGACTGCGCGGCGAGGGAGCGGGAGCGCGCGGCCCCGCCCCACCCCACCCCCCGCCTCGAGCGAGGGGCGCTGAGGGAAGGGATGGCGCGCCTCCGCCCAACGCCCGGTCCCCTCCTCACGCCGAAGTATCCCTCACACACACACACACACACACACACACACACACACTCTGAGGGGAAGAAATCAGAAACTTCTCCTCAGGGGGTGTGTGGGGAAAGGTCGGCAGGTAGATAGACACCTGATAATACAATAGCGTTTTGGTTTCCCTTCGAATGTCCCGGTCCTCAGAACAATCTGCGCTTCAATTTTACTCAAAAAATAATAATAAAAAATTCCAGTAGCACCTTAGAGACCAACTAAGTTTGTTATTGGTATAAGCTTTCCTGTGCATGCACACTTCTTCAGATTTCCCCCCCCCTACTATGGCAGACCAACACAGCTACCTACCTGTAACTTCAATTTTACTGTATGCTTGTGAAACAAGGACCATTTATAAACGCCAACTCCTGGAAAGATTCCATCAAAAGTGTCTCCAAAATTTTTTACACGTCACTTGGGAAGACAGGTGAACTAATACCAGTGTACGGGAAGAAGCAAAGATCACCAGTGCCAAAGTGATGATTCTTCGACGTCAACTTCGTTGGACTGGTCATGTTATGCCGATGCCTGATGATCGTCTTCCAAAGCAACTACCGTACTCTATTCCCAACTTAAAAATGGAAAGCGTCATGCCGGCGGTCAACAAAAGGGGTTCAAAGACTGTCTCAAGGCAAATCTAAAAAAAGTAGTATAAACACCAACAATTGGGAAACACTAGCCTGCGAGCGCTCCAGTTGGAGAAGAGCCTTTACCAAAGGTGTCATGGGCTTTGAAGTCATTCGAACTCAGGACACAAGGGAGAAACATGCTAAGAGGAAGGCACGCTTGGCAAATCCACACCATGATTAACTCCCGCCTGGAAATCTATGTTCCCACTGTGGAAGGACGTGTGGATCCAGAATTGGCCTCCACAGTCACTTATGGACTCATTGTTAAAACCGTGTTTATGGAAGACAATCTTATGCGGCTATGAGTGATCGCCAAAGAAGTAGTTAGAAGAAGATACCTGAGGAGGGGGGAAGGGAATATCTGCCCTCTATATCAGCGTGTGTGTTTATGTGTGATTACATTTTTACGCCGCCTTTCTTCTCAAGGAGCTCCAGGTGACATAAGGCATCAGCAGGAGGAGAGGCAGAAGCTCCCCTAAAATAAAATAAAATAAAAAGTCTTACAATGTATTGGAAGAGACCACATGGGGGTTCAAACCCACAAATATCCTTGATAAGCGAGGAAAGAAACCGGCCCCCACCCACCCAGTACCCCCACAGGGAAAGAAATCACAACAACTTTTCCTAAGGGTGAAGGGGAGGAAAAGAAAGGGTGGCCACTGTAGAGTTACCTGGGAATAACTGCTTGCAAGAAAAGCAAAAAAAGCAGCTCGACAACTTTGCAAAAAAGAAAAATGGAAAAAGTTCAGCTTTTCTGTCCGGATTTGCACTTTTTGAAAAATGGCAACCCTATACTGTGTGTGTGTGTATACTGTATATATAATTGCATTTATATGCCACCTTTCTTCCAAAGAGCTCAAGGTGGCATACAGCAGGAGGAGGGGAGGCAGTAAAGGCTCCAGACTCTCCTACAAAAAGTAATAAATCATTGTAAATGAGTATCAAGCACTCGTCAAACGAGGACAGAAATCCCCCCCTCAAGTAAAAATTTCCCCACAGAGAAAAAAAAATCACAACTTTCCCTCAAGAGGGGGGGGGGGGGTTTGAAAGTTTGACAGATATATAGGTAATTCAGATAAGAACAGGGAAAAACAGGGAAAAACAACAATTAAAAAGCAATTAAACTTTAACAAAGTTCATCTAGATGGATATAGATAGATTAGAAACATACAGATAATGACCATAAAAACAGCACAACACCAGCCCTTTCATTAAAAGCAGTCAGTTGCCAAAAGGCTGTTGAAATAAGGTGGTCTTGACCTGCTGGTGGATGGAAAGCAAGGAGGGAGCCAGTCTGGCTTCTCTAGGGAGGACGTTCCAGAGTCTGGGAGCCGCCACCACCAAGAAGACTTACATTTAAATGCCAACCTTCTTCCATGGAGCTTAAGGTGATATGCTTGGTTCACCCGCTGCTCTTTTTTATACTCACAACAGCCCTGTGAGGAATGCTAGGCTGAGAGACGGGGACAGCGACTGGCCCAAGGCCACCCAATGAGTTTTCTACCTGTGTGGGGATTTGAACCCTGGTCTGCCTGGTCCTAGTCTGACAAACTCGCCTCTACACCATGCCGGCTCTCTAGGGCTGTCCAAGGTACCCTCTGCCTGGAACTGTTTAAGAGGGTAGGGCACCCATTTTTGCACCCATGTGGGACGCGGGTGGCGCTGTGGGTTAAACCACAGAGCCTAGGACTTGCCGATCAGAAGGTTGGCGGCCCGAATCCCTGCAACGGGGTGAGTGCCTGTTGCTCAGTCCCTGCTCCTGCCAACCTAGCAGTTCGAAAGCACGTCAAAGTGCAAGTAGATAAATAGGTACTGCTCTGGCGGGAAGGTAAACGGCGTTTCTGTCCACTGCTCTGGTTCGCCAGAAGCAGCTTAGTCATGCTGGCCACATGACCCGGAAGCTGTACGGTGGCTCACTTGGCCAATAAAGCGAGATGAGCGCCGCAACCCCAGAGTCAGTCATGACTGGACCTAATGGTCAGGGGTCCCTTTACCTTTGTAGTTGTTGGCAGGCAGTGATTTTGGTACCTGATCCTGCTAGTCAACCTAGTGCCTAAGACCCTGAGGTGAAGGGGATCCAGGTTCAAATGTTATCTCAGCCTTCCATTCATTTGTCTTTTGTAGCATTGTTCTGGTCTTGAAAGCAAAGGAATTTAGGGCAGTGTTTCCATGTACAAAGGCATAGAATCCATACAACAGTCAAGGGTGAAAGACAGAGACGGGTGCCACAAAGTCACTTTTATGGCTGCTGAATGGCCATTGGAAGCCAGAACTCCCAAGTCCAAGACTGATATGCAGCCCACAAATTCTCAGTGGCACACTGCACATTGCATGTCTATGCCTGTTTATCCAGAAGTGAAAACCCCACTTTCGCTCATACGGGCTTTAAATGCAGTCCTAACCATGTCTCCTCAGAAGTCCTATTTATTTCAACGGTTTTACGCCTAGGTAAGTAGGGTTAAGATTGCAGGCTAAAGAACACTAAGCAAGTCACTATCTCTCAGTCCCTCTTCTGCAATATATTCCGCAATAATAACTAATACTGCAGAAGCAAGACAACTGCATTTACTAACAATGAAACAAGAACAACATATCCACAGGTGCTGTAAAAAGATCACCACCGAGAGGCGTAAAGCAATTGAAAGGGAGAAAATCTATTCTCCTCTGCAGTAGCAAAATGAAGTTGAAGTCTGAAATGGGTTGGGCGATTTCCAAGAGCAAGCTGGTCTTTTTAGCTTTTGTGGATATTTTCCTCTTATTTTCATCAGATAACACAGCACCTTAAAGAGCTCTTGTAAAGATTACCAAGATAGGTGTGTGAAGATTTCCAACACCAAAGCACGCTATCAATTATAAATATATAATTATTGTTAGCTTATTTGCCTTACTGCCTCTGTTTCAGTTTGGCTGCTGTACTGCTGTATGACTCAGGGTTATGACTTTGGCTTTTCCTAGACTGAGTAAATATCCTCAGGTGGCACAATTCAAAGGGGAGCTGTCATACCGGAAGCAGGATACAGTATATGTCCAGATTCTCATGCTACTTCTGAAATGTCCTGTCCAACCCCTTCAGCCAGCAGCAAAGTTATGAAGTGTCTTCTTTGCAGCAAATTGAATGTAGCTTATATTTTACTTTTGGCATGTCACTCCAAACATTGCTACAGTCTCAAGCGACAAGGGATCCACATGAACTAGACTTTTCCTTACTTGTGATCACCAGACCAACTCTGTATTACAAAGAGGTCTGCAAACGTGACATTGAAGGCTGGCAACATCAAGCACACCATGTGGGAATCCCCTGCAGTCAACCACAGTGCCTGGAGATAATCAGTGAGGTCCTGTATCCACAGCAGTGACCAAAGGAGGAATGACTACTGGGAGGAGCACAAAAAGAAGAAACGCCGTGGTGCACCTGCATCAGCACAACCAAATGCCTTCATCTTTCCCAGCTGCAACAAAACATGTCTCTCCTGTATCGGTCTCTACAGCTACAGCAGGCGCTGTAACTCTCCAATGCTTTGACTTCAGCCCTGAAGGCACATTCGTCTATTGACTCCTGAAACAGACAGGTGCCAGCCAACCAGGTCACTTAGAAAAAGTGCCACTGTGATCATGTAGCTCATGAAAATGTGTGAGCTCAGCAGCCCCACACAAAACTCAAAGTACTCACAGGGGTCCACTTTTTCATTGATATTTAGCTACACCCTCAGCAGCTCAACTCAGACTGTACAATGGAAAACCCTTGAGACTGGTGTTATTTGAAACGCAAGCAGCTATAAACATAAAAAACCCCACTTCCCTATACAGGACAACCTTCAGATGTCTTCTAAAGGTTGTATAGTTACTTATTTCCTTGGCTCGGGAGTCGCATAACTCCATACCCTCCATCATTTCTCTGATGAAAATAGGTACATCCTAAGGAAAAGTATCTTAAAAAGCAGAGATATCACCTTGCCAACAAAGGTCCGTATAGTTAAAGCTATGGTTTTCCCAGTAGTGATGTATGGAAGTGAGAGCTGGACCATAAAGAAGGCTGATCGCCAAAGAATTGATGCTTTTGAATTATGGTGCTGGAGGAGACTCTTGAGAGTCCCATGGACTGCAAGAAGATCCATTCTGAAGGAAATCAGTCCTGAGTGCTCACTGGAAGGACAGATCATGAAGCTGAGGCTCCAATACTTTGGCCACCTCATGAGAAGAGAAGACTCCCTGGAAAAGACCCTGATGTTGAGAAAGATGGAGGGCAGAAGGAGAAGGGGACGACAGAGGATGAGATGGTTGGACAGTGTTCTCGAGGCTACCAGCATGAGTTTGACCAAACTGCGGGAGGCAGTGGAAGACAGGAGTGCTTGGCGTGCTCTGGTCCATGGGGTCACGAAGAGTCGGACACGACTAAACAACTAAACAACAACAACAACAACAAGGAAAAGCAGGACATTCAATGATCAAATCAGAAACCAGAATGGCTTCTGTAAGTCCAGGACTATCCCTGGAAAATAGGGGCACTTGGAGGTTCTGAAATTCTAAACCAGTTGCAACCACTGAACAAACTTCAGTGACATCTCTGCACGTTTCAGTGGTAGTCACAGCCTAACTTATAAAGACATTCGTTGACATTTACTTGGTCTGTATCCAAGAGCAAAGATGACAGCATTCTCACTAAACAGAGCTTATAAGAATACTGACCCAGGAGGAAGCACACCAAAGCTACACTCATCAATGTCCCTGGGAAAATAGATTCATCAATGAGAGGTGGAGCTTCATGCTTTAAATTGCAAGCTCCGTGCTTCAAATCCTTCACAGACAATTTGCCTTTTTGCAAGCATGGTGGAAGTACATGGTTCTATCTTGATTAGACAAGTGCCAAGTGATAACACAAGCCATTTTGCAAACGTGAATTATGATGGACTGGTCAGCTTGCATTGCTATGGCACTAATACAGGAGAACACAATGTTTGAATTTATACTAGTCTTTTTATTCCCACCCACACCATTATCTCTTTTAATTTTCCAGCCGTTTAATAAACCTGCAAATCCTTGTGCTATATTGGTATAAACAATAAAATAATAATGAACTTAATTACAGCATAACATTAATTATCTTTTCCATTACTGAATGAGGATGTGGAAGGGGGGAGAACAGCTTTATGCAGAAAATGAAAATAGTAATCTAGTATTTTACAGCTTAGCAGTCTTGAGCTGTACTGCAAGGGAGTAAATATTCATTAAAACAGCCAAGGCTGATCAAGCTGAAGGGAGACAAGTTATTTGGAACTGCAGGGCTATTTCTTTGAATTGAAATAATGTGGATTTTAAGTCGGGGGTGGGGGGAAGAGTTCAGTAAGTTATAACATTAAAATCCACAGCAAATTTCTTATCCGCAAGCAGATAAATTTAATACATATTAATATTAAAAGAGATTTCCCCTCAAATGGTGCCTGTCAGCTTGATCTTCCAAGTGGCTCATTCTTCTACATCAGTGCTTACACTTCTGCAAGTAAATAACTTGGTATTATAGTTGAAGAAAGGAGATGCCCAGCTGTTCACTGTGTGAGCTCTTTCTCAATGTGTTTTGCATACACTGTATTTTCACTGTCTTCTTCATACGTGGCTGCGGTAGTATTACCTGGTCATGTATGGGAGTCCTCCTATACTACCGAATCCCTGGAAAATAAGCTGGAATTGGGGCAAAGGGGCTTTGATTATTTCTTCTCATACTTCCTATAAGAATGAAAAGGACAAAACGAAAAGAAACCAGTAATTAAAGCGCCCTCTTCTGGCCTTTGCAAACAGGAAATGTTAAACTAAAGGCACAGAAGCCCTTAAAGGCCTGATTAAGCACATTGCCTTTCCACAAAAATTACCATAAGTCAGGTATAAAAAACATGGGAGGGCAAAACACTGCAATGTAAACAAGCTTACAATTATGTGATCTGGATGCTCGGTGGGGTGTGTGTGTGTTTTTGTGAGCAAAGCATGTGCATTCCAGAAAAAAAGCTAGTTTAGAAGCAGCTTCATTGTGGAGTGCCCAGGAGGCTCTTACGTTACACTTTCCAGAAGTCTTTTCAGTATGCAGGGTCCCCTACTATACGACGGCCTCTGCCTGTCATTGTGGCAACATTAAATTAAGGCTTATACTCCGATGTCACAGCGAGGAGCTCAGCAGAGAAGTCTACAAGAATGGATTACGGAGAAGTGAAAGCCATGAAACACGCTTATGTTATGTGTGGATTTGTTCGCGTCACTGTGGATTTGAAATATAGCTAAACAAATTCTCGGGATGCCATGGATGCTGTCTGGCATAAGAGCTGAAGCGAGAATCCCAGCGGAAAACAAAGTTAAATCGGCAGTGTAAAAGGGTTAGCCACTGCCGTGTTGCTGCGGTTGCGCGAAGAATACACAGAGGGCTGGTGTTCACGCAGTGGGAACAGAGGCTCCGTTCCTTACGGAAGCCGCCTGATTAGTTTTTGCGATTGGCTTAACATTTCTGAGGCAAACGTTTCTTAATTGGGAGCACAAAAATAATCCCAGCTCAGACTCCCAAGGTAAAAAGGAAGGTGGGGGCAGGTAATAAAGAAGAAAATGGAACCGGAAATTCAAACAAAGCACGCCTGTTGAATAAAAGGGCATTTTGAGCAGGATGATGGGTTTAAGAAATCTATACGCCGACCTTTCCATAATTGTGGACTGCAAAAACCAAAAATGTTAAGTCTGTAGAAAGAACAGAAGGCGGCATCATATAAAAAGTATAGTAGAAAGGAGCCTGGCAGAGGAATTGAAACCACCAGAACTGTTGGCTGAAAGGGCATAATGGGGAGAGGGCAAACAGAGAGGGTCCGTGCTGATGGAAAAACCCCTGTGCTAGCAGAAACACATCCATGTGCCAAAGGAGAGCATGGTGATCGAAAGATACATCCATTGGTAATTAATTGTGCAAAAAGCCCCAATATTGGGTTTACTATGGTTGAGGAATGGGCATCTGTTATGTACTGAGCTGAATAGGATCCAAAAGGCAGCAGTCTGATTGGTCCTAGAACAATAGGATTCAGATTGCAGCAGTCTGATTGGTCCTAGAACAATAGGATTCAGAATGCAGCAGTCTGATTGGTCCTAGAACAATAGGATTCAGAATGCAGCAGTCTGATTGGTCCTAGAACAATAGGGTTCAGAATGCAGCAGTCTGATTTGTCCACAGGAGCCACCCAATCCACTCCAGGTGGAAGTGAATCCGCAACCTGATTGGCCTACAGGTGAATCCCAGAATTAGCCAATCACGTGGGGCCCATTGTGTAAATAATGTCTATAAAGCAGGCATTCTGGGGGAACTTCCATTCCTCCTCACTACTATGAGCTGAATAAAGAGCATGAAATCCACACTCCACTCCAAGTATACTTCAGCATCTGTTGCTGGAGGACTGGAACACAGGCTGGGCACCCCACGCTCTTGAATTTCAGAAGCACCTTCTTCAGCATGGGGCTGTTGCAGTGGAGGGGCCAAACATGTGTCTCATAAACATCCCTGTTGAATTGAAAGGTCTAGATCAGGGTTTCACAAACTTGGGTCTCCAGCTGTTTTTGGACTATAACTCGCACCATCCCTAGCTAGCAGGACCTGTGGTCAGGGCTGATGGCATATTTTGCAAAGAGCTGTATTCATACGCAAACACATGCACAGAGGGAGACCTCCAATGCTTGCACTAATTGAACCAGAAAGGTGTTTCCTGCATAGTGACATAACAGCTCGAAGCCAGTTTTGTATGCAACATAAACACCATTTCCTGGGGTGTTGGGTTTTGACATTCAGTTATGTATAAAGTGTGAAGAGTTCAGTGCTTTCTGTATCCCAAATTTTCTCCTCCAGGAGGCAACATCTGCAATTTCCATATGGTAGCACTGCATAAGCCAAACATCTCGACTTGCTTATGCATATAATAAATTCATGTGCCACTGTATCAAAAGCACTTCAGCTGCATGGTCCTGTAAACGTAATCAATCTGTATTCTACTGTTCCTTCAGCTCCCGTTTACATATTTGAGGACTGAGAGAGGCTCTACCAACAATAAGGTTGGGCCTTTTTCTCTTTAAGTCAAAGGCTGTACAGCTGCTTTAATCAATCGGGTGCTCTCCAGAGATTTTTGGAATACGATTCCCATCAGCCCTAGGTAACACATGTTGCCTGGGGCTTATGGGAGTTGTATTCTAAAACATCGGTTGGTAAAAGTTTCTGTACTTCACTGAACCAAATGCGTTGCTACTTTGAAACCACGCCACGTTGCTTGACTTCCTTCTATTTGAGGAAGCTAAAGTTTTGGATGAAATGTGGCACAACATTGCAGAGATTTCAGGAAAATCTGGGCTTGTGCCTAATAGCAGAATGAATGCATTTGCAAACAAAGGTTTTTTTATGCCACACACAGCAATGTTCCCACGCCTGACCTTGTGCAGGACAACAGTCCTCAGCATGTTTACCTAGAAGTAAGCCCCACGGAACCTAGTGGGACTTAATTTCCTCCTAAGTATGTCCAGTGTTGTGAAAAGAGAAAGCTGGACCATAAAGAAGGTTGATCGCTGAAGAATTGATGCTTTTGAATTATGGTGCTGGAGGATACTCTTGAGAGTCCCATGGCCTGCAAGAAGATCAAACCTCTCCATTCTTAAGGAAATCAGCCCTGAGTGCTCACTAGAAGGACAGATCCTGAAGCTGAGGCTCCAAGACTTTGGCCACATCATGAGTAGAGAAGACTCCCTGGAAAGCACCCTGATGTTGGGAAAGATGGAGGGCACAAGGAGAAGGGAACGACAGAGGGCGAGATGGTTGGACAGTGTTCTCAAAGCTATGAACATGAGTTTGACCAAACTGTGGGAGGCAGTGGAAGACAGGAGTGCCTGGCGTGCTCTGGTCCATGGGGTCACGAAGAGTCAGACACAACTAAACGACTAAACAACAAGAAAATGTTCAGTGTTGACTGACAAACGCATATCTATGACATCCCCTTACACAGGTTTTGCACATTTGACTATTGTAGCATCCCTCAAGAATCTAGGGGAACGGGCGAGGAGGCTAGCCCTGTTGCAACACTCTTTTCCTCCCAGACATAAAGGGGTGTGGTGTAGTGGTTAAGAGCGGTAGTCACGTAATCTGTCAAACCGGGTTCGCATCTCCGCTCCTCCACATGCAGCTGCTGGGTGACCTTGGGCCAGTCACACTTCTTTGAAGTCTCTCAGCCCCACTTACCTCACAGAGTGTTTGTTGTGGGGGAGGAAGGGAAAGGAGATTGTTAGCCGCTTTGAGACTCCTGAAGGGGAGTGAAAGGCGGGATATCAAATCCAAACTCTTCTTCTTCTCTTCTTAATGCCATAAAGTAAGCTGTCTTGCCAGGCATAGCCTATGTCACTTTCCCACACCTTAGGAAGAAATGGACAACTAAGCCTTCTGTTGGATTCAGTCTGTATGTGAATTCAGTGTGTGAGGAGATCTGAGCTCCTCCCTCCAGCTGCTTTCACCAGCTTCTCCCTCTGAGAACCCTCTTTTGTTTCAGAGAAGAATGGAGCCTGAAACTAACATTTCTTTTTCATATACCAATAGTTTAGTAACGTTTACCATTTTGTAACCAAGCAACGTTCTCCTGTCTGTGCACCTTTTTCTGACTGCTGTATGGAAAAGCACACAAATCTGACCTTTGAAGAGTTTTGTAAGTAAACTTACCAAATGTGTGGTCCATGCTGGTTTGGTCATGTCCAGAGAATGGAAGATGGCGGGATCTCGAAGGACGTGCTCTATAGGGAGCTGGCTTCAGGCACCAGGCTCATTGGCAGACCAACTTTTTGCTACAAAGATGTCTGCAAACATGACAAGAAGGCTGGCAACATCAATCCCGCCATGTGGGAATCCCTTGCAGACAAGTGCAGCATCTGGAGACAATCAGTCAAGTCATCCACCAGAGGAGGAATGACCGCTGGGAGGAGTGCAGAGAGAAAAAACAACATGGTGCATTTGGAACAGCAAAACTGGATGCCTTCATCTGCCCCAACTGCAACAAAACATGTCTCTCCTGCAATTATTAGAGGCCACTCAAAGCAGAGAATAATCAAAGAGTGGTATGGTGTGAAGGAATACATGAAAAAATATTGTTCTGGAATTGAAATATTAATAGAGAATGGGTAAAACGTGCAGGGGTAAGCAAGAAAAGAACAATAGAATTAATTGAATAATTATTAAACTATAACAACACAACAAGATGGAAGAAGTAAAATACTGAGATCACACATGGGTGAAGGGGAGTGGGGGGCACGTGGGAATCTTTAATATTATTATAATATTATTTATTTATTTATTTATTATTTAGTTATATTTCAATACAAAAGGAAGCCTAATTATGTATATTTTAATTTAGGTAATCTATGTAATAGGCTTATGTTAGAATACGAACATGGATTTTGAATTTGATGCTTGTACTTTGTTTTGTTTTGTTTTTTGGGGAAAAACCAACAATATGTCTCGCCTGTATTGGTCCCCACAGCCACAGCAGGCGCTGTGACTTCCAACAGTTTGACTTCACCTCCAAAGGCACACTCCTCCGTTGTCTCCTGAGACAGACGGATGCCAGCCAGCATTATTTTATTATAACAGAGTCTGAGATTTAGGCAGTGTACACATTCCCATCTTCTCTGCACCGCAGGTCTGGGAAACAGTGAACACATTATGCTAGCCACAAACCCAATCTCCTGATCTATCCTGCTTCTTCTTATGAAATACTGTGTTTTGATAACTTTCCAACTAAACCAGCTTTGATCCGAACTGAACAATCTAACTGCATTTTAAGCTGCTAATGTGTATACAGCCATAGAATGGTTTGACTGTTTGTTTGCTTTTTACTAGAGGATGCTCAATAGTATGGGGGGTGGAATTGCAGTAATTTGTGAGTGCCCCCCCCCACTGCCTTAGCCTCCCATCTGCCTGTAAGGAAGAGTTTACTGCAGAAGAAGGGATTTGGCTGCTGTCAAACAACCTGAAATATTTGCAGCTTAGCAGTGATTCATGTTCTCTTCTCTTCTTTCCTGCCCAGGATTGAGCTCTCAAGATCTTAGAGAAAGGAAATGGCTTTTCAAGAATCTTACTTAGCCCAGAAACAAATCAGAGCCTTTTCACAGTTGCTGCTTTTTTAAAAGACCAGTCATTTGGTTGGCAGAAATAATTACAGTGTCTCTGAAACCACAGAAAAGAGTCTATTTATAATGATCCCACTTTCTCCCCCCCACATTTGATGTGGATAAATTAATAAACCAAATAAATGTCCAATTTAAATAGAGGTATATTGTTACATAAGAGTGCAATCCTCTGCTTGCCTACTCAGAATTAATTCCCACCGAGTTCTCATAGGTAAGAGGGCATAGGAAAGGCTACAGCTCTATATACACCTGGGAGTAAAACCCAATGGACTTACCCAATGTGGAGCGTACTTCTGAGACACCTGCACAGAATAACACTGCAAACCCATCTTATTGGCTTGCATCCTATACCTGTAGAGACGTTGCTGTAAAGCTGTACTAATCTGGCCAACTACTAATTTTTGCAGCAAGTAATTTTGGCTGGGGGTGAGTTGGAATGGAGGGTTAAGTTCCCTTTGCTTCAGTTGGCATACCAGAATCCATCAGTATGTACAAATCCTTTTCCCCAACTCCTCTCTGCAGTACCAATTATTATAAGGGACTACAGTGGTACCTCGGGTTAAGTACCTAATTCGTTCCGGAGGTGTGTTCTTAACCTGAAGCACCACTTTAGCTAATGGGGCTTCCCGCTACCGCCGTGCCGCTGGAGCACAATTTCTGTTCTCATCCTGAAGCAAAGTTCTTAACCCGAGGTACTATTTCTTGGTTAGCGGAGTCTGTAACCTGAAGCGTATGTAACCTGAAGCGTATGTAACCCGAGGTACCACTGTAATGTGGAAAGACTCTGTTCAGGTGTCACAAAAGCCAGCAGTTTGACTGCCTTCCAATAGGTACAGAATCTTTTCAATGGTGGCACCAGCACCTTGGAATGCCCTCCCTAGCAAGATATAAAATACAGTTGACTTATTAACGCCAACTCCAACTCCTTGAAAGATTCCATCAGCGGTGTCTCTGAACAATTTTACACATCACTTGGGAAGACAGGCAAACTAATGCCAGTGTACTGGAAGAAGCAAAGATCCCCAGTATTGAAGCAGTGATTCTTCAACATCAACTTTGCTGGACTGGTCATGTTATGTGGATGCTTGATTATTGTCTTCCAAAGCAACTACTCTATTCCCAACTTTAGAATGGACAGTGTAATGTTGGTGGACAACAAAAGAGGTTTAAAGACTGTGTCAAGGCAAATCTTTAAAAATGTAGCATAAACACCGACGAATGGGAAACATTGGCCTGCGAGTGCTCCAGTTGGAGAACAGCTTTTACCAAAGGTGTCGTGGACTTTGAAGACACTCGAACTCAGGATGAAAGGGAGAAATGCACTAAGAGGAGGGCATGCTTGTCAAATCCTCACTGTGATCAACTCCTTCCCGGAAACCTGTGTCCCCACTGTGGAAGGACGTGTGGATCCAGAACTGGCCTCCATAGTCACATACCGACACACCGTTAAGACCGTGTTCATGGAAGACAATCTTACTCGGCTATGAGTGATTGCCAAAGAAGAAGAAGATAGTTGACTCTTGACTTATACGGGGGATACATTCCAGGGATAACGTGTAAAGCCAAAATTGCAAAAACAACCCTCTGAATACTCTCCCAGGATCACATGCACTCTCCCAAAGCTGCTGCACACTCTCACAAGGCAGCTGAACATTCTCTCTGCACTTCCAAATGCTCTTCCAAGGTGAGTGCAATAGTGGATGGGATTACCATAGTCTCCCCCCACAGATTCCTACCCCCATTTCTCAGTCTTCATCATTCCCACCTGCTCCACCCAAGCCTTTCTTTTAAAAAAAATGTTAATTTTTACTGAGTTTAAATAACCAAATCATCTCATAAAATGCTTCAGATAACAACATGAAAAAGCAAACATTGGAGGACAGTTAAAACCAGTTGTAGATGGTAAAAACAGCCAAGGTAAATGAAAAAGTAGGCATGAACGTCAAATGAATGCTAAATTTGTTTGTTGGTTTTAGGTTGCTGTGCAACTGATCTCTGAACAGATGAAGCCCTCAATCACACCAGAAGTGTGGCTACGGATTTCGGAACTGGGTCTCTTCAATCTGGCGCCTGCGTTTCAATGTCATCATTGTCAACAAAAGAAGGGTTGCCTTGCCAAGTTGCCATGTGTGCCATTCTCTATTAACTCTGTCTCATAAAGCGTGGTGGGTGGGAGAGAGCGAAACTATAGGGTGGCAGCTTGGGGCTGGATTCAGCCTAGGGACTGTAAATTGGCATTGCCTACTCTGCAAAGAGTGAAATGTTACTCTTGCTCAGAGTTTCTGGAGAAATGCCCACCAGGAAATGGCTATTGCAACAGGGCATCAAGGCTTTATTTCTCTCTCTCGAGATGTTAGATGCCAGCATCTGCATAACCCGTGTTCTTTGCCTGCAGTTCTTTGCCTTCACCTATGTGGTGATTTAAAAAAAACAAAAAAGTTCTGGATATTGTTCAGGTTTTCTTTAGATGCCTCCCACTTTTATTTCTTGTTGGAATTGTCTGCCTTTGTGCCTTCAATATTTAAGAAACTCCTGTCCATCTTGGACTCCCTTCTCTTTCATTATTTCTATACCCTCCAACATTTCTCTGATGAAAAGAGGGACATGCTATTTAATAATAAATTAAATATTATTAATATTTATTATAATATAGTATATATAATATAATATAATATAATGATATATTATTATTATTATTATTATTATTATTATGATGATGATTATGATTATTATTATTATTACTTCACCCATCCAACTGGGTTGCTCCAGCCACTCTGGGTGGCTTCCAACATATATAAAAACATAGTAAAATATTAAACATTTAAAAACCCCTCCCTATACAGGGCTGCCTTCAGATGTCTTCTAAAAGTTGTATAGTTACTTATTCCCTTAGCTTGGGGGTTGCATAACTCCACACCCTCCAACATTTCTCCAATGAAAATAGGGACCGTCCTAAGGAAAAGCGGGACATTCCGGGATCAAATTAGAAACTGGGACGGCTTCTGTAAATCCAGGACGGTCCCTGGAAAAACGGGACACTTGTAGCATCCTGTATTTCTCACCATGGGATCTCACCCAGTAGTTCCTTAAGGTTTTTGAAACCAGCCTTCCTAAATTCCAGGTGTTATGTACTGAAGTTCTCACCCTGGGCCAGCAGGGGGATACTGTAGATAGTTTTCACTCAGGTCCACATATGCAAATAAGGAATTGAAAGTGACGTTCAGTGATTGGATAGTTACAGAAAGTTGTTACTGTTGCCATGTAGTTGAGCTCTATATAAGCAGGTTGGCTGAGCCCTACTTCTGGGCCTGTGAATAAACAAGAGCTGTTTGAAGAATCGCTGTGTCGTCTGATATGTTCACCCACAACTTAACACCAGGGTGTATGTCAGCTTTCCCTTGCATCAGTATCATGAAACTCAATAAACCAAAAGGACATGATAACTTCCTGGTCACTGTTGTTTTCTCCCACAATACGCTCTCAGTCTTACTTCCATGCTCCAGTTATTCTTTGCTGTCTTACTACATTGTTTTAATTTATTCTTATTGTTTTAATACTGTTTTGTGAGGTTCACCTAAAAACTGGTACAAATACCTTTAATAAACCCAACAATATATTTGAATGCCGTACATTTGACAATACCCGTAATGTTCCCAGTTATGCTGAGTTTTAAGTTAGTGCTAACAGGCGACCTCAGTTTTTAAACCTATCTGGAAAAGCTGCAGTCACAGGCCTAATCTTTTATTGTTTGAGCCATCCTGTTTCCTCTAATCGCCAAGGCAGGTTTATTCAGCAGCAAGCACCAGAACAAATGCTATTAACAGGACAATGCAAGCCGAGAGGAGAAATCTTCAGAAATAAAGCTTTGCTTTTAAGGCAGCCTAGAATGCAATTACAGGAGACGTTTGAGTCTCCAGCCTGCATACTTTACTGTATGCAGATTTCCATTCCATCAGGGCCAACCACCCACAACATGAATTCGTTAACAATATCACCAAAGGGGAGAAAGAAGCAAGACTCGCGAGTCAACAGGAGTTTTGCTCTGTGTGCAGAAAGCTACCCATAATGCGAGTCTTTCTTGTGTGGTGGTGGACTTAATTATTACAAGATGGGGAGGAAGCATAATTCTTATGATAATGAGTTGGGGACATAGAAGAAGGCAGGCCAGGCAAGGCAGAGGCCATAAACTGTGGCAAGTATTCCTGATGGCATTGCTTCACAACTCAAACTGCTCCTGCTACCTCAGGCGTCTCTTATTTCCTAGAAACAGAGGGGGCTGCCTTATTACTGAATCTGCTTATTGGTTCCTCTGCACGGATGGGCAACAGCTCGGTAGGATTTCAGGCAGGATTCTGAAAGTGAAGCAGATGGTCATAGAATGGCAAAGTTGGAAGGGACCCTCGGGGTCATCAAGTCCAACCCCCTGCAATGCAGGAATCTCAGCTAAAGCATCCATGACAGATGGCCATCCATCTTCTGCTTTAAAACTTCCAAGGAAGGAAAGACCACAACCTTCCAAGGGAGTCCATTCCGCTGTCAAACAGCTCTTACTGTGAGAAAGTTTTTCCTGATATTTAGTCAGAATCTCCTTTCTTCTAACTTGAATCCACTGATTCGAGTCCTACCTTCCAGAGCAGGAGAAAACAAGCTTGTTCCCTCTTCTATGTGACAGCTCTTGAGATATGTTATGTACTGAGCTGAATAGGATCCAAAAGGCAGCAGTGTGATTGGTTCTAGAACAATAGGATTCAGAATGCAGCAGTCTGACTGGTCCTAGAACAATAGGGTCCAGAATGCAGCAGTCTGATTGGTCCACAGGAGCCACCCAATCCAGCTCCAGGTGGAAGTGAATCCGCAACCTAATTGGCCTACAGGTGAATCCTGGAATTAGCCAATCACGTGGGGCCCTGTGTGTAAATAATGTCTATAAAGCAGACATTCTGGGGGAACTTCCATTCCTCCTCACCACTATGAGCTGAGTAAACAGCATGAAATTCACTCTCGACTCTGAGTATATTTCAAGATATTTGAAGATGGCTATCATATCTCCTCTCACTCTCCTCTTTTCCAGGCTAAACATACCCAGCTCCTTCAACCATTCCTCATAAGGCTTGGTTTGCAGACCCTCGATCATCTTCGTTGCCTTCCACTGCCCACGTTCCAGCTTGTCAACATCCTTCTTAAATTGTGCTGCCCAGAATTGGACACAGTATTCCAGGTATGGTCTGACCAAGGCAGTCCACTAAATAGTTCTCAGCGTATTCGTACTTGCAAGCCCTTCCACATGGACTATTGCAGCCAAATAAATGTGAGACTACGCCTGCACGAAGCCAACCTCTCCTCCGCTCTTTTCACGCCACTCCTGCTTCTCAGAAGGAGAGTTTGCCGCAGCAGGAAGGGGAGACACCGTGACTCTTCACCAGCCTGAGTCAGCTCTGCTTCTTGGTCTCCTCTGCTTCATCTTCTGCCTCTGATTCTGGACTTCTCTCTGCCACAAACTCTCCCAGCTCACTAAGCCCTGTTAGCTCTCCCGTTTCCGACACCTACTCCTCCCAGTCTTCTCCCTCTTCTATGGGGGTTCCCTACCTGGTTCCTCCCATCATTCGTCTGCTTCTAGCCAGTCCACGACACCTGCCGTGTTTGTGTGTGCATCACAGGAGCACTGCAGGAATTGCTGTACAGTCATCCCTCGGGTTGAAGTAGCTTGGGGTTAAGCATTTTCGGGCTGCGCTCCGCGGCCACCTGGAAGTAATGGAGCGCTGCGGATATCTGCCCGAAGCGTGGGGCGCTCTGCTTCGGTGCGCCCCACGCTCCGGGCAGCAGGCTGCTATCTGCAGCCTAGGGAGCCCTGCAGGAACTCCCACGGGCTCCCCAGGCTTGCTGATAGCTTCCTGAAGCCTGGAGAGCGAGAGGGCTCAGTGTGTACCAACCCCTCTCGCTCTCCACACTTCAGCGAAAGCCTGCATTCGCCCCATAGGACGCACACAGATTTCCCCTTCATTTTTGGAGGGGAAAAAGTGCATCCTATAGGGCGAAAAATACGGTAATTTACAGGCATGTGCGTTCCTTAGCTGGGGTTGGCCAGGACACCTGGTAATGCTACGCTGCACTAGAAACTCCCTGCATGCTGAAAACTAACATTACAGGAAAACGTTACAGGAAAAGGGCAAGGCTGGGCTAAAAGTTTTAATTGCACCATTCCTGGAGCCTGGTTTTAGCAATAGATCTTCAGGATTACGCTGTGCAAGTCAGTATTTCACAGCTTATTCTTACTTGCAAGTTGGCCATGAGAATAAAAAAAGAGAGACAGCGAAAATTGCCGTCGGCTCCTGGAAAACAAATTTGAAGTAAAAAATGAAAAGTGGCGTTTGAAAGCTTGCACTGTGAGGTCTGCAGCAAGGTCTACAGCTCCCTGCAGATTCCGTTGGGTGTTTTGCAACTTTATCTGCCACAATCAGGATGCACGAGGCAGAAATTCTGTCTAGTTTGCATATTTTAATCTTTTATTATCTGCAGCAGGATTTGGAAATGTTATCACTGCTAATCTTCAATCACAATTAAAGCAAAATGGACTTTGCAGAACCAATCCTGCTATCGGAGATGGTGGGGAGATGAACCGAGAGGAGGAGTCGAGGCAGGAAATGAATTGCTTTTTTAGATGTGATGAACAAGATTGTGCTGGACTGCAGAGAAGTGACCCTCCATTTTCTGCTCTAATATAGCTTGCAATAGAATCATAAAAGTGCAGCTTTGGGAGGTACCCCGAGAATCACGTAGTGCAACCCCCTGCAATGCAGGATTCTCAACTTAAAAATATACCGTATTTTTCGTTCTATAAGACGCACCAGACCATAAGATGCACCTAGTTTTTGGAGGAGGAAAACAAGGAAAAAAATATATTCTGAATCCCAGAAACCAAAACAGCAAGAGGGATCGCTGCACAGTGATCCCTCTCGCTGTTCTGACTTCTGGGATAGCTGCAAGAAGCCTCTTCAGGGTAGCGGGTTGAAGGCTCCCCCTGCCCTGATGAGGCTTCGTGCGGTTAAGCCAGAAGTTAGAACAACAAGAGGGAGTGCTGCGCAGCGATCCCTCTCGCTGTTCTAGCTTCTGGGAGTGCTGCGCAGCCTGCATTCGCTCCATAAGACGCACACACATTTCCCCTTCCTTTTTAAGAGGGAAAAAGTGAGTCTTATAGAGCAAAAAATACAGTAATTGGGGGGGGGGGAGTCTCTGCCAAAACTTGAAAGGGAAAACCCAGAAGCTGGTTGCTATAAAGAGAGGTCCACAGACAGAGAAAGAAAGGAATGTAGCTTCATCCTAAGGGTGTGGCATGACCAATACCTCCTAAAACAGTGTTTCCCAAACTTGGGTCTCCAGCTGTTTTTGGAATGCAACTCACATCATCTGGAGCTAGCAGGACCAGTGGTCAGAGTTGATGGGAAGTGTAGTCCAAATACAACTGGGGAAGCATTGTCCTAAAACATGGGTAGGCAAACTAAGGTCCAGGGGCCGGATCTGGCCCAATCACCTTCTAAATCCGGCCCGCAGACAGTCGGGGAATCAGCGTGTTTTTACATGATTGAAATGTGTGCTTTTATTTCAAATGCATCTCTGGGTTATTTGTGGGGCCTGCCTGGTGTTTTTACATGAGAATTGTCATAGAATTTACATGGAATTGTCAGGCATCCCTAGTCGCAAGCAAGCACTTTTTGTGATATTGCACAACATCTCTACCAATCACAAGGCTTGTCTGTGAAGGCATTAGCCTCAGCTTTCTGTTTCCCAGCTTTGTGGAGCTTGAGCCAACACGTGATAGCCTTAACTCTGGATTTTAAACCACCAAATATCACTGAATATTCCTTGCATTCCAGGGGAGATGATCAAGAGCTTTTTCATCTCTCCACTGCCTGCCTGGGGGCACAGACCTAGTTATAAAGAGGAAGAAGTAAAGAATGTACAGACATTAAAAGATGAGAACAGTGAATACTGGCCTCGGTCCAGTATATCTGAAGGAGCGTCTCCACCCCCATCATTCAACTAAGGTTCAGCACCGAGGGCCTTATGGCCCTTCCCTCACTGTGAGAAGCCAAGGTACAGGGAACCAGGCAGAGGTTCCACCCTGTGGAACGCCCTCCCACCAGATGTCAAAGAGAACAACAACTACCAGACTTTTAGAAGACATCTGAAGGCAGCCCTGTTTAATGTATTATGGTATTTTAATATTTTGTTGGAAGCCGCCCAGAGTGGCTGGGGAAGCCCAGCCAGATGGGCAGGGTATAAATAAATAAATAAATAAATAAATAATAATAATAATAATAATAATAATAATAATAATAAATACTTGTTCATCTACAGTGCAATCCAATATGAGTCCTATTGAATTCAGTGGGCCTTACATCCAGCTAAGTGGGTACAGTGGTACCTCAGGTTACATACGTTTCAGGTTACACATTCCGCTAACCCAGAAATAGTGCTTCAGGTTAAGAACTTTGCTTCAGGATGAGAACAGAAATCATGCTCCGTCGGCGCGGCAGCAGCAGGAGGCCCCATTAGCTAAAGTGGTGCTTCAAGTTAAGAACAGTTTCAGGTAAAGAACAGACCTCCGGAACGAATTAAGTACTGTACTTAACCTGAGGTACCACTGTATAGGATTGCAGCAATTGTACTATTGTTAATCTCTGCCAGGGCCGTCTTAAGCATATCCGGCGCCGTAGTGCAAAGTTCCCTCTGGCACCCCACCCCTGTTTCCCAGTTGTCGAGCTTTTCCCAAGCCTCTATGGGGGCTTGGGAAGAAAGCTGCACGTCTGCCAGCCATATAGTGGGTGGGGCGCAGCTTCCATCCTAAGCCTTTGCAGGGATCGCTCTCCTCCCGCGGAGCCTTGGGAGGCACGTTGCACACCCGCCCGCCATATGGTTGACGGGGTGCAGCTGTTGGGCATGCAGGAGGGAAAGGGGAGGCCTTTGGCAAAGCCACACAGCTCCCCCACTCGCTGGGGCCCCCTTGAGTGGCCAGCGCCCTGGTGCAACTCACCAGTAAACCCAATGGGAAAGACGGCTCTGATCTCTGCAATGTATGATAAAAGGTGGGTGGGAATGTTTTAATTCACCAAGGCAGCAAACCAACCAACCTTAGGCTACTCTGTCTCTCCTGCCTTGCTTTTCCCAGATTCTCCCATGCACAAAAAGTTTCTTTTTAATCAGCTATCTGACTTCCCCAAAAACATTTCTTGGCAGACCATAAGTTTCGCAGGCAATGCCAAATAAATGGGTCAAAATTTCTGGGAGCGCCTTGTAACACCTTGAGCAAAACCTGTAGATCGTGACTGGCGTGAATCAATCCAGTGTGAGGAGGAGAGGGGCAGCCAAATCAAACATTTATCCCAACAGAATTTTGCAACACTTTTGGACGCTAGGAAGGAAGCCCTTAATTTATTTTGCAAACACAGCCAAGCAAATACTCAATGCACAAAACCGATCCTCTGTTTGTGGGTCCATGGCCAGTCCAGCCATCAAAGCAAACCCAAGGAACCAACATTCTAGGAGATCTTGCCTCAGCTGTGCTCAGAAAGAGAGGTGCTGCCTGAAGTTTTGGAAGATGCACAAATTGGACATAGAAACTGTTCAGGCTCCCTGCATGCAAGCAGAGTATTTTGTAAGTAGTTAAAGTATTTTAATATTCTGTTGGAAGCTGCCCAGAGTGGCTGGGGAAACCTAGCCAGATGGGCGGGGTATAAATAATAAATTATTATTATAATATTATTATTATAAAGAATTCTTAAAGTATGGAGTGTTAGGATAGGGGTAGTACCTCTTGTGGGGGGCACCTCATGGTCTTTTTTGGGTAGTTTATCCACCTTTGGACCCCATCCTGCACTCAACACTAACCAGTGGTTTCTAGAAGCTGCCAGTATAATAATAATAATAATAATAATAATAATAATAATAATAATAATAATAATAATCTGTTTATATCCCGGCCATCTGGCTGGGTTGCCCAAGCCACTCTGGGCGGCTTCCGAGACATAAAAACATAATAAAACATCAAACATTAATAGTAACAAACTGATCCAATATAAAAGTCACAATAACTTTTAAAATAAATAACTTATATCAGACAAAGCGACATTCCACAATCCATCAGAATCTGATAGTAAACAGTAAAATTAAACATCAGCAAATAATAATTAAACAATTCATGAGGACTAGGGACTACTGTTAGCACCAGTGACACATCTTATGGCTTTTTCTCAACCACAGTAAAGAAATACCAATCTATAATCAATAAAAGTAACAGCAAATTGCAATGCATACTATAACCACAAAACATACAAAACCATGTAAAAGGGTCAAATTGCGAAACAAAGAAGCACAGCTTAAAAAACAATTTTAAAATATATATATCCCTGAACTCCTCTCTTCCCAGCTGCTGTTCTCAAAGTCATAGTTTGGGAAAGGCTAGGTGGGGCAAGGAGGGATGTGGGTGGCGCTGTGGTCTAAACCACAGAGCCTAGGACTTGCTGGTCAGAAGGTCAGTGGTTCGAATCCCCGTGACGCAATGAGCTCCCATTGCTCGGTCCCTGCTCCTGCCAACCTAGCAGTTTGAAAGCACATCAAAGTGCTAGTAGATAAATAGGTACCGCTCTGGCAGGAAGGTAAACGGCGTTTCCGTGCGCTGCTCTGGTTCGCCAGAAGCAGCTTAGTCATGCTGGCCACGTGACCCAGAAGCTGTACTCTGGTTCCCTCGGCCAATAAAGCGAGATGAGCGCCACAGCCCCAGAGTCGGCCACGACTGGACTTAATGGTCAGGGGTCCTTTTACCTTTACCTAGGTGGGGCAAGGCAGGTGGTAACGCCATTGCCTGATGAGGAACAGAAAGTCTCTCTCCAGCAGCCACATCCCTGGAATGGCTTTGACTGGCTGGCTAAACCAGGTGAGGATGGCCGATGCAGGGGCGGAGGAAGGGGTGTGTGGTGGGAGCGGGCCGCCCTGGGTGACACTGAGGGGGGTGACATGGCTGTTGTGTGTCACATGCCTGAGCCACGCATCTCACCTGGGAGTGACGTGGCAGCTTGGGCGCCTGCAGGCTCCACGTTGCCCCAAATGGTCCACCCACCACCTCCCCCTCAGCTGTGGGGCGGCTGAGAGGGAGGAGGTAGGCAGAATCTTCGGATGCCCCAGGGAACGTCCTGCCCCGGCTGGCCCCACCCCTGGGCTCAGGGCACACACACCTCTCCAGGCACCTGACTGGCTTGCTCTGCCGCTCAGCCGATGGGTCTCAAGCCATCAGTGACTTAGAGGCTTCCTCTGAATGTGAAGACAGGCTCTGGTGGACAGAATCTATGAGACTGAGAGAGAGTCCAGTGGTCAAGAAGGTGGTCTCTGCACATGCTGTAGAGCAGCGGTTCTCAACCTGTGGGTCCCCAGATGTTGTTGGACTACAACTCCCATCACCCTTGAGCTCTGGCCTTGCTAGCTAGGGGTAATGGGAGTTGTAGTTCAACAACATCTGGGGACCTACAGGTTGAGAACCGCTGCTGTAGAGGGAAGTGAAGGGCAGATGGGTAGCCCATCTAGGAAAATTCTGATCCTAAACCTCTGCTGTAGGGGATGTTTGCGAGAAGAAGAGGCTAAGGAGCCAACCCTACACAAATCCACAACAGAGTCCCTAAGACGGTTGTGTGGCACCTTGTACACCTCCTTCCGTCCATTCCTGCAGCCAAGCTGGTGCCAAACCTATTGCTCTGCTTTCCTTTGGACCACATCAGTGAGGCTATGAGAGTTGGGGGCTTATCACCTGGGCACCCCAGGACCTCCATACATCCTTGCCCAGGCTTGTGCCCCAGAGAGGCCATTTGGGTCCTGCTAATGCAGCGGTTACCATAAAGAAGGCTGATCACCGAAGAATTGATGCTTTTGAATTCTGGTGCTGGAGGAGACTCTTGAGAGTCCCATGGACTGCAAGAAGATCAAACCTATCCATTCTGAAAGAAATCAGCCCTGAGTGCTCACTGGAAGGACAGATCCTGAAGCTGAGGCTCCAAGACTTTGGCCACCTCATGAGGAGAGATGACTCCTTGGAAAAGACCCTGATGTTGGGAAAGATGGAGGGCAGAAGGAGAAGGGGACGACAGAGAACGAGATGGTTGGACAGTGTTCTCGAAGCTACCAGCATGAGTTTGAGCAAACTGCGGGAGGCAGTGGAAGACAGGAGTGCCTGGTGTGCTCTGGTCCATGGGGTCACGAAGAGTCGGACACGACTAAACAACTAAACAACAACAACAATGCAGCGGTTTGACTTCACCCCTGGAGGTGCATTCCATTGTGTCTTGAAACAGACAGATGACAACAACAACAAGAGTTCTTAATTCAGGAAAGTACAGTCATACCTTGTGTTACGTTTGCTTCATGATACGTTTTTTCAGGTTGCATCCTGCGGCGACCCTGAAGTATTGGAAAGGGTTATTTCCGGGTTTCGCCGCTCGCGCATGTGCAGACGTGCAAAATGATATTGCGTGCATGCGCAGAAGTGGCGAATTGCAAGTGTGTGCAGGCGCGCTGCTGCGGGTTGCGTTCTGCTCATGTTGCGAACGGGGCTCCAGAACGGATCCCATTCACAACCAGAGGTACCACTGTAATGGCAAAGGCTCTGTTGATGTAGAGCTCAGGACTCAAGACTCAGGAGTTGAGGATCAGTGCAAGAAGTACAGAACTGGACAGATGCCTCAATAGGGGGTCTACTCTGAGCAGGACTAGCGCCAGGTACAACCCAAAGCATAAGGTCTGGGAGGTGGGACAATGAATCTGTCTCTTACAGACACCAAAAAGATGACCCACCCCTGAGATCTTCCCAGGTGAAGGAGTTTTACAGAAGGGGCAACACAGCTGCCCTGAGAGTGAGACCATTAGTGTATCAAACCTTTCCCCTTAATTTTACAATTGCAGCTATCTAAGCATTGCAGCAATCAAGCTATTGTTTGTGAAGCGTCTAGGAAGATATTTTGGCAGTAAACTCAGATGTCTCCAACTGGCGGCAGAACACAGGAGTATCCTGGCAGGAAACGCCATGCCATTAATGACAATGGCCAATTCTTCCGAAGTCCTTGAAACAATTGACAGCCCCCCCTACATTTTACACAAAGGGGAAGTTAAACTAAAACATGTGGATTGTGGAATACCCATATATGAGCAACAGTTTTATACTCTTGACACTCTCCTGCATCGACTATTTTTTTTTAGCACCAAGCATAGCACAGGCCTCTAGCCGGCAGCTACAAGCACAAAGGAACCTCACAAATGGATGCTCAATTTCTTCTTCATTCTCAGCACCCTGCGCTCAGAGATTGAACATACTGGCAATAAGCTCAAAGACATAAACTGCAACATTACTTGTGATGGCCTGGGAATCCGATTCAGAGGCTGAACCTGAGGAATCCCAGCCTGCACAGGAGTCCCCGCCTCCAGGGCTGGCTGAACTGGGGCAGGGGCTTGAACCTGAAGGGTCCTCACCTGTGCCAGATCCTCAGGAGCAGACACCAGCTGAATCCGCTCTGACTCCGGAGGTGATTGAGGATCCATTGCCTCCTCTCCCAGCCCTGTCATGGGAAGGTGAGGTTGCCTCTGCGTCCAGTAACTCTCCAGCCTCTCCGGAGCTGCAGAGGCTCAGGGCAGAGAGGCGGAGGGAACTAAGTTCCCGCAGGAGGAGTGCCAGGAGAGGCGAGTCACCTGTGGGCCGGGACCGCCCTATGCCTCAGAGGAGATAAAGGCCAGTCAGCCCAGTCCCAGGTTGTGGGAGCAACATCGTTGGTAACCTGTTCCTGCCGGCACCCTGACCTGCTCTCCTGAGTTCCTGACCACACCCGACTCCTCGCTTTGGACCCTGACAGACAGCCTCCTTACCTAGGACCAGACTTAGACCACGCCGCATGGTAAACCGCCCCCCCCCCCGGAACCAGCACATTACTGGAGTAATGCATATCACTGCATCTCAGCATAAATTGGGGTGACAGACCATTTTTGTCAGGAGCTGGAGTCGGGAGCAAGTTGGAAATAAATCACACGGCGTCAGCAAAGTTAACTCATTATACAGGAGGCCAGGCCTAGTGAGCACTGCAACTCATCCTGGTAAATCTTGCCTCTATGAGGTACCTGTCTTCCTAATTTTCTCTAAGACTCTTTCTCCCCCGCATCCTTCCCAAGTAATTTGAGACTATGTCGCCATGCCTGTCTTTGTTCCTCCCTCTTCACACCTCTTCTGGTTCTGGGAGACTGGAGGGAGAGGAGCCGGCCACAGCAGGAGGGGGAGACTCCCTGGCTTCTTCAGTAGCCTGCCTCTTCTCTGTCTCTTGGCTCCCTTCCTCTCCAGTCTCCGCTTCTGCCTTTGAGTCTCTACTGCCCTCTGCCAGAAACTCTTCCTGCTCACCAAGCCCTGCTACCTCTTCAGCTTTCAACACAACCTCCTCCCAGCCTTCTCCCTCTGACCATGTGATGGCCTGGGATTCCGATTCAGAGGCTGAACCAGAGGAATCCCGGCCTGCTCAGGAGTCCCCGCCTCCAGGGCCGGCTGAACTGGGGCAAGGCCTAGATTCTGAGGAGCCTGCACCTGTGTCAGATCCTCAGGAGCAGGCACCAGGTGAAACCATTCTGGCCCCAGAGGTGCTTGAGGACTCAGTGTCTACAGGTGAGCCTCCTCTGGGGCCCAGTAACCCTTCGGCCTCTCCTGAACTGCAGAGGCTTAGGGCAGAGAGGCGAAGGGAACTGGTTGCTCCCAGGAGGAGTGCTCGCCTCAAGGCCAGAGGAGGCGGGGCTCCTGGGGGCCGGGACCGCCCCTGGCCTTAGAAGAAGATAAAGGTCAGTCAGCCCGGTCCCAGGATGCGGGAGCAACGTTGTTGTTGGCTTCAGATCTTCCAGTGTTCCTGTTCCCTGCCCGGCCTCCTGCTCCTGACCTTCCAGCGTTCCTGTTCCCTGCCCGGCCTCCTGCTTCTGACCTTCCAGCGTTCCTGTTCCCGCCCGGCTCCCAGTTTCGGACCTCGCCTCTCATCTTGTGAACTCTGACTACGAACACGGTACCTTCCCCCCGGGACCAGCACGGACCACTCTGTTAGGATAAAGTTCCGTTCCACCTTAAAAGGAGCAGGCATGGCTGTTGTGTGTCACATGCCTGTTTACTTCTAGCACAGGCTTGCTGGGAACTTCTGTTTATATATTGCTTTTGTTTTTCCTGCTGTTTGCTGGACATGAAGGGAAGCAGACATGTTTTTTCCTTTGTTCCTCAACTATGCTGAATAAAAGGTAAAGGGGTAAAGGGACCCCTGACCATTAGGTCCAGTCGTGGCCGACATTGGGGTTGCGGCGCTCATCTCACTTTACTGGCCGAGGGAGCCGGAGTACAGCTTCTGGGTCATGTGGCCAGCATGACTAAGCCGCTTCTGGCAAACCAGAGCAGCGCACAGAAACGCCGTTTACCTTCCCGCCGGAGCGGTACCTATTTATCTACTTGCACTTTGACGTGCTTTTGAACAGCTAGGTTGGCTGGAGCAGGGACCAAGCAACGGGAGCTCACCCCGTCGCGGGGATTCGAAACGCCGACCTTCTAATTGGCAAGTCCTAGGCTCTGTGATTTAACCCACAGCGCCAATGCTTAAACATGTCTCTGTCCACCACTTCCGTTGTGAGAAGATTTATTCACTCTGCTGATAAAGGTAAAGGTAAAGGTACCCCTGCCCGTACAGGCCAGTCTTGCCAGACTCTAGGGTTGTGCTCTCATCTCACTCTATAGGCCGGGAGCCAGCGCTGTCCGCAGACACTTCTGGGTCACGTGGCCAGCGTGACAAGCTGCATCTGGCGAGCCAGCGCACACGGAACGCTGTTTACCTTCCCGCTGGTAAGCGGTCCCTATTTATCTACTTGCACCCGGAGGTGCTTTCGAACTGCTAGGTTGGCAGGCGCTGGGACCGAATGACGGGAGCGCACCCCGCCGCGGGGATTCAAACCGCCAACCATGCGATCGGTAAGTCCTAGGCGTTGAGGTTTTACCCACAGCGCCACCCGCGTCCCTACCACTCTGCTGATAGAGCGTGCCAAATCTCTAAAGGTATCTGAGGCTCGTATCACTGTTTGATGCTGTTCCAAGGGAGACTGGTGATCGCCCGGCTGCCGGCCGGTGGCTGGAGCCAGCTGGGGTCTCCCTGGCAGTATCCCAACACACTCATCCTCGTCCCACTACCAACCCCCTGGCTCTGAGCCTTCCTCCCTTGGGCTTTCCCCAGCTGGTGCCACCCACCACTCCCCTGCCTTCATCCAGTCCAAGAAATCTTTGGCCCGCAGGCTGCATTCCTTTTGGGCTAATCTTTGTGAGTAAGGATGCCCCCTGTGAGCAGGGGCAATTCGAAATGTGGGGTGGGCAGGACCAATGCAAAAAGGTGGTAAGGCCCACTTAGGAGAAGGGCTGTAGCTCAGTAAAGCTTTGCATGCAGAAAGTCCCACGTTTGATTGCTGACATCTCTGGATAGGGCTGGGAGACACGCCCTGTCTGGAAGCTTGGAAAGCTGCTGCCAGTCTGTGTGGGCAGTACTGAGGTAAAGGTAAAGGTAAAGGGACCCCTGACCATTAGGTCCGGTCGTGACCAACTCTGGGGTTACGGTGCTCATCTCGCTTTATTGGCCGAGGGAGCCGGTGTATAGCTTCCGGGTCATGTGGCCAGCATGACTAAGCCACTTCTGGCGAACCAGAGCAGTGCACGGAAACACTGTTTACCTTCCCGCCAGAGTGATACCTATTTATCTACTTGCACTTCATGCTTTTGAACTGCTAGGTTGGCAGGAGCAGGGACCGAGCAATGGGAGCTCACCCTGTCGCGGGGATTCGAAACGCCGACCTTCTGATCGGCAAGTCCTAGGCTTGGTGGTTTAACCCACAGCTCCACCTGCATCCCAGTCTGTGTGGGCAATATTGAGGTAGGCAGACCATTTATTTGTTTATTTGGTCAGACTTGGCACAAGACTGCTTCCTGAGTTCCCATGTCACACTCTCTTCCTGTCATACACTCCCCACCCATACCTTCCAACATTTCTCCAATAAAAATAGGGACTCCCTATTCCATTATTATTATTATTATTATTATTATTTCACCCCACCCATCTAACAGGGTTGCACCAGCCACTCTGGGCATCTTCCAACATATATAAAAACAAAATAAACATTCAAAAGTCTTCCCTGTACAGGGTTGCCTTCAGATGTCTTCTAAAATCTAAACAAACCGTGAAAAGGACTCTGTGAATTGAAAGTGGAGAAAACAAATGTGCCTTTCACTGTTTATCTGTTTTGTAACACACACACACCACACACACACACACACACACACACACACACACACACACTCCTGAATAAAAACTAATTGAAAAGCACAATAAATTCCATGTGCTCTGAGGTTCATTTGATGGTCCTTTTTATCCATTGTTGTTATTTTTTTAATTGTATATATTGCTTGTTTTATGTTGCTATGGCCGTTGGCTAATGCAAATAAAGTTTATCTATTTATCTTGAAAGCCAGCGTGGTGTTTCTGACAAGGACCAGGGAGGTCAGGAGACTGCGGAGACTACTTTTTGTCGTCAAAAAAGTGATGGGCGGCTCTGTCCCCTTATCGCCATATGGCATGACTGCCATACATCCGGAATTTCCCAGACATAGGATTCGGCTGTCGGAAACAGTACCTGGGAGTCTGACACAACTTTGCAACCCCCCCAATGGCAACCCTACCATATGACCCACTCCTCCGTTTCCCATTGATTGGGCAAATGATGCCATGGGGCTGGCATCATCCAGCATTAATCACATTCAGAGTACTTAATCATGCTTAAGTAATTAAGTTCATTAATATGATTGGGTCTCCTCTGAGTAGAAGGAAATGAGATATCGCACTCTATTTTGAAACGCTTTCTCATATCAAGCTCTTTATGAAGGTAACCGTATATGGATGAGGCATGGACTATTGGCTGCCTGTGATGGCTTTATGCTGTTTAGGAGGGAAGGAAGTAATAAAAGTGAAGCATTACTCGATTTATTCACTATTGGTGAGGCCACCTTGGAAAGAATGGCAGGTGCATGAATGCAATTGGCTTTTAATATTTTTTGGAAATGTTAAGGTTTCGTCGCCTTAAATTTTTGTACATTTTGCTTTTTGTGCCTGAAGTTTGCAGGTTGTGTGTGTGTGTGTGTGTGTGTGTGTGATCTGTCTTGGCTTTTTTGGCCACAAGGCAGCATGTAATTTAACAATAAATGGGCATCTATGCATATACATTTGGCACCAGCTTGGCTGCAGGAGTTGCTGGGAGGAGGCATAAAAGATGCCATCCAACCATCTTTGGTACTCCACTTCCGATTTGTGTAGGGTTTGGTCCTTTGGCTTTTCTTTTCCTGAAGATGCTCCACTGCCCAGGTTCGCACCCCAGAAAGCAAAAAAAAAAAAAAAAAAAAAAAAAAAGGCAGCAGTTATGAGTTGCTGGTCTCCACAGCCACAGCAGACGCTGTGATTCTCCAGTGGTTTGTCTTCACCTCCAGAGGCACGCTCCATTGTCTCTCAAGACAGATGGATGCCAGCAACAAGGTATACATATAAATATGTATATTTTGGAATCTCGCAGATTTGTACGGCCACATAGTTATAACTCTGAACACCACACCTTTCTGTGTTCTCCATTTCCTCTGAGACCAAGTTATTACATTTAAACAAGTGATATTAGATCTCTCTGTTTAGAAAGAGAAATATTTTGGCTGCTTTAATAAGTTGCTTGGTAAAAATGTGTGGTTCAGACTTTCACTGGAACAGATCTTCTGGATTCCTTTAGCGTTAGTTCTTGTAAAAAAAACAACCCAAAAAACCTGTATTATTATTATGATTATTCTCAGCAAAAATGTTTCCACATAAACCAGTTAAAACTTGAAGGTAACATTTGACTTGACGGCATTTTTAAGAATCTGCCGTCAATGAAATTGACTTACATTTGAGCCAGTTCCTTCTGGCTTTCCTTTGGTTTCATTCAAATGCCACCCGCTCATAAATACTATTCTTCTTGCTTTGGGGGCTAAATGCATCCGCAGAACCTCCAATATGTTTCAGAAGACCTAATCGGATCCATTCCTCTCTGGAAAAGTCTGCCCACTCACAGACCACCTGTGCAGTTAAGTTAAAGGTAAAGGGACCCCTGACCATTAGGTCCAGTCGTGGCCGACTCTGGGGTTGCGGCGCTCATCTTGCTTTATTGGTCAAGGGAGCTGGCGTACAGCTTCCGGGTCATGTGGCCAGCATGACTAAGCTGCTTCTGGTGAACCAGAGCAGCGCACGGAAACACCGTTTACCTTCCCACCAGAGTGGTACCTATTTATCTACTTGCACTTTGACGTGTTTTCGAACTGCTAGGTTGGCAGGAGCAGGGACCGAGCAACAGGAGCTCACCCCATCATGGGGATTCGAACCGCCAACCTTCTGATTGGCAAGCCCTAGGCTCTGTGGTTTAACCCACAGTGCCACCCACGTCCACCTGTGTATTAAAACACAGTAAATACCAACAAACCGAAGAGCATTAAGACAATTCTCCCAAGCATCGCTCTCTCTCGGTTGACACCTCAAGCAGAAAACTCACCTTTCTGATGCCATCCCTTGTGAGGCAGGAAAACATGTCCCTGTTGTTCCTCCTCCAGACTCATTTCTGGGGCGGGCAGACAGGGAGCACAACTTCCTTGCAAAATGACGGCTCTCCTGTTTCCTTGGAGAAGGCCTTAACCATTCAGCTTCTTTCAAACGCCTTAACATTACAGAGCAGAAAGGTCAAACATCCATAGGAGAGGAAATCAATGCATGGGAGCATCAGAGCCCTTTCTCAGAGGCAGTTTTTTCACCTGATACTTATCCCTGCAAGATTTAATTATTTGCAAAATGCCAAAAGGTGGGGCGGGGGGCGGGAAAGGTTTGCTATGGAAGTTGTGTCTGTTTCTGTACCCAGTCGTGGTTTTTGAGTTGCATTCCTTTTTTATTTCTATGTTAATAAGCTTAGTGGGCATCCTGAGTCCCAGCAGAACCATCACGGGTGATTATTGCCTCTGCCGCTGTCGAACGCTCAAAATATGTGCCACTTCCATAAACATCATTGCCACTTGGAAATTAAATACCACCCTGAAAGGCCACAGGCTGGAACAGGATGTTAATCTAGTTTATCTCAGCATCTCATTTAACTGGGCACTGACCTTCTATAATTACTTGCTCGGAGAAGCAGCAAAGGTGAAGACACATAATAACTTACAGGTCAAATTAGATGGCTCATCCATGGATACAAAGGCTCAAGGAATGCTGCCGTCCAATCTTCAGCAAAGATGAGTGCTTCTGTTTGGGCTCAGACGCCTCTTGTTTTGAAATATGGCAACCCTACCCTATATTTCAAGGGACGCAGGTGGCGCTGTGGGTTAAACCAGAGTCTAGGACTTGCCGATCAGAAGGTCGGCGGTTCAAATCCCCGTGACGGGGTGAGCTCAGAAGCGGCTTAGTCATGACCCGGAAGCTGTACACTGGCTCCCTCGGTCAATAAAGCAAGATGAACTCCGCAACCCCAGAGTCGGCCACGACTGGACCTAATGGTCAGGGGTCCCTTTATCTTTACCTTTACCCTATATTCCAGAGACAGTCCTGGATTTAGAGAAGCCGTTCCGGTTTCTGATTTGATCCAAGCATGTCCCACTTTTCCTTAGGATGTCCCTATTTTCACCGGACAGTTGTTGGATGGTATGAAGTTATATGACCACTGAGCCAAGGAGATAAGTAACTATACAACTTTTTGTGAGAGACACTTTTGTCAGAGACATTTGCACTTGGGAGGAAAAGAGGGGGGGGGAGATGGGGGGTTATGGTTCTTTCGTTCTGTGGCCTAGTGTTGTCGTTGGGGTATGTGTCAGCCTGGTCAGGGTTGCCATATTTCAAGAAGTAAAAATCCGGACAGAAGAAGTTGTTGAACTTTTTTGGGCAAGAATTGTTGAGGATTTTTTTTTTATTTGTATGCTATTGGGGTGGGCAGGTCGTTGTCCTTTTCTGTGATAAAGGGGAACCATACTGGGGTGAACACTTGCAATTGATGCAGAATGAGATTATCTTAGTGTATCTGAACCCTCAGTTATTCCTTTGTGGCTTAGGGCCCTCATATTTACAGGACCGCCTCTCCTGGTATGTCCCACAGAGAACCTTAAGGTTCATGAATAACCATAGTTTAGAGGTCCCAGGCCCTAAGGAAGTCAGACTATCCTCCACCAGGGCCAGGGCCTTCTCAGTGATGGCTCCAATCTGGTGGAATGTTCTGTCCCATGAGACCAGGGCCCTGCAGGATTTAACTTCCTTCCGCAAGGCCTGTAAGACAGAGCTATTCCACCTGGCTTTCAATTTGAACTTAGCCTGATCTTTTATTCCCCTTCCTTCCCTCCCCCTCCCCTTTTTATGAAGATTACCCGCTCTGGGATCCCACAGCTAATTCTCCCCTGCTCTCCTCACTGACCCAAATATGACTAATTTAGCCAGCTAGCCCTGGTGATCATCTACTGTTTATTGGATGGATTTCCCCCCTAAATTGATTTTTGAATTCTGAATTTATTGTTATTCATGTTTTATACTGTATTTTATGCTGTTTTTTGTTGCATCAATTAAGTGTTTTAAATTTGTTGTTAGCTGCCCTAAGCCTGGTTTTCTGAACTGGGAAGGGCTGGGTATAAATAAATTATTATTATTATTATTATTATTATTATTATTATTATTATTATTATCTGGCAAGCAGCGGTTCCTGGCATAAATTGCCTTCCCGAGCTGAAGACAATTTATCATAGACAGTAACAAGAAGCAAGTAGCTTCTCATTTGCGATAATTGTTTCAGACACCCAGCCATCAAGTGATAATTGCAGGTAGCATATAGGAAACCCATTACGTGAACACGGCCTATTACATCTATCGCTGCTAGTGGAGTCAAACAAATCTCTGCAGTCCTGGTCACACACACAGTGGCTCACATCCAAATCTTGCACATTGTGGCAACTGCATATGAGCACAACGTTGGGAACATCTAGAAACCGTCTAGAAGACTTCAGGGTAATTTCTACTCCATATATTTCCTTGGATGTATCTCTGCTGTATTGATTCCTGCGCACAGTGAAGTTTATAGCTGAAATTGGTATGCTTAACACAGCATCTACGTAGCTCCAGCTTTAATGTACCAGAACCATTTAGAAAGAATAACGGGATAAATTTAGCTTGGAAATATTGACTGCCCTGTAAGTGCATCCTGTTCTGCTTTGCTTCTGAATGTTTCATTATGTATTATTTGAGCATGCGGACTCTTCACGTCTAACAATTCCCACTGAATTATATGCACCCTTTTTTAAAAAAAGGAATTTCAATTAGCTAGTAAATATCTGATAGCTTGGATTTCATACATGTAAGTGTACATTTCTCTCTGCTCCTGATCATGTATACAGTTAGAATTGGAATAGTGTCCAGTTTTTAAGGTACGGGTTATTATTTGGTACATGCATTTCTAATCAAGGAAGACTTTGTTTAACCTGATATGAAAGGTGTGTGTGGCTGACTTCAGACTGAGCTACGTTAGTCAAAAACGCTTTGAATGCGTTATAAACATGCAACAGTAGATGGCGCCAGAAAGCAAACAAATTTTCTATGTGATTTTTACATAGGGTTTTTTTCCCTTTTGTTATGACGATTTAATTTCTGACTTATTTATAGCATTTCTCCCCTGTGTGTAGATCCACCTTTTCTGTTACTGTGATTTTCAACCTATATCTGGGAGGAATATATTTCCCTCTATTGTCTCTTGGCAAGGCATTCTAATGCCTTTTAGTAGGTAACACTAAACTGTGGTTTTTAGCATGGTTTTTAGCATTACAAGTCAGCATCAACCTCAGGCTTGCATCCACCCACCTCCCCTCTCTTCTGGTACTGTATAGCTGTAAAGAGGCAACTGGAAGCTTTCACGTTGACTTTTAGAAGAAGAAGAAGAAGAAGAAGAAGAAGAAGAAGAAGAGGAGTTTGGATTTGATATCCCGCCTTTCACTCCCTTTAAGGAGTCTCAAAGCGGCTAACATTCTCCTTTCCCTTCCTCCTCCACAACAAACTCTCTGTGAGGTGAGTGGGGCTGAGAGACTTCAGAGAAGTGTGACTAGCCCAAGGTCACCCAGCAGCTGCATGTGGAGGAGCAGGGAAGCGAACCCGGTTCCCCAGATTACGAGACTACCGCTCTTAACCACTACACCACACTGGCTCTTTTACATGACCCAGAGCTCCCTGTTATAAGTGAATTTGAGGGAACTGCTTTATGGGTTGTACAAATAAGCCAGAGCAAGCATCGTGATCCAACAACTCCTGTGCGAGAAATGGTTAGAGTGACTTTTTCTTAAGGGGTGGGGGGAGGTAGATAAAAGGCGACGTGGCAAAGGTTGTACAATTATTCATGACATGGATTTTATTTCTTACACTCAACATTCATAAATCACATTCACTTGTGAAATATGAATGTATTGATGTATATTGATGTGTCACCGATTACCTTTCTTTTTTCATATATTTTATTAAATTTTAATTTTGCAATATTTAAATACACCCTTCCTGCATTTTTCCAATTTTTTTTGGGCTCATATGAGCTAGTCGACTTCCCTCTCTCCTGCCTTATGGTTACATTAATTCTTTATTATGGTTTCCACATTCACACTTCTTCATATATATATATATATATATATATAATGTAAAAAGGTAGAATTGTCATTGTTATAAGTCTTCCTAAGTCAGTCCTGCTAGCATTGTTAAGTGTTTACAACTGTCCTTCAAATATTGTGTAAATTTACCCCAGTCTTTTTGGAAAGCTTGATCACACTGGTTTCGTATTTTTCCAGTCAGCTTAGCCAGCTCTGCATATTCCGTCATCTTCATCTGCCACTCTTCAATTGTTGGTACCAATTCCTGTTGCTTCCATTTTTGGGTTAATAAAGTCCTTAATTTCCTTCAGAATGGATAGGTTTGATCTTCTTGCAGTCCATGGGACTCTCAAGAGTCTCCTCCAGCACCATAATTCAAAAGCATCCATTCTTCGGCGATCAGCCTTCTCGATGGTCCAGCTCTCACTTCCATACATCACTACTGGGAAAACCATAGCTTGAACTATACAGACCTTTGTCAGCAAGGTGATGTCTCTGCTTTTTAGGATGCTGTTTAGGTTTGTCATTGCTTTTCTCCCAAGAAGCAGGTGTCTTTTAATTTCGTGACTGCTGTCACCATCTACAGTAATCATGGAGCCCAAGAAAGTAAAATCTCTCACTGCCTCCATGTCTTCCCCTTCTATTTGCCAGGAGGTGATGGGCCCAGTGGCCTCATAAAGGATTTGATTTAGATTGTATCTTACCCACATCACAGAAAAGGCGGTCTACAACAGAAATCTGAGTGTGTTGTTTATCTCCTGTTTGGCAGGTTACCTGATTGCATTATCTGGGTTTTGGCCACTCTTTTGTTATTATAACTACTTAATTCCTGAATCCAGGTCACAGGTCACAGGCTCATCCTATTCACACCTTAAATGTGCCTTTAAGGCAGTATTTGTGAGCACAGATACAATGGGGAGATTTCCCATTTCCTTCGACCTTGCAGAGAAATATTTGAGGTCATTTTGGAAGAGAGAAAATGGTTTCAGGACTTTTCTGTGGGTTTCAGACATATGGCTTACATATTCGTGCATGTGTTTGCTTGGTACATTTATGAACATCTAATACACACACACACACACACACACACACACACAAGTAAAGGTAAAGGAAGCCCTGACCATTAGGTCCAGTCGTGACCAACTCTGGGGTTGCAGCGCTCATCTCGCTTTATTGGCTGAGGGAGCCGGCGTACAGCTTTTGGGTCATGTGGCCAACATGACTAAGCCGCTTCTGATGAACCAGAGCAGCGCACGGAAGCATGGAAACGCCGTTTACCTTCCCATCGGAGTGGTACCTATTTATCTACTTGCACTTTGACGTGCTTTTGAACTGCTAGGTTGGCAGGAGCAGGGACTGAGCAACGGGAGCTCACCCCATTGCAGGGATTTGAACTGCTGACCTTCTGATCGGCAAGTCCTAGGCTCTGTGGTTTAACCCACAGCGCCACCCACGTCCCGTGTGTGTGTGTGTGTGTGTGTGTGTGTGTGTGTGTGTATGACCTTAAAATTCTTATAACATGGCATAAAAGCGAACTCTTCTGCCGTCTCTTCCTGGATGACTCAGAACTTTCAGGGGACATTATCTTGATCTAGATATGATCCTGAGAATTTGGGCTCGTGTCAGATAATTAGAAGTTATTAAGCTTAACCTGTATCTGGAAACTCTTATCTAGCCTGGCCCCTTTTATCTTTTATCTTCTTATTTTTTAAGATTATAGAGATTGCAGATTTTGGTTCCTCTTTTTTACACGACAGCAATATTTTCTATGTCTTTTCTTCCTCCTCACCTTCCATTTCCAAACAATTTGATACAGTCGACTTTTTGAGAGGTTACTTGATTCTACTTTTAATCATTATTGGTGCACCACAACCTATTTTTTGCACCTCACACTTCCAGTTGTGTCGTATGTGTGCATGTGCCCCCTCACACACATGTGCACATCTGCAAACACTACCCGCAAGTAGACTTGCAAATATTTGAAAGAGAAAGATTCAAAACAGAAAGCCCACAGGAAATGGAGGGCATGAAGGAAGTCTGTGATATGCAGAAGGCACAAGAGGTTCAAAATTAAACAGCATGTTGTGGAAAACTATACCTCTAGAATGTCTGTCTGTTGTGCAGCTGTGAAGGCTACAGGGGTGAAAGACTTAAATACTTTCTTTTTCCCCTTCTTGTATCTTTATTTAAGATTCAGCAAAAACAATAAATCAACAATAACTAACACATCAATTCGCTATTCGCTACGGCTGACCATCTTTAACAATACTTAACAAACTACGAAACATCACTTCGAATAAGTCAACTTTCCATATTTTTGACTTTATCTCTTTCTTAGCAGATAAGATAGAAAAGAAACCAAAGGGGAGAGAGGAAGAGAAGAAAAAGGGAAAGAAAGAAAAAGAGAGAAAAAGTGAGAAAAGAAGAAAATTAATAAAGAAAAAAGAGATTAATAAAGAAAATAATTAAAAAAAGAAAAATAAATACATTTAACTTCCGATTAGGCTCATTGTATTATTATTTCTATTGTTCTTTCACACACAGTTCCAAAATACCATATTGTTTTCTTTGTTTTTATCAAAAAACAAAAACATTGTGTTTCTTATTTTGCAAGAATCATTCTAGTTCTGCCAGGAGATTTTTATTATTACAATATTACAATACAGTGGTACCTCAGGTTTAGTATTTAATTCGTTTTGGACGTCTGTTCTTAACCTGAAACTGTTCTTAAGCTGAAGCACCACTTTAGCTAATAGGGCCTCCCGCTGCCGCTGCGCTGCTGGAGCACGATTTCTGTTCTCATCCTGAAGCAAAGTTCTTAACCTGAGGTACTATTTCTGTGTTAGCGGAGTCTGTAACCTGAAGCGTATGTAACCTGAAGTGTATGTAACCCGAGGTACCACTGTATTACAATATTACAATACTATTACAATATTACAATAGTTTCTCCGGTATTCTTTAAAGATTTTCTTTCTGTACTTTCTGTTTTGGATATCCACTGACTCTCCCGTCATCATAGCAGATATTCTGTCATTTGGACCTGCCACTCATTTATCGTAGGTGTTTTCACACTTCTCCAGTTTCTTACAATTAAGATCCTGGCTGCACAGTCTGAGATTTAACCCTGGCATCCTCCACCACAGCATCGCGAAAGGAATAAGCGAAATGGGAATCAGAACTGCCATTCACCATAAGGCAAAGGCTTTAGGAAATGCCGGGAACAGGAGCGCATCAGAGAACCTGGATTGGTTCCTATGCCTTCTTTCTTCATCTGAGTGGTCCATAATCTCTTTTCCTATGTTTGTGTTTGGCTGTGACCTTCCCTGTCTGCCTGTTTCTTGTTAACGCGGCGTCCTGACTGGCGGCGCTTGGCGGCGCCCTGCAAAAATGGGTCAGGCGGTCCGATCAAAACAATTGTCTGCATCAGAGGCAACGCTACTCTGCCCCCAACTCAGATATTATGCAAATGAACCCTCGCAAATGCCTGAGCAGGGAAATTCATGCCATCGTTAAGTCAGATATTGTCTACGTCTGAGTGGAATGAGCCCAACCCCAGCTCCACCAAGACCCTCCTTGCATTTTTCAGAATTCTGCTTTCTAGAAACAACTAAAGACATTTTTGCTTCGGCAAGCGTTACCGCCTGGATTAAAAGGTCTCTGCCTTAGATGCTCATTTCGCATTGTTTTCAAACCAGCCTTCAGTTGTTCCTATTTTTGTACTATGCCAGTTGTTTTATGATATTTTGCAAATTGCCTTAACATAAATGTAAAATAGGACGCAAGTGGCGCTGTGGGTTAAACCATAGAGCCTAGGACTTGCCAATCAGAAGGTCGATGGTTCGAATCCTCGTGACGGGGGAGCTCCCGTTGCTTGGTCCCTGCTCCTGCCCACCTAGCAGTTCAAAAGCACGTCAAAGTGCAAGTAGATAAATAGGTACCGCTCTGGCGGGAAGGTAAAGGGCGTTTCCGTGTGCTGCTCTGGTTCGCCAGAAGCGGCTTAGTCCTGCTGGCCACATGACCCGGAAGCTATACGCCGGCTCCCTCGGCCAATAAAGCAAGATGAGCGCCGCAACCCCAGAGTCGGCCACGACTGGACCTAATGGTCAGGGGTCCCTTTACCTTTAAATGTAAAATAGCGAGCCATTGAATTATTATTATTATCAATTACATTCATATACTCCCCTTCACCAGAGGATCACGGGGCAGTTTAAGAAGAATGATTGTTTGGTGTAAGGGCCAGAGAGTGCTTGTTTTATCTCTGTTTTTATTTTTGAGATTCTGAAGCTGATCTCTCTCTCTCCATACACAAACCCTCCCTGCACTTTTTGAGTCCTCTGCTACAATTGCTTTCAATCATTTGAAATATGACTGCACACACAAGGATAATTGCAGTGTTTTTTCTTAAGGCTTAGAGGGAACTCTTGTAAGTGACTGATCTAGGTCTTGAGCCTCAGCATCTTACACAATTTGTGTGGCTTTAGCTTCCTCTAGTGCCATGTTACAGAATGGCAGGGTGGCTGATGCTTTTGTTATGAGCGATCTAAGGTCACGCTTACAGTTCCCAAAGAATCACAGGTCACCTTTAAAGCGTGGGTCTCCCCCTGCCCCAGAGGATCCTGGGAACTGTAGTTTGTTAAGGGTGCAGACCTACAATTCCCGGCGCTGTTAAGAAACTACGCCCTCCCCTCGAGAAAGGATATTGTGGAACTGGAAAAGGTTCTGAAAACGACAAGCAAAATGACCAGGAGGCAGGAACACGGTCCTTATGAGGAAAGGTTATAATGTCTCAGGTTTCTCAGTTTAGGGATGGAGGGGAGAGAGAGAGAACTGGGTGGAGGGACATAGTAGAATTTTATAAAACTGGGAACAAAATTGGCAGGTGGCCATCCAACCTCTGTTGAAAAACCTCCAGTGAAGGAGAGTCCATCAGTGGTTCTCATTTCTCCTCTCAGCCTTCTCTTCTCTGGGCTAAACAATTCCCTCGACTGTTCCTCATAAGGTTTGGTTTTCCAGACCCTTTATCACCTTTGTTGCCCTCTTCTGAACATGTGGGTTCCCCTCCCTCTTTAAATGCACCAAATGAAACTGACTGGCAGCCATTTCAGGACAAAGGACAGCCAAGATGCTGAGATAACTATGTTTTTCAAAGGGAATCAGACAAATTTATGGAGAAAAATGTTATCAATGGCTACTGGTCATGATGTCTATATGTATAAAACCAACATACCTCTGAAACAAGGCAATATATATCTGAACCCACCTAGTGGAGATCAACATCAGGACAGAACTATTGCTGCCCTCATGTCCTGCTTGTGGACTTCTCTCTATTTTTGTATACTTTTTATTAAGTTTTTCTATTTTTCATTTTCAACAACCTCAGATATGCAGATGACACAACCTTGATGGCAGAAAGTGAGGAGGAATTAAAGAACCTTTGAATGAGGGTGAAAGAGGAGAGCATAATATATGGTCTGAAGCTCAACATCAAAAAAATGAAGATCATGGCCACTGGACCCATCACCTCCTGGCAAATAGAAGGGGAAGAAATGGAGGCAGTGAGAGATTTTACTTTCTTGGGCTCCATGATCACAGCAGATGGTGACTGCAGTCACAAAATCTTGGGAGAAAGGCGATGGCAAACCTAGACAGCATCTTAAAAAGCAGAGACATCACCTTGCCAACAAAGGTCTGTATAGTTGAAGCTATGGTTTTCCCAGTAGTGATGTATGGAAGTGAGAGCTGGACCATCGAGAAGGCTGATCGCCGAAGAATGGATGCTTTTGAATTATGGTCTGGAGGAGACTCTTGAGAGTCCCATGGACTGCAAGAAGATCAAACCTATCCATTCTGAAGGAAATTAAGGACTTTATTAGCCCCAAAATGGAAGCAACAGGAATTGGTACCAACAATTGAAGAGTGGCAGATGAAGATGACGGAATATGCAGAGCTCTTCGTGACCCCCCTGGACCAGAGCACGCCAGGCACTCCTGTCTTCCACGTCCTCCCTGCAGTTTGGTCAAACTCATGCTGGTAGCTTCGAGAACACTGTCCAACCATCTCATCCTCTGTCGTCCCCTTCTCCTTGTGCCCTCCATCTTTCCCAACATCAGGGTCTTTTCCAGAGAGTCTTCTCTTCTCATGAGGTGGCCAGAGTATTGGAGCCTCAGCTTCAGGATCTGTCCTTCCAGTGAGACTGGAGGAAATAGAAAGGACTAGATATGCTTTGGTCTGCTCCAACTCAGCCCCTTCTTAGGTTCTGGAATAGCACTGAATGTCCTTAGTATCTGCTTGTTCCACTCCTGCTCAACTTGGATATAAACACGGAACCAGCCTATACCTCTTCAATCCTTCCCACTTTCATGGGGAACTGACCCTGCACTGTAACTTCCTATTGCTTGGGGAAGTGGCAAGTACCAAATGAAATTGGCAGAGCAGGCCTTGATGAGAAATAATAGAAAAAAAGGGGTAACATTTCTTAAAAGAAAGAAGTTGCCAGTTCCGTACTGGGCGAGCATCTCCTACTCGTGCGAACCTGCCAAGGGAATTTTCAAGCAGCTGCTTCTGCTCTCAGCATTTTTAGAAAATCGGATGCTGGCTGATGCATTCTCCGTTTCTAGTTTCGGGGACAGGAGATTCTCCACTGCAGCCAAAACAATTCTACTTTGCTAAAATGTTAGCATATGTGCTTGCTTGCTGTGGACAACAAAGCTGTCCTAGGGGCTTGCAGCCAACGTTCTGGCTCATCACCCATCTTTCCCCCTCTCTCTCTCTTCTCTTGCGAGGCTGTCAAAGGGAGTTTTCCCTGCCCTGCACTCTCAGATGGGGAAGGAGTGATCGTGAGCAATTGTGTGCATTGTTTTATTTTCCAAAAAATTTATTGGTTTTCACAATATTATAAACAAACAAACAAACAAACAAACAAACAAACAAACACACAAGACAAACAAACATAAAAAAATTAAAATCATAGTCTTATGGAAAATTACAGCTATTAACTTTGTTAAGTGACTTCCTCGCTTCCCCTTGGTTGAATTTCATTGCATGTCCTTTTAACGGTTTTCCAAATCCCAATTTTTATGAAATTTAACGTAAACATTAACATCCTTAAATCTTCACCTTTTGGAATTAAACATATTAATTCATCACTTAACATAAATAAAATCCTAAGCCCATTAAGTATCTGCAAGCTATTTCCGGTTAGTTTAACTAAATAATTTAACTAAATAATCATTAAATTTATTCCATTCTTCCTGATATCCCTCCTCCTCCTGGTCGCGGACTCTTTCGGTTAGGTTGGCTAGCTCCGAAAAATCCATCATCTTCATCTGCCATTCTTCTGCTGTTGGTAATTCTTGGGTTTTCCACTTTTTAGCTAACAAAATACGAGCAGCAGTTGTGGCATACAAAAATAATTTAACGTCTTTCTTGGGCAATTCCAAACCTGTTATTCCAAGAAGAAAAGCCTCTGGTTTCTTTATAAATGTATATTTCAACATTTTTTTCAATTAATTATAAATCTTTTCCCAGAAGTCTTTCACCTTGTGTACATTGTTTCATCTGCATCTGCACATGGGTTGGTTTTTAACTGCTTCTCCTGCTGCGTTTGGTCTTTACCGTTTTACTGTACTTTTTTATTTTTTTATTTTTTTATAAAGATATTTATTAGGGTTTTTTATAAAAAATACAAAAATAATAAACAACATTCCTTTTGTCTTAACAAATTTTCAAACCTTTTTGGACTTCCTCACGTTTCCCGTTCACACTTACATTATCAATACATTTTTCCAAGCAAATTATCATGTAATTTATAATCACTCTTTTAAATGATAAATAACAATTCTTCAGCAATTTTTGTTTTCTAAAATCTCACTTATCTTCCAGTTCAAATCCAGATTAGTGATGGCCAGTTTTTTATAATCAAGCACCCTTCTTAACATTCCACCAAATTACAATATTTTTGTAAATAAATCTTAAATTTCCTCCAGTCTTCTTCAATCTTTTCTTCTCCCAGGTCTCGGATTCTGCCGGTCATTTCCGCCAGTTGCATATAGTCTATCAGCTGCATCTGCCATTCTTCCAGTGTGGGTAAATCTTGAGTTTTCCAGTTCTTAGCGATAAGGATCCTTGCTGCCGTTGTAGCATACATAAAGAATGTTCGGTCCTTCTTTAACACCTTCTGGCCGACTATACCCAGGAGGAAGGCCTCTGGTTTCTTAGTGAAAGTATACTTAAATACTTTTTTCAGCTCATTATATATCATTTCCCAGAAGGCCTTCACTTTCGGGCAAGTCCACCAGAGGTGAAAGAATGTTCCTTCATTTTCCTTACATTTCCAACATTTATTTTCGGACAAGTGGTATATTTTAGCAAGTTTAACCGGGGTCATGTACCATCTATATATCATTTTCATTACATTTTCCTTCAGAGCATTACATGCAGTGAAGTTCAGCCCAGTGGTCCACAACCTTTCCCAGTCTTCAAACATAATATTATACCCAATGTCCTGTGCCCATCTTATCATAGCAGATTTAACCATTTCATCTTGTGTGTTCCATTTCAACAGCAAGTTATACATTCTTGATAATATCTTACTCTTTGGTTCTAACAGTTCTGTCTCTAACTTCGATTTTTCCACCTGGAATCCTAACTTTTTGTCATTTTTAAAAACTTCTTTAATCTGAGCATAATGTAACCAGTCTAGCACTTTACCCTTCATTTTCTCCAAACTCTGCAATTTCCAATTGTCACCATCTTTTTCTAATATTTCCCAATACTTTGGCCAGTTGGCCTCCATATTGAGTCTCTTCCGGGCTTTAGCCTCCAGAGGTGAAAGCCACCTTGGGGTTTTGTTTTCCAACAAGTCTTTGTATTTTGTCCAGACATTAAATACAGCTTTCCTGACAATATGGTTCTTAAAGGCCTTATTGGTCTTAACTTTGTCATACCATAGATATGCATGCCAGCCAAATGCATTGTTAAAACCTTCCAAATCCAACACATCCGTGTCTTCAAGAAGTAGCCAGTCCTTGAGCCAGCAGAAAGCTGCTGCTTCATAGTACAACTTTAAGTCCGGCAGGGCAAAGCCGCCTCTTTCTTTCGCATCAGTTAGTATCTTAAACTTAATTCTAGGCTTTTTGCCCTGCCAGACAAATTTAGAAATATCTCTCTGCCACTTCCTGAAGCACTCCGTCTTATCCACAATTTGTAATGTTTGAAACAAAAACAACATCTTTGGCAATACATTCATCTTAATAGCAGCAATTCGGCCTAGCAAAGAAAGTTTCAATTTTGTCCAACAGTCCAAGTCTCTCTTAATTTCAGACCAGCATTTTTCATAATTATCCTTAAATAGACTCAGATTTTTTGCTGTTATATTTACCCCTAGGTACTTAACTTTTTTCACCAATGTTAGTTCTGTTTCTTTCTGAAACCGTTCTGACTCTATGTCTGTCAAGTTTTTCCCTAATACTTTAGTTTTCTGTTTATTTAATTTGAATCCCGCCACCCGACCAAAGTCTTGAATCAATTCCAAAACTCTTTTTGTACTAGATTCTGGCTCCTGCAGGGTCAAAACTAGGTCATCTGCAAAAGCTTTAAGTTTATATTGTTTCGCTCCGACCTGGATCCCTTGCACCAACCGGTCCCCTCTGATGAGATTCAGGAGCACCTCCAGGACTGTAATAAACAACAGCGGGGAAATTGGGCAGCCTTGTCGTGTTCCTTTTTCAATTTTAAACCCTTCCGTAACCACATTGTTGACTATCAGTTTTGCCTTTTGTTCTGAATATATCGCATCAATCCCGTTTTCAAAACCCCTCCCCACTCCCATTTCTTTTAAATTTCCCTTCATAAACTTCCAAGAGATATTGTCAAAGGCCTTCTCCGCATCTATAAAAACTAACACTGCTTTGGTATTAATTTCTGTTTGCAACAGCTCCAAAATGTCAATAATATTCCTTGTATTAGCAAACATGTGTCTGCCTGGGAGAAAGCCTGCTTGGTCCTTGTGTATTACTTCACTTAAAACTCTTTTAAGTCTGTTTGCCAAAACTTCAGCAAATATTTTGTAATCCACATTTAAAAGGGAGATGGGACGGTAGTTCTTAAGCTGTGTCTTTTCAGTTTCTGATTTTGGTATCAATGTGATAAAGGCTTCTTTCCACGATTCCGGCGCCTTCTTCCCCTCCATAATCTCATTGCTGACCTCCATCAGTGGTTGTATCAGATAGTCATTTAATGTCTTATAATACTTGGAGGTCAAACCATCTGGCCCTGGAGATTTGCCCAATTTCATGTTCTGAATGGCAAGTTCAATCTCTTGTCGAGTTATTTTGCTATTCAAGAGTGTTCTATTTTCCTGTGACAGTTTTTTGAGCCCATTTTTTTCCAAGAATTGTTTAATTTCCATCTCATTTTGCGGCCCTTGAGTGTATAGTTTTTTGAAATATTTCTCGAAACACTTTCTAATTTCCACGGGGTTCTGGATATTTCTTCCTTCAATTTCCAAATTTGTTACTGTATTCAACTTTTGCCTCTTTTTCAACTGCCAAGCCAGCAGTTTCCCACATTTGTTTGCCGATTCAAACGTTTTTTGTCTCATCAACTTAATCTTCCATTCAATTTCCTGATTTATCAATTTAGAATATTGTGCCTGGTGGAGTTTAATTTCTCTCAAGATCGGCTGCGATTTTGGGTTTGCTCTTAACTTCTTCTCTAGTTCTTTGATTTTCTCCAAAATCCTGTCTTTCTTTTCATTCTGTGTTCTTTTCTTTATAGAATTCTGTTGTATCAAGAACCCTCTCATGACCGCTTTACTTGCATCCCAGATTGTTCTTTTTTCCACCGTCGTATTCAAATTTATTTCAAAATAGTCCTTTATAACTTTTTGGGCCTTCTTAATAATCTCTTGATCTCTGAACAAATTGTCATTCATCTTCCATCTAAAGGAACCGGTTGTTTACCGTTTTACTGTACTGATGGGAGTTCTCTGTTGTATCTCCTTGCGTCAGTTGCCCTGGGCGTTCCTTAAATGAAATTGAAAGGTGGGGTATAAACCGGGGCAGCTGGTGCCCATTGGGCCTAGTAGGGCAGAAGGCAGGGAGACAAACAGTAGGTGGCGCTACAGCCCAAAACAGGCAGAACCAGCTATTTCTAGCAGGTTCTCCTCCTGCTCCCTGCTGGGTTTTACAAAGGCAGCACTTAGACCAAGGCAGTGACACCCCCAGGACTGGTTATGGACAAGCAGGGGCAAGGGCTGGCTAAGGTCAGACATAGGAACATAAGAATAAGTGGCTGGATCAGGCCAATAGACAATCAAGTCCAGCTTCCCATTCTCAGAGTGGCCAACCAGATGCCTACATGCCTTGTTTTCCACCATTTGTTCTTTCTAATTTATCATGAGCAGAACTGGAGCCAACTTTGCCTCTGACATGTGGGAATGCTGTATGGCTATCCATATGGCTCCTGAGTTTCACAAGGCATTCCTCATATACCATCCAGCATATATAGCAGTTGTTGCCTGGATGGGCGATCACAGTTGTGAACTTATCAGGCCTTGGCTGAGCTGTGAGACAGGCTGTAGCAGTGACCTGGTCTGAGCAAACAAGGACCAAAAGGACAAGAAGTGAGGCCATGGACATTGCTGGAGCTTGGGACCAAGATGGGGCAGCTGGGGTCAACAGAAGCATCTATGGAATTAGAGCGGCCTTTATACATTACTTTTTCACCTTATTAAAAATAATATTTGCCAGTGTTATGTACTGAGTTGAATAGGATCCAAAATTCAGCAGTCTGATTGGTCCTAAAACAATAGGATTCAGAATGCAGCAGTCTGACTGGTCCTAGAACAATGCAGCAGTATGATTGGTCTGCCGTAGCCACCCAATCCAGCTCCAGGTGAAAGTGAATCCACAACTTGATTGGCCTACAGGAGAATCCCGGAATTAGCCAATCGCGTGCAGCCCATTGTATAAATAATGTATATAAAGCAGCTATTTTGGGGAAACTTTCATTCCTCCTCACCACTATGAGCTGAATAAAGAGCATGAAATCCACTCTCGACTCTGAGTATATTTCAGCCAACATTTGTAAATGAATGGGGATTGAGAGAGAGGGTGTGTTGGTAACGTCACATGCGCTAGCCAATCGGCGCCCACCACCACAACTGACTTTTCTGCATGTCAAACAAAATCTTGATGGAAATTTCCAGAACTTGATTTCCAGAACTCATTCCAGGACAGAAAAGGAGTGTTGTTGTTTTCTTATTGAACACAGCGAAGGTGTTTCCAGACCACTCCCTACTGCTTTAAAAATGTTACGTTAGGTCTTTCTTCACCTAAAGGAAGCATAACATTTACCTCTCATGCATGAACCTATCCTAAGTCCATCCCAAATGAATAGAGCTTCCAAGGGAGTTGACGCTTGCTAAAGGTCCCAGAGGACTGGGAAAAACCCCTGTCTGAGCTACATAGATCAGAGGAAGCCTCAGTATAAGGCAACCTCATATTTCCAAATACAGTAAGATCATTAAGTTTGCAGATAAATACAACAGTGGTTGGTTTAATTATGGCTGGAGCGGGAGAGGTGGCCTATAGGAAGGACGTTGAGCAGTTGGGGGAGTGGTGCAGGAAAAACAACTTACTCCTTAATTTAAAGAAAACAAAAGAGAATATTGTGGACTTTAGGAAATGTAAACTGAATATTTAGCCACTTATTATTGAGGGGAAGTGTGTGGAACAGGTCTCAGTGTTTCGATTTCTGGGAATGGAGTTGAGAGATGACCTAACCTGGGGAGAAAACAGCGAAGACCTGATGAAGAGAGCACAGCAGAGGTTATATTTTCTGAGAATCCTCCGGAAAAACAATCTCTCAAAGGACCTGAGAGGCATTTTACTCAAAGGACAGTGGCATTTTACCACTGTACTGTGGAGAGTGTACAAACTTATGGTCTGTGTGTGTGGTTTGGGAGCTGCACGGCCAGGGGAAAAATGCTGTCCAGGGTTGTAAAGACTGCGGAGAGAATAATTGGGTGCACACTTCCCACCATGGATCAAATCTACACTTCCAGGTGCCATAAGAAAGCTGCAGAGATAGTGCGCACCCGGAAATGATCTCTTTCAGCTTCTGCCTTCTGGGAGAAGGTAAAGGTAAAGGTAAAGGTACCCCTGCCTGTACGGGCCAGTCTTGACAGACTCTGGGATTGTGCGCCCATCTCACTTAAGAGGCCAGGGGCCAGCGCTGTCCGGAGACACTTCCGGGTCATGTGGCCAGCGTGACAAAGCTGCATCTGGCGAGCCAGAGCCGCACACGGAAACGCCGTTTACCTTCCCGCTGGTAAGCGGTCCCTATTTATCTACTTGCACCCGGAGGTGCTTTCGAACTGCTAGGTTGGCAGGCGCTGGGACCGAGCAGCGGGAGCGCACCCCGCCGCAGGGATTCGAACCGCCGACCTTTCGATCGGCAAGTCCTAGGCGCTGAGGCTTTAACCCACAGCGCCACCTGCGTCCCGTCTGGAAGAAGGTACAGGGTTATAAAGACCAGGACTAGCCGCCTGAGAAACAGTTTCTATCCAAATGTGATTTTGGTTTTAAACGCAGTGTAAAGTAGTCTTTATGTGAGTATTGAATTGTATTCAATTATGGGGTATCAGAGTTTTTAGGGGCTAACCAGCCAGGGATAGCTGGAATAGCAGGCTTGTGGGTTTTTGGATGTCTGATGTAGATTTTTTCAGTTTTGTTGTTCTGTATGGGACAATGAAGGGACGCAGGTGGCGCTGTGGGTTAAACCACAGAGCCTAGGACTTGCCGATCAGAAGGTCAGCAGTTCGAATCCCTGTGACGGGGTGAGCTCCCATTGCTCGGTCCCTGCTCCTGCCAACCTAGCAGTTCGAAAGCACGTCAAAGTGCAAGTAGATAAATAGGTACCGCTCTGGTGGGAAGGTAGATGGCATTTCCGTGTGCTGCTCTGGTTCGCCAGAAGCGGCTTAGTCATGCTGGCCACATGACCCGGAAGCTGTACACCGGCTCCCTCGGCCAATAAAGCGAGATGAGCGTCGCAACCCCAGAGTCAGTCACAATTGGACCTAATGGTCAGGGGTCTCTTTACCTTTACCTATGGGAGAATGATAATAAAGATTATTGTATCGTAGCCCTACTTGCTTAAACGATCTAAGACTAAGTCTACACAACTCCACCTGTAGGCAGATATATGCTCCTTGAATGCAAAAGATGGATCTGTCTGAGTATTCTAGGACACACCACAGTCTAGCACCCGATTCTGGTTTAACTATACCCCCAAGGCAGAAGAAAACTCTGCAGTCCACCATAGCAGCAACTGGGGCCTTTATGCCTCCATTCAATCTTTTATCGTCTGCACCAAGGAATTAGGTGTTCTGAAGGTTGACCCACCTGCCACCCTGAAAGCTATTGCCCCAGGGCACGAAGGGGCCTGCATTGCGAAGGCATGCACAACAAACCGGCATTCCAGCTCCCAGAGACTTTTCCCCACTTGTCTCATCAGAATTGACCTACTTCTGCTCCTGGGTATATTACATGAGCTGGGTTGCTAAGCAACCCATTGGAAGTGGAAGTGGCCATAATTCACTCAATGCTTCGAGTCCTCCACCAGCAGAGGTAAGCTATGGGATGTCCCCATTACAGAAACATTTATTCATGCTGGATGATTTGATGGGAAAGAGTGGGGAGAAACAGCCCTCCCAGATTCTCTGCAGCCAGCGACCAGTCTCACTGAATTTAACAGGTACTGTACAATTCATAGCACTCTTTACAAACTACAAGATCAATGGGCGAAAGTCATGTGCTTTAAATATACAACATGTAGCCGTATCGAAAAATGCAAGAAGGGCCTTTACACTCGCCAGAAGCTCGGCTCTGCCCTCGCCAGTCCTGGAAGGAGCCTTTTAAAAAGTCCCATATGCTCAGAGACTTTGTGCCTGTTCATTGGGGGGATATAGGAACCCCAGAACACTCGTTCTTTAGATGTCCCTTTTATGAAGAGGCACGTAGTAAGACCATTGATCCCCTACTGGTGAGGCTTGCTGACCTCCCGGAAAAGCAAAAATTTGACCTTTTCCTTTTAGGCAAAGATCAGAAGACGACCCAGATGGTCGCCAGATTCTGTGTACAGATCTGTAGGCGCAGACCATCTCCCAACTCAAACTAGTTCGTTAAGAAAATCCCCAAACTCGGTTCCATGGCTGACTCTGGGTTAACTCCCTAGGGTAGTTTATTGTTGTACATTGTTTTTAAATTTATTGTTGTACATTGTTTTAATTGTTTGTTTTCCTTCTGTGTTTTATAAGCTGGTCTCTGACCATAATAAATTATCTCTCTACAACATGTAGCTTTAACGTATGCTCATGAACTTCAAGAGAGAATAGTCACCATTTTCATGATAAAATCATATTCCAGGTAACACTCTCTACACTTTTGCCTTACAGACAACCTGAGCTTTCCTTGCAGAAAAGTTCTAAGTCAGCCCAGCACCCCTTGTCTTTGCTGTGCAAAGGCTAGCATGCCTGCTGTTCTGGAATCTCACCTGGCAAGTCAATTAAATGCATGATATGCCTCACTGATTTCCATGTGTTTTTATTTATGAATACCAATGAAGAAAGCGCCTTGGGAAAGCAGATTCAGATGGTAGATACAAATATGCTCTCTACTGAAAATGGTTAGGGCAGTATGTATGAAATATACTCGGAGTCAAGAGTGGATTTCATGCTCTTTATTCAGCTCATAGTGGTGAGGAGGAATGGAAGTTCCCCCAGAATGTCCACTTTATATACATAATATACACAATGGGCCCCACGTGATTGGCTAATTCCGGGATTCTTCTGTAGGCCAATCAGGTCGCGGATTCACTTCCACCTGGAGTTGGATTGGGTGGCTTCTGTGGACCAATCAGACTGCTGCATTCTGGAGCCTATTCTTCTAGGACCAATCAGGCTGCTGTATTCTGAATCCTATTGTTCTAGGACCAATCAGACTGCTGCATTCTGAATCCTATTGCTCTAGGACCAATCAGATTGTTGCATTTTGGATCCTATTCAACTCAGTACATAACAATAGCTTAGAAAAGCAGGAAAATGCTTTGGGCGTTTACTGTTTGCTTAAGAACTTCCTTGGCTTGGCTCCTGCTTAATGAAGACAGCTATTGGCACTTGCCTGATTAAGACAGCACATACAAAACACGTCAAATACTGCAAGCCTATGTGTTTAACTCAAAAAGACTAAGGCAGTCGATTGACCCTCCAGACCCTTTGAAAATAGGAGGAAGGTAAATCAACTGATGCAAAATCCAATATTCTTCTGGGGGAAAGGGAATAAGCTCTACGGCTGCGTTGTCAACTTGAATCCCTTCCTCCTTTTTCAAATGAAAATTGAGGGAACTCAAAATAAATGTTGCTTTCCAGTCTGGCCTATATGGAGATGGACCATAATTTGGACAGAGCACAGAAATTTGTTCTGGGCATTCCGTAGTTTAAAATCCTTGCCCTACATGTAGACTACAATTCCCATCAGCCTGTAGGGGCAAGGCTAGAGTGGATAGTACTCAGGTAGGTAGGGAAATGGTCTGATTCCGTAGTAGTAGTAGTAATAATAATAATAATAATAATAATAATAATAATAATTTATTATTTGTACCCCGCCCATCTGGCTGGGTTTCCCCAGCCACTCTGGGCAGCTTCCAACAAAGATTAAAAACAAGTCTGACTCAAATATTCCAGAGTCAGAAAAGGTTCAGAAACCAAAACAATCAAGGGGATGGAGCAAATCCACTGGGAGGAAGGATTAATTACATCATTTGGGGATTTTTCACCCAGAGAAAAGCTGAGTAAGCGGGGACATGATAGGTTATAAAATTCTGCAAGGCATGGGGAGAGTAGAAGGTTTTTCTGCCTCTCTCTAGAACTTATGGATGTCCCGTGAAGCTGAATGGTGGAAGATTCAGGAGAGGTAAAAGAAAGTGCTTTTTCAGAAAACACATAGTCAGACTAGGGGCCTTGCTCCTGCAGGAGGCAGTGATGGGCACCACCTTGACTCGCTTTGAAAGAGGATGAAAGCAATGCATGGAGGAGAAGGCTGCCAATGCTCTGCCCCCAATTGTCAGAGGCACTAATGCAGGGGTCAGCAAACTTTTTCAGCAGGGGGCCGGTCCACTGTCCCTCAGACCTTGTGAGGGGCATAGCTGTCAACTTTCAGATTTGAAAATAAGAGATCAGCAGCCAAAATAAGGGATCAGCAGCCTCACCTGTCCCAGGCACTCCTGTCTTCCACTGCCTCCTGCAGTTTGGTCAAACTCATGCTGGTAGCTTCGAGAACACTGTCCAACCATCTCGTCCTCATGGTTCAATGTTACTAGTGAGCAAAGTTACCCAGTCAGGATTTGAATCTTGGTCCTAACTTTTGGGGTTAAGTTTCTATTTAGCTGTCCATTAATACTGACAGACCGTATCTCCCATTCATCTCTCAGATCCCCTTGTAAATCTAAAGTACTGACCTCACCACATCCTGCGGTAAAAAAAATCCCCCAAGTTAATTACACATTGTGTGAAGGTAAGTGTGTGAAGCTAATTCCGGGGTTCTCCTATAGCCCAATCAGGTTGCGGATTCACTTCCACCTGGAGCTGGATTGGGTGGCTCCTGGGGACCAATCAGACTGCTGCATTCTGGATCCTATTGTTCTAGGACCAATCAGACTGCTGCATTTTTGGATCCTATTCAGCTCAATACGTAACACCTGTCTTGCTTCAGATACCACCATATTTGCAGAGCATTGTGGCATCTAAGTCACTTGAAAGCAGACTAAACTATTCTGCAAAGGAAGTCAATATTTGAGCCAATTTGGGGGGAAATAATTTGCTGTGGGTTGGTACACATAACTTCCTTGATCCTATTCTTGGCCTGACCTTCTGGTGGTAAATAGAGCAAAACCAAGGAGGAAGGAGGAAATGGCAAGATTTCAATAATGACACCGTCTTAAAGTTTTTTTACCTCACTAGGATCATCGCCAGAGCTTAGCAATGTTTCCAGGTAGGGCCTGGGATCTCTGACATGGGCAGTCTTATTTTGCACAGAGAAGACAACCCAAGTCAGAGGCAGGATGAGAAAATTCTGGTTGCACCAGTGAAAGAGGCCAAGCATCCAAATACTAGCGCCAAACAGCATATCCAAACCTCCCAGCAGTCTGAGCAGTTCTGTTAGTTAAAACTCACTAAAATGACTGATGGTTCTCAAAGTGCAGAAGGAAAGCTGGCCTCAGCATCTTGAGGCGTGAAACACGATTGTGGCTTTTTCTGCTTTGGGGCAAATGACTTGGCTGTTTTGCGGTTGTCCAGCGTGGCTGTGAACCAGGTTTATCCGGTTTTGTCTAGACCACCGCATTCCGCTTGAGTGGAAACGAGAAATCTGTGTCACGCTTGTTACAGCCTTGTTTGCATGTGTGCACCGAAGCAAGCCCCCGACTAAATAAGCGATGGGGAGTGTGCCGTGCTGTGATCACGGGCTGATGACCGCATTGTCTTGTCTGCGCTCGGCTGAGCGATGTGGTTGCAGACTTTTCGGAGAAAAGAGAGTGCGTGAAATATACTCAGAGTTGAGTGTGGATTTCATGCTCTTTATTCAGCTCATAGTAGTGAGGAAGAATGGAAGTTCCCCCCAAATGTCTGCTTTATGTACATTATTTACACAATGGGCCCCACGTGATTGGCTAATTCCGGGATTCTCCTGTAGGCCAATCAGGTTGTGGATTCACTTCCACCTGGAGTTGGATTGGGTGGCTCCTGCGGACCAATCAGACTGCTGCATTCTGGATCCTATTGTCCTAGGACCAATCAGACTGCTGTATTCTGGATCCTATTGTTCTAGGACCAATCAGACTGACTGCTGCATTCTGAATCCTACTGTTCTAGGACCAATCAGACTGCTGCATTCTGAATCCTATTGTTCTAGGACCAATCAGACTGCTGCATTCTGAATCCTACTGTTCTAGGACCAATCAGACTGCTGCATTCTGAATCCTATTGTTCTAGGATCAATCAGACTGCTGCAATTTGGATCTTATTCAACTCAGTACAAAACAGTGCGCAAGCGAGGGACAGTGAGCTCGGAGCTAGCGACTTGTGAACATCTTTCTCCTTAGCAGGAGGGGACTGTGACTACCCCAAAGAACTACGAATTAACACATGGTTTAGTGCCGATTGGTTGAAATAGGGATGGTCAGATCTGGACTCCGGCACCCATCAAGCCCCAGTCAGCATGGCTAAAAGTCAATACATTGCAGAGATCTGCATTTTAGGAGGGCTCCTGAGGAGATGGCAGATCTAGTCTCCATTCAGCACACCTCAGTTCTTGCTACCTCTGCAGCAGTGATGGCGGCAGTAGCAGCAAGCAATACATTCATTGGAGGCTGGATCTGCTGCCCCTGTGGATCGTGCCGCCTGAGGCAGTGACTTCACCTTGCCTCATGGGTGTGCCAGGCCTGACTAAATTGAACCTGTGTGTTCAGAGGCTGTGTACCTGTGAACACAGACAGTGGTAGGGTTGCCATCTTTCAAAAAGTAAAAATCCGAACACATAAGATTTTTGTTTGGCTGGGTTTTTTTGCCAAAGTTGGACCACCAATGTTTTAAGGCCGTGTAAAATGACATTTGCCTGGCCCCTGCTTCACATAATATAGGCAGGTGGCTAAAAAGCTATTTTATTTTCTCAGGTTTTAATCAACACATTGCAGCTGGTTTGTTGAGCTGCTTTGGAACTGCTATTGTTACCCTGTTTTATTGAATTTATATGTAGCTGCTTTACTGCATTTTAAATATTATTATTATTATTATTAGAATTTATATACCACCCTATACCTAGGGGTCTCAGGGCAGTTCAGATAACAAAATCAAGATATAAAACCACACAATACATAATACGTAATAAAAATACATAATAAAAATAAAAGCGACAACCCAATATCCCCCCCAAAAAAAACACATTTCAAAAGGGCATAAAGGTAAAGGGTAAAGGGACCCCTGACCATTAGGTTCAGTTGTGGCTGACTCTGGGGTTGCGGCGCTCATCTCACTTTACTGGCCGAGGGAGCCAGCGTACAGCTTCTGGGTCATGTGGCCAGCATGACTAAGCCGCTTCTAGCTAACCAGAGCAGCGCATGGAAACGCCGTTTACCTTCCCGCTGGAGTGGTACCTATTTATCTACTTGCACTTTGAGATGCTTTCAAACTGCTAGGTTGGCAGGAGCTGGGACCGAGCAACGGGAGCTCACTCCGTCACTGGGATTAAACCGCCAACCTTCTGATCGGCAAGCCCTAGGCTCTGTGGTTTAACCCACATCGCCACCTGCGTCCCTTCAAAAGGGCATGGGATGTAATAAATAAATGTAAATAAATTTGAAATCATCACCATCATCTGTAAATGCAAATTAGATATGGTTCACCAATCCTCAAGTCTTTCTGCAATCAGAGTGAGACTTCCTTTCCTGGCAGGAGGCTGAACATTTCAGTGCTGCAAGAAAATAATAATAATAATAAAACCCACCAGCCTACCTTTTGAAGTCTGCTCTGCATGGCAATAACCTGGATCAAGGTGCAGAGAAGATTACGCATAATCCTTGAGACAGCACTGGAGGAGCAGTAATAACGCTGATAACAAGGAACATCTTGAGGTTGCAGAGGCAATAAGGACGAGACGTCAAGGCTGAAGCAAGTGAAGTTTGAGAAAGTTTCCCAAGTGTCAGAAAAAGGACCCCCTAAACCAAAGGTAAAGGGTAAAGGGACCCCTGACCATTAGGTCCAGTCATGGCCGACTCTGGGGTTGCGGCGCTCATCTCGCTTATTGGCCGAGGGAGCCAGCGTGCAGCTTCCGGGTCATGTGGCCAGCATGACTAAGCTGCTTCTGGCGAACCAGAGCAGTTCACGGAAACACCGTTTACCTTCCCGCCAGAGCGGTACCTATTTATCTACTTGCACTTTCATGCTTTCGAACTGCTAGGTTGGCAGGAGCAGGCACTGGTGAATGGGAGCTCACCCTGTGGCTGGGATTTGAACCACTGACCTTCTGATCGGCAAGTCCTAGGCTCTGTGGTTTAACCCACAGCGCCACCCACGTCCCACAATGAATTCATTAAATGCATTAGAATGGATGAAGGGAAAAGACTAAGTAGGAAAAGGAAGATGAACAATGAAGTTCATGATGAATAATTCACTTTATATAGATAGAAAAAGAAATTCACCTTGCTCTTTGATGAACCGGAAAAAAATAACATGAAACCAAGAAGAGGAAAGAGCCATGGGAAAAATATTGTGAATTTCAAAGAGCTTTTGAATTTGATTATTCAGTGTGAATGTTCTTTACAGAAGAGAAACGAGTGAATGGGAATCAGAGCTTTAGCTTTTTGTAAGGGAGTCCGTGGGTAGCCCCTGTTTTGTATAGAAATATTTTAATACCCTCACATCCCGCTTTTCTGTTCAGAAGTAAAAAAGTGGGTAATCATAAAAACGCATTAATATAATAAAATATTACTGATCTGAAAACACAACATTAAAAACAAACAATTCCAAACAAACAGCATTATAAACCACTACCAGGACATGCAAACCTAGGTGTGTGTACTCAGAAGTAAGCATCATTGAGATCAATGGGACTTACTTCCAAGTAAGTGGGCGTAGGCTTGCAACCAGCAAAAGCGTGATGAAAATGGAAAGCAAACATGATGCAGACGTCCATTTGGAAGGTGTTAGGAAACATTATACCAGGTCAGTTTAAAGCAATACAGTGCTATAGCAATACACTTTTAGCAACTATCCAGGGTTTCAGGCAGGAGCTTCTTCCGAACATCTCCTATCCAAGATCTTTTAAACTGAAGATCCCAGGACCTGAACCTTTGGAATGCAATGCTAGTCCTCCAAAATGGCGCTACTTGGAGATCCTCGCCAAAGCTACAGCCGCTCTATCCTCTGAGCAAGACCTGGCCGCATCAACAAATGATTGGACGAGCCAGGGACTCCATCACGTTGGCACCCACAACAGAGAAGGCCTGTGTCCCTCCCGTCAGTGTGCTGTAGTGGTTAAGAGCAGTTGACTCGTAATCTGGTGAACTGGGTTCGCTTCCTCGCTTGTTCACATGCAGCTGCTGGGTGACCTTGGGCTAGTCACACTTCTCTGAAGTCTCTCAGCCCCACTCACCTCACAGAGTGTTTGTTGTGGGGGAGGAAGGGAAAGGAGAATGTGAGCGGCTTTGAGACTCCTTTGGGTAGTGATAAAGCAGGATATCAAATCCAAACTCTTCTTCTTCCTTTCCAATGTGATGGTGGCTCAAAGGGCCACAATAATCCTTGGAAATCCTTGAGTGTGTTTCTATTAGAGAAGTTATGGTAACCTGTTGCTTTATGAAACTGATGATTTTGCAAGTTGCTGCCCCCCCTACATTGGAGCAGGAATACAGCTAATATGTGAATCACAAAGACGCAGCTCAAGTTGCTACATGGTGCAAATGGCTACACGTAACACAGGTTCCCTACATGCACACTAACACAATGTAACAGAAATTGGTGAAAATCAAACCTGAATCAGCATAAATTGCAAGTGCTTATTAAAGGTAAAGGGACCCCTGACTGTTAGGTCCATTCGTGGCCGATTCTGGGGTTGCGGTGCTCATTTCACTTTATTGGCCGAGGGAGCCGGCGTACAGCTTCCGGGTCATGTGGCCAGCATGACTAAGCCGCTTCTGGCGAACCAGAGCAGTGCACGGAAACGCTGTTTACCTTCCCACTGGAGTGGTACCTATTTATCTACTTGCACTTTGAGGTGCTTTCAAACTGCTAGGTTGGCAGGAGCAGGGACCGAGCAATGGGAGCTCACCCCGTCACGGGGATTCGAACTGCCAACCTTCTGATCAGGAAGTCCTAGGCTCTGTGGTTTAACCCACAGCGCCACCTGCTTTCCCCCAGTGCTTATTGCGCATATGTATTAAACATAAAATGAGGTAATGGTGTACATAATTGGTGAAAACTGAAATCCTTTGTTTGAAACTTTATAAATACCATTGCCTGGACCATGGGGGGTTGTTTATCTGGCCCATAGACCCCTGCTACCAGCTCTGGGACCCTTGACCGGGGTAGCTCCTGCAGCCAATGGGAAGCTGTGCACGCCTCCTCCGCGCCAGAAGGAGCACCGGAAATAGCACACACTCCGGCCCACTGCGGCGTCTGTGGGACCGTGAACCGGCCCAAGCCACAAGAACTTTGCCAACAACTGCCCTTGCATACGACTTCAGTGCCTGGAGACAGCCAGGTTGTGCATCCGTAGCAGTGACCAGAGGAGGAATGACTGCTGGGAGGAGCGCAGAGAGAGAAGCACAACCAAACACCCTCATCTGCCCCATCTGCAACAAAACATGTCTCTCCCGTATCAGTCTCTACAGACGCAGCAGGGGCTGCAACCTTCCAACGTTTGGACTTCACCCCAAAAGGTGCACTCTTCCATTGTCTCTCAAGACAAATTGCCAACAAATAAGGCAGAGTTATACTGTCTCTCTGCTTATTTAACTTATATGCAGAATTCATCATGCGAAAGGCTGGGCTGGATGAATCCCTAGCCGGAATTAAGATTGCCAGAAGAAATATCAACAACCTTAGATAGGCAGATGATACAACCTTGATGGCAGAAAGTGAGAAGGAATTAAAGAACCTTTTATTGAGGGTGAAAGAGGAGAGCGCAAAATATGGTCTGAAGCTCAACATCAAAAAAACGAAGATTATGGCCACTGGACCCATCACCTCCTGGCAAATAGAAGGGGAAGAAATGGAGGCAGTGAGAGATTTTACTTTCTTGGGCTCCATGATCACTGCAGATGGTGACAGCAGCCACGAAATTAAAGGACGCGTGCTCCTTGGGAGAAAAGCAATGACAAACCTAGACAGCATCTTAAAAAGTAGAGACATCACCTTGCCAACAAAGGTCTGTATAGTTCAAGCTATGGTTTTCCCAGTAGTGATGTATGGAAGTGAGAGCTGGACCATAAAGAAGGCTGATCGCCGAAGAATGGTTGCTTTTGAATTATGGTGCTGGAGGAGACTCTTGAGAGTCCCATGGACTACAAGAAGATCAAACCTATCCATTCTGAAGGAAATCAGCCCTGAGTGCTCACTGGAAGGACAGATCCTGAAGCTGAGACTCCAATACTTTGGCCACCTCATGAGAAGAGAAGACTCCCTGGACAAGACCCTGATGTTGGGAAAGATGGAGGGCACAAGGAGAAGGGGACGACAGAGGACGAGATGGTTGGACAGTGTTCTCGAAGCTACCAGCATGAGTTTGACCAAACTGGGGAGGCAGGAGAAGACAGGAGTGCCTGGCGTGCTCTGGTCCAGGGAGTCACGAAGAGTCGGACATGACTAAACGACTAAACAACAACAACAACAACAACAAGGCAGAGTTCTACTTTCCTATCAAGGGTCTGTGGGCCAGTCCAGCCCTCCATCAATGCTCCATTGTGCACCAAAATTGTGCGCCCCCTCCACTGAAGGGAATATGGCAACCTTTGTGAAGGAGAGAGCACCTTACGTGATTTGAACCTTTGTCATTTGGACCCTGGACATGGAGTGTTGATTTGTATCTGATGATGCAGACCGTCAGTGCAAACGTACATCTCATTCTCTGTGTTTCCCTTTGGAGACATCTCTCTATCTTTATTTCCTTCCGGCTCAAGGTCTGAATTTACTTTGAATCTGTTTTCACAAGGAATGTATTTTTATTGTCTCTTGCACCCATAATTCACATGTGATGCTGTACTTTGATTTAAACACAGCTCTCTTCCTTTTCCTAATATCATTTCTTACGCAGAGAAAAACAGATGCAGGAAAGACCAAAGGTATTGTATGGTATAATGTGTGAATCTGAACACCCAAATGCAGTGTTTTAAATATGCCAATTGGCTTGGCGGCTGCAGCTTGCAATAACCTCCTCCAATAACCTTGTCATTCAGGCTTATCACAATTTATACAAGTATTTGCCTTGACAGATTACACAAGTAAGTCTGTACGGTTCAGCTGACGTTATATGCATAAGGTGTACTCCATAATAACTTCCAGAAATGATAGGTTTGAGTTGCATGTTGATTATTTGAATGAGATGTGAACTTGAGCAAATAATCTAGCTCTCTTATTATGCAACCTTTACAAGAACACGCACAGAGGCCTGTTTTAAAGTTGTGTGTGGTTCCCCCCCCCCTTTTGCACACTGCCCCAAGAACTTCTGATATGAGCGGCTGCATTAATTTAGCAAAGCGGGCATGGAGAACTTGAGGCTTTCCAGTTGTTGTTGAACTCCAATTCCCACCAGCCTCAGACACATAGCTGTCAACTTACAGATTTGAAAATAAGGGACCAGCAGCCTCGAAAATAAGGGATCAGCAGCCAAAATAAGGGATTTTCCAAGCACAGGTATGTTCAACTTCTGAGCTCCTCCGAGCCAAAGGCAGAAAGCCCAGCCAGCAGCCAAACGAAGCCTCAAGCCTCAAGGAAAACCACTGTCACCTCTCCGCTGGGAAGCACTGAGCAAAGGCGAGTCCCCAGGCAACGCAGCCGATTTGATCAGCACAAGGCATGCAAGCTCTACCCCCCCAGTCGTTATTAGACTTCTTATTGGGTGAGCAACGCAGCCAAGCAACACAGTTGGAGCCTCCCTCCTCCCTGGCCGGCAAGGAGGGAGGGAGAGGAGCTGCTTCCTTTGAAACCTGGGAAATTTAAGGGGCATCATCAATAAGGGACAGCAGCAGCGGGACACGGCGCTGGGGTAAGGGACTGTCCCGCCAAATAAGGGACGCTTGACAGCTATGCTCAGGCAGCATAATCAATGTTCAGGGATGGGGGGAGCTGTAGTGCGACAAAATTCGGAGGGCAACAGTTTCCTCTTCCCTTCCCTGTAGCAAATAAACACTGGAAACCCCCTACCCACTTTCCTGGGTGTAAGCCCTCAACAGAACTTGTACTGAGCTATGGATACATTATGAATAATACTGCCCTTTCCCCCCCAAAAGGAACCTTTCCTTACAGTTTCAAATCTGTGACTGCTTCTTTCCACAGTGACTGGGGAAATTGTTTTCTTTGCCATTTAATACAGTGGTACCTCAGGTTAAGTACTTAATTCGTTCTGGAGGTCCGTACTTAACCTGAAACTGTTCTTAACCTGAAGCACCACTTTAGCTAATGGGGCCTCCTGCTGCCGCCGCACCGCTGGAGCACGATTTCTGTTCTTATCCTGAAGCAAAGTTCTTAACCCGAGGTACTATTTCTGGGTTAGCGGAGTCTGTAACCTGAAGCGTCTGTAACCTGAAGCATATGTAACCCGAGGTACCACTGTATAAGGTTACCAGATTTTTTTCAATGAACCCGGGGACACTATAAATAAATAAATAAACAAATAAATAAACACACGTTTGGGATGTTGATGCTGCAGTGATGGCGGTAGCAGGGGGCGGCCGCTGCCTGGACCTCAACCACCACTTCCTCCGAGGCTTCTATATCCTTTCTCCCTGAGCCTGGGCAGCCCCTGAGTTGTTGGTTCTTCGTTGGTGGTGGCGGGGAAGCGGTGCGTGGTGGTTCAGGCATGGAAGGCGGAGAAGGAGGATTGAGAGCAGCAGCGGCAAGACTTGAGCAGTGCGATGCCTCCCTTCCCATCAGAGCAGCCCAAATCCCATTCCTAATTGCATACAAGCAGGAGGGGGCAGGGATCCCTCAGCTGGGAAGGGAGGCTTCCCAGTTGCCTAACTGAGAGATCCCTGCCCCCTCCTGCTTGCACGCAAGTAGGAGTTGGGAGGCTGCTTCAATAGGCAGCATGAAGCCTCCCCTCACAGCTTAGTTGCTGGGGTCAGGGAAGGTGCAGGCAGCCCGGAAGCTGCATCTTAGAGCCCCTGCACCACCATCATATGGGGACTTTTGAGCAGCTCCTGAAGCCAGCCAGAGCCAACTGCTCTGGGCTGCTGAGACTGCCGCTGCTGCGTTTCCCAGGGACATGAGATGAAATCCAGGGACATTCCAGGGATGGGATTTGTTTGGGGGCTTATTCGTAAATCCGGGGCCTGTCCCTGGGAAACGGGGACGTCTGGTAACGCTAATTTAATAGCCTTCTTATGCCTTGAGGAGGCCCGTCATCCATTTCTACAGTTAATTCGGAACAGAATAATAGAAATACAGTACAGATGTAGCCAACCAAGGGAAGGGGAACATTATTACTGCTATTTCCACCAATACATGAACTTTTCTAATCATGGAACCGGTCTCCCATGATCCATTGTAGGAACAATAGCTACTGCTAATAGAGCAATTGTGACGCCTTGTTTTTCATCTTTCAGTTTTTGCCTGTTTGTCATAATCGTTCCTTCTGTTTTATATACATTATAAATGAAATAATAATATTAACTTTACAGTACAAGAAAAGGAAGAAAAGGAAATGGTTAACATTCTGTAAATGCAGCTACTCCTCTGCAAACCATTACTGGCATTATTTTTAGAGCACTATCTTATAATGGTTAACTTTTTTATTTCTGCCGAGGTGTGTCTGTTTTAACTGGCCCTGAGTTTTTAAATGTTTGTTCATAATATTATTGGAAATTTGTTATGTGTGAGATTGAGTTTATGATGCCTGAGCTTGCCCTGAATTCCTAAAAAGACAGCCTGTAAGTAGGTAATGAGAAAACAAAAGATATTGTAGTGCACCTGATGGATTCAACTAATATGGATATATATATATAAATATATAAAACAAGAAATAGAAATCCAGTGAAGAAACAAAAAGAACCATAGAGAAAATCAAATTGATTTATATATTGTGTATACAGTCATACCTCATGTTATGTCCGCTTCATATTACGTTCTTTCAGGTTACGTCCCGTGGTGACCCGGAAGTACCGGAAAGGGCTACTTCCGGGTTTCGCCGCTTGCGCATGCACAGACACGCGAAATGATGTCCCGCGCATGCGAAGAAGCGGCGAATCGCAACCTGCACGTGCGCAGACATGCTGCTGCGGGTTGCATTCCTTTCATGTTGCGAATGGGCCTCCGGAACGGATCCTGTTTGTAATCAGAGGTACCACTGTAGTTTTAATTGGCACTACTACAGTTGCTACCTGGACACAGGTGGCGCTGTGGTTTAAACCACTGAGCCACTTGGACTTGCCGATCGGAAGGTCGGCGGTTCGAGGCCCCGTGACGGGGTGAGCTCCCATTGCTCAGTCCCAGCTCCTGCCCACCTAGCAGTTTGAAAGCACGTCAAAGTGCAAGTAGATAAATAGGTACCACTCCGGCAGGAAGGTAAACGGCGTTTCCGTGCACTGCTCTGGTTTTGGTGTTCCGTTGCTGGCCACATGACCTGGAAAACTGCCTGCAGAAGTGGACAAACGCCGGGTCCCTTGACCAGTAAAGCGAGATGAGTGCCACAACCCTAGAGTCGTTTGCGACTGGACTTAACTGTCAGGGGTCCCTGTACCTTTACCTTTTTACAGGTGCTACCTAATAACTGTTCTGCATTTGCAAGAACTCGGTCATTTAGTGTAGCACTTTGGAACTCCCTGCAAATTGAGACCAATCAGGCGCCTTCACATTTCTCTTTTCGGCACCCGCTAAAAGCATTCCTGTTTAGGCAAGCTTAGAAAGTTCAGGTAAAACTCTGGTCTGCTTTTGCCATTTTAGCTTACATACGTCGTGAAGCAGGGATGTGGATTTCTCTCCATTTTGCAGTATTGCCTTGCCTTTTCAGAAACCACTTTGAGTGATTTATTATTATTATTATTATTATTGAAAAACCCCAAAACGATCAAGTGGTGCATTCATGAAATAAATAAATAAAGAGGTGATTTTTTAAAAAAAGTAAAAGATTAGGCACACATAATGCATCGGTGTGTTAAATTTTATGAAATAATTAAAGAGGGATTATGTATGTGTGTGTATGTGTGTTTGTATGTCATAGCTGTCAATGTTTTCCTTTTTTAAAGGGAAATTCCCTTATTCCGAATAGGATTCCGTCGAAGAAAAGGGAAAAGTTGACAGCAAAAAATAAAAATCCAGCGGTGCATTAAACTTGATGAAACCAACAAACAAACAGAGTTTATATGCACACATTAGTGGTGCATTAAACTTGATGAAATCTAAAAATAAATCCTACCAGGGTTTGTTTTGGTTTTTTTAAATCGATTGCCCTATAACAGCCATAAGAAATACATTCGGACCCTCCCTCCTTCTTCTGCCGCCCGCGACGCCTCCGCCCTCCTCCTCCCCGACTTCCTGCCTCCGCGCCGCGGGCAGCCTCTCCCGCTCCTCCCCTGCTCGAGGGAAGCCGCCCGGGACTCCGCCTCTCCCGCCCGCCGAGGCCTCGGCGAAGCCCGGGCAGGGGCGGCGCGGTGGGGCGTGTGGGTGTCCCAGCTGGAGGGACGCTGGCCTTTGGGACTGGGGGGTGGGCCTGAGGGCGCCCCCTGTTCCTCGGCCGAGGGGAGCCGGCCCTTCTTCCTGGAAGGGGCCGTGTGTGTCTTCCATACCTTCCCCTTTTTAACTGGGCTGAGGAGAGATTGAGTTGGGGGGGGCGGGCGCCCATTTTTTTGCCACCCCACTTGGAACTGAGAAGTGAGGAGAAGCCCCTCAGAGGCAGCTCTTCAGAGGTTTCTCCCAAATTATTATTTTTTCGGGGTTTTTTTGCCTTCCCCATTTTGGGGGGTGTCTTTTGGCTTCCCCCTTTTTGGGGTTTTTTGGGCCTTCCCCATTTTGGGGGTGTTTTTTTGCCTCCCTCTTTTTGGGGTGTCTTTTTCTTTTCCCCATTTTGGTTTTTTTTGGCCTTCCCCATTTTTGGGGTGTCTTTTTGCCTCCCTCTTTTTTGGGGGTGCCTTTTGGGGGGTGTCTTTTTCTTTCTCCCATTTTGGTTTTTTTTGGCCTTCCCCATTTTGGGGTTTTTTTTGCCTCCCTCTTTTTTGGGGGGTGTCTTTTTGCTTTCCTCTTTTTTGAGGGGGGGCAGGAGCTCTCTAAACCATTAAGGAAATATTGGGGAGAGAATGTGTGTTTCCCCCCATTTTCAAAACCATCGGGGCATCTCCTTTTGCTTTCTTGTCTTCATTTGGGGGGTGGGGGTGCGCAATAATGATAATAATATTTTTTTTTATACCCCGCCCTCCCCAACCAAGGCTGGCTCTCAGGGTGGCTAACAACCAATAATAAAAACAAGTTGAATGAATACAACTTAAAAACAAGATTAAAATAAAAATGCTGGCACATTTGCAAAGCTAAGCAAGGTCCTGTACGGTTTCAAATTGGATGTTGGGGTGGGGCGACCATATGTTGAGATTCCTACATTGCAGAGGGTTGGACTAGATGACTTTGGGGTTCCCTTCCAACTCTCCTAGAGTCTATGATCCTGTGATTCAAAGCCTCTGCAAATGGGCAGATGGATGTCAGGAGAGCCAGCTTAAGAGAGGACTGCTTCCTCCCCCCCCCCCCACATTATTTTGTGGGTGTTGGGGAGCTGAGCTTGAAGTTAGGGCTATATGCCACCCCCAGTTTCCCAACGAAACCCCCTTCATTGGGGTGTTGTTCATTGGGCCTTCTTAGTAGTGGCGCCCACCCTGTGGAACGCCCTCCCACCAGATGTCAAAGAGAAAAACAACTACCAAACTTTTAGAAGACATCTGAAGGCAGCCCTGTTTAGGGAAGCTTTTAATGTTTAATAGGTTATTTCGTATTTTAGTATTTTGTTGGAAGCTGCCCAGAGTGGCTGGGGAAACCCAGCCAGATGGCCGGGGTATTAATAATAATAATAATAATAATAATAATAATAATAATAATAATAATGTTTGAATGTGGTGAGCTGGCCAACAAATTCCCCCTCCCCAAATTTTGGGGTCGGGTGAAGAAATCAGGGCGAGGGAGCCCCCCATCTCACCCCCCTTTGCTGTCAATTTTGAGATTAAAAAAAGAAGTGAAAAAAATGCACCCAAAATAACAGTAGAGTAGATCAGGCAACCCCTTCCTTTCCCCTCCATCCCAGGGTGAGCAGAGACTGAAGGCTGCTTTTATTCCTTATTTTGGGACACCCCCCCCCCCCAGTTTCGTTGCAAAGGGTTCTTGGAGACAGAAGTGCCATGGGGTGAGATTTGCTACTCCTTGCAGGTGTCAACTTTCCTTTGGATCCCTCAATCCCTGTTGGTTTTTAACTTTTATCCAGCCCTCTGAGTGAGGAGTTTTCAGAGGCTCCTCCCATAGCGGATGACACAGACCTGGTTTCTTTCTTTCCTTCTCGGAAGCCAGGAGGCTGCTGCCTTCACCTCCATTCTCCTCTTCCCTTCTTTCTACAGGGCTGGGGGAACTGAACTTGGCTGTCCAGGGTCTGTGGGCTGCGTCTGGAAGGGGCAGGAAGCAGCCCGGGTTCCTCGGCTTCTTGTGGGCTCCGCGCCCTTGCTATGGAAGATGTGCTCCCTTCTTCAGTGCTGGAGATCTGCGTGTTGGTCGGCGTCCCTAGAGAAAGGGAGAAGGAAATGTTCCAGGTAAAAAAGGGGAAAGGGACTAAGCTGCTACGCTTTCGCAGGGTTGGTGACTGCAGGAGAAAGGTGGAACAAATCGCTTTCTATTCACCCTTGAGATCCGTTTAAAACCAGCGCGGCTGCATTTCTGTGCTATGTAACTGTGCAAAGCTGTTAGCGTGTTCCTGATGCGCTGACAAACTGGTAAATCCACCCTGAGGCTGAGAAGGAAAAAACAACGACAACACAGCTTCTTTCCCACAGATCCCCTTGTAAATACATAATAGATCGCAGGAGTTTAAGATTATCTCGCCTGTCTCACTAATTTGTCAACTTCCTTATTTGGCCTTTATTTACATGTTAGGAGCTTGGGGGCAGGGGAAGACATTTTTTTTTTAAAAAAAAATATTTCCTTTTGCAAGGTGAGTGTGTGGTTTTTGCAGATTAAAAAAATAAGAAAAAGAAACAACCGCCGCCACTTCCTAAGAGTTGAGATGTTGTGAAATGGAGATGTGCCACTTTGCTTTAAAGTGGGCATGTCACCAGCCTGTGACGTGTCATTAGCATGCTGCAACACTTAAGTCTTAATCACCAAGCCCTTATGGTTTCCAGAAGGTTAGCTGTGTTGGTTGCTTGCAGGAAAAACACACACCAAGAATCTTGTGGGACTTTAAAAACCAATAAGCTTATTTTTCTTATATACAGTAGTACCTCGGGTTACATACGCTTCAGGTTACAGACGCTTCAGGTTACAGACTCCGCTAACCCAGAAATAGTACCTCGGGTTAAGAACTTTGCTTCAGGATAAGAACAGAAATCGTGCTCCGGTGGCGCGACGGCAGCAGGAGGCCCGATTAGCTAAAGTGGTGCTTCAGGTTAAGAACAGTTTCAGGTTAAGAACAGACCTCCATAATGAATTAAGTACTTATACTTATAGCTTATACCCAGAACAAACTTAGTTGGTTTCTAAGGTGCTACTGGACAATTTTTTAATATTTATTTTGACTGCATCAGACCAACATGGCTACCTACCTGAATCTAAAGTAGGGTGTCACTCATATGACCAGGGTGTCAAACTGATTTATTATCCGCCGAAAACGGCAATATGATTTTGATAAGTACTCTTTTGGTTCCCAGATCCCCTTTCCCGGGCACCACCACTGCTTGCATGCTTAGGCAGTTATATGAAACATCCTTGCCATTTAAATCTTTCTTTTTTCATTGACTGAAAGCTACCCCCATTGGCAGCTGTTCATCTCATGGCTAGACTGGGAATGGGGAAAAGCTGGTAGGCATTCTGATAGCCATTGGTAGGTCTTCCCCCTTAACCCAGGGAAGGCCATTGCTTCCTGATCCTGAAGGCGGTTTAATGATTTGCCTAGAGCAGGGGTAAGCCATGTGGTTCCCACCATCACTGGCTGAGGCTAATGGAAGTTGGAGTTCAGCAACATTGGGGGGGGCACCATCTGAAATAGAGTATGATGGAGTGGCCTGGGCACTTCCTATAGAAGACTTCTTCCTATGAGTCAGTTTCAGCAGAATGAACTGAACTGGTTGCAAAATAGCATGCTTAGTTTGTTTCGCCACCGACATCTTACAAACTGACTTCAGTAGAATGAACTAGATCAAGATCAACGTGCTTAGTTGATTTTATTTGGTTTTATTGGTTGATGATGGTCATGCTTTGCATAAAACTGAAAAGGAAAATGTCTTGAAGCAAGATAGATTTAAGGGTGTCGCAAGTTCCTGAGAAACCGGCATAGAATCTGTATTAGTTTAGGATTTCTTGACTTTGCTTCCAATATTGTTAACTACTAGACATGCATAGGCAAACTCTGCCATCCAGATGTTTTGGGACTACAATTCCCATCATCCCTGACCACTGGTCCTGTTAGCTAGGGGTGATGGGAGTTGTAGTCCCAAAACAATTTTCGGCATCTGGACATGCGCAGACGTGATTTCTGCTATCTGCACGTGCGCAGATGCCATTTCCGGCGCCACTTGGCGAGTCCCCGCGCCATGCTGTGCTGGTTTAGCACAGTGCACGGGGGACTTGCCATGCGGGTGGCTCGGTTTGCGGGCAGCTCGTGGGCCGCTAAACTGGCCTTCGTGGGCCACATCCAGCCCATGGGCCACACGTTGCCGACCTCTGGTCTAGCGAGTATAACAGGCTTTGTCAACCTCGGCCCTCCAGATGTTTTTGGCCTACAACTCCCATGATCCCTAGCTAGCAGGACCAGTGGTCAGGGATGTTGGGAATTGTAATCTCAAAACATCTGGAGGGCCGAGGCTGAGGAAGCCAGGAGTATAAACTACACAAATTTGGAGGAGTCTCTTAAGATAGCTGGATGTTGCCTCGTACCCCCTACCAGCAACTCATGCAGCCAAGCTGGTGCCAAACATCTTGCTCTGCTTTCCTTTGGACCACACCAGTGAGGCCAGGAGGTGGGGATTGTCTTCTGGGCAGCCCAGGACCTCCATACACACTGAAGAGGTCACTTTGGTCTTGCTAATGCAGTGGTTTGACTTCACCCCGGGGGTGTACTCCATTGTCTCTCGAGACAGACAGATGCTGATGAGCAGGCCCCTTGACATAAACGAACCTAAGTTCCTCATGTCCAGTTTGAGTAGGACTAACATGGACACAACCCATTATTTGTGACTTTTACTGTAGACTGACCTACTCATGTCCAGGAGGTGGGTAGGCGTTTGGACAGGGTTGCAGTCTTTTGGAAAAAGGAGGTTCACAGCTTGGAGGTCCTCCTGAATCTGGAAGCTTAGATGACCTCGATGGCTTGGAGTGTCTTTTTCCAGCCATGGCTGGTTCAACAGCTGTGGCCCCTTCTGGACAGGAAGTGACATGGCTCTGGTAGCATCCCATTTGGATGACTGCACTGTGCTTGTGGATGCTCTTGAAGATGATCGAGAAACTTCGGTAGGTTCAAAATGCAGCAGCCGGATTACTGTTTGGGTTCCATTTAGATCTTGCAAGACAGCAGCACTGATTGCCAGTTCTATTTCTGGGCCCAATTCAAGGTGCTCGTGTTAGTGTTTAAAGCCTCAAATGACTCAGGCTCCAAGCATCTCAAGGCTCGTCTCCTTTCCTACAGATCCCCTTGGGTGTTAAGATTAGCAGAGCAGTCCCTGTTGGTTGTTCCATCACTTCTGTAAGCTTGGGATGCTGGTGGCCTGGGGGAGGACATTCTCTGTGATGCGGGTGGCGCTGTGGTCTTGGGCTTGCTGATCGGAGGGTCAGCGGTTCGAATCGCTGTGACAGGGTGAGCGCCCGTTGCTCTGTCCCAGCTTCTGCCAACCTAGCAGTTGTGCACACCAGCACAAGTAGAAAAATAGTTACCACTGTGACGGGTAGTTAATGGCGTTTCCATGCGCTCTGGCTTCCGTCATGGTGTTCTGTTGCGCCAGAAGCAACAGGCTACATGACCTGGAAAGCTGTCTGTGGACAAACGCCAGCTCCCTCGGCCTGAAGCGAGATGAGTACCGCAACCCTGTAGTCGCCTTTAACTGGACTTAACCGTCCAGGGTTCCTTTACCTTTTACCTTTACCTATTCACTGTGACAGCCACAAAGCTGTGGAGCTCTCTCCCCATAGAGGTCTGTTTGGCATCTTCATCGAATGCTAAAGACATACCTCTTTACCTATGCTTTTTGACACCCAGGGTGTCTGGTTTTAGGGCCCACCATATTTTTGTTATGGTAAATTGTTTTGAACTTCTTTTAACATTGCGATTTAATTGCTGTAACCTGCCCGATCTTTCAATCTTAGGTTGAAAGGTAGGTAACAAATTGAAATAATAATGTTGCTAATGTTTCAGTTAATGTGTATTATTAATTCTTGAAGAAAGAACTGACTGAAAAACTGCCCGATGGACTTTTGCACCTAGTTAAATGCTCTTGGCTTTAATTTTGAAGACTTTAATTTTGAACTTAGAGTTTGTTTACTTGGAAGTACAATTCAACAGGTACAGTAGAATTTAGTATCGGATATGTGTGCAGAGAGCACCACGTACAAAATGAAGATTATACGTAAGAGGATGAAGACTGAAGAAGTAATTATTGTCAAATAATATTAGTAACATTCTTTTAAAAATATTGTTTTAGGTGGGGTGGATTGTTTCATAACAAAAATAAATTGCTGCTAAGTAGTAACAGAAGTAAATTTCTATATGTGAACCATCATTTGGGGACAAAATAAGAATTGTTATTATTTTATTGTTTTTAGGTTGCTCAAAGACATGACATAAGAAGCGCCCCTCCCTTTGAACCAGAAGTCCTTTCTGTTTTTGTACCTCCGTTCATCAGCAAGGAGGAGTTGCAAACCACAAATATAAATAGGAATGCGTTCAATAAAGGGAAACGGCGTTCCTTTCGGAAAAAGAAAGAGAAATCCAAGACTGACACTGCAAAAGCTCTGAATGGAGCCCATAAAATTCCCGAGACTGAAGATATTACCATCCCCATAGACATTGACCTTAACGGATTGCCACAGCTTTGTTTTCCAGGTAATGTAAGGCCCTGTCATTTTAATAATCAGTTTTCATGTCAGATAGGATCAATATTGATGCATAAAAGCAGGGGACTTGTAGTGCTTCTGGAAAGTGGGAATCATTTTATTGATGATAGATAGATACAGTGCTTTTTTTCTTAAAAAATGTTCAGGGGTACTCTCATTTTCACTCAAGAGAATCACCATTTTATTGTTTAAATCGGGAAAAATAAATTCAGTAAATGGACAAAAGTACAAAGATTCATAAGAGGGACGCAGGTGGCGCTGTGGGTTAAACCACAGAGCCTAGGACTTGCCGATCAGAAGGTTGGCGGTTCGAATCCCCGCAACGGGATGAGCTTCTGTCTCTTGGTCCCTGCTCCTGCCAACCTAGCAGTTTGAAAGCATGTCAAAGTGCAAGTAGATCAATAGGTACCACTCCGGTGGGAAGGTAAACGGCGTTGCCGTGTGCTGCTCTGGTTCACCAGAAGCGGCTTAGTCATGCTGGCCACATGACCCGGAAGCTGTACGCTGGCTCCCTTGGCCAATAAAGCGAGATGAGTGCTGCAACCCTAGAGTCGGTCACGACTGGATCTAATGGTCAGGGGTTCCTTTACCTTTACCTATACTGCCCTTCATCTGAAGATGGCAATTCGTAACCGTGTTCACTACTGCTAACTTTTATTGGCATTTTGCCTTACAATACATTGATCTCATTTGCAGGAGGATTTAATATAGCGTTGGAATCCACGGAAGACCGCATCCATTTCCTTGTTTTTACCGACGTCTGTGGTAACAGAACGTATGGTGTTGTCGCACAGTATTACCGGCCTATGCAGGTAGGTTGTTTAGCCTGCTGCTGTGCTCCTAATCCGACAAGCCCAAATGCTGAGCTGATTATTTGCAAATGCTGACCATTCTCAAAATTAGTCATCTAGTGCCTGTATCTTTAGCTACTGCTAAGTTTTTACAGTACAGGGCATACCTCTCTGAAGAAGAAGACCCAGCAGAGTTCTTGATTGTGAGTTCTATTCACAGATATAACTAGGGCGAATGCTTTCGACTTTGTCAACTCAGGTAACTTGTTCTTAACATGTGTCCATAAAGCTGTAGGGTGGCTTTTGTAAGCAGAACATGGGAATTCCCAAAAGAATAGAACACCGTATAACACTGGCCCTGAAAGACCTACGTTGGCTCCCAGTACATTTCCGAACACAATTCAAAGTGTTGGTGCTGACCTTTAAAGCCCTAAACGGCCTCGGCCCAGTAGCCCTGAAGGAGCGTCTCCACCCCCATCGTTCAGCCAGCTCCAAGGGCTTTCTGGTGGTTCCCTCACTGCAAGAAGTGAAGTTACAGGGAACCAGTCAGAGGGCCTTTTCGGTGGTGGCGCCCACCCTGTGGAATGCCCTCCCATCAGATGTCAAGGAAAGCTAAGCTTTCCCTAAGCTCTGTTTAGGGAAGTTTTTAATGTTTGATGTTTATTGCTCTTAATAATAATAATAATATACCGTTGGGAGCCACTCAGAGTAGCGGGGGAAACCCAACCAGATGGGCAGGGTATAAATTATTGTTGCTGTTGTTGTTGTTGTTGTTGCTGTTGTTGTTGTTGTAGAATTAGAATGGGTCTTGAGTGCCTAATATGTACTGCAACATGAGCAGTTCTTAAAGTCAACAGTATGTCCTGCATTTTGTTAATGTGCTTCTTGGTTTTCCAAAACTGAAAATTTTTGACAAGTGCCTAAAGTAACACACAGTTTTCTTGCAGGATGCCCACATCTTCTATAATGGACAAGCTTCTTGGGAAACGGCAAAGAGCTCCAGATCTGCTTCATATTTTGTGCCATTTGCAGTGTGCATCATATCTAGGTATCCCTACTTCAATGCCCTCAAAGACTGTCTGTCCTGGTAAGGATTATGATCTAAGCTACTTCAATGGCAGTAACTTGCACCCATAGCTTTGATTTTATTTGTTACAGAAGCTGTCAAAATATGCTATATCACAGTAAGAGAGCTTTTAGTGACCAATTATAACTGTTGGGAGGCAAAGGAAGCCAAATTAAGACAGCAGATTCACCTATTTGTAGGCAGCGCTGCAGCATTTTGCTTGAATGGTCTCTGTCTTCACAATCAGTGTGGAACAGGAAACGATTTATTTTAGAACTGTCCTTCCAAGTAGGTTTGCAGATTGGTAGGAAAGTATGCCCCAACAGGTAGTCGAAGGCAGTGCTATAATTAATCAGTGTCCTTATAGGTGGAAATTAATTGGGTTCCCTGTGTTCAGAACTGCACTTAAAATGTATTTCTTTCAACGGTTATTCAGAGGTTAGTGATGGTTGTAAGCATGTATTTAGTCTGTTGCAGTTACGTATATTGTGATGCATTTTGATTTATTTAACAAAATTTATATACCGCTTACTCAAGCTAAAGACAATCTAAAATATTCATTAAAATACTGATGAAAGCAAGGCGCATATTTAGATACATTTAAAAAATATAAATATGTATATCTAAGTATATTTCATTGGAGCAAAGCAATTTTTAGCAGGCACCGAAAACAACACAAAGAAGGAATGCAGTAAGTTGGTGGATATATACTGTACAGAAGAAAACATACTTTGAAGGAAAGAGAATTTTACTAAAAGTAATTTTGCCTTCTACTGACATGCGCTTCACTTCTATTTGCTTTTTTATTATTTCAGCTTATTGGCACAATTGAAGTCTTACAAGGATTTAGATGTTGATAACTATATAAAAGAATTCGCCGCCAGACTGTGTTTAATCCCCACTCCTCCTCCAGGACCTCTACACTTGGTAATTCTGCAATATACTACATTTTATTCTGCTGTATATTAGCTTCCTTAGTGTTTGTCTGGAAATGAAGGAACTTAAAATAACCCTGTTCTGAAGAACTTGGTTCATGACTGGTGCTCAGAAGAGCAAAGGCTCATGGCCACTTTCCCTTCCTCTCTTATTTTTCCCTAGGCCAGTGTGGTGTAGTGGTTAAGAGCGGTGGACTCGTAATCTGGTGAACCGGGTTCGCGTCTCCGCTCCTCCACATGCAGCTGCTGGGTGACCTTGGGCCAGTCACACTTCTCTGAAGTCTCTCAGCCTCACTCACCCCACAGAGTGTTTGTTGTGGGGGAGGAAGGGAAAGGAGAATGTTAGCTGCTATGAGACTCCTTCAGGTAGTGATAAAGCAGGATATCAAATCCAAACTCTTCTTCTTCTCCTCCATTCTTCATTTTTCCCTCCAGCCCAAACTTACCCTTCAATTTGTTGTCTACAGTGGTACCTTGGTTCTCAAACTTAATCTGTTCTGGAAGTCCATTCCAAAACCAAAGCGTTTCTAAACCAAGGTGCGCTTTCCCATAGAAAGTAATGCAAAACGGATCAATCCGTTCCAGACTTTTAAAAACAACCCCTAAAACAGCAGTTTAACATGAATTTTACTATCTAACGAGACCATTGATCTATAAAATGAAAGCAGTAAACAATGTACTGCAGTCATACAATCATTCAATCAGTCAGTAGCTGAAATGGGTTACACACAGTCACAAAAACAAAACGAAAAAGCCGCAGAAGCAAAAATGCAAAATAAATAACAAAAACAGACAGACCTCAGTGTAACACTTAAAACGGAAGTGTGGCACTCAAATTGGAAGCGTAACAGACTTCCAGAAAAAGTCTGCAAATTGGAACATTACTCTAGATTCAGGTAGTTAGCCGTGTTGGTCTGACGCAGTCAAAATATGTATAAAAATCAAAAAAATTATGCAGGCCCAGGGAAAAATAAGAGAGGAAGGGAAAGTGGCTTACAGCAATTTTAAAAACACACTTTCGGAATCAGTTAAAACAGATTACAGTCAACAGAATGGGGGGGCGTGTCCTAGAATGCATATCTCAGTTGTCAAAGAGAGGTGCACTTTCAGCGTATCAAGAAAACTACACCATGAAGGTGCCTTGACACCAGACAGCAGCAGGCTTGTGTCTGCAAATTCAGGTCACCCCTGCCATTCGCAATAATATAGGACAGTGGAGTTTCAGTGGAGAGATGATGGTTGGGAACATCTTGTCTCTGCAATCCCTCTCTCCCTCCCATGTTATTTTGACTGTAGGGGAGGGAGGGGTTGCAGGGGGGAAATGGGTGTGTGTGGGAGGGAATGCTTTAGCTCTCCCTATCTTCTGCTTTTCCTGCTGGAAATCGCCTTTCCTTCTTCTTTACTGCTATTTGGCAGTAATCCATGTTTGAAGATTCAAGTTCTGTTCCTGTCCTACACATTTCTGCCTTGGGTGTTCCCTGTCTTTTAGGACCTCTATTTCTACTCTGCTTTTAGGACTGCAACATTTTTCTGCCACCCGCTGGGATTTTTAGGTGGTGGCGCTGTGGGTTAAACCACAGAGCCTAGGGCTTGCCGATCAGAAGGTTGGTGGTTCGAATCCCAGCGATGGGGTGAGCGCCCGTTGCTTGGTCCCTACTCCTGCCAACCTAGCAGTTGGAAAGCATGTAAAAGTGCAAGTAGATAAATAGGTACCACTCTGGCGGGAAGGTAAACGGCGTTTCCGTGCGCTGCTCTGGTTCGGCCACATGACCCAGAAGCTGTACGCCAGCTCCCTCAGCCAATAAAGTGAGATGAGCGCCGCAACCCCAGAGTCTGTCACGACTGGATCTAATGGTCAGGGGTCCCTTTATCATTAAAGAGGAATAATGGAGGTTATCCTTATTTTGCAGGACATGACATAATTCATCGAAGAATGTGCGTTTCTGGGGTTTTTGTTTTCAGTGCAGACTGTAGGAGTTTGCATTCAATATTCATTCTCTCTCTTTGTCCAGAGCCTGTCTAGGGTCTGGGTTGAGCCTTTGTCAATAGGTATCTGATCACAACAGTTTTCAGGGTTTATTCCAGTACAATGGTACCTTGGGTAACAAATGCTTCAGGTGCTTCAGGTTAAGAACAGTTTCAGGTTAAGAACGGACCTCTGGAACGAATTAAGTACTTAACTCGAGGTACCACTGTATTTGGCAATCATGAGAATGCAGAACAGTTCTGTAGTCTCCCCTAGGACCTTTAGTCTGTGTGAGAACCTGAGTGATGCAATTTAATGTAAGTTTTCTGTTTGTGTTATAGTATCCAAGCCTGTATTGCAACTGCTCATGATTGTGCTTGAAATAATAATAATAAATAATAAATATAAGTTCTACAGGAGTTATTAACTAAATCTCATCTTACTTAACACCAGAAATTGCATTTGTTTTCACGGTTCATCCGCTCAGTAATGCAACTGTCATTTTCTCTTCCCGCCCCCTCTCACATGAATTAACATTTCCTTGCTCAGAAAGGGATTAGACTAGACAGCTCATTATCACAGTAGATGTCAGATAAGTTTAATCTATTGTCAAATTCTCCGGTTGCTTTGTTTAGTCCCTTCCTGTAGTTGAGCAAAATAAAAAATAAAAAAGCTTGTTCATTTGGACAAAGAAATGTGCTATAATATTGCAGATCTGTGAGGGTTCTGCATGCAGAAGCAGTCTTCTTGTTCCCGATTCTTAAGCCTGTTTCCACTCTTTTTGTTTGTAAAATATATTGTAGTTGCAGTTTGTGGTTATGACACAAAAAATAGCTGACCACCCACCTCTGTTGTTCCTCCTAGATATTTAATACGAAGCCTCTCCAGGTAATATTTCCATCTCAGGAGGATCCTGACAGCCCACTTATCGATCTGGATCTACACCTTCCCTTCCTATGCTTCAAACCGGAACAGGTGTTACAGGTATAGCATGGCTGTCTTGTTTTAAGCAGGTGGAAACTGGATCCGTGTATAGTTTGTGGGAGTTGCACAGAATTACTTTGCGCTCCAAGGCCCCCAAGCCCTTCCCCTGAAAATAACTTCACACTGACACATAATTTTAGTTTAAGTTATTGGGCAAAATTTAGGCCACAACTTTATCAATTACAGCAAAGTGAGCGGTGTTGGCTTAGGCATTGGCAACAGACTATAACTGACTCCTGCCTCTCTGTCTGGGAGTCTGGAAGGGTAAACACCAAATGAGGGAGCAACATCAATGAAGACCAACGAAGCTCAACCCGGGGTTCCTGTGGTCCTGGCATGGCCCTAGCCCCTCAAGCGGACTTCAGGTGAGATCCAGACCCCCAGATTCCTTTACCAGAATACCCTTCTTCATGGAGGGGCAGGTGATGGCCGCACCGCCCCTCCCACACACTTCAATAAGCCAATGCCTCACCGCCAAACCTTACAAAGTTCTGACGATTGCTAAGGGGGTAGGCGAAAACCAAGTGGCTACATCCAATCTGCCAAATGGAAAAATTCCTACCCAGCACTTGCTCCAAAACAGGCGACCCAATCCGAAGCAAGGCCAAAGCAGCAGCACATAAAATGAGGGAGGGAGGGCAGGTGTTCGGCAGTGCGAATGCAAGTAACCCCAGTTACGCCGCACTGCCACTTTTATAGGCCCCAGGAATTGCGCCACCTGCCCTGATTGGCCCAAACAGCCTGGCGCGATCCCGGGGCCCAACGGTTAAGGCTTGGGCCACTCGCGGCAACAACTCTCCCAGCGAGGGTGCCTTAGGGGCCTGCGCGCAGCCAGGACCCTCATTAAGGAGGGTCCCATTTGTAAATAATTTCAGCCTAATGCCCTTGTTCTGAATGAGTGAAATGGCGATCCCCATAACCAGGCAAAGTCTCGCCCGCCTTTCCATAGCGAGACCAGGGCTTTGACAGGATCGCCGTAAATACTGAATGCTCATAGTGGCAGTGAGAGTAAGAAGTCAGAGGGATGTTGCCAGTTCAGTTCTCCTTCCATCTTTCTGCTAGACGGGATGTAATAAGAGTTACTGAGATGAAGGCCTTCTTGGTAGTGGCACCCGCCCTGTGGAACGCCCTCCCACCAGATGTCAAAGAGAAAAACAACTACCAAACTTTTAGAAGACATCTGAAGGCAGTCCTGCCTAGGGAAGCTTTTAATGTTTAATAGGTTATTGTATTTTAGTGTTCTGTTGGAAGCCGCCCAGAGTGGCTGGGGAAACCCAGCCAGATGGGCGGGGTATAAATTATGATTATGATTATGACTTTTGTAAAGTATGCCAAGCACTTAAAATTTGTTAAATAAATGATAAGGTGCTGTTACGCTGAAGCTCTCCCTATATGGAATTTATGGTGGCCTGTTTCCCCTCCCTTTCCAGATCATAACCTGCATTTTAACAGAGCGGAAGATTGTTTTATTTTCCTCTGACTGGGCATTGCTGACCCTCATATCTGAGTGCTTCATGATGTACATCCACCCTATTCAGTGGCAGCACACTTTCGTACCCATTCTGTCTCGTCAGATGTTGGATTTCGTCATGGCTCCTACATCCTTCCTCATGGGATGCCACATTGATCACTTTGGAGAGGTTTGCAAGGTCTGCTGTGGGTCATTTCCAGTTCTGCTTCTCTGCTTCTCTCACCTATAAAATGCATTCAGAGGTACAGGTAACTCCACATTTGTGCTGGAGTTGCATTCTGGGTTATTGCCCACTTGCATGGGATCAGAAGCCCATTGAAAAAGCCTGTGAACCCCTTTTTCTACCTCCATTCGTTCCAGTAATGTCCTTATGACTTATCCAGGTCACTTCCAGGTATGTATTTACGGGACCTCCTCTCCTGGTCTGCTCTGCAGAAGACCTTAAGGTCCATGAATAACCATAGTTTAGAGGTCCCGGGCCCTAAGGAAGTCAGACTATCCTCCACCAGGGCCAGGGCCTTCTCAGTGATGGCTCCGACCTGGTGGAATGCTCTGTGCCATGAGACTAGGGCCCTGCAGGATTTAACCTCCTTCTGTCAGGCCTGTAAGACAGAGCTATTCCGCCTGGCCTTTAATCTGAATTCAGCCTGATCTTTTATTTCCCTTCTCTTCCCTCCCCCTACCCCTTTTATGAAGATCCCACAGCTAATTCTCTCCTGGCCTCCTCACTGGCCCAAGTAGGACCAATTCAGCCAGCTAGCCCTGGGGATTATCTAATGCTTATCTAATACGAATTAAAAATGGAAAATGGTTTATACGAACACATGGTATTATAGATAACCGGGCCCTTTTGAAGAGATTACGCATTTAATAATATTCGTCATGTGCACCCATTTAATCTGCTTCTTAGCCGTGCTGTGGCTGCAACCCCAGATAACCAACCGAGTGGCAAAGGACGAACTTCTCTGCCACTGCCCATGCCTCCTGAATGCTGGCTCTCGCTCGCGCTGCTATTGCCACGATTGCTCTGTAGATCCCCTGACATTTCTCATAATTGCTGCCACCACCAGTGCAGTCCCAGGTCAGACCCTTTCACAGGGGATTATAAATGCTGGTTCATCTTCCAGGGAACCCTGAGAGTTAGCTCATTTCCTGTTTATAGGGTTGTGGCCGTGCTCTAAAGAATTGGCTCCCGTTGTCAGCCTTCACAGCTGAAAGGACTCTTCAGTCTTTTCGGAATGGGAAGATTAGTGTAGGATATTTTCGCACGAGTCCAAGCGGCTCCCCATGAGGCTGAGATAGACTGCATGGAAACACAGGAAGTTGCCTTGTTCTGAGTGAGACATTTGCCCCATCTATCTCGGACTGACAGTGGTTCTTTGGGGTTTCAGATGGGCGTCTCCTGTAGTTGCCGGACATTGAACCAAGACTTTTTGCATGCAAAGTATAGTCTCCACCACTGATCTCCTCCCCTCGGTTTGAACTGTGTTCTAATATTTTATCCACAGATAAGATCAATGCTTTTGTTCATAGATTATTGCTCTGTGACAGGGTTGATTTGATTTAAATCAAATCGATTTAAATCACTTGTCAGTAAGACTTGATTTAAACCCCCTTTTTTTTACAGAAAGACTCATTCTTGCAGGTATAATCTTAATATTTACAACCAGATGAAGGTTTCATTTTTGGAATAATAAATTTTCAGAGCAGTTTTTACACTTATTTCTAAAATTACTGATTTGGTTATACTATTAGAAATACATAGGCAGGTAATGATGAAATTATTGTGAGGTTTAATAAGTTAACTGTTTATATCTGGACAAATTTTCTACTGTACTTTATTGGAAGGAGAAAAACAATCATTTCCTTAATAACAATTTAAACAATTTATTTAACTAAAACAATAGCATTATAGCATATATATCCATGTTTGTTAACTGATGTGGTTAAACATTTTAAAAAATACAGCTTAGACTGAGTTTTAGCACACATGAAAAACTTAAAACAAATCCTTATTTCCTGATGAATAGCCTTTGGAGTATAATGTAACTTAAACAGAAAACTATATTTAGAAAGGTTTTTCCTCCAAAAGCATTTATTTTAACAATCCAATTTAATTTTTTTAAAAAATCTGATTTAAATTTTTTAAAATCCGATTTTTAACATTATTATTAATTTTTATCCACCCTGCCCTGTGTCCAAAAATTCAAAACCAATGTATTTTTATTCATATGGGGCTGGATTCAGCTACCTGGCTTCATTTGCAGAAGCCAGAGCATGCCAGCGCAGCAGGGCTTATTCCCTCCCCTTCCTTACTGTATTGCCTGCTGTCAGGGAACTGCCATCGGAGCCCAGAGTGGAGGTAAGGCTCCCTAGCAATGCAGGGGAAGGACCCAGTAGGGAGAGAGGGAACACTTCCTCTGAGGAAGGAAATCAGCGTGACACCAGGAAGAAAGGGGAGCAGGGAAGGACTTCGGAGAGATGGCTCCAAGACTCTTCCACAGAGACCAGCGGGGAGAGCCCAGGACCTCCGCTGGCCACGCCCACTCTGCGCAGAAAGCTTCCGCGCAGGGTGGCTAGGCGGCGACTTGGTGTCAAGGAGCTTTTATGCTGGAAGAAGTTCAGGAAACGCCCACTGACGGATTCTGCCAGTGACTGACACAGCCACGGAGAAAGGGCTGTGCAGCCGGGGAAAGGTTTAGCCAGACAACGTTGCCTAGAGCAGCGGCCACTTACGCACGAGCAACCCCAATTCCCTTTACACCCGCTAATCCATTCTGGGGGGTTGAGAAGAACCCCCAGAACAGTGTACAGAAGGAGGAAAGGGGAGAGCATCCCTTTGGCCAAGCAAAAATAATTGCACAAAACAATCTCCTAAGTGCTGCACTGAATTCTGCCCACGCTAAGTGAGATACATTATGTGGTATTCAGCTAAGCATTGCTCAGGATAGATCCACTGAGATTGACAAAATCAGGTTCATTAATTTCAATGGTTCTACTCTTGAGTAAAACTTAATTTTAATTGCATTTTATGGGTGGTATTCAGTTATTCCATCGTTAATAGTGTCATAGCTTGCATTTTGCATTGCTTCTTCCTCCTTAATCAATATTGTTTTAAATGATGAACCTGTCTGTATCTCAAATAAAAAGGAAGCCGACGACTTAATTCTAATTAACATCGACAATGGCGATATTGTGCAATCCCAGTCATCGGAAGAGGAGACTGAAATTCCAGATATCCCACTGGAGGCGGCAAAAATCTTCATAGCAAGGTAGAAATAAATGCTAAGGATGAAAAAATGAAATTGTTTGGCAAAGACGTGCGATTTTGTGCACCTGTTCATTCTCCTGCTTGGCGAAGGAGTGTGAGGTAGTGAGTTGCGCAGGGGCTGAAGTTATCTTCATCCAGTGAGATTAGAAAGATGGATTCCTTCAGTGGATTGAGGGACCTGGGGTGGGGGGCAACAGGGCGCCTGAATGGGGGCAAGTGGTGTGCGTTAATTAAGTTATTCCATTCACCCAAATACACGCACAGGGATTGTTGATGGGTTTTCTGAAATAAACACCCAAAAACATTGAACTGCAAAATTCTGATAATGGCGCATGATCCAGTAAGATAAAGAGTTTGTCTTCTAGGTAAAGGAAAAGGGACCCCTGACCATTAGGTCCACTCGTGGCTGACTCTGGGGTTGTGGTGCTCATCTCATTTTATTGGCCAAGGGTGCCGGCGTACAGCTTCCGGGTCATGTGGCCAGCATGACTAAGCTGCTTCTGGAGAACCAGAGCAGCGCACGGAAACGCCGTTTACCTTCCCGCCGGAGTGGTACCTATTTATCTACTTTGACGTGCTTTCGAACTGCTAGGTTGGCAGGAGCAGGGACCGAGCAACGGGAGCTCACCCCGACGCGGGGATTCGAACCGCCGACCTTCTGATCAGCAAGTCCTAGGCTCTGTGGTTTAACCCAGAGCGCCACCCTTTGTCTTCTATAATACACCTAATCCCATTTTCTCTTGTGTTCTGACACCTGACTGGTTGAGCAAATTCCCCCATATATACTCCAAATTCTCTCTTAAGTCTGATTGCTTGTCGAGACAGGCATAGCTTAAGGTCTTTGGTTTCAAAGGATGCCTTGAAGCCATTCCACTCTGCTTCTCCCCTTCCTACATCCCTGGGGTTACCGTTGAGGCTGGGTGATTTTTTGACTCTTGAGAAAATACCTGTCCTGGCATCTCCCCACATCTCTCTTGGACAGGAAGTGGAATCCTCAGACTCCCCCCACCTGGGGTGGATTTGATTTAAATTTTAGGGAGTTATGTGCTCTTTCCTCCCCTGCAGGGTTGAAAATCTTCAGCTGCACTATGACCTGGAGCTCTCCCACCGTGCTTCCTGCACAGACCTTGGTGAAGTTCAGCTGCGAAGGAGGATTTGGCAGCAGAGGCTGAATTCTGAAATTCAGCAGATTACTCTGCAGTTAATAGTCAATATCTTTAGGTAGGTGCTGAAATCACCCTCGTGCAGTGCATGATCCTGGAACTCAAAGCATTCTCTCTCTCTCTCTCTCTCTCTCTCTCTCTCTCTCTCTCTGTTTCTGAGCTTCTGCTGCTCTCTTCTGTATTAAAGCGAAGAGTCCCTCGATTCAGTGAAGGAATAAATGAGGCGTTGAATCTGACGCTCAGTTATGTCAGTGTTTCTCCTGGGCATAGGGTTGGCTCCAGCAGTTATCTTTCCACAAGGGCCGACATTGATGCCAGCATCGCCTGAGCTCTGCGAGTGTGGCTTTCTCCCGAAGTGCAGAGTGACATTCGCAGGGAAACTGAAATGCTTGTTTACAAAGCTATTGTACTACCAAGCTTGCTGTATGCCTGTGAAACATGGACCACTTATAAACGCCAACTCCTGGAAAGATTCCATTTTGTCTCCGAAAAATCTTACACATCACTTGGGAAGGCAGGCGAACTAAGGTCAGTGTACTGGAAGAAGCAAAGATCACCAGTGTTGAAGCAATGATTCTTCAACATCAACTTCGTTGGACTGGTCATGTTGTGCCGATGCCTGATGATTGTCTTCCAAAGCAACTACTCTATTCCGAACTTAAAAATGGAAAGTGTAATGCTGGTGGTCAACAAAACAGGTTTAAAGACTGTCTCAAGGCAAATCTTAAAAATGTAGTATAAACACCAAAAATTGGGAAACACTTGCCTGTGAGCGCTCCAATTGGAGAACAGCCTTTACCAAAGTTGTCATGGGCTTTGAAGACACTCGAACTCAGGACACAAGGGAGAAATGTGGTAAACCCTCACCGTGATCAACTCCGGTCTGGAATCCAATGTCCCCACTGTGGAAGGACATGTGGATCCAGAATTGGCCTCCACAGTCACTTATGGACTCATGGTTAAAACCATGTTTATGGAAGACAGTCTTACTCAGCTACAAGTGATTGCCAAAGAAGAAAGAAGATGGGTGGCTGTTGTGAGAGCAAGATGCTGCACTAAATGGGCTTCCATTCTGATGTGTCAGGGCTCCTTTTAACTTCATAGAGATAAAGGTAAGGGGACCCCTGACCATTAGGTCCAGTCGTGACCGACTCTGGGGTTGTGGCGCTCATCTCGCTTTATTGGCTGAGGGAGCTGGCGTACAGCTTCTGGGTCATGTGGCCAGCATGACTAAGCCGCTTCTGGTGAACCAGAGCAGTGCATGGAAACACCGTTTACCTTCCCGCCAGAGCGGTACCTATTTATCTACTTGTACTGGCATGCTTTCGAACTGCTAGGGGGGCAGGAGCTGGGACTGAACAACGGGAGCTCACCCCATCGTGGGGATTCGAACTGCCAACCTTCTGATCAGCAAGTCCTAGGCTTTGTGGTTTAACCCACAGTGCCACCCACACCCCTTTTAACTTCATAGTGAATGTTAATTACCCTAATTTACGTTAGATGTACTTTTAAGCTGCCCGGCTGGAAAGTGCATTGCATTACTCATCAGACTTGCAGCTGGTTGGAGGGGGGGGGCACTGCAAACAATTCAGTGAGTAATGTTATGAATCTCCCCAGGCTTCCAGGATTTAGTCTTGAGGACAGAATCCTTGTTAAGAGAAAGGGATTACATGTTTGTAGCAAAGGACCTTTTTATGCTGAGCTTTCAAGTAGGTTTTTGGCTGTTGCCAGTTGACTCTTTGTGAATTCATTGTAATGTGGCGACTGAGGGTGGAATTCAAATAAGTTTTACTTTGAATAGACCTATTGGATGGGCTTCAACTAAGTTGACGTGTGCATGGAACGAGGTCCATTCATGTAGCAGGACTCCCTCCCCTCTGTCCTCCCCCCATCTACTCTGGGGGGGTTAACTGTGCCTAAATTAAGGTTAACGGTCCACCTGAATTTTGGCACTCATTTGACGTTTGCCTTTGTATCCATGCAGCTGTGACATTTCCTGATGCCTTGCTGATCTTAACTGTGGTTAATATAACTGAGAGCATCCTACAAGTTTGTGTTCTCTCTTCTCCTGCTCAATTCATCCCCTTCCCTTTCCAGTGTTAACTATGGGATGGCAAAGGCTGCTGACCATAGTTTGCTTCCAATGAGAGCTAGAAATGCGCTTGAGTTGTTTTTAATGGTCAATTCAGTGCAGACACGATTCTGCTCTCTGGTCACTGCTGAAAAGTTAGTGGAGTTTCGGTGGAAGAACATGAGTCGGTGTGGAAAGAGGTCAATAAATGTTGCATCTACCCAAGGTCATAACACCAGTTGAGCATCATTGTGGTTGCTTTTTAAAAAAGAGCGAGCGAGAGAAAATAATTAGAATTTGGAATCGGGGGGGGGGGGAATGCTAGGGATGTCTTTTTCAAAACTGCAATATTAATTCACTGCACAGAATTGGTACCCCTAGCACCATAGTCAGGCGTACCAATGGGCTTGAGATTTTTGTTTCGTCCTTTTCTTCCAACTTTCCCTTTGTTCTTCTTTTCCAGTAGTGTCTTTCCTTTCTTCTACTGCTTTATGCGCCAGAATCCAGGACCAAGAAAAATACAAATGCGAAGCGTTTGTTGCTTGCGAATCGGGGATGTGTGTGTTTGCAATAATTAACAATAAGGTATTGCTTGCAGACCATCTTGCTGTAATAGCCACCGGGGCAGATGGCTTTCAAAAGGGGTTAGGCTGATTTGCAGAACATCAGTTACTGGCTTCAGCTATTATACACAAGAATGATCCTTCATGTGTATTAGTTTCCTAAACCTATTTGTGTGTGCACGTTCTGCGCTCTGAAATGCATTTCAAAATATGCCGAAGTGTGCTGTCCGATTTGGAGCTGTGTTCTTATCCACAAGCAAGTTAGGGAGTGTCAGGCCAGTTTGGTCCCCTGAGATAGCTCAGTCAGTACAGCAGGAGACTTTTAATCTCAGGACTGTGGGTTCAGGCCCCAACTCACAGGGGGTTGGGCTCCCAGCTCTACACTTCTATGATTCTGTGAAAAGTGCCCCAGACAAATTCCTTCTCCACCCCTAACTCGTACACTTCCATGACACAAGCATTTCCCACGTGTCATTTCTATGTGGTGGGTGCTCTGTGCTGTCTTAGATGTGTTGCTGAAGACTTGCAGGTTACAATAGAATTAAGGGGGGGCGTGGATTTAATGATTCCACCTAAAGAACTGAGCACAATTAATAAGGACTTTTATTCATGTTTGATTTTGATAATTTTGTTTTACCAATAGGGAGGTGAAAGATCATCTGAATTATGAGCACAGAGTATTTAATAGTGAAGAATTTATGAAAACGAGAGCAGTGTGCGACCAGCAGTTTTACAAAAAGGTAAATCTTCAGAACTGATTTGTATCATTTTGTCACTCAATATTAAAAAGTTTTAAAGAATCCAGGTATTTTGGATGTGGCCTGTAGCTTTCCTTCGCAAGTGTTCTTTTATGGGAAGTACATGAATTCAATTATTTATTTTTTAAAGCCATTTAGCTTCTAGCTGTTTATTCATTCCTTTGGTCTTACCTGTGCAGCTCGGTCGTAAGAAGGATTTCACCTTTTGGCATAGCATTATGTAGTGGGAGAACGTTGACTAAAACCGTTGGAAAGGCCAGCTCCATGAGTCCTTCTTCTGCTCTCTCCTCTGAGTGGAAGAGCCTGGACTATGACATCTGTTGGCAAGGTCCAGGAAACCCACCATGAATACCTCAGCGGTAGCTGGTGGACCCTGGACCTGGTAGGGTGAATTTCTGGGGCCCAGAAGGATGAATTAGGCAGCGTTAGTGGAATGTTAAAAGTTGCCACCCACAACCTATAACAGGGGCTTCTTCAGCCTTCCAGACCTATGGGAAAATATCATTTCCTTCAGCCTGTATATTCACTTTTAGGCCTACTTCCCAGATTATGAAATAAAGTGGTGGGATATTACTTGGTCTAGGATCTGAGAGACCAGGCAGCCATGAAGTTCACTGTAAGATCTTGGGCCAAACACTGGGTTTGCCTCCAAATACCTACCCCACAGGGTTGTTTTGAGGAGAATGTGGAGAAACGAAAGACCATAAATATAAAACAAGAGGGGAGATCTCCAGTCTTTCTGCCCCTGATTCTAGGTTTCGAATAACACGAGAACAAAAACTCAAGCATAACTAAATCTATATCAGTTAAATCTCTTTTAACATGACTAAATCTGTACCAGTTATTTGTTTAAACATGCCCTTCTAAGCTGTGAGATTGTCACACTTTGGTCTCAAGTGCCTGAGGACAAGTTACGAAACTTACCCAATGCCAATAATTTTAACAAGGGTCCGAATTTGAGGGGCCTCCTTGGAGCTTGAGTGTCAGATCCAAATGCCCCCCACCTCTTCCCCATCCCTCAACGCTATAGGTCCTGGTCATCCATTGAACATAAGCCACCAGCGTTGTTTTGGAAATTGATAACAAGAGTTTGCAGGGTGTCTCATCAACAAATTGTTGTTCGCTTGATGAAATTCTGGCGAGGCTGTCAGTGATGACTGCAACCCTTGAGAAACCAATATCCCATGTCGATAACATGCCACCTAGTGGATGAACGCAGCTAAAAAGGCACATAGAGAATAAAGTCAGAATTAGAAAAGAAGGAACTCCCACCCCCCTCCTTTCAGTTTTTCAGCCCTTGCATCGAAAAAGCGTAACAGCTCTGTCTCTTTACGATCACGTGCCTGTGTTCCTTTTCCACAATTTTGGCCAGTGTGCCAGCTTTGCCTCTTCTTGGAAAAGGCAAATCTGGCTGCTGTCACGTCCTGGTTGAACTTTTGCAATTTGCTCTATGTGACCGCAATAGCTCACAGGCGGCTTCTCCTCACATGAACCCACCCGGACCCTGTGATCATCAACTGAGGCCCTTCTTTGTGTGCCTCCTCTGTGACAGGTCTGGAGGGTGGCAACATGAGAACCAGGCCCTTTCTGCAGTGGCTTGTGGAATGCTCTCCCCAGGAAGGAGATTTGAAAGCTGCGCATACGCACATGCACACCCCCCCCTATTTGTTTAAAATGTGTTTTCCCCTGTTAACGGAGAAATCTGAGGGCTCCCAAGGACACCAGCCAGGAATACCAGAGCAAAACAGCAGCCAATAGGTTTGGTCTTTATTGAAGACTGTCGCGACAGGACTCCCACCTGCCAAGATGGAAGCCCCAAACAAAAGAGAACCCAAACTTTTATTAGCTGCTAATGCCCATGTTGAAGGGCATTAGCAGCTAATAAATGAAGGGACGCGGGTGGCGCTGTGGGTAAATGCCTCAGCGCCTAGGGCTTGCCGATCGAAAGGTCGGCGGTTCGAATCCCCGCAGCGGGGTGCGCTCCCGTTGCTCAGTCCCAGCGCCTGCCAACCTAGCAGTTCGAAAGCACCCTCGGGTGCAAGTAGATAAATAGGGACCGCTTTCTAGCGGGAAGGTAAACGGCGTTTCCGTGTGCAGCTCTGGCTCGCCAGAGCAGCGATGTCACGCTGGCCACGTGACCCGGAAGTGTCTCCGGACAGCGCTGGCCCCTGGCCTCTTGAGTGAGATGGGCGCACAACCCCAGAGTCTGGCAAGACTGGCCCGTACGGGCAGGGGTACCTTTACCTTTACCTTTAATGCCCATGTTACATCCCCCCCCCAACTACATCACTCATACATCATGGTTACATCATGAAAGAGGAGGTCTGGTGGCAGTAATCTGAGCCTCCTGGACCCTGCTCCATGGTTCTCCTTGCCCTCCACCAAACACCCATCAAGTGTAACAAAAGAGATATTTACATTTCCCTGTTTCCCAGCCAAGTTAATCACACCTGTCAGAGCTTGTCTTCATCTGGGTTTGTTATTTCTGGAATAGCTACCTGTCTGGCACTCAGGTGTCAGGATGCCAGGAATTATCACTCAGGCAGAGGGGCTGCTGAGTGGCTGAGCTCACATGTCTATATAAATTTCTGAAGTTTTCCCAGTGAGCCAGTACACAGATACATTTATCAGTGAATTGTTACATTTGGTATCGTACAGCAAAGGCCCTTTGAATAGATAGGAAGAAACTGTGATGAAGTGTTTTGTGGGGACAAATCACAAAAGTCACAAAAGTGATTGTGCTGATTTTGGTAGTGGGCTGCATGTGTATGATATCTGCTGGAGGGGCAACCCCCCCCCAACATATACATGAATTTCTGCAACATCCCCCCTTGAGATGGAGGGCCATATTGCTTTGTTTGGCACCCCATCGCTCAGCAAGGTCCACACTAAGCGAGCTCTGGCTAAGTTTATCATGGAGCACCATTATGCGGTTCACTCTGTGGTCCTGTTCCCTGAGTTTGAGCACATGACTGCTCCCAGGGAGAAGATCCTGTTGTTTTTGTTTTAAAAAAGTAGTAGCAGCAGCTTGGAGAAGCAATGGGTCTGATTAAGAGCAAAAAGGGAAAGGAAAGAAAACAGCAAAAAGAAAAACAAATGCAGCGTTGGGAAGTTTCTTTTCTTTTTTAAATTTCTTTTTATTTGTATTTTGACAAACTAATAACCACAAATAAATAAGAATAAAAATGTGCACCCCACCACCGATACCATTCCGTTGTAGCTATCCAACCTCACAAAATTTCAACACCTCTTGACCCTTTTCCATTTTAACAGTACGAATTCTACAAACACTCTCCATATCTCCTCAAAATCATTTCTCCTGCATATTCCCCGTCTTACCTTAACAGCACGTGTTAATTTATCATTAATAGCTATATCCCAAACCTCTTTGTACCATTCCTCCATTTTACATTCTGCTTGCCCCTTCCACTTTCTGGCTATAATAATTTGCGCAGCTTGTCAATAAATTTGTGAGCGAGTTCTTCCTAGCCTGTGAACCTTCCACTCCATCGTAAATGGATAATAATGCTACCTCTGGTCTTTTGGTCAGAGCATTGGGAGGTTTCTTAGATAAATGCGTCTCCCCTTCCCCTTACAAAAAACCAAAACAGGTGAACTTCTGGTGTGAAGCACTAATCCACGCTTTCTCAACCTCGGCCCTCCAGATGTTTTGGGACTACAACTCCCATGATCCCTAGCTAACAGGACCAGTGGTCAAGGATGATGGGAATTGTAGTCTCAAAACATCTGGAGGGCCGAGGTTGAGGAAGCCTGCCCTAATCGTAAGTGTGCAGACATACAAGTCCAGCTTTAAGGGGTCGCTTTGGGGATGTTTCATGTCAGTGAATAGCTAGCCCTTCAAATATGTCAAGATACTAACGTCGCTTTCCTGTTACGCTTTGCAGGTGCTGGATACCTATATATTTCACTTTTTCCTTAAAGCTCGCCTTAACAGAAGGATGGATGCTTTTGCCCGCCTTGAGCTGAGCACTGAAGCTGAGAAAGACAGGTGAAGCCTTTTCACTATTTATACAGTGGCTGCATGACAAAATACTGTATTTTTTGCTCTGTAAGACTCACTTTTTCCCTCCTAAAAAGTAAGGGGAGTTGTGTGTGTGTCTTATGGAGCGAATGCAGGCTGCACAGCTATCCCAGAAGCCAGAACAGCAAGAGGGATTGCTGCTTTCACTGCACAGCGATCCCTCTTGCTATTCTGGCTTCTGAGATTCAGAATATTTTTTTCTTGTTTTCCTCCTCCCAAAACTAGGTGCGTCTTGTGGTCTGGTGCGTTTTATAGAGCGAAAAATACAGTACCCTTTTCTACTCCGCTGAGCACATGGCTTTTTTTCTTTTCTTTTCAGGAAGTTTTGCTACAGAAGCATGATTTAAAATAATCTTTGAAATCCCTTGTCCCACTTCATCAAATAATTATATGGGTTGGTAAATGTCTTTGGGTTTGTGAAACGCAGCCTGGGCTATGCCCTAGCCTGGGTTTCCTGATGGCCACAAGGGCAGAGAGTTTGTTGGATCCTGCAAGTAGGTTTGATATATATATATATATGTTGTTATCTGTAGGTTAACTTCACTGCTCAGCCCAAGGAGGCCAACCATGGAAAAAGTAATTTCGAGAAGGTTTAATCCTCAGTACATGATGAGCAGGCGAATGGGACTCAGTTTGCCTAATCTGCAAGAGATTGCGCCAAAGGATGGCCCGACGAGGAATTCATCTCTTCGGCGTTTAGACGTGAAGCAAGGTAAGAGGAGAACTTAACTGGGCTGCTGCGGTTGTTTCTCTTCTCATTCCAGTGTAAATGAAAAAGATAAAATAAATGTCAAATACAGCGCCCCTCTCTTGAACTACATTCTGAAGACCAATCCACGGCCGTTAGGGAAAGGTTGTCGGGTCTCAGAATCCAGTTTCGTCCGAATGCAAAGCGCTGTGCCATTAGTTTCGCCAATCTCCTTCCAATCCTTTTCAGAAGACTAAACATAAGCAAGCCTTCCTAGTAGGGGCGTTGAAACCAGTGTGGGACAGGCAAAACAACAGTCAGTGGCCTATTGCAGGCATAGGCAAACTTGGCCCTCCAGATGTTTTGGGACTACAACTCCCACCATCCCTAGCTAAAAGGACCAGTGGTCAGGGATGGTGGGAATTGTAGTCTCAAAACATCTGGAGGGCCGAGTTTGGCTATGCCTGGCCTATTGCTTCCTAATCTTACTTTCATTATCGTAATCTTATTTTTATTTTTTGCACGCTCCCCTTCTGACTGGGTTTCCCCAGCCACTCGAGGCAGCATTCAACAAATATAAAAGCATAATAAAACATCAAACATTAAAAGAAAACTTCCCCATATTTGGCTGCCTTCAGATGCCTTCTAAAAGTTGTATAATTATTTTTATTTAGTTGCATTTGTTTTAGTTATAAGCAATTGTTTGTTACCTTTTCTAGATACAAGATCAACCTCTAAGTCAGTGACTACTTTCAAGATTCCAGAAATCCACTTTCCTCTTCTGAGCCAGTGTGTCTTTTCTTACTACCTTGAATTTAATATTTATCTCAGCAGAGCTATAGATATTTTGTCTCCCGATAACTCTGCGCTTCTGGCAAGGTATTTCTACCTCCGGGGACTTATTGGTTTGATGCAAGGAAAGCTTCTGAATGCGCTTTCGGACTTCCAGAACCTTTATAAGACAGACATACGAATATTTCCCACAGACCTTGTGAGGAAAGTGGTGGAAAACCTTCCTCCTTCTGAACGTTCCCAAGCGGATCAGAAGCCAGAGCTGAAGAGGCTGATCAGTCAAGTGATGGATAACCAAAGGGAAACAAGCAAAGTAGACGACCGTGTGAAAAAATTCCAGTTGCCGAAAACACACATGCAGCTGGATGACTTTGTGAAGTTCGTTCAAGAATCTGGGATTGTCAGAGACACAGACACAATTCATCGGCTGTTTGATGCACTGACTGTAGGTAAGGGGAGAAAAATATGCTCAAAAGCAGTTGTTTTCCTCAGAATTTTTCATGCCTACCTTTTTTTCTTCCTCGAAGATTGCTCTTACTATTGATGTAAAACATGTTCATTCCCCGATACGTTTGTTGCTGCAAAGGAGATGCTGGCAAACCTAACCAAATCAGCAAGGTACTGTATCATAAACATGGGATGCGGGTGGCTCTGTGGTCTAAACCACTGAGCCTCTTGGGCTTCCCAATCGGATGGTTACCGGTTCGAATCCCCACAACGGGGTGAGATCGCGTTGCTCGGTCCCAGCTCCTGCCAACCTAGCAGTTCGAAAGCACACCAGCGCAAGTAGATAATTAGGTACCGCTGCAGCAGGAAGGTAAATAGTGTTTCCATGCGCTCTGGTTTCCATCACAGTGTGGCATTGTGCCAGAACAGTTTAGACATGCTGGCCACATGACCCGGAAAAGCTGTCTGTGGACAAACGCTGACTCCCTTGGTCTGAAGCAAGATGAGTGCCGCAACCCCATAGTCGCCTTTGACTGGACTTAACCCAACAGGGCTCCTTTACCTTTATCCTTATCTGCTATAAACACAACACTCTGCACTGGACTAGAGCCTGAACTGAAATCTCTTGCTTGATCATACAGATCCAGGGTGATATGCAGGTTTTAGGGTGTGCCAAGGCTCCACAAGCAGGGTGAGATTCTCCTCGTGATGTAGAAGCCTATTGCCTACCAAGTGATTGCACGCATCCTGCAACCAATAGCCAGTAAGTAAATACTGATCTGCAGCCACCTGTTCTTAGTTCTCCATTCCTAGCTTCTTGCATAGTGTCTGAGATTATTACTGCAGTGCAGACAACAACATTAGTAATAATCACTGATGACTGGTTGGATTCATATTCAGTTGTAATTTTGCTTCCATAGAATCATAAAAGTTGGAAGGGACCCCCAGAGTAATCTAGTCTAACCCCCTGCAATGCAGGGCTCTTTTGCTCCATGCGGGGCTCAAACCCAGAACCCTGAGATTCCCATGCTCTACTGACTGAGCTATCTCTCCTTCTCTCCATATTTTGCTGTTCTTATTATCCCTTAATGACTTTTACATTCATACCTTATATCCGCTTAAGGTTGCATGTTTTCGTCTTGTGTCCCGCAGCAACCCGGAAGTACCGGAATGGGTTACTTCCAGGTTTCGCCGCTCGCGCATGCGCAGAAGCGCTAAATCACAATTCGCGCATGCGCAGAAGCACCAAATCGCGCTGCGCAGATGTGGTGCTTCGAGTTGCAGGCTTTTCGCATTACGGGCGGGCCTCTGGAACGGATCCCATCCGTAACACAAGGTACCACTGTACAGTGGTGCCTCGGGTTAAGTACTTAATTCGTTCCGGAGGTCTGTACTTAACCTGAAACTGTACTTAACCTGAAGCACCACTTTAGCTAATGGGGCCTCCTGCTGCTGCCGTGCCGCTGGAGCACGATTTCTGTTCTCATCCTGAAGCAAAGTTTTTAACCCGAGGTACTATTTCTGGGTTAGCGGTGTCTGTAACCTGAAGCGTCTGTAACCTGAAGTGTATGTAACCCGAGGTACCACTGTACTGTGTTTGCCCTAGTCCTGCATCCTTAGCTTAATAACGGTAGGAATGAAATGAGGCCAGTCTTGTTGCAGAGGAAAGGTCTATGAGTGAAAAACATGGGATACTTTGGCTGATTCTGTTGCTTCTCTGCAGCGCTATCATCCAAAGTGAGATGGATTTTTAAAACGGCACCTACCTGGTGCAGGCAAAACTGCCAGCTTCACGTGGTTCGGTTGATGTCTCATTTTACACTTCTAATAACCTGTGCATGTTTGCTACTGAGAGCTGGCATGTTTTCCTTGGCCAGGTCTGGAATCTGTCTCTGTGTATATTGGCTTGCATGGCCTGGGCTCAGTGGGAGACTGCGGCGATGAAAGCGGCAGCAATTGCAGAGTTACTTGTTACTTGACCCATACTTAAAATGGTAAATTGATAATAGTTGCTGAGGTATTTTTTTCAGAAGGCAGTTCTGCAGGCACAGATGGTACGTATAGCAGCAGCTGATTTTGGTTTTATCTGTGGAACATGGCGGCAGGTTTAGCAATTGTTTTGTGATTGAGGTCTAGCCATCGCCCTGCTGTTGCTTCTCCATGTCTTGCTACGGATCCGTTTCTCCCGTTCCTTCTGCGACTGGGTTGCCCACTTCGTCTCACTTGCCCCATCTCCTCTTGCAAAGCCTATTCCTTATGAAGCCACTTCTTCCATTCAGAAAAAAAAGAGGATAGATACTTGAATTCGAGATGTTAGGGGCCGTCATGGCAGAGGCAGCAGGCCAGGAAGAAGAAAAGCGAGAGCTTACTGTTTTTATTTATATTTCATTGAAAACTTTCAGTGGAGGAATAAACTGGAGGAAGGAAGGAAAGAAATACAAAACAAAAAGAGAAAAGTGCTGCAAACTGTGACAAAATACAATGTACGGGTATATAAATAATATGATTCCAATGAATATAAAATTATTAACAAGTCGTTATAATTTTTATAAATGCATTCCAGATATCATTATATTTATCCATACACAATGTCCAAAAGCAATCTGTTCATATGTTGAGTTATCATATCTTGTATCCATTGATCAAAGGTATTCTCTTTCCAATGAACCAATATCAGTCTTTTAGCTGCAGTAAAAGTGCAAAGAGTCCATCTAAGTTGACCCGCTGTCAAACCCCATATTGTTGGCGTATGGTTTAGGATAATATTATCATCTGACAATTTTTATCCCCCCTCCAGTAGTATTTATGCATCCTAATAGGTAAAGGTAAAGGGACCCCTGACCGTTAGGTCCAGTCATGGACGACTCTGGGATTGCGGCGCTCATCTCACTTTATTGGCTGAGGGAGCCATGTGGAAGTAAAGCTTCCAGGTCATGTGGCCAGCATGAGTAAGCCGCTTCTGGCGAACCAGAGCAGCACATGGAAACACCGTTTACCTTCCCGCTGGAGCGGTACCTATCTATCTACTTGCACTTTGATGTGCTTTCGAACTGCTAGGTTGGCAGGAGCAGGGACCGAGCAACGGGAGCTCACCCTGTTGCAGGGATTCGAACAGCCGACCTTCTGTTCAGCAAGTCCTAGGCTCTGTGGTTTAACCCACAGCGCCACCTGCGTCCCTATTCATGCTAATACTTTCCTCCAAAAATTCTTAAGCGTTGGACATTGCATAAACATATGTTTCAAAGAATCATTTTCCCTATTACATCTCCAGCGACATGTTGTCATAGATAATCCCTTTCTATAAATTCCAATAAATTCTAAATGTTGTAAGACGTGGTTTATAATCTCAAAACACATTTGCCACAGAAGCTAAAACCTTTTCCCACTGCTTGGGTAAAAGGAAGAACTAGTTTGGCTTCCTGTGTCAGGTGAAACCAGGTTAGCCTGACTTTTCTCAGGGTGTCTCAAGTTGTGTAGAAATGTTAACAGGAAATAATGGTTCCTTTCATTTAAGGACATCAGAAACAAATAGACCCAGAAACATTTAAGGACTTTTACACCTACTGGAAGGAAACGGAAGCAGAGGCGCAAGACGTAAACCTGCCCCCCAGTGTGATAGAACGCTTAGACAAAAACGAATGTGTCTACAAGTTGTCGTCCTCTGTTAAAACGAACAAAGGAGTTGGGAAAATAGCCATGACTCAGAAGCGCTTGTTCCTTCTGACTGAAGGAGTTCGGCCCGGCTACCAAGAGATTGCAACTTTCAGGGACATAGAGGTGAGTGCGACATAGACTCAATACCCAAATTCCCTAATTTTGAAGATATTTATTATACAACTTATATCCCAGTTGGTGGCCTTTATAGAGGCTTTTTATATATTTATGTGCTTTAGGGCTGATGGTGGTATGCACAAGAAATAGTTGAGGCAACCCTATATCTGAAACAGTCATTATCATCTTGTGTACATGTTTGGCTTTTAACATCAGTTTTGCCATACCAAAGTTTAATTTTTCGGGTCAAATTGTGTCTGGGGCATGTTTGGCAACCTATTCAGTGCTGGAAATTAATCTCTTAATGGAACTTGCATGCAAACTTTCCCACCCCCAGCATTTTAATAATATCTCATACAATACAATCCGGGGGCTCTGTTGCATCTGCTGCAGGTTTGGAGAACCTTTGGCCATCTGGGTGTTGCTGAATTTCAGTTCCTATCAGCCACAGCAAGCATAGCCAACGGCCAGGCATGATGGAATTTGTAGTTCCGCAACATCTGGTGGTTTGTCCACACATGCTGTACTGTGACCATTGTTTGTTTAGAGCAGGCATGGCCAAACATGGCCCTCTAGCTGTTTTGGGACTACAATTCCCATCATCCCTGACCACTGATCCTGTTAGCTAGGGATGATGGGAGTTGTAGTCCCAAAACGAGCTGGAGGGCCAAGTTAGGCCATGCCTGGTTTAGAGAAAAGCAAGTCTCCGGAAAGAGCTTAGCATCCGAGGAACTGAAAAAGTTACGGGGAAGGGATTTGGAGGAGACGGCTGTGTAGCTGTACTTTGCCTCACTTCAGTTTTCAGTTCTCATTTCTCCGTCTTCTCCCACTGCCCCCAAACCCAGGAAGTGAAGAGTACGACAGTTGCTTTCCTGCTTCTCCGGATTCCCACCCTAAAGATAAAAGCCGTGTCCAAAAAGGAGGTTTTCGAAGCAAATCTTAAATCTGAATGTGATCTGTGGCACTTGATGGTGAAGGAGATGTGGGCCGGGAAGAAAATGGCAGATGATCACAAGGTCTGGCACTTTGAATTGGCAGTTGAAACATGTTTTGTATTGTCAAAAGAAAAGTTTTATACGCTTTTACTGTCCCGTTGACCTTTCAAATTCCCATGTTTTGCTCGCCTTCAGTTGTAAGAGAAGATTAATAATTAGAGAAGTGAAGTGACCGATTTTGCAAAGACTGCAGCCGTCATTACAAAAACCACGATACTGTTGATTAATGCGCCTGACATCTTCTGTATCCGTATTTTAAACAACCGCTTTATTGTATGGCTTCCTTGGCGCACATTTCAACCTGATTCTGGATGGATTGGTGCAGTCCGTTTTTACTGTTAATTGGATGGTAGTTAAAGGTCATGTATTTCCTCCCCTAAATTGGGAAATTAATAAGTAAATAAACAAAGGTTTCATATTCTTTGATTAATTTGGTAATGTGATTATATAGAATATTGCATTATGCACACATGCAAAGCTGAATGGGAGGATCATGGACATAGACATTGGGAGATAAACATGGGCTTTTTCTTTTTCTTAAAACAAAAGGAACAGAAGGCAAAAAGCAAGTATTATTATTATTTATTGAATTTACCGTATTTTTTTGCTCTATAAGACTCACTTTTTCCCTCCTAAAAAGTATGGGGAAATGTGTGTGCGTCTTATGGAGTGAATGCAGGCTGTGCAGCTATCCCAGAAGCTAGAACAGCAAGAGGGATTGCTGCTTTCACTGCGCAGCGATCCCTCTTGCTGTTCTGGCTTCTGAGATTCAGATTATTTTTTTCTTGTTTTCCTCCTCCAAAAGCTAGGTGCGTCTTGTGGTCTGGTGCATCTTATAGAGCGAAAAATACGGTATATACTGCCCTATACCCGGAGGTCTCAGGGCGGTTCACAGAACATAATGGCTTCTTTTCATTTTGTCCCCTAGGACCCTCAGTATATTCAACAAGCACTTACAAACGTTCTCCTGATGGATGCAGTCGTGGGTGTACTGCAGTCCTCTAAGATCATTTATGCTGCTTCGAAGCTATCTTACTTTGATAAGATGAAGAATGAAGGTGAGCTGGTTTGTGGCTTAAATGCTCCTGCTAAAACCGTTGTTCTGTATCTAAGAGCATCGTCCAGAACTCTGTTGGTTCAAGGCATCTCCAATCATGCACCAAGCCCAGGAATACCTAGGGGCCAGAGTACAGTGTGTCAGAGTTTGACTGCACCCAAAGGCCCAGGGCTAATAGTAGGAGGAGCAGAATGCTAGGACCTGTTGTGTGACTATTCTGACTGCCTTCCAAACGGACTTCTGTTTTCGTTCTGTGACTGGCTTTTATTTCTTCAGGCATTTGCACGAGTTTATGCTCCTGGGCCTGACAGTAACTTTGAAAAACAACATCATGTATTTGTCTGTTCTTCTTCAGTGCCCATGATGGTCCCCAAAACAACAAGAGAAACACTCAAGCACAAGATTAATCCATCAGCTGGGGAAACTTTTCCACAAGCAGTAGAAGTCTTACTTTATACACCAGGTATTGTTGTTGTTTAGTCGTTTAGTCGTGTCCGACTCTTCGTGCCCCATGAACCAGAGCACGCCAGGCACTCCTGTCTTCCACTGCCTCCCGCAGTTTGGTCAAACTCATGCTGGTAGCTACAAGAACACTGTCCAACCATCTTGTCCTCTGTCGTTCCCTTCTCCTTGTGCCCTCCATCTTTCCCAACATCAGGGTCTTTTCCAGGGCGTCTTCTCTTCTCATGAGATGGCCAAAGTACTGGAGCCTCAGCTTCAGGATCTGTCCTTCCAGTGAGCACTCAGGGCTGATTTCCTTAAGAGTGGATGCGTTTGATCTTCTTGCAGTCCATGGGACTCTCAAGAGTCTCCTCCAGCACCATAATTCAAAAGCATCAATTTTTCGGTGATCAGCCTTCTTTATGGTCCAGCTCTCACTTCCATACATCACCACTGGATACAGCAGGTATGGAATACTGTATTCCTGGAAGGAGTGCGTGTCAGGGAACAATTGGAGTTGGTGGCACTTGGTGACATTACAGCACCCCAATGTGTCGGGATGGGGTATGCTGGCTTCTCAACAAGTTGGGGTAGATAACAGAAAGAGGCCTCCTGGTGAGATATATGGCCGAGGAGAGGAGGCAGTAAGAACTCTGGTATCCTCATTCCAAGGCCAAATAGTTATCTCACTAAAAAGGGACGCGGGTGGCGCTGTGGTCTATACCACTGAGCCTCTTGGGCTTGCCGATTGGAAGGTCGGCGGTTCGAATCCCGCAATGGGGTGAGCTCCTGTTGCTCGGTCCCAGCTCCTGCCAACTTAGCAGTTCAAAAGCATGCCAGTGCAAGTAGATAAATAGGCACCGCTCTGGCGGGAAGGTAAACAGTGTTTCCGTGCGCTCTGGTTTCCATCTAAGTATTCTGTTGTGCCAGAAGCGGTTTAATCATGCTGGCTACATGACCTGGAAAGCTGTCTGTGGATAAACACCAGCTCCCTCGGCCTGAAAGCGAGATGAGCGCCGCAACCCCATAGTCGCCTTTGACTGGACTTAACCGTCCAGGGATCCTTTACTTTTTACCTTTATTTATCTCACTATTCTGTGTAGGCTAAATCAGGGTTTCCCATAATTGGGGCTCCAATTGTTTTGGACTACAATTCCCATCACCCTTTACCACTGGTCCTGCTAGCTAGGGATGATGGGATTTGTAGTCCAAAGAAGAAAAAGCTGAAGACACAAGTTTGGAAAACCCTGAGCTAAATGACGCATGTCAGAGTAGTTCAGGAGTGAATACCGTACTGCAGTGGTTCTCAGAGGCTGTGGCAGAAAAGGATGACATTCAAGGACAATCAAAGGAACATATAAGTATTTCAGTGTAGTATAGCATAGTATCAAAATAATTTATTTTGGCTATGCAACCAGAAAAAGTGTTTCTTCTCTTTGTGCTCCTGCCAGTCTAGAAAGTGCCGGTACTTTAAGCTGAAGCGTGGTTCTTACAATCACCACCTGTGTTGGAAATAGTTCAGGAGCAGGTCTTCCGTGTAAAGCTGATGGATTGAAACCTGCATCCTCTTAATTCTTGGCTCTGTTAAGCTTTGTAAAATGCAGGGACTGTCTTGAACAAAAACACAGTGAAAAAGGTAACAGCTGAGGGAGACGTTAATAGGCATCAGAAATACAGCTGCTCTTCACAGTGTTCCCCAGTATCCCAATCTGTAAGATGGCATAGCCAGATGTATACTCTTAGATAGTACATTGCTCGATAATGTATTTCATTCAAACGTATTTTATATCAAGTGTGTCACTGTTTTCTGCTTCCAACGCTTAGGGCAACTTGATCCAGCAGAAAAGCATGGGGATGCCCACCCAAAATTATGGTGTGCCTTAAATGAGGGGAAGGTGGTCGTGTTCGATGCATCTACATGGTCCATACAGCACTATCTTAAAGTAGGAAACTCTAAACTGGTAAGCAACACTGTGCAAATACTGCATAATACTGAAGCGTGCATGGGTGTTTTGACTTTTTAAACTTTTCCATCCTTTTAGTTTTTGTTTTGGTAGAAGTGAGCTGTGTTGGGTTTTTTTCTGTTTCATTGTTATTTATGTGGCAATATATTCTGTCCAGATATACTGTATCAGGAAATCCAGGGAATGGCACAGAAGGAAAACCACCTGTGTTTTCTTCTTGGGCGGTAAATAGTGGCTAGCTGCTAATGAAATTGACGCACACTGTTTGGAATTCTTCAAGGCTTCACTGAGAGATGGGGGCAGAGAGATACTGCCGGGAGGACCTGAGAGGCTCAAGTTTCTAAGCAGCATATATCAGAAAGGGGTACAGGTGTTTCCTTAAGTTCAGTAGAGACAGATGCTTCTCCTCCCTCAGAGAACAGTGTTTGGGATAGGGAACTGCCCATCCGAGAGACTCCAGGTTACAGACAGTTAAGTGGAATTTCACCTCTGGAAAACATTTGTGTGTCTTTCAGAATCATCAAGGCTTTTCAGGGATTTAACGTTTTGGTGTGATATTGAGAGCTTCCATGTTGCAGTGATATAGTCTTGCTGAGTATTTCTTCTTCTTCTTACAAATGCAGAATTGTATGGTAATGGTGGAACAAAGCCAAGTCTGGATCGGTTCTCAGGACTCCATTATTTATTTGATCAATACCCACAGCATGTCTTGCAATAAGCAGCTGAACGACCATCGCTCCGAAGTTGTGGACATCATTGTGAAAAATGGAGATAGCAGCTCCAGGTCAGCTGAATATATAGTATGGCAGGTTCTCTTGTTCAAAGACCAACTGGGATTGTATCCTGAGTGTAAGGGACCAGGGGAGAGCGAGAGCGAGAGAGAGAAACTTCTATTGGTGGACCCCCTTTTTCCTCAAAGTGTTTCCCTCAAAATGGAACTATGATGTACTGCCAAAAACCAGATTGTGAACCTCCTGATAGGCAGCTGCTTGAGGAATTTCTGAGCCCCTGTTTCTTAGGACCTCTAGGTGAAAAATGGAGAGCAGCTTTGACTTTATTTCTCCCCAAACCTAGAGGACACAGAACTTATTAACAAAGCTTAGTGGAAACTATTGTTGGAATACAAGGGGGTAGCTTTGCAACTGTGCAGTCTTAGCATGTGGGGGAAATTTTAGTGAGAAGTTCATTTTTTTAAACCCAATAAAGCCAAATGTCCAAGGAATTTCATGGGGAAGGAAAAGGAAGCACAGTAAAAGGGTTGCACATGAGAGCTGTGGGAACTACAACCATTCATGGTTTTTGCTAGAGAAGCTGGATGATGCACCAGTTTGTAAAACATTTCTGTTCTCTTGCGCATGTCTGGGTATCCACTTGAAATATTTCACCTATAAATTTTAAGGGAAAAACAGAGATGGGGAGCCTGCACTCCTCTTGTCGTCCTGCACTACAAAATCTCTGACTCCTGGTCATGCTGGTTGTGGCTGATTGGGAGGTGAAGTCCAATAATTTCTGGAGGTCCAAAGGTTCCCTTGCCCCGAGGTAGTGGCCGGTTCTCTCCTGTCGCCGGCAGAACTTTCTAATCCATGAGATGCGTCAAAATAGCAAGAAAACTCCTTGCAAAGAGATGAGCTTAGAAACTAGAAAATGTACGTAATTCGTCTTCTAGTCACATTTTTGCCTTTTGTCCAGGTGGATGTTGGGGAGGTATGAGCATATTTGAAATAAGAGCAGACCAGTTTGGATGACACCAGGTTTGAGCTGAGGTCTTAGGTCCAAAATCTGGTTCCTCAGTAGTGTGTGTGTCTCTCTCAATATCTAATTCATGAGATCGGATATAGTAGGCTATTTTACGGATATCAACAGTAGCGCAGCCCTAAAGCAGGAGAAATGTTATTGGACAAGTTTTAGTTCACTCCCACTGTGGTTACTACTCATTTGTCTGGAAAGTATGAGCTAAAAGATTGCATTGAAGGGAGGCTAGAATCTAGATATCACAACACTTGGAATGCGATTTTTTTTAGCTTAAAAGCAGGAAGGGTAAAGGTAATGTTTGAAGATTGAACAATACACACCACACACACACACAGACTTCTCGGGCAAATAGTGATGTTTCGGTTTTTGAACATCGAAAACCTGAAAGTAAATGCTTCGGTTTTTGAATGCTTTTCGGAAGTTGAATGTGCCACACGGCTTCCGTATTGAGTCTTGCGTAAGTAAATGCTTCGGTTTTCAGACGTTTTGGAACTCGAGTGGTCTTCCGGAATGGATTATGTTCGAAAACCGAGATACCACTGTATTACTTTTTATGTCGACTTTTAAAAAAAAATTGTAACACATGTCCTAACATCACGTACTTTCCTTGCGCATGCGCAGTGAGGCCTGTTCTTGCAGCGTGGACGGAACAGTGATTATGTGGGACATCAGCACCTTGAAAGTCAACCACCGATTCCAGCTGCCCTGTGAAACTCTGACTGCTATCAAATTCCACAGTAACAGGCTTTGGTGCTGTAAGTTTCCTGTGTCTTCATCTAGCTGAAAAGAATGTAATTTAAAAGGAAGAGGGTGGGGAAGCCACATCTCACTTTGATTCATAAGAAATCAGCCACCTTCAGCCTTTCCCTGCTCTTTCTTGGAGACCGTCAGCCAAATGCTTATAATAACTTTAGCTGAAACTGTGGGACTGGTTAATTTAAATTTCATTTCTGGGAAGACTCTTCCTTGCTGCAAATGTAGGCATGTTGTTTCAATGCTTTGTCAGAAACATTTATCTGCATTAGGAAGAGAGCTCACCTGGTGCTCATGAACCTGACAAACTCCTATCAGAAACAGAAGTTTTCCTAACAGCATTGGTATTTCCCTTCAATGCTTAATAGGAAGAAGGCAGCACCAGAAAATAGGGGGAGCCCCCAAAAGGTGCAGTGAACCAGATTAGGGTCCCAAACACGTTCCCTTTTCTTTCCTGTGAACCATTTACAGTGGTACCTCTAGTTACGAACTTAATTTGTTCCGGAGGTCCGTTCTTAACCTGAAACTGTTCTTAACTAGAGGCGTGCTTTCACTATTGGGGCCTCTTGCTTCCGCTGCGCTGCCGGCATACGATTTCCGTTCTCATCCAGGGACAAAGTTCTCAACTTAAAAGTAACTCTTCCAGCTTAGCAGAGTTTGTAACCTGAAGCGTTTGTAACCTGAGGCGTTTGTAACTCGAATAGTTTTGCTAAACTATTCCATAGTTAAGAATATTAGTGTTAAGGTTAGAAAAAAAATACAAGGTGTGGCCGGAAAGTTGGGTGAATGGTCACAGAAATCGGACAGAAATCTGATACAACGCACCATTGACAATGTTCGTAGAACTTTTGGAAACTTCTGGAGGAGTCCTCTTTTCATACTGCTTTCAGTTCCCTCGTCACAGCAGCTTGGACATGTGAAATGTTGGGAAATCTGTGCCTTTTCAGGGCAGATTTCAGTTTTGGAAAAAGAAAGAAATTCGGTGGAGCCGGATCGGGAGAATTTGGAGGGTGGGACAACTCAGTAACCTCAGGAACGATTTCACTTGGAATATGAAATCCTTTTGCCATCCTTCAGATGGGCAAACGCTGATCCCACATCAATAACTCTTGAACTCTGTCACCATTTGCTGCCGTTCTGCTTGTTGACGGTCTGCCAGACTGAGGGTCATCTTCAATGGTTTGCCACCTGTTATGCCTATTGGGTGGTTGCTCGAGAGAGAACAGGCAAGTTCCCTCACTGGTCTTTTCAAAAGCTTTATTATTGGTGCGAAGCATTTACAGTGCAGAACGCCTAAACTCCATGTCTTCCTCAGTCATTAGCAGAATCTGAGAGTGGGCTGTCCTTAAACTTTCCCCAGCAGAGTAGTTTCTTGACCTCCAGCCGACGCCTCCCTTCTCTGCACGAAAACCTACTGCACAGGGAAGCCTTGGGTAAAGGGGGACCTCCCTCCCCCCCCCTTTGCTCAGGCACGGTGTCCTGGCGCTGCCTTGCATCCCCCGAGCCCTGCAGCTCTTCCCCACTTGAGGCGGGACCTCCCTCCTCCGCTGAGGAAGTGCTGCTTCCCACGATATTTGGGGGCTCTCTGTAATCCAGCTGCCCTTCCACCTCTCACCACTGAGCTGATGGCAGTTCCCTGACACCGCCCTTCACGGAAATGCTTAAACCACTCATACGCTGTCTTTCGGGTTACAGCTTAATCTCCGTACACAATTGTGAGCATTTCGTGGGTTTCCGATGCCGATTTACCCCATTTGAAACAGAATTTCATATTGACTCTCTTCTCCATTTTCACTCGCAACGCACTGCACTATTAACATCGCAAGGGGTCGTTGCCTTAGGAGAGCGAGAAAAATTCTCTGGGATGACTCACACACCGGCCACCACCCCTTTAATCTTCTACCCTCGGGCAGGAGATACAGAAGTATAATCAGCCGTACCAACGGGCTAAAAAATAGCTTCTATCCGTGGGCTGTTAGGCTGTTGAACAGAAAATAACATAGCGAAATTGACTTGCGAGGTGGTGTGTTGTTCGATAAGAGATTGAATGTTTGGGGGTGGGGGAGGGAGGCTCGTTTAATTTCATTGTACACAGGTTGTACAATGACAATAAAGGTATTATTATTACTAAACAGCCCCAAGACGGACAGGTCATGGCCAAGAGTTTAGACTAAATGTCATCCACCTGGAGAAGGAACTGGAGAACCACTCCAGTATTTTGCCAAGAATAAAAACGGAGAAGCTTTGAGAAGAAAGTGAGAGTTTCCAATGCATGCTGTGGTTCATGGGGTCACGGAGAGTCGAACACGACTAAGACGACCAAACAACAACAAAACAGCTGCCACATGAACGTAGGCTGTCAACAAATGCTGAGACACCTGGGCATATATTAGCTGAGATATGGACAGACACCTCCCACATGTCTCTGTGAATCCATCAGTTCCTATTATCACGTACAGGGGTGATTCACCCTACTTTTCGGTCATGCCTTGTATCATTTAGTGTAAAGGATCCATGCACCACCATCTTCATTTCTGCTTTAATGAGACAATAATATCTTTGTCACTAAGCGCTTTATGAATGTTTGTTTTAAGGTATAGGGAGCTGTATTCTTGTCCTCTCAACAAACGGTATTATTCGGCAAAGGGTACAAATGGAAGAGAACGTGAGAGCTACGCCCTTCCTCTGTTTCCAGTTGTTCCCCGAGGTATGTAACAGTAGATTGCGGCAGTCAATTTGTTAATAGCACCTTAACCTAAACGTGCTAGACAGTCGTTTGCATTAATACGAGTATTCTCTTGCCTCTCTCTTCGCTTTTGCCTTAGAGTGAGCAAGTGCTGGCATCATGTTCAGCGAGCACTGAGTTGTATTTCTGGAACATGACTGATCTCTCGACACCCTCTCAAAAGATCAGCCTGCAAGACTGCTCAGAGATCACGTGTATGATGAAAGTTAAAAACCAGGTAAATCGGATGCAAAGGAACTCTGCTTGCCTCTTGTGGCTTATTCAGTGATCTCAGCTATGATACAGAAGTCTGCCTAGGTTTATGCAAGAGCTGCTTGCTAACTCCATTGAATTGTGGTTCATTGAATTAACTTCTCCCCTCTCTATAATTACAAGCTGCTTTTGAAGCTCCTCTCAGATTTGCCACATCACAAATCTAAAGTTCTGTCCGGCTCATGGATTTGGTTTCAGGCTTCTTTAGCTATAATCCTCTCATTGTTTAATGAACCAGCCACACTTGGAAAGTATTTTTTTGTATTTTTCCTTCAAGGAAAAATTGCGTAGCTTTTTCATAACGCATCCAGAATTAGTGAAGGCAAAATGGTATGTTCTGTCATTTATCAGTTTGCTTGTATCTGACAGCCTGTGGGTAACCATACTCTCCCCTTCCTAGTTATAACTACCAACTATTTATAATTTACTTACAATGGAGTGGGCAGTCTCAAATACCTTATTTTAATTTAAATAACAATTACTGTACTACTCCGTGTATAAGACCAGGTTTTCCCCCCTGTAAAATGTATGTTTAAAAGTTGGGGTCATCTTATACATGGATAGTGCATAGGGTGGATGTTTGATTGGTTGCTGCCACGGCTGTCAGTGGCTTTTGGGCGTTTTATGGTTTTTGCGTCAATGGCGTTGATTGGCTGACGCTGTGGTAATAGGGCGGGTGATTGGCAGCTTCTGCCGGCGAGAGGACAGTCAAGAGGTAGATTTTGTGATGCGTGTTGAGCGATTTTTGGCAGCCCCCCCAAAAAAGGTCAACACCCCTGGGTAATCCCCCAAGCTCAACAACTCTGTGCCATCTCCCCCATTTTTTTAAATTAGAGTCCCCCCAAATAGGGGGTGTCTTATACATGGAAAAGTACGGTAATATAAGCAGATGGTGATGCTAGCTTACATGGTTACTAAATGTTAAACTTCACTTGGCTATGCAGCTAACATGTTCATAGAATCATAGAGTTGGAAGAGACCACAAGGGCCATCGAGTCCAACCCCTTGCCAAGCAGGAAACACCATCAGAGCACTCCTGACATATGGTTGTCAAGCCTCTGCTTAAAGACCTCCAAAGAAGGAGACTCCACCACACTCCTTGGCAGCAAATTCCACTGTCGAACAGCTCTTACTGTCAGGAAGTTCTTCCTAATGTTTAGGTGGAATCTTCTTTCTTGTAGTTTGGAACCATTGCTCCGTGTCCGCTTCTCTGGAGCAGCAGAAAACAACCTTTCTCCCTCCTCTATGTGACATCCTTTTATATATTTGAACATGGCTATCATATCACCCCTTAACCTCCTCTTCTCCAGGCTAAACATGCCCAGCTCCCTGTTGAGTTGATCCATATTACTATGCAGTTCTCTGTTTTCCTGTTTCAACAAAACACCTCAGAAATGTATGCTGAGGCATTAAAGATGAGCTATATATTTGTGTCTCCTGAAGGTGATCACATATGCCAAAATAAGTTGGGCATTAGTACTTACATTAATAAATTAGCTATTAGTCACCAGTTTGAGGTCTCCCCTCCCCCCTACTTTCTTGCAGCTGCTCTTGTTACTGCTGGAATAAATGATAAAATAATCCATATTCACATCCACAATGGAAATACAGTATTTTGTTTTAAAAGGACGTGTTTGCCTTTCAGATATGGGTTGGCGGCAGAGGTCTTTCTCAAGGCAAAACCAAAGGAAAGATCTATGTGGTTGATGTGGAAAAGAAAACGGTGGAGAAAGAATTGGTTGGGCACATCGACACGGTGAAAGCTCTTTGCTCAGCAGAGGACAGATACGTTCTTAGCGGCTCTGGAAAGGAAGAAGGGAAGATAGCAATCTGGAAGGTTGAATAAAGTTCAGTGTTTCAGTTTTGTTTAATTCAGTTTTTAAGGCACAGAGAGTCCGTAGGCTTCAGTCTTGTGCGTATCTTGTTCTTCCTTCAATGTTTTAACTTATCAGATCACTTTTCAGGGTAATTGTTCTAGAATTTCTGTTCTAGAATAGCAGAAGTAAAATTATATTATGACCATGAATACACTGAGTAAGAAACTTGAAAATGCACTAGGAAATCATTGAATGAGTCTTTAATATCAAATTGTAGATACCACCTGAAGTTTATTATTTGCTGCGTTGTAGGATCAGTGGAACAGTATAATCGGGTTCTGTGCTTCCTGAAAGACAAGCCGTTGCAGTGCAATTAATCGGGCAAAGTCCGTTAAGCTTAGAAGGGTGAAAGATGACTATTGCCCTTAAGATTATATAGGGTCTTTTAAATGGGATAAGTTGGTTGCCAGAGACCTGCCTTTTCCTGGCTTACCATTGTTGATCTCAAGACTTGTTCCAGGTTGAGTTACTCCACTGAGAATGAATGAGGATGCATTTGCAAGAAGGGAGGTTCTCACTACAGTGTAGAGATCACTATAGTAAAATATAAGCTTTTCCCGCCCAAGGTGAGATTTTTTCCACTAGCAATAGTGCATTGAAGAAATTTCCCCTTCTGAGGATTGTGGTTACTTGCTGATCTGAAAGTAAATTGTAAATCAGGTTCTCAGTGCCCTAAAAGTGGGACTGCTGCTTTCTTTGTTTATACGTTTAACACACTCCAGTGAGATGGAATAATTTTATATTGTACCTTAATTTTCAAAGGTGCTCCCATTTATTTGTGAACATAAGCTATGCCACTCCTCCCTTTTCAAATGCTCTGACTTCCTGCAGCCTTTCAAAAAGTTTGCAAGTTACATTGCCAGGTGCATCACACAAAATGCCGACTTGAAGCAACTGGTGCTCTGATACGTTTCCCTTCAACAGACATTCACATCAGGAGTCCTTGCTCACAAATGAGTCGTTCCCCTGCCATTTTTTGATATTTATAGCTGAAATGTAAATAAGCAATTCTGTCCTCCAACTTTTTAACATATAAAGTAATTACATAGTGAGCCTGAAGGAAACTTTTGACGGCCTTAACTTTCGTATTGGGATAGTGTGTTGGATAGCGTTGTAAAGACAGAAATATTTGCTATTTTTGTAAACAGTTTAATAAAAGATTGAAGTGTTACAAATTGCTAATTTCATATACCCTATGAGTAACAGAAGGATTTCTATCTACTAATAAAACCATGCCTTTTTGGAGTAGCTGAAGCTAACTTTTCAATTTTTTAGCTACTGAAAAATCTGTACTGAATGTAACGGGTTGGAATAGTGAATACAAAGATCAGCTTGAGAAGGACAGGCTTCATACTTCAGCTGACATCAAACATCTTTATCCAAATACGTGTGGAAACTGTGACTTATGTATTGCACTGCCATGTCTACCTCTAAGAGGAGCAGATTTCTCCAGCAGGTAAAGGGTAAGGGGACCCCTGACCATTAGGTCCAGTTGTGGCCGACTCTCGGGTTGCGGTGCTCATCTCGCTTTATTGGCCGAGGGAGCCGGTATACAGCTTCTGGGTCATGTGGCCAGCATGACTAAGCCGCTTCTGGCAAACCAGAGCAGCTCGCGGAAACGCCGTTTACCTTCCTGCTGGAGTGGTACCTATTTATCTACTTGCACATTGACGTGCTTTCGGACTGCTAGGTTGGCAGGAGCAGGGACCGAGCAACGGGAGCTCACCCTGTCGCGGGGATTCGAACCTCCGACCTTATGATCGGCTTGGAGAGAGATGTGAGGGTGACTTCCAATAGTTTATTTGCTTTTGCAATGATGAGGCGCTTCCTTTTAAGTAAGCACACCTGAGTTTCCAGCATGCACACAAAACATTTGTCCAATCTGGTGCAAGATCACTCTGTTCTCCTTGTAGGACCTTCATAAAAGAGCAAGCAGGTAAAAAATGGAAAACAAGCGAGGTCCCAACCAAAGAAGAATGGTGACTTAAACTGATGCGCACAGCTTGCAGATTTAACATATAGAAAGAATAAGAGAAACAAGAAGAATATATGTTTAAAGAAGACTGGGAAATGTTTACTGATTATTTGGGTGAAAATTGTATACACTTAAAAACACTGGTAGCATTAAGATAAATTCAACAGTGTAAAGAAGTTTTGATGGTGTAACAATGGATTACTGAATGGTTTAGTTCATATAAAATATGCAGGGATGTATGGTATGCAAAATGAACCACAAAAAGAGAAGAAGGGAAGTCATTGATTTAAGGTCTAAATGAATATTTTGAAATGTAAATTATTATTTTTCAATTATATATATATGAGCAAGCAGGTCAGCACAGAGTAAAATTTAACTGGAACCTGAAGTATTAATGGCACCAGAGATGAGGCACGCAGCCTTTTTGTAGACCACCACCAAGTGAAATTTAACAAGCCACCTGAATTATTAGCAGCCAGTCTTTCAAAGATAAGTAGTACACAGCTGTTGTGACTTTCCTTCATTTTCGAACTCTGATAGCATCGGAGCTTTGAGAAGCATTTGTGCTGATTTGTACTCATGTTGCTTGTATCAAATGAAAGGACATATATTCTAGGCAGCACCAGCAATGGATACAGCAGTCGCTGCTCTGTTCACCGTTTGGTCGTGCTAAGACACAGCTCTTGAGCATGGTGGGTTTGCAGTGTAAGATGGTGCACTGGGGACAGCAAATGTGTCAAACTGGTACTGGGCACCTTCTGTATTGCTCACTAAGCTGGGCACAGAGCATTCTCCACGACACTCCTTGCAATACCAAGGGCCTTGCGGCCGGTCTCTGCCATTCTTTTCAATGCAGGGAGCAAAGTAAAGAGAAGCTTTGGTGCTCCAGTAGGTGCTGGAGAAAGGACATAAGAAAAGCCATGCTGAATTTATTGATTAGATTTCCCTCCCACCTTTCCTCCAGGGAGCTGTATCCGCTGGCATGTATTACCCCCTTCCCATCTTAACCTCACAACACCCCTGTGAGGTAGGTGAGACTAAGAGACAGGGGCTGGTCCAGGTCACCCAATGAACTTCTTGACTGAATAGGGAGCATCTCCCCATCCTATTCCACCAGGAAGCAATGCAGGGAGGCAGCGGTCCTTGCTTACTGATGCTGCAGTATTTGGCATTCAATAGCATACCATACTGTCTCTGAAAGGTCCAAGTAACTATCAGAGCTAAAAGCTGTTGACAGATTTTGTCCTGTCTCCCTTTAAAGCATCCTAGCCCGGCCCCCATCACTAAATAACAGCTTGTTAGAAACAGCAGGAGCAAGCCCAGTTGGTTTTTCTGTAGGTTTCTGGATTGGAAAGCGGGTGCATACTGATATGGCACAACTTTCTGGTCCTAATAAAATGGCCTTGTTTTTTTGCCTTGCAGCTTTTCAGGCAGAGAGAAGCCTTCCTCTCGTCTCTGCTTGGGAAAAGGGAGGGTTTGTGTGTTAAATACTTGCTTGTCCCTTCTCACCCACCAACATAAACTTTACTAGCTGGAGTGAAGAAACGGAGCATAAGGATGACATGAGTCAGGAGCAGAATCCTGGTGACACATCATTTGCCTTTTAAGTTGGTCCCCCCTCTCTTTGAAAAAAGCCTGTCTTTGTAACGTGACTGATAACTCCACTTTAGCAGACTCTGGCAACTAACACAGCCGCTGCCTGAATAGCGGCAATACCACCCATGGGGTTTGTCACTGCTGCTGCAATCATCTGCGTAAATGCTTGGAAAGTGCCTCTGTCATTGCCAGGCAGTTTGGCGGGGGGGGGGGGGAGCAGCACACTCATAGGGGAAGAGATATTGGGAAAGGGATCTGAGCAATGGAGCGTGTGGACTGCAGCTGGCCCAGCACTTAGCAAGCAGGAGGGGCATGGACAGCGGCAGATGTGTTCCCCAAAACCAGGCTGGCCCTGACCTTTAAAGCCCCAAACGACCTTGGTCCTATATACCTGAAGGAGCGTCTCCTCCCCATCATTCAGCCCAGACACTGAGGTCCAGCTCGAGGGCCTTCTGGCGGCTTCCTCACTGTGAAAAGTGAAGTTACAGGGAACCAGGCACGGGGCCTTCTCGGTGGTGGCGCCCGCCCTGTAGAACGCCCTCCCATCAGGTGTCGAGGAGATGAGTTACTACATAACCTTTAGATGACATCTGAAGCCAGCCCCGTGTAGGGAAGGTCTTTAATGTTTTATATGCTGGAAGCCTCCCAGAGTGGCTGGGGCAACAAATAATGAAATTATTATTAAAATTCTTCTTCTTCTTCAAGCACTTGTTTGCCAAGGTTATTATGTGTACATTACCTAGGGAGGAACTTCCCATGCTCCCTGTTTGGTGCTGTAGTGTCAAAAAGAAATGTCAGAATTCTATCCTCCCCAACTCATTGCTGATACGTGTCTGTCAGGGGTTCAGAAGGAGAGACACAGGAGGGGGAGCAAATGGAGAGTGAGGAGGAGGAGTACGAGGGGGGCGCAGGCAGTGACAGTGGCCAGAGTTATTCCACAAGCCTCTCTAGCGAATCGGAGGACTCACAGAAGGGAGCGCCGGTGGCCAGAGCAAGGGAGATTCCAAGGGAGAAACCTCAAGAGGGAGGGGCCAGCGGGGAGTCCCTGAACAGCAGCTGGAGATCAGGGCCAGCGTCTCCACCAGAGCGCAGTGGGGAGGGGGAGTCCCAGGAGTCGGGACCAGTGTCCTCACCACCAGAGGGAGGAGAGGAGTCAGGTTTGGCAACACCCACATCAGGAAGCGGGGAAACGGTCAGAAGGAAAGTCACCGGCTGGGCGCGCGCGCGCCAAGTTCAAATGTACAGGAGCGCGGCACAGCGGGGAGCCCGGGAAGGGAGCCAGGTCCTAAAGCCCGCCGGAGGGAGGGGCAAGACTCAGGAGGATCCGCGTCAGAGGAGTCCAGGAAGGAGGGAACCCCAGAGGGCAGAAGGACCCAACGCAGGAAAGAGCAGCGCAAGAGGTGGAGCCGGGCTAGAATCTTAAACTGGTGTGGGTGGAGCAGTGAGTCAGAGGGGACTTAGCCGGTCTAGCGTTAAGACGTGGGCCTGCGCGCCCAGAGCTTGGAAATGGAAACTAAACTTCAATAAAGACTTTTGTATATAATATCCACTGGGCGTTGGTCCTCTGTGAGCTGGGACCTAGCGGCAGTCCTGACAGTAAGTCCCCTCTCCTTTTTTCACCAATTTTGCAACCTCGTGGAGTGCGGGAAAGCAGCGAGGGGTGAAGATTGGTGCTTCGCGAGCTCACGAAAAACAGGGAAATGACTACCGAAGAGAGGATAGCGAGTTTGCAAAACGCAGTGACGCAGTTGACTGCAGAAATTGCGGCTTCCAGAAAGAAAGAACAGGAAGCAGCTGCTGCCTGCCAGGATCTGCGAACCAGGTTAGAAGTGCTAAGTACACAGAGGCTACCGGCCACCAGACCAGAAGGGATTGGGCTGGGAAACAGAGGAGGGAGCCTGGTATCTCACTTCAATGGGGACCTGCAGGAGTATCCTAACTTCAGAGCAGATGTAATTTATGCATTGCAGCTGCTTGACAAAGACTTTAAAAATGAGGAAGAGAGAGTGGGATTTATTATTTCGCATTTACGGGGGGAGGCAAAATCGTGGCTGCGCAATCTATGGAGAGACAAGGATCCAGCCCTCCAAAATGCGGCTGCCTTCATTAAAGTGATGGATGCGTGTTTTTTATCTGAGATTGATGTGGATATCGCTAGGAGGGAGATTCACGGACTAAGACAAGGTAAAGCCACTGTGAGGCAATATCATTCACGTTTTTTCGGATTGGTGAATGTACTAGCCTGGGAGAAAGAATCGCCTGCCGTCAGAGACCTGTTCTGGGAGGGGTTGAGCGGAGCTGTGAAAGACGAGATCGCAAGGGGGGGAAGACCCCAAACCACCAAGGACGTGGTGGAACGGGCACTCTCCATTGGGGTTCGGTTGGAAGGACGCCCTTGGGGCAAGGAGGAAGGGCATTTGGGACGCACGCCAGCGAGAGGACTGCCTCCCTTCCCCAAGGAGGCGGCGCGCGCTCGATCCATGCCTCCGCTGGGAGGGGGAGAGGAGCCGATGGAGATAGGTGGTGCTAAGGCTCACTCCACAGTCGGAGCCCTAACTCCGGGAGCAGTCAAGATGAAGCCTCCTAGAGGAACCAGGAAGTGCTACATCTGCGACAGTGCTCAGCATATGGCAAAAGAGTGTCCCCAGCGGTTTCACAAGCATACTGCAGCCGCAGCGACAGTAACAGACGCAATTCAGCAGAGGGAGTCGCAGCAGGAAAACTCCACTGTCTGGCTGGAGATGGCGTCTCTGGGGACCAGCCAGACAAGTCAGTGAAGCAATCCCCAGGGATCTTACAGCCCACCGACCCCCTCCCACCCAAACCAGTAGTGCAGCTCACCGCATCCCTTCAGCTCCCCAATGGGCTACTTGTGGAAATTCCCATCACCATCGACTCGGGGAGCAATGCAGATTTTATAGACATGCAGTTCATACAGCAACATGGCATAGCCCTTCTGCCAGCGGCGGTACCTCTGAAAGTCGTCACAGTGGACGGCAGGGAGCTACTGGGAGGGCAAGTGCTACAGCAGACGCCGCCAATGGTGATGCGCATTGGAAACCACCGTGAGGTCATCAGCTTCAACGTCACCCGCCTGTCAGACACGCCCATAGTGTTGGGAATGAGTTGGCTGGATAGGCACAGCCCGGCATTAGCTTGGTACCAGCGGCAACTGACCTTCGGCTCCTCTTACTGCGCAGAACACTGCATCCTGGCGGACTTGGAAGATGAGGGGCACGAGGATGGACCACAGCTGAACTTGGGCATGTTGCAAGCGGTGCCTAACAAATACAAGGAGTTTTTGGAGGTCTTCTGCGAGAAAGAGGCGGATAAGCTGCCTCCCCACAGACCCTACGACTGCAAGATCGACCTCCTGCCCGGGGCGACGCTCCCGACGGGGAAACTGTACTCCATGTCTGAGGATGAATTGCAAGAGCTCAGGGAGTTCATAGATCACAACCTGAAGCGGGGATTCATCCGGGAGTCCAAGGCGGCAGGAGGCAGTCCCGTGTTCTTTGTAAAGAAGAGGGATACGCCCCAGAAGAGGCTGGTCGTTGATTTCCGCTTCTTGAACCTCAAGACCAAGCCCTCAGCCTTCCCTATGCCCAAGATCGATGACCTGCTGGCGACGGTGAGGAAGGGTCGCATCTTTACCAAGTTGGATCTGCGCGGAGCGTACAATCTCATTCGCGTACGGGAAGGCGACGAGTGGAAAACAACCATGTTTACGCCGCTGGGCACTTATGAATACAGAGTTATGCCTTTTGGATTAAAAAATGGTTCCCACTGCTTTCAAGCCTTCATGCATCATGTCTTGGCGGGTCTCCTCTACAAGAAGTGCGTCTGCTTCCTGGATGACATCCTAATCTTCTCGGAATCGCCGGAGGCTCACGAGAGAGATGTTAGGGAAGTTCTGCAGAGGCTGCGGGAGCACAGGCTGTACGCCAAGCTGGAGAAGTGCCAGTTCGACAAGACGGAGGTGGATTTCTTGGGCTACAAACTGTCCGACAAGGGACTGGCTATGGACGGTGCCAAGGTACGTGCAGTACTGGACTGGAAGAGCCCACGCAATAGGAAGGAAGTACAGAGGTTTGTCGGTTTTGCCAACTTTTATCGCAAGTTCATCAAGGGTTTCGCCATGCAGACAGCGGCCATCACCGACACCCTCAGTTCCAAGAAGAAGAGGTTCATCTGGACGGAGCAGGCAGAGCAGTCCTTTCAGAAGCTCAAGCAGCTCTTCGCTTCCGAGGAGAACCTACTGCACGTAAATCCCAGCAGGCCCATGAGAGTGGAGACGGACGCCTCAGACAGGGCCGTGGGAGCCGTTCTGTTGCAGCAAGACCACCAGGGGGACTGGAGGCCGTGCGCTTTCTACTCCAGAAAACTCAGCAAAGCGGAGCAGAACTACACCATTTGGGACAGGGAGTTGCTGGCCATACATGCAGCCTTCAAGGCGTGGCGGCACTTCCTCGTCGGAGCCAAGCACACGGTGCAGGTCCGCACAGACCATAAGAACTTGGAGTACTGGCGCACGGCGAGGTTCCTGAACCAGCGACACATCCGCTGGGCGGAGTTCTTTGCAGATTTCGACTTCAGAATTGAGTACATCCCAGGAAACAGCAACGTCTTGGCGGACGCGCTGTCCAGAAAACCGCAGTATCTGGAGGCAGAGGCACCGGCGGCGGCCAAGCACATTTTCACACCACAGGCGTGGGCATGCGCGTCAGCCATGGTGGACCTGGACGCGGTGTGCCGCGCGCTGCAAACGGACTCATTCGCCCGAGCCAAGATGGAGGAGGTGTGCAGTGGCAAGGCGAGGGGCGACGAATTCCAAGTGCGCGACGGCCTGCTCCTACGCAAGGGAGTCCTCTACGTACCAGGAGACAGCCTCCGCGCGAAGGTCCTGCAACAGCTGCACGACGCGCCCAGCGCGGGGCACTTCGGCAAGGAGAAGACGGTGGACTTAGTAGCCAGAGACTTTTGGTGGCCTAAGATGCGGGGGGATGTCGCGGACTATGTCAATAGGTGCGACACCTGCCAAAGGGCTAAGCCTGTGCACCAGCCGCCGGCGGGCCTGTTGGAACCGCTACAGACACCGTTCGTACCGTGGGAGAGGGTGGCCCTGGACTTTGTCACAGATCTACCCAGCTCAAGGGGCAAGACGGCAGTGCTCGTGGTAGTGGACCTGTTCACCAAGATGGCCCACTTCATTCCGTGCGCGAAGGTGGCCACGGCCGAGCAGACCGCTAAGATGTTCATAGACCACGTGTTCAAGGTGCACGGCCTACCACGGTCTATTTTGTCCGACCGGGGGCGCCAGTTCATCTCCAACTTCTGGCAAAAGCTGATGGGATTCCTGAACGTCAAGGTCAGCCTGGCGTCGGCGAGACACCCGCAAACTAACGGGCAGGCGGAAAGGGTCAACGCCATCATGCAGCAGTACCTGAGATGCTACGCGAACCAGCAGCCATCGACCTGGGTGGACTATCTACCGTTGGCCGAGTTTGCCTACAACAACACGAAGCACGGGTCCACGGGGGTGACACCATTTTTCGCCAACTACGGGAGGCATCCCAGAACCTTCCCGGGTCTGGACACAGTGCGGGAGGGGGAGCCACAGGGAGCAGAGGACGTGGCAGCGGAGTTGCAGGAGATCCACGAGCAGCTCAGGAGGCAGTTAGAGTTGGCAAAACAGGCTTACAAAGTGCAGGCAGATCGACACAGGAGGGTTGGGGAGGACATCCAGGTGGGAGACTGGGTCTGGTTGGCAGCACAAGCAGTTCCAGCCAGATCGTTAGCCAAGAAGAAACTAGGGCACAAGCAGCTAGGGCCTTACCAAGTAGAGGCGCAGATCAACCCAGTGGCCTTCCGGTTGACACTCCCGGAGGGTTCCAGAATGCACCCGGTCTTTCATAGATCAGTGCTCACGCCCTACAGAGAGCCCCACAGGTTTCAAGCACCGGGGAAGGCGCCAGACCCGCTCAGGGAAGCGCCCAAAAAAGGGGAGTCGCCGAAAGGGGAGCCACTTAATGAAGCCACTGAGATTTTAGACTCAATGTGGGGGGAGGACGGGATTGAATATCTTCTCGCCACAGAGGACACCCCGGCCAGCGCCAACAGGTGGGTGCCGGATTACGCAGTGGAAGAGCAGTTGCTCAAGGAAGAATTCCACACACTTTTCCCGCACAAGCCTATGCCGGCGGGCTTTTTCGAGGATTGTTTGTTCACACCCACACTCTCGGCCAGCACTTTCCGGCGTTTCTCGTCAGCTGAGGACTCGGCTCCGGGAGGCAGCTCCCCGGAGGGATCGCTTTCAGGTTTTGGCACGGGGGGATCTTATTGGTGGGAGGACCAACCCGAAGTGGGCTGGCGCAGAGACATGCCGAAGGGGCCCTGGGAGGTGGACCCCCATCAAGCAACAGGGGGAGGAGGGCTCTTGGGTGATTTGGGGTCGAGCTCAGATTTCGAGCACACCGCGCAGGAGATGGAAGCGGAGGAGGTCGTCGTCGACGAGCCCATGGGGGACTTCCCGGACTTATCTCGATGGTTGCAAGCCTCAGGGGACGAGCTGTATCCTGGACTCATCCCTACAACAATGGAGCACCCGGAACCCGCACCGGAAGAGGGGGAGGGGGGAAGGGGGGGGCTTCGAGGGGGGGATGGATGTCAGGGGTTCAGAAGGAGAGACACAGGAGGGGGAGCAAATGGAGAGTGAGGAGGAGGAGTACGAGGGGGGCGCAGGCAGTGACAGTGGCCAGAGTTATTCCACAAGCCTCTCTAGCGAATCGGAGGACTCACAGAAGGGAGCGCCGGTGGCCAGAGCAAGGGAGATTCCAAGGGAGAAACCTCAAGAGGGAGGGGCCAGCGGGGAGTCCCTGAACAGCAGCTGGAGATCAGGGCCAGCGTCTCCACCAGAGCGCAGTGGGGAGGGGGAGTCCCAGGAGTCGGGACCAGTGTCCTCACCACCAGAGGGAGGAGAGGAGTCAGGTTTGGCAACACCCACATCAGGAAGCGGGGAAACGGTCAGAAGGAAAGTCACCGGCTGGGCGCGCGCGCCAAGTTCAAATGTACAGGAGCGCGGCACAGCGGGGAGCCCGGGAAGGGAGCCAGGTCCTAAAGCCCGCCGGAGGGAGGGGCAAGACTCAGGAGGCTCCGCGTCAGAGGAGTCCAGGAAGGAGGGAACCCCAGAGGGCAGAAGGACCCAACGCAGGAAAGAGCAGCGCAAGAGGTGGAGCCGGGCTAGAATCTTAAACTGGTGTGGGTGGAGCAGTGAGTCAGAGGGGACTTAGCTGGTCTAGCGTTAAGACGTGGGCCTGCGCGCCCAGAGCTTGGAAATGGAAACTAAACTTCAATAAAGACTTTTGTATATAATATCCACTGGGCGTTGGTCCTCTGTGAGCTGGGACCTAGCGGCAGTCCTGACAGTGTCCATCAATATTTTCACCCTCTCCAACTTAGTCTTCCAGTCACAGAATTGAAAGGGGACTTGGAGGTCACCTAAGGTCAACCCTCCTGGTGTCAAAGTGGGATTTGCAGTGCAGGAAGCAATTATTGTGTCCCTGAGAAATGTGCATCGTGCCACCGAAATACTACATACAGCAAAGGAGAGGACCCCAACTCTCAAAGCAATCTGTTCCATTGTCAAACAGTGCTAAGAAGTTCCACCTAACATTTCATTGAAAGCACAGAGGTGCAGCTCTGCCTGATCTGCGTCCCTTAACGGCTGGTCTACATCAGCTCTCAGTAGAGGCCGCTCATTGTTATGGTACAAAATTCACATCACAATGAGGCTGTTTCCACGGCTAGCCATTTCAGGAGTGACAGCAGAGGCTTTTAGGGTCTGGCGTCTCAGGAAACGCTGCATGGCAGCTATTAGGAAAAGGAACTGCTGCATCGCGTTCAAAGCCCTTTGTCTGCCTCCATTCTTTTCTGCTGCTCCCTGGGCTAAAATAATAAAAGGTTTTGCATCATGGCTTCAAAATTAAAGGAAAAGCGTCCGATAAAAAAATTGAATAGACAGAAGCCTGGAATTACGGGATGAAATCCGGTCCCATGAGTCAAGAGCAGTTGAGTGAATGTTCCCCTAAACAGAGAGCAGGGTGGGCCAAGGCTACAGCTCTCTGCCATACTAAGTCAGGGCCTGTTGTGCAAAGCATCATCACATCCCCATTCATTTTAAACAAGTGCATGGCTGATGTCACCTGTGCGTCTGGCCAGGCAGAAATGAGTCAGCCTCTTTGGCTGCTACTGCCTTCGTTACTGTAATTTAGTTAGGACTTGTGGGATGCACCAGATCGCAAATCTGGTACCCTCCAGGAGTGTTTGGGATCCCTCAGTCTGGGGTCTGTCCCAAGTGATTTATGGACCTATCCAATGCTTCCCCCCCCCCTAAAAAAAGGTGCAGAAACTCTCACTTATTTTTGGACGGATAACCCTAAGTTGTCGAGTATTTTTTAGGGGGAGTCAAAGTTGCTGAGCTTTTTTTAGGGGGGGAATGCTTTTTTGGAGGGGGCGGACCCTTCTCCGCCTGATTGTCCCGCCGCCAGCATTGCTGCAGCCGCATTACTACATCGCCTCCGACGTGCTGCCCCACAGCCTCTGACACAAAGCCAAGAGCGGCATGCAGCTTGAAGCCTCTGACGCGCAGCTCTGGCTACAAAGAGGTGCTGCAATTCCCCAAAGAGGTGGCATTCTAGCTGAAAAAAAGCCCTAGAACCCTCTGTGCTGCAGGGCACACCCTGGACTTGGTTTTCTGTCCTATAAAGCCCTCTGCAGCTTAAAAAGGTAAAGAGACCCCTGACCATTAGGCCCAGTCGTGACCGACTCTGGGGTTGCAGCGCTCATCTCGCTTTACTGGCTGAGGGAGCCGGTGTACAGCTTCCGGGTCATGTGGTCAGCAGGACTGAGCCACTTCTGGTGAACCAGAGCAGCGCTCGGAAACGCCGTTTACCTTCCCACCGGAGCGGTACCTATTTATCTACTTGCACTTTGATGCGCTTTTAGACTGCTAGGTTGGCAGGAGCTGGGGCAGAGCAATGGGAGCTCACCCCGTTGCAGGGATTCGAACCGCCGACCTTCTGATCAGCAAGTCCTAGGCTCTGTGGTTTAACCCACAGTGCCACTCATGTCCCCTCTGCAGCTTAGGTCCAAGCTAATTCTGTTATTGTGGAGTTGGAAGGGACTGTGAGCGTCACACAGTCCAGTTCCCTAAAATGCAGGAATCTTTTGCCCAAAGTGGGGTTCGAACCCACAGCCCTGAGATTAAGAGTCTCACGCTCACATAGGAGAGGGCCTTCTCAGTGGCTGCTTCCAGACTCTGGAACTCTTTCCCTAGAAAAGCCAGACTGGCTCCTTCCTTGTTGTCCTTCTGCAGGCAGTCAAAGACCTCCTTGTTCCAACATGCATTTGGGGATGGACTGCTTTTAGTGAAAAGGCTGGGGCTGTGCTGTTGTTGTTTAACTGTAATCACTTGGATAGTTTTAATAGACTTTTAATGTGTTTTGTGTGTGTGTGTGTGTGTGTGTGTGTGTGTTTGTGTAGTTTTAATTCTATCAGTGCTCGCTTTTAAATGAATGGCTTACGCCAATGCTTTTTATTTTATTTTTTATATTTATTCCCCGCCCTTCCTGGCCCTGAAAACTGGGCTCAGTGTGGCAACAACAAATTTAAAATACTTAATTAATGCAACAACAACAAAAAAACAGATAAAATACAGTATAAAATGTGAATAACAATTCAGAATTCAAAATTCAAAATTCAATTTAGGGGGAAAATCCATCCAATAAACATTAGATGATCACTAGGGCTAGCTGGCTAAATTAGTTCTATTTGGGCCAGCGAGGAGACCAGGGGAGAATTAGCTGTGGGTAATCTTCATAAAAGGGGAGGGGGAGGGAAGGAAGGGGAATAAAAGATCAGGCTAAGTTCAAATTAAAGGCCAGGCAGAATAGCTGTCTTACAGGCCCTGTGGCAGGAAGTTAAATCCTGCAGGGCCCTGGTCTCTTGGGACAGAGCATTCCACTAGGTTGGAGCCACCACTGAGAAGGCCCTGGCCCCGGTGGAGGATAATCTGACTTCCTTAGGGCCCGGGACCTCTAAACTATGTTTATTCATGGACCTTAAGGTCCTCTGCGGGGCAGACCAGGAGAGGCTGCTCTTTAGCTGCTCTTTTTCTTTAAACTGTAAGGCGCCTTGTGTTCCTGTCAGAGAGGCAGTGTGTAAATATGTATCATGACGATAATCTTTTCTGGATCACAGAACTAAAGGGAAGGGCTGCAATATCAAGGGGGCACTGGATAGGGTCTCCCCCCTTCTGCATTGCTTGAGTGTTTTGTAAGCAGCCTTGGAGATCATTTGGCCGAGTGGGGTGTGCGTGCATCAGCCTGGAATACAAAAATCAAATTAAAGCTATCGGTATAGTCCGTATAGGGACGCAGGTGGCGCTGTGGGTTAAAGCCTCAAGCACCTAGGACTTGCCGATCGAAAGGTCGGCGGTTCGAATCCCTGCGGCGGGGTGCGCTCCCGCTGCTCGGTCCCAGCGCCTGCCAACCTAGCAGTTCGAAAGCACCTCCGGGTGCAAGTAGATAAATAGGGACCGCTTACCAGCGGGAAGGTAAACGGCGTTTCCGTGTGCGGCTCTGGCTCGCCAGAGCAGCGATGTCACGCTGGCCACGTGACCCGGAAGTGTCTCCGGACAGCGCTGGCCCCTGGCCTCTTGAGTGAGATGGGCGCACAACCCCAGAGTCTGTCAAGACTGGCCCGTACGGGCAGGGGTACCTTTACCTTTACCTTTACCTATAGTCCGTATGCTGGGGGCTTCTAATGTGGAAACAGCTGGTTGGTGCAGATTAAAAGACTTGTTTCTGAGACTTTGTTAACCATGCTTCCCTGGGAGTCTTGTCTCGTTGAACTTGACTTTTTTTTTGAAGTCATCAGCGCCGTTTGTCTGCTGTAGCCCCAGAGGTGGCGATTCTTGCTCAGTGAGCCCAGGCACCAAGATGCCTTGGGATGTTTACAGAGTAGAGCTCACCACTTTCACGCCAGCATTTTGTACACGTGAGGATTGTAACTTGCTTACTTGGCACAGAGAAAGGACAAATGGTGTAGCTAGTGAGAGGGGAGGAAGGAGTTCTTGGGCTGCTGCCACACACAAGCAGCCACAAACAGCTTTAGTACCAGACAGGCAGTTTTTCCTGCTCCTTGATGGTGCGAGTCAGCTCCATAGCAAGAGGAGAACGACTTTGGACTTTAGATGGAAGCTGGGATGACGTGGGGGTGGAATGAACCCTCGAAGGAACAGTGCACACCCTGTTTAGCTTTTAATGTTTAATAGGTTACTGTATTTTAATATTCTGTTGGAAGCCACCCAGAGTGGCTGGGGAAACCATGTATGTATGTATGTATGTATGTATGTATAAATATTATTATTATTATTATTATTATTATTATTATTATTATTATTATTATTATTATTATTCCAAGCTCCTTGTGTAATGTCTGAAACCATCTTCCACTTCCCAGGGGTAGTGGAAGTAAGTGAGGAAAGAGAGAGCTTTACTGCGGCCTTAGTTTGTACAAAGGTGCGGTAACATTTCATGCCAGGCCTAGGAACCTAGAATCCTGGAATAGGGACCCCAGGGTCATCTAGTCTAACCCCCTGCAATGCAGGAATCTCAGCTAAAGCATCCATGACAGATGGCCACCCAACCTCTGCTTAGAAACCTCCAAGGAAGGAGAGACCACAGCCTCCTGAGGTTCCACTGTCGAACAGCTCTTACTGTCAGAATCTCCTTTCTTGTTAACGCGAATCCATTGGTTCAAGTCCTACCTTCCAGAGCAGGAGAAAACAAGCTTGTTCCCTCTTCCATGTGACAGCCCTTCAGATATTTGAAGATGGCTATCATATCTCCTCTCACTCTCCTCTTTTCCAGGCTAAGCATACTCAACTCCTTCAACCATTCCTCATCTGGCTCGGCTTCCAGACCCCTGATCATCTTGGTCGCCCTCCTCTGCATGCGTTCTAGCTTGTCAATATCCTTCTTAATTTGTGGCACCCAGAACTGGACACAATATTCCAAGTGTGGTCCAACCAAGGCAGAATAGAGCAGGACTATGACTTCCCTTGGTCTGGACACTAGACTTCTGTTGATGCAGCCTAGAATAGCATTAGCTTTTTTTGCTGCTACATCACACTGTTGACTCATGTTCAGCTTGTAATCCACCAAGACCCCTAGATCCTTTTCACATGTACTGCTAGTAAGCCAGGTGTCCCCCATCTTCTTATTACTGAGGGGCTGCATATCAGAAGACAAGGAAGAGGAACAAAACATTAGCAGACAGACTTGGAGAGGAACTAGGGCTAGAATGGGCTGGCTCACTTAAATTCTATGTGCACCCAATTATTTAGATTTATGTAAGAGCAGGACTGACTTATTTCCCATTCTCCACGAACACAAAAACCCCAGATCCACGGCTCATATTGAAATGTTTATTAAGATTGAACTGTAGAACAATGGATTGAACACATGTAAATGTGAAATAGTGGTTTGTTTGTTTTTTTCTCTTTTAAACTCTACATTCAGCCATTTCTATCCATAAATGGGTGGGTGTGGGGGAAAATTACAAAGAGACCAAAAGTGCAGAACAGTTAAACTGTTTCTCATGCAACAAGTCTTTACCTTGAAAACCAGAAAAAGAAAGCTCTGTGTCAAAATCAAATCCCAGAACATTCTGCCATCTAATCCACTCAGACACATTCATCGGTCACATTTCTTATTTATCCCTTTTTCCTCGTTAAACTCGAAACATTTATGTGTTTAACACACACTTATAAACATTGCTAAACTCAGCAAGAGCTAGTAAACTGCCCCAACTTAATAAGTTGATAAACAAGAAGTTGTCATATGGCCAGTTCACAATGGAACTAAATATATATATTTACTTATATATTTTTTTCATTAAGAGATGCCCTATATGCAGCTTTTCACTAGGGGAGGCATTTATTTTATTTCATTTTAATATTCAAGCTGGCCATTTGGCTACCAAGAAGGTTTCAGGTCCATGTTGCAGCAGAAATTCAACAACAGCAGCAACAAAAAAGTACATAGAGTAGGAAACATCAGATGATCAAATTGTATTATCCAGGAGGAGGTTATGCTTCTATTGAATTTAAAAACAAAACAGAACTAAAAGTCAATGCTAACTCGGGTGATGGCCAAGCCGGACAGAGCTGAGATTTTCTGGGTTCTAATTTTATGAAATTAGACACTTGACACTTGATCAATGAAGTTAGCTATTTTGTGACCAGAAGAAGAAAAGGAGTTTACATTGTAATTCTCCCCCCCCCCCCCGAGTTTTATTTACCTGGGCGCTTTTCATAGAAAGTTAATTTACTGGCAACTATCTGAAAAATGCATAACCTCTACAATGCCCCTTCCGTTTATCAGAAAGCAACATGGTATGCATGCCCTGTTCTCTTAAACATCAGACGAGGGTGCCTATCAGGTATCATTTTGTAACTCCAGGATGATTCCTCAAATTATTGCATCAGAGCTTTTAGGTGCACGTGGAGAGAAATTTACTGAATCTTAAGAGAGATGTGTTTAGAAGGAATTCCAGCTGTTTTTGCTTGTTCCACAGCTGTGCATAGCGAGAGAAGTTGCAGTGGGTGGAATTCTCCCTCGGGCAGTGGATTTAGTCTTTGCTCTCGTAGAGCAGATCTGGAAACGGATCACAAAAACGCCCTTGATCAAAGGTGGTCTGGTCTACAAACTGTGCAGAAGCCTCTTCACAGCTTCTAGCAAAGACCACCTTGAACACGCCCGGAGAATTTGCACAGCATGTTTTCCGCACCCAGGAATTATTCCGGCAACTTGAAAAAAACAAAACGAGCACCTTAGGGCTAGTCTACCTGTCAGAAGTTGCTGAAAGGAAGAATTCATCCCATCTAAGGTCCAAGTGTCACCTGACTCTTGAATTAAAGCCAAACCATTTCCCCCTCTGAATTTAATTGCCAAAAGGAAGTTGTGCATGTAAGGACTCTATGCTCCTAGAATTCATGTGGGTGTCTCCGAGACCCTTCCTCAAAAAACAAAATAAAATGGGGGCATAAACAAGTGTTTCAGCAGAAGACACATCCTCAGTAAAACTTTTTATTATGGGAGCAACATGAACCACAGAACTCTGGGTAGATAATATCTGCTTCTTTTTGTTCCGTTTTGCAAATGGCATTCCCCCCGCAATGCAGTCTTAAAAACCTTGTAACTTGGCTGTTTAAATGACAAAACCTGCACATTTAAGAATCCATAAGTTAGGAGAAGACACACACAGGTGAAATTTGGTATCCTTTTCTTTCTTTCTTCCCAAGTCACTTTCCCCCATCGCTGTGCAATATTTTTTGTGTCTTGTTACATTTATTTGGCCTATTAACGGGGGGACGGGGACAAGGGGTATCTGCAAGTGAATAAAAACCAAATCACTCCCCCCCCCACACAAAAAGACACTTCAGGTACTCAAAAGTTGCTACATGTGCTTACGCGGGGAGTCATGCAAGATTTCGGGTTGTGTAAGAAGCAACGAATGGATCTAAGTCGGAGCTGATTGCGTCCTGCTAGTAGACAGAAGGGCAGGGAACACCATGTTTCAATGTACAGTGAAAACAGCAGCAGAACGAGGCCCAACCCGTTCCGTTTTAATTCATCCTTAACCAGGACCAACCCCTTTTCATTTTTAAAATAAAGGAAGAAGCTTTCCAGCGACTGAATGGCGAAAAGGTGGAATGCCAGGTGCCCAGGTGAGCTCCCAAAATTGAGCTGCAAAGAAGAAATACTCCGCTGTGTTTTAGTTATCATGCTCTGTTTGGAGGTGGAGTGATGGGTCAAGCTTTGGCTTTGCAGCCTAACAGCTTCACTGCCCCCCCCCCCTTCTGCAGCACAAGAGTGTGCTTTAAAATGGGTGCCGAAAGCTGCCTTTAAAGACCGCAGAAATCAGACCGAGTGGCACAAACCCGCGTTTCAAGATTATGACTCCATGCAGTCAGATGAGGTTATTTGCGACTCTCATGATATGGTCCGATTCTGGATTGCAGACCAGAAATTGCAACTCTTCCGCCACAGCCTTCTCAAACAGGTTTCAGCAGAATGAATTCAAAACTGGAACTCAGGGCAGTTGATGCTATCCTCGCCCCAATGTATCCTGGCTAAGATTTGCCTTCTGGAAAATCCAGCCTAGGGACCCTTCGCCGGAGGTTTCATCCATAGGAACCGACCAGGAGGAAGAGAAGAAAACAGACATTCCTGGCAGAGGCAAGATGGCAGCCTCATTCGCCGGTCCTTTAAAGAGAGCTTTCTTATCCTCCACTTTCATGGAAATGGCCTAAAGTAAAAAGCAATAGACAGGGCCAGGAAAAATCACACGGGTTCCAGTCTTCCAATCTCCCGACGGCCTCGTCTCCTAAGAGGAGGATCAGCTGCCCACATGGTGCGGTTGGGAATCCTGAAGAAAGCCTGGCTGACGGAATAGGCAGGGTAAAGACCAGAGTATCAAAAAGAGTATTTGGGTTCAAATCCCCATGTGCAAATCGGGAGGAAGAGGTTATTGCTTTTCTCTCCACAAGCCGTCATAAATATACAAGCTTGAATATTGGATATTGCCACAGGAAATCAATTTGTGTGATTTATTTTTTAAAAAGATTACATATAACCCTATCAAGCCCTACAAAGACCAATAAATGCTGCCCACGAGACCAGATATCTGATGGCAACTACAGAAGATTTTCAGGGTGTTCAACGTGTCTGTGAGCCAGACACTCCACAAAGATTTGGTTGAAGGTGCGACGTCTCAAAATCAGCGAGGAAAAGGAAATGTCCCATTCTAACAGTATGCTCTGTAAGAGACAGATGAAAGAATGAGACGTGTGCTCATGATGTAAAAAACTCAGCGGCTGACGCTTCTCCTAAAGAACGCTGGAAATGGTGGGGTTGTTGGGATGTGGGGGATTCAGAGACCCCCCCCCCAAGCCAAAACCAGACCTACAATTCCAGGGTGTGTTGGCCTTAGATCTGCCTCATACCTTCCTGTGGAATGTCTAAACAGCTTTCACAGCCGGCATAGGAAGCATACTAATAGCTCCCTCTGCGTTTCCAAAATCAAGACGTTTCCCAATTCAGTTTTGCTCAACTGCATTTGAACTTCCGAAGGCGGCAAATGGGAATGACAATGATCCCGTGCTGGGATTTCATGAGACGGCACCAAGACACTAAATGCATCTACAAAGAGGAAAACACAACATGACTGGCTCCCAGAAAGAATTTGGGGCTTGCTCTTTCTGCCTGGGCTCTGGGCTCATCGAGGCCCATTTGCTCCGAGTTCTTTGCATCTCTCAACAGACAGCAGCACGTCTTGGAGGCTGCAGTTCAGAAGCCCTAAAGAGTAAATTCTAGAGCGCAGGAAGGGAAATGCTATTCAGAATTCTATGGCATAAATGTTGAGGAGGGTTTAAGCCCTGCTACAAGGCTAAATCTCTCGTTTGCCCATGTTCTCTTCACAAGGGTCCAAAAGATCAGAAAGTTCACCAAGACCTGGCAATTTTCTCCTAGCACCACAATGCACGATTGCGTTTCAGATTCTGGCAGAGCCAACCGTGACGTGAAAATTGTGACCCTGCAACTGCAGAAAGCCAGTGTTCGTAGGAACCAAGGAACTGCCAGAAAGCCTCCAAATTTCGACGTGCTCTTCTAAAAATAAGCTTTTGAGTCCTCTGAAAAGAAAGCTTTTTCCCATTTTGGAAAAAAACACTTGCTTTCCTCATCCTCAATAGTTCGGGCAGAGCAAGGCGGAGTCAAGGGGGGGGGAGAGCTTTCAAGGAAAAGAAATGTCAGAGCCGAATGGGTGACCTTCAAACTGCATCAAGGGGAGAGATCCAACTGAGGCGTTTGAGAGTGTTTCCTTTTCGCCTCCTCTTCATAGCATAAGGCAGGATTCAAGCCGCAAGTGGCAGCTTCCTATTTTTACAAGCCTTCGAGAGCAATGAAGTGGGGTCCTCGTAGAACAAGGTGCAATTTAGGCAGAGCACAGCTATCTCAAATTAATGTCGTGGAGTAGTTTTTCAAAAAATAAAATAAAAAAGTTGTATGTGTAGTGAAAGGAGACTTTCCATTTAGGTGGAGGCGAGGGCTCTCTTGGGTACAAGCTCCTGAAAGGTTTTTCTTTTTCTGACACCCCCCCCCAATAACTGGATTGCTTCAGTAGTCTTATACTGTGCTCTGAAAAGAAGTTTCAAACAAAATGCACCAAATAGTTGTCTTTCTTTTGGAGGGGTGGGGGACCTCAGACAATTAAAAAACGGTTTGTGAAACCCTGTATACAAAATGAGCATTCATGAAATCCTCGTGGCCTCTAAAAAGCCTATGCAAACCCTGTCCACCCCCCGCCCCGCCCACCTACGGAGGTAAAAATATGTAAATTGATGGAGAGCTAAGAAACAAACAGGAGATGCCATCAGACTACCCAGAGATGCCCGCCAGGCGATTTCCATTTCAGCTATGTCAAACATACATACAATTGACAATTCAAGTAATTTATTATAAACTGCGTTTCATTCTGAAATATATAGATAAGATAGGATTTTTGCTTTCGAATTGCTATGCTTGCAGCATGGTTCAAGGCATGCATTTTAAATAGGTGAGTTTGAGGCAGCAGAAATCTCTCGCAAGAGCAGCCTGGGTTCACTGCGGTTTCAGCCTGCAAACCAGCTGCGGCCTCTTTTGGCTCCCACTGCCTGCAGGCGCAAGGGGAACGTGCAAGGAGAAGCCCCCCCCCCCATTTCTAAAGAGAAGGACCTTCTAAGCTGGCTGTTCTTAAGGACATCCTCTAACAGGCTGTCGATCCCCAGCAATGACACTTGGCTTGGTATGAGAGCCTGGCTTACCCGACAACCTGCTATGTGTGTTACTGCTATTGTCCTGGACCCGGAATTGGGGAATTTGGAGGAGAGGGAGTCTGGGTTGAAAGGACATGGGAAAACAGCTTAGTAAGACTCCGGCATATCTAGGAATAAAGTTACAGCATTTTTTTTAAAAAAAATGGTGAATTTTGTTTTCTTTAAGGCCCAAAACTGTTTCAAGATACATTTTCCTTTTTAAAAACAACAACAACAATAACAACACACGCAACACACACGCACTCTCTCTCTCTTTCTTTCCAGGCTGCAGTTATCAAGAGGTAGGCCTTTGGTTTACGCTTGCGGGAGCCAGACTACCTTTCGAAACTCTCCGCTGTCGCAATTTCCAGCCCAGAAGTTCAGAAAAAAGTGCAATCGATGACCCCCTTTCTAAACAAAGGGGAACCTCACAGCCCGCCTGCAGAAACTGACAGCGCGGAATCCGCGTTCCCATTAGCAGCTTCGTCACAAAGGAGATGATTGGCTTTCAAACGCCACCAAAAGATGAAAAGAAAAACAAATCAAATTCTGACCGGCTCGCCGATCAAAACAGGTCACAGAATGTTCCACTGGTGCTCCTTAGAGCTACACATCTCGCCTCCCACCGTCCCGAGGCCAGCCGAAAGTCCCTCCCGACCACCGAAACATCACCATCTCTACGGCGAAGAGATCACACTCGAGGAATCCTTGGCAACCAACAGTCGGCAGGGACGGGTGCTCCAAACAGCTTGAATCAAAATCAAAATAATAAAAAAATAAAGCGACAGCAATTCTTGCAGTAACTGTTGCAATACGTCTAAGGGAAGTCGGAGGGGGTGGAATACTTAGTAGTAATTGCACGGAAAAATAATGAAATCCAGACTATGGTTCAAGGGGGGGAGGAACATAAACCGCGGCTGTCAGCCTAATAAAAATGACATCAGTTTTAAAATACACCATCCTACTGAACTTTCAAGGTCTGAAGGAGTCAGAACAAAAAAAACAGAAAACTTTTCTGCAAAAGCCACAGCCAGAATTGCTTTCGTTTTTTAATTACAGTTTTTAAAAATGGTGGTGTTGGTGGAAGGGAAATAAACAGTCCAAATGGGTAATTTGAGAATTTTGAAAAACCGCCACGAGGTCTAAAAAAACAAAGCAAACCATGCAAGAACGTTTTCCTGCCCATCGATAAAAGTCACCTTGGAAACGCGTTTTCTCGCCATTAAAAATACCTCTAAGAAAGGAGATTTTTCTGGATTGTAGAGAAAGCAATCAGCATCAAAGCTACCTATTCGAGGCTACCCTAAGACTATGGAATTTCATCTACATTTTTGCATGAAAGAACCATTTCAATCCGATGCTGCAGCAAGGATGTCCTTGGAAAAGTTCAGATTCTGCTTTGCGAGAACGTCCCGATTCATGCACCTGAAACAGCTTGGAATGTGTGCAAATGGCGGTGGTTCGCTCAAACGGCCGACTCGTTTTCCACTTCTGTCGCGGAGGCTTCTTTCCGAGAGAGCTTGATCACGGTCGGCTTCTCCCCATCTGCGTCGCCACCGCTCTCGGCCACCGCGGGAGGCGCCAGCCCTTTCTGCTCTTCCTTCGGGCTCTCGCCGACGTCGGGGTAAATCACCAGGAACGTGGCCGTCAGGAAGCCCAAGAAAGACCCCACCGACGCCACCATGGGTATGACCCGCACGGTGCCCACGGCATCCACCACTCCTCCCAGTGCAGAGGCCACGAGGATCTGGGAGATGTAGACTTGGCAGGACAAGATGGCGCAGTCTATGCCAAAACCTCGCTTTGAGTTCCCAGGGCTATGGTGGATATACTGAAAGAGAAAGGGACAGGAGATGCTATCAACAAAATGGGGAATCGGGTAGCAGAGCACACATCGCGTTGCAATATCTGAAGCAGCTTGCTTTGGGGACTGATACCCTGGGGACAAGTCCTCTATGTCTGTGATCGGGAACTGCAAAAAGGTGGAGGGAACGTTCTTTCATATGTGGTGGACTTGTAAAAGAGTACAGTCATACCTCGGCTTGAAGTTGCTTCAGGTCGAGCACTTCTGGGTTGCGCTCCACGGCGACCCGGAAGTAACGGAATGCGTTACTTCTGGGTTTCGCCGCTCACGCATGCGCAGACGCTCAAAATGACGCCACGCGCATGCGCGGAGGAGGTGAATCGCGACCCTGCATGTGCAGACGTGGGTTGCGTTTACTTCAGGATGCGAATAGGGCTCCAGAACGGATCCCGCTGTATTGTGAAATAATCTATAATGAATGGTGGGGAAATGTTTAAAATTACTTTCCCAAAAAAACCAGAGTACGGACAATTCAGAACGAAATTCCCAAGTGTCAAAAAAAGAAGGTTATATATGTATGCAACTTCTGCATGCAGCCCGTGTTCTGTTAGCCCCAAAATGGAAAACAAGTGAGGTCCCAACTGAAGAAGAATAGCGGAATATGCGCAGCTTGCAGATTTAACATATGGAAGCAGAGAACAAGAAGAACATATGTTTAGAGAAGATTGGGAAACTTTTATTTAGCATATGGGGGGGGAACTGTGCACACCTGAAAAGGTTGGAAGCATTAAGATAAATTCAACAGTGTAAATAAGGTCTGATGGATGTATTGATAGAATATTGAATGGTTTAGTTTTTGTAAAATACGCAGGAAGCTATGATACGAAAAACGAACCATGGAAGGAGAAGAACGGAAGTCATTGATATTTTAATGATGTTAAAATGAGTATTTCAAATTGTGTAACAGAATATATTTGTGTGTCTCTCTGTGTGTGAGTGTGTATGTATGTATATGTATATGTACAGTGGTGCCCCGCAAGACGGAAAACTCGCTAGACGAAAGAGTTTTCCGTTTTGGAGGTGCTTCGCAAAACGAATTTCCTATGGGCTTGCTTCGCAAGACGAAAATGTCTTGCGAGTTCCTGCGGGTTCCCCCCCCTTTCCCCCCCTTTTTCTAAGCCGCTAAGCCGCTTATCCGATAAGCCGCTAAAAGCCGCTAATAGCGCTAATCCGTCAATGGGCTTGCTTCGCAAGACGAAAAAACCGCTAGATGAAGAGACTCGCAGAACTGTATATGTATGAGGAACTGGCAATCCTCGGGCCAAAAGCAGCCTGAAGTGCTGGGCTTTCCAGCTGCAAACTACGATTTGATGGGCTTGTCTCCCTCCCTTCCCATTCCCTGAAGGCTCTCCAGAGCTTAAAGACTGACTCTGCAGGTCTGTGTATGCCGTGGGATGCTTTCAAAGCATCAAACCCCCTCTGTGCTGGCTGGGCCTGATGGGAAATGTAGTTGCTGCAGCAGACAGCGGCTGGGCTGGATGGATCTGGGGTCTGATTTCATCCGTCCGCATGGTTCTTGCTCAACTCACGCCCCCCAACACCAGGCCCACGGCCACCTTACCTGCTTGATGTCGTGATACTGCCCTAGAAGGGCATAGGGGCAGTAGGATATACTCATGGAAACGATGCCCATGGAGCTGATCATGATCATGGCGACGTACACATTGGGGAACATGGCCATCACTGCCGTGCCAATGGAGAAGCCCAGAGTGCCCAGGATGTAGATCACTCGGATGCTGAGGTCGTAGTTGTCCAAGTATTTCTGTAGCAAGGCTGCAAAAAGGAGGCCAAGCATGTCGCCATTAGAGAAAAGCGCCCCGCGCTCCGGGTGCAATTAGCCGCCCAGCTCTCCCTCATTAAAGCACTTCATGGCCAGGGCCTTCCTAACTTCCCCCGCTCAGTCCCCTTCCTCGATTCTCTTATCTGTCAGCCACACACGGCTTCTCTGGTCTGGGGTGCAGAGACTTTCAGCTGCCGGCACAGAACCTCTTACCTGAACACACAGCTGCAGTAGCGGCATAGATGACCAATCCCCAACAGCCCATCTGAACGCCAGCATTGTAGGCATGCAGTTCGGTGGAATTCGAAGGGGCCTGCAGTGAAGCAATAGAGCAGGGGTGAGCAAACTTTTTCAGCAGGGGGCCAGTCCACTGTCCCTCAGACCTTTTGGGGGTTGGACTATATTTTTTTTTTTTTGGGGGGGGGGAATGAACAAATTCCTATGCCCCACAAATAACCCAGAGAGGCATTTTAAATCAAAGCAGACGTTCTGCTCATGTAAAAACGCCAGGCAGGCCTCACAAACAACCAAGAGATGCATTTTAAATAAAAGGACACATTCTACTCATGTAAAAACATGCTGATTCCCAGACTGTCCGCAGGCCGGATTTAGAAGGCGACTGGCCCGGATCTGGCCCCCAGGCCTTAGTTTGCCTACCCATGCAATAAAGATTTAAGCAAAGGCCACACACACTATGAACAAGAGCATGGAAGTGTCAATGTTCGCACCTCTCTGCCTAGCCAAAGATTGATTGATTGGTTTTTTTTAATTTGCATACAGCCCTTCATCCAGATATCTCAGGGCAGCTCAGAACATAAAAACAGATAATAAAAACAAGAAAGAAGAAATATCCCTCCCCAATATAATTAAAAGGACACAGAATATTAATCAGCCAAAGGCCTGGTTGAATAGGAACATTTTTGCATGGTGAAATCTAAAAATCTAATGAAGGTGCCAGGTGAGTCTCCCTGGGGTGAGCATTCCACAAATGTGGAGCCACAGCAGAAAAGGCCTGCTCTCGTGTCGCTGGTCTCTGAACCTCTTGCGGAGGAGGCACACAAAGAAGGGCCTCAGAAGATAACTGCAGGGTCCAGGCTGGTTCCTATAGGGAGAGGCGGTCCTTGAAATATTCTGCTCCTGTGGCATTTAAGGCTTTACAGGTCAAAACCAGAACTTTGAATTGGGCCCGGAAACTAATCGGCAGCCAGTACAATTGGGCCGGGATTTACACTTTCGCTTATTCATCTGGCTTTTTCCCAACCTGTGTTTCAAAGAAAGATTCTCAAGAAACTCGGAACGATAAAAGGAGTGAAACCGAAACCAAATTGGCCATAAAGCAATACAGTTTCAGGCCACAAAGAACCAAACTTCAAATGTCCTTGCCCACCAGGTTGCCAAGGCAAATGATGATGAAACAAACCTGGGACCCTGACAAACCTGGGAAATTTCTTTGCAGCGCTCTCTGCTTGGGCTGAGCTAATTTGCAGGGCGATGCTAAATATCTATGGAGCAGAGGAGTGACTCTGTAAGCAGAACACGTGGCGGAGGCAAGCTTTGCGACTCACCTTGGGGTCGCCGTTGAAAATGACCTGCCCCATGAAGTCAGTGTAGAACACGGCTTCGGCGATGATGGAGAACCAGGTCAGGAGGTGGCAGACGCAGAGGCGCAGGAGCTCCTGCGGCATCTTCAGCATGGACAGCCACAGGAGCCGGACGGTCGTTTCGGTCTCGCCTTCCTCGCTCTCGGTGTCGCCGCTGGAGTTGGTGGTTCCGCTCTGGTTCCTGTGCCGGCACCTCTGCCGCTGCCTCTTCTGCATGTCGTAGATATCGTTCATGCTCCGCGAGGACTTGATCAGCACGATGGCGTTGGCCCGCCGGAAGCGGTAGCGGTGGGAGCCGATCTTGCCGTAGTAGGAGAAGGTGTGGGAAGGCTGCCGGTAGAACATGTGCTTGCGCCTGCGCATGGAGTTGGAGGTGCTCGACTGCTTCATGCCGATCCTCGCGTGCCCGTTCAGGAGGTCTTTTGGTAGGGAGCCGTTGCTGTTCGGGGCTTTGGCTTCGTTCAAGTGATTATCAAGTAACAGGTCCTCCTCCTTCTCGTTCTCCCTGAGGAAAGCAGACAGGCGGTTGAATTTGGACTTCATGTACTCCTGGCTGGCACTGTGCGGGGTGTTGGGGTAGGAGGAGTCCTGGAAGATGGAAGGCTCGATTTCGTGGAGGAAAAGCAGCTCGGATTCCATCTCCAAGGTGGCATCGGGCATGTGAAGGACAGAGTCACTCTTGCTGCGGACAATGTCCACGTCCAGGAAGTCCATGTTGAGGTCCTGCTCAGACTGCACCTCGTCCCGGTACATGGAGCTCCTGTATTGGTCTTCCTCGCTGATGACGTTCAGGCGGCTCAGGGGAGGGAGGCTGCCGCTCAGCTTGACGCTCGAAAGGGTGTCGGCCTCGTCGTCGATCCTGTCCTGTTGGGGATTGTATTGCTCCTCCTCGATGCTGCAAAGGTGGAGGACGACGGAGACGGAAAAGATGATGGCGGCAAAGAAGAAGAGGACTTGCTCCTGAGAGACGAAGATGACCCCAAAGAACGTCTGCATCCAGTCGAGGCCTCCCAGCATGTAGCCAATGGCTCCTCCAAGACCTAAGGAAGGAGAGATGGGCAAAAAGTTATGCACTGGCGGCTTTGTGAAAAGGCTGGGAACCACGCAAGTGGGCGAGGCAGCAGTGCCTCCTATCTGGCTGCTACATAAAAGAGGAGAAAGGGCTTCCTTTTTGGAATCCATCAACAATGGGGGCACAGATTCCGCATCCGGTAACAGTAAATTTTGATGTAGTTAATTTGTTTAGTTCAGCTGAGAACTGCAGCTTGCCAGACAGACCTTGCTTCTGGCACAGCTGCGGACAAATGAATGGAGCCGAAAACAGTCATTTCAACAAGCCAAGGTTTCAGGTTGACCATGGTTTGGAACCCAAAGCGTGGTTTGAACGTGCAACCATACAGTAAAGCCAGGAGCATTTTTCTCTCAAGTTCCCTTCAAACCAAAGCTTGTTTGCTCTGCTTTGCTGGCTGATCAAACCCCTCGCAAAGAACTCTGGTGACAGTTGACTTTCCTTAACCATGGTTTGGTGTCATCTCAGCTGAGCCACCTTGGGAAACAGGGTACAATCTTAAAAGGGAAGCGCTGTTGGAAGTTTAAGTATGCTCTTCTATGGAATAAATTGAAATAAAAATTATTTAAGGGACACAGGAAGCTGCCTTATACGGAATCAGACCCATATGGAGTCTAGCACTGTACTGTCCCACACTGGCTGGCAGCAGCTTTTTGGAGTTCCAGGCAGGAGACATTCCCACGCGCTACCCGGAGATGCCTGGGACAGAAACTGGGGCAGGTTTCCTTACAGAAAAGGACAGAATCACATACCAGCTGAGAAGGCGTGGATGTTGAGCGCCATGTCCTGTTCCTCGCTGTCCACCACGTCCAGCAGATAGGCCCGGATCGGCCCCTCCGTCGCATCAGCGCAGAAATCCAAGACCACCACCCCCAGCACAGTGAGAACGATGCCAATGGGCTGCTTGTCTGGGACATCTCCGATGGCCAGGCCTGGCAGGAAAGAAGAGCAAAGAAAACAAGGAGGGCATTTTCTCTCTCTCCGTTATTCTTTTCCCCGTAAAGAACCGACCCAAGAACAAAATAACAGTCCTTTTTATTATTAAGGAAACAAACGGATCTCCTTAATGGATCAGCTGCCAAGACGAACTGCTGGAATTATCCCTTGGCCGCTCTGGCTGGACATTTCAACCCTGTGGCATGGGTTAGGCCAGGGCTGGCTTGAGCGCTTGTTTTGCCTCGGTCCAGTATATCTGAAGGAGCGTCCCCACCACCATCGTTCTGCCCAGACAATGAGGTCCAGTGCCAAGGGCCTTCTGGCAGTTACCTTGCTGTGAGAAGCTAAGTTACAGGGAACCAGGCAGAGGGCCTTCTCGGTAGTGGCACCCACCCATAGCTGACAACGTTTCCCTTTTCTTGTGAAGAATCCTATTTGAAATAAGGGAATTTCCCTTAAAAAAAGGGAAACGTTGACAGCTATGCACCCACCCTGTGGAACGCCCTCCCACCAGATGTCAAAGAGAACAACAACTCCCAGACTTTTAGAAGACACCTGAAGACAGCCGTGTTTAGGGAAGCTTTTAATGTTTGATGCATTACTGTATTTTAATATTTTGTTGGAAGCCACCCAGAGTGGTTGGGGAAGCCTAGCCAGATGGGCAGGGTATTAATAATAATAATAATAATAATAATAATAATAATAATAATAATAACAACAACAACAACAACAACAACACAATGTGTTTCTGATGAGTACATTTTAATATTGCCTTGGGAGCTCTCGGTTACCTGCTTCTTCCCTTGTCAGACCGAGAAGGTCAGCCCAGGTTAAGGTGGTGTTCGAAAATTTTATTACGCAACATGCGGGAGGTGTGTGGGGGGAAAAAACCCCAAACAGAAAAAGGAGGAAGTAATGAAATGTGCTTGGCTACAGCCACACCACAGAGTGAGGAATGTACTCTTTTAAAAAACCCCAGAGCTGCCAAGATTTGAAGCATTTGCTGGGGGGAGAGGGGGGCTTTTAAAACACACGTGTTGCTTGTGCTCAATTGCAGGCAAAGCCCTGAATGTTCTAGTGGGGCAGATTGAATGTTCATGGGCTGAACCACCTCAGAGAGATCAGAGCTTGCAGGCTTTCTAAGTTCAGAGCGGGAGGAAGTGCTTCAAGTCAAGAAGGGGAGAGAGGCTGTGAGCTCTGGATTCAGAAGCTGCGAGGTGCAATACCTGACTTCTCCGGGCAGGGCTGGGAAAGACCCTAGATCAGTGCAGAGAGACAGCCTTTCCCTGCAGAGGACAGCTTCGTAAGTTCCAACACACTCCTTTTCCATAAGCTTTGGGAGCCTATTTTACAAAGTGTGAACACTCGATGCTGCTCCCATCCTTGAGATGAGAATGGCACAGAAGCGGGGGAAACTAATTGTTTTCCATTTTTTAAAATTGTTGTTGTTGTTTAGCCGTTTAGTCATGTCCGACTCTTCATGACCCCATGGACCAGAGCACGCCAGGCACTCCTGTCTTCCACTGCCTCCCGCAGTTTGGTTAAACTCATGCTGGTAGCTTCGAGAACACTGTCCAACCATCTCGTTCCCTGTCGTCCCCTTCTCCTTGTGCCCTCCATCTTTCCCAACATCAGGGTCTTTCCCAGGGAGTCTTCTCTTCTCATGAGGTGGCCAAAGTATTGGAGCCTCAGCTTCAGGATCTGTCCTTCCAGTGAGCACTCAGGGCCGATTTCCTCCAGAATAGATGGGTTTGATTTTCTTGCAGTCCATGGGACTCTCAAGCGTCTCCTCCAGCACCAGAATTCAAAAGCATCAATTCTTCAGCGATCAGCCTTCTTATATTCTGCTTTTCCTCCAAGGAGCTCCAGTACAGGGTTTTCTGCCTCCCACTTTTATCCTCACAACAAGCTGGGGTGTGTGTGTGTACTGTTTTGTTTAGTTATTGTTTTTATTGTATTATTTGTGTTTTTATCTTGCATTATTATCCTGCGAACCACCCTGAGATCTACAAATGAAGGGTGGTATACTACTACTACTACTACTACTACTACTACTACTACTACTACTAATTTAGGCTTAGAGTGTGTGACTGGCTCAAGCGCAGCCAGTGAGCTTCATGGCTGAATGGGGATTTGAGAAAATTAAACATGGACAGATCGTGAAGCTGAGGCTCCAATACTTTGGCCAGCTCAGGAGAAGAGAAGACTCCCTGGAAAAGACCCTGAAGTTGGGAAAGATGGAGGGCACAAGGAGAAGGGGACGACAGAGGATGAGATGGTGGGACAGTGTTCTCAAAGCTACCAGCATGAGTTTGACCAAACTGTGGGAGGCAGTGGAAGACAGGAGTGCCTGGTGTGCTTTGACCTATGGGGTCACGAAGAGTCGGACACGACTAAACGACTAAACAACAACAACTCTCAGGTCCTAGCCCTGCGCTCTTAACCACTGCACCACCTTGGCTAATACCCAGCAAACGTAAAGAGTTGCCAACGGAGTTCGCCTCAGGCTGAATCCCCAAGGAAGGTAAATTCCCAGCTTCTATTGTTTCCCCAGAGTGTTGCTCTAACAGCGCCAACGGGGATGAAGGAAAGAGTTATTCTTCCCCCTTTTAGTCATTTGATAAACAATTTTTAGATCTTGCCGTGTTCTGCCCCCTCTCTCCCCCCCTCAGCCTAAGAACAGAACAAGAAAAAGCGAAACAATCTTTTTGTCCTTCTCCCCCCCCCCCTTTTCAAATAATGCTGGAAACAGGATATGTTTGCCAGATATGCATTAAAGGGAAATCAGAGCACAACAGGAAACATTTCCCTGTGAACAGGTTCCTACAGTTTTCCCATGCCAAGAGCTGCAGTCGTTTCAGACCTGCTAGGATTTTGCTGGTAACCACTGAATTGGTGGGAAGGTGAGCTTGCAAATGTAGCCACCGCAAGCCGTCACGATAAGCCCGGCAGTTGCTTTTGATGAGAAGAAACAGAGGCCAAGGCACTGAAATTAACAAGCCTGAGTAAGTAGGACTAATGCTGGATACCACCCAAGCAAATTAAGACAACTTTACTTTCCGCAGCTTGTTCCAGTCACAGAATTCAGGCGCTTGGTAGCAAAATCCCACAGCGTCTCCGCAATTAATGCTTTTTTAGCTGGCTGCGGAGTGTGGTCCTTTGCTGCTTGTTTGAGCAGACAGCACAGTGACCCAAGAATATCCCCTGATTTACCTATAATGGAGCCGTTCAGGAAAAGGGCAACTCCAAAGAGAACACCAATGCAGAGGGCAAGGATAAAAGGCCGCCGGCGGCCCCAGCTGAGAGTACAGCGGTCACTAGCTGAACCTATTAGAGGAGTGAAGATCAAGCCCAGGATTGGGCTGAGGAACCAAGTGAGGCTGTAGTACTGTTCAGGAAGACCTAAAAGACAGAGAATTCAAGAGGGTTATTGGTTACATTTTGGAAAGCAAACATCTTCAGCTCAACACAGGACCCCCAGGCTAGCCAATGCTGTTGTAGGTTTAAGAAATGCAGTCAACCAAGCAAACGCTGGCCTGGTTCAGATGCAACAGGAAACCATGGTTTCCTGTTACAAGATTATGGCTGAATGACCCTTGGGCTTGCACTCTCCTTTTGGGTCCATGAGAAGGAGATGACAAGCACCCACTTCTGCTTTTAAACAAACCACAGTTCCCCGTTGCATCCCACCTCAGGGAACTGCAGTTTGTAAGTAGTGAATAAGCCAGGATATGAAACCATGGTTTACGCCTTGTACACCCATGACCCCACTTGGAAATAAGGATGTAAACGTACGGATCAAATGTGGAAATCCGTGCTAAATAAATGTAACTAAACATTAATGGAACAAGGGAATGCAACAGCTAAGGATGGGGAACATTTGGAAAGAAATAATCTTTGAGGGATCAGCAGTTCTAAGAGGTTAACAGCATCGTATGCCGCTTGTATGCGCGCCGCCAATGCAGAGTTAGAATCACAGAATCGCAGTATCTTAGAGTTGCTAGGGACACCAAGGGTCATCTAGTCCAACCCTCTGTGGTGCAGGAACCTCAGCTGAAGCATCCACGACAGATGGCCACCCAACCTCTGTTTAAAAACCTCCCAGGAAGGAGAGTCCATCACCTCTCGTGGGAGTCTGTCCCAATGCCAAATAGCTCTTACTCTTGGAAAGTTCTTCCAAATGTTTTCAACACTTAAAATAATAATAATTATTAAATCATTTTTCCGATACAAACAACAACTGCAAAAGACCCTACAACAAAAACCATAATAACAATAACACAATTTGACTATTCAGATTTAAATACACTGATATACCTATGACTGCACCCTTTTAACAATATGTTCCCACCTGTCTCTCCTCCCCCCACTTCCTACCACTATCCGCCTTATGGCTTAAATATTCATTCCATATTTCTTCATATTTATCCATTCTTAATTTGCGTTGACATGCAATTCGTTCACATGCAGCTAATCTGTCCATATTATCAATCCATGTGCTCAATGGAATCTTTCTGCGGCTCTTCCAATTCATCAAAACAAGGGTTTTTTTTGCTTCTAATATAGCGTGGTACATAATATAGCGTGGTACATCCATTTTTTTGGACCCCTTGAAATCTCCCATGTATCTGGAATATGATTTAGAATTAAATTCAATTCCCCTAAATAACAATTTCTTTTTATTACTCTTACTCTAAATAGTTCACCCACTGTTGATAAATCTTCTCCCTAAAGAGGTGGAGCACCAGTAGAGCATTTGCCTTGCAGGTAGAAGCTTCCAGGTTCAGCCCCCAGTACCCGCAGGTAGGCCTGGGACCAGACTCTTGCTTGAAACCCCAGAAAAACAGCTGCCACTCAGTGTAGAGCGGAGCTAGATGGACCAAGGATAAGGCCCCTTCCTATGTTTCTATGGATGTGGGGTAGTGCGTTTTCTACCTGCTTGCCTCCACTCACACTCTCCTTGCATATTTGCAAATACAGCATATCTTAAAGGTAAAGGGACCCCTGACCATTAGGTCCAGTCGTGGACGACTCTGGGGTTGCGGCACTCATCTCGCTTTATTGGCCGAGGGAGCCGGCGTTCAGCTTCCGGGTCATGTGGCCAGCATCACTAAGCCACTTCTGGCGAACCAGAGCAGCGCATGGAAACACCGTTTACCTTCCCGCCGGAGCGGTACCTATCTATCTACTTGCACTTTGATGTGCTTTCGAACTGCTAGGTTGGCAGGAGCAGGGACCGAGCAACGGGAGCTCACCCTGTTGCAGGGATTCGAACAGCTGACCTTCTGTTCGGCAAGTCCTAGGCTCTGTGGTTTAACCCACAGCGCCACCCGCGTGCTTTAACTCTCTGCCAAAGAAAGCCGAAACCTGAGCGGAACAGCCCCTTGTTAATTTTTCACTGTTCCATTAAGTAGGGAGAGAGCAACAAGACGGTGGATTCCTCCGCCGTTTATGAAGCCCAACGAAGAGACATTTATATGCTGGGTTTGCTGTTTTACTGGCTGTGAAATGCCACCTTTTGAGTATCTGGGAAAAGATAACACTGTATATTGAAGAGATTATTTAGTACGTGTAATGCTAACTTGGAGCCTGTAGATGGTGCCAGTGTCAGAATAACATGACAGAAGAGGCTGCTTTAAAAAAGGCGATCTCTTCCCCAAATATACAACCATGTTTTTGTTCGCCACTTCAAATAATCATCTGAGAGATCCCAATTAGCAACTGGGCAACCAAGGCCAATCTTTAAAACCCCACTGCGGTAAAAAACATCCGCTTTCCAAAGACACATGGCCAGGCTGTGCCTAGGATTTGACCTTGCAAACATGATCAACATGCATTTAAGGTTACTACTCTGTATTTGCCATCGGGATTACGCAATCTGTGTTCTGAAAAGCTGAAGCGGCTGTTTAGGCGAGACTAAAAGGGCTGTTATTTAAAGCACGGACAGATCTTAATCTTCCTGCAGACTTGCTTTGTGAGGTTATACGCCGGGCTTTCCAAAAATCCCTGTAGCGTTTGAACAGAAACATTTAACATGCATCTAAGGTTACCTTTAAAACAATCCAATTAATGTTCAACCTAAATATAAGGAGTGGAAACTTGTTTTTAAAAGATGTAGCTGAGATTTTGATGCCGAAAGCCAAGGCCAAGCAAAACAAGGTGGCGGCATTTAGGTTTATTTAACTCAGGAATTTGTATCTCGCCTTCGCAAGCTGCAAATTCCAGCATGGTAGTGTGAGCTTCTGCATCAATAATAATCATAATCACAAGATTAATCTTAATTTGCATTTACAACCTGAGAGGATAGAAAGAAGACAAGGGGCAACAAGGGATGGATTAAAAAGAAAAAGATATATTTCGGGTGAGCTGTTTTATGCCAACAGCAACTTCACCAGCTATGCTGTTTGCTGACTGGAAAACCTCTCCTTCAAACAGGCTTGTTGACGTCTGCATTCCTAAATTGGTACAGCCTGTTTTAATAAGCCTGTCAAAACTGTAGCTGGCAGAAGGAAAGAAAGGACAAACCTGACTAGTACACAATATTTTTTTAAGGTTGCTGGACGTTCACTGTGTGGCGTATAAACAAGGGAAAGGCACCCACCTGCAGAAACCCATCCGGCGCTTTCACTGAAATACTTATTATGGCTGCAGTTGTGAAATACAGCATAGAATTTAGCAGTGAATGCATGGGTCTGAGTATTGTGTATAGGGAGACCTGTTGCCCCGAGGTGTTTGCTAAGCTGCACCTCCCATCAACCCTGACAACGGGCCATCATAACTGCAGCTGATGGGAGTTGTAGTTCAGCAGCACCCGGAAAGTCAAAGGTTCCCTGCACCCACCAAGCACTGTGGGTTTCTGTTTGAAAGGAAGAGCAAGATTCTAGATGCCACCAGAGGGAAAGCTCACAGGCGTATGGGAAGCAATGAGACTCGTCTGTTGTCTTTGAGGCAGCGGTTATGAGAGAGGCGGCAATCCCAGTCTGCCCGCTTCATGGGCTCCCACAGGTATTCTCTCTCCCAACACCCACCCCTCAAGAAGTCCAACACACCTTTCCATAATCTAGAAACCACCCATTATATCTTGGTTTCCAGTTCACTCCTTTCCTTCCACCACCCTAAAGGTACCCTTGACCATTAGGTCCAGTCATGGCTGACTCTGGGGTTGCGCGCTCAACTTGCTCTATAGGCCGAGGGAGCTGGCGTTTGTCTGCAGACAGCTTCCGGGTCATGTAGCCAGCATGACTAAGCCGCTTCTGGTGAACCAGAGCAGCGCATGGAAATGCCGTTTATCTTTGCGCAGGAGTGGTACCTATTTATCTACTTGCAGTTTGACATGCTTTCGAACTGCTAGGTGGGCAGGAGCAGGGACCGAGCAACGGGAGCTCACCCTGTTGCAGGGATTCGAACCGCCAACCTTCGGATCGACGAGCCCTAGGCTCTGTGGTTTAGACCACAGCGCCACATGCGTCCCTTCCACCACCCTAGGCTCAGTTTAAAACAAACAATTCTTCCCAAATTCAAAACTGGATGCACACTGCCTGCTTTGTTTAATTCATACTAGTTGCAGAATCCCAAAGTGAACACAGAAACAGTTCTGGCTCCCCTATGGCTTTAGTATCAACACTGATGACAACATTAACTATACTATCAAACTATATTAACTATACTATCAAATACAGGCAAGTTTGTACAGTGGTTTCCCGCACTCCTGATAGACGAGGCACATTCTATTTTTACCCTTTATTAAAGTTGGAACATGGTTTCTTTCCACCCCCCAAAACAGTGCAAGATTAAGGACTCAATCAACTGTGTTTCTTTCTGCAAGAGCTAAGGAAGTCCCTTGACTGGAGCAGGGACTCCTACAGAGATGCAACAGGCAGCTTCCTCTGAGGGAGGGCACTGCTGCTGCACCCCTGTATGGGAGTGACCAAGTGATCTAACCACAGAGAGCTATGGCAGACTTCCCTGCTGCCAGCAGGGGCTGAATAGAAAATGAGTGGCGCATGGCTAAGGACATTAATTCGGCGGATGCTGATACCATGTCCCCAGGGGATGGGACAGGTGTGCTCTAGCCACAAAGCAGCCTTCTATTAATTCACCACAACCTATTAGGGGGCTGTTTAGGAATTAATGCTGGTGGCACACCACAAGACCACCTGAGTGCAATACATTTGGGCTAGGGGCAAGGAACTCCCGTGTGGGCATAAATTTCCAAGTCTAAATCCAGGAGAGGCATGCAATGCGCCAGAGACAAAATACAAGCGCAACAAACCCATAGGCAGTGAAAACAAAACTAATTTGGGGAGCCTTTTTAGTACATCGTAAGTACAACTCAGATCTCAGTCAAGCAGCACAGCAAAAAGAAAGGGGGGGGGAGAGAAGGAGGATTTCAGGAGCTAAGCATTGTGAAAATGCTGCTTGTTTCTGACCCTATCGCCTCATCTGACATGGAACAAAACACAGCCAGGAATTTAGATCCAGGTACAGCAGCATAAAGGAGGGCTCTGTCTCTGAATTCGCCATCGACAACTAAGAGAAAGGGACTCAACACACCCTTAGCTTGTAGAGCGGCTCTTAATCTGATCCGAGCTGACCAAGCACAAAATTAAAACCCACTCTAAATGTTCTTTCAGCTGCCGGTAGGAATACGCTCTTGTTTTGGAGACCGAGCGCTGCAGGGCTTTGAAGAGTCGTAAGCCAAAGGAGGGCTGGGAACACCATGTTTTCCCGTTGCCCACACCGTGCTACTTGCAGTGATTTAAAATCAGGCGTCTTGGCAAGGAGTTACTTGGGCTTGCCATGCCTCTTGGCACCTTAAACCCGCCTGAAGGCTTGAGGGGTTCCATATGGATCTTCGCAGGTCAGGCTACGCTCACAGGATTTGTGGTGCGACCCCGGAAGGCCTCGATGAAATCCCGAGGAGCCCAAACCAACCTCTACCCTTCAAGCTCTCGGTTTCAAAGTAAGAAATGATGATCAACACAGAAGGAAAAGAAATCATGCTCCTCTCAAAGCGCTATCTGGGAACACCCTGTACTTTGGCTGCCCTCAAGAAATGACCACTCTCCCTATTTTGGGGGTAGGAAGGAAAGTACAGTTGACACAGTGGAACAGTAAACACGAGCGCCCCATAAGGCAACATTCTGTTGCAGATCCCCCTTGTATATGTACACTAATTGCTCGTGCTTATACAGTAAGCTCCCATTGCTTGGTCCCTGCTCCTGCCCACCCAGCAGTTTGAAAGCATGTCAAAGTGCAAGTAGATAAATAGGTACCACTCCGGCGGGAAGATAAACAGTGTTTCTGTGCACTCCTCTGGTTCGCCACATGACCCGGAAGCTGTACGCCGGCTCCCTCGGCACAATAAAGCAAGATGAGCGTCGCAACCCCAGAGTTGGCCACGACTGGACCTAATGGTCAGGGGTCCCTTTACCTTTTATACAGCAAGAGTATGGGGTATTAGGGGAGGGGGTAGCACCTCTAATGGGGAACATACTGTGCTCCTTCTGGGGTAGTTTGTGCACCTTTCGACCCCATCCTGCACTCACCTCTCACCTGTGGCTCCTAGAAGATGCCAGCATGTGACAGCAGCCGCACCACAGCTTCGACTGGCTGGCTAAACCAGGTGAGGGTAGTCACTAGGTCTCAAACTCTCTGTGAGCTAGGGACTTCCTCTGCATGCAAAGACTGGCTCCAGCAGACTGAGCGGAAGAGAGCAATAGTGGGTCCCATGGTCAAGAAAGTGGTTTCTGCATGTGATGTAGAGGGAAGGGAAGGATGGATGGGGCTCGTCGACCTGGGAAGATGGCCTATCTAGGAGGAAGAAAACTCTGATCCTAAACCTCCGCTGCCTCACGGGGGACATCTTTATGAGTAGAACAGCCTAAGGAGTAAGCCCTGCACAGATCTGGAGTCCCCAAGACAGTTGGATGGCGCCTTGTACGCAAATCCTGCAGTCAAGCTGGTGCCAAACGTATTTCTCTGCTTTCCTTTGGACCACAACAGCAGTGTTACAGAAAAATCTAGGTGTGAGGCTGCTCAGTCCCCCAGCTCGTCAGGCAGAGCCCGTGGGTCCCTGCGGAATAAAGGAAGCAGCTCAGCCACCAACCAGAGAAAATAGCTGTAGACCAAAGTTTATTGCGCAACAGGTTCAAAGAAGAATTTTGAACCCTGAGGATGGGCAAGCAATTGTCACCTCTGGGAACTTCATGGGGTCCCTTTCAAGGGGAAAATAGCTTTGGAATGGAGGAAACTGGCAAAGGAGTTGATCTTATATTATTTTTAAACTAGGTAACTTCCTTGAGCTGTCAAGTTGACATTCAGGCATAATATTTGTAACCTTTAACTTTAAAGATGTGCCCCCCCCCAGCCCAAGACCTCCATCCACGCTGCCCAGGCTTGCGTCCCGAGGAGGTCAGTTTGGCGCAGCTAATGCAGCGGTTTGACTTCACCCCCGGAGACGCACTCCATTGTCTCTCAAGACAGACGGATGCCAACAAGGCAGCGAGAATGGCACTGTGCCCGCAGAGTGGGGAGGCATCAGCCAGTCTGCAGGGGGAACCTGCAAATTTTCACAGAAGTATAAAATAACTTGGGGAGGGAGGCTGTAAAATGGGAGCCCACCTAAAACAGCCCCGTGAGGACTGAGCATGCTCAGCGGACATGATGGGAAGCAGGGGAGGGTGGGATTGGCAAACACACTCCTACGAAAACAACCGACAGGCCCTTTATGGCTCAGACGGTACAGCATGAGACTCAATCTCAGGGCTGTGGGTTTGAGCCCCAAACTGGGCAAAATATCCCTGCGTTGCTGGGGGTTGGAGTAGATAACCTTCAGGGTCCCTTCACAACAATTCTGTGATTCTATAACTCAAAGAACTGCATCCCAGCAGGTCTCTTCTGCCATGTTTATTCCAATGGGATAACTGGAAAAGAGAACAAAATGATTTAGCAGCGCTCATTATCAGGGACTAGGCTGAGTAATGCTTATCTCCCCCCCCCCCCCATTTGTTTCTGTTGACCTCCGGAGCGGGTGGGAATGATACACCTCTCCTGGAAGTTATTGAGGAAGTGCTGCAAAACAGTCTGGGAAAAGAGGTCACCCAAAAGCGCCCCTGATAAGCAAAGTTGATTGTAACTTTTTTTTTTTTAAAAAAAAGAACAACCTGCCTTTTGCACAAAGCTGTGACGTGCCCCCACAAATCAATAGAAAACAATTTCGTTTGTTTGCGGCCGCTGCTCCTGCTGAGACTCTGGAAAAATGGCATTTCCCAGCCAGCTACAAACAAACAGGACACGGAGCCTACAGTAAATAAGTTTTGTTTGTTCTCTCCCCCCCCCCCTCCAGACACATAGCACACAAAAAAAAAAAGCCCCAATGACTGACTGGGCAACAATAGTGGGATCTGAGGAGTTGGCTGTTCACAGGAAATTGCTAGCACGAGTCTCGGTCACACGGCACATTCAATATTCTTTTCGTGATAAGGTTTGCAGGGACAGGGATCTTGCACGAGAACCATCTTGGATGGAGAAAAAGGACTTCAGGGAGTCCGACTTTTAAGGCCAAAGTTCCCAGCTATCACAAGGAAGCTCCTTCTCCTGGGTAGCTCAGTTGGTCAGAGCATGGTGCTGATAAGGCCCAGGTTGCAGGTTCGATACCCGCATGGGACAGCTGCATATAACAACAACAACAACAACAACAACAACAACAACAACAACAACAACAACAACTTACTATTTATACCCTGCCCATCTGGCTGGGCTTCCCCAGCCACTCTGGGCGGCTTCCAACAAAATATTAAAATACCGTAATACATCAAACATTAAAAGCTTCCCTAAAGAGGGTTGCCTTCAGATGTCTTCTAAAAGTCTGGTAGTTGTTGTTCTCTTTGACATCTAATGGGATGGCGTTCCACAGGGTGGGTGCCACTACCGAGAAGGCCGTCTGCCTGGTTCCCTGTAACCTGGCTTCTCGCAGTGAGGGAACCATCAGAAGGCCCTTGGCGCTGGACCTCAGTGTCCGGGTAGAACGATGGGGGTGGGGACGCTCCTTCAGATATACTGGACAAAGGCCATTTAGGGCTTTAAAGGTCCGCACCAACACTTTGAATTGTGCTCGGAAACGTACTGGGAGCCAATGTAGGTCTCAGCGGCCGCTCCCAGTCACCAGTCTAGCTGCCGCATTCTGGACTAGTTGTAGTTTCTGGGTCACCTTCAAAGGTAGCCCCAAGTAGAGCGCATTGCAGTAGTCCAAGCAGGAGATAACCAGAGCATGCACCACTCTGGTGAGACAGTCTGTGGGCAGATAGGATCTCACCCTATATTACAGGGGGTTGGACTAGATGATCCTCAGGTCCCTTTCCAACTCTACAATGTCCAACTGACCTGCTGAGGACCCACCCCGCTCCTCTTGGGAGTTCCCACCCAGGAAAATTGGGAGCAGCATTTGCGAAGTCTGTCGCGAGTCCAAGCGTCTGGCAGACAAAGCTTGGCCTGAGGAGGAGGAGGAGCTGGGCCACAAAAATGCATTTTTCAGTTACTTTGCTCCTCTGCTCCTACAAGACAGTAATAAGATGGAGAAAGGAACCCAAATTCTTCCGGTGGCAAAAAAAAAAAAAGGTCATAGAACTGTAGAGTTGGAAGGGATGATGGGGGTCATCTAGCCCAACCCCCTGAAACGCAGGAATTTGTTGCCCAAGGTGGGACTCAAACCCATGACCTTGAGATTAAGTCTCATTGCTCTACCAACGGAGCTATCCTGGCTCTGGCTTGGAGAAGAAGCCTGTAGCTCAGTTGGTAGTGTGCCTGCTCAGCATGCAGAGAGTAAGAGGTTCAATCCCTAGTATCTCCAGCTGGGGCTGACAGTGTCCCCCATGCCCATAATCCTAGATAGTGCAGAACGTTTCTCCAACTTGGGTTTCCAGCTGTTTTTGGACTACAACTCCCATCAGCCCTGACCACTGGTCCTGCTAGCTAGGGATGATGGGAGTTGTGTTCCAAAAACAGCTGGAGACTCAGGTTTGAGAAGCACGGACTGTAGACAATACCGTGCCAAACAGATGCAAGGCGTGACTCTGAGCAAGACAGCTTGCTATGATTGCAGCAGACACGGGCCTGCTATCAAAAACGGCATTCGTGGGTCAAGATAATACCTGCCTCTGTAATAGGGAGTAACACACACTCCACAGCCTGCAATTTTGAAAGGCAGAGGTGGTTGGCGGAAGCAAATCCGCTCCCCTGGGAGAATCTGCTCACATACGAACACAAGCATAATAATAATAATAATTTATTATTTATACCCCGCCCACCTGGCTAGATTTCCCCAGCCACTCAAACAGAATATTAAAAACACAATAAAACATCAGACATTAAAAAGTTCCCTAAACAGGGCTGCCTTCAGATGTTTTCTAAAAGTCAGATAGTTGTTTATTTCTTTGACATCTGATGGGAGGGCGTTCCACAGGCCAGGCACCATCACCAAGAAGGCCCTCTGCCTGGTTCCCTGCAACCTCACTTCTCACAGGGAGGGGACTGCCAGAAGGCCTGCAGTGCTGGACCTCGGTGTCCAGGCTGAACAATGGGGTTGGAGATGCTCCTTCAGGTATACTGGGCCGAGGCCTTTTAGGGCTTTAAAGGTCAGCACCAACACTTTGCAGGGTCTCAAGGGACATGGGCTACTTGCCCTATATTCCCACTGTCCCTGTGCGAGCACGTACAAGAGGAACGAACTCTGCACATGCTCAATTCCACAGGCACACAAACTGACACGATGCTCACGAGCAGAGGGGGCGGAAAGGTGGTTTGGCTCCTGTCCACCGAGATCCTAATCAAAGGAAGAGATCTCCTTATCGTCCGACTGCGCCCTCTTCTCGTGGAAAGCTGCTCAGCTCTGGCAAGGGGAGTGTTTCAATTGCACAGGTTAATTGCAGAGTTGGCTCAGGGCGTATCTTTTATATCTGGAGGGTGACCCAGCAACGGGAACACACCCTGCGTGACCATTCGGGCGAATGACTACTGCTCCGAACAGGCTTGGCAGTGGAAACTGCCACCTGCTGTTCACTTGGGTTTGCTCGATGATGCAACGGGTGTGAGATTTCTGTCTTTTCAGGTTTCATATCGGCTACATGGAAACAAGGACACCTCCTTATATGCCAGGTGCCTTAGAGACTGCCAACGCTGGCCATTTTTTATCTAGTTATCAAGGTTGTGTCCACAGAAGCGGTTTTTTGGGGAGCAGTTTTCGGGAAGGAATGAAGTCTGTGCACCCACTTCCTGAGTTACTCACACACAAAACTGTGCCATTACAGAAGCATAAGCGGTACCTCTAGAATGAGATCCGCCCACCTTTTACTTTTCAGGAGATTGCGGAGAAGCAGCTGAAGTGTAGATGGGGCTCCAATTTTGGAACCACAGGAGGACAGAAACCAAACTCTCCCGGTTTTGAAATTCTAACAATACAAGCCATGTCCAGAACACAGCTTGTATTGAGTTTGGTGTCCAGCAGTCAACGTCCCCTCAAGCAGCCCTACTGATTTTGAAGTGCAAGGTTGAAGATCAGAAGCAGGGAGTGGCTCTCTATTGTCAAGAAAAGAATTAAAGGCCTCATTTTTAATGCACTGCTTCCCGTTAGTGTGCATGGGGAGAGTAGTTTTTATTTAAAAAGTATCTCCCAGGAGGCAGAAAAAACTAAGGTCCTATCTACACCATGCATTTAAAAGTCCTGGGAGCTACAGTTCATCCCTCACAGAACTACAATTCTCAGCAGCACAGTTCCATGATTCTCTGGAAGAAACCCTGTGCCGTTGTTTATCAACAGCACATATTCAGAGTAAGTTGCGATTCCTGCATTGCCTTTCCAACTCTACACATCTATGATTCTGTCAATGAAGGAACAATTGAAATATTTTACTGGACAAACAAAAAAAGAGAGAGCTTTAAGTCTTTGGTGCAGGGAGATCTAAGACCAAAACAATGTGCTTTTAAAAGCAGGAAACAAGTATTTCTGCAGAACACAAAGAGGACGCTGCCTGCTTTTTGGCATTCCCCAAACATTTTATTTGGACGAAGCTGTTCCGCGAGATCAGAGCAAGCATGAAACGTCCTCCCTTTGAAGTAAATGGCCTTGAATAAATTGAAGTGAGGCTCCTAGTACTGAAGCACCACTGGTTTGCAAGTAATTTATGTACTTGAGCAAGTAGCATCCCTCCTTGGTTAAGCTGTTTTGCCTTTGACCAGATCAAATGCTCGCAGAATTACTGATGCAATAGAACCAAGAGGAGTCTGACGAGGGAGCAATTGGGCCCTATTGAAAGGGGTCAACAGGCTAGTGGAGGTAATAGAGAGCCCTCTTTCCTGCTGCCAATTATCCCATCTGCTCATTCTTCACTGAATCCTACCGTCACTGCGTTCCCTGCCATCCTTCTGTGCTACACTGAGCGAGAGAGCTAAGTTACTGCTATGCTGCTGTATTCATCAAAGGTTGTCACGTTTTATTCGCTGTGCAACAAAAAACCGCCGGGGCAGAACGTACATGGCAAAAAGGCAGCAGAGGAGCAGGGCATGCATGTCACCAGCAACACTGCCCAAGAGCGGAATCCAACAGCCGCTTTTCTTTTAAAAAGCAAGTTCCCAGGGCTTGTGATTTGCTGGGGGGAAAAGAAGAATTTGGGTGGCAGCCAGTGAAATGAAACCGAGGAGGCATCTGCACCGGGTGTTCAACTCACTTTGTGGCTTGTAGGTGCACAACAGACCACAAGCGACAGCTCAGTCAATGGAGCATGAGATTCTTAATCTCAGGGTCGTGGGTCTGAGTCCCATGCGGAGCAGAAGATTCTTGCATTGCAGAGGGTTGGAGATGGCCTTTGGGGTCCCTTCCAATTCTATGATTCTTTGACAGAAAAGAAGTATAAATCTGCTTTTAAAAAAAGAAGGAAGGAAGGAAGGAAGGAAGGAAGGAAGGAAGGAAGGAAGGAAGGAAGGAAGGAAGGAAACCCTGTTTCATTTCAGAGAGGTTCGCCGCAGTACTGCTTTTTGAGTCCACGGAATCTGAATTTTGTTGCATGCGAATTACAATCGTAAGAACCTGGTTGCTGTGATCAGGCCAGAGGCCAAACTTAGCTAGCACTCCGTTCTCACAAGTGGCCAACCAGATGTTCACGTGAAGGCCACAAGCAGAGCAATGAGCGCAACGGCCCCCTCTCCTATCTCTGCGATTCCCAACCGCTGGCCTTGCGATAAGCTCATCTCAATTCACTAAAAAACAAAAAGGCTGTGCATTTGAAAGCAGAGACGGATCTGGGCGAGAAAATGTTGGAGGGGATGCCGGCAGGTGTGTGTCAAAGCCCCAACTCCTCCTTTTCCATCTCCAATGCTGATTCCTTGAGACTCTTCATGAACCTCACATATTATAACTTCAAATTTTCATCTATTATCAATCCAATCTTACATTTTACCATGTTGCTAGAACCCCTTCATTTCATTTCAATGTCATCAACATTCAGAAATTTTACAATGTTTCTGTAAATAAATTTTAATCAAGGATAAACTAGTAGGATATGAATTTGCTGAACCAATTTTTAAAAGGGATACAAAAAAGGGAGGCGTGAGGAGGTCAGGAAAATAAGTTAATCAAAGATGAGAAATTAAAAAAGAGGGATTTTTGTTTTTTTGTGCTTTTTTTTCCTTTTTATGTTAAATGTTTGTATTTTTGGTATTTTGTAACTTTGTATTTTTGTGTTTTTGTATTTTTCTGAATTTCTTTACTGTTAAAACTTAATAAAATATTATTAAAAAAAAAAGAGAGAGAGAGACTCTTCATGAACACCTGTAAATTGCCCCCTTCCCCAGCGTGCATGTTCACACTTAGAAATTTGCTGACTTTGCAACGGACTGCTGTCAAGTCAGCTGGAGTGACAGGTACAAGAGGCAGCTAAGAACCACCAGCACCCCACGCACAGAAGGAAATACAGTGGGTACAGTTGGGCCTGCCCCGAAAAAGGATCAAGCCTTTCCCAAATGGTCAGCAAGGTGCTTGGAAGATCACACGGACCTTCCCAAATACTCCATGAGAGATGCCAGCCTGCAAGAGCTCGGGTTTTTCCGCTGCGCTATAATCTTCCTCTCCCCCTCTCTGGAGGGCTGTAATTAAAACGTACAGGCTGCACATGAGGCCCCCACTTACGTGCCACATGCGTTATGTAAGCCTGCAGTGCTCTCGCTGAAAGATTAGACATCAGTTCTAATGACATGTGTCGCCCACAGACATGCAGCAGCCCAGTTTACCCAAAGCTCAATAGAGCTTTTTTGCAATTCCAAGGATATTGACCAATTTAGGAACAAGTTCCCATAAGGGTAATGCACACAGTACAGTTTGATGGGGAAGCTTTAGGGGCAAACCTGGCTATATGTATTTAAAACGGATTATTTTCTGGATGCTCTTATAAACATGGGACCTCACAGCGTCACTATCAGGGTTAAAATCCCTGGTCTGCTACCAGGAGGACAGTAATATTGATCTGTCTTGACAAAACCTTAGTTGTCTCTCTAAAATGAGAATTACCTGTATCAATTTCAAAGTTGGGGGGACGGACATTGATTATACAAGATATGGGCAATGATCTCATTATCCCTGGGACGGAATGCCAGGAAATGCTGTGGGCTGAGAAGGAGGGACTCAATGAATAAGTTGTCCAAAAGAATTGGCAGAGGTTAATGAAAATGGTTTCCAAACTGATCCAAGAAGCAGTGTGTGGTTTATTGGCAGAGGAAAGAGAAATTAAAAATTTTTTGGGAAACAGTGGGGGCAGCACAACAAAACTGATGACATCAGACAGAGAAACGACGTCCTTTGTAAACATGTGGTTAGATAGCACTTTGCTAGAATCAATGAAAAAAGCAGCTGGATGCTATAGAGTGCCATGAAACAATGAATAACAGAGAGAGAGAGAGAGCACAGTAGTGTGAACTGCTGCAATTTTCTGGAAAAGCAGGAATACTATTTTATGTCACGTGTTCTACAACCATTTGCATTTGTTCCAAATTAAAGAGTTCTAACGTATTTGCTGTTGCAGAAGAGAAACAGAGAAATTGAAATCAGTATTAAGAAGTGTTGGGGTGCAATTTATGCTGCTCCAAAAATGCATCAAGATGAAAGCCATGAAAGTGTCACCCCCACAAATAAAAAACCAGTCTGGATCCCTAATTTTTGGAGATGTGGGAATGGGAAAACACAAAAGCAGAAAAGTGTGCATTGATGGGAACACAGGGAGTTGTCTTAGACCACATTAGGCTGCTGACCCACATAGCCCAGTGACTGACAGTGGCTCTCCAGAATTTCAGGAAGGGGAGATGCCAGGGGTGTGTAAACTAGGTACTCTATTTTTTTTAATGAAATATTTATTAAAGTTTTACATAGAGTACATAGGTACTCTACAGGCCCAGCATGTTTTGGGCAATGTGATGCTATTAGCAGCACCCATTTTTCATATTAGAAAGACTTATATTAGAAAGCTCACTTCGATATACTTGTTGCAGGAAGGACTGGATCCTGCTCCCTTCTCTTCTCATTAAACACGGCTCTTTTCTGCAAGTTCACATGCTCTGTGCTAAAATCTCTCTCCCCCCCCCTTCCCACCTCCCAAACCTTTTGGGTCCCAAGTTCATCAACGTTCTGCCTGGGAAGGTCTTTGTTTGCAATTCAAATATTATTTTGCTTTGCTATGGGGTTTTATTTCTATATGACGTACAGTGGTACCTGGGGTTACAGACGCTTCAGGTTATAGACTCCGCTAACCCAGAAATAGTACCTCGGGTTACAAACTTTGCTTCAGGATGAGAACAGAAATCGTGCTCCAGTGGCACGGCAGCAGCGGGAGGCCCCATTAGCTAAAGTGGTGCTTCAGGTTAAGAGCAGTTTCAGCTTAAGAACGGACCTCCAGAACAAATTAAGTACTTAACCCAAGGTACCACTGTAGTGTGGGGGTTTCAAATAGGCCTGATGGAACCCTGGGTTTTTTAAGCAGCTTATTGGGAGTTGAGCACCTTGAGATGATCGGTATCGGGAGAACAGCTTTGTCTGAATCTGAGGCTCCCCACAGGATGAAGAGAATTTAGATGCGTCACATCAAGAACAAAAATGAGCCAATGGGGAGGCATGATGGCCTGGCCAGCACCTTCCATGAGGAATGTGCCCCAGAATGCTTTGCCATATGCCAGTGGCTTGCGGTAGTTGTGTGAGGAGTTTCTCTCCATAGATGAGTCAGTTTGGGGTGGGTGTTGCATTATACACCAAAACAGCAAAAGGGAAGCTTTAAGTTTCCTGCAGACTATGCAAAGGAAACCACTGAGTCGCCGTATTTACCAACCCATTACAAAACAAAACGCAATCTTTGTTATCCTTTCAAAAAGGCCTATGATTACCTAACCAACAATGGTGATGAATGCACAGCAACTAACCCCCCCCCCCGGGTGTTTGCAACCCACAGTTGGGGTATTCGGAGGTGGTTTTACTGCACTCCAAACACACACACAAAAAGAACCACTCGCCCCAATTCTTTTGTCGTCAAAAGGGAACGCAGTTGCTGATTCATATGTTCCAAGCATTCCAATAGATCCATCAATCCCTTTAGCCCCACCGTTCATTGAAAACCTGGAACTGGGAGGGTGTTCTGAAATAATTGCCTACTAAGCTTCATTAAAAATAAAAGTGTTTGCCACTTCCGAGGCATGTGGCCTTTATTGAAGCTTGTGTTTCCTGTAGCTGTGAGTGAGATACACAAATCCTATTTAGTGCAAAACTATGGGGGCTTCATTCTGTGTGGGGTTGGCTATTTAGACAATCAGCTCTGGGAAGCCTCTATATAGTACGCCGGTTGATGACTGAAGCTCATTCATGAATGGAGGACCATAAGTGCTTAGGGTATTAAAAGGCCCATTGTGCTTGCAGCACTTAATAAAGTTAATTCAGCTGTGCCAGTTGAATGAAGTGATAAAATTAATACTGCTGCGTTAGTCTACTGGCTGCTCCTTCTACAACCCCCCTGCAAGCATATTTTAGAAACGGATTTTTATTTGGAGTGGGGAGGGGCACAGGGACACAGCGGGAGGTTTTACTCCCCCATGCCAGGAAGTCAAACCTGGTGATTCCAAACTGGCTGAAATTTGAGAATCCTGCCAAAACACAGAAGGATACTGTAAGAGTTTTTGACACAAGGTGGCTCAGATACACAGCGATGGGATATAAAAGAAAGCCTCTCTCCCAGCCCATCAAGGGTTGTTATAAAACTATTTGCTTCTTCCAACATCAAGAAGATTAAGCAGGGGTGTTGTTTCCCTTTACCTGCATTTTTACCTGAAAGCCACAGAATCCCAAATGGGAATGATCCTTCTCAACATGCTTAATTTGAAGTTGGCAAGACAAAAGGGAAGAAATCAGGTTTACAACAGAGCCGCAGTTTCAAGTCATCCTCTAATATCTGAGGATTTCAAGTGGAGGATTCTTGAGACAGCTTAATCCCCTGACAATGCAGAAATCTAGTTTGAAGCCACATCAACCTCTCATTTTTTGGTAAGGCACAGAGCAGGTATGTCTTGATTTCTCTTTGCTAAAGAACTCGTTCGCCTTTAGCAGCCAGCTTTCCAAACTGGGAAACAGAACAAAACCTGCAACCGACTTAAATCATCACAAACCACCTGCAGCCAAGATAGTTTGCATCATTTCAAAGCCCGAGAGAGAGAACCACCAAGCAAGAGGGACGTTCGTGTTTGGCAGAGAGCAAACTTAATTTCACACCGAAAGGTAGAAAATAAGCTTAGATTTAGCTAGTTCTTGAAGACCCAAAGGAGGCCAGGAACAAGAACTGGACTCTTGTACATTTTACAGACTTACTTTTTTGACCTTGCAAAGAAGAAAAGAAAAAAAAGAAGGCTAATAACTCACAAAATGATTAACTCTAAATAGCATGCAAGAAAGCTAGACTTCAATGGGGAAAGGGAGCTGGGTTACTCTGCCCTGTGCATGGTCGATCACAACATCCTCACTCAACCACAGGAGAGGCACCCGCTGTGTACTCCCCCCAAACTCCTTCTCAGACTGCAGCCAGACGTGGAAAGAGCTGTTGCTTCTCCCAGAAATTATCTGCACCTCCTTGGGATGCCCACCTTTAATGCCAGAGAACCGATGCCTCCCAACGTACTATATTCACTAATCGACTCCTGTTCATCCCCCCTCCTTCTTAAGTTGCTAGCCTGGGGTTGGGGGTGGGGTTAGAACAACAGAAAAGCAAGTCATGAAAGAGAAACCTGCCTGATGAAATAGGGCTTACTTTCCCCTTGTTGCTATGCCACTAAGGCCCCGGATATGGTTACATGCTCCCAGCTACCAATCTGGAGAATGCACTGTTCGAAGGGTAACGCAGTTTAGAACAAGAACACATGCAAATGAATGGCCACAATGGGGGGGTTTGTTTGAGGAGACCTATCTAGCGGAGGTCAAAGGTTCTCTTCCATGCAACTGGTACCAGGGTTACTGCAAGTCAATTTCGAAAGTCACAAAAAAAGAAAAAAACCCACCACCAGCACTGCGGAGGCATTTTGCAATGGAATGTCAGTGGAAGTGCCCTCGTTTAAGTCTTCAGAAATTGCACATATAAATGTCGGCAGCACTCTACTTAATATGCAGTTATGTAAATGAGGGACTGCTGAAACCACCTTGCCAACACACCTCAAAGCGATGAGGGCACGAGTCCAGGTTTCAATGTTGAAAACAAGGCATAGTATGAGTTTCTAGACACAAGCACATGAATGAGGTCGCTCCCCCTAAATCTCCATAGCTTGGTCCTTTTTTTAGAGGACAGCCTGGAGGCAGATCACTGGCTGTAGAGAGCATCACCGCTGAGGTCACAGAGAGGAAGGCAATACTGTGAACCACTTATCATCTCTTCTAATATCTACATTTTATCCCATCCTTTTCCGAAGGTGATGGCAGGACTAAACGGTAATCAGGCATTTAATATGGAACTGTTTAAAAATATCAGAACCTATTATGGCACGAATCCTGTATATCTTAAGAGTTCCTTTGCCTATAAAAAAACTCCTCTGCTGTCCTGGACTGGCTGGGTGCAGAGGAATGCGGGGAGGAGTTGGCTGGGAAATTCCCAAGGGAAGAAGGCTCAAAGTCCGGGAAGTGGGGGTGTTTGAAGCTGAAGAGGTAACAGGGCTTAGTGAGTGAGAGGAGTCTACGGCAGAGAGATGCCCAGAATCAGTGGCAGAAGCTGAAGCAGGCCAAGGGGCAAGGATAAGTGCAGCTGGTGAAGAAGCCCCCTTCTGCTTCTCCCCCTCCTGCGGCGACAAGCTCTCTTCCTCCCTGAAGAACCAGGAGAGATCTGAAGAGGGTGCAGTCTAAGATTGCTTCGGGTGCACCGCTTAACACTGCACCCTCCTTGAGTGTTTTTGCCTGTCTAGACTGTGTCCCTGACCTCCAACAAGGCTTTGTGCTTGCCTGGATAGAGAACAGAGAGGGATGCATAGAAACTAACCTACAATTCAAAAGGTTAAAATGATCCGATGTTACTCCACCCACTTTTCTCAGTCCCCGCCCAAAAGGGTGGGTGGCAGCTCACCTTGGCCTCTCCCTAGGAGGCACACCTGCCCCACACAATTCTCAAGGGGCAGTTTTAAGTTGCCAATGCCAGAACACTGGCACACCCTTGGGTGAGTGTAAACGCCTGCCCTGCGTCCAAACTGAGCCATCCAACCCACAGGTCTTTGGACAAGTTACGGCCAGATTAAGCTCACCGGGGTCAAAGAGAGATGTTAAAGATTTCCGAGAAGAGTTATGGCACAAACACCTTTCCAGGCCATATTTCGCAAGCTAAGCTCCTTATTTGTAGGCAACATTTTGCAAACAAATCTCTGCCTACTACTGTACGCCTCCATAATTTTTTTTTTATGGCTTTAAATTATGCAGCAAAAGCCGCTGAACGTTCACTCATTGTGGATAATCTGTCTGAGAGATCTGCAGTTAATTGGGAGACATGTCTTGCATCTTAAGATAAAGTCTTCAACACTACGGAGAGCTGCCCGTCACTCACTTCCAACTTAGATCAATCCCTTTTGATAATCACTATCCTGTATGCTATGTATGTCACACTCTAAGGTTAACATTACAAATGCTCTGTGTAGACATCCTTGAGTCAATGTAAATAAGTTAATTTGTTCAGATTTCCCACCCTATCCTGAGGGTTCAAAACTAAATTGGTGCTTCTAAGCAACATCGTGTGAGGTAGTGTTAGGTAGGAAATGTGGCTTGGCCACACAGCAACTTGGCCCCTCGTCTTCTGCATATGTTAATGAGACATGATCTACTGTTCTACCTGCGCTTCTTAAAAAAAAGGCGAGGACTTAGATTAGGCTTTGGAACATCTAAACTGAAATCTAATTCTAAGCATTACTGTACTCCTGTTGCACAAACAACAGCTTCAAACCATCAAAACTTCAGGAGACATTGGTATATGTATTATTCGCTGAGTAATGTGAACTTCAAGAGCTGAGACAACTTTGAAAGAAGATGGACTTTGGTACTGGAAGACCAACATTATTGCGACTTTAAAAGTGTGGTGAGTCAGTTGACGTTTCAAGGATAGCTGAAATAGTTGGCTTTTGAACAGGGATTTGCAATGACCTGGGGGGAACCTCAGAAAAAGGAGAACGGCTCAATAGTGCGCTACAGGTAAGGCCTAGAATCACAAAAGGCCAGGCATGAGTACAAAAACATGTGTCCAGTAGTGTCCTTAGGGTGCGGTGAATGGGGGTGATCGCCCCAGTCCTCAAACCTAGGGAGGCCCTGCACAGGTTAACACAAAGCACTGTGTCACCCAAGGTGAATGTTACTGCCTTGGCGCTTTGCTTCCCTCTCCTTTAGCTAAAGAAGCTGTTCTGCTGCTGCTAACATGGCAGTAGCCCTAACACTCACTTCCCCTCTTACTCTTAGGAAGGTGGGGATCCTTCTCCGAGAGAGGCATTCTCGGTGTAGCCCAGACCAGCGCTTGTGTCACCACCAGTTCAAAGTTGCTTTCAACATCACTTTCTCATAAATGAATGCTGGGCTTTCCTTTGAAGCCTGGAACAAACTAGCCTACCCATAAATACAGCAGAGAGCTAAATCCTTTAGGATTGCCAAATGCACACCTCGGGAGGCAATAATGGGATTATTGGAAAGTGGGAGGGGGGGTAATTTAGTGGAGTGCAACATGTAGTAGTATCTATTGCCAGGTAGTTGGATGTGCTGCTGGTGATATCGGCCTTGACCAGAAGCCAGGGTGGATATAAATAAATGATTTTTGTAAAAAAAAATATCAATCAAAAAATTGTAAAATTTAAATCGGATTTCTTGATTTAAATTGGATTTTTAAAATACAATGCTTTTGGAGGAAAAAAATCTTTCTAAAGATGGTTTTCTATTTAAGTTACATTATAGTCCAAAGGCTATTCATCAGGAAATAAGGATTTGTTTTAAGTTTTTCATCTGTGCTAAAACTCAGTCTAAGCTTTTTTAAAAGAAGAAATGTTTAACCACATCCGTTAACAAACATGGATGCATATACTATAATGTTATTGTTTTAGTTTAATAACAATTTTAACAATTTATTTATTAAGGAAATGATTATTTTTCTCCTTCTAATAAAGTACAGCAGAAAAGTTGTCCAAATATAAACAGTTAACTTATTAAACCTCACAATAAATTCATAATTATCTATGTATTTCTATTATTGTTATTATTATTGTTGTTGTTGTTATTATGAGTCTTTCTGTGAAAAAATGATTTAAATCAAGTTTTACTTACTAGTGAATTAAATCGTGATTCAAATCGATTTAACTTAAATCAAATCCACCCTGGCAGAAGCTAAAAGTTTTGCAAGTCCTCTAAGGATGAAAGTAGAAAAGGGAAAGGGGAAGGCACAGAAGGCAGAAAAATTAAGGTAACTCTTAGGAAACACAAACACACCAATAATGGGATCAGTTAATTTCTTCATATGATACCTACAAACCTGCCTGATTCAGTGAAAGTTACAGTTCCTTCTAACTCCCAACCCCCCCATACCAGCCTTGTAGGCTTTAGATATTCCTTCCTGAACTATGGTTTTGTTGAATGATACTTTTGACTTGAAACCGATCCATAAACCACTGTAACATGGCGATTGGCTGGCACACAGGGAGGCAAACTGGGTTTGGTGGCTGGATGATGGGGTTACTTCTCCCATCAGCGTGGCACCTCCCTTGGAGCCAAGACACTGGTATGGAAAGTAACTGCATGATCCATTCAACCCGCATGGCTCCCGGTTACACTGATGTGGATTGATGGTTCCAACACAGGAGTGGGTTACTGAGAACCAGCGGCTTGTATGCCGTGGTCTCTGCATGCCTCTTGAAGAGGTGGGTACAGCAAAATCAGATAACACCTCCAGAGGGCCAACTTGTTCTGCTGTTTCATGGATAACAGAGGATGCAAGATGGCGACTGTTCATGGTTATGCAATTCCACTTACCAATTTGTAACAATACTGGCGTCACCAAAGCTGTCTCCATGGCGTAACAGAATTCTCTGCCAAACATCACGGCCCCGTGCATCACCCAGAGGCGCACAGGTATCCGGTCTATGGATCCTTCGCTTATGGTCTCTTCCTTACTCTCATTCTCGTTTTCCGGTTTCTGAAGCTGAACCACGGGTAGCTCTTGAACTTGCATAGATTCCGAGTCAGCATTCTGGGGAGCCATTTTCATTACCATAAAAAATATATAATATATATATATATATTTATATATTTATTTATTCTACCTATATAAATAACACTATCATCTCTAACGATAAGTTACGGTGTCTTCTCTTTCTGATGGCGTCGCGTTCCTCGCGCAAGCAATATTTGTAATTCCCCTCGTTACGAACAGGTTCCGTCATCAATTTCGTGTGTAGGCGTTGAAACATTCAGAGGAACAAAAAGCTATATTTGGTAGGAAATTCAACATATGGCTTGCTGGGCTTGCGTTTTGCTTACTGTGAACTAGAGTTAAAAATCCATAATTGCCATTCAGTTAATACCAGTTTCATAATTATTATTGAAGAGGTGCTGAAGTTGTTTTGCTTGCTACACAAAGGTGGAAAGGTGACACAAACAGCTGCTCCACTGGTAATCCCCATCGAGTGGCTGATTAATCTGCAAAGAAGGACAAAAGGCAAGTCACCAGGGTGGATAAATATCAATGATTTCTATTTTTTTTTTTAAATGGATTTTTAAAATTTAAATTGGATTGTTAAAATAAAATTCTTTTGGAGGAAAAATCTTTCTATAGATAGTTTTCTATTTAAGTTACACTATAGTCCAAAGGCGATTCATCAGGAAATATGGATTTGTTTTAAGCTTTTCATGTGTGCTAAAACTCAGTCTGTTTCTTATTAAAAAATGTGCTTAACCGCATCAGTTAAGAAACATGGATACGTATGCTGTAATGTTATTGTTTTAGTTAAATAAAATTGTTTTAATTGTTATTACGGAAATGATTTTTTCTCTCCTTCCAATAAAGTACAGCAGAAAAGTTTTCCAAATATAAACAGCTAACTCATCAAACCTCACAATAATTTCATAATTATCTGTCTATTTATTTCTCATAGTACAACCAAATCAATAATTTTTGATATAACTGTAAAAGCTACTCTGAAAATTTATTATTCCAAAAATGAAACCTTCACCTGGCTGTAAATATTAAGATTATACCAGCAAGAATGAGTCTTTCTGTTAAAAAAGTGATTTAAATCAAGTCTTTCTGACTAGTGATTTAAATTGATTTGATTTAAATCAAATCCACCCTGCAAGTCACAGACCATCAGGGCACCTTGAGACGAGCTACATCTCATCTCCCTATTCAAATCAAGGCCTCTTCCACCACACTTATGGACATGTCCCCAAATTATGCTCTCACTGTGAACACATAGCTCCATGGAATCTATGGCTCCATGTTAAGTGACTTTCGTTATATTATTTAGTACATTTATATTTTCTTCAGTCAATGAATTTAAGGACCCAGACCTACTAAGCTTCAGCAAGGTGGGTCCAACAGATGTCCTCAACTTTGTCAAGCAGCTTGAGGCAACTGAAAGGGCTGTGGCTGTTCAATTCTCCTGATCAGGCTGTACCCAATTACAGTTCAAAAAAGTTTCTGTAACTGAGAACAAGTACTCAAATATGCTTATTTCCCCCACCCTCTCGACCCATCTTCCCTTTGTGTCATTTTTTAAAGGCTAAGCCTGAGGGCAGAGACAGCCTTTTTAACAAAAGCAATTTAAAAAAGCAATTTGTAAGTTGATATGTGGGAATAAACAACCATCAAACATAACACTTGCTAGTTCTGGTAAGAGTCACAGTTGCACTGGTTGTTAATTATATATCAGTATCGTTGAGCAGATTTCTAGGATGTACTACTGCAAGTAGAATACACCGGGGTTGTCCAGAAAGGGTAGGTTTGAGAGCTCAAATCTAGCTGTTCAGTTAACTATATGATTTACTTAAAAAGCAAATGATAGCTTTCAGTGACTAAAGCGTACAGCCCTAATTTAGGACGTCAACACTGTTTACAGTGAGCTACTGCCAATCTGAGTTATTTAATGATTCTCTACTCTGTCCAATTTGCATCTAATTCTGCACAGATTATTATGCACCAATATACATGCATCAAAGAAAGCACTGTGGACTGCAAGAAGGTGAAATGATAATAACATTCCCATGTTTCAGTCCCCCCCCCCCCACCGCCACCATTTTCTGGAAATTCAATGCTGGGACTGTTATCTCCATCCATTATCAGTGGATCACAAATGACAACAATGTTTATCTTTCTAGGTCAGAAAGATGCACAAACATGCAAGTTCAGGCCTATAATCTCCAGAGCGATAATTTCAAAGATATGAAATGATCTGGCAGATTCCTTAGTCATAAACACTTACAATACTTTATGCAGATATGTTCTGTTGTTGCTGACCTTGTTTGGCAGTTGTGCTCAGTACAAGTCTCTTCCACAACAAACAAGATGTGAGCCCAACAAGTGAAATGTGCTATTGCACAACCATTAGAAACTTTTAGAAACCGGGGAAGAAGAGTCCTTGACTGAAGATGTCCCTTTATTAGCTCAATTATTCCACATTGATCTAGCCGTCCATCAAAGCTGCATGCATTGCTGGTGGGGATGTGTTGGTAAGGAAACCCAGCTTACATGCAAACCAAACAGGCAATCACATTAAACGGGAGCAAATGAATGGCAAAAGGGAGATTTCACTGGGAGGTGAATGCAGTTCCTTGTGGACAAATATTTCAGCTTCTGTTATTCAATTGTGGAGCTTATCACAGGGCTGGCCTATAGCAGTTCAAGAAACCTGAGACTCTGACCTGATTTTCACCAGAAACTGACACTGCAAATTGTTTTGTATTAAAAATAAAAATCTGCTCCTGTAACAAGAAATGATGCCAAATTATGTGCTTGCTTTTTAAATCGCTTGCAAAATGCAAACCTGGTTATGCATAGGTAGGGTTGCCATTTTTCAAATAGTGAAAATCCAGAACGGAAACTTTTTGAGCTTCTTTGAGGCCAAAGTTATTGACCTTTTTTTTTGCAAAACCGACACTGCCATACATACAGATTTTCCAGGATATTTTGCCCAATTCTGCATGGGCAGGACTTGCAGCTACAGTATTTCGGATATGTCAGGAAAATTGTTGTGCTCTGTGTTCAGGATCTAAAGAGCTACAGGTTACGGCTGCTCCTTCTCAAAAGCAGACCTCCAGGCCACATCACACACCACTTTTGAAGTTCCCTCGGTTTCAAAATCAGCTTGCCATGCAGTACTGCAGGCTGCTTGTCGAAAGCAGGAATCAAATGTCCCCGGAACTAGAAGCATGATTATTCAGACATGCACAATTCTACTACTGTTCCATAATAGTATCTGGACTTGTTGCAACTATTGACAGCAATGATTTAAAAACTGAAAAAGAGATCTAATAGTGGCAACCAAGATACCAATGGCTAGATTACTTAAATACAGTGGTACCTCAGGTTAAGTACTTAATTCGTTCCGGAGGTCCGTACTTAACCTGAAACTGTTCTTAACCTGAAGCACCACTTTAGCTAATGGGGCCTCCTGCTGCTGCCGCGCCACCGGAGCACGATTTCTGTTCTCAACCTGAAGCAAAGTTCTTAACCTGAAGCACTATTTCTGGGTTAGCGGAGTCTGTAACCTGAAGGGTATGTAACTTGAAGCGTATGTAACCCGAGGAACCACTGTATGTAGAATAGAATCACTGTTGTAATAATGGGTGTAGGCGTCGAGCTGTAGTGCCTTGATAGAAATACTAACTAATGCATAAAGATAGGGTCCCTATCTTTTGTTGAAACAAAAGAACTAACTTACACCTTCTGAATATAAAAAGTGTTGATAAGAGAAGCATCAGTCCAAAATGAGTAACCGCGCACTGAATTTCAAACTCGTACGTTCCAGGAATGGATGAACACAGCAAGTTTTATCCAACACCGATCTAAATTCCTATGGGAATGAGCTCACGCAGCCTAGTAAGATCCCAGGTTGTTGTTGCTGTTTTCTGACTTTGCTAGCAATAAGATCTCCTGCAAGGCTGGCACACGGCACGGTGTGCGAAGTGATACTCCAAGTTCTGCTCTATTTAGGCTGAGGCCTGAATACAACCCTCATTCATACAAGTGGTGGCTGGCTAGGCATACCAATGACTATGTTGCTTGTATGGAACCTCCATGCTTAAGTGACGGCATGGAAGTGAATCCAAGACATCCAGGGGAAGAAAATAACAGAATGCGTCCATGTATTTACACCCTGTTTGTGGACTTCGCCAAGGCATCTAACTGGTCACTATAGGAAGCAGGATGCTGAAAAAGACGGACCTTTGGTCTGATCCTGCGGGGCTCCTAATGAGTGTGGATCACTATAGACATTCCAGCAGGATCCTGACTGAGTGAACAGTTTGGTACTCAGAGACAGTGATAAGTCCATCCATCAAGGCAAGGCAACTGGCTGATCTGTACCTAACTGGACCAGCCCAAGTAGCTGGAATGATAAGTTGCATTTTGAAGGAAAACGGGATTGTATGCTAGCACCGAACACATGAAGCATCGTGGATGAATTGCCTCCACAGGATCTCACTGGGCCTTGGGGAGCACTTGTAAATGGCGACCCATTTTCAATATTCCTAAGTTAGCTTGCAACACCCTTTCCCCTTCATGCCCATCAGAGTCTGGCTACTCTAGCATTTTGCAATGGCCTGGAAGGGCAATAAAACTTTGGCTGCAACTGTAGTATCATGTCTGTTCACATCCCCTAAGATAAGGAAGACATTGACTTTTCATGATCTGTCTTGCTGACAGGCAAAGGTTAGCAGGTTTAATTATACCTTATGCCAATTATTGATTACAAGGGCAAACATTTAAGAAAGACTGTTTAAAGCAAGACTGTCACAATTAGCGATCCCTTTATAAGACACCCTAACTTACGGAACGACTGCATGGTCATTGCAAAGGTCCACAAGACGGATTAGATTTGTAAATGGGAAGAATCAAGGGCCAGTGGTGCCTATTGCTCCTGGATTCTTGTATCAGATACCTATGGTCTCCCCTTTGCTTCTAATGTTCTAATGTTATAGCGGTCCTGGACATCAAATCTATCCTACCGATCTGCCATTGTTCTGATGTTATGAAGAGACTTTCTGGCTTAGGCTCGAGGCAAGTTAATGCTCAGGAGGCCCTGAGAACCTGAATGCCAACACCGAAAAGCAACCTATGCAGAAGTGAACCTCTGTGCATCGAAAATCCAACGTTAAGGCTCATTTGTGTGGCAGGCCCAGGAACTGTACACCTGCGTACATCAACGGTGCACCCGTGCTGCTCAGATTCTGGAAACCAGTTGTGCCATTCTAACGCTTCAAAATCCTGCAGTTGCCATTCAGATGGCGCTTGTCCAAGGAGGACAGAAGGAAGGCAGTTATTTGCCTGGCTTCCTGAGCCAAGCATGACAACAGCAGCCAGTGTGTACTATGCTGCATAGGCCAGGGAGTGGCATGCCTTTAGAGCTTTGCGAATAGGGAATTATCTCAGAGATGCTATCTTTCAGCATCTAATATTGCAGGTATCATCCATGGGTGTTCGCTCTCAGATTACAAGAGGCTCTTTGTGTACCCCTTGTTACCAGCTTGAAATGTGAGAGTTCTTTCATCACGGCCCATTGCCTCATAATGGAGAGAGAGTGAGCAAGATGCGACTTGCTTCTAGTCTCATGACATTGACAACATCTCTCTTTACCAGCCTGTACAGATGCTCTCCGGACCCAGAATTTGTGCTCTTTTGGGGATCAGCAGCTATGGGATGGGATGCTTTGCGTCTTAACTGCTGTAGGATTTCAGTGTGATGATTACATGAGGTTTCCCTTTCCTAAAATTACCCGTATTCTAATGGATAAATGTCAAATTCCATATGGAAACAGGGAAGGCTTACCTCAAGAGTCATCACCAAACCAAAGCCACTTGCCCATACCTCAACGGTTGTGTGACCAATCATTTGGTGGCTGTGTCACAAGGCAAGGCCACAAGGAGAAACTACAGCGTCACTCACTGCAGTTGTAAAGGTTGTAAAGGTACAACCTTTAGTACATATGTACAGTGGTACCTTGGTTCTCAAATTTAATCCGTTTTGGAAGTCCGTTCCAAAACCAAAGCGTTTCTAAACCAAGGCGTGCTTTCCCATAGAAAGTAATGCAAAACAGATTAATCCGTTCCAGACTTTTAAAAACAACCCCTAAAACAGCAATTTAACATGAATTTTACTATCTAACAAGACCACTGATCCATAAAATGAAAGCAATAAACAATGTACTGCAGTCATGCAATCAATCAATCAATCAATCAATCAATCAGTATCTGAACTGGGTTCCACATAGTCACAAAAACAAAAAAAAGCGCCACAATAACAAAAACGCAAAATAAATAGCAAAAACAGACAGACCTCAGTGTAACACTCAAAACAGAAGTGTGGCACTCAAATCGGAAGCGTAACACTCAAAACGGAGCTCGTTTGGCTTCCGAAAAAAGTTTGCAAACCACAACACTTACTTCTGGGTTTGCAATGTTTGGGTTCCAAGTTGTTTGAGCACGAAGGTGTTTTCGAACCAAGGTACCACTGTACTACATATCTTGCTGTGGTGTGGCTTTGTCTCTAGGCTACTGAGCTTTCAGGTAGACAGCAGTGCAGAACAGACACAAAAGCCAAGACATGAGTTCAGACATCACTGTACGACAGCTCCTTATCACTGTTGGCCCCTTATTCCCATCCAGGGATGCCACCAACCCTTTGCCAAGTATGCCACTTGTTGTAACTTCGCTGCGAGCTGGGTTTGCATGCCAAAGACCACTGCAACCTAGAAGAGGCCAAGGACTCGAGTTTGATTTTAAAAGCAGTTAAAATTTATTCAACTCTCTGCATTACTCAGGTTATTTTCCATTTCCAATTCACTCCTTGCAAAAAAAGATTTCTGCAAAACACAAAGACTTTTACCCAGACTGCTGCAAGCAAAATGAGCAAGTTCATGAAGAAAAACCATATTTGCATAAATTATACTGATTTGCATAACTCATTGCATGTCTGAATTGACCTGGCACAAAAAATGTCTCCCATCTAAAAGAAAGGGCAGACCCATGTATCAGTTGCGGCTAGCTATATACATTCAATTTTAATTTTGAATGTATGCATGCATGCATGCATGTCCTAACCCTCTTTGAAGTGGACTGTGGCATGACATTCTGCAATACTTGCTGAATTGAACACTATTGTGTCTTAATACTTGCACTAAAATGTGCGATGCAAGGCCAGAAAGTTATTTTTGTTCTTTACTCTATGTTCTGTCTACCTGATCTTTACTCAACTACATTGTCTGTAGTTGAGTATGTTTGGTGTGAGATGTACCTTTTTTGAATATGACCAAAGTGAGCAGCAAGAAAAAAAAAATCTGAACAAAATTAAATGAACCAACGCATGCTTATGAGCTTATATAAATGGCCACGAGATAGTTGCTCATAGAGGCTGGCAATTAAGGGCTCTCCTTTCATGCATTACAAACGAAAACTAATTATCAGTTACTCTGCACTGGAAAGACAGCGAAGGTCTGAAAAATACAAACCCGATAATTTTTATTAAACGTCTAAGCATTCTCAGACAACATTATTGCAAGCGACCCATTGGGTGGCCATTTTTTACCTGTCATTCAAGCAGTCTAGGCATTAACACAGCTGGCTTCCCCTTCCTCAAGCAGAGCAAATGAAGAGGCACAGTAAAGAGTTTTACCCAGGCAACGTCTATAGTGATGAGACCGACAAACCTCAGGGCATCTTAAATGCAAAAGGAGGAAACAATCAGTGCATTGTGACAATCAATAGAGGGCTCACGACAACTTAAGACAACGCAGTACTCCCCGCTACCATCCACTCCAGAAGTTTGACTTCTTCCTTCTTAGTCGTAGTAGTAGTAGTAATAATATTGTCATAATAATAATAATAATAATAATAATAATAATAATAATAATAATTTATTATTTATACCCCGCCCATCTGGCTGGGTTTCCCCAGCCACTCTGGGCAGCTTCCAACTGAATATTAAAAACAATACAGCATTAGACATTAAAAACTTCCCTAAAGAGGGCTGCCTTCACTTGTCTTTTAAAAGTAAAATAGTTGTTTATTGCCTTGACATCTGCTGGGAGGGCGTTCCACAGGGCAGGCGCCACTACCGAGAAGGCCCTCTGCCTGGTTCCCTGTAACCTTACTTCTCGTAATGAGGGAACCACCAGAAGGCCCTCGGCGCTGGATCTCAGTGTCCGGGCTGAACGATGGAGGTGGAGACGCTCCTTCAGGTATACAGGACCGAGGCTGTTTAGGGACCACATCTTAATTAATAAAATTAATTAAGATGTGGTCCGAAAGTATCCACCCAGAGAAGGATACCAATTGCATCTCCACATGACCTCCACCATGAGCTTTGCCTCTCTCCCATCATCATCATCATCATCATCATAATAATGTCAGTCTTATCAGTCTTATCTAGATGCGGTTTTCTGCATTGGATAAAGTGGGATCATTCAATTGCTTCCAATCCAGCAGAGTTACCAACTGTTGAAGGAAGCCCAATGCGGCAGTGCAAAGACTTGCTGTTTTCAAAACATTGCCTCCTTCCAACAGGAAAAACACCACCTCCCAGGCCAATAATTCATGCAGTGACACAAACAGACGGACTCTTCTGGAGGCAGTTAATTGGTAAAAAGGTAAAGGTACCCCTGCCCGTACGGGCCAGTTGTGTCCGGCTCTGGGGTTGTGTGCTCATCTCGCTCTAGAGGCCGTGAGCCAGCGCCGTCCGAAGACACTTCCGGGTCACGTGGCCAGCGTGACGAAGCTGCAGCTGGCGAGCCAGCACTAGTGCAGCACACGGAAACGCTGTTTACCTTCCCGCTATAAAGCGGTCCCTATTTATCTACTTGCACTTAAGAGTGCTTTCGAACTGCTAGGTGGGCAGGAGCTGGGACCGAACGATGGGAGCTCATCCCGCCGCGGGGATTCGAACCGCTGACCATACGATCGGCAAGTCCTAGGCACTGAGGTTTTACCCACAGCGCCACCATAGTTAATTGGTAGACACTCTTAAAAAATACTTTGGGGTGTACGAGCAAAAATGTGGCTCTTTTCCAATTAAAAAAAACACACACAACAATGCGCCTCAGCTATAGGAAGTATGTGTCTCAGTATCTCTATGTGGAAACACTCACAGAGAACACAAAAAAGTAAACAGGCCGTAAAAAGCCCCAGAGGCAAATTCTGTAAGTGGTGAATGTGTGTGCTTTGAAGATGGGTAATTGGGATTCTTCCAAAGCTTTAGTCTGGCAATACTGATGTTAATTCCACCAAATTAAAAGAGAAGGGGGCCTGTGTCAAAAGCTAAGATTGTAGTAGGAAGGCAAACATGTGTTCGACTTTTACACACACACATATATAAGCTACACTGTAAGAGGATAAGCATTGTGGGCACTTACCAGCCTCTTAAAGATTATTTGCTACAGATAACATCTAGCAAAAAAAGCAGCCAGTGATACTGTGAATAACTTAAGTCATCAATCCAATTTGTCCAAATTCACTGTGAAATATGCATAAAACCCAGTTCTGGCAGAAAAGATACTTAGCAAACCAAAAGAGCTTCCTTTTTTCAGATGCAGGGCTTCACACAATAAGACAAGATGGCTGCTTGTTCCACCAACTGGAATGCTGTTAGCAAATGCACCTACTGAATAAACTCTCTGGGCATTTGTTGGCCGATATAAACATTTTCAGAAGCTGCAGTTCCTTCATTTTGAAAGAGGAGCATCTATTTGCCCTGTCAGAGCTGCCTTTAACCTCCTTTCTGCACAGCATTCCATCCAACAGCGAGGTTGGTCTTCAATATCTTACACTGAGAAGTAAGCATAATGTGGGCGTTTGTCTACCCCTTTTAAGCTACAAAAATTATGAGCGGAAAAAGCTGCATTTGCAGCCTGGCACTCGCCAAAGCAAGCCTCAAGAGGAGAGGCTGAATCGAAACATTCCAGGCAAAAATCCTCTCAGCCGTGGCTGAGCCTTCCTGCACAGGAGTGCCAGCAATTCTTTCCTGTATTCAGTTTTCAATCTGCGGGAGTGCCAGCTCAAACCATTTCATCCACACAAGTAAAATATTCTACCTTGCTTACTAAACAGAAGGATGACTCCAACTGCATATAGGCCTATGCGGGCAAAAGTCACAGTTACCCTAAGCACAACTTCAAAGGAACTTGGGGGGAGGAGGAGGATGAGACAGATGTTTAGTGCTTCTATTTTGCATTTGGAAATATTATTATATTTGCATACCACCCTTCATCCAAAGATCACAGGGCGGTCTGCAACATAAGAATGCAAAATGAGAACACAACTGCATTTTAAAAAGTAAATAAATATACAGTGGATGCTCGGGTTGCGAACGTGATCCATGCGGGATGCACGTTCACAACCCACAGCTGTGCGTCTGCGCATGTGCGGGTTGTGATTCAGCACTTCTGTGCATGTGCAAAGCGCAATTCAGCGCTTCTGCGCATGCGTGGCCACTGAAAATGGAAGTAATCTCTTCCGGTACTTCCAGGTTTTGGCGGTCCGTAACCCCAAAAAACACAACCTGAAGCGTCTGTAACCAGAGGTAGACTGTAAATGCACCAGATGAAAATTGGAAAGTGGTAAGGTGACCCAAGTAATGTAATATTGCTAATGCTTGCTTATGCATAGTAAAGAGTGTTATGTACTGAGTTGAATAGGATTCAGAATGCAGCAGTCTGATTGGTCCTAGAACAATAGGATCCAAAATGCAGCAGTCTGATTGGTCCTAAAACAATAGGATCCAGAATGCAGCAGTCTGATTGGTCCACAGAAGACACCCAATCCAGCTCCAGGTGGAAGTGAATCCGCAACCTGATTGGCCTACAGAAGAATCCCGGAATTAGCCAATCACGTGCGGCCCCTTGTGTAAATAATGTATATAAAGCAGACATTCTGGGGGAACTTCCATTCCTCCTCACCACTATGAGCTGAATAAAGAGCATGAAATCCACTCTTGACTCTGAGTATATTTCAAGAGGTTAAGCCACAAGTGCATGGCCTTGAAGCCCAAACAAAGGTGGTGCAGGGAGTGGAGGATGTAGGTAGGTAGGAGGTGGTCATGACCCTTGCTGAAAAATACAGGGGGGTCAAATAGCATCTCAAGCAAAATCCAGCAGGCCCGGGGGCAGTGAGTGTAACAGGGAGAGAGCAATATACAGGAGATTCCAGAAAATGCCACTCGCAGAGAGACTATTCCCTGTAGGGTCCTATAGAACCACTTGTGCGTGTTCTTTTGCACTGCCCCTTGTATCAGATAATTCGATCTAAATTCATTCATCAGTTGGTTGTTAGCAGGGAGTGCCAGTAAGGCGAATTGCAGGGTAGCCTTCCTAATGTTTACTTGGGACAAGGATAAGATGGCAATAGCAGCCAGGTTTCTGCAACACGCAATGGGGATTCGTGAATGTTATACAACAGTATTTTCATCATTAGATGCAGACTTTGCCGAGCGATTTTATTCTACTGAACCTTTCGGAATCTTGTCTATATGCCAATAAAGGTTTGAGATTTGAGTCTGAGATTGTAAACCACCCTCTGCTAGCTGGGAGATACTGCAACAGGGAATAGGGGCAGGGAGATTTGGCTCAGAGGACATGCATCCTGCAATATGTGGGAACTGGGGCCAATCTCCCCTTTCTGAGTGAAATTTTCATAGATCCTAGTCTGGCTATTTTCTGTTTTGAGCGACGCTATTTTACAAGCAAGCTTCGTTGTGGGTTCCTACTATTGCCTTGTTTTTTTTCCAGTTGGCTGCACATATTTCCATGGGCTTAAGAATATCAACCGCGTTCACTGGCAAGCCTTTCATATTTAGTCCTGGCAATGTATGGAGCCCACGAAGCAGACACAGAGAAAGTTAATCTCAAATATAAAAACTTCTCAACTTGCTCTACTGAACTGCCATATTTAATTCTCAGGTATATTTGTCAAGAGTGGCAGGGTGGAAAACCATTATTATTTTCTCTCTCTCAATAACTGTAAGCATTCCTCTTGCCAATAACTTCTGGAATAGCACCCCTTCCAGCCCGATTTTTATCTTGCACTAAGGAGAGAATCACCACAGTGGCCCCTGATTAATTTGGGCTTTCAGTTCTGACAACCAGCATAGAATCCAGCACTCTGTGCCCAATGGCAAGGTGGTCTAAACCACTGAGCCTAGGGCTTGCCAATTGGAAGGTTGGTGGTTCGAAACCCTGCGACGGAGTGAGCTACCGTTGCTCGGTCCCTGCTCCTGCCAACCTAGCAATTCAAAAGCACACTAGTGCAAGTAGATAAATAGGTACCACTGCGGAGGGAAGATAAACGGCATTTCCATGCACTGCTCTGGTTTTGGTGTTCTGTTGCGCCAGAAGCGGCTTAGTCGTGCTGACAACATGACCCAGAAAACTGTCTGTGGACAAACACCGGCTCCCTTGACCTGTAAAGCGAGATGAGCGTCTCAACCCCAGTCGTCTGCGACTGTACTTAACAGTCAGGGGTCCTTTACCTTTTTTAAAAAGTCTTTATAGGCAAGTCTGGAATGTATTTAGGGGCATGCTTGAAGAGCACTCTGCTCCATGCTCCTTTCACAGCTCTGAGCTTCAAAGGAGCAATCTTCACTCTGGGACCCAACTCAACTCTTTCTGATCCTGCAGCATAAACACCGTTGTTGGTTGTGATTTTGTTCAGATTTAGAGGATTACTGTATTGCCATATGCCATCCCCAAAAGTGTGCCAAACACCGCAGGCCCTGTTTCTGTTGCCTTTCAATAGCTGCATCAATGCAGCCATTGCTGCCGCGTAATTGGTGTTTGCTGATGCAAAGCGGAGGAGCAAAGCTGCCGTTGTTGTCCGAATTAACAACTTCCTGTATTGCCTTGTTTGAAACATAAAGGCAACTGATGCCAAGCAACGTTGACTTTCCTCAATGCAGTGCTGAGCCGTGAGTAGCATGCAGCTAACCTTGGCTTACGGCATCTTTCATCGTATGCCACACCTCCATAAGGCCAGTGCTGGGTGAGCTGAGGATCCCACTGAACAGTGACTAGCTCAACCACTTACAACAGGGATGGCCAAACATGGCCCTCCCGATGTTTTGGGACTACAATTCCCATCATCCCTGACCCCTGGGTCCTGTTAGCTAGGGATGATGGGTGTTTTAGTCCCCAAAACAGCTGGAGGGCCAGGTTTGGCCAACACTGACTCACAAGGTATTATGATAAAACACTCTGGGGGATGTTGCCAACGCCTTGGAGATCCACAGATCCTGGTTATAACTGAATAATTCAACCTTGGTTCTGTACTCATCTCCAAGCATCCCCAAAGCATTCTGCTGCAATAATGAAATGGTGACAACTCACATGCCACATTAAACCATTGCCCTCCCTTGCTCCTACCATGCTATATAGACCAGGGGTCAGGAAACATTTTCAGCAGGGAAGCAGTCCACTGTCCTTCAGACCTGGACTATATTTTGAAAAAATATATATGAATGAATTCCTATGCCCCACAAAACCCAGAGATGCATTTTAAATAAAAGGACACATTCTACTCATGTAAAAACACGCTGATTCCCGGACCGTCCGTGGGCCGGATTGAGAAGGCGATTGGGCCAGCTCCGGCCCCCGGGCCTTAGTTTGCCTACCCATGCTATAGACGAACCAAGCTGGGGTTTGGCTTGTTATGTTATGTAATCCTTGGCTCAAGGGGCAAAAGCCCCAAATGAATCTCGGCTGCCGTGTGTGGTTGGTGTGGAGGAAAGCAAACCAAAAGTCCGACTCCTCTGTGATTTACCTGCAGTGGAGCTGGCGGGAGCAGGGGAGGAGCACTCGGGGAACTTTTGAGCAGCTTGCACCAACATCCTGCTCATTCACATTACTTATCAAAATTTATACTGCTTTACTTGTAAACAATCCTCTAAGCAGTTTACCAAAAAAAGAGCACACCATAATAAATACATTAAACCACAGTTCAAATTGTGGTTAGTGAGACTTATGAACCAGGGTGATATTGGAAACTCAAGCATGGCATTCATCAATCATTCGATACTGCTAGACATACCAAGGCTGGAGTTAAGATTTCCGCAGAGGGCAAAAATGCAAGGACATTTCATACCTTCTTCTGTAATTTATAATGGAGAGGCAGCCACAGTTGTCTGGCAAAGCACATGTTTTGCACACAGAGTTCCTGTTCCAGTCTCTGGCACCTCCAGATAAAGCATCAGAGACTTCTTCCCAAGATACTACAGTAAAACCACCACTTGGGCTGTCTGAGCTATGTGTATTATATAAGTTCCCGGCCCTTCCTCTTTCCAGTCACAAAGAACTTCAGACGTATCTTTAGGTATTGTATTTAACTATATTTCCTTTACTTGGGAGTCTGCTTTCAAATTTGCTGTTGATCCTGAACTATGACTGGGAACCAGATCTCTGAACATGCAAACTGGCTGAAGAGGAGGTGCCTGTTTCATAACCATTTCATCTGTAGCCATTCACAGCTTTTGGGGTTGGGCTCCTGAGTTACAACTCATAACTCATACAGTGGTACCTCAGGTTAAGTACTTAATTCGTTCCAGGGGTCCGTACTTAACCTGAAACTGTTCTTAACCCGAAGCACCACTTTAGCTAATGGGGCCTCCTGCTGCCGCCGCGCCGCCGGAGCCCGATTTCTGTTCTTATCCTGAAGCAAAGTTCTTAACCTGAAGTGCTATTTCTGGGTTAGCGGAGTGTGTAACCTGAAGTGTATGTAACCCGAGGTACCACTGTACCTTCAAAAATGTCTCAGCTTTACATTTAAACCAAATGGGGCTACATGGCTTTGTGCACAAAATATATATATTAGGGCCCCATAACATTTTCCTTCCCTCCATTAACTAGGTTAATTATTAGAGCGTTAATTTTGAGGCACTATGTATCTCAATACATGATATGAAGGGACGACAGAGGACGAGATGGTTGGACAGTGTTCTTGAAGCTACCAGCATGAGTTTGACCAAACTTTGGGAAGCAGTGGAAGACAGGAGTGCCTGGCGTGCTCTGGTCCATGGGGTCACGAAGAGTCGGACATGACTAAATGACAAAACAATAATTTTTTTTAGTTTTACAGACAGGCAAAGGATTAAGACTAGTTCTGGATGTCCTGGGAGGAGATAATACTGTGTTTTCGACAGTGAAAAGCCCTTTTTCAAGGATTCCAGCCAATCGTCTGGGGTTACTAATTCTATGCCATTCTAGGCCATGGTGTTTTATTGCTAGCAGATCCTCACATTCTTAAAATGTTTGCTTTCCTGAGAGAGGAAGGAAAGAAGATTATATCAAGACGAAGCCTGGCTTATTTTGCTTTCTCATTCGAAAGGTGCGTGACTCCAATGACCCTTTCTCTGTTTTGAAAAATCAAGTTTTAACTTCACCACTCAAAATCATGAATTAAAACCAGCGCCTGGTGGTAGGTCACAAGATTATGTCTTCAGAAACAGTCCCTTGAAGCAGCCAGCTTCCACCAGCTCCTCCAATATGCCTGTCAGCTCAACTATCCCCCACCACAAAGGGAATTCCTGATCACTTATGATATCTTAACAATGGGCTTGCTGAATCAGATCTAGTAACCACTCAGTCCCTAAGCATTCTGCTTTCAACTATGGCCTGGCCAATGGCTGCTGGAAAAACACAAGCTGGGCACCATGCCCCTCTCCCCTGCTTGCCTCCAGTGCCTGATATTCAAAGTTACTTGGTCCATGAACTCTTGTCCCCCATTTAGTTAAAAAGGCTAACAGTGACTGATACAATCTTGGCCTACCCCATCAAATGCACTTGACAACCATGGATTTAAGGTGCTTGTTAGTTCTTCAATCCTGCTGAGCAAAGGAGTTAGTTGTCTGACTTTTCTGCTTTTAAAATAGAGATGGAATGCCTGTGGTCTTCTATAGGTTGTTGGACTTCCGATGTCCATCAGCCTCAAACAATATGGCAAGTACTCAGGAATCATGCGCGTTGTAGTCAAGCAATATCTGGAGGGCCACAGGTTCCCCATACCAGTTTTAAAAGATGTTGCATCTAGTTTCCTATGGTCAAAGTTCCAGATTTATTTTTTAATACACTCAAGCACATTTCTATGCTTTTAGGCAGCAAGAAATGAAGAACTAACCATTCTGTCCATGGAGGACAGTACTATAACTACCACAACAATATCATCAGGCAAGTGATCTACACGACCTGGATGAGAGATGGGGTTGCAGAATCAGCTGGCATCAATATTCCCCCTTCCCATCCCATGATGCTATCCATCGCTAGCAGGGGAAGTATTTTATGAAGAAATACTCCTTTTGCAATGTCAGCTGCATGCTTTGTGCCTTGCTCATTCTGTGCAAAGAGGAAGTGGTGGTGGCCGATACTTGTGTTTAAATTCATGCATGCATACACCTAGGAAATATATTACATTTATCTACACCAGGGGTCAGCAAACTTTTTCAGCAGGGGGCCGGTCCACTGCCCCTCAGACCTTGTGGGGGGCTGGGCTATATTTTGAAAAAAAAATATGAATGAATTCCTATGCCCCACAAATAACCCAGAGATGCATTTTAAACAAAAGCACACATTCTACTCATGTAAAAACACGCTGATTCCACGGGTCAGATTTAGAAGGTGATTGGGCTGGATCCGGCCCTTGGGCCTTAGGTTACCTACCCATGATCTAGACCTTGACTTCATTTGTTTTGTTGTATATAATCACTGGTCCTCTAGGTTTGGTTTCCCCAACTGGTCTAAAATCACCACAACTCCCTACCCCCTAAATCAGGCTAAAAAACAAGAAAAACTGAAAGTGGACTTTTGTAATAGGACTGAGCTCAGTTCTCATACTGAAAACCAATCTATAGGCTCAGAAGCATCCTGTTCTTTAATTTAACTGTATTTGTTCTGGTTGGTAATAATAATGGTAAGTATTATTATTATTATTATTATTAATCCATTATTTATACCCCACCCATCTGGCTGGTAGATCTTGGGGTTTGGGTGAGGAGAGGTAGATCTGATAAGCTTGAAGTCTGCCTATTCTGACATAAGGGACCTGGACTGAGGCTCTCAACTTGTTTTAGAAATGCATATCCAACCTTTGAGTAAATATATCCCTTAAACCCCCACGTACCCACTCTATTGTGCAAAAATGCTGAATGAAGTGACTGCACATACAACACCACTAAAAAACATAGGTGTAGTTGCAGCAGCAACAAAGCAGAGTTACGCCATAAATGTTTTTGTTATATCAGGATGACGAAACACCCAAGCAGTATGGTGATGGTCCTGTTGTTATGCACCTGGCTTTTTAAGTTTTTTGTTTTTTTTTAGTAAGCGTGGCAAATGGTGAGTGTAGGCATTCCTGCACCGATTTTCAACTCTGCAAAAAGCATGCAGTCAGAAATGCTGCAGCGCACACACGGCTGACCCAGTTTCGAAACAGCAGTTTATGTGCAATAAGTGCTTCGTGGAGTCTGCAGCATCTGCAGAGCTCCAAGAGTAGTAGCTGTGGTATATTCACAGCTGACTTCAGGGTTTCTGAAAGAGCTACTTCCTGTCTCATAGGCTGGGCGAAATAAGTACTGATGCCAGAACGTGGTTGCTTTTGCAACCTATATGCAGCTTAAGCAGGTATCCTTTAACTTTTGATACTTAGTCATTTCTCTCAGTTAGAACATACTCTTACAGTGTTAAAGCCTGTACTAAGAATGCTGCAGGAGCTTCCCCTATAGCTCTATAGTTCATTTTTCAAGTCTGTAGCAGTTTTAAATTAGATCTGGTTCCAACAGAGTTTACCAACTATTTTTTGCTTCTTGAATGCATTGAGTTGGGTGGTCCGCACCCTTTCCAAATGCTATGCATAGTGCCGTGCTAATACTACTACTACTAAGGTAAAGGTAAAGGGACCCCTGACCATTAGGTCCAGTTGTGGCTGGCTCTGGGGTTGCAGTGCTCATCTCGCTTTATTGGCCGAGGGAGCCGGCGTACGGCTTCCAGGTCATGTGGCCAGCATGACTAAGCCGCTTCTGGCGAACCAGAGCAGCACATGGAAATGCAGTTTACCTTCCCGTTGTAGCAGTTCCTATTTATCTACTTGCACGCTGACGTGCTTTCGAACTGCCAGGTTGGCAGGAGCAGGGACCGAGCAACGGGATCTCACCCCATTGTGGGGATTCGAACCGCCAACCTTCTGATCAGCAAGTCCTAGGCCCTGTGGTTTAACCCACAGTGCCACCCACGTCCCTTTACTACTACTACTACTACTACTACTACTACTACTACTAAAAATAAATGATAATTATTATTATTTTTATACTGCCCATCTGCCTGGGTTGCCCCAGCCACTCTGGGGGGCTTCCAAGAAAGTCAAACATCAAATATAGTACAGCACAAAACATTAAAAACTTCCCTATACAGGACTGCCTTCAGATGTCTTCTGAAGTCAAACAATTATTTCCTTGACATTTGATGGGAGTGTGTTCCACAGGGTGGGTGCCACTACTGATAAGGCCCTCTGCCTGGTTCCTTGTAACCTCGCTTCTCATAGTGTGGGAACCACCAGAAAGCCCTTGGAGCTAGACCTCAGTGTCCGGGCTGAACGATGGGGGTGGAGAGGCTCCTTCAGGTATATGGGGCATAGTAAACCAGAGGAAAGAGAAGTTTGACTTCAAATTGCGCATGCAGATGATTCAGAAGCAACGTGGTGAACAGCTAAAGCTATATGGGAGAACTGGGAATTTTAAACTGTACAAATGTCACCATCAAGGAAACAACCTGACCAAAGTTTCACCCACACACTTTTGCTGGCACAACCTTCAGCCCTATCTGGTGACCAGCAGGGCGTAGGAGGAATTCTGGAGACCAAAGGCCTACCTCTGGTCAGCATCTTGTTCTCAAGAGTGGCCAACCAGGTGCCTACAGGAAGCCTGCAAGCAGGAGCACAACTGTGCCCTCCCTCCTTCTGAATCTCCGCCATTCCGTGTTCAGAGGCATGCTGCCTCCCAATGTTTCATCATAGATGTTATTCTCATCAGGACCAGAGTATGGAGGGAAATTTGCCCCTTTCTTCCACAGCTGTGATCGTGGATACCACCCACTCCTGAACACCACAAAAGCTCCCACTTAGCACAAATGGTGGTCCATTAATGTCTTCTGCACCAAGTAGTCACCAGGGCTCTCAAACCATGGAACTGTCTTCCATATGGAAAATCCGTATATAATTTGCGTTTACAGTGATCTAGCCAGTATCATACTCAAAAACCTTCTTGCTGACCAAAACAAGACAAGGTTTAAAATTCATGCTTTGTGCATGAAATACACACACACACACAATTTGCCATAAGAATAGCTTGGCACCACAAACAACTCCAACGTTTGAAATCCAGTGCCGAGACCTAATGGTGCAAACTTCTTTTGTCTATGTGGGAGGGAGGTGTTGACACCATTTTTCAATATTTCCCCCCTTTTCTCATGGATAAAATACTGTCTTTGGCACCCGTCTAGTTATTAATCCCTAATCCCAAGCACATTTTCCTAAAAAAAACTTGAGTCATTTCCTTTCTGCTTCCTGTTGCATCCTGTCTGTAGCCTCTCCATCAGATAAGCCATTGGCAAAGCACAGACGGAGAATGAAAGAAGGTATAGAGGGCATGAGAAAAGGGCAGCTAGGAAACTAACTGGCACCCCTGGAAGACAAGGGGCCTCAGCAGTGGGGAGAGACAGGATACATTAATGTCTTAGAAAACATTGGCTGCACATGTGTTTTTTTCATGAGCTTAAAGACTGAGCTGGCATAGATTTATCTACTGTTTGCAAAGCACAGACGTCCAACGCTAGCAATATGCATCGCACCCCATAACATCTAGTCATCTGCAGATCTGCTTTGGGAATGCAGGCCGCTCTGAGTTTTAGACTTTATAAGCACAGGTAGCTGTGTCATTACAAGAGCTGCCATGCAAAATCCAGCTTCTTGAAAACTGAAGATTCACCATTTGATCTTGTCCTAGGCATTTTCTTTTACTCCCCAGAGTTCTACATTTTGCTGATTTTTTCCATCAATAGTTGGGTGCAAGGAGCTATGTGAGATTAACGTGGTCAGCCTTGTGGCAAGAAATGGAGGCCTAGCTGCGTTCCCCCCCCCCCCCTTTTATCACAAGAGTAAACACAGCTCTGGCCAGGATTCTCATTTATTCTCAGCTGCAACACATACAGAATCATTGAACTGTAGAGTGGGAAGGAACTCTGAGAGTCCTGTCAAACTCCCTGCAATGCAGGAATCTCAACAAAAGAATCCATGACAGGTGGCCATCCAACCTCTGCCCAAAAACCTCCAGTGAAGAAGTGTCCACAATCTTCCAAGAGAGACCGGCTGTTCCACTGTCAAACGGCTCTTACTGTCAAAGTTCTTCCTGGTGTTTAGTTGGAATCTCCTTCCTTGTAATTTGATTTGGGTTTGGGTCCTAGCCTCCGGATCAGGAGAAAGCAAGCTTGCTCCATCTTCCATGTGACAGCTTTCTAGATATTTGAGTCTCCTCTTTTCCAGGCTAAACATACCCATCTTCTCCAACCAAGCTCCCCCAGGCTTGTTTTCCATACCCTTGATCATCTTTGCCAGACCACGTCCATAACTACTTGTAGCATAGGAGTATCTCTGCAAAGTTAGTAGTCATCTTCAGGTATTTTCAGGAGAACAGAGAACTCCCCAGAGTTGTGGGTTTCTTCTAACAACCCCACATGGTTACAGAGAAGACTTGCATACCTTTGGAGGCTCCCCACATGAGTGGAAACCCAGATCTCCAGGCGATAACATCTGAAGGGTGTTAGCCCCATGCTGGAAACCAATTTACACATGAAAATGTCTCTCTGCTTTGCAACTACCAAGCAAGCTCCTAGATCTTCACCAACAGCCTTGCGTGGTAAAATCCGAAGCTGGAAAGCAGATACTGGTTAGTGGGTTGTTAACATGCACAGTATACTTTCCCAAGGTTTCTGAACTTTTAAGTTCAAGGCTCAATCATGCTAAGGTTACAACTGCTTACTAGCAATTCTTGCGTTCCCTTCTCAGGTGAGGAAGAGGAACCCAGGAAAATCATGCATCCCGGGGAGGGCAGAGAACTCTTTCCCCACGCTGAGTGGTCAGGCAGTTTAAGCAACTCCGTTTTCATCCTGAGGAAGTGCTGTACACACAGCATGCATTCCTTGTGGACGTTCACATGGCCGGGAGCTCAATGTTTATCATGGCTAGCTTATATTTTTAGCCACAGCTAGCCCTTTAATCTCCTGACGTAGAATCTCACATGGCAGCAAATGCTGACAGTAGATAGATCAGGTTTTCCTCTGAGCAGCTCGGCAGCTATTTATGCAGCCGTAAGCTAGCTAATCCTCGAGCCCTCTGCTAACATCTTAAAACATGCAAAGGTTGTGGCATCTTCATTATTGAAAGAGGATGAACAAGCAACTTAATTCAAGTTGCAGTAGGCAGCTTCAGTATTTTTATCCTGTAGTTTCAAGGTAACGGACCAAATCACACCTACCTCTTGTGAAGAAGGGACAGTTCCTGTTTGCACAGAAGCTGATAAAAGAGTTGTACAACACTGAAGCTTAAAGTCCCCATGCTAACATAGGTTGCTCAAGAGGGAGTGCCTTCATCCCTTTTGTATCTCATTTTATTTATTTTTTAAATGATATTTATTAAGAGTTTCAAGATTACAAAAAAGAGAAGAAAAAGAAAGAAAAAGAAAAAAATACATAAAAACCAATACAACACAACAACAACAACAAAAGAAAAATACAAATCCCATATTACATATCTTTATCTTTCATTTGCTTGTTTCCTTGACCTCCTCACACCTCCCTTTTTGTATTCTAGCTTAATTAGTTATTTCAGCAATTTCTTTCCATCTTTTTCAATTTTTTAAAATAATTTATCTTAACAGTCTAACCTATTAATTAACTCAGCAAATCCTTTCCATCTTTCACCATATTCTGTTATTCAATTTGCCTTACTTTATTTAACCTTATCTTACCGTAGAATACCTTAAAACTTAATGCTTATTTATACCTAACTCCTTATATCATTTCTACTAAAGCCAGACAGTTTCATTCCAACATTTTCCCTAATATTCATTAATTTTACACTAGTTCCCAAAATAAATGGTTTTCTTTATAGACTCTTCCAATTTTCATCCAACGTCCCTTCTTCCTGGTCTCGGGTTATGTCAGTCCTTACTGTCCATTCCATCTAGTCCATCAACCTGGTAATCTTATGTCCGAGGCTCTTAAATCTCTTCCATGCCTATTGGGTCTGTTTCCAGAACTGGCCAGCCCCATGTCTCCAGGAAGCCTATAAATAGTGTCTAAAAGCAATGGATCTCACCAACTCTTCCCTGAACCCTCTAGGTATTCAGAGACGCACTGCATCTAAACATGAATGCTTCAATCACCATCATTTCACTATTAGCCATGGTAATAACTATCTATGCACCAAGCCAGTCAAGGTTAATCAGCTGTGCTGAGGTATAATAATTCATTCACCACCCAGCTCGATTTCAGAGCAGCTTGCAAGAAATAAAAAAAGCAACTCAATCGTTAACGAAACCAGAATAAAAGTAACAGAAAGAATTATATTGAAACTTACTAAGAGCAACAAAATCGCAAATGTCTCATTGAATTAAAAGAAACATTTTCCAGGTGCCTGGAGGACAGCAGGGCAGGCACCAGGCAGGCTGCCTTAGGGAGGGAACATCCAAAAAAGCTCTGCCTCTGACAGCCACCTTATCTCAGATGAGGCAGGAGAGCTTCAGCAGATTTTTTTAACTGTTGGGCAAGCTGATATGAAAGTATTTCATTAATCCAAACACAGAAGGGATCACTAATGTGGAAATCGTTGTATTTTAAGCATTGGCCAGCCTTCATCTCCATCACTGAGCCAGCCTCATCAAGGAGGAAAACTATGCTGTCTTTCCTGTTACGGTTTACCCCGTTCCAGTTGTGTCAGATAAAAACAGCCCTAATCACTAGCTGTGTAATGTTGCACCCGGTGCTGCTGTGTCTATCTCATGCAGCAGACTTCCACTTACGCAACGGAACTCCATCCCACAACTGTAGCACACACCCCCCCAGCACACACTCAAAATCTGTTCCAGAGGGTTGAGGGACCCTACGATGCAGGTTTTTGGGGTGCACAGAGATGAGGGGAAGGGGAAGTCCTGTTGAGCAGGTGGAACACCATTTGTTGTTTAGTGAGCTGTCAAAAAGTTAAACTGAGGCAGTGAGTGCGAGTTCCTGACTTCATAGAGCAGTGGCTTCAAGCTTTCTGCCCTCAATGATCCCTTACACAAGATGCAAGAGAAAGATGGAAAGTAAGGGGAAGGAGCTCAAGACCTGCTGAGGGTAGTGGTAATAATAACAACATTAATAATTTATTATTTATATCCCGCTCATCTGGCTGGGTTTCCCCAGCCACTCTGGGCGGCTTCCAACAAAACACTAAAATACAGAAACCTATTAAACATTAAAAGCTTCCCTAAACAGGGCTGCCTTCAGATGTCTTCTAAAAGTTTGGTAGTTATTTTTCTCTTTGACATCTGGTGGGAGGGCATTCCATAGGGTGGGTGCCACTACCGAGAAGGCCCTCTGCCTGGTTCCCTGTAACTTGGCTTCTCGCAGCAAGGTAACCACCAGAAGGCCCTCGACACTGGACCTCAGTGTCCGGGCAGAACGATGGAGGTGGAGACGCTCCTTCAGGTACACTGGACTGAGACGATTTAGGGCTTTAAAGGTCAGCACCAAACGAACACTTGTGCTCGGAAACGTACTGGTAGTCAGTGTAGGTCTTTCAAGACCGGTGTTATAGGGTCTCGGCGGCCACTCCCAGTCACCAGTCTAGCTGCCACATTCTGGATTAGTTGCAGTTTTCGGGTCACCTTCAAAGGTAGCCCCACATAGAGCAGGCTGGCCTGGAGGAAGAGGGATGCAGGCATCTACACACAATTCAAGAGGACCACGATGAGGATTAAATAACCGATACAGTCGGAAAATACAGGTTCGGGAGGGGCAGCCCATCCCAGGTGTTCCAAGCATCACTATGTAGGTGGCTCGTTTTAATATGCTGCCTAGAGCAAAATGCTTCTCTAGCACTGCCAACAGCGAGTTCCAACACCAGGAGGAGTGGGGAGGAGAGCAAATCTGCAGGCAACATTTGCAAAGATTTGCAGCTACAGTCAAATGGTGGCAATGAGAAAGTTGTCCAAAGCTGTTGAACAGAAGAAGCTGCCATCCAAAGAGCTAGACCTGCTGGTCCACCTGACGTGCTGCTATCTTTTCTGACGCGGGAGGAGAGGGCTCATGTAACAATGCAAAACAAGGGCATAAAAAACTATTTTTAATAATACCAAAGTCCGTCTGCAAGGTTTTGCTCTTCAGAGCTTATGCACCTGAACGCGAGAAAGCCCGAATTGGTGATTCTCCAACTGTGTGCAAGTGAGAGGAACAAAGAGAAAGAACGAAATCACATTCCCACTCTTCTCTTGGCAAAAGTCATCACACAGGGCAACCCTGATTTTAATCCAGAAATAAACAGAGCCTCGGATATCAGAAGGTGGAGAAGACCAGCCTACACACTTCCAGGTTCCTTAGCCACTGTCAAGAAAGAGACGCTTCGTTCAGACATTTTTCACACACTAGTTTGGGTCTAAGAAGAGAAATGGAAGGAAGGCTTTTTAAAAATTATGCAAATTTAAGAGTTCATGAGGGGGGGATTCTTTTTAAGGCGCCCATTACCTAAGAAGCCTATTTTTCATCTTAGCAAGCCTGGGGAGGAAGACCATATTGCCTTATCCATCACCCTCTCATGCATTCCATTAGTGGCACTGCTTTACTGTAAGAAACAAATCCATCAAATTAGGGATGTCAAAAAGCCACGGCCAAAAGGGAAGCAGTAAAATTTAATCAAAAATAAGAGCCAGCTTCATCAGAATCCTGTGTAGCGTAATGCTGACGGGAAGGAAAGCTCTTCTTTGGAAAATGGCCCATGTGCATGAGGACCCTGTGTCTGGATGCTGGCAAGTGGTCCTTAACTCCTTACATTCCCCAGCCATCCTGGAGTGCCTGGAGGCGGTTGGAGGATGGATGGCAGCTAACAGATTGAGGTTGAACCCTGACAAGACAGAAGTACTGTTTTTGAGGGACGGGGGGCAGGCAGGTGTGGGGGACTCTCTGGTCCTGAATGGGGTAACTGTGCCCCTGAAGGACCAGGTGCGCAGCCTGGGAGTCATTTTGGACTCACAGCTGCCCATGGAGATGCAGGTTAATTCTGTGTCCAGGGCAGCTGCTCCACCTGGTATGCAGGCTGAGACCCTACCTGCCTGCAGACCGTCTTGCCAGAGTGGTGCATGCTTTAGTTACCGTATTTTTCGCTCTATAACACGCACCCGACCATAACACGCACGTAGTTTTTAGAGGAGGAAAATCCGTAGGCATGCCACCTGTAGGCATTTCCTCCATAACACGCACAGACATTTCCCCTTATTTTCTAGGAGGAAAAAAAGTGAGTGTTATGGTGCAAAAAATACGGTATCTCCCGCTTGGACTACTGCAATGCGCTCTACGTGAGGCTACCTTTGAAGGTGACCTGGAAACTGTAATTAATCCAGAATGCGGTAGCTAGACTGGTGACTGGCCGCTGGGACCACATAACACCGGTCCTGAGAGATCTGCATTGGCTCCCAATACATTTCTGAGCACAATTCAAAGTGTTGGTGCTGACTTTTAAAGCCCTAAACAGCCTCAGTCCTGTATACCTGAAGGAGCGTCCCCACCCCCATCGTTCAGCCCGGACAGTCAAGTCCAGCGCCGAGGGCCTTCTGGCAGTTCCCTCATTGCGAGAAGTGAGGTTACAGGGAACCAGGCACAGGGCCTTCTCGGTAGTGGCGCCCGTCCTGTGGAACACCCTCCCTTCAGATGTGAATGAAATAAGCAGCTATCCTATCTTTAAAAGACATCTGAAGGCAGCCCTGTTTAGGGAAGTTTTTAATATTTGATGCTGTACTGTTTTTAACACTTGATTGGAAGCCGCCCAGAGTGGCTGGGAAGACTCAGCCAGATGGGCGGGGTAAAAATAAAATTTATTATTTTTATCATCATCATCATCATCATCATCCTGCTTGGTGGCTCCTTGGAATGGCTTTGCAGATGCAAGAACCATCAACTTAATTTCCCTGGCCCCTGCAGGCCCAGAACAAGAGCCCGGGCACTGATCTCTGCTTTGCTTTTTTGTGCACAGGTAGGAAGACAACTACCGTGGAATATACTCTCCTTACACTGCCCTCCACAGTTTTCATTTAAGTCCGTGCACATACTGCTTCAAAAATAGGTACACACAGCTTTCTACAGCAGGTAACAAGTCAGCTGTACCTTGGAAATCCAGGTACGGCCTTTTGAGTGTTCTTGAACATGAGCCGATTTTGCAACAACTAAATAAAGCTGAAACAGTTCCAGACAGATGTTACTAGGGTCCCTGGTCTGGAGGTGGGCTGGCAGGAGGAACTACACAAGCTGCAGGGAAAAAACCAGCCACCTGTGTGACATGGGGGGATTACTTGATGCTCCTCTTCTCATTCAAGATCTGCCACTCTGGCCCTTCATGCCACATACAGCTCCAGCAGAATGGAATAGAGCAAGAGTCTGTACCATCTTGCAATGGTGCCAGGTCAGCAAATACTGAAGCTTTGTGCTGCAGCAATTTCTTTCCTCCCATCCTGTTACATTGGCGCAGCCATCTTGCCTGACTACTGTAATCTCAAGGACGCAAGAACAAAACAAAACAAAACAAAAAAAGGACTTTGTACAGTTCTGAGATCTGCTCTGGCACAACGGCTGATGGTTACTCAAGGCAGCCCAACTTGATGGACACGATCCAGTATGTCACCTCGACCTCACATTACTGAAGTGCCTTCCATTTAGCAACTTCCTTCTATCTTATTTTGTCCTGACATGTTGTGCTGCTTGTTTTTGCTATCCGCTCTTTACACCAGAGAATGAGACTAGGACCTGGGCTGCACCAAGACCTGGGTTGGAGATGAGGGAGCTTGGCAGGAGGCAAAGAGAAGAAGCGGGGAGAGGAGGGGGGCTTGGAGGCACCCATTTTTAGCAGGCGAGAGTCCTGAGCAGATGCAGGACTCATGCGGGCAGAGCCAATATCACTTATGCACCAATTCCAGAGCATCTCAAAGCTGGCTCTGGGTCCATTGGAACAAAGCGCAGAGCGCAATAACACCTGCAAAGGGAGTTCTACAAATTGCTACATACAGGATTAGCATGCAAATGAACTCCACGGAAAAAATATTAGGCAGCCAGAGACTTGCCCGTGCTGGATCCTGGCCACATGATATGGTGGGACTAAATGCTTTCATTAGCAAATCCACTTGCTCAACAGGTACGCCTCCCAACCCAAAAAGAGAATCACTTTGTTACTTTCCTTGCTAGGATCCATGCCCTGTCCACAATTGCAACAGAAAGACTTGCCATAGCCCTATGTATTTTTGCCATTTTGTTATGCCACATGGACATAATTTAGCGACTAAAGTGTTTGTCATTATGTTTGAGTATTGGCAGGGCGTGTGGGTGATATTTTGAGTCCGTGGTTTCTTAACGCAGGTCACGATGTACCCCCGAAGCGGTAATGCTATGCCAACGAACATCCTGCCCTGGCATTTGTTGTGTTCCACATGGCTTAAGACTGGAATGCTTGCAGGACATTCTTAAAAGTCAGATCCTCAATGAGAAAGCAAGCCTAGCTCTGGGCTTCGCCACTTCAGACTGCAGGTGGGGACGAACATAAGTGAGCATTTCTCCATACAGATACAGTTCCATCCATATACAAAAGTAGATGTCAAGGAAGAACATACCAGCCCAACCTTCTCGCATACTTAACAGGGTTTATGCACTACTTTATCATCAAAATCTCCGAGTGATTTACATAAAATGGACATTAAAAAATACAAAGAAAACTAGATGCTAAAAAGAGGGTGACCAAAACTAACCCCATAAGATTGCATGTTAAAATACACGTCAGATTTACATGGCTTGCCCTAAACAAAAGGGTTTTTAGCAGACACCAAAAACAGTACAGTGGTACCTTGGTTCTTGAACTTAATCTGTTCCAGGAGTCCATTCGACTCCCGAAACTGTTCGAAAACCAAGGCGTGGCATTCAATTGGCTGCAGGAGCCTCCTGCACTCAATTGGAAGCCGCGTCAGACATTCGGCTTCCAAAAAACGTTCGCAAACCGGAACACTTACTTCTGGGTTTGTGGCGTTCGGGAGGCGATTTGTTCGGGAGCCAAGTCATTCGGGAATCAGTGGAAGTCCTGCCTAATGTCAGTGGGCAGGGGTCCCCAAAGTGCAGGTGCTTTCCCACTGAAGATACAATCCTTGCAAGTGTGTAATGAATATTATGTGGCAGATGTAAAAGTGCCGGTTCTGCAGATCGGTGCTAACTACCATATTTTTCGCTCTATAAAACGCACCAGACCGCAAGACGCACCTAGTTTTTGGAGGAGAAAAACAAGAAAAAAATATTCTGAATCTCAGAAGCCAGAACAGCAAGAGGGATCGCTGTGCAGTGAAAGCAGCAATCCCTCTTGCTGTTTTGGCTTCTGGGATAGCTGCGCAGCCTGCATTCGCTCCATAAGACGCACACACATTTCCCCTTACTTTTTAGGAGGGGAAAAGTGAGTCTTATAGAGCAAAAAATACGGTACACTTTCTGGAACATGAACAAGCCCCACATGAAGTGCACTGCAGTGGTCCCATGCTGCAGTCACCAGTGCCTGGACTACTGTGCTCAAGCTATTCTGGGCCCAGAAACAACAGCAGTTGTCACAGCCAGACCTGGTTAAAGGAGCTCCTAGCCATCACGGCTACCTGAGCTTTTGGTGGCAAAGCAAGATTCAGAAGCACCCCAATACTGACCTTTGGCCAATCCAGTGGTACCTCCGGTTGCGGACGGGATCCGTCTGGTCTGGTCAGATCCTGAGGTTTCAGCAACCTGAGGACCGCTTCTGCGTATGTGCGCACTTCGAAACCTGGTAAAATACATCCGGGTTTGCCATGCCCGTATCCCGAAGTTTACATAACCAGAGGGTTACGTAGAAGAAGAAGAAGAAGAAGAAGAAGAAGAAGAAGAAGAAGAAGAAGAAGAGTTTGGATTTGATATCCCGCCTTTCACTCCCTTTAAGGAGTCTCAAAGCAGCTAACATTCTCCTTTCCCTTCCTCCCCCACAACAAACACTCTGTGAGGTGAGTGGGGCTGAGAGACTTCACAGAAGTGTGACTGGCCCAAGGTCACCCAGCAGCTGAATGTGGAGGAGCGGAGACGCGAACCCGGTTCCCCAGGATTACGAGACTACCGCTCTTAACCACTACACCACACTGGCACGTAAACAGAGGTTCGACTGTAGTCAGATTCAGAGCGAGACTTGCACTCTAGTCTTCGTCTGGCTTGCTTCACTGCCCCTAGCTTCCCATAATACCAATGAGTTTTCTAAGAGCAGATATTCCTTTTCCTACATGGAAACTGTATGAGCCCCGACCTACAGGTCAGAGACACAGATTTAACACTTCAGTGGGAGAACTACAGATCTATAAGGTGTGTTTTAAAAATTTCCACCTCCCAGATAAAAATCTGAGAACATGCAGTGAGGGCCTCAGAAACTTGGACGTCTCTGGGTGTTGAACACTGTTCAGGGCTCAGCATGCCTTCTCTTCACTCGAGCAGAATGATGCAGAAATAAGGAAATTCTCTTTGTCTGCAAAAATGTATTGAGGTCACAGGATTTTTGTTGTCCTCAGCACAGAATACGGGATTATTTCAACACCGCAGTTATATAGCCTGACTACTATTATCTTCGAGTTCAAAGGGCCAGTTTCTCGCGTCACCTGTTCAGTTACAATAGGTAGCTCTGGAACTTGTCCAGAAAATGATGCACACAATAAACGCTACGTTATTAGGCAGATCACCAAAATCCCAGCTTATCCCTGAACTGCTGCACACTCTGCCGACAAGTCTCAATGCAAAACTTCACATGGATAGGAGGAAAACAGGTCGAAAACAATTGATCTGTTGACAAAAGTCCCGGTCAGGGGAAAAGGAAGAGTATAGGTAAATGTTAAACAAACTAAGAAACTAACTAACTTCTGAATGAAAGGGTTGGAGACTCAGAGCACAATTCACCTGTTTATATAAATAACGTTTCAAGTTATCAGTAGAGAAATGACTCATTCAGGCAGATTAAGAAAGCATTCTCCATTAGACTAAAGTGTAGCATTTAAAACATGTATTTCCAAGATACATGTTTGCTTTGTGGTGTGGCGAGTCAGTCAGGAAGCAAAACTTGCTTAAGCTGCGTTTTGTTTTCTGTTTTCTTTCTTTTTTTACAAACAGAAGTGAAAATGAAGCAACCGCGTTGAAACACCAAGTTCAGATCAACAGCTCAGCCACCAGAAGCCTGACATCAGTGCTTCCAAAAGAGGTTTGCAAGCTATCTGGCATCGCATGTTACTGGTCTCTGCAGCTACAGCAGGCACTGTGATTCTCCTATAGTTTGATTTCACCCCTGGAGGCGCACTCCATTGTCTTTCAAGATAAACGAATGCCAACAACAATTTACAATGTATTTCTGCATGGCTCTTGCTACGAATAATTTGGGCCAATCCCTGTTATACAATGTTTCTGCTCTGTGAATTAAATATGACTACCCTAGAGTAGGACAGCATTCTAAGGTGTTAGAGAAGTAACCCAAAAACACTTGCGGGAGGAAACAACAACTCAGAAATATTATTTAGACCAGTAGACCAAATTTAACTCTAGTTTTCAACTAACAGCTTAAATACTATGGCCAAGAAATAATAGGAAACTATTTAAGTCTGTGTTTTGAATCCAGAAGAGTAAGGATGTGCAGCAGTTAAAACAGGCAGGGGAAGGAAATCTATTTTACAAAATTTACACCCATTTGTTTAGTCTCCGTTTAACCAGATGGCCTCACACTGTCTTTGGAAGTTTTAATGAACTTTCCAGGAAAGGAGTGCCTTAGATGCTGAGCACTTGTGCATACTTGCTTGTTTAAATCCAATGAACACACTTAAATAAGGCACTCTGGTTAATGCTCATTGGTCACAAGATGCGAATAGCCCTTTGCCCTCATCCAGCAGGTTCTTAACTAAATATTGATAATCTTAAAAACAGGTACATCTGCTTTTCAGCTGTCTACATGTACAGGGTTCATGGGTCAAACCCACCACCCTAAATCACCCCCACACCTTTTTAAAAACACAATATTCCTCCTCCTCCTGTGTCCTCACTGCCACCCTGATCATTATAAGTTGCAAGTCTGCAGGCAGACAGGCAAATCTGTCCTGATATTGAACAGCCCTAAGCCTGGAGGCACTTTAGGAATACGATTTCTGCAGCCTCGTCCTGCAAGGAGCGGGGGGCTGAGCCCCTCTGCTGTGTCCTCACCCATTACGCCATGGCCCTAAGAGGACTCCAGGATAACTAGAGCTCCTTATACGCATCAAATTATGCGCACAAAGCAGCTGTCTCCAGTTTCATTTGGCGACATAAAAATTAGCATGGTGATCATTGAGCTTTCCAGCTATCAGTCACAAGCTCTAAGATCAGAGGATAAAAGAAAGTCAGAGAACAGGGACTCCAGCATCCTTCTATATCCCCACTGTTTTCTTTCACGCAGAGGTGGGGGGCAGCTGAGAACCAAGTGTGGCTGCCTCTTCCAGGACCCACTTTCTTCCGAGGGAGACATGTGTCTGCTCCAGAATAGAGCTGTAGCTATTACAAAGCTGGTGCTTAAATAGAAATTGCCTAAACAACTAGGATGTTAAATCACAAAAAATAGGCCGTTTGTCTCTAGGCCAGGCAAAGAGCAACAACACATAGACTTCTGAGTCATTCATCTGGGACCACCCCAGCCAGCATCCAAGACACACACAGCTATCCCTTTACTAGTAAACATAAGCCAACAGAGAAAATATATCATGCCTTCCTGAAAAGTGAGTATGGCAATCAATCAATCAATCAATCAATCAATCATCACATTTCTTTACACTGTAAAGACACAGGGAAGGAGCACTTGCTAGAGAAGGTTTCTGATGGCATGAAGGCCACTGCTGCTACCGGGGTCAATGAGAATGTCAGCTTCTACTTCTCCAAGACAAAACAAAAAAAATTCCTTCCACTAGCACCTTAAAGACCAACTAAGTCAGTTCTTGGTATGAGCTTTCGTGTGCATGCACACTTCTTCAGATACTATCTGAAGAAGTGTGCATGCACACGAAAGCTCATACCAAGAACTGACTTAGTTGGTCTTTAAGGTGCTACTGGAAGGAATTTTTTTTGTTTTGACTATGGCAGACCAACACGGCTACCTATCTGTAACTTCTCCAAGACAGTTGGTGTTGACGTTCCGCTACTTCAAGATTCACAGGGTTACTTTTGCCATCTCCCACTATCAGAAGAGGGGGGAAACAAGGGAGAGCAATGAATACAGAGACTCTCACATCCCCTGGACACAGCTCAGACTATCCCCAGGTCTCCTGGGCTCAAAGAGGTCCAAGTCCCAACACTACCTTGATGGACGTGTCCAGAATTACAAACAGCCTGGGCCAATGCCAGCCATATAGGGCTTGCACTATACAGTCATACCTCGGGTTAAAGTTGGTTCACGTTGAGTGTTTTCAGGTTGCGCTCTGCGGTGACCCAGAAGTAACGGAACGCGTTACCTCCTGGTTTCGCCGCATGCGCAGACGCTCAATATGACGTCACGCATATGCACAGAAGTGGCAAATTGCGACCTGCGCACGTTGCATTCTCTTCAGGATGTGAACAGGGCTCTGGAATGGATCCCGTTCGCATCCACTGTATAGATGCGGGGGTAAAAAGATGCCCCATCCTGATTCACAGAGCACTGCGGCCAGCGACAGCTTTGAAGTAAGACGCTGTGCCACTTGTCTTTTCTTAACTTGATGCATGTTTCCCAACAAAAAATGGAAGATGCTAATGCAAAGGCTAGTACTGGAATTTATTTTACGCATCTGCTCCCAGCTCCTGCCTCAACAACATTTAATGTCAAATTCCTATCGGGTATCAGAGGAGCATTTTCTACAGCAGCGAATGCAGGTTCTGTGCGAAAAATACACTACTGCAAAAAAGATCAGAGTTTTCAGGAAATTAACTGCCAGGGTGGTCAGCTTCACAGTTCTGGAACACGGCACCGAGTGACTGAACCACAGCATACTGGAAGCTGGCCAGGGCAGAGCGATCAGACAACACCAAAGGCAAGAATGGGATAAATTAAGTGCACAGACCACCTTCATGACGTTTGTCTTTAAATTTGCCCCTCCCCTCCAGTTATTTGGCACTTGATAATGGACTTGTTTTGAAGTTACTGGGCTTTTTTGCTTTTCGTTTAATGAGCCAGCAGTGCGTGCAACAGAAGGCTCGCCAGCTGAAGAAGAAAAATATGCAGGGTCAGCAAAACACGAGTGTCATATTCGGCTACAAAAACATTACTGTTCCCCTTTAAACAAAGGCAGACAAGTTAACGGAGACTCCAGCGAAAAACACCCCCTTCTCACCCCTACTGAAAGATCAGTACAACTTGATATTGATCACCACGTCAAAGAAACTTTTAATACTTTAATGCTACAACCATGAGTACATGGAGGTTGCCATCAAACTACACAAAGGATGATCTGGATACCAGGACTCAGGGAAAAGGGGAAGGGTCCTTCTTGGAGTTCACACTGAACTTTGGAGGCACATTTGGAGCTACTATCCCAAAGTGCAGTGTGAGATGAGGTTCTGAGGATCCTCGATTTGAGGCAGGGAGCAAGGGAGTCATCATGTTCACCACACAGGGAAGGACACCTTCCACGACGAAACAAATTTGTGGATCCCAATATCTGAAATGTGCAAGCCAAATTTACGTTTAGAAGCCTCTGGCTAGCGCAAGCACTTTGAGGCTTCAAACTGTGTGTCTTTTCTTCCTCACATTCTCTAGGTAGCTAGGGAATTGAACATCCTGCATTTGGAGTTTTAAAACATTACTTCTATACCAACCTCATTAAATTGGTCGTCCTCCCCCACATCCCATTTTTAAACCTTGAGAACCAGCCCAGAGCATAGATCTCTAACATGCTTTTAGCTGTCAGTAATGGAACGCTTAATATCCATTTGCTGACAGTGTCAGCTGGCAATCTTCAGGGCATGAGCTGCTCTTACTCAGAAAATTCCCCAAAGGTCAAGTGGGAACATTATTTATTATTATTATTATTATTATGATTATTGTTGTTGTTGTTGTTGTTGACAATTGCATGCTGCTCCTGGGTGCAATGAAGGCCTTTCTCCAGCTATACTCAACCGCATGGATTTCCATGTCACCTAGGACTACCAGCTAAGTGTTTAAATACAAAACCGCCTTAAATCTACTCCGGCAATGAGAGCGAGGCATCTATCAATGATCAGCCAAGTTACCTTCACGTCCGAGGGAGTAACAGTACTCTGACCACAGAGGGGCAAATCAAGGAACGTAGAAGACAGCGGGAAGCCCAGGAAAATTATATTTGCAACAGAGAACATTGCACAGTAGTTAGGGCAAAAGATCAGGCCAGAGGAAGCAGCCTGAGCAGGGAAGGCAACCTGGGAAGAAATGCACATAACTAGCGCTTGAAGGTGTGAGGAAAGCTCAAGTTCCAATTTGGAATAATTAAACATACTTTTTTGGTCTGCAGGCCTTTAAGCATACATAATAGTATGTAAGTTTATAAGCCTCCAGGTAAGTCATTATTGCATGCTAATTACAAAGCAAGCAACTACAATGACATAACCATGCAAGGATTTAAATTGCAACTAAATCTGGAAGCCATAACCTGAGGATAAGTGCAGTACACCCTCAATTTCGACAGAGATCGCTCGGGTTCCCCCCCAAAAGCAAATGCTGGCTTCACAGCATCCAGAGTTGCTGGATTGTGTTCAAGGGTTTAACCGCTGAGGCTTGTTGACTAGAAGTTTCAATCACCAGAGAGCCCGATCATCTCCAAAGAATATGATCTAAGATTAGAATTAGTGCAAATTATGGAACAAGGTAGCTTGCCTGATTGTACACCACAATTCCTCTTAGCAGAGGCCCCGCCACTTAAGTTCTGAGCGGTGCCAAGCACACTGTTGACATTAAGGTTTTAATTAGCATCAGTACGTGAAAAGCTAATCATCATCGCTTTACAGGGTTTCCTCCCCAAATCTGAGACCTACCAGTATATTATGGGAAATTGAGGTGTTTTGTTTTCCAGCCTACATGCTCAACAAAAACATATGGTAAAGCCCTCCTTTGCCGTTTCAGCCTATGGGTGGGGAAACAGCATGCTGTGAGTTTTCTTCCACCTAGAAAAGCATCTCCCTGCATGCAGAAGACTAGCATACCAAAGGGAAGAGCTAGATTTAAATCTTTCTCACACAAGCTAGACCTTCCACAGGTAGATAGTTATAACATGGAGGAGTCAATAGATTAGACCAACTTGGCACAAGAGTACACATTTACAGTGGTACCTCGGTTTACGAACTTAATCCGTTCTGGAAGTCCGTTCTTAAACCAAAACCGTTCTTAAACCGAGGTGCGCTTTCCCTAATGAGGCCTCCTGCCGCCGGTGCCCTTCCACCATTCGGTTTCCATTCTGAGACCGAGGTAAAGTTCGCAAACCGGGACACTACTTCCGGTTTTGTGGAGTTCGTAAATCGAAAACAGTGGTACCTCTGGTTGTGAATGGGATCCATTCTGGAGGCCTGTTCACAACATGAAAAGAACGCAACCCACAGCGGCACATCTGTGCACGCACGGGTTGCGATTCGCCGCTTTTGCGCATGCGCGTGACGTCATATTGTGCTTCTGCGCATGCAGCGAAACCCAGAAGTAACCCTTTCCGGTACTTCTGGGTCGCCGCGGGACATAACCTGAAAGAACGTAACATGAAGCGGACGTAACATGAGGTATGACTGTAGTTTGTAAACAGGGCTGTTCTTAAACCGAGGTACCACTGTATTCGCTGGGACCAAAGTGGCAACAGCTTATTGATAGATTTCCTTTAAGAAACCAGTTCCTATAGACAACCCTTGTAAAGATGAATCTTTGCTTATTTTCAAAAAGCTATTTGTGTTCTATTAAAGTTATTTCCAATGGGGATTATAGGTAGGGGCCATTAGGAATAACTTGCACACTAGTGTGTTACCAACCATTTGAAAAATGGGGTTCACAACAGGCGATTTTCATGAAAACTCCCTGTTGCTAACATTCTACCAATTATGCAAATTCCACATATTCTGGCTTCGTGGTAACTAAGGGTCAAACTAGATTTCAGTGTGGGAATTATTTCCAAAGAACGTGTCACTTTCAGAGGCATGCTGAGATCCAAAAGACCAACATATTCTGTGTCTTCTATTCGCATTAAAAACAAAACAAAAACTGGCACACTTAACACAACTTTGAAGTCACGTCTAGTTTGGAACTCATTTGAAATCTTCCCCAGCAATTAAGAAGTGTTTGTGCCATTACTATGCTATTTTAAAAAAGCTACACCAGCTGGTTAGCTGGAGAATTAGTACAACCAAGCTCCACACTTTCCAAAATTATTTGCCATGCTTTACTTGCTGAAGCTTTAATACTTCACTGCAGAATTCCTCACACCTGTAAATACGATTAGGTAACAGTAACGGTACCCCTGACAGGTCCAGTAGTGGACGACTCTGGGGTTGCGTGCTCATCTCGCTCTATAGGCCGAGGGAGCAGGCGTTTGTCCACAGACAGCTTCCGGGTCATGTGGCCAGGATGACTAAGCCGCTTCTGGCAAACCAGAGCAGCGCACAGAAACGCTGTTTACCTTCCCTCCGGAGCGGTACCTATTTATCTACTTGCACTTGATGTGCTTTTGAACTGCTGGTTTGGACCCCAGTGCCACCCGCGTCCCTAGAAATATGATATTAGACTGATGCTCAAATCTAAACTGCTATAGAAACACCACAAAGATATCACAAAAAATACACCCACCAGTGGCTGACTCCAGTGTTTGAAATTAGCCAGGCGCCAGGCTCATTTTGCACCTGGCATTCGACCACTTGCAACCAAGTGAAGATGTCTGGGTTCCAGGATGGCACCTGACATCTCCACCATCTAGAGGTGCACCGCTGGGGATCATACCCCGGCTGTTTTCACACAACAGTACCAACCACATCCTGTAGAATTCTCTCAAGTTACATTTTATCTGCATCTTCGGAATGGATTTCTGGAACCAAACTGCTTTTTCTGCACAGCCTGAGCAGGAGCAGTCACCATTAACAAAAAAAAGGGGTTGGCACAGGCATATGTGTGAACTGTCCTTGGATCAAGTGACTTTTCTTCTTTCACTTCTCAAAGCTCTTAACCTAGCTCAGGGTTGTCATCCGAACTAGCCAGATGTTTAACTGAGAATCCATCTCAGTCAGTCCATCATTTAAAAAAATAACACGTCTTGCCCAAAAATGTCAACAAGACATTCCATTTTGGCGACTGAAACCTTGGTTTAAGGAGCTATTGGGCACCTAGCTTATATATTTGAGTTTTTAACACTGCTGCCTGCAAAGCACTAATCTATGTGTCAGGAGATGTGGGATGTTGTCGTCGGAACATTTTCTGGAATGGTGATCCTGGCCGACCGGCCAGGACTGAATGTAACATCTTGTTTACTCCCTGGATTTTCTTGAAGAAGCAAGATGGAATTTCAAATATGTGAAGCCTTGTAGCATATGATGTGGGCAGGAGTATATGCAAGGAGACAAGTGATCCAAGGGGAATGCAATTAGGCCAGCTCCAATCTAATCAGCCTGGCTTGCAAAATACATCTGACAGCTTCCAAAAGATGAGGCTACACACTGCAGCTGTGATTGAACTGAAACAGGGCAGGGCTGGGCAAACTGCCCCCTGGCTTGAAAAGTTTCAGTGATCAGAACCTTGCAGCAGGTTAGCTTATTGTGGCAGGAAAGATCCGCTTCCTTCCACAACAGCCCATCTCTATAGTGCAACCAAGAGTCAGGTTGACGAACTAGCAGAATGGAACTGTGTTTGCCAGAACAACTACCATCCCCATCCCAAAGAGCCCTACCCACGATGGCCTGCCTGAAGTTCGAGCAGGGATGCTTTTAGCTTCTGATGACTCCCGTAACAGAAAACATTAGGATTCTAAAGTTCCATGACATCATAATGTTAATGGAAGCAGCTTTCAGGGAACAGCCAAGCGATCGACATCAGATTTATCCAGGGCTTCTGCTGGGAGGGACTGCAGGCAAAGGATGAAATGAGCCAGTGTGGTGTAGTGGTTAAGAGCGGTAATCACGTAATCTGGGGAACCGGGTTCGCGTCTCCACTCCTCCACATGCAGCTGCTGGGTGACCTTGGGCCAGTCACACTTCTCTGAAGTCTCTCAGCCCCACTCACCTCACAGAGTGTTTGTTGTGGGGGAGGAAGGGAAAGGAGATTGTTAGCCGCTTTGAGACTCTTGAAGGGGAGTGAAAGGCGGGATATCAAATCCAAACTCCTCTTCTTCTTCTTTGACGGCAGTTCTCATGGATGCCCTATGCATTCAAAATGAACATGCATGCAAGAGAAGAACTCTAAACTTTTTCTACACATTTGCTTCCCCACTTTGAGCCTTCCCTTGTGCACTTCAAAAGACATCACAGATCAATGTAGCCTCCCTGTGACCCCTTTCGTCCACTGATTTGCCTGAATTTGGACCCAGAACAAGGGCAAGTGCTGTCAAACCACAGGAAATTGCGGGTGGCTAGGAGGTGCTTAACATGCACCTAAGAAATTTGGAATATTTCCCAATTCATATATGCAGACATACATGAAATTATTGTTAAATCGAAAGATGCATTTTTAACATACGTGGCATTAAGAGATAAATATCAGCTATTGGATGTAACCCAATGGCAGTATCTGCAGCTACAACATTCTATTAACAACTTTGTTTGGACCAGCAGCATTTTCAGTTTCTGAGATGCTTGAGATACTAGAACAAGTGGCTAAATACTTTAAAACTAAAAAAAGAAAGAAAAGTGATTACCTTTTGTTTATAATTGTTATCAATAAATCAATTTGAGATGCAGGTGTTAAGAAATGAATGGAATAAAGAATTGGAGGTTCCTATGTTGCCTGGACAGCAAGGCTGTCAGTGGACCTGAGTTATACAATATTTAGAATTTATTGGACACTATGTTTACATAGAAAAGAACTGTCTGAAACAGCATTTTGTTGGAAATGTAATAAGCATAATGCTTCTTTAAAACACATGTTTCTAACAATGCCTTACACTTACTAAGTTTTGGGAGAAAATAGTGGATTAATGTAAGAATAACTGTGTGAAAAAGGCTAAATTTTTCATAGGACAATATTCTTTTGAACCATACACCTACTATATGGAATTTGAGAAATGGACAATGGATTCTCTGTACCCTTAATCTGGCCAAAAGACTGGTATTGCTGCATTGGAAAGATAAATATGCAACTCTGTTTATTCAATGTGTTGAAGACCTTACTAGTGGATTGCTTACAGAGACGACTTTGCATGGACAAGTATAATGAAATTTGGAACGCATTCATATAAAATACCGTAGATTAGAAATTGTAATTGTTAACTGTTTACAATTGTTATAGTGAAATACCACATTCAGGGTTTTTTTTTAAAAAAAATAGCAACAAAAAGAGATACATACATACATTGAATTCTTTTTAAAGTCATTAAAATGTATTTTAAAATTATTGAACATTGCACTACCAAGGGCTTCTTCAAATGTTAGCTTTTTAGTGTGTGTCTGATATAGCATATCTAAACACAAAGTGTTGGTTAAAACCAGGTATTTGGTATATGCACCATATAAATAACACTTGTCCAAGATCCAGGCTTGATTACAGCATGTCAGAGATTCTAACCATACTTGCATGCAAAATTAGTGTTTTGTGAGCTGTCAAAGTTAAAAGCTAGTTTCAGTATAACTTAACTCATTGTACTTTAAAGAACTGTAGCCACGGCAGTCTGTAGCAGCAAATACAAGTACAGTATTGTGGCACCTTAGACAAGGAACCTGGATTGTTGAGCCAGGATATTATACAAATGAAAGCCTACATGAAGCAGATGGAGGAGAGACATTAAACCTGAAATACAGGAGGGAACAATGGTTGATGAAGGGCGGGTCTACACTGGTCGGCTATAACGTCAAAAATACCTTATAAAAATGTGACACCAGAGGGCGCTGCAGAGTAGTGACCCATCAGCAATGGGAAATTGCATTGAGAGCTATATAACTTTCTTCATCAGTGTAGATCCAGCCCAAGTGAGAAATAAAAATAATAGGTAATAGTCGGCTATGACTATTTGCTTGTGAAATGGAAACCCACCTATGCAATGGGGCTTTCGGTTCCTCTTCTTCCCCCTCCAGTCCCCGTGCTCCAAAAGTTCTGCTAGACTTTGGAGCAGAACTAGGAGGCCAGAGGGGGCGTAGGTTTTGAAGAAGTCCCTTTGCAGAAGCAGACACCTGCTGGTGCAATACAGGATCACACCCAGTAGGTATGCAGAGAGCACATCGTAGGAGAAACAAAACAAAAACCCTGCATTATACCAAGTCAGATCATTGGTCCATATAGATTGATATTGTCAACATGGACTGGCAGCAGCCCTCCAGGAGTCCAGGCAGGAGTTCAGCCCAGCAGTTCAGGCAGGAGTCCAGCCCTACAAGGAGGGAGTGAACTTGGGAACTTTTGCATGCAGAGCATAAGCTATGGCTCTTCCCCATGCTGACAACTGGTAGTGTCAAGCATGGACACATGATTCAAACTCTTGCATTAGAGTTGCAGTTATGCCGAGTAGCAGAAACAAGACTGGTCAAATACACCAATGTGATCACCATCTAGTAGATCGTTCACACAATGCCACACATCAGAAGCTGGCTACGTTTAGGGCAAATGAAGATTAGCTACATGAGATGCTTTTTCCCCTGTTTCCATCTGCAAGTTTAAAAGCCAAGCACGGGGCCAGTAAAAGCACAAAAAAGGCCATGTTATGCAGTCAATCAAAGTCCACAATCAAGCTTGGCAGGGCGATGCCTGTGAGCTGCCAAGCCAATGACATCTTCTCCTAGGATAAACAAACATCTTTTTTCCAAGACCTTGGCAATGGCCCCAGACCTTGGGGTGAACTTCAGTCCTTCAGCCAGCCAAGTGGATGGAATGCAGGGTGTAAGAAGTCAAGAAGGATCACTCTGCAAGACAGATCTGATGAAAAAAGGGAGCTTGGCTAAGCATCTGAGTATCTTAATATGCAAAAGGGGAACTGCTTAATTTAAAAGGGAGGCTGAGCACATATGAGGTATAAATAGTGCCAGCTTCTCCAACTACATTGGGCTTTAACAACTTAAGCTTTTATCCTGGCATTTGCAAAATTCCTCGCAGAGCTTACGTTAAAGTAGTCTCCATAAAGAGATCTTTAAGTACTCTTCGCTGGTAATCATAGCCCCAAATCCTTGGAAAGTGAACATGAACTCTAGAAGCTGCTATAAACTCCTCACCTTGCTCCCTTCACACGGGATGGTTCAAACTATGAATACTCACCACTCTAGCTTTGCATCATTTTATGTTCTAAAGCCAAAGCTAATTAGGCAGGGAGAGAAAGTAATTCACCCGTAGAACCATTTGTCTCAGAGAGTTGGTGAAATCTGCATTTTTAAGGAACAGCCCCTGAACTACCCTGTAAAGGGCCGAGCTGCGGCAAGTTACCCTCTGAAATTATATAAAAATGGAGGCTCCGTAATAAATCAGCTAAAAACAGAAAAAAGTGCTAAACCTCCGCAATCTTCTTGAAGCCTGACGTATGAATAAATCCAAGCCCAATGCACTCAAATCAGAAAGCGAACAACACGGTGAAAGAGCCACGTGGTGGACAAAGCCAAGTAAAAACACTTGCAGAAACACAGGATTATTCGTTCCTGCTGCCTCTTCTGCTTGAATAAGTAGTCTGAATTGTGAAGCATGCACAACAACAGCCGTCTATATAAGCTAGGTTTATGCCTGGTTTCAGGCTCCTTCACTGTGCAAGCAACAGCTGAAAAACTATGATGTAACCTTCCCCTGAGTTTGCAAGAAGGGAGTTGTACAGCTGGGGCAATATTATATTAAGCTACAATGCCAGATGAACTCTCTGAAAGAAATGCCGAGTGCAAATGCAATATTTGTAGTGTGCCCGTCGCGGCAGAACTAACACCCTAAATTGCATAAGATTTCAGATTCAGTCACTGACATCCCCAGTGAAAGAATCTCAGGTAGCAAAGTGGGGGGGAAAGACCCCGGGCCCAAGAGTGAAGAGGCATGCCGACAGCCAGCTGTTAAAAGGGGGCTAGAGAGACCAGTGACCTGACAGTGTCAGACCCGGCCAACACTTGCAGCAGAATGAGATGGTAAATTTGTGAGTTGGAATGTACCACTTCAGGATGCAAGTGCGGGGGTGTGCATGCAAACCCCATTTTTAAGCAATATTGCACATAAAAGCTCCCTTAAGTAGAAAACTAGCATGCAGATAACAGAGAAATTATCCCCAGTTGCTCCCCGATTTTTATATTTTGTTAATGTGCTGCAGCATTCAAAACCGATCCCTCATCCCTGGCAATCTCAAATCGTACCATGTATTCAATCATCTCAGAATTCTGTCTCATTTTTCTGAACGTGTAAACCAAAGCATCTATGTATTTGCATCCCTGCCTGACTTATCAGCCTTTTCCCCGACTGCCGGAGCCTCTCTCAAGCCATGTCCCTGGAACGACTGCTTGAGAAAAACAACCAATGCCCACTAAATGAAAACTGTGCTCCTGAAAGCCCCAGCCTAATGTTTACTTCCAAGACAACAGCTGCTGCTGCTACCTTTAAGTGCCTGCATTTCGGCATCAGCGTTTGTCATCTTTTTGGCAGCGGCCCCAGTAAAAAGTAGCCCTGAATAACATAAATGAAGCTCGAGATACTTCACTCTTTGTTGTAAAGAACAAGATTGCTCAGAAACCATAAACTGTACAATTTTCCCTTTGGAGTTCCGAGCCCGTTCCTTAAGGAAGATTGGTTCTGAAGTGTTCATTACAAATGAGCTATTCATTTAAAGGCATAGTGCCCCAATTGTGCAGCCTCACTCGAAAAAGCACGGACTCTTAGACCAAAGGCTGGCGATTTTGCTACAGTTCTCGCCAGCAAGGCTATCTTGCTCTATGAAGCAACTGTGGGCAGAATAATATGTACCCGGCAGAGCAGAGTGCACATATAAACACACTAACCGAATGCTGTGAAGCAAGTATGACAGCTTATGAATCTCCCCTGCCTCCCAGTTATCAGACTGTTTAGATACACTCACCCTTCTGTTTCAAAGCCAAGCCAATATCCGCCCACTTGCGCCGAAAGCAAGCAGCAGAAGATGCGGCTGATTTTCAGCAAATGTTACCAGCAGTGCTTAAGCCAGGCAGTGCAATGCGATACAGATCATAATCAGACAGATAATTATGCCAGAGCAGAGTGCCGTGCAAGCCATTTTAAATGTATACATTTTCAGAAGTTAAATGGCAGTAAAGGGATAATACCATTAGCACTACAACTCTAGGTAACGGGCAGTTTGCAAGTGGGCATCCACATACCTTTGTAGACCAAACCCTCAGTTTGGGTATCAGTCAACACAGTACACACAAGAGCCAAGCAATGCTGCTGAGCTTCTTTGCAGATCCTCCTCCTCCTCCTCCTAACAGGCAATCTAGCTAATCAGCCTCTCAATCCACGTGCACCACCAGATTCGCTCCTTTTAGTTCCTCTAAAGCTGGAATCACTGACAACACCAACGAAAATAACGGGTGAAGGATCTGATGTAAGGATAACATGCAGTTAAAGCGTTATGGACTGTGGAGATAGTTATCAAGAAAACAAATTGCATTTTTCCAGGAGCAGCCTCAAGGTCAACCATGCCTTTCCCCCCTCAACACCGAGAAGAAATTTCTCTTTAAATACACTTCAGCCATGCCTAAATAACTCAATATATTTCATGTGGCTTCGGGTACAACATTCCAAACAATATCTGAGAGATCTTTGACACACACACACACACACACACACACACACACACACAAATTACTTTTGTATTTTTAGGTATGGAATGCCTGTCTTCAGAAATCCTTCAGTTAACTGTGTTTGCATCTGTAACATTAACTTTACACAGGCTGCTGCTGCTGCATATTTATAATACGGGGGCAAAGAATTTCACCCCCGTTGGGTTCAAACCACAAATATGCAAACTGAAGCACTTTACCTGATCAGCAAAATGAAGTGACCATTTGCATTACAGGCAAAGTGACACAAAACAGGATTGATTGCTGGGTTTATAGATGACACCCAGTTTAAGCTTCCGCTCCCTCCTACCAGACCTGCCCAACCCCAACAAAATTTTGTCACGCAGGGAAGGTCCCCAACACTGAAAGGGAAAACCCAATACACATTCTGGGTGCAACAGATACGATGAGGCTGACCCGCTAGGCTACATCTGGAACAGCTCAGTTGGTAAATAATGAGACACTTAATCTCAGGGTTGTGGGTTTGAGCCCCATGTCGGGCAAAGGATTCTTGCATTGCAGGGGGTTAGACTAGATGACCCTCATGGTCTCTTCCAACTCTGCAATTCTATGATTTAATGACCCACAAGCCACGTCTCCATATAAAGCTAATGCATACCAAAAGCTGCTCTCCAAGACTCCCCCAGTAGATATAATAATAATAATTTGTTTTTTATACCCCGCCCATCTGGCTGAGTTTCCCCAGCCACTCTGGGCGGCTCCCAATCGAGTGTTAACAACAATACAGCATTAAATATTAAAAACTTCCCTGAACAGGGCTGCCTCCAGATGTCTTTTAAAGATAGGATAGCTGCTTATTTCCTTCACATCTGAAGGGAGGGTGTTCCACAGGGTGGGTGCCACTACCGAGAAGGCCCTCTATCTGGTTCCCTGTAACCTCACTTCTTGCAGGGAGGGAACCGCCAGAAGGCCCTCGGCGCTGGACCTCAGCGTCCAGGTAGAACGATGGGGGTGGAGACGCTCCTTCAGGTATACAGGACCGAGGCCGCTTAGGGCTTTAAAGGTCAGCATCAACACTTTGAATTGTGATCGGAAACATACTGGGAGCCAATGCAGATCTCTCGGGACCGGTGTTATGTGGTCCCGATGGCCACTCCCAGTCACCATTCTAGCTGCCGCATTCTGGATTAATTGCAGTTTCCAGGTCACCTTCAAAGGTAGCCCCACGTAGAGCGCATTGCAGTAGTCCAAGCGAGAGATAACCAGAGCATGCATCACTCTGGTGAGACAGTCTGCAGGCAGGTAGGGTCTCAGCCTGCGTACCAGGTGGAGCTGGTAGACAGCCGCCCGCCCTGGACACAGATGCCTCTCAGAATGGCAAAAAATCCCTCTCTCATGCTATGCTACCTCCTCCTATAATCACCCTGTTTTGTCACCTACACAGGACACTCCACACACCAGCAGTTCTTTACCTGCAACACTTCTCCCCTTCCACTTCTCTGGCTTTTGCACCCCTCTTGTTCTTGTACCCCAAACCCTTCCCCCTTTGCCAAAAGTCACTGCAACCTTCCCTGTGATTCTTTCCCACCCTGTATTCTGCCCTCGAAGTTTGTTCTGACAGTTGCCGACTCAAGCACTACAAGGAGCAAAGTTCCTCCCTCATTTCACTCTCCTTTCCAGGATCGACACATTTATTTACTTCTCGCTTCTTCCCTTTTCTCCCTGTTGCACATCCTGCTTTAGAAAGAAACTCCTTGCCTCAAACCCCAAGACCTTTGCTCACACTTAACTCATCCTGCCTCCTCAACCTGACCTTGCACAGATAAGAATCGCCTCTCTCTCTCTCTCTCAAGTTCTCTTATAGCCCCTTCAGCACCTGGTTTTTCTAGGGTTGGTTTTCTCACCCCTTGCATGCACCACACACAAATCCCAACACGTGATCTTTTCTCCTCTTCTCTTACCTTATCAGACAGCCTTATGATCTCCACCCACCCCCAGTTATCTCCCCCCATCAACCAACACACTTGGACACGCAACAAACTTTTTGCTTGTGCAGTTATTTCTCACTCGCCCGCTGGGATTCTGCTCAATTGAACTCCCTGAAAAACATCTAAAGAATAGTTCAAAAAATGTGTCTTCCCTCTTTTCCACAGGCTGTCTTCTTGCATCGCCCACCAAACCCAATTCTCTCCCTTGTCCCAAAACCCTGCCTCTCAAACTCAACCCCTCTCCAACAACACCCCAGCCTTTCTTTTTCTGAACCCCATTTGCTAGGGTCCCTCTCTTGAATCTGCCGTTCAAAGAATTGCAGACCTGGAAAGGACCCCGAGGGTCATCTAGTCCAACCCCCTACTTGTATCCTCTTTCGCTTCCAAGTCAATGTACACACCAGGCTTCCTCTGCCCTGTGTTGGCAGACCGACTCTGCGTTACAAAGATGCCTCCAAACACGAAGGTTGGCAACATCAACCCCGCTGTGTGGGAATCTCTTACAGACAACCTCAGTGCCTGGAGGCAGAGAGTCAGGCTGTGCAGCCACAGCAGTGACCAGCGGAGGAATGACCGCTGGGAGGAGCGCAGAAAGAAGGAACGCCGTGGTGCATCTGCAGCAGCACAACCAGACGCCTTCGTCTGCCCCAGCTGCAACAAAACATGTCCCTCCTGTATCGGTTTCTGCAGCCACAACAGGATCTGTAACTCAGGAAAGGCACAATCCTCCAGCAACAAGAATCCCTCAGTCACACAACAGCCTCTGCATTCCTCCAACTCCCACCCCGGGCGCCCAGAGACACACACACACCCTCTACTCAAATACACACACCTTTCGATAAGAATGCCCCTTCCCCAGCCATGAAATCCTCTTTCAAGGCAAATCCCCTAAGACACTCCTTTGTGTGTTTTCTTTTGGGTCCCTTCTTCCACCACTCTCCTTCTCAAGGAGTTCTGATCCCTAAGCCCACCCTGATGTGGGCTTGGTTCCCTGAATTGCTCCGCTGGTCCGACAGATATATATTTTAGAAAACCAAAAATCAGGCAGCCTTTAGATTAACTGGTTTGTGGCAGGGAATGATTGGTAAATCCACACAGGGTTATGGAGTTGTCAGCCACGTTAAGGCACCAAAAAAGACACCAAAACATTCTTATCACTCATTCTTTTTATTCCTTATGTTTACATGCCACTCCCCCCCCCCCAAGGTGACATAAATGTGGTTCTTAGGGTGTCTCCCACCCAGTGACTAACCAGCGGTCAGCAAACTTTTCCAGCAGGGGGCCGGTCCACTGTCCCTCAGACCTTGTGGGGGACCGGACTATATTTTGGGGAGAGAAAAAAAAGAGCGAATTGCTACGCCCCACAAAGAACCTAGAGGTGCATTTTAAATAAATAAAAGCACACATTCTACTCATGTAAAAACACCAGGCAGGCCCCATAAATAACCCAGAGATGCATTTTAAATAAAAGCACACATTCTACTCATGTAAAAAAAACATGATGATTGCCGGACCATCCGCAGGCCAGATTTAGAAGGCAATTGGGCCGGATCTGGCCCCCGGGCCTTAGTTTGCCTACCCATGGACTAAACCCAAACCTGGTTAACTTCAACCAAGGTGGTGGCCTCATGTGTCTTCACACCAAATTCCAGGACCTACTTGTATGGTTTTCATATTCCAAGGGAATATGAATTTTTTTGCTGCTGGTTGCTCTTAGGCCTTGCTTGTGGGTTTCCTACAAGCCCCAGACCAAGATCGAAAACAAAATACTGGGCAAGATTTTAGCACTACATTTATATCCCACCTTTTCTCCAAAGAGCTCAAGGTTGCATCCCTTTCCCCAATTTATTCCTCACAGCAACCCTGTGGGAAGGCAGTGACTGACCCAAAGTTACGGAGTGGGATACATTAGCTGAGTGGGGATTTGAACCCTGGTCTCTCAGATGCAACACTCTAACCACTAACCCCATCAACACAAGGCAACTTGCAAGGCTAGAATACACATCGTAAACAAATCCTGAAGATTGCTTAATTTTTTTCAAAATGTAGCCAAGCACATATTTGAATAAATGTGTTCTCAGGAGATTAGATTACCTCTGCATAGAACCTACAAGTTCAGAATCACTCTGCCCCTGATATTCTGGTATTCTTTAGCAATTTTACCTACAACAGCTGAGTAAAACCTCCAGGGGCAGAGGCACTGTACCTCCAAATGCCACCTGTTTCAGGGTGGGGCATTCAGCAGCAGGGAAAGCTGTAAAACCTTATGCCCACCCGCCAGACTGCTATGGGGGACAAACAACCCAGAAGACTGCTGTAGCTGGACCACTCCGATGTGCAGGTGTGTGTCAGGGACATGGGACAAAAGCGTTGTGTGGATGGTGCGTCTCAAGGAAATGCCCCACCCCTGGCAGTCTGTTCCAACATGCAGGTGAACGTCAGGGATGCGGGATAGAAGAGTCATGTGGATGGTGTGCCATTGCCCTTCCTGCCTCGGGGAAATACTCCAGCCCCCACTCCAAACCACCTGTCCCTATACACAGATGGGTGTCAGGGTTGTGGGTCAGAAGGGCCGTGTGGGCGGTGCACCTGTGCTCTCCCTCCCTCACAAACACTTTCTATCCCTCCCGGTGCCCCATTCCGACGTGCAGGTGCAGGTCAGGGTCACGGGTCAGGAGGGCCCTGTGGATCGCGCTCCTCCGCAATCCCTCCCTCACAAACACCTTCCACCCCTCTCGGTGGCCCGTTCTGACGTGCAAGTGCGTGTCAGGGTCGCGGGTCAAAAGGGCTGTATGGATGGTGCACCTGCGCTCACCCTCCCTCACAAACACCTCCTACCCCTCCCGGCGCCCCGTTCCAACATGCCAATGCGTGTCAGAGTCACGGGTTAGAAGGGCCGTGTGGACCTCACTCCTCCTCAATCTTTCCCTCACAAACACCTTCTACCCCTCCCGGCGCCTCGTTCCGACGTGCCGATGCGTGTCAGGGTCGCGGGTCAAAAGAGCTGTATGGATGGCGCGCCTGTGGTCTCCCTCCCTCCCGCACAAACACCTGCTACCCCTCCCGGGTCCCTTTCCGACGTGCAGGTGCGTGTCAGGGTCGCGGGTCAGAAGGGCCGTGTGGACCGCTCTCCTCTACAATCCCTCCCTCACAAACACCTCCTACCCCTCCCGGCGCTCCGTTCCGACGTGCAGGTGCGTGTCAGGGTCGCGGGTCAGAAGGGTTCTGTGGACCTCGCTCCTCCTCAATCTTTCCCTCACGAACACCTCCTACCCCTCCCGGCGCTCCGTTCCGACGTGCAGGTGCGTGTCAGGGTCGCGTGTCAGAAGGGCCCTGTGGACCGCGCTCCTCCGCAATCCCTCCCACCCAAACACCTCCTACCCCTCCCGGCGCCCCGTTCCGACGTGCCGATGCGTGTCAGGGTCGCGGGTCAAAAGGGTCGTGTGGACCGCCCCCTCGCCCCGCGGCCCTCCCCTCCGCGGCCGGTACCTGCTCCTGCCGGAGCGCGCTGCTCTGCCGGGGCCCGGCTGCTCCCCCTCGCAGGGGCGGGCTGCTTGCTGCGCCGGGCTGCTCCGCTGGGGCCGGGTCCTGTCCGGTCACGGTCCGGGGTCGGGGTCGCGGGCGGGTCGGCCGGGCGTCGGGCTCTGTCACGGCGACCGGGCAGCAGCGGAGGCGGCAGCGGGCTCCGAAGCGGGCGGCGCAGGCGGGCGCTTTATACCCTCGGCTCCTCGGAAACCGTCTCCGCGCAACGCTTCCGCTTCCGCCCCTCCCTCGCGCCCGCCCGCCTCATGAATATGCAAATCGGGGCGAGCGGGGAGAGGGCGCCTGAGGAGCGAAGGGCGAGAGAAAGAGGGGAGGGGAGGCGGCCAGCCAATGAGGGGGAGGGCAGGGCTCCCCCCGCAGCGCGCCGATTGGCTGCGCTCGCAAGGAAATAGAACGCGCGCTCCGCGAAGGTGGGAAAACCTGCAGAGCTCAGTGACGCTGCAGCATCCTATTAGCAAAGCCCAGGCAAAAGGTGGGGGGCTGCTGGAAGGGCGCCTGCTAGGAATCAGAGGGAGTTAATGGCGGGGGCGAGTGGCAGGAATCGCAAAGCACCTTGCTGGGGCAGGGACGGCTCCTCGGGGGATGCAGAAGCAAGCGCTGTATGCTCGCGCCAGGGGAGACTTAGAATGGGGTGCATTCTGTCGGGGTGCGGGGAAGGATCCCCGGCATTGCACGTTTTGCGTGTGCAGATAGGCACCGGCTCATTTGCATCCGGTGCGTGCGCGCGCACAAAAACAAGCCCAGTGGTGCATAACTCCCAAGCAGCCTCAGAATGCTGATTATTCTTCCCTAAAGTTAAGCTGGCTCTAAAAATAACAAACGCCCTTCTCTAAAGCCCTTCTGCACATGATGGATGGTGGAAAAGAAATCCTACACATGTCTGCACTTGCCTGGCTTGGAACTGATCCGCCTAGAATGGATTCTAGCAGGTGCCTTTCATATGGCAGAGGTTTATTTGCTCAATCTCCGTATGGGCAACCAAACTCCTCTCCCAAGGAACTTGGATCTGCATACACAAAGTAATGCCAACAGCCCGATGAGGTAGGCATAGCTGAGAGGGACCCGTGGCGTACCCAAGGAATCTGGAATTGGGTACAATGTAGTCAATGTAGGTTAAACTACAGAGCCTAGGACTTGCCGATCAGAAGGTCGGCAGTTCGAATCCCCGCGCCGGGGTGAGCTCCCGTTGCTTGGTCCCTGCTCCTACCAACCTAGTAGTTCGAAAGCACAAAGTGCAAGTAGATAAATAGGTACCGCTCCTGCGGGAAGGTAAACAACATTTCCATGCGCTGCTCTGGTTCGCCAGAAGCGGCTTAGTTATGCTGGCCACATGACCCGGAAGCTGTATGCCGGCTCCCTCGGCCAATAAAGTGAGATGAGCGCCACAACCCCAGAGTCGGTCACGACTGGACCTAATGGTCAGGGGTCCCTTTACCTTTAGTCAACAACACCATAGCGGGGAATCCTGGAAAATGGACTTTAAAAAAGAAAAGAAAAATACAGCTGCTGAAAACAGTGACAAGCAATTGACAATGAAATATAATTAAGCTATCAAGAAGAAAAGAAAAAGAGCCATTAAAGTTAGTTGGAAAATAGCAAGAAGCAATCAGAAAAACATACCGTCCATCAGATTCTCTGGAAACTACGGCTCCAATGAGTTTTAAGGAAGGTTATTCCACAAACAAAGTCGCAGCACAGAAAAGTCTATAGTTACTGATTAGTGGAGGGATGCTGTACATTCTAGTGCAGCGGCTCCCAATTAGCACTGCGGACTAATTAGTACTGTTTTTCAGAAGCCAAGCCGTGGACCCCCTACTTTTGAAAATGATATCTCTGTGGTAGGTTTTGTTATGTGAATGGTGTCATTGTACCCTTCAACATGTCCCATTGCAAAGTCAGGTCACGCAACTTCTGGGCCGTGCTCCTGCAAGAGTCCCGTGCCCTTGTGAGAGCATGGCACCCAAAATGGGATGTCCCAGATGGTGGCCAGTTATGTGTCATGGGCCCACTTGGTGGGTTATTTATCTACTTGTGGTCCACAGACCAATTGGCATCCACTGTGCACAACCAATCCCTGTGGGTTGTGATAAGGCTCTTACCTTGCTCAGATGTAATGCACTGCCACAAACCTTGAGCTCACACGTCCCTCTTCCAGTGTGCCTGCAAGGAAGATTTGAGAAGCTGAAACATTCATTTTATTTTATTTTAATTAACTGCATCTTGCTGTGTTGTCTGAAGCTCAACAAACATTGCTCGGTTCTATGAGTACTGAAAACAAGTCACCTGCAAACCATAGTTTATGACCTGGCTTGTTCTTAGTAATCATTGATAAGACTGACCATAGTTTAGGGTTTGAACAACACAGTAAACTTTGGTTTGTCTAGAATGGGAATGCATGCTTTACAGAACCACCTGTTTCTGTGGGAGAAAATTCGAAAACTGTAGCTCCAAGCCACAGAGTTCACAATAATCAGTTGTCTCTCGTTATCTTCAGTCTTGTGACTTTTCCAAGAAATGAGTTAACCAGTTTGGGCAGCCTCAAGGCAAAATCTTCAGCTAAGTGGTGGGCACCCAAATTATCTGAGTAGTTAAAAATGCCGCTAAGTTTTTGTTGTGGCTAAAATCTACCCACAGCTTTGAAAAACTCACACTCTTTTTCTCTTTGGTCATAGCCTGAGTCAACCAATGAAGTATACAGATTTGCAGTTTCATGCTATACCCACAAGGATTTTGTGTCAGATCTTCTTTATATATAATTGGGATGGGCAGTTGTCAAACACCAAATAGAATTATACAGTTGGAAGGGACTCTGGGGGTCATCTAGTCCAACCCCGGGAATACAGGAATCTCAGCTAATGCACCCATGGCCCATGACCATCCAACCTCTGCTTTAAAACCTCCAGTGAAGGGGAGTCCACTACCTTCCAATAGAGTCTGCAAGATTCAACCAGCAAGGCAGTGGTCTTCGGCCCTTGGTGATCCTACCAAATCATATTTTATTTATCTAAAAGCATTTCTAAGCTGCTTAATGTTTCAAATCTCTGAAGTTGTATGCAAAATACAAACATAAAAACAGAATAATAAAATTTGGGGGTTGAAAGTTCTGCTGAGAGTAGACGCATTGAAATTAACTATGTTTTTATATATGCTGGAAGCCTCCCAGAGTGGCTGGGGCACAAATAATAGATTACTACTACTACTAATACTACTATGAAGGGACGTGGGTGGCGCTGTGGGTTAAACCACAGCGTCTAGGACTTGCCGATCAGAAGGTTGGCGGTTTGAATCCCCACGATGGGGTGAGCTCCCATTGCTCGGTCCCTGCTCCTGCCAACCTAGCAGTTCGAAAGCACAAAGTGCAAGTAGATAAACAGGTACCGCTCCAGCGGAAAGGTAAACAGCGTTTCTGTGCGCTGCTCTGGTTCGCCAGAAATGGCTTAGTCATGCTGGCCACATGACCCGGAAGCTGTACGCCGGCTCCCTCGGCCAATAAAGCGAGATGAGCGCCGCAACCCCAGTCGGCCACGACTGGACCTAATGGTCAGGGGTCCCTTTACCTTTACTAATACTACGAGTGTAAGTCATGTCTATTAACTTCAATTGGTCTACTCTTAGTAGGCCTGGTATTGGATACAACCCAGAGATAATAAGAAGAATCTACTAATAAAAGCGGGTGGCGCTGTGGGTAAAACCTCAGCGCCTAGGACTTGCTGATCGCATGGTCGGTGGTTCGAACCCCCGCGGCGGGGTGTGCTCCCGTCGTTCAGTCCCAGCGCCTGCCAACCTAGCTGTTCGAAAGCACCCACAGGTGCAAGTAGATAAATAGGGACCGCTTACCAGCGGGAAGGTAAACGGCGTTCCGTGTGCTGCGCTGGCTCGCCAGATGCAGCTTGTCACGCTGGCCACGTGACCCCGAAATGTCTGTGGACAGCGCTGGCTCCCGGCCTCTAGAGTGAGATGAGCGCACAACCCTAGAGTCTGTCAAGACTGGCCCGTACGGGCAGGGATACCTTTACCTTTACCTTTAATTTTAATGGTCAGGAAAAAACCTGGTTAATCTTTACAAGACGTCCAGAGCAATTGTGTTTATTTAAAAGCATCTTAATCCTGGTAGAGTTGAGAAGTTAGCTGGTTTTATTCACAGAGATGAAAGAAACATTTTAATGTCAATTTTTAGCGAACAGGTAAACAAAGTCACACATCTTAAAAGACTTGTTCCTGAAACCCCTGGTAGCAGCACATCTGGAAATCTCACAAAACTGGAAGAGGTTGGAGAATCTATTTGTAGCCCAGACTCTCGAATGTGGCAGTTGGCGTTGAATGAAAAGCAAAGCGATTCAGAAAAGCAAGGGGTGAGAAAGACAAAAATAGATTTACTGAGGTATGGTCCCCTTGCCTCCAGTTTGCCAACTTCAAACAGAGAGGGCAGAACCCCATCATCTCAAATCTTATTCTGGTGCGCTGTGTCAGTAGCAGAATGCATTTTCTGATAATGTGCTCCCTATAATAGTTGTGACACTGTAGTGTTGTTAAATACGGGTTTATTGGTTGGAAAACTTAATAAAAAATACCATTTAGGTATTTCATGATAAACAATTCCTTGGAAGTTCCTTTGTGTGGCCTGAAAGGTGGATTTGAAATGCTTTACTTAATAAATAAAGACAGGAGATTCACGAGAGCTGATTATTTCCTATAGTTCTTACCTAGTAAAGTAAGGACTAGACTGCAAGTCCACTCCACACACCCCTAGCAGGAAGAAAAGGGAAAATTCCACTACTCCCTAAAGTAAATAGTTTGCCAGGACACATTCTCTTGATCACAGGGGTTAATAAGTAATGAATCGAGTGTCTGGTGCTTTGGTGGCTATTGTCTGGCAAAACCCAGAGGACTTGTGCCAAGGTGTGCTTTTGAGGCACTGTAAGAAAGGATACACAAATGTCTTGTGCTAACTCGGAAACAGCTGTGTGTCAGGCTTGGGAATAGGGCACCAATGCAAGGCCTGCTCTTCCGTATTTTCAAGAGCCACAGTACAGATCAACATTTGTGATAGCTGCTTTTTTCATATCTAATAAACAGCCAGAGACATAAGTACTCTGGGCAGCGGGGAAGACATCGAGTGGTCTATAACAGGTTATGTATCTGGAACACAGAAAGTTTCCTTATAGTTGGTGAGACCATTGCTCGATAATATTTGCATTGACCTGTAGTGTTAACCTTGAAAATGAAGGAGAGAAAAGTGAGATGGCCATCTCTGCAGCTAGAAAGCAAGGAACGGCCAGAGAGATTTTGAACTGTGCCTTGTGAGTGTTTGCCGTAGGTTTCCAAGTTTGCTAAAACTGGTCCAGGAACACAAGGGTTTAAAGAGGTGAAGAGCTAACTATGGCATGTTTATTATTAGCAAAATCATGGAGGGGGGGGGACACATACACTTGCCATCTGGGAGATTCTGGAGAAAGGAAATGTGGATTATTAAGTTAATGAGGAAGATTACTAGCTTATAAGCCTTTATGGAGAGGAAGGAGGAAATAGCTTTTTTAACATACCATTTCCAACAATCATTACATAACTTCTTATCTTATACAATATTTTAGACTTCCGTCAGCAACTTCTGAAGATTTTCCGTTCTTTAGCACTTGTTCTCCATTTCTTAATTTCTCTATTACTTTTAATTATCATTAATGAATAGTTCTCTTCGTAGTCTTCCTTGCAATATTTCAAATAGTCCTCCTTACAGAACTTATTGAAGTCCTACTAGCGTAATCTGTTTATTACAACTGCTTTTCAAATAGTTCAGATATTTACGTACTCCAGTCTTCTAAGAATCTCTGATCCCGCAGATTTCGAATCCTTCCTGTTAATTTATCTAATGAACTAATTCTGTATCTTAGCCTTGTCTAATATGCTTTGGCTTCAACTTTTGAAAATAATAAAAGCACTCGAACCCTTTGCAGCTGAATTTGCTAGCCAACTCCAATGAAATGCATTGGGTGGCTATAGAAGAGGATTAGACAAATTCATGGAGGGCAAAGTGTTTGATGGTTCCTGGTTGTGATGGCTGTGTAACTTTCCTCCACTGTTGGAGGCAAAAATAGTTGTTGGGGTTTGCAAGTGCTGTTGCTCCCAGGACCTCTTTGCAGGCTTCCGTGGGCCACTGTGAGAACAGGATGCCGGACTGGATGGGCTTTTGCCTGGTCCAGTAGAGTGTCTTCTTATGCTCTTATGCCCTGTGCTTGGTAGAATGATGTGGAAGTCTTGTCTACCATGTTTCATCACATGCAGTCACAAAATGTTGAAATGTGACCCTTAAAAACCCATGAAGCTGCCTTATATCAAGTCAGAACCACTGTCCTTGTTAGGATATAGTTCCGTTCCACCTTAAAAGGGTACAGGCATGACATTTGTGGGTCACGTGCCTGTTTACTTCCAGCACTCGCTAGGAACTTCCATTTGTATATAGCTTTTGTGTTACTGCTGTTTTGCTGGACACGAAGGGAAGCAGACATGTTTTCCTTTGTTCCTGAACTATACTGAATAAAGTGCTGTACATTATGCTGTAAGGTAAAGGGACCCCTGACCATTAGGTCTAGTCATGAGTGACTCTGGGGTTGCAGCGCTCATTTCACTTTACTGGCCGAGGGAGCCGGCATACAGCTTCCGAATCATGTGGCCAGCATGACTAAGCCGCTTCTGGTCAACCAGAGCAGCGCACGGAAACGCCGTTTACCTTTCCACTGGAGCGGTACCTATTTATCTACTTGCACTTTGACGTGCTTTCAAACTGCTAGGTTGGCAGGAGCAGGGACCGAGCAACGGGAGTTCACCCCGTCACGGGGATTCAAACCGTCGACCTTCTGATTGGCAAGTCCTAGGCTCTGTGGTTTAACCCACAGCGCCACCTGCGCCCCTACATTATGCTCTACATTATGCTTAAACATCCCTCTGTCTGCGTCTTCTGCTGTGAGAAGATGTACACACTCTGCTGACAGAGCGTGCACGGGTCTCTAAACGTATCTGAGGCTCGTGTCACTGTTTGATGCTGTTCCAAGGGAGACCGGCTGCCGGCAGGTGGCTGGAGCCAGCTGGGGGCCTGCCTGATACCTCCGTCTTCCTGGCAGCATCCCAATAGTCCTTCTAGCTCAGGATTGCCCTTGAAGCAGATCTCCAGTGTTTTAGCCAGCCCCCACCCCTAAGATGCCCAGAATCTGGGATCTTCATGTACTTGACCTCTGAGCTTTGACGCCGCCAAAAAACCTAAACATCTCCATTTTGTTTTATTTCTGGCCCCAAAGCATCATGAGGCCCCAAACATCTTGGGGCAACTCCTCGACAGGGGAACTTTTTAAGCACAAGGGTTCCTGTGATCTTGACCCTTGTGACTGAAGGATGGCGGTGTTATTCTGTGCTTTGTACCCTCTCCAATAAGCAAACTGGCACAGAGTTTCTTACATGCCGTCAGAGCAAAAGTGACAATGATTAACCCATCAGTTAAGCATGACTGTGGCTAAACTGGGGTGTATATTTATGGTTTGTTTTATCTGATTGGAAGCCCAAGTGTGGCTTTCAGCTGGGTTAATCTACAATGAGAACAGGCCATCCAGCAATTTGCTCTCAAGCTAGCTAGACTGGGGAAAATATGCATTAAGAAGCACAAGTTGGGCTGGTTTGAAGGCACATGGAGACTCCAACATTACTGAAGCTCAGCAGGTTTGGGGTGGGCCAATGGCTGTAGAGGAAGCCACCAGAAGGTTATGTACACGACCTTGATTTTGACAAGGCATCCAGCCCTACCTCCGTCCCCCAACTCATGACAATACGGAGCTAAATGGGCCAATGGTCTGAGCTGGTGCAAGGCACCCTCTGTGTAAAAGCATGTTGGGAAGGACAAGGTTTTGAAAGACCCCTGGACTTACTTTCAAGCTATTCTTTTTGTCTCTCGGAAAAAGCAACCGAGTTCATCGCCAGACTGCGAATGCTTCCCACATACATCTGCCAGTACATTCCTGACATTGGGACAAGCTTTGGTGGTAAGGGGGTGGAGGAGGAAAGCAAGAGCAAGAAAGGAGATGGTGGAAAGGAAAAAAAGTATTTGTTCCCAGAAGGTGGGACAGGGGAGGTGTAATCTCAGAACGACAATGTCCAGTGTTCCGCAGGAAGAGGAGACGGGCTAAACCAAGGCTGGATCTAGACACATCAAAAAAAAGCTTTTCAGAAAAAAACGTGTTGTAAACCTCAAAGTGGGAAATCACCTTGGCGAAAGACAGGATTCCACAGGGCCATCTAGTGTCACAGCATTATAACGTATACAGAGAAACGTCGGGTTACGTTACCCTCAGGTAATGTAAACTTTGGGTTGTGAAAGCGGCAAACCCAGAAGTGTTTCGCCGCTCACGCATGCACAGAAGTGGTCTACGGTTGTGAAAACTTCGGGATACGGCCGGACCTCTGGAACGGATCCCGTCTGCAATCGGAAGTACCACTGTATATAAAACACTTTTTCTTTAATAATGTAGCTGAGTCCCAAATTTAAGTCCTTCAGTTGTCCTTAATTTATTGAGCAGGGATGATGGCTTGTGCTTGCTAACGCACACTAACTCTCCCTTCCCTACTCTACCATTTCACAACTTCGTCAATGGCTTTGTTGGTTGAGAATGTGCATTTTGAAAGCATCCTAAGACAAAACCCACACCTCATTAAACAAGCGCGGATCTCTCTTCAGTGTCCCTTATCGTTGTAAGCTGGTATTGCGCAGTACCGGCCACCTCCCTTTCTATTGTTGTTCTTCAGATTACTGTAATGCTTAATGTGTTTATTTCTCTGAGACTCTGCATTGCAAAGGACAATGCCAGGAATGCAGAACTGTCAGCTTTTGTGCTCTGTCGATATTAGAACACACTTCTGTCTTTGCATATATTCAATCCTTAAAAAAAAGTATTGGCTTAAGGTCCGAAAGATACAATAGGAGGAAATTTGCATGCATCTCAAGGAGTCAGTGTTGGCAGGTGAGAATGACTCCACAGCTATTATTCCTGGCCTGTTCTCTTCTTCCTGAGATGGCAATGTTGCAGGAGTGATAACCGCTTGTTGCTGGCCCAGTCTGGCTGATTTCTCCCAATAGATCACAAGCAGTGATGTTGGGAAGAACCCAACTGAGGAGGCAGAGAGGCAGTTGGCTGAGCCCAGGAACTCTAATAAGGACTCAGCCTTTAATAGGGTCGGAATACGTCTGGAATTTCCCATACATACCCAGAATATTGTAGTCGGAAGCAGTGTCCGAGCAGAAATTGGGAAAATGGCAGAATCCAGATGTATGGCAAGCCATGTCTTTTTGGGGCGATTTGGCCCAAAAAAACCCTCAATGACTTTTGCCAAAACAAAAAACAACAACAACACTGTCACTTATTGAAATACGGCAACCCTACTTTAGAGGGACAACCTGAAGAATCGACAGGTAAGAAGATGGGGCAGGATTGCAACAGAGTGGGTGTGGCAAGAGCTATGCCTACATGACAAGTTATACAGTGGCCGGAGTCCAGCAGAGGATTAAGCCTACAGGAAGTTAAAGGATATGAAAGAAAGATTTATATCTAGATGTTAGGATAGAGATGATAAAACAGGAAGACACAATGAGAGATAAAGGAGGTGCTGTGGGTTTGGTGGAAGTCAATGTCTTGTTGTCGTCGTTTTAGTGTTTATAATATTAACATGTAAGATATGGATTTTTTTGTTGTTGCTTTCTTTAGTTTTTGAATGTTGATTTTTGTGTGTTGTGTATTTATATATATATATATATATCTTTCGTGTTGTTGTGTGAAAAATACTAATAAAATTTATTATTATTTTTTTAAAGCCTACAGGATCTCCATGGATTTGAGCCGTAGGCCTGTGCACCCAAATGCACGCTGCTTTGTAGCTAGTAAAGAACCTGCTAATGTGATGTTGGAAACTAGAGGTGGAAGGGTTCAAAACAATTCTGATGTAGAGAGGTGGGTGAGTTCAAGGCATTTTTTTAAAAAGTTGAAGCTTCATCACAGTGCATAGTTTCTTTAACATTTCAAGACAAAGAAAAGAGAATACTTATCCAACCAACACATGTGGAACTCACTCCCCCATGAGGCAGGCATAGATGGCTCTAAAAGAGGATTCGGTATATGTACCATATATGTAAAGCAAATTGCTTCCCTCAAGGAATCCTGGGGATTTACCCATGACAATTCTCAGCACCCTCAACAACCTACAAATCCCAGGATTCTTGGTGTGTGTGTGTGCTTGAAATGGGCTTTATCTGTATATAGCCATTGCTGGACTCCAGCTCCCATCAGTCCCAGCCAACATGGCCATTGGAAAGGGATGATGGGACTTCGAGTCCAGCAGCTACATTGGCAATACAGTGGTGCCTCGGGTTACATACACTTCAGGTTACATACGCTTCAGGTTACAGACTCCGCTAACCCAGAAATAGTTCTTCAAGTTAAGAACTTTGCTTCAGGATAAGAACAGAAATCGTGCTCCAGCGGTGCGGCGGCAGCAGGAGGCCCCATTAGCTAAAGTGGTGCTTCAGGTTAAGAACAGTTTCAGGTTAAGAACGGACCTCCAGAACGAATTAAGTACTTAACCCGAGGTACCACTGTACAGTGGTACCTCTGGTTGTGAATGGGATCTATTCCAGAGGCCCGTTTGCAACATGAAAAGAGCGCAACCTGAAGTGCCGTATCTGCGCAGGTGCGCAGCGCAATTTGGCACTCATGCGCATGCGCAAAGGACAATTTAGCGCTTCTGTGCATGTGCGAGCGGCGAAACCTGGAAGTAACCCTTTCCAGTACAGTGGTACCTCAGGTACCTTCTTATCCTGAAGCAAAGTTCTTAACCTGAAGAACTATTTATGGGCTAGCGGAGTCTGTAACCTGAAGCGTATGTTACCTGAAGCATATGTAACCTGAGGTACCACTGTACTTCTGGGTTACTGTGGGACGTAACCTGAAAGAACATAACATGAAGCAAACGTAACATGAGGTATGACTGTATGGGATATCGGTCTTCAACAGGAGGCCATGACAGGGTTGCATCTCAGCTTAAGAGCTGAAGCTTTTGTGGTGCTGTTTCTAAGTGAGAAAGTAGGAGCAAAGGGGGCATTTACAAGGTGGACATTTACTCAATAAAATAAAATAAAAATAACAGTGGATCCTATTTTGCAGGTGGATTTGAAATACGCTGTCGCTGACTGCTCTAAAAGGAAGAGAAGATGAGTTTCAAGTTGGGCCTGTGGTAATTAGATTACAAATTGCCTGGCCTCTTCTGGAGGGATTGAGTTACACAAAGTCAGAAAAACAGGGCAATGGGGGGAAGAAAAAGAGCTAGCAAAGTGCAGCAGAAGCATTTCACAAATACTGCTGTCTAGATTAAAGGGACGCAGGTGGCGCTGTGGGTTAAACCACAGTGCCTAGGACTTGCCGATCAGAAGGTTGGCAGTTTGAATCCCCACCACGGGGTGAGCTCCCGTTGCTTGGTCCCTGCTCCTGCCAACCTAGCAGTTCGAAAGCACGTCAAAGTGCAAGTAGATAAATAGGTACCACTCCAGCGGGAAGGTAAACGGTGATTCCGTGCGCTGCTCTGGTTTGCCAGAAGTGGCTTAGTCATGCCGGCCACATGACCCAGAAGCTGTACGCCAGCTCCTTCGGCCAATAAAGCGAGATGAGCGCCGCAACCCCAGAGTCGGCCATGACTGGACCTAACGGTCAGGGGTCCCTTTACCTTTACCTTACGTCTAGATTTTCCTGGGCATTACCGGGATTTCAAAGGCAAGAATTGGTGCTTGGGGGGAATTTCAGCGCTTTGTCCTGGATCTTAGACAAGTCAATTTGGCATTTTTGTTTTTGTTTTTTGTTTTTTAAAAAAAGCTCAATAATTTTGGGTGTTTCCTAAAAGAAGCTCATCAACTTTCGGGGTGTCCTGGTTTTTTTTACTCTTTGAAATATGGCAGCCCTATTCAAAAAACTGTTGCAAAGAAGCGAATTTGTAAGCAGGGAAACCCAGCCAGATGGGTGGGGTACAAATAATAAATTATTATTATTATTATTATTATTATTATTATTATTATTATTAGGGCTCCTGACCAGATTCCCAGGGACCCTCCAGGCAGGCTGGTGTTTTGTTTTTAAAAAATAATATTGCAGGTGTATGGATGCAATAACAGTGCCGCAGAACAACAAAACAGAGGCACCCCATTTGAACATCTGTGGTGTAAGAAGTTATGGGATTTCAGCAGAAAGATACGGAACATGCACTGATGGGAAACAAGACAGCTTGTCTGCCCTGAGCCTGGGTGTAGCCAGGTTTTTTTTTTGGGGGGGGGGTCAGTACCTCAGATTTTAAAAATATTTTTTATATCCCCCCCTCCAGTTTAAATGCTTTATTGAAATTCATAGATAACATACACAATATACCAAGATGAAAACAATTGTGTATTGATAATCTTATATATGTTTACAAAAAATTAAATTAAAATTAAATTTAAACAATCTCTTTTTGCTAACATAGAATAGACTTCATTTCATTTCCCCATGCGTATAACCTTTCTGGTGATGGATGTACTTATCATTATTACCTTACTCTTTATGTATTTTCTAATACCTTTCTACAACAATTTGTACCTTTTTGCTTGTTTCTTAGCAGTTCGGTTAGACAAGGGTTATTCAAACGCTGCCATAGATATTGTACCACTGTTGTTATTCTGTAGATATCTCTTGAACACACCCCATTTTTGAATAAATGATTGCCTCATATTTTTATTGATTTGGGGAACAGCTGCTCCCCTGCCCCCTTGGCTATGCCCATGCCCTGAAATGGCAGGAACAAATAGTATGGAAAGTGGAATCATGTACAACTGCTTCATCAAACTCAGTTTGGTCAGAACTGAGTATACACATCCATTTCAAAAGTTGAAATACTGTAAAAATATTAAACAATGAATGTAAAATAATGTCTAAAACGTATAAAATACTGTTGGAATGGCATTTGAAAGATGAGGAAGTGAAATCAGTAATGATACACTGGGCAAAAGACTTTGGGTGTAATATACAGCTTCAAGAATGGGAAAGGTTGTGGAATGAAAGGATAAAATTATAGCCTGTAATGCTTTGAAAGAGAATATGATGAAAATGATGTATAGATGGTATATTACACCAGTGAAATTAGCTAAAATGTATAAGACAAATAATAAATGTTGGAAATGTAAAGTAAAAAAAGGAACATTTTATCATATGTGGTGGGAATGTAAGAAAGTAAAGAACTTCTGGGAAATGATACATAATGAGATGAAAAAGATGTTGAAATATACATTCTTTAAAAAACCAGAAGCATTTTTACTTGGCATTAATAGACAAGATGTCAAACTGTTCTTATCTGGAACAACAGTGGCAAGAATATTATTAGCCCAGAAATGGAAGCAAGAAGAAATTCTGACGAAAGAAGAATGGCAGATGAAATTAATGGACTATGCAGAATTGGACAAAATGACAGGAAGGATTCGAAACCTGTGGGACCAGAGATTTACAGAAGATTGGAAGAAGTATATGAATTATTTGAAGAGCGACTGGAATCAACAAATTACGCTAGTAGGACTACAAGACGTTTTGTAAGGAGAAATATACGAAGTGTTACAAAGTAGAAAAAGATAGAGATATTGGTTATGAGTTTAAAATGTAACAGGGAAAATAAGAAATGCATACTAAGAGATTAGATTGGAAAATTTTCAGATAGGACTGATGGAAGTAAAAAAAAATGAATAAGATGTGAAAGTATGTTTAATCACTGTTGAAAATGGTATGTTAAAAAACTAATAAATATATATGTGTGTGTGTGTATAAAATATACACATCCATAGTTAGCATGAAAACATTACTTCTGGAAAACGAGGCACCATAGCTGACAGAGGGCCGCGAAAATTTGTGTTCTGCGCTTTTTAGAACCGTCTACCCATGCACGATCTGAAATCAAAGGGGTGCATTGGTTGCCAGAAGCAAAATATATTGGCATTATTTACAGCTCTCCTAACCCCCTATAAGGTGGAATTTAAAGTGGTAAAGCTGTATTTTTATTTTGTGCAGGAAGCACCTCCCCATTGTCATATACTGGCCAGCACGTTCCTGCACTTACCCTTGAATGCAATAAAAATTCCTTCTTATGATTGCTGTTGGCCAAAGGGTCAGATAACTTGCAATCCATCACCCGTTAAGTTGGGAACTCCCTTGTCTTTTGAATAGAAAGTGAAGCGAAAAGGAAACTCGCCATTTCCTATATCATCCTTCTGGGGATCCTGCACGTGTCGGCAAAAGCCACTTAAGACAACATTTTCGTTGGAAGGCGGAAGGAAATGAAGCTGTGAACAAGCAAACAACACTCCCTCTCATGAGCTGAGCGAGGTAGATATCTCCAAATCTTTATGGAACAGAGGCTGCTGTTTGTTCAAAGCCACTTTCGCTCATCAAATTCCCTTCAAATGTTTTGGACTACAACTCCCATCAGCCTCCGCAAGCACTAGGTTGGCAGGAGATGCTTTAAAACATGGGTAAGCACACTAAGGGACGCGGGTGGCCCTGTGGGTTAAACCACAGAGCCTAGGACTTGCCGATCAGAAGGTCGGCTGTTCGAATCCCCGCAAGAGGGTGAACTCCCGTTGCTCAGTCCCTGCTCCTGCCCACCTAGCAGTTCAAAAGCACGTCAAAGTGCAAGTAGATAAATAGGTACCGCTCCAGCGGGAAGGTAAATGGCGTTTCCGTGCGCTGCTTTACCTTTAAGCACACTAAGGCCCAGGGGCCGGATCTGGCCCAATCACCTCCTAAATCCGGCCCGCAGACAGTCCAGGAACCAGCGTGTCTTTACATGAGTAGAATGTGTGCTTTTATTTAAAACGCATCTCTGGGTTATTTGTGGGGCATAGGAATTCGTTCATATTCCTCCCCCCAAAATATAGTCCAGCCCTTCCACAAGGTCTGAGGGACAGTGGACCGGCCGCCTGCTGAAAAAGTTTGCTGACCGATGCTTTAAAAGAATGTAAATCCTGCTTCTAACCTGCTAAAATATATTCCTCCCTGCTCCAGAGTTCTTTAGGGACCTCCAGAATGTATTTTGCGTGGGGGGGGGGCAGGATCCGAGCTCATACCAGAACTTTAGGTTTCTGCAGTTAGGTGGATTTATAGTGCATTGTCACCCTTACACAACAAATTCACTTTTTTAAAAAAAGAGGGGAAAGCCTGGACATTTTGCAGTTTGGAAAGTGACAGTGGAATGTTTTGAAAAATGCAGGACAAATGGATGGTTGGGGGAAAGACATGTAAACATTTTGCAAAAAATTCAGGGTTGAAACAGTGTTGTCATATAGGTATCCTGTCCACAAATCAGAATGAATGATAAGGACCAGGCATAGTCTAACTACAGCATAAGCTCTGTGCAAGGAAATCAGGACGAATGCTCAATAAACAGGTCACCCGGAGAAGCCAGTCATCGTAGCCCACCTTGGTAAAACTAATACTCTTGCCACAAATCCCACGCTTGTGGGAATTTTACTATCCTCCATGCTCTGACTGCAGAGTATACACGACTAAAGAACAGTGATGTCAAGCACTGGAAGGCAACAATTGTGGATGGGGGAATCTGCCATTATTATTTTTTTGTTTCTCTCGGTTTCTCATTTTTTCCCATTCTTAAATTCAGTACGCCTCATTGCAATTTGAAGAAGTCCACATGGCAATTTATATACATTTATCCTATGGTTTTCCTGGTAGTGATGTATGGAAGTGAGAGCTGGACCATAAAGAAGGCTGATCGCCAAAGAATTGATGCTTTTGAATTATGGTGCTGGAGGAGACTCTTGAGAGTCCCATGGACTGCAAAAAGATCAAACGTATCCATTCTGAAGGAAATCAGCCCTGAGTGCTCACTGGAAGGACAGATCCTGAAGCTGAGGCTCCAAGACTTTGGCCACCTCATGAGAAGAGAAGACGCCCTGGAAAAGACCCTGATGTTGGGAAAGATGGAGGGCACAAGGAGAAGGGAACGACAGAAGACGAGATGGTGGGACAGTGTTCTCGAAGCTACCAGCATGAGTTTGACCAAACTGTGGGAGGCAGTGGAAGACAGGAGTGCCTGGCGTGTTCTGGTCCATGGGGTCACGAAGAGTCGGACACGACTAAACAACATCCGCAAAGAAACACACATAGCATACAACTTCGCTTAGTATAAGCATACCTCACCCCAGGGGCGTACAAAGGGGGGGCAGAGTTGGCGGGCCACCCTGGGCACCACTCGGGGGGTGACTAGATGGCCTGCTGCCCCCCCAGCTCTAGAGTGGCCAATGGCGCGTGCTCAGGTAGTATGGGCGCCACTTGTACGGTGACTGTATGGGATGCCGTGCATGCGCAGTCTGTACGGATGTTTCGCGTGCACCACCGGGCGGTTTGCCCCACCCCTCGACGTTCCACCCCGGGTGCTGGAGAGGGTTCCTCTACCACTGCCTCCCCCTTATAGAATGCATTTGTGTACATTATTCCCCCCCCACAAGCAAATCTTTGCATGCATTCTTTGGTCAGAGAAAATCGGAGATGGTGCGAATTTCAAGTGAAGCTGGGACACTTACGTTCAAAGGCAAGCTGAATGCATTTCTCTGCCATCCCTGGCAAAAGCCATGCTTCGTACGAGCCGGTTTTCTCATTTTGCTAAAAAGCAATCAATTTTGGAAGCCTCGTTACACGGCTTCTTTGCAGAACCATCTCGAGTGGCTCCCAGGAGATGAGTGACAGGCCCATGGCTCCAGCAATGAGGCACAGTGGCATGAAAGGCCATAAACTATTCAGCAGCCCTGCAGTTCCCCTGCTCTCAATGGGCCCCAAGCCCTCTCTGGAAGCGTCTTGCTTTTTCCATCCCATCGTAGCAGTCCTCATGGGAAGGGACTAGCTGGTGAAGGGGAGTTAGAGAAGCTATTTTAAGGCCCAGAAAAGGGAGAGGGAGAAGGGGGAAAGGCTTTACAAAAGCTATTATTCATCTGTCAGAAGGCCTCATGTTCGTGACCACAGTGAAATATCATGCAATAATTACATTCAAGGTTAGTGGTTTGGCAGCGGGTGATGCCGTTCTGGCTTTGTACAGAGGACAGCGAAGGTGTCTTCTATTCGATCGACTTCTGCACGCTGTAGAGCAGCCGAGGGCACGCGGACAGTTACTATGGGCGCCGCTCGCGTGGTGTCCGTATGGGCTGCTGCTCTTGTTCACCATCCGTATGGGCGTATGTCCATGCGAGTGTCCCTATGGGCTGACGCGCATACGCAGTCAGTATGGGATGCCGCGCATGCCCAGTCCGTACGGACATCTGCGTGCGCTGCTGGATGGTTCACGCTACCCCTTGGTGTCCCACCCAAGTGCTGGAGAGGGTTCCTCCACCACTGTCTGCACATTCATTTAGGCTTTAGAGTTACAGTGGTACCTCAGGTTAAGTACTTAATTCGTTCCGGAGGTCTGGTTCTTAACCTGAAACTGTTCTTAACCTAAAGCACCACTTTAGCTAATGGGGCCTCCCGCTGCTGCTGCGCCACCGGAGCCTGATTTCTGTTCTCATCCTGAAGCAAAGTGCTTAACCTGAAGCACTATTTCTGGGTTAACAGAGTCTGTAACCTGAAGCGTATGTAACCTGAAGCGTATGTAACCTGAAGCGTATGTAACCCGGGGTACCACTGTACACAGAAAGCTCCATCGAGAATTACCGTATTTTTCGCTCTATAAGATGCACCAGACCACAAGACGCACCTAGTTTTTGGAGGAGGAAAACAAGAAAAAAAAATTTCTGAATCTCAAGCCAGAACAGCAAGAGGGATCGCTACACAGTGAAAGCAGCAATCCCTCTTGCTGTTCTGGCTTCTGGGATAGCTGCGCAGCCTGCATTCGCTCCATAAGACGCACACACATTTCCCCTTACTTTTTAGGAGGGGAAAAGTGAGGCTTACAGAGCAAAAAATATGGTACTTGCTCTCCTCTTTACTTAAATCTCCCTTTGTGTAGAGATTTTCAAAAGGGTTACATGACAAATCTGAAGAATCATGAACTGTGCAGGCTGTTTATGCTAGCCAGATTTAATATGTTTCCCTCCATGATAGTAGGAGGAAGATATTTAGCTCTCCCAGAAGCAGAGCATCTCTGCAAATATGGTAGGCAGGAACCTGATATGTTGGAGCATGTTTTCTTTTCTTGTGATTTTGGCATTCATGCCAGAAGACAATTGTTAGAGACCTCACAACCTAACAGGCTCGATTCTATGTCGCCAATGGTTCAGGACCTGCTATCGGACAGGAATGATCAAATTAATTTGATAGTGGCTAAATTTTTGAGTGCTGTCCATGTGGAAAGACTGGGCCATTATAGAGAGATTTGGTGGTTCTTGATTGGTCAGTGATGTGGTAGTGTTAGACTGTATTATTTATGCAAATTGTTATGCCGAATTCGTATTTTCCACAATCTGCATATGGTGTTTGTTTTATAATGTGTGGTTGCTATGCCTAATAAAGGATTGATTGAATTACCACGGAAGCGATCAAAATGGATGGGTGCCTAGGATGACTATGAAAAAGGGTCAGGTGGGGTTGTGATTTGATGCTGTTGAACATCCACGCGAAATCGTTGAGTCAGATTATCTGGGGATACGGAGTGAGATCTCGCCAGCTTGCTGAGGGCACTGAGCTCCACCTCTCTTTTCCATCTAAGAAGCTGCGCAAGGCCTGCAATCAGTATTGGAATGGATAGGTGCCGACAAAGTGAAGCTCAGCCCAGAGAAGGTGGAGGTGGTGTGTGTGGTTTGGACAGAGGGGTGCCATTTAATCTGGATGGGGTCAATTGCCCCTCCTTAAAGAACTCCTGTCTAATATTCTATTTCCTGTCTCACCAGCTTAGGCTGGTGAGCCTTAGGTGGCGCAATGGGTAAGCATGTTTGGCTGTTGACCAGGAGGTTGGTGGTTCACGCCTACCCAGGAGACTGCTGTGGGCAAGATTTCTGCAAGGGTCCTTTCCAACTCTTAGAGTCTATGATCTACTGCGATACTTAATGGACAGTCTGACCACAATTATTCACGCACCGGTAGAAAACAAGAGTTAGTGCAAAATACAGCAGCATTTTGCCAACAAAGGTCTGTATAGTTAAAGCTATGGTTTTCCCAGTAGTGATGAAAGGAGGTGAGAGCTGGACCATAAAGAAAGCTGATTGCCGAAGAATGGATACTTTTGAATTATGGTGCTGGAGGAGACTCTTGAGAGTCCCATGGACTGCAAGAACATCAAACCTCTCCATTCTGAAGGAAATCAGCCCTGAGTGCTCACTGGAAGGACAGGTCCTGAAGCTGAGGCTCCAATACTTTGGCCACCTCTTGAGAAGAGAAGACTCCCTGGAAAAGACCCTGATGTTGGGAAAGATGGAGGGCCCAAGGAGAAGGGGACGACAGAGGACGAGATGGTTGGATGGTGTTCTCAAAGCTACCATCATGAGTTTGACCAAACTGTGGGAGGCAGTGGAAGACAGTGCCTGGTGTGCTCTGGTCCATGGGGCCACGAAGAGTCAGACACGACTAAACGACTAAACAACAACAACAGCAGCATAGTAATTGGGACCCAATGTGGAAGAAAATGTTATGCAAATTCCAGAACAGCTATCCTGGCAGCAGGTCCATTTCTGGCTGTAATTCGAAGTCCTGATTTTAACCTGCAAAGTACCAACCGAGGATGGAGAAGAACCTATGGCCTTCTAGATGTTGTTGCACTCCAGCTGTTCCCACGAGGAATAGAGCATGAGACAGTCACCTCCCCCAAACTGCTGTCCATGGCTAAGGAGTTGCCACATCTCCACACAGCCCTCCTGGCAGGGAGCCTGATCCCTTCACAGCTGTATGACAGGGAGAAATTCAACAGAAATAGCTTTCCCCAGCATGCTATATCTTTGCCTGTTTTGCAGTGGTTTAAAGAACAGGAAAGGATGCGGGTGGCGCTGTGGGTTAAACCACAGAGCCTAGGACTTGCTGATCAGAAGGTTGTCTGTTCGAATCCCCGCGATGGGGTGAGTTCCTGTTGCTTGGTCCCTGCTCCTGCCAACCTAGCAGTTCAAAAACACGTCAAAATGCAAGTAGATAAATAGGTACCACTCCAGCGGGAAGGTAAACGGCATTTCCGTGTGCTGCTCTGGTGTGCCAGAAGCGGCTTAGTCATGCTGGCCACATGACCCGGAAGCTGTACGCAGGCTCCCTCGGCCAATAAAGCAAGATGAGCGCCACAACCCCAGAGTTGGTCACGACTGGACCTAATGGTCAGGGGTCCCTTTTCCTTTACCTAAAGAACACAAGCTTTGCGCAGCACAGGTGGACCCTAGTGTACCCAGATCTTCAGATCTCTCTCTTCTCTCTTTGCTTATTTCCTCGTCCTGCAATTAATTCCAGCAATCCACGAGGCAGGTGAATGCATCTTCCCATTCTTATGTAACTGCTCCGCTACACTGGTTACCATGGCAACAGTGAAAGCCCCATCAATGCATGTGTAAATCGACACACACTTAGCAACAAGAGGCTTCCATAAATGGAAAGCTAAACCCCCGTTTTATTCATGCTTTCTTATCAAGTATATTTGGAAAGCAGGCATTAAAATTAGCTAGGGAAGGAGGTTCTCGAGAGACACGCCGAGCCAGAAAAATTTACTCTTCTTTTTTTTGGGGGGGAGCAGTTTTTTCCAACAGTATTGAAAAACACATCCCTTTCTGAAATATACTCAGAGTCGCAAAGTGATTTCATGCTCTTTATTCAGCTCATAGTGGTGAGGAGGAATGAATGCCCCCTCAAAGTATCTGCTTTATATACATTATTTACACAATGGGCTGCACATGATTGGCTAATTCTGGAATTCTACTGTAAGCCAATCAGGTTGTGGATTAACTTATATCTGGAGCATGATTGGGTGGTTCCTGCCACCCAATCATATTGCTGCATTGTTCTAGGACCAATCAGACTGCTGCAATTTGGATCCTATTGTTCTAGGACCAATCAGACTGCTGCAGTTTGGATCCTATTCAACTCAGTACATAACACTTTCCCAACTATTTTCCAGCACCACTTCCGAATACATTTGCCCCTTCTCCTGCTTTCGCCACTTTCGTCGACTCTCAATGATAGTCTTGCTGACTATCGTGTTGTCATCTCATTCATTTTTCGATCCCTGATTGCCCTATCTTTCCATTGACCTTGTTTGCCCACAGGGACATCGTCATGTAGCTCAGGGTGAGAAGCCTTTCGGTGGCAATGGCCATGTTCTTTCTGGGAAGCCTTCCAGGGGTCACCAGGCACCATCAGGGCTGTCTTAAGCATATCCGGCGCCGTGGTACAAAGCTCCCTCCGGACCCCCTCCCCATTTCCCAAAGTATAATAATAATAATAATAATAATAATAATAATTTATTTATACCCCGCCCTTCCCGGTTCAAAAACTGGGCTCAGGGCAGCTAACAACAAATTTAAAACACTTTAAAACACTTAATTATAAAAGCAGCATAAAATACAGTATAAAAACATGAATAACAATAAAATTCAAAAATCAATTAGATAATCCCCAGGGCTAGCTGGCTGAATTGGTCCTACTTGAGCCAGCGAGGAGGCCAGGGGAGAATTAGCTGTGGGGTCTCAGAGCGGGTGATCTTCATAAAAGTGGAGGGGGAGGGAAGAGAAGGGAAATAAAAGATCAGGCTGAATTCAAATTAAAGGCCAGGTGGAATAGCTTTGTCTTACAGGCCCGACGGAAGGAGGTTAAATCCTGAAGGGCCCTAGTCTCATGGGACAGAGCATTCCACCAGGCCGGAGCCATCACTGAGAAGGCCCTGGCCCTGGTGGAGGATAGTCTGACTTCCTTAGGGCCCGGGACCTCTAAACTATGGTTATTCACGGACCTTAAGGTTACATCCCATATTTTGGCATTCCTTTCATGTTACAGAGAAGGAAGATGTGCAGCTTTGAGTGTAGGGATGGGCGAGTTGTAAGCTTCTCCCATTTTCTGTTTTTCCACTATCAAATTTCATCACAATTCTGCATTTCCTTTAAACTCCTCATGAAAATTCATCAGTATTTTAGCGGCGATTTCCCCCCCAATACACATGTTTGCAAAGCGATTTGCCCCCAATTGAATACATTTTTGTATGTTAATTTCACTAATATACACATCTATATGCATCCTTTACCCCACATCACCTTGCCGACAAAGGTCCATATAGTTAAAGCTATGGTTTTCCCAGTAGTGATGTATGGAAGTGAGAGCTGGACCATAAAGAAGGCTGATCGCCGATGAATTGTTGCTTTTGAATTCTGGTGCTGGAGGAGACTCTTGAGAGTCCCATGGACTGCAAGAAGATCAAACCTATCCATTCTGAAGGAAATCAGCCCTGAGTGCTCACTGGAAGGACAGATCCTGAAGCTGAGGCTCCAATACTTTGGAGGGCACAAGGGGAAGGGGATGACAGAGGACGAGATGGTTGGATGGTGTTCTCAAAGCTACCAGCATGAGTTTGACCAAACTGCGGGAGGCAGTGGAAGACAGGAGTGCCTGGTGTGCTCTGGTCCATGGGGTCACGAAGAGTCGGATACGACTAAACGACTAAACAACAACAACATACATTTTTGTACACATTGCTTAGCTGGAGAGCTGCAATGCAAAATTCAGAGAAGTGTGAATTTTGAAGGGCAGCTGCGTTTTGGTTCACATATTGTTTTAGGAATATGCAGATTAAGAAAATTCATCTTTAAATGCAAACTGAAACAAATTTCCTCCTTGTCATTACTTGAGTGGGAGCCATGTGGCAGCTGTAGCATCTAGGCCTGGCTTTACCTCTGAAATAAGTGACAAGAAGGCTCTCGTGATGGTAATGTAGCTCACCTAGTGCAGAAGAGGAGCCGAGAAACTCAATAGGCTGATCCCAAATGCGGTATCTCAAGGAAGGTCCAAAATCAGAGTTGATTTTCTAGCAGTTGGAAGTTGGCCACCTTCTATTTGTGCACAGATATGCGCCGGGTTCTGTTGTTGGGCAACCTGGTTCTATGGCAACAGTTGCCAAGTGGTCCATGTCCAAGAAGAATTCCAGGAGATTCAGGATTCCAGGCCTTCAGAGCTCTGAGACTAGACTCCCCATCAGTACCAATGGGGTCAAGCCAAGAGTAATAATATTTGCTGGCTCACACTGATGTGGGAAAAGAGCCACCTATTTCATTGCCCAAGTGAAAAACAGACTAAAATAAACAGAGTGCGGTGGGTGAGAAAATAGTCTCAAAGTTGCACACAGCTCCACAAAGGAGGTACGTTGGAGTGTGTCCACATCAACTGCCAAATTAATTTGTGCCTTCGTGTCAGGAAGTTGTGGTAGCTCTGATTCTTCCCAAGAGAGGCTTCCATGGCCACAATAAAATGACTTCTCCTTTGGTCTCCTCAGCAGTCTCCAACGAAGACCCACATTTTTTGCTACCTGGGATTGGGACCAGAATGGGAAGATTCCACTCTCTCACACAGAAGAGAGACATGAAAACAAACAACCAATGAAGTGTTTCAACACCGGGGTAAAACAAAGCCCCCTAGCAGTTGCATTCTGTGCTAGCTGTAGCTTCCAAACCAGGTAAAAGGCTAGCTCCCCACACAGTGCATTACAGTAGTCCAGCCATGGTTAGCATCTCTGGCTGCTTTGTGGAAGCCTCTCTCCAGGGAAACACACCTGGCACCATTGTCTGGTTTCCATCGTCTTTTTTGCCCACTCGGGCCTTGGATAACTAAGCTAGCCTCTATGGCCATGTTTTAGCCTGCATAACCTAGAGCAGTGATGGCCAAACTTGGCCCTCCAGCTGTTTTGGGACTACAATTCCCATCATCCCTGACCACTGGTCCTGTTAGCTAGGGATGATGGGAGTTGTAGTCCCAAAACAGCTGGAGGGTCGCGTTTGGCCATCATTCACCTAGAGGTAGGCAGTCTAACTTCTCTTGGGAGAGCATTCTGCAATACAGGAGCAGCCACTGAAAAGGATCGCTCTCGTGTCATCTGTGCTTCTGATGTTAATGGGATGGAGAGAAGGTGCATACCCAAAGGACCTAGGAAGGTTCTCAACCTGTGGGTCCCCAGATGTTGTTGGACTACAACTCCCATCATTCCTAGCCAGCATGACCAGCGGTCAGGGATGATGTGAGTTGTAGTCCAACAACACCTGGGGACCCACAGGTTGAGAACCACTGATCTAGAGAGACATGATAGAGAGGCTTCAAGAGCTGCACTTGCCCTGGGCCTGAGGTTTACTAACCCACTCTTCAATATAGACCCCATACCCCCTCACTGTTCCCCCCAAGGGTCCTCACTCCCCCCCTACACACCGCCCTAAAAGCAAACAAGCAGAGATCCTTTCTGTCCTTGCAGTATCAGTGAAGAATGACATGGGCGTGTGGCACTGAGAACAAATGACGGGACGGCAGTGCAGGCACTCGCTTGCCTCCTTGGCTCTCTCCAAGCGCACGCTGAGTGTGCTAAAAATGGCCTGTGAGAGAGGAAGGCGCAGCGATACCATTTAGAGTCTGGGTCAGCCCTGCTGTGCGAGGTTTTGGACGATGGAAAGTTCCAGGGGCCAAGTACAAAACGTCTATAAAAGAAGCCAAGCGCGTTCCTGCAGCTTCACCCTGAGATCGATGTTCGTTGTGAGAGTTAGCTGTGAGATGAAGTTTCCCATGTGGGCAAGGCGTAGGCAATCAGCGTTCATGTTGTCACTTGCATTCCAGAAATGCATCTGATGTGTGCTTCCTCACACTTTAAGGGGCAATTCCTCCACCACTGTTTCCTGCGGCAAACATGCTATGTGTGAATGGTGGTTAGCCATGCTCATGTGCCAAAGGGACGCAGGTGGTGCTGTGGTCTAGACCACGAATCCTCCTGGGCTTGCTGATCAGAAGATCGGCTGTTCAAATCCCCGCAATGGGGTGAGCTCCCATTGCTCTGTTCCAGCTCCTGCCAACTGAACAGTTCCAAAGTACACCAGTGAAAGTAGATAAATAGGTACAACTGTGGCGGGAAGGTAAACAGCATTTCTGTGTGCTCTGGTTTCTGTCACAGTGTCCTGTTGCACCAGAAGTGGTTTAGTGCTGTTGGCTGCATGACCTCAAAAGCTGTCTGTGGACAATCGCTGGCTCCCTCGGCCTGAAAGCCAGATGAGTGCCGCAACCCCATAGTCGCCTTTGACTGGACTTAACCGTCCAGGGATCCTTTACCTTTACAGTTTTGAGAAGGATTTCTAAGGCAGAGGTGGCACCTAGGATTCAGTCCTAGGTTCTTAACTGTTCTGGCTCATGGATAATTCTTTAGTAACACTTGTGGACAATACATACAACTGATGCCACGTTTTGAAATACACCCACAAGGATAGCCCCAAAAGCCAGCACTTGGATACAAAACGCTACATTGCTGGGTTTGCTTCCTTGACCCAAAGTTGGCCAGAGTTAGGAGGAGGGAGAAAGAGGAAGGAAATTTTGTTTGCAGTTGTCAAACTAATGAGCATTTAGCTGGTGTGCAACTGCCATTTAACCAACAAGTAAAGGTAAAGGTAAAGGGACCCCTGACCATTAGGTCCAGTTGTGACCGACTATGGGGTTGCGTCGCTCATCTCGCTCTATAGGCCGAGGGAGCCAGCGTACAACCTCTGGGTCATGTGGCCAGCATGACTAAGCTGCTTCTGGTGAACCAGAGCAGCGCACAGAAATGCCGTTTACCTTCCCGCCAGAACGGTACCTATTTATCTATTTGCAGTTTGACATGCTTTCAAACTGCTAGGTTAGCAGGAGCAGGGACCGAACAACGGGAGCTCACCCCGTGGCGGGGATTCGAACCGCCAACCTTCTGATCAGCAAGTCCTAGGCTCTGTGGTTTAACTCTGTGGTTTAACCCACAGCCCCACCAGCGTCCCTTATCCAACAAGAGGAGGGCGCAAACCCATTTTGAAAAGGTGTGGAATGCTTAACCACCTTACTTGCATGTGCGAAGGATCCCTGATTGGCTAGGCTGCCCAACATGCATGCATTGCATGTTTAGGAATAAGAATGTAAGAAGGCGAAAAGCGCCTGGTGGGTGAGGCGAATGGCACATCCTGTTCTTGCAGAGGCCAAAAACAGACCTAAGAGAAACCAGTAAGCAGGACTGGCGCATCAGAGGCCTCTCCCCTCCTGTGTTTCCAGCAACTGATATTCAGAAATATTGCTGCCTCCGATGGGGGGGGGGGCAGAGCAGAGCCCTTGTGGTTCACAGTTTATGAGCTTAAAGTGTGGAACGCTGGTGTGGCTGCAGCAAACAGGACTGTTGCATGATGTGCAAAAGTGACTCTTTGGCAAGAGTGGAGAGAGCCCTTTTCAGCCCAAGGGTTACATTCCTTTGCGGTAAATCTTCCACGGGCCTTATGCCACCAGTGGGTGCAAAAAAAGTGGTGGGGCCAGCTGCCTGAAGGAGCATCTCCACCCCCATCGTTCAGCCTGGACACTGAGGCCCACCTCCAAGGGCCTTCTGGCAGTTCCCTCCCTGAGAGAAGTGAGGTTACAGGGAACCAGGTAGAGGGCCTTCTCGGTGGTGGCACCCGCCCTGTGGAACGCCCTCCCAGCAGATGTCAAAGAGAAAAATAACTACCTGACATTCAGAAGACATCTGAAGGCAGCCCTGTTCAGGGAAGTTTTTAATGTGTGCCATTTTGAGGTATTTTTAATCTTTATTGGAAGCCGCCCAGAGTGGCTGGGGAAACCCAGCCAGATGGGCGGGGTACAAATAAATTATTATTATTATTATTATTATTATTATTATTATTATTATTATTATTATTACCAAGCAGAGGGCCTTCTCGGTGTTGGAACCCTGCCCTGTGGAATGTCAAGGAAATAAACAACTACAGTGCTACCTCATGTTACAGACGCTTCAGGTTACAGACTCCGCTAACCCAGAAATCATACCTCAGGTTAAGAATTTTGCTTCAGGATGAGAACAGAAATCGCATGGCGGTGGCAGCGGGAGGTCCCATTAGCTAAAGTGGTAACTCAGGTTAAGAACAGTTTCAGGTTAAGAACGGACCTCCAGAACGAATTAAGTTCTTAACGTGAGGTACCACTGTATCTGACTTTTAGAAAGCATCTGAAGGCAGCCCTGTTTAGGGAAGTTTTTAATGTTTGATGTTTTTTCATGTCTTTAATATTCTGTTGGAAGCTGACCAGAGTGGCTGGGGAAACCCAGCCAGATGGGTGGGGTGTATATATAATAAAGAGGCTTTGTGGGCACCAACAGAAGACCTCAAGGATGGCCTTTTGCCTATGGGAGCTGCATTGGTAACTCCTGATGGAGCAAATCACTGCTATTGAAGGAGAGCCAGCGTGGTGTAGTGGTTAAGAGCGGTAGTCTTGCAATCTGGTGAACTGGGTTCGATTCCCCAGCTGCTGGGTCACCTTGGGCCAGTCACACTTCTCTGAAGTCTCTCAGCCCCACTCAACTCACAGAGTGTTTTTTGTGGGGGAGGAAGTGAAAGGAGAATGTTAGCCGCTTTGAGACTCCTTAAGGTAGTGATAAAGCGGGATATCAAATCCAAACTCTTCTTCTTCTTCCCCTTGTCCAAATCTTTCCTTGGCAATGTCTCTCCTGCCCCCCCCCCCCGTTCCACCTTCCCCCACCCCTGATCCTGAATATTATCTTTATGTCTCATGCAGTAAATAGGCACACATTTCTTGAGATGCAGCTTTGTTCTTCTGAGGCGTTCATACACTTTAGGTTAATTAGAAACAGCCCAAGCACTGAAACAAGGAAGGAGACAGCAAAGTGGGGTGGGAGCCTGAATCATACACAGATGATAAAATGACTCTTTTAAGTAAATGGAACAGAACATCCAGCTCCTTCAGAAACTTATAAATTAATGGTAAGTCCAGAGAGAATGCATTAGGCTTGAAGATAATTGGAATTCTGAGCCGCTAGCAAGAAGGCAGACAACCCAAGGATGAATTCCTTCCACAAAATAAATTGCCAGGAATACAGCTCTTCATTCTACAGATCAGATTTGCTAAGGACAGAAATGATGGGGGCAGGCGGCGGGCGAGATCAGAATATAATTGTAACTTAATAAGAGGCATCGGAAAATTATTGTGATGAGGCCATAATATGGGCTTGTCAGGGAATTTGGCCAAAGCTCAGCAGCAGAAGTAGCGAAGTGAATCATCACAGAAGGAGGGCAAAAGGGGGTACAGATTTGCATAAAACTTGCGCACCCACATTTATCACATTTGTGCCCCTTACTAGTGGGACACGGGTGGCGCTGTGGGTTAAACCACAGAGCCTAGGGCTTGCCGATCAGAAGGTCGGTGTTTCGAATATCCGCGACGAGGTGAGCTCCCGTTGCTCAGTCCCTGCTCCTGCCAACCTAGCAGTTCGAAAGCACATCAAAGTGCAAGTAGATAAATAGGTACCGCTCGGGCTGGAAGGTAAACGGCGTTACCATGCACTGCTCTGGTTTGCCAGAAGCGGCTTAGTCATGCTGGCCACATGACCCAGAAGCTGGACGCCGGCTCCCTCGGCCAGTAAAGCGAGATGAGCGCCACAACCCCAGAGTCGGCCACGACTGGACCTAATGGTCAGGGGTCCCTTTACCTTTACTAGTGCAACACAGCCTTCAGGGCCGTCTTACCCATAGGCGCTAGGGGTGTGGGGCACCTGGGTGCCGGGCTCTTAGGGGCGCCAGGCCAAGACTCCGGGGCTGAGATTTGGAGTCCAAGGATTGGGAAGAGTCGACAGTCACTGTCGAGCGGAGCAGAGCCCGTTGGAGCGCCACAGCTCTTCTGCTGTGGGCAAGTGAGGCACTGAGGCCACTGGCCGGCTCCGCCTTCCTGCGCACGTGGGATTGGTGGACCGTCGAGAGGCCCGCCCACGCAGGATGCTCACACAAGGCACCTGGCTTCACTCAGTTGCCACCGCTGCTTTGGGCTCGACTGTTGTGTTGTTGCGCTGGGCTCTGCTCGCCCACACATTGCTCTGCTGCTGTCACCACCTCGGGCTCCTCTGTTGTTGTTGAGGCGGCCGGTTAGGCCAGCTCTGCTGTGCGCGCCTAGCCAGCCCGTCCACAACTTTGGGCAACCTGGAGGGGGGGCGCCGGGTAGATCTTTGCACCTGGCGCTGCATATGCTTAAGACGGCCTTGACAGCCATGCTGCCATTTACTGCCCTCCTTTCTGCTGTGATGGCCTGGGACTCGGGCTTGGACTCGGAACCAGAGGAATCTCAGTCCGCACTGGATCCTCTGCCTCAGGCGGCAGCTGAACCAAGTCTGAGGCCTGATCCTGAAGATCCCCAGTCTGCACAGGTTCCCCTGCAACAAGCACCAGCTGGGCCGAGTCAGGGGCCTGAGCCTGCCCTGGCTCCAGATGCGGGGATTACCTTGTTGTCTCCAGCTGGGCCATCACTTACAGCTGCTCCACGACCGGTTGGGTCAGGGGAGGCTGAGGCGGCCTCTGGATCTAGTAACCCACCAACATCTCCCGAGCTGCAGAGACTCAGGTCTGAGAGAAGGAGAGACCTGAGTACTCGCAGGAGGAGTGCTCACCTTCGGGTGAAACAGGGAGGTGAGTCATTGGGGGGATCAGGACCGGCTGTTACCCCATCAGAGATAAAAGGCTGTCGGACCCTGCCCCAGGTTGCAGGAGCAACATTGCTGCTTGCTGGAACCTGCCTGAGACCCCGTGCCTGACCTAAAAAATATGATGATAATTGTTTCTACATGTGCATCTGCACATACCTAAAAATGCAAGTTTTATGTAAAGTGGTGTCCTCTGTTGTCCTCTTTTTGAGTGATGCTTAAGGGACCACTTATCCAAATTTACAGGATATCAGCCTCTCTCGAAGTTCACAGCCGAGAAGCAGCATTTATTTTTGGCAGAGGTGGGGGAGCGATAGAATGGTCCATGGAACGGCCATTCTTCACTCTCCCATATTCCAAGGAAGCAGCAACAGCAGAAAGCTGGCATGGGATGGCCAAGCATTCATGATGCTGTTTTATTCTGCTAAGATAAAATGATAGCTTTCAAAAGATAGTCTCTTTTGGAGTGCATCACATCCCTCATTTTCTCTCTCTCTTTTTTACTGTTGATGTTCCTTGTCTGTTTTGTTGACAATCAGTGAAATGGCAGGCTGTCGATTTGCTAATAAATTGATTTGATGGTGGTTAAAGAGAAGCAGTCTTAAGTTAGGCACATTTCTCTCTGTGCACCTGTGTGTGGAATGCACATATAATGCCCAGCTTCTTGGTGTATGGACCTTACACTCTATTCCATGGGTAGGCAAACTAAGGCCCGGGGGCCGGATGCGGCCCAATCGCCTTCTAAACCTGGCCCACGGACGGTCCAGGAATCAGCGTGTTTTTACATGAGTAGAATGTGCCCTTTTATTTAAAATGCATTTCTGGGGTATTTGTGGGGCCTGCCTGGTGTTTTTACATAAGTAGAATGTGTGCGTTTATTTAAAATGCATCTCTGGGTTATTTGTGGGGCATAGGAATTCATTCATAATTTTTTCCAAAATATAGTCCGGCCCCCCACAAGGTCTGAGGGACAGTAGACCGGCCCCCTGCTGAAAATGTTTGCTGACCCATGCTCTATTCCATACCCTCCAACATTTCTCTGATGAAAATAGGGATATCCTATTCCATCATCATCATCATCATCACCATCATCATTTTATACCCCACCCATCTGACTGGGTTCCTCCAGCCACTCTGGACAGCTACCATGACATATCCTTTTTTAAAACAAGTACAGGGAAAACATTAAAAAGTGTGATTTGCAAACTGCCATCTATTGTGGCCCTATCTGCTCATCGCCACCTTATTTTGCTATGTCTACATGCAGCTTGCATCAAGAGGAAGCCAAAGGGGTGTGTGCAGGGAAGTCAACACATTTAAAAAGAAAAGAAAAGAGAAAGGAGACAGCTGAGCTGGTAATGGTGAAAGCTCCTTGATTGCAAAATAGTTTTGTTTTTCTTCTGAGAAATCATGTCCTCTTCACAGAGAGCACATGTTGTGGTGAAATCACTAAGACTGACCTTGCTGTTTGTGTGGGTGGGAAGAAGAAGAGTTTGGATTTGATATCCCACTTTATCACTGCCCTAAGGAGTCTCAAAGGGACGCGGGTGGCGCTGTGGGTTAAACCACAGAGCCTAGGACTTGCCGATCAGAAGGTCGGCGGTTTGAATCCCCGCGACGGGGTAAGCTCCCGTTGCTCGGTCCCTGCTCCTGCCAACCTAGCAGTTCGAAAGCACCTCAAAATGTAAGTAGATAAATAGGTACCACTGCGGAGGGAAGGTAAACGGCGTTTCCGTACGCTGCTCTGGTTCGGCAGTAGCGGCTTAGTCATGCTAGCCACATGACCTGGAAGCTGTACTCCGGCTCCCTCGGCCAATAAAGCAAGATGAGCGCCGCAACCCCAGAGTCGGTCATGAATGGACCTAATGGTCAGGGGTCCCTTTACCCTTTAAGGAGTCTCAAAGCGGCCAACGTTCTCCTTTCCCTTCCTCCCCCACAACAAACACTCTGTGAGGTGAGTGAGGCTGAGAGACTTCAGAGAAGTGTAGAGGAGCAGGGAATCCAACCCAGTTCACCAGATTACGAGACTACCACTCTTAACCACTACACCACGCTGGTTCTCCCACACTGGAAGTGATTGGATAGCCACAACAACCCAATTGGTGGTCCCTCGGTTGCTGGGGTAATTCTGGCCAATGGGATCGTGTGTGCATTACCCGAGGGACCTATATACACCACTGCACGTTGTGTTGAGCTTCCTCTTTTCAGCTCATGCATCGGTTCACCCACCCTCCCTCCCTTCTTCACTTAGAGCATAGTTAATCTATGGAACTCTCTGCCACAGCAGGCAGTGATGACCACCAACTTGGATGGCTTTAAAAGAGGATTAGACAGCTTCATGGGGGATAAAGCTGTCAACTAGCCATCAAAGTTACTCTCTGCCTTTGCTATCAGAAGCAGCAACACTTCTGAATACCAGTTGCTGGAAACCACAGGAAGGGAGAGTGCTCCTGTGTTCGAATCCTGTTTGCAGGTTTCCACTGTGGGAACAGGATGCTGGACTAGATGGGCATTGGTCTGATCCAGCAGGCACTTATTATGTTCTTGGCTGCAACTCCAGGCATGAAAATGCTTGGGAGGACCAGAGTTGGGTTGAATTTGTCTTGTGTGAATCAGGGCAGTAGAAGACAGTGAATTTCTCATGTTCATTTGACCCCATGGTTAACATCGTCTGCACAGCTGTATTTATAGGCTGTTTTTTCTTAGTCTTTTCCCAAAGAGATCTCTGGAAGCTCAGGCGATTCCACCAACATTAATTGCCAAGTGAGAAGAAAATATGTTGACAAGCGTCCCTTGCCATATCACACTTTCAGCACATGCTGAGGACAGAAAGTGCAAACTGATTAGGGAGTTATGGGGAACATTTAACCGACACGCTCGCATTTATTTCGTACACAAACAAACCTCCTTTCTGCATGTCTTCATGGGAAAGCAAGCACCTTTTAAGGTATGGAAAATCTTCCCCCCACCTCAGTTTACCCCAGTTTGTCCTTTAATTCCTTTCATGGAATGTCTGTTCTTCATTGATTTGCAATTTGCACGATAGGAGGAGGTGAAAGAATGGAACTCCTCGGCCATTTTGTTTTTAGCTTATAAAATGGTTGCTTTCTGCCCAGAGGTTGTTTCTGGCAAACCGGTCCAGGAGGTCAGCTCAGGAAACTGAAACTTAACGGGAGAAAAGAAATGGAAGCTTCAGAGGGAACCAGAAACTTAACAAACCTTTACTTCCCTTCTGTGGTTATGAGACTGGGAGTGCCTGTGAATCTGGTAAGCAGGAGAAGAGTGGCTAGAAACCAGTAGAAAGAAGCCTAGTTTTGCAGGAGACCCGAACTCCAGTGACAAAATATATAAACCACATGTCTGAACCCCCACAGAAAAAGTCCTGAAACCATTTTGTCCCTCCCAAATTGACCTCAAATATTTCTCTGCAAGGACGAAGGAAAACGGAAAAGCCTCCCCATTGTCTTTTCGTTCACAAATCCTGTCTTAAGGGTATGTCTGTGTATGAATAGGGTGAGCCTGTGACCTGGCTCAGGAACTAGGTCTTTGTCATTACAAAAGTCTGGCCAGGCTCCCCAGGGTATCCAATGAAGTGGCCATTAACAGGTAACCTGCCAGACAGGAGATACGCAACACACTCAGATTTCTGTTGTAGACAGCCCTTTCTGTGATGCAGGTATGATGTATTGGGGTGGTGGTGGTCTTGAGCTACACCCCTTCTGTGATGTATGTATGATGTTTCTGGGGGTGGTCTTGGACTCCAGGGCGGACAATTTAAAATGTCTATATAAGGGCGGGCACACCTTTGTTCTGGGTCCTCCTCCTTTCCTGCGTGTGGGGGAGCACCCTGTTGCAACAATTTCAATAAAGATCAGGCTTACTAGCTGCTTTGCTTCTCAAGAGTCTCTGGTTGGCCTCTGTTATTTTCTCCGACCGATGGAGAACCTGTAAAGGACTCTATAAGGGCTCTTGTGTCCCCCATAAGGGAATAAGGGCAGATTTTTGTTTATTACACTGTGTAGACACCATACCTTTAAAGTGTATCCCCCTACCCCTGGAAATACTAGCAACACCCTAGTGGTCCCGGGCCCTAAGGAAGTTAGATTAGCTTCAACCAGAGACAGAGGCTGTAAGACAGAGTTGTTCCGCCTGGCCTTTGGCTTGGAGCCAATTTGATTCCCTCCCCCTCTTTCCTTTTTCTTTTCCTTTCTCCTCCTGTGATGAGGCTGCATTTTAATATTTTAATGTTGTATTTTAATCTTGTTTTTAAGTTGTATTCATTAAGCTTGTTTTTATTATTGCTTGTTAGCCACCCTGAGCCCGGCCTTGGCTGGGGAGGGCAGGGTATAAATAAAAATTATTATTATTATTATTATTATTATTATTATTATTATTATTATCATTATTATTATTGGTGATGCAGAGCAGTCTGGTCCAACTTTTTGAATGGTAAAGAAGTAGTAGATGAAAATGCACCAGGAGGTGCATACTTGGGACTCAGCTATACAGCAGCAAATAAAACTTTTCAAGTGTGTCGCAAAGTGCATTGTAAAACTGTGACACTAGATGGCGATGGTGAGCTATGGCAAATTCAATATATTTTTCAAAACTTTTTTTTTTTAAAAAAAACATTTTCATAACATTTTTTTTATATGTGTCTAGATTCCACCTCAGTTTCATTAGTTGAGAACTCTGTAATGTTTTGTAGCCAGGAGAGGCCATGCTCTGGGCAGAGAATGTTTCTGGGCGCTATTGAAGAGGATCACTCATAGCATCAGCTTATAGGAGCCAAGGGCTTATGTGGTCCCAGACAGGTGTTTGGGATGCAAAATCATAGAGTCATAGAATCTTAGAGTTGGAAGGGACCCAAGGGTCATCTAGTCCAACCCTCTGCAATGCAGGAATCTCAGCTAAAGCATCCATGGCATAGGAAAAGACCTGCCAAGGAAACTGAAAAATATTTTTATGTGTGCAACAACGGCGGCAAGAATCTTAATAGCACAAGGATGGAAGAACGAGGAAATCCTGACCAAAGAACTGTGGCAAGAGAAATTGATGGACTACGCAGAATTGGCAAAATTGACACACAAACTACATGACAAGAATAACTGTGATTTTGAAGATGAATGGGAACCCTTTACAAAGTATTTAAGGAAACAACAAAATGAACTGGAGTCCTTGGCAGGTTTGGAATAAACATTCACAAAGTTCTTATTGATAACATCTAGATAGATAAATTAAGGATCTGTACAGTTTTGTAACATGCAGAAAATAACATATGTTGATAAACCAGAGAGAGGAGCTGAAGGAAGTCTGCGTGGGGTGGGGAGGGGAGGGTGGGTATATTTTGGGGAGGGGGAGGGGAAAATGGGGGGGGGGATTAAGGATGATATGTTTAAGTATGATAAAATGTTATGTGGAAATTACTAATAATAATATTTTTTAAAAAAATAAATAAAGCATCCATGGCAGATGGCCATTCAATCTCTGCTGAAAACCTCCAAGGAAGGAGAGTCCATAACTTCTGGAGGGAGACTGTTCTAACAGCTCTTACTGGCAGAAAGTTCTTCCTGGTGTTTAGTTGGAATCTCTCTCTCTTTTTTTAAAATAAATATTTTTTATTAGATTTTCCATAAAAAAAACATTTTTACAAAAATTATACATCCATTTTTAACATAAACCCTTTTTTCCAGAACGTCCCTCAGCTTGTCTGATAATTTTCCATTTATTTTTTATCCTCATCTCACATTTCCCAATATTATATTGCACTCAACTCAAATACTCTTAATCACATCATATTTTTAAAACAATATTTCTAACAGTAATTTTACAGAGCTTCTTGAAAGCCAACGAACGTTATTTGCTCATCACAGAAATTTTTGATAAACTCTGTAAATTTCTTCCAGTCCTTGGAGAATCTCTGGTCACGTTGGTTCCTAATTCTCCCCGTCAATCTGTCCATTTCTGCGTATTCCATCAGTTTCATCCTCCATTCTTATTTCGTGGGCATCTCTTCCTGTTTCCATTTCTGTGCCAGCAAAATTCTGGCTGCTGTTACTGCATACAAGGTGTTTAGTCGGAATCTCATGGCTTATGAAACCTGAGAGACGTTGGTTAACACACCTTGTGGATCACAGACTAGCAGGTCCATCAAACAGTCCTGGCTTGTGGGCTTCCAAAAACATCTAGTTGGCCAACTCCAAGGAACAGGATGCTCAAACCAAATGCACACTGAGTGGCCGATCTAGCTGGGCTCTTCTTCTCTTACAGTTTTGTTACAGAAATTACGGGGGGGGGGGCATCTTTAAAGTTGTTAAATGTTACAAATATCATGCATAAATGTACCCTTTCGACTTGATGGCTCAGGGAAGTTACCTAGCTTTAAAAATCATATAAAATCAACTCCTTTGCCAGTTTCGTCCATTCCATCCCCAATTTGCTTCATTGGCCAAGGACTTGGAAACCACTTGGTCCCCGCCGTAATCCCTCAAGCGGGAGGTCACTCATAGGTGTCAATCGCTGGACAAAGGCACTTGCCCAGGTGCAGTGGCGTAGTGTGAGGGGTGCAGGGGGGGCCGGCTGCACCGGGCGCAACTTCTGGTGGTTAGGGTTAGGGGGTGCAAATCCACGGGTTAGAGGGTGCAAATTACTTGCCTTGCCCCGGGTGCTGACAACCCACGCTATGCTACTGCCCAGGTGGCAGACTATGCAAACCAAAGTTCTATTTTTCCTCTTGTAGTAGGTGCTTAGAAAGTACTTCCCAATACATATCCTATATCCAACTGTTGCCCCAACAGATTCCTCCTATGTTAATCATGTCTAACCCTCCCCCTTTCTGATGTAGCAATGATGTAGTGATGATGCTTAATGAACTGTATGCTGGGATAAGATAGAAACTTTTAAAAGTCCTTGTCACCCCATCCTCGGGGTTCAAAATTCCTCTTTGAACCTGTTGCGCCACAAACTTTGGTCTACAGCTATTTGCTCCGGTTGGTGGCTGGACTCCTTCCTTTATTCCGCAAGGACCCGACGAGCTGGGTGACTGAGCAGCCTCGCACCTAGATTTTCCTGTAACAGTTTAGACCAGGGGTAGTCAACTAATGCAGCCTTCTTGATAGTAAAATTTCCTTACCTCCCGGAAATGCTCGATGGAAGAAGGATTCAGCTTGTGCCGTACAACCCCCTACCGCCCACCTAGAATCCTGAAACGCCCACTGGTGGGCGGTAGGGACCAGACTGACAACCCCTGGTTTAGACTGTCTTAGCTACATAATTTTGGCTCCCAGTACGTTTCCGAGCACAATTCAAAGTGTTGGTGCTGACCTTTAAAGCCCTAAACGGCCTCGGTCCAGTATACCTGAAGGAGCGTCTCCACCCCCATCATTCTGCCCGGATGCTGAGGTCCAGCACCGAGGGCCTTCTGGCGGTTCCCTCATTGCGAGAAGCAAAGCTACAGGGAACCAGGCAGAGGGCCTTCTCGGTAGTGGCGCCCGCCCTGTGGAACGCCCTTCCAGCAGATGTCAAAGTGATAAACAACTACCTGACATTCAGAAGACATCTTAAGGCAGCCCTGTTCAGGGAAGTTTTTAACGTGTGATACTTTATTGTATTTTTGGTTTCTATGGAAGCCGCCCAGTGTGGCTGGGGAGGCCCAGCCAGATGGGCGGGGTGTAAATAATACATTATTATTATTATTATTATTATTATTATTATTATTATTATTATTATTTTAGTGCTGATAAATTCTTGCACCCCTTGCCCAGTTCTCCAAGGAGTGAGGAGTTCCAGGCGTGCGGCACTTACTCGCGTTGATTTCCTTTGGCGAAGAATATGAGTGGCAGCAGTGCAGAGGTTGGCTCATAAGGCTGTCTTGCCCACCCCACTGCCCCCGCACCAAACCTGCAGTTGGCACTGAGAGGGCTAATCAATAAAGAGTTAAGACACCAGGAATGCAGCCAATTTTGCTCAGTTCATCGGCAGGAGCACTGACTGGAGCCAATGGCCCAGTTTACCCAGATAGGCGACAAATGTCTCCATGCAGAGAGGGACTAAAAAAGTCTTTGCCGTCCATTCTAGCACAAATCCACTTCTGAGCTAGGGAGGAGGTGGGGTTGCGGGCTTCACGCCCCTCCCCACACGTGCGGGGGCTGGCTTCAGCCCCCGCGATACCAGGGAATCCTCGGACGTGTCATCCCCGGGCCAGCCAATCAGCTAGCTTGGCCTCACTCTACTTAGGTCTGGCGCGGTCGGTCGAGGGTCTCCCTCTTTCCCGCGCCACAGCTATCCAGGTTTTCCCTCCCCTCCCACCCATTAGGCTAGGCTCTCTGACGTTGCTATGGACTTCGGTTGGTCGCCGTCAAGGGGCCTGGTGGGAATTTTTCCAATTGGCAGATTGGCACCAGCCACTTGGTTTTCTCCTACCTCATGGCAATCCGTCCCAACTTCTCGGTATTGGCGGTTAGGCATTGGTAGGGGTTATGCAGATTGTTATGCAGATGAAGGGGGGAGTGAGCACCATCACCTCCCCCCAAATTAAGGGTAGTCCGGTAAAGGATTCCGGGGGGCGTGGCCTTGTCCTAAGCCTAGGGAGGTGTGGGCCCACGGCACGCCCCCCCACAGTGACCCCGGGGGGAGGTCCTAGTTGATGTGCCTCAGCAAGACTCCCCCTACTGGTGGTTAACCCTTACCGGTCTTCAAGCAAGCAGGCTGAAGCCGGTTAGTTGTGAGGACCAATGCCTAAGCCAATACCGCTCAATTCCTGTAATCAATAAAGTTGTGGCCCAATTTGACCCATTAACTCGAATTCTTGTGTCTCGTGTCTTTATTTCTGAGGGGGGAGGCGGGAACTCGCCACGCAAGCACAGCCTTTCTGAGCCAAGCGTTAATGCGAGCTGAGCATTTGTCCTTCCTCCTTGGGATATTTAATTCCCGCTCTTGGGCAAGGCGGTGTTGGGGAGAAGATTAGTCCACCATGCTGAGATCAGACCCATGTGTCTCCTTCAAGAAGAGCCAGCCATGCCAATGAGGCAGTGCTCTGAACAAAGTGAAACAGGAGGGTGACTGATAGCCACCCGCCTGATCTTTCTCTGGCCCCTGCAAGCCCTCTCTGTGCCAGATTGGAAGTGCATAAACCCTTTGCAGTTGGCAAGCGGCTTTCTTATTTTCCGGAAGAGGTGCCTGCAAGATAAGGAGCAGCTGAGGACACCACCTCCCCTTGTTTCATAGGTGGGTGTGGCGTTTGCCCTCCTATGTGTGTGACATCATACTGGGCTCATAGAGAAAGGGTTAAAAAGGTAAAGGGACCCCTGAGCATTAGGTCCAGTCGTGGCCGACTCTGGGGTTGCGGCGCTCATCTCACTTTATTAGCCGAGGGAGCCGGTGTACAGCTTCCGGGTCATGTGGCCAGCAGGACTAAACCACTTCTGGTGAACCAGAGCAGCGCACGGAAACGCCGTTTACCTTCCCGCCGGAGTGGTACCTATTTATCTACTTGCACTTTGACGTGCTTTCGAACTGCTAGGTTGGCAGGAGCAGGGACTGAGCAATGGGAACTCACCCCGTCGCGGGGATTTGAACCGCCGACCTTCCGATCGGCAAGTCCTAGGCTCTGTGGTTTAACCTACAGCACCACCCACAGAGTTAACTGTGTATAAGGTTTAAGCACAGAGAGAATTTGTTAAGAGGAGTTAGAGTTAGAGTGGTTGAAAAGGCAGTCTGGAGTTAGACAAGAGGGGGAAGATAAATCTGTGGGTTGGGCTATTCTGATGTGAGAGAGTGAGAGAATTTGTTCAGAGGAGTCAGTCAAACAGTTGAGATAATCAGTCAGAAGGTATTAGGAAGGTATAGGCCGGTAAAGAAACTAAAGTTAAGATACTGACAGGAATATTCTCTGAGAAACCATAAACTTGTCAATGTTTGTAAAATAAACTTTTTTTTGGTTCACTTTAACAACTGACTGGACTCAGTGTTTTACCAGAGAGTAGGAATGCCCTCCCATCAGATGTCTAGGTAAAGGTAAAGGGACCCCTGACCATTAGGTCCAGTAGTGGCCGACTCTGGGGTTGCAGTGCTCATCTCGCTTATTGGCCGAGGGAGCCGGCGTACAGCTTCTGGGTCATGTGGCCAGCATGACTAAGCCGCTTCTGGCGAACCAGAGCAGTGCACAGAAACACCGTTAACTTCCCGCTGGAGCGGTACCTATTTATCTACTTGCACTTTGATGTGCTTTCGAACTGCTAGGTTGGCAGGAGCAGGGACCGAGCAACGGGAGCTCAAACCTGAGTAAATATATAACATTTAGAAAACATCTGAAGGCAAACCTTTTTAAGGTTTGATGTTTTACTATGTTTTTGGAAGTCACTCAGAGTGGCTTGAAGAACCCAGCCAGATGGGCAGGGTACAAATAAATTATTTTTATTGTTATTGTTATTATTATTATGGGCCAACAGTAGGGTTTAGCAAATAAAAAAAGGAGAGAGGGTTTTGGGGCAGCCCCTCTGTGGTTTGCCGGTGTAAAAGGTGTCGATTCCTCACACCTGAAAGTCAACAGCACTTAGGTGACCAGATGCAAAGCTCACCACCCCTTGAATCCTTCTGCAGAACCAGCATTCATTTCATGATCCATTAACCCCATTTGTTTACCACCCAGCCGTCTAATGCGTGTGATAAAAGCCCATAAAAGGAACACGAAGCAAGCAGAGGAGCTCTTGGCAGGTGTCTGGCAGTGGTGGTGAGAGAAGCTGCAGCAGTGAAAATTACCCCCTCCTTTTGCACTCCATTTGAACATTCAGCCATCGGATCCTCTGCACCGGGTCCCCTTATTCAGCACCCAGAACCCCCCTTCTACCGGGAAACACTCTCCATTTCACAGGTCGAAGAAACCTACGGTGCCCTTCCACTGAGATGCGTGTGTGTGTGTTTACGTTCCTGCCACTCCGCCGTGTCCCATGTGACCTTGCCCAATTCATTCCAAACAGCCTTTATCTAACACACTCGAAGCTGTTATACAATATCAATAACGCAGCTCCCTTTGCCTTGCCTTGCACCAGCAGAGCTTACAGACATCTGAATTCACCAGCCTTTCATTAGCCCTGAACGGCTGCTGTATTTCGGAGAAGGAATTGTGCAGGCTGCTCCTTCCCTCTTCCTTTTTTTTTTTTTTTTGAAAAGTAGCAAAATATCAATTCCGGCCAGTTCCACCATCTATGCTAGAAAACACACACACACACACACACACACACACACACACACACACACACACACACACACACGTACAGCTCTCGCTCTTTTTCCTTCTGCCTCCACTCATCAACAAAACTGCTTCTGCTCGCAGCTGATAGCAGGGGATGGTCATGATAGAGGTAGCTGGTTTTAGTGACTTACCCTTTCTCGCTTCTCTTTTCCCCCCAGCAGTGCCAGCAGTCACAGCGAGGCAGCTGGCTGAGAAACAGGACCCCCTCTTCCTCTGCTCTCCAAAATCCAGTCCGATTCTGCGGCGCTTGCTTGCTTGCTTGCAAGTTCTTCCTCTCCCCCCACCATCGTATTGGGTACATACGCGGACGAGGAAGATGCTCTCCCCTCGCAGCCTTCCCGCTCCCCACCCCCCTCCCTGATGGATGAGATCAGCACATATTAAGATAAAAAGCAAAATTGCTTGCTTAATGTATGCGCGATGCTTGATGACCCCTAAGGGGATGACGGCATTCAAAGCCCGGTTCTGTCCTGCGACTCAATATTTGCCGATGTCCCTTGTTAAAGTAGGCTAAAAATGAATTTTGCAGGTTTCTCCTTGGGGAGCGGTGGTCCTCAGGCATGTATGAAAGGGTGCGTAGCTAATTTGAGTAATGTCTAGTGCCATTAGAACTGACTGGCTTTCTGGCATTAAACTCAACTGGAGGCAGATTGCACTATCTTCTAGAGGATAGGGGTGCTCAAAAGGTAACAGGGCAGACAAGAGGATGGATATAGCCCAAGAATTTCCCTGCTGATGAGTGAGACATCAGTGGCATCCGAGTTATGTGCCCCCAACTCAGCTGTGGCTCTAGCTGCAACATGCTCTCACTGCTGGTGTTTGAAGCTAAGTATATATTGATGCTTTTGAATTCTGGTGCTGGAGGAGACTCTTGAGAGTCCCATGGACTGCAAGAAGATCAAAGGTATGCATTCTGAAGGAAATCAGGCCTGAGTGCTCACTGGAAGGACAGATCCTGAAGCTGAGGCTCCCATACTTTGGCCACCTCATGAGAAGAGAAGACACCCTGGAAAAGACCCTGATGCTGGGAAAGATGGAGGGCACAAGGAGAAGGGGACAACAGAGGACGAGATGGTGGGACAGTGTTCTTGAAGCTACCAGCATGAGTTTGACCAAACTGTGGGAGGCAGTGGAAGACAGGAGTGCCTGGCGTGCTCTGGTCCATGGGGTCACGAAGAGTCGGACACGACTAAACGACTAAACAACAACAATATATATATGGCATCAGGCACAACCCATATGCAACCTGTAGTTTCTTCATCAATACGGTTATTTGATGCATTCCGGGTCAAACCAGCCACCATCCCTTTAGGAAACCTAAGCTGAGGTGTGTACACCTGAAACAGCCATTGCACATGAGCAGATGAACAGGAGTTCGGGGGATTTCAGCTCCTGGAAAACTAATCAGGTAACAGACATCTTAACCAGGTAGGAAGAGCACTCCTAGACCTTGCAGGATTTAGGGTGGCTGGGATCTTTTTTTGCATGTGAATCATGTGCTCTAGCCCCGAACCACAGCCCTGCCCTAATGTCACTCCATTTTCATAGAATCATAGAACTGCAGAGTTCGAAGCGACCAGGAGGGTGATCTAGTAGCGCAACCCCCTGCAATCTTTTGCCCAACATGGGGCTCAAACCCTTAACCTGGAGATCAAGTCTCCTTTTCTGCCAACTGAGTTATCCTTTCCCCTTCCACTCCGCTGCCCTGATATTCTTGCAGTCTGCACAGTCAGGAGTTGACTGAAGGCAGCTTCCCTTGCCAGTCCATGGTCAGGGTTGCTCCGGATAACAATACTTTCTGTGTCGCAGCTGTGCCTTTCCAAGCAGAACATGAGCAAAATACTCCCTGGGCATGTTAAAACACGACCAAGCTGCAATTCCCGCATCTGCGAGCAGGGAGAATGGGTTGGCTGCATTTGCCAATGCCCAGGGACAGAGCAGCACTCTCTCTGCAGCGCTCTGGCTGATTTCTCAACAACCTGGCTTGAAGAACAAGGAACCTGGATCCCCGAAGCCTGGTTTAAATTGAGTTTTGGGATCGATGACGCCAGCGCTAGCTTGTGTATGAATGAGCTATTGTCGATGTACTGAAAAAGCAAAACCTAAAATAGAAAATGCATTTAACGGGCGACGTGGTATCAAATCCTAACCCCACAGGAAAGCCTTCTCCATCAATTGTTAATTGTGCAAATGAACCGGGACAGGTCCCCTTTGTAAAAACAAAACAAAACAAACAAGGATACACTCTCTCTCTCTCTCTCTCTCTCTCTCTCTCTCTCTCTCTCTCTCTCTCTCTCTCCATGGAGTCCTTCTGCAAAGTGGCATAGCTATGTTGCAAAGCTAAACATGCCAGTGGTGGGCGGGGCCAGAGGCAAAAGTAGGTGGAGCCACTGATATCAGTCAGTCAGTTTTATTGCACATAGCCAAAGGCTGCCGCAATATACACAGAATCATTCAACAATGAAAAGAAAATATGCTGGATTAATACAAAAAACTTAAAACATTTATATTGTCAAGACATTACCTACTCTAAACAGAGCTATGTTGTTGTTTAGTCATTTAGTCGTGTCCGACTCTTTGTGACCCCGCTGGACCAGAGCATGCCAGGCACTCCTGCCTCCCGCAGTTTGGTCGAACTCATGCTGGTAGCTTCGAGGGTCTTTTCCAGGGAGTCTTCTCTTCTCATGGAGGTGGCCAAAGTATTGGAGCCTCAGCTTCATGATCTGTCCTTCCAGTGAGCACTCAGGGCTGATTTACTTCAGAAAGGATAGGTTTGATATTCTTGCAGCCCATGGGACTCTCAAGTGTCTCCTCCAGCACCATAATTCAAAAGCATCAATTTTTCAGCGATCAGCCTTCTTTATGGTCCAGCTCTCACTTCCATACATCACTACTTGGAAAACCATCGCTGTAACTATACGGACCTTTGTTGGCAAGGTGATGTCTCTTCTTTTTAAGATGCTGTCTAGGTTTGTCATTGCTTTTCTCCCAAGAAACAGAGCTATAAAAGTACCTTAATATACAGGCTAAGACATTAAACAATAAAATTTAAAGGCTAGAATCATCACATGGCCACTAATATATTAAAGAATAATGTTAATTAACACAATGTGCAATTATAATCAGAGTTTGATAAAGACAAAATCTAGCTTGATGTAGATAGGGTCAAATAAATTCATCTCCTTTACAATTGGTGGCTATCTTGGCTATATAATTTGCTCTAATTTTCCTAGCGGCTGTTGCAATGAGCCACTGATATGAACTTTGCTTTTTGTACAGTAGGCTTTCCCCACCATCCTTGCCTGGCTCTCCATCGTCTTCTCAAGCAAGCAAATCAGAATTCAGGGGCACATACCAGGGAGGCAAAAACCACTTACGCACGGCTGGTGTCATGATCCTTGCAACAGGGCTGGTTCGGGTTTGGCCTGGCAGGCCCAGATGCAAGAGGAGGAAGAAACAGAGGGGTGTTGGTGTTAAACAGTATGAACCAGGGTGGAGGAGTGGGGTCTCCCCATAGTGCCTTGACCTCAGCTGCTTTGTAAGTGGGTGCAAGGATACCAGCTCTGGAGCAGAGAGTCTCAGTGGAGGCTGGGGAGGGCTGCAGACAGCTGACAGCAGACTGACCAGAAGCCTAAACAGGAAAGTTCAATAGAGCCAGGCCTCTGTGGATGGAAACATGTTTGCAGTCCTGACATTCCCACAAGAACAAGCAAGATTTGTGAGTGAGCATGCCATGCCTTGTCCCCAAAATCTTGGTGGGCGAGGCGTGGGTACTTGTTGGGATGTGTTCATTCTTTTTTTTTTATTAAAAAAAAAGTATTGGAAATTTTATTTACAACATATTTATAAACCCCCCACCCCCCAATACAGAAATCCACCCTCATTAAATGTGAACATAACATACAATGAGCATAAAAGGTAAAGGGACCCCTGACCATTAGGTCCAGTCGTGACCCACTCTGGGGTTGCGGCGCTCATCTCTCTTTATTGTCCGAAGGAGCCGGCGTACAGCTTCCAGGTCATGTGGCCAGCGTTACTAAGCCACTTCTGGCGAACCAGAGCAGCGCACGAAAACACCGTTTACCTTCCCGCCGGAGTGGTACCTATTTATCTACTTGCACTTTGACGTGCTTTCAAACTGCTAGGTTGGCAGGAGCAGGGACTGGGAGCTCACCCCATTGCAGGGATTCAAAACACTGACCTTCTGATCGACAAGTCCTGGGCTCTGTGGTTTAACCCACAGCGCCACCCGCGTCCTACAATGAGCATAACATACAATTGTTTTGTTTAGTCGTGTCTGACTCTTCGTGACCCCATGGACCAGAGCACATACAATACAAACAACCAAATAAAAGACTTCCTTTATCCTGTATCTGGCCTCCTTATTTACTTCTTATAAGCTGTTTCCTTTATGAATAATTATTAAGATTTTTCTAATTATAACTTAAATATCCACAAAGTCTCCTCCAGACATTAATCGAAACAAGTCCAGGTATGTATTTTAGGGCACTGTTTTGTGAAGTATTCTCTGCATTTCCCCCATGCTTTTTGAAACTTTTGTCTAGTGTGATCTCTAATTGCCTCTGTTAATCTAGCCAGTTCAATATACAGTACTCTAACAGTTTGTCTTGTCATTCCTTTTTTGCTGGCACAATTTCTTTTTTACGAGTTTTTAGCAATTAGGATCCTTGCCGCTCCTTTGGCATAGAGGAATATTTTCTGATCTTCTCTTGCTATACCTGTGTTCGTTATCCCTAGCAGAAAAGCTTCTGTATTTTTCATAAAGTTAAACATTTTTTTTAAGCTTGTCATCTACTATGTTCCAGAAGCTTTTGACTGGGATGTGTTCATTCTGAACTCCTTGCCTGCTCCCTGAACTCTTGAATCACAGCTCCTGAACTCTATGTCTGCTGCTGAGCCTGTACTAAAGGTAAAGGGACCCCTGACCATTAGGTCCAGTCATGGACGACTCTGGGGTTGTGGCGCTCATCTCGCTTTATTGGCCGAGGGAGCCAGCGTACAGCTTCCGGGTCATGTGGCCAGCATGACTAAGCTGCTTCTGGCGAACCAGAGCAGCGCACGGAAACGCTGTTTACCTTCGCGCCAGAGAGGTGCCTATTTATCTACTTGCACTTTGACGTGCTTTCGAACTGCTAGGTTGGCAGGAGCTGGGAGCGAGCAACGGGAGCTCACCCCGTCACGGGGATTTGAACCACTGACCTTCTGGTCAGCAAGTCCTAGGCTCTGTGGTTTAACCAACTGTGCCACCCGCGTCCCTGAGCCTGTACTATTACTTGTCTAAATATAGATCTCTTGCTTACATGTATGAGCCTTTGTCTTGGGACAGTTAGTAAGGAATGTGGCTCAATGTGTGTGTCGCTTGCAGAGAGTCCTGAAAGCCAGACAGAGAAACTTGGAGAGCCAAGTAACCAGCATGTTATTTAGGTGGCCTAAATAACCAGCATGTTATTTAGGTGGCATTAATGGACGCGGGTGGCGCTGTGGGTTAAACCACAGAGCCTAGGACTTGCCGATCAGAAGGTCGGTGGTTCGAATCCCCGCGACGGGGTGAGCTCCTGTTGCTCATTCCCTTCTCCTGCCAACCTAGCAGTTCGAAAGCACGTCAAAGTGCAAGTAGATAAATAGGTACCACTCCGGTGGGAAGGTAAACGGCGTTTCCGTGCACTACTCTGGTTCGCCAGAAGCGGCTTAGTCATGCTGGCCACATGACCCGGAAGCTGTACGCCGGCTCCCTCGGCCAGTAAAGCGAGATGAGCGCCGCAACCCCAGAGTCAGTCACGACTGGACCTAATGGTCAGGGGTCCCTTTACCTTTACCTCCCAGGTCCTAGTCTGACACTCTAACCGCTATACCACACTGGCTCTCTGGCCAGCCTTGCCCTAAAGCAGATCCTTGGTCTGTAATAGCTTTCAGATGTTTTCCCTCCAGATGCATTTATTCCTTTTTGAAGCTTGTGCATATTCTGGCTGCTGTCCACGAAGCACCCTTAACCTCCCTCAACTGGCCCAGCCTTTCCCTCCAGTGTCCTTGTGGTTCACTGCTGGAGCCCGACACAAATATCACTGCAGCTGCAAAGAGAAAAAGAAAATCAGAATTAGTTCCTTTATGGGAGCTGGGGCTTAATCCTATAATCAGCTGAGAAATTTTCATCCTTTGTGCTGCCATGGTGACAGTTTGAAGCTTAACCGTTTTGGTGCTAATTAGCAAGCCTCATCTGGGTACCTCTCCGTAGCTTGAAAACAGGCCTTCGACTTGCAGAGAAGTCACAGGGAGTTTGGTTGAGGGCCGTTTCTTGGTGCATTGTCAAAAGGGATCTCTCTCTGTTTATTGTTTTTGCGCCAGAGTTTCTAAGCAAAAAAGTAAATGCATTTTAAAAAATACGGTTATACCTCGGGTTACAGATGCTTCAGGTTGTGTTTTTTCAGGTTGCAGACCGCCAAAACCCAGAAGTACCGGAACGGGTTACTTCTGGGTTTCGGTGGTTGTGCATGTGCAGAAGCACTAAATCACGCTTTGCGCATGCGCAGAAGTGCCAAATCACAACTCACGCATGTGCAGACACGCAGATGAGGGTTGCGAATGCTGTGGGTTGTGAATGTGCATCCTGTATGGATCACGTTTACAACCTGAGCGTCCACTGTATACTGAATTGTTTTGAGTTGGGGAGAGGGTAGTAAAGGTAAATGGACCTCTGACCATTGGGTCCAGTCATGACCGACTCTGGGGTTACGGCGCTCATCTCGCTTTATTGGCCAAGGGATCCAGTGTACAGCTTCCGGGTCATGTGGCCAGCATGACTAAGCCGCTTCTGGCGAACCAGAGCAGCACATGGAAACACCATTTACCTTCCCGCCGGAGCAGTATCTATTTATCTACTTGCACTTTGATGTGGTTTCGAACTGCTAGGTTGGCAGGAGCAGGAACCCAGCAACGAGAGCTCACCCCATTGCGGGGATTCGAACCACCGACCTTCTGATTGGCAAGTCCTGGGCTCTGTGGTTTAACCCACAGCGCCACCTGCGTCCCTTACAGACTGCAGGAAGAGATCCATAATTCCTGGTTACCCTCCAGCTTCTCATTTTGGAGCTGTCCTTGGTACTGCAACCACCAGCCTTCCTTGCTGCCTCGACATCCTCCCTCTGGGAACCTAATCTTGTACTCTCTGCATCAGTGTCCCCACGGGCCATTAACTACAACAGGTGAATGTGGTCCCTTATATGGGAGAATAAAGGGATGTAATCAGACACACCTCTGGGGCGGAGCCTAAACCTGCCCCGCCCCTGTAGATGCCACCTATTGAGAACCCAACCTGCTCCGTCTATTTGCATAGCCCCGCCTCTCTCCCTGTGCTGCTCCACCCGGGCTTTGGTTTTTGGTCACACTGGGATGTGAAAGTGCGTCGAAAGAGAAGACTGGTGACTGGCTTTGACACAGGCTAGCTGAGTACTATACAAGGCTGGTGACCAGATGTTGAGATGCTCACCTGACCCCCTAAAAGCTCACCTGTTTTGGTGCAGAGGCTGATCATTCCTGACCAATGTGATGCAGCGACAGGGAAGCCTTTTCAGATGGAGGGCTATGCTCCTCCAGGGGCAACCCTCAATTCATTTATCCATTTATATACCGATTAATTGCCAAGGTGTCTTCTAAACAAGTTTATAAGTATAAAACCAATTGCAATAAATATTAAAAACACACAATTAAAATACGCAAGGAAACAGTTCCGTCGCAAGGTGGCGATAAGCCATCCATGTTTAAAATATACAATGAAAGAGCCCGTTAAAGCAGCACAGCTATTAAAAGAATTGAAACAGCAATTGAAACAGGAAGCTCAAGTCAGGAGATCAGGGGAATACTTGATCAGGGGCAACTTCTGCCACAGGAGCTCTCTAGTAGGCTACATTCCAGCCATGCAAAACATCAGAGGTTTCTATATGTATAACCTGTCCCCTCCCCCACCTGCCTAGGCAAGCATTGTGTCAGAGAAATTTCCCTTGTGGATTCTACTACTCCAAACTCCCAATTAGTGAGACTTTATTCTGCAATGCATTACCGGAAAGAGTACAAGAGTCCGTAAGAGCATTTCCAATAGCACACACCCTGTGCAGGAAGTATATACACAATTGTCAAGGGCGTTTCCCTGCCAGAGGAATGCACACGGCAGATAGTTACGTATTTATTGACAGTGATAACGCTTGCAGTCGTTTCTGCAGCTCTGGATATCGATGCACAACAATAGGCAGCTATTCCCAGGTCTGTGATCTATGGAGCAGCTGCAGCAACAGGCGATCACTCCAGCAGTTTGTGTACCTTCTACCAATGGGATGCACACATGCAGGCAGAGACTACGCCTGGGTGGAAGTTGCCTCTGCTCTTCCCTCTTCAGCTCTCTCCTGGTCCTGGGAGACAGTGGTGCAGGAGAGGGTGGGGAATCACCCAGTGCTTCCCTTGCCTGGCCTTGTCTTCCTGCAGCTCTGAAGCTTCTCCTTCCTCTGATTCTTGCCTCCTGGCTGGGACAGGGCCCCACAAACCACTGCCCCCCTTTCGTGAGTCAGGTGCCAGCCCCCCTTCCCCAAATGCATACTCATCATCCATTACCAGTGCTGGATTTACGTGTAAACTAAAAAAGCTATAGCTTTGAGCCCCACTCTCTTGAGGGTCCCCCCCAAAAAATAAAAGAAAAAAATACTGGATGTACATTTCCAAAATACAAGATAAAAATAAAATAAAATGAAACCTACATAGAGCAACAGTGGCAAATGGCTTTAGATACCTATTAGGTCCATAAATTACCATATATTCAACACATAATACAGCTTCAATTTGTTGTTGACAAAGGACAGCGGGACAAATAAAGGGCCCCATTACCTTCAGTAGCTTAGGGCCTCATCAAACCTAAATCTGGCCCTGTCCATTACCCTTCCCAATTTACCTCTGGCTATTCCCACCTCTGAGAGGCACCCACAGAAAAGATTCTCCCCGAGAGAACATTGTGCTGGAAAATGTTCCCCACCCTTGCCTTATAGAAAAAACAATCAATATTTATGGATGAACATCCTTCCAAAAGACAATTTGTGCAACTGCAGTGGATAGACATCAGTGGGCGCCTTGTGAACAGGATCAATAAATGGGTGCAAAAAGGAAAGTTATTTCACTGTACAAACAGGTCAGGAGTGGTGAACCTCAGGCTCAGGGAGGAAAAGTTGCCCTCTGGGCTGTGATCTATGGTGCAGCTGCAGCAACAGGCAACCGCTCCTCCTCCTGCAGTTAATGTACCTTATGCTTCAGACTGAGATACTCAGCATTCACCATCCATGCCATCTGGGGAAATATGGATGTCTTGGTTTATATTGGTGCATCACTACTTCTTTTTCTTGCTATTTATTGTTTGTATGCTTTGGATGTCCATGGAGAAAGATTGAGGGCCCAAGGAGAAGGGGACGACAGAGGATGAGATGGTTGGACAGTGTTCTCGAAGCTGCCAACATGAGTTTGACCAAGTGGAAGACAGGAGTGCCTGGTGTGTTCTGGTTCATGGGGTCACGAAGAGTCAGACATGACTAAACAACTCAACAACCACAACAACAACAACAATGCTTTGTATATGGTAAGATGCAATACCCTGTGACGGCACTTTTCTGTTTGTAGTAATACTAATGTTGTTGAGTTGTTTAGTCATGTCTGACTCTTTGTGACCCCATGGACCAGAGCATGCCAGGCACTCCTGTCTCCCACTGCCTCCCGCAGTTTGGTCAAACTCATGCTGGTAGCTTTGAGAACACCATCCAACCATCTCGTCCTCTGTCGTCCCCTTCTCCTTGGGCCCTCCATCTTTCCCAACATCAGGGTCTTTTCCAGGGAGTCTTCTCTTCTCATGAGGTGGCCAAAGTCTTGGAGCCTCCGCTTCAGGATCTGTCCTTCCAGTGAGCACTCAGGGCTGATTTCCTTAAGAATGGAGAGATTTGGTCTTCTTGCAGTCCATGGGACTCTCAAGAGTCTCCTCCAGCACCAGAATTCAAAAGCATCAATTCTTCGGCAATCAGCCTTCTTTATGGTCCAGCTCTCACCTCCATACATCACTACTGGGAATACTAATACTAATGCTAATAATGCTAATAATAATAATAATAATGCTAATGTTAATGTTAATGCTAATAATAATAGCAATATGAAGCAGCAGCAGCAGCAACTGAACTTTAAACACACTCACACACAAGTTGTCACAGTTAAGTATTTGGGGAGGGGTTGAGGGAGGCATGTGACATAGGGAAAATCTTTAGGGGCAAACAGAGAGACTGGAGACCCACATTTGACCCCGGGGGCCTGAGGTTCCCAACCCCGATGCAAAGGCAACACCATCACGAGCAGCAGAGCTAGGATTGGAATCGCTCAAACTGCCATTATGACTCATTGACAGCAGTGTGTTGTGTTGACAGCTCACTCAACTGTCCTGCTCTTGCCCTGCAGTGAAGGGGGGGGGGAAGGAAAAGCACACAAACACACACCCTTGTGTTTGTTTAATGGTTTTAAAAAGGGTAATTATTCCCAGCCCAAGAGTTCATCGTTTGTTTTTGTTTTCGCATGCGCGTCCCCCCCCCCTAAACTTGCTCCAAACCAGTTTTGCTTGGCAGATGCCAGTGAGGAAAACAAAAGAACCCATTTATCTGGGCGCAGCGATGTTAAATATAGCTCCTGCCACAGTGGAAGCGTGAAGACTGAGTTCACCCCACAACTTCACGATGCCTCGAAAAACCCCAGGCCTCCAAAATGACAACAAGCGGCGTTTCTGTTCAGAGAGCCTGGGATCTCCTAGATGTTTGGGGTTTGTGTCAGAGCAGATTTCGGTGGGAAAGGAGATGGGTGGATGACCCAGACACGCTGCCTCATGCGCATTACGGGGCACATGTGAGAGAGGGCGCTCATCCACATGGTGCAATGCTTGGCTGGGATGATGTGCGCCAGATTACTGTTGTGTTGAGTGCTGTTGCATTTGCAAGCCCCCAGAAGAGGCCGCCATGAGAACAGGAATGCAAGGGAAGATGGGCCTTTGTGCCCATCTAGCAACCTGGTGACAGCAGCCGCGAAATTAAAAGACACCTGCTTCTTGGGAGAAAAGCAATGACAAACCTAGACAGCATCTTAAAAAGTAGAGACATCACCTTGCCAACAAAGGTCCGTATAGTTAAAGCTATGGTATTTGCCAGTAGTGATGTACGGAAGTGAGAGCTGGACTATAAAGAAGGCTGATCGCTGAAGAATTGATGCTTTTGAATTATGGTGCTGGAGGAGACTTGAGAGTCCCATGGACTGCAAGAAGATCAGACCTATCCATTCTTAAGGAAATCAGCCCTGAGTGCTCACTGGAAGGATAGATCCTGAAGCTGAGGCTCCAATACTTTGGCCACCTCATGAGAGGAGAAGATTCCCTGGAAAAGACCCTGATGTTGGGAAAGATGGAGGGCACAAGGAGAAGGGGACAGCAGAGGACGAGATGGTTGGACAGTGTTCTCAAAGCTACCAGCATGAGTTTGACCAAACTGCGGGAGGCAGTGGAAGACAGGAGTGCCTGGTGTGCTCTGGTCCATGGGGTCACGAAGAGTCGGACACGACTAAACAACAACAGCAGCCTGTCAAAGAGTGAGCTGGAAGTATATCACACTGTTCAAAGTTGGAGCTAACTCGTTATTAGCCAAACCACGATCTTCACAGACTTAGCTGAGTGTCCAGGCCAATGAATACAGTAGATCATCCCTGGTAGGTCTGGCCCCATGAATCAGTTGCTTAGACTGAAAGCCCCCACCTCCCCACAGCTGTCTATGTCCCTTCCTCTCCAGGGCTTCTACCAAGCATTTGCAGATGACGCCTGTGTGCAGCCAACCTTTACTCTGCCCTTTTCATGCCTCTTCTGGTTCTGGGAGACAAGCTGGGTGGGGAGGGGAGCTTATTGCAGTGCGATGGGGAGAAACCCATGATTCTTCACCAGCCAGACTCATCTCTGCCTCTTGACCTCCATCATCCCCCTCACCTGCTTCCACTTCTGCCTCTGATTCTGGACTACTCTCTGCCACAGACTCTCCCTGCTAACTAAATCCTGTTATCTCTTCAGCTTCCTCCTCCTCCCTGTCTTCTCTCTCTTCTCCCTTTGACCACTCACCATCGTCTTCCCACCCCCAGTCCCCAGGCTCTGAGCCTTCTTCCCTTGGTGGTTCCTCAACTGGTTCCTTTCACTGTTCCTCTGCATCCAACCAGACCAGGACAGCCAGACTCTTTTCCTGTTTGCAGCCTCTTCAGCCAACAGCCAGGATCGTTTCCCCACCCTCAATTTTTTTAATTGATTTTCCACATTTATCACAAAATGACATAACAAAGAAACACAAAGCACACAACCAAGAAAAACACATTACAATACAATAAAATTAAACACAAAAGAAGTTATTTCTTCTAATACCTAATTCTCATAACATTGACAACTGACTTCCTCGAATCCCCTCTAACTGAATTTCATTATATCACATTTAGTAGTAGTAAACCCTAAGGACTGGAAGATTAATAAAGGAGAAGAGATTAGTAAATGAAAGGAGTTGATATCATTAGAAATATGAATTTGGAGAACTGTTATAAACAGGCAGGATGGTTTAGGCGTGCAGAGACATCACCTTGCCAACAAATGCCCGTATAGTCAAAGCTATGGTTTTCCCAGTAGTGATGTATGGAAGTGAGAGCTGGACCATCAAGAAGGCTGATCGCCAAAGAATTGGTGCTTTTGAATTATGGTACTGGAGGAGACTCTTGAGAGTCCCATGGACTGCAAGAAGACCAAATCTCTCCATTCTTAGAAAATCAGCCCTGAGTGTTCACTGGAAGGACAGATCCTGAAGCTGAGGCTCCAAGACTTTGGCCACCTCATGGGAAGAGAAGACTCCCTGGAAAAGACCCTGATGTTGGGAAAGATGGAGGGCATAAGGAGAAGGGGACAACAGAGGACGAGATGGTTGGACAGTGTTCTTGAAGCTACCAGCATGAGTTTGACCAAACTGCGGGAGGCAGTGGAAGACAGGAATGCCTGGCATTCTTTGGTCCATGGGGTCACGAGGAGTTGGTCACGACTAAACAACTAAACAACAACAACCTAGGGTTGCCATCTTTGGTCAGGCAAAATAAGGGACAGGTTGGGCAAAATATGGGACATGTCAGCAAAAGAGAAGAAAGCGAGGCAGAAATAAGGGACAATCATCCCTTTTTATAAGGGACAAGTGGCAACTCTATGCTTCACAGCTCATGGAGGTCTGGTTTCCATCCTCCTTCATCCCAGCAAACTTCCTGCCAAAAATCCAGGCCTCCTGTAAAACAACACTTTCCCCTGTCACCTCACACCCTCCCCTGTCACCCTGGCAACCCCTGTTTTGCACAGACCTGAGAACCTTATTTGATGTGTTAGATGCCAGGTCATTGTTTCATAATGGCTTGCAATCAACCAGCCCGGCTTGGCTGATTTGAAAAGGACAAGGATCCTTGTCTGGCACAGTTTTGTAGCTTGTACTTAACTTCCTATCCCAAATATTAGCTCTATTTTTGGCCCAGTATACCTGAGCGTCTCCACCCCCATCGTTCAGCCCAGACACTGAGGTCCAGCGCCGAGGGCCTTCTGGCGGTTCCCTCACTGCAAGAAGCAAAGCTACAGGGAACCAGGAAGAGGGCCTTCTCGGTAGTGGCGCCCGCCCTGTGGAACGCCCTCCCACCAGATGTCAAAGAGAACAACAACTACCAGACTTTTAGAAGATATCTGAAGGCAGCCCTATTCAGGGAAGTTTTTAATGTGTGACAGTTTAATGTACTTTTAATCTTTGTTGGAAGCCAGCCAGAGTGGCTGGGGAAACCCAGCCAAATGGGCGGGGTACAAATAATAAATAATAAATAATTATTATTCATTAATTGATTTGGATTTTTTGGGGAGTCCCCTCCCCCAAACATATAACAAGATGAATTAATACTACTACTACTACTAATTAGTAGAATTAATACTACTACTACTACTAATCTGGGACGTGGGTGGCGCTGTGGGTTAAACCACAGAGCCTAGGGCTTGCTGATCAGAAGGTCGGCGGTTCGAATCCCTGCGACGGGGTGAGCTCCCGTTGCTCGGTCCCTGCTCCTGCCAACCTAGTAGTTCGAAAGCACGTCAAAGTGCAAGTAGATAAATAGGTACCGCTCCAGCAGGAAGGTAAGCGGCATTTCCATGCGCTGCTCTGGTTCGCCAGAAGCGTCTTAGTCATGCTGGCCACATGACCTGGAAGCTGTACGCCGGCTCCCTCGGCCAATAAAGCGAGATGAGCGCCGCAACCCCAGAGTCAGTCACAACTGGACCTAATGGTCACGGGTCCCTTTACCTTACTACTATTAATATTTATACCCTGCCCGTCTGGCTGCTTCTGATAATGATGATGATGATAGAGAGCAAAATAAACCACTTGGTGGCCTCATACATAGCTGTGTGATTGAGCAGTAGCCATATTTGAATGCATTTATTTACCCAGGCTGGGGCCTCCTCTTCCTAGGGAGCCTCCGTCGTCACTCATCCAGCTTCTGAATGACTCTCTTGTTGGGTTTTTCCCGAAGGCTCCAGCACAACTTCCGACCAGATAATTTGACAAGCCTTCAAGAAGCGACTCCCCTTCTCAGCCAGCCCTGCGTCTGAACATTTCCAAAAGCAGAGAGTTCCCTCTCCACCCCCCCCCCCAATCTTGTCCAAGGCTGTGTGGCTCTGAGAGTCAGAGGGGTTGTCCCAAGATAAGGGACACCCATCGTTTCATCCCTTTGATTGATAACAGAGGACTAAAGGTGGTGGGAAAAGGAGCAAAATTGCTTCGAGCTCTGGCATTCCTGTGGGTTGACATGAAAGATGGAGAACATGTCTGCTCATATTCCACAACAAAGGGCATCATTTAGGAAAGGCGGCGGAGAATGTTGGTGACTGGGACTGGGACCCCCAACTTAAATTCCCCCATGCTGTCTGTAAAGATTTAAAATCGAGGGTGTTGTGTTTTTTTTAAAAAGGGATTTTGTTGCTGTTGAAGGGAGTTGACTGTTTTATTTTTTTGGTTTTCCAATTTTTGGGGGTGGCCTGTTTCATCATGTGGTTTTTGTACAGCTATGTTGCTTTTGGGTGGGTGGGTGCATTTCCAAGCGAGCACCACCCGTTTTCCCTGTGAAATCAGTCTTTTGTGGTCCCCGTGGCAGTTTCTTAGATTTCCAGATGTTTCCCTGTACCCAAAATACTCAGGGATCCCTGGCTTAGGGGAACATTTATTTCAGGTCAGCTGACTTGTCATTTGTCTTGAGTAATTATTGCAATTATCAACAAGATGTCAGTGCCAAAGGCACAACTCCGTTTAAAAGGGGGTGGGGGGAAATAACAACAAGAAGAAGTGATTGTTTGACCTGTGTTGATAACATTTGCCATAGTTGTTAAGGGATAAAATTAAACCAAAACAAGTGCTCTTAAAATAGATTGGTTTGACACAACAGTTTAACCTTGACTGTACACACACACACACACAAATATGCCTTTGAAAATGCCATGAATCTCCCATTCCTCTTGCTAAAATCTCTTTGCCCTTGTCCAAAGTAAGAAACGGGCATCTGCCTGCCTCCCAGACAACAAAAAACCCCCTCTCTGCATCACTGATGTGGCCCAAATAATACGTTTGGCATCAGCTGGGCTGCAGGAGTTGTTGAAAGGAGGCGTACAAGTTGCTCTCTAAACATCTTAGGGACTCAGCTTCAGATTTTTGTAGGGTTTACTCCTGAGGGCAGGGGTCCGCAAACTTTTTTAGCAGGGGGCAGTCCACTGTCCCTCAGAACTTGTGGGGGGCTGGGCTATATTTTGGAAAAAAACCAAAACACCAACACATTCCTATGCCCCACAAATAACCTGGAGATGCATTTTAAATAAAAGCACACATTCTACTCATGTAAAAACACACTGATTCCCGGACACTCTGCGGGCCAGATTTAGAAGGCGATTCAGCCGGTTCTGGCCCCTGGGCCTTAGTTTGCCTACCCATGCCTTAGATATCCTGCAAGGCAGTGGAGGTTTAGGATCAGAGTTTTCTTTCTGCTAGATGGGCTACCATCCTAGGTTGACCCAGACGCTGAGGTCCAGCGCCAAGGGCCTTCTGGTGGTTCCCTCGCTGCAAGAAGCCAAGTTACAGGGAACCAGGCAGAGGGCCTTCTCGGTAGTGGCGCCCGCCCTGTGGAACGCCCTCCCACCAGATGTCAAAGAGAAAAATAACTACCAGACTTTTCGAAGACATCTGAAGGCAGCCCTGTTTAGGGAAGCTTTTAATGTTTGATGCATTACTGTATTTTAATATTTTGTTGGAAGCCACTCGAGAGTGGCTGGGGAAGCCCAGCCAGATGGGTTGGGTATAAATAATAAATAATAATAATTATTAAAAATTATCTGGGAAGGTAGAGGAGAAAATAAGGCACCTTCTCTGGAAAGTGAGGCAAAACATTACGGTGGTACCTCGGGTTACATACGCTTCAGGTTACATACGCTTCAAGTTACAGACTCCGCTAACCCAGAAATAGTGCTTCAGTTTAAGAACTTTGCTTCAGGATGAGAACAGAAATCGTGTTCCGGTGGCGCGGCAGCAGCAGGAGGCCCCATTACCTAAAGTGGTGCTTCAGGTTAAGAACAGTTTCAGGTTAAGAATGGACCTCCGGAACCAATTAAGTTCTTAATCCAAGGTACCATTGCACATTCATGGCCCAAACGACACCCACTGCAACTTTGCAGGGATGGTGAAATTCAAATAACTATTTCAGCTCAGCTATTAAACCACCACTCTCGTTGCCCTTATTATTACCCCTTCAGCTCTCCCTGCGAATCAAAGGCTATTATTAAGGCACCATCCGTCTTTTCTTGGGAGTGAAAGTCCCCTGTAGGCCTCAAGAGCTTTCCGAGGGCAGCCAGCACAATCCAACCAGGCAGTAAATTTCTTACAGATGCTGATGCAACAGATCCCGATATAATCTGATGTTTCATAAATGTCTTAAGAGATTAAAGCATCGTTTGCTGTCCAGCTCTCTGGGAAGAGTCACGTCCCGGCAGAATAAACTCTTGGCAACGATCTTGCGTAAGAGGCAGGAGGCGATAGCTAAAGGTCTCCTCTGTGCATCCTTAGAAGGGCAATTACATAATCGCAGGCCTTCATCTCTCAGAGGCGATCCTTTTCATTAAACAAAATGGCCCAGAGAAATGGATCTCACATACATCCAATCTGGAAACAGGCCAGAAAGGGAAGATAACAATCAAAGAAAGAAAAGTTTAACCCTGAAGCGTAAAACGACTTTTAAATTCTAATTTTGGTGTTTTTTTTAATGTCCTATCCACTGAGAGCTCTTTCCTCTTCCATTTGTCTTCCAAGGAACTTATATTTAGGGAGTACTTATGTTTAGGGAAGTTTTTAATGTTTGATGTTTTATCGTGTTTTTAATATTCTGTTGCAAGCCGCCCAGAGTGGCTGGGGGAACCCAGTCAGATGGGCAGGGTATAAATATTATTATTATTATTATTATTGTTGTTGTTGTTGTTGTTGTTGTTGTTGTTGTTGTTGTTGTTGTTGTTGTTTTTTAACAAAAGTTATTTTAAACATCTTCTTCAGTTATTATTAAACATATTCTTCACTTATTGGAGCTTGTTCTATACATTTCTGCCATTTTTGCAGGAGTAATATACCATCGATACATCACCTTCATATAATTCTCCAAGTTATACAATCAGTAAATTTTAAATTCACTTTCCACTGACGCCTTCTTCTTTTGCCGTAACCAAAACAGGTAGATAGGTTTCCTCTTCTGTTTGTGTAACAGGGTTGAGCCCCCTGCTGACTTTCATTGTCTTATTAAAATTCATCGGTCAAAGCCGTCCTTCTTTTTACAGATGCCCTTTTTCCTCCTCCGTGTTTCATGCCATCTTTGCAAACTATGAGGAAGCAGAATTGTTTTTCACCATAGCTATGTGCAATGCTGCACATCAGGAAGAGATCACAGGAGACTCTGGGGTGAGTTGCATAACGGGAGGCGCACATTTGGTAAACAGGCAGCTGGTGGCTTATCAAACCTAGTTCATTGCCTAATAATAATAATAATAATAATAATAATAATAATAATAATAATTTATTTATACCCTGCCCATCTGGCTGAGTTTGCCCAGCCACTCTGGGCGCCTTCCAATCAAATGTTAAAAACAGTACAGCATTATATATTAAAAACTTCCCTGAACAGGGCTGCCTTCAGATGTCTTTTAAAGATAGGATAGCTGCTTATTTCCTTCACATCTGAAGGGAGGGCATTCCACAAGGCGGGCGCCACCACCGAGAAGGCCCTTTCTCTGGTTCTCTGTAACCTCACTTCTCGCAATGAGGGAACCGCCAGAAGGCCCTCAGCACTGGATCTCAGTGTCCGGGCTGAATGATGGGGGTGGAGACGCTCCTTCAGGTATACCGAAGTCTCATAGAAAACATGCAAAATGCCCAGGAAAAATCTCCTCTGAGCAATCACCAAACTAGATGCAATGCTCACTGAGTACTCACCACGGAAGGCGATGCGTTCAGAACAATATGTGAATTGAAACACACACGCTCTTTGAAATGTGCCGTTCTCTGAACTTTGTAATGGAGTTCTCCAGCCAGGTAATGGGTACAAAAATGTATATACAGTGGTACCTCAGTCTATGAACTTAATCCACTCTGGAAGTCCGTTCTTAAACCGAGGCGTGCTTTCCCTAATGAGGTCTCCCGCCGCTGGTGCCCTTCCATTGTTCGCCTTCTGTTCTTAGACCGAGGTAAAGCTCACTAACTGGACCAATACTTCCAATTTTGTGGAGTTCGTAACCCAAATAGTTCGTTAACAGAGCTGTTCTTAAACAGAGGTACCACTGTAATACTAGAGTGAAATGTGCATTAAAACACATACAGTGGTACCTCGGGTTAAGTACTTAATTCGTTCCGGAGGTCTGTTCTTAACCTGAAACTGTTCTTAACCTGAAGCACCATTTTAGCTAATAGGACCTCCTGCTGCCACCACGCTGCTGGAGCACGATTTCTGTTCTCATCCTGAAGCAAAGTTCTTAACCCAAGGTACTATTTCTGGGTTGGCGGAGTCTGTAACCTGAAGCATATGTAACCTGAAGCGTATGTAACCAGAAGTACCACTGTCCTGTATATAAGTGGAAAGGTTTTTTTTAAGAAAACATTTTGCTTTCTACAATTTGATTCATTCACAAAAATATGCAAACATAACAAAGAAGAAAAACAAAGAAGAAAAAATGTAGACCATAAAACATTGTAGTTTACAAGGCTGAAAGATACACAGACCCTCCAAGTGCCCCTATTTTCCAGGAATAGTCCTGGATTTACAGACGCCATCCTGGTTTCTGATTTGATCCCGGAATATTCTGCTTTTCCTTAGCATGTCCCTATTTTCATCAGAGAAATTTTGGAGGGTAGGGTAAAGGTAAAGGGACCCCTGACCATTAGGCTCAGTTGTGACCCACTAATCTCGAGGGAGCCGGCGTACAGCTTCCAGGTCATGTGGCCAGCATGACTAAGCCGCTTCTGGCGAACCAGAGCAGCGCACGGAAACGCCGCTTACCTTCCCATCGGAGTGGTACCTATTTATCTACTTGCACTTTGACGTGCTTTTGCACTGCTAGGTTGGCAGGAGCTGGGAACGAGCAACAGGAGCTCACCCCGTTGCGGGGATTCGAACCGCTGACCTTCTGATTGGCAAGTCTTAGACTCTGTGGTTTAACCACAGCGCCACCCATGTCCCTTTGGAGGGTATGGTATTTTGCCCTATTTTCACCAGAGGCATGTGTGACCCCAAGCCAAGGAGATAAGTAACTGTACAACCTTTTAGAAGACATCTGAAGGCAGTCCTTCTGTATAGGGAAGTTATGTTTAATGTTTTATTATATTTTTATATATGTTGGAAGCTGCCCAGAGTGGCTGGAGCAACCCAGCCAGATGGGCGAGGTATAATTAATTAAAAAAATTGTTGTTGTTGTTATGGAATAGTAAAGGTAAAAGGACCCCTGAGCATTAGGTCCAGTCGTGACCGACTCTGGGGTTGCGGCGCTCATCTCACTTTATTGGCTGAGGGAGCCGGCATACAGCTTCAGGGTCATGTGGCCAGCATGACGAAGCCGCTTCCTGCGAACCAGAGCAGTGCATGGAAACGCTGTTTACCTTCCCGTCGGAGTGGTACCTATTTATCTACTTGCACTTTGACGTTCTTTCGAATTGCTAGGTTGGCAGGAGCTGGGACCGTGTTATGGAATAGGTGCTCCTATTTTCAATGGATAAATGTTGAAGGTTATGGATACAGCAGAGCTCCAAAGCTCCAAAAGTATTAACTCATGTAAAGATTCCCTTTATAAATTAGTATTCTCCACCTGTGAGTTCCATTGTGGTCGAGAATAAAGATCCCACATAATTTTAAATGAGCCAGACATTTGCATATACCGGTGGCCTCAATATTTGTATAAGAAAGAAAATCATACCATATATGGGGGTGGGGAGGTCATTTGAGTCCTGCCTTTTAGATACTTTTAGTTTATGAGATATCTTTTCAAGACAGGCCATTTGCCAAACCTTTGAATGCTAGCAATCCAAATTATTAAGATTAGAGGTCTTCCAGGATTTGGCAATGCATATGGTTTTTTAATTGAAAAAAATAAATGGAAAGAAGCTGATATATATACTGTATTCTTCTTTCTGACACAACAAAAACAGCTTTGTTTTGGGACATTTTACCACCCGATTTGAATCTGGCGTGGAGTAGAAAAATATCTCGTACCACTGCTGCATGCCAGTTTCATGCTGCGTAGCAGGTCGCTAGTTGTGGAAAATCACCCCATAAAACTGCCCATGAATTTTATTTTCTGTTTATTGTTCATAGGCTGGAGGGCAGAGAGTACATGACTTCCACACCTCTATGGCACTGAACCAGGACTAAACAGGCACACACAAATTAGGCCCTGTTTTGCTGTCATTACTAAATAGTTAAAATTCTGGTCGGTTCAGGTAGACACCACCCGAGGCAGTGAGAAATGGCACAAAGGTAGGAACAGTCAAAACAGCTGCTTATGCCAGACAGTTTGTCCTCACCTGAGTGTTCTGGGTCACCATCTTCTGGAAACGATGCCTTATGAGGAACGGCTAAGGGAGCTGGGCATGTTTAGCCTGGAGAAGAGGAGGTTAAGGGGTGATATGATAGCCATGTTCAAATATATAAAAGGATGTCACATAGAGGAGGGAGAAAGGTTGTTTTCTGTTGCTCCAGAGAAGCGGACATGGAGCAATGGTTCCAAACTACAAGAAAGAAGATTCCACCTAAGCATTAGGATGAACTTCCTGACAGTAAGAGCTGTTCGACAGTGGAATTTGCTGCCAAGGAGTGTGGTGGAGTCTCCTTCTTTGGAGGTCTTTAAGCAGAGGCTTGACAACCATATGTCAGGAGTGCTCTGATGGTGTTTCCTGCTTGGCAGGGGGTTGGACTCGATGGCCCTTGTGGTCTCTTCCAACTCTATGATTCCATGATCTTCTTTTGAGCATCCTATCTCTGTGCTTTGCAAGGTGTGCTTAGAGAAAGATACCAGCAAACCCACCACAGGCTAGTGTTGGAAGTTCTTCCCTTGACTGTGAAGGCATAGGATTGTAGAATCGCAGAGCTGGAAGGGACCCTCAGGGTCATCTAGTCCAACCTCCTGCAATGCAGGAATGCCAGCTAAAGCATCCATGACAGATGGCCACCCAACCTCTGCTTAAAAACCTCCAAGGGAGGTGGTCTCATGGGAGTCTGTTCCACTGCCGAACAGCTCTTACTGTCAGAATTCCCCCCCCCTCAAATGTTCAGTCAGAATCTCCTTTCTTGAAACTTGAAGCCATCAGTTCGAGTCCTACCCTCCAGAGCAGGAGAAAACAAGCATGCTGCCTCTTCCATGGGGCTGCCCTTGAGACTGACCCAGAAACTCCAACGGGTGCAGAATGCCATGGCAAGACTCCTTATGGGGTCCTCACCGCGGGATCACATTCACCCAGTGCTACACCAGCTGCACTGGCTCCCAGTGGAGTACAGGATCAGGTTTAAGGTGGTGGTTTTAACCTTTAAAGCTCTATACGGCTTAGGACCCTCGTACCTACGGGACAGCCTCTCTTGGTATGTCCTACGGAGGACCTTACAGTCTTCAAACAAAAACATCTTAGAGATCCCAGGCCACAGGGAGGTTAGGCTGACCTCAACCAGAGCCAGGGCTTTTTCGGCTGTGGCCCCGATCTGGTGGAACACTCTTTGTCACAAGAGACTAGGGCCCTGCGGAACTTGACATCTTTCCATAGGGCCTGCAAGACAGAGCTGTTCCACCAGGCCTTTGGCCAAGGCACAGTCTGACCCCCTCCTTTGGTAATCCTCATAGAACTCTAGCCCAATGGTTGCCATTAATTTGATTCTGAATTGATTTTAGAATGAATTGATTTTAGAATGTATTTCAATTAATTGACTGTGATTTTATGTAAACTGTGTTACTTTTACTGTTGTTAGCCGCTCTGAGCCCAGCTTTGGCTGGGGAGGGTGGGATATAAATAAAATTTTTATTATTCGCTGTCATCCTTGTTTTTCGTTCGCTGATGATCCCCTGCTGTCGTGGGGGTTGCCTCCATTTAGGCAGGCGGGACCGGAAGCCTCCAATTCTGTAGCTCTATGATTCTATGAGTTGGTTCCCATCTGCTGAGTAACCAATGCACTTCTTTGTTCAATTTATGCTTTTATGTCCTGCATTCCAGGAATCTCCCATGACACTTTGCTGCCCACGTGCCTTTCCTTGGAGCATTCGGACAGAGGAACACCCTTTACGAAATGCCAGCATGCTTCAATTAGAGGGAAAACTCAGCCCTCTTTGGTATGCCTGAGCCAGGGGGCACGGCACCTGCATGTAGGGTTGCCACCTGTCCTGTATAATACGGGAGCGTCCCGTATTTCAGTGTAAAATGCTATGTCCTGCACTGATAGAATTTGTCCTGTATTTCAGGTTTTCTCTCTCCCCCCCCCCCCAAGTTAGGGATCCTCCTTCTCTCTCCCTTGGTCAACTTAGAGATCCTCTCCAAATGCATGTGCTTGAAAGGTAATCATCATCATCATCATCATCATCATCATCATCATTCATTCATTCATTCATTCATACATACACCACCCATCTGGCTGGGTTTCCCCAGTCACTCTGGGTGGCTCCCAACAGAATATTAAAAGCACGATAAAACATCAAACATTAAAAACCTCCCTAAACAGGGCTGCCTTCAGATTTCTTCTGAAAATCAGATAGTTGTTTACAGCATTCCACAGGGCAGGTGCCACCACCAAAAAGGCCCTCTGCCTGGTCCCCTGTAACCTCACTTCTCGCAGGGAGGGAACCACTAGAAGGCCCTCGGCGCTGGACCTCAGGCTGGGGGTGGAGACGCTCCTTCAGAATGTTTGATAGGTCATGTATTTAAGCTCTGGGTAGCGAAGCACAGACAGATTTGCAAATCCATGTGTATGTGTGTGCGCATGCGGCAGATTCCAGAAGGGCCATCCTGTTAGGCTGCAATAAATTGCAATGGGATTTTTTTGAACTAGATGGAAAGGGGGAAAAAATCACCTCCAACCGCCCTGCTCTGTCCTGTCCTGTATTATGCCAGGACAAAGGTGGCAACCCTACCTGTGCGAGCTCACCTGGAGCCCTGCCACTCTTCCAGATGCTAATGGACAAAAAGTGGGTCAGGTAAGCCAGAAACACAAACCTTTGCACCTGCCTGACCTGTCCGGTCGTTTGCCTTTGGGAGGATTAAGGAAGAGCCTGTTCAGAAGAGCTCCAGGGCAGGGACCGCCCAGATGCCACGAAACCTCCGCCCTGGCCTTGGAGAAAATCTTTTGTGTAGCCAAATGCCCAGAGATCACATAGCCACTGATCACCGCTGGGCAATTAAGAAGTTACAAGATCTCCATGTCATCCACTTGACGGATTCATGCCTACCTGGATTTATAGTACGGGTTGTGTTTATACAAGATATGCTGAAGTCAGCTAAAATCTCAGGGAGCACTAATAATGATGATGATGATGATGATGATGATGATGATTGTCAGAGCCACCCAAGGTCCCAGCTCACAAGAGACCAAAGTCCAGTCCAAGATATATACAAAAGGTTTTATTGAAGAACATTGTTGTCGTTACATCCAAGCTCTGTGGCTCCGCATCTGTTACCCTTAGATGTTAGAAGTCCCCTCTGAGTCAGTCCCGCCCCTGCACCAGCTTAAGAGGCTTGTACTGCTCCACCTTTTCCTCTCTTTCCTTTTCCGCAGGGTCTTCCTGCACCCCTGTGCTCCCTCCCTCCGGGACTCCCCCGAGGCTGAGTCTTCTGCCGCCTGCTCCCCCCTCCTTCGTGCTTTGGGACCAGGCTCCTCCTCAGGGCTCTCCTCATTTCCGCGCGCCTCCACATTTGAACTTGGCACGCATACGTTGCCTCTGACCTTCCTTTCGACCGTTACGCTACTCTCGGTACTACACTCCTCCCCTTCCGGCAGGACGTTTTGCTCCGAACTCCTTCCCCTCTCTGCTTCCTGTTCTGCTCTTTCTGACACACTGGCAACTCCACCCCCTTCACTCCGTTCTGACGGAGAGGCCGGTCCCGATCTCCAGCCCCCACTGGGGATTCCCCCTTCGTTCCCCTGCTTCTGACTGCCTCCCTCTCTACTGCCCCTTGGCCTGACCAGGGGGGCTCCCTTTTGGGAATCCTCGGATTCACTTGACGGACTCACTGACAACCTTGGGTCGTCGTCGTCCTCTTCCTCGTCGCCCTGGGACCCCTCCCCCTCGCTCTCTGTCCCTGAAACCCTGACAATGATGATGATTTATTTATACCCCGCCCATCTGGCTGGGTTTCCCCAGCCACTCTGGGCGGCGTCCAACAAGTATTAAAATACAGTGGTCTGTTAAACATTAAAGCTTCCCTAAACAGGGCTGCCTTCAGGTGTCTTCTAAAAGTCTGGTAGTTGTTGGTCTCTTTGACATCTGGTGGGAGGGCGTTCCACAGGGTGGGTGCCACTACCAAGAAGGCCCTCTGCCTGGTTCTCTGTAACTTGGCTTCTTGCAGGGAGGGAACTGCCAGAAGGGCCTCGGAGTTGGACCTCAGTGTCCGGGCAGAATGATGGGGGTGGAGATGCTCCTTCAGATATACTGGACCGAGGCTATTTAGGGCTTTCAAGGTCAGCACCAACACTCTGAATTGTGCTTGGAAACATACTGGGAGCCAATGTAGGTCTTTCAAAACTGGTGTTATGTGGTCTCGGTGGCCGCTCCCAGTCACCAGTCTAGCTGCCGAATTCTGGATTAGTTGTAGTTTCTGAGTCACCTTCAAAGGTAGCCCCACGTAGAGCACATTGCAGTAGTCCAAGCAAGAGATAATTAGAGCATGCACCACTCTGGCAAGACTGTCTGTGGGCAGGGAGGGTCTCAGCCTGTGTACCAGATGGAGATGATAAACAGCTGCCCTGGATACAGAATTAACCTGCGCCTCCATGGATTCCTGCATTTATGACCCATCTTTCCTGCAAGGAGTTCAAGGTGGTGTCCATGGCTTGCCTCTTCCCCATATTCCCCGCACAACAATCCTGCAGAGCCTATCAGGGCAAGGGAGCTTCATGGCCGGGTCGAGATTTGAACCCTGGTCTCCCAGGTCTAGTCAGACCATTTAACTACTACACCAAACCTGTTCTGGGCTGCGAAACTGTCATAGCGAAAGAATGTAACCCACTCCCAATTTAATCTGGATTTACCCTCCCTGGTAAATGAAAAACCCTGTTGCCCATGACCTGTTTAGTAAACACACAAGACATAACCGGCTTTAAAAGGTAAAGGGACCCCTGACCATTAGGTCCAGTCGTGGCCAACTCTGGGGTTGCGGTGCTCATCTTGCTTTATTGGCCGAGAGAGCCAGCGTACAACTTCCAGGTCATGTGGCCAGCATGACTAAGCCACTTCTGGCGAACCAGAGCAGTGCACGGAAACGCTGTTTACCTTCCCGCCAGAGCGGTACCTATTTATCTACTTGCACTTTGACGCTTTCGAACTGCTAGGTTGGCAGGAGCAGGGACCGAACAACGGGAGCTCACCCCGTTGTGGGGATTCAAACCGCCGACCTTCTGATCAGCAAGTCCTAGGCTCTGTGGTTTAATCCACAGCTCCACCAGCCTAACAGGCTGTACTTTTAAATAATTAAGGTATACTTCATTGTATCAAATTGTAGATTTCAACGGAAGTCTCATAAAGTTCAACGAAAATGGCAGAAGACCCAGTGAATCAGTTCATTCTCTAGTCAGTTCATGCATAATGTATAAGTGTCTATTCCACCTGTCTGTTCATTAATCCAATAATCCATGTGAAGGGTTGTTACAGTTCCACAAAATCCTTTCACAGAGTCTAAGACAAGGATTTCTGGAATATGAGCCTTGTTTCGCCATCCTAGGCCTCATCAATAGTACAGGCTCATATGTAATATTACAGGATAGTGGATCTTACAGCATAGTAGTGGTTGCATAAGGGTCAGACTGAGTTCAAACCGAAGGCCAGGTGGAACAGCTCTGTCTTGCAGGCCCTGTGGAAAGATGTCAAGTCCCACAGGGCCCTAGTCTCTTGTGACAGAGCATTCCACCATGTTGGGGCCAGTGCTGAAAAGGCCCTGGAGCCTAGTTGAGACCAATCTAACCTCTTTGAGGCTCGGGACCTCCAAAGTGTTGTTATTTGTGGACCTTAAGGTCCTCCGTGGGGCATACCAGGAGAGGCGGTCCCATAGGTACGTGGGTCCTAGGTCCACAGGAGTGCTGGGGACTCGATAAGGTTGAAAAGCTCTGAAAGGCACACAAGGGAATACCAGCAGAAGTAAACTTAGAGGGGTTGGGTCCTGCAAACAGCTTAATGCCCCAAACTCATAATAGGTAAAAGTAAAGGGACCCCTGACCATTAGGTCCAGTCGTGACCAACTCTGGGGTTGCGGCGCTCATCTCGCTTTATTGGCCGAGGGAGCCAGAGTACAGCTTCCGGGTCATGTGGCCAGCATGACTAAGCCATTTCTGGCGAACCAGAGCAGCGCACGGAAATGTCGTTTACCTTCCCACCGGAGCGGTACCTATTTATCTACTTGCACTTTGACATGCTTTTGAACTGCTAGGTTGGCAGGAGCAGGGACTGAGCAACGGGAGCTCACCCTGTCACGGGGATTCAAACTGCCGACCTTCTGATCAGCAAGTCCTAGGCTCTGTGGTTTAACCCACAGCGCCACCCGTGTCTCCAAAACTCATAATAATTCTATGCTAACTAGATTTCTAGACCACCCAGCAGCTGAAGTTCTCCGGGAAGTTTGCAGTAAAGGTCAAGACAGCCGCTCTCTCTCCTGACTGCCAGCTAGGAGCTTCACCCAGGCCTCTCAGCTCTCTCAACCAAGACCTGCAGAAGACTGTAATGCCATTAAATGCAACCCAGCTGGTGAAGCGTAGCCCTTTCACTGGCAGCTGGTAAGCAGTAAGAACCTTATTGCTCGGATCAGCAGAGAGAGAGGATCCTGGAGGTTCGCCCAAAGATTATAACCGGAGGTGCTGCGGTTACGCAAGATGGTGAGGAACATGTTGCAAGGAGAAAGCACAATCGAGCGAAATCCACTAGAGACAGGAGGCGCAGGGAAAGGGTTGTTGGTTGAGTTGGGATGGCAGAGCAGTCCTTTATGTCGGCGCCATCTATTGGTCAAGGGGGGGGGAACATCACAGAGGCACAACTTATCCGAGCCAGAGCTTAATTCTCTGAAATTGTTCCTGAAATTGGCAAAAGTGTTGATGTACTACATAGCCTCCAAGCGTCCTGTTTTTCCAGGGACAGCCCAGAATGACAGAAGCCATCTTGGTTTCTGATTTGATCCCAGAATGTTCCACTTTTCCATTTTCCTCCCCTCCACATCCCAGAGAACAATTAAAAGTGTTTTATGTGTCTGTAGAGATATAAAAACAGAGTACTGTTTATCCTGACAATAATATTCCTGCACCAAATGAAGGAACTGTTGAAACTGGCATACGAAACCCTTCCTATAATTTTGAAGGAGAAGCTCACCAATTGGCTTCAAATTCTTTCGTTGCAATACTTCAGCAGGCAGCTATTTCTTAGGTAATGCACAGAGTGTTTATTCCTTTATTGTAACTGGAGCCTATCACTGTCTACACACAGGTAAGTCCCAGTGTATTCAATGGAGCTTACTTCCAGGTAACAGGTACAGACTGAGTAGCCTTTTACTGCAATCCAAAGCATTTTTACTCAGAAGTATGTCACACAGAGATAAACAGGTATGTTCATGATGCTTTTGAATTCTGGTGCTGGAGGAGACTCTTGAGAGTCCCACGGACTGCAAGAAGATCCAATCCATTCTGATCCATTCTGAAGGAAATCAGCCCTGAGTGCTCACTGGAAGGACAGATGCTGAAGCTGAGGCTCCAAGACTTTGGCCACCTCATGACAGGAGAAGACTCCCTGGAAAAGACCCTGATGTTGGGAAAGATGGAGGGCACAAGGAGAAGGGGACGACAGAGGACGAGATGGTGGGACAGTGTTCTTGAAGCTACCAGCATGAGTTTGACCAAACTGCGGGACGCAGTGGAAGACAGGAGGGCCTGGCGTGCTCTGGTCCAGGGGGTCACGAAGAGTCGGACACGACTAAACAACAACAAAATGTTCCTCATCATTCTCACTATTACTGTTGTTGAGTAATTTTTTCCTTTTTTAAAAAAAATCATGGCACATGTATTAATTAACTTACCAATGCCATATAGTCTGTATTAGCAGCAATATTTTTGGGAATTGCCACAGTTAACAAAGTGATTATCAGCTGTCTCTGCTTTTCTGCGTTGCATTTCCTTCTGAGATGTTTACACTCATGCAGGCACACAGGTGGCAATCCTAAGAATATGTGTGTGCGAGTGGGGCGGTGTGTGTGTGGGGAGAGACATTAGATTCAGTTTGCATTTAAAGGAGAACCTACCTAGTTCACATTCCCCCAAACAATATGGGAAACGAAACCTAGCTATCCTTTAAAATTTGCATTTCTCTGAATTTTGCGATGCAGAACCCAGCCAGGATGCAGATCCCAGCAAAAATGCATAGATTGGACGTTTTCATCCCCAAAATGTTTTTGATTTGAGTTCCTACTGAAATGAGACTGCATTTTAACGTTGTACTAAATCTTGTTTTTAAGTTGTATTTTAATCAATTGTTTTTACCTGGTGTTAGCCACCCTGAGCCCAGTCTTGGCTGGGGAGGGCGGGGTATTAATAATAATAATAATAATAATAATAATAATAATTCTTGTTATTATCTTAGTGTGCCCAAAATTGCATATATTAGGGAAAATAACATCCCATAAATGTATTATGCTAGGGCAATTGCTTTGCAGAAAGGTGCGAATCAGGCATATAAAAACGTGTATACTGGGAGAACTTTGCAAAACCACTGTGTTTTGTTTTTGTCTTGTGGACGATTGCTAACTGATGCTGAGAACTGAGGAATAATAAGGAAGAGAAAGAAACCAAAATTGACAGATTTGAGTATTCCTCTGTATGTGTGTGTGTTTATTATACACATATGTCATACATACACATCCTCTGTCACTCAGACGAGACAATACTGTTAGCCACCTTCCCATGTTAGCCAAGTCAGTTCATGATAAGGAGAAGAGTTTGCAATTCTTCCCAGCAGAGGGCAGCAGTATACATTCTTCACCATTTCTATTGCTCATACCTGCTAGAGCACAAACTGCCTGGACATTTAAGGCTATGAAAACCTGAAACGGGAACAGTGGTGTTCGGCTCCCTACCCACTTCTAGCATCTAATCAGACTACGATCTTCTTCTTTGGCGATCCCTCATAGTTGAGTAAGATTGTCTTCCTTAAACACAGTTTTAACAGTGAGTCCGTAAGTGATTGTGAAGGCCAATTCTGGATCCACATGTCCTTCCACAGTGGGGACATAGGTTTCCGGGCAGGAGTTGATCCTGGTGAGGGTTTGCCAAGCATGCCTTCCTCTTAGCATGTTTCTCCCTTTCGTCCTGAGTTCGGGTGTCTTCAAAGCCCATGACACCTTTGGTAAAGGCCAGTGTTTTCCAATTTTCTGTGTTTATACTGCATTTTTTAGATTTGCCTTGAGGTTAACTGACTGAGATAGAATCCTGACAAGACAGAAGTACTGTTTTGGGGGGACAGGGGGCGGCCAGGTGTGGAGGACTCCCTGGTCCTCAGGTAACTGGGCCTCTGAAGGAGTAGGTGCACATCCTGGGAGTCATTTTGGACTCACAGCTGTCCATGGAGGTGCAGGTTAATTCTGTGTCCAGGGCAGCTGTCTACCAACTCCACCTGGTACGCAGGCTGAGACCCTACCTGCCCGCAGACTGTCTCGCCAGAGTGGTGCATGCTCTAGTTATCCCTCGCTTGGACTACTGCAATGCTCTCTACGTGCGGCTACCTTTGAAGGTGACCCAGAACCTGCAACTAATTCAGAATGTGGCAGCTAGACTGGTGACTGGGAGCGGCTGCTGAGACCAATATCGGTCCTGAAAGACCTACATTGGTTCCCAGTACGTTTCCGAGCACAATTCAAAATGTTGGTGCTGACCTTGAAAGCCCTAAATGGCCTCAGTCCTGTATACCTGAAGGAGCGTCTCCACCCCCATCGTTCAGCCCGGACCTGAGGTCCAGTGCTGAGGACTTCTGGTGGTTCCCTCACTGCAAGAAGCAAAGCTACAGGGAACCAGGCAGAGGGCCTTCTCGGTAGAGTGCCGCCTGCCCTGTGGAGTGCCCTCCCATCAGATGTCAAGGAAATAAACAATTATCTGACTTTTAGAAGACATCTGAAGGCAGCCCTGTTTAGGGAAGTTTTTAGGGAAGTTTTGATCTTTTATCGTGTTTTTAATATTCTGTTGGGAGTTGGCCAGAGTGGCTGAAGATGGGCAGGGTATAAATAATATTATATTATTATTGTTGTTGTTGTTGTTATTATTATTATTATTATTATTATTATTATTTAATATATTATTATTATGCTCAGCTCCTGTGTTTGGGCTTCCCCTTGGGGCCCCTGAGGCTGTGAAAACAGGGCATTGGACTAGATGGGACCTGGGATCTCCTATTGCTCCTACCATGTCGTACCATTGGTCTACCTAGTCTAGTATTGTTCAACTCAGATTGGCAGTGACCAGCTCTCTGATCTGTGTTCAACTGGTGATGCCAATGATCAAACCTGGGACCCTGCCATAGCTCGACTTCTGAGCTCAGCTATTTTCCCAAATAGTAGAAAGCATGGGTATTACTTAATCGATCAAAGTGTGCCTACAGACAGAGCAAAGACTTTGAATCCGCATTGGTATGTTCAGGGCCGTCTTAAGCATATTTGGCACTGTCGTTCAAAGACCCCTCCAGTGTGCCCCCCCATTTCCCAGAGTTGTTGACCTTTTCCCAAGCCTCTGCGGGGATCACTCTTCTCCGGCGGAGGCTTGGGAGGCAATCTGCACGCCCGCCAGCCATATGGTTGACAGGACACAGCTGGCAGGCATGCAGGAAGGAAAGGGGAGGCCACTGGCAAAGCCGCACAGCTCCCCCACTTGCTGGGGCGCCCCTGAAAGGCCAGCACCCTGGCGCAACGCACCAGTAAACCCAATGGGAAAGACAGCTCTGAGTATGTTACTACACAATAGCATGCGTTTCAGATTCATTAATCCAGACCGGTAGATAATAAATGAATGTCGGCTGGGAAAACTGGATTGTGCCATGTACATACATCCTGGCTCATCAACTCTGATATATCTGATTCCCAAATATATAGCATTTCTAGTGCCAAGTCGGACACAACTAAACGACTAAAAAACAACAACAGTGCCATAGAGGCAAGGCACGTAGTTGAGGTCCAATCACTGGCTGAAATTGCAAGGCAACGGATCAGTTTCTGCCGCCCAGTGTTTGAAAGAGAGGGAAGCTGGGCTCCTGGAGGGGATTGCATGAGCTCCGCTGTATATAGTAGTAGGTCAAAAGGGGTCAGGCAACTGAGAACTTGGTTTGTGTAGCAGGCACAAACTGCCACCACCTGCTAAACAGGACATAACTCATGCCAACAGCTTCGCAGCAGATGCTCGGAGCCGTTGCTGTGAAAAGGCCGCAAAGGTGGAGCAAAAGTTCACTGGACTGAGGCCAGAGCACCTTGAGACTGTTCAGGATGAAGCATGAATCAAAATGCTGCCATTTTCCCCACATTCAACGTAACCCATCAGCTCAGTCTGCTGCTTAGGAATGAGAAGGGTTAGGTGCAATTACACCCTTTCTCAGAGGTTAATAATAATAATAATAACAACAACAACAATAATAATTTTAATAATAATAATAATAATAATAATAATAATAATAATAATAATAATAAAAAATTTATTTATTTATACCCCGCCCATCTGGCTGGGCTTCCCCAGCCACTCTGGGCAGCTTCCAAAAAAATATTAAAATACTATAATGCATCAAACATTAAAAGCTTCCCTAAACAGGGCTGCCTTCAGATGTCTTCTAAAAGTCTGGTAGTTGTTGTTCTCTTTGACATCTGGTGGGAGGGCGTTCCACAGGGAGGGTGCCACTACCGAGAAGGCCCTCTGCCTGGTTCCCTGTAACTTGGCTTCTCGCAGTGAGGGAATCGCCAGAAGGCCCTTGGTGCTGGGCCTCAGTGTCCAGGCAGAACAATGGGGGTGAGACACTCCTTCAGATATACTGGACCGAGGTCGTTTAGGGCTTTAAAGGTCATCACCATCACTTTGAATTATGCTCAGAAACGTCCAAAATGACTCCCAGGCTGCGCACCTGGTCCTTCAGGGGCACAGCTACCCCATTCAGGACCAGGGAATCCTCCACACCTGCTCACCTCCAGTACTTCTGTCTTGTCAGGATTCAACCTCAATCTGTTAGCCGCCATCCATCCTCCAACAGCCTCCAGACACTCAGACAGGTTCTAGCTCTTAATGGCTGCCTGATAGGCAGAAGCTCAACGGGTGCAGCTTCTGCTACTTTTTTGACTGGATGGGGAAATTGGTGTCATTTTGCCTGGCATGATAACTGTTTAGAGAACCCCTCTTGGGAACTAAGCGGGCAACTCTTGGCCCTGATGCCTGATTTGACAGAAGCAAAATCCTCTCCGTTTGGTGGCTTTTCCTCTCCAATGTTTTCCACTGGCCTGTTGCCACAATGGCCTTAGATTGTCATGACAGTGAAGAAAGCAGGAGGTCTATGGAGTCTGCCAGTTGTTTAATTTCCTGCTATTAATGGAGCGTAATCTAAACACCCGTGGCAAATATTTACCTCTGTGCTCCCTCTGCTGAATGTCCTGATGGATGATGGACAGCCCTCCACTCCTCTTCCAATCTCAATGGTTGGACTTATTCAAGAACCCGGGAAGAGTGTGGGGCGAAGCCTTCCTCCCATCATTCAATTTTAAGACTGCCAACTTTGATTGTCAACTGAATTGGGCGTGGGAAGCTGGTCATGACAGCAGGGGAAAACCAGCTTCCTTTGTTCAATTTTTTTTTTTTTAAAGCATGATCTTTTAAAGCATGAGCAAAGCCACTGGAGGTCTCCAATGCTCCACTGGGCTAGCCGTTGACATTTTAGATTTTCCACTATGCCCTATTTTGATGGGCATTTGGGGGGAGGAGGAGGTGAGGGAGGGAGGCAGCCAGCAGGTGCTCTCTTTTTTGTGGCAAAGCCCACCTCCACAATGGTCTTTGGACAGGTGCGGTCTGGCAAATCTTAGATGGTTCTCCCAAAGGAGAACTTAAAATTTAGTTCGAATAGTGTCTTCAAAAGCATGTACCATTTCAAGTTGTATTGCTCTTCTTGTTCTATCCCCCAGTTTCCCTCCTTTGTTCTCAGTGATGTCATCATGAAGCCAAATTTGATTGTCTATGTCATGCAGTGATGTCATCCCTTCACCGCTGCGTGATCGCTGATTGGCTGGGTTTATGCTTTTTAATTTGGTTGAGGTGCTCATCTCGCTTTCAGGCCAAGGGAGCTTTCTAGGTCATGTGGCCAGCAGGACTAAACCGCTTCTGGCGCAACGGAACACCGTGATGGAAACCAGAGCGCGCGGAAACGCCGTTTACCTTCCTGCCACAGGAAGCACTGGTGTGCTTTCGTAAAGCTAGGTTGGCAGGAGCTGGGACAGAGCTCATCCCTTTGTGGGGATTGAAACCACCAAACTTCTAATTGGCAAGCCCTAGAGGCTCAGTGGTTTATACCACAGTGCCACCCGCGTCCCTTTACCTTCCCTAACTACCCCCAACTGATTCCCGACAAGTTGACACGAGCCCTGCAAGGATGGAAATCAGATAAGAAGGGAAACTGCAGCGAAAAATCAGCAGGCAGAGAAGGGGTTAAGAATTCTCCCTCCCTCATTTCTTTGTGGAAATATCCTGGTTTTACTTTTTATCCCCAAAATAGTCCACTGGGGTCTTTCTTACATCCGAGTGCCTGAAAAACACAGTTTGCCCACAGCTATCTTGGGTGACTTTTCCCAGAAATAATAATATTCCTGAGAAATAAGTCTCATAGTTAATCATGCTTAATAAATCTCTTGTTTATTGCTCTCTTGGTTTTTTTGCATTCAGTTGGGATACACATTAATAATAATATCACCACCAATTTCTCAAAATTGTTCATCTCCTTTATTATTATTCTTCAAAGTTCTAAGTCATTGGTTGCTTCCAGACAACATCCATTCCGATTTATTTGTGCAAAGTTTGTCGGGTGGTGAGACCATAGTGACTGTTTATTGAGCATCCATTTTTATTTGTTTGTGAGGCGATTGTACAAACGTTGCATAAAACAATTGTTATCTCACACTCTCCACTGCATTCCCCACCAATCTCCTTATTGCAGAAAATTAACGATTTTGGAGAGAAAAGTGGATTTGCTGCATAAGAATGCCAAAGCAGCTGAAATTTGCCGGTCCATGGCTGAATTCCACTTGAACATAGCAATAGTCTGGAAGACCCATTGTTAACATTTCCTTCAGTCATAGTTGAAACTGTCTATAGGAGTGGCATCTGAACAAAAAAAACAAAACACCCTTCTATGTTTCAAGTTCTCTCCAGGTGATTGTGGAGAAGTGGACAGACCTGCCAAAATATATAGCTGCAACTGTCCTTTGCTTTGTGGTTCCCAGCTTGAGGGAGCTGGTGCTGCAAAGTCGGGATGCAGACTCCGTCCTGGGGTGCAAACCCAGGAACTGGCAATGAAGTGGAGACCTTGCCGTATCATTCCCACAAGAGAAAGCCAGCCTGCCATTCTTGGTGCCACTGGAGAACCCAAGGAGTGTTGCTTCATATTTGATGAAGGTCCATGTGATGTTCTAAATTACTCTTAGGAAAGAGAATAGTGTTGCATAGTCTGACATTTACAACAATGTACATGGGGACGCACCAGCCTTTAAGAGCTCGCTGTACTATTTGGTGAGGGCAGGGCCAGTGGGGTCCCTACAGCATTTGAGAAGGCCATAATGGCATTTGAGCCCGAGCCCTTGTTTACGCTGATGATGTCTCCACTGGTCTGCTCAGGCTCAGACTTCCTGAAGATGTTCTTCATGGTTGACTGGAAGTTGTTGGTGACAAAGCAGTAGACGATGGGGTCCATGCAGCTGTTGAGGCTGCTCAAGGTGACGGTCACGTGGTAGACGATCAAGCTGATGTCATTGGGCATGGCCGGGTTGATGGAGATGGCCAGCTGGCGCACGTGGAAAGGAGTGAAGCAGATCATGAAGATGATGAGGACCGTGATGAGGAGCTGCACTGCCCTCATCCGCCGCTCGCGACTCTGGTGCATGAGCGTCGGCTTGGAGAGGGCGCACATGATCCTGGTGGTGAAGAAGGTGATGATGACAAGGGGGAACAGGTACTCGCAGACCATGAGGGGCAGGATCTGGGCGATGCAGCACTCTGAGAACTGCATGGCCATGGTAAGGATGGAGAAGGTGACCACGGTGGCAAAGACCCAGATGAAAATGCAGATGCCTTTGGCGTAGTTGGGGTTCCTCCACCGGCGGGAGGCTTCCACCTGGACAATGGCCAGGTACCGGTCGATGCAGATGCAGGTGAGGAAGAGGATGCTGCAATACATGTTGACGAAGTAGGTGAAGATGTGGACGAGGGCACACCTCTGGCAGTTCCTGGCGCTATAGTGCATGATGATCCGGATGGGCAACGAGAAGCCCACCAGCAAGTCGGTGATGATCAGGTTGATGGTGTAGATGACCGAGGTGGTTTTCGTCTTGGTGCGGAAGCAAAAGACGTAAAGAGCCAGAGAGTTCAACACCACGCCCACCAGGAAAATGATGGCATTGATCACCACCAGCACTATCCACAGGGTATAAAACGTGTCCGACAGTTCTCCATCGAGGTGGACAAATTTGTTGAACAGGCTGTAAGTGGTGTAATTGGACGACACTGTGGAGTCATTGGAAGATGCCATGGTCGAGTGTTTTACAGGCACCTGCAAGACACCAAGCAAAGAGTCAGTCTCAGTTTCACATTTGCACAGAACTGTAATGTCAGATGCGGGTGGTGGTTGCTCGTGAGTAACCAGGCAGGACTCCAACCTGTCTTTTACAGGTTTTATTTGTGCAAACGATTTACAGTGCAGAACCACAAAGTTCATGTCTGTCTTATTCACTTGCAGAATCCGGGAGTGGCCCCTTCTGGTTTCTCCCCCAACATAAGAACATCGGCACCCCAAGCCTCCTCCTCCCCTCCTTGCGTTTCACCCATCTGCACAAGCTAGGCGACGGAAGGGGCGTGCATCCCTCCTGGCTAGCCTGGCTAGGTGAGGCTCTGGGGCTCTCAGCAGCATCCTCAAGGCCTTTCCTCGCTTGGCTGGCCCCTTCCCTCTGTGATGGCCTGGGATTTGGACTCGGATGCTGAACCTGAGGGATCCCAGCCTGCACAGGATTCCCCGCCTCCAGAACCAGCTGAGTCAGGGCTGGGGCATGAGCCTGAAGGGTCCTCACCTGTGCTGGATCCTCAGGTGCAGGCATCAGCTGAGTCTGCTCTGGCTCCTGAGGCGATGGAGGATCCATTGCCTGCAGGTGCTCCACTCTCAGCCCCATCAGGGGAAGGTGCGGTTGCCTCTGGGTCCGGTAACCCTCCAGCCTCTCCTGAGCTGTAGAGGCTCAGGGCAGAGAGGCGGAGGGAACTAAATTCCCACAGAAGGAGTGCTTGCCTCCAGGCCAGGAGAGGCGAGTCACCATAGGATCGGGGCTGCCCTATACCTAGGGGCAGATAAAAACCGGCCAGCCCCAGTCCCAACATTGTTGGTTGCTAGTTCCTGCCTGAACCCTGTCCTGCTTCCCTGCCTGAGCTCCTGACTTGCATGCCTGTTCCTGACTTCACCCGACTCCCTGCCCTGCACCCAGCTTCAGCTACTACGGACTGCCTCCACATTGCACCTTTGACCACGGACTGGACTTCTCTTCTCCACTAGAGGTGTGGCTTTTACCACCGCTGGAAGAGGAACTGCTCCTCAGGAGTTTTGGAGGCTCTCTGTATCCCAACGCTCCCCTCCCGCCTCTCTCCCCTGTTCCGATGGCAGTCCCCTGACATGTAATGACAGTAATACATGTTGAATCTCATGATTCGTTTTCGAATTTGGAGATGCGAGGGCTCAAAGCCTGGCCTGGCCCTGTCCTTATTTCCAGATATGTCTGGATGCTCAGTGGTAAGGGAAACGGCAATTTGCACATGCCCAGAGAAACTGTTGTTGCTGTTGCCATATTGTTCTTACAGGAAACAGGTTGCAGGGCTTTTGTAGGGAAGCTAGGCTCAAAATCAAGTCCTGACTGTGCAAGGACTCTGGGCCAGACTCCACACAGGCAATTGAACTGAACATGTTGTTTTGTGACCCAGCATAGGTCTTGGTGCAAAATCCCTCTACTTCCGTGTGCAAATCTTTCTACCTGAATAACAGTGCATGATTTTCATATAAGGAACTGCAAATGAGGAGGGTCAGTTGGGGACAGTGAGAAATGTCCCTATTTACCTTTCCTGGCCACAATGATCCATGCAACAGTCACCTCCAGGCTTGACTACTGTAACACGCTCTACGCGGGGCTGCCCTTGAGACTGTCCCAGAAACTCCAGTGGGTGCAGAATGCTGCAGCGAGGCTCCTCACTGGGTCCTTGCCATGGGAGCATATTCACCCAGTGCTCTACCAGCTGCACTAGCTCACGGTGGAGTACAGGGTCAGGTTTAAGGTGCTGGTTTTGACCTTTAAAAGCCCTATGCGGCCTAGGATCCTCGTACCTACAGGGCTGCCTCTCCTGGTATGCCCCACAGAGGACCCTAAGGTCCATGAATAATAATAGCTTAAAGGTTCTGGGCCCTAAGGAAGCCAGGCTATCCTCCACCAGGGCCAGGGCTTTTTCAGTGACGGCTCCAACCTGGTGGAATGCTCTGTCCCACAAGACTAGGGCCCTGCAGGACTTGATCTCCTTCCGCAGGACCTGTAAGACAGAGCTATTCCGCCTGGCCTTCAATATGAAATAGCCTGATCCTCTATCCCCTTTTCCCTTTCCTCTTCTATGAAGAAACCCTCTCCGGGACCCCATATTTAAATTCTTCCCTGGTCTCCTCACTGGCCCTAGTAGGACCAACTTGGCCAGTTAGCCCTCGTGATCACTTAATGTCTACTGACTGGGTTCTTTCTTTCTTTCTTTCTTTCTTTCTTTCTTTCTTTCTTTCTTTCTTTCTTTCCCAAAATGACCCTTGAATTTTAGAATTTTATTGCTATTGACGCTGCATTTTATGTTGTATTTTATGCTGTTTTCAAGTCGCATTTTAATCAAAGTTTTATATTTGCTGTTAGCTGCCCCAAGCCCGGTTTTTAAACCTGGAAGGGTGGGGTATAAATAAAAAATTATTTATTTGTTTGTTTGTTTGTTATTTTGATCTGTGTTGTGTTGGAGGGTACATGCCTAACCCAGAGACTGTGAAGTTGTGGCGCTCATCTCACTTTATTGACCAAGGGAGCTGGCGTACAGCTTCCGGGTCATGTGGCCAGCATGACTAAGCTGCTTCTGGCGATCCAGAGCCGCACACAGAAATGCCGTTTACCTTCCCGCCGGAGTGGTACCTATTTATCTACTTGCACTTTGATGTGCTTTTGAACTGCTAGGTTGGCAGGAGCAGGGACTGAGCAACGGGAGCTCACCCCGTTGCGGGGATTCGAACCACCAACCTTCTGATCAGCAAGTCCTAGGCTCTGTGGTTTAACCCACAGTGCCACCCGCGACCTTAAGGACCTGAAATCTCCAGCTGCCTATTGGACAACACTGGACTAGATGGATTGATTGTAAGACCACTCTGAGAATGGCATAGGGCACAGCAGTTTTCTAACAACTCCCAGCTCCTCTAGCAAACTGCAGCTCCCAGAATTCTTTGGGAGAAGCCATGGCTGTTTAAAGAGGTATTGGAGCGAATTCAATGTATGGTGGGAACACGGCCTCAAGTATAAGGCATCTTCCTACATTCCTGAGAAAGAAGGCGAGATACAAAGATGCATTTTCCTGGCATGAAAACTCAAAAGAGCGCAATTTAAACAAACCGTCTGCATTAACATTTCTGGCTTCCTGCATCTCCCAGACTTGAATCAAAGTTATTATTATTATTGCCTCTTCCTTGCTCCTGCTGCTGGGCAAAATCCCCCCCCCCCAACCCTGTTTAATTCTCCCAAACCTCTGTGTTTAAACTTTCTCCCAGTGATTTATCATTTTATTTATAAATGAAGGGTTAAAACTTTCTTTCTTTCTTTCAAACGGTTCGCTTTGTCTCTTGGCAAGTTCTTGCTCTGCTCCAGCTCAGATTGGCCAAATATGGTATTTTACTTTTGTGGAAAGTGAGAAGGGCTGGCTGTGCCTTCAGAGAGGGCTCCTCCAGTGCCCTGATGAAGGCTGAGAGGCAGGAAGAAGAGGCTGCTGTGAAGAGCAGAAGAGAGAGTCTCTGCATGAAACTGGGAGAAAGGACTCAGAGCCAGGCAGGGCAGCAAGGGGAGCTGCAACCACGCTGAAGGCATGGGCTGCTTTTGGTAACGTGGCACCCCCCGCAAGGACAAAATTTGGTGCCCCCCCAAAAAAATATTTCTTACTTTCACCACAATTCCTTTTGGTACAGTTGCTTTTTTATTGATCTTCTCAGTAGGTTTTTTTTTAAAAAAAAATTATTATTATTTTGCACCCTTTTGGCTGAGCGCCATGTGCACCAACAGGGCACTTTGCTTATTAAAATCAGGAAGACGCCTTCATTGTCCCCTCTTTTGCACTGGCGCTGTGAGTTAAACCACAGAGCCTAGGACTTGCTGATCAGAAGGTCGGCGGTTTGAATCCCCGCGATGGGGTGAGCTCCCGTTGCTCGGTCCCAGCTCCTGCCAACCTAGCAGTTCGAAATCACGTAAATGTGCAAGTAGATAAATAGGTACCGCTCTGGCGGGAAGGTAAATGGCGTTTCCGTGCGCTGCTCTGGTTTGCCAGTCATGCTGGCCACATGACCCGGAAGCTGTACGTTGGCTCCCTCGGCCAATAAAGCGAGATGGGCGCCGCAACCTCAGAGTCGGCCATGACTGGACCTAATGGTCAGGGGTCCCTTTACCTTTAAAATGTTTTTGTTTAGACATGTCTACCTAGATGTTTAGAAAGTTGGTTCCAGTTACAGATAGGTAGCCGTGTTGGTCTGCCATAGTCAAAACAAAAAAAATTCCTTCCAGTAGCACCTTAAAGACCAACTAAGTCAGTTCTTGGTATGAGCTTTCGTGTGCATGCACACATCTTCAGATACACAGTGTATCTGAAGAAGTGTGCATGCACACGAAAGCTCATACCAAGAACTGACTTAGTTGGTCTTTAAGGTGCTACCGGAAGGAATTTTTTTTGTAGAAAGTTGGTGTGAGTTTTAATCTGTTTCTCGTCTATTGTTAGTTTAACTTTTTGAAAGCCTTGTGCTGCGTTATTCTTGCTAAATTTTCTTATCGATAATAGCAGTGTTTTATCATTTTAATAAACCGCTTTGCAGGTTGTTGTCCCTCCCCTTTTTTAAAGTCAAGTGGTGTCACATTTTATGAAATCAACCAACAACAGACGTCTAGTGTCCAGTACAACTTATTACCAAACTGAAAACTATGGAGAGACCTGGTCTGAATAGAGATATTGGATTCTTGTCTCATTACATATGCTAAAGCTATTTTTGATCACCTGCATACTATCCCTTCCTTTTTCCTGTAGGACTAATTGCAGTCATTATGTGCATGCACATAAAAGCCCAACAAACTTAGTTGGTCTTTAAGGTGCTACTAGACTATTTTTTAATATTTTAAATCAGTTGAAGGGAAGTGATAGTGCCACTCTATTCTGCTTTAGTCAGACCACACCTGGAATACTGTGTCCAATTCTGGACACCGCAATCTAAGAAGGATGTTGACAAGCTGGAAGGTGTGCAGAGGAGGGCGACCAAGATGATCAAGGGTCTGGAAACCAAGCCTTATGAGGAACAGTTGAAGGAGCTGGGTATGTTTAGCCTGGAAAAGAGACTAAGAGGCGATATGATAACCACCTTCAAATATCTCAAGGGCTGTCCCATGGAAGATGGAGCAAGCTTGTTTTCTCCCGCTCTGAGGGATAGGACCTGAGAACCAATGGCTTCAAGTAACAAGAGAGGAGATTTTGACTAGATATATGGAAGAGATTTCTGGCAGTAAAAACTGTTTGACAGTGGAACAGACTCCCTTGGGAGGTTATGGACTCTCCTTCCTTGGAGGCTTTGATCCTGGGGGCATAGCTGTCAACTTTTCCCATTTTTAAGGGAAATTCCCTTATTCCGAATAGGATTCCTCGCAAGAAAAGGGAAAAGTTGACAGCTATGCCTGGGGGTCCCTTCCAACTCTACAATTGTATGATTCAATCCATCAATCAAAATATCACAGAACTTGCTCCAGAACTTTCCCCGCGGAAACCCGCTCTTTAAATTCAATTGGAGCAAACACAAATCTGTGGGGAAACCGGAATGGAAATTTGATCCAATTCAGCTCCGAAGAGCGGCTTTTTGCGGGAAAGGCTCTGGTCAAAACAACCCACATACTCAGACATGGAACATTAAAGTGGGGAGCTCTCCCTGGAAAGAGCGGGTAGTGTGGCTAAGTCCTTCTTGTTGGGTGGCACATTTGGGGTGATATTGTTGTTTTTATTTCCCAAGCTTTGTCTTCTCAGGGTACTTTCCCTGCTGAAGTCACAGCGGCTAAAAATATTCCCTTGATTTGAAGAGCTCTCTTAAAAGAGACACTGCGTCGGGGCTGAGTAGAATTGGTTCCTCACTCGTCTCTATATTTATCAGTGCACACACTTAAAGCCTCATAAAAACATTTTATTGGGGAGGCTGGGACAATTATATTGTGTATACACACACCCTCAGCTCCCACACACAAGCCCATCACAAGCTTTGGGAGGAAAAGTCAGATAGCAGCTCAGGGCCAAAACAAGACAGCCTCTAAATGTGTCACATTGAGCTACAAATCTTGATTTTTCTTCCCAAAGTAGAGGTATACATGGGTTGGGCTGGGGGAGCAGGGAAGGATCTTAATAGGGAACACAGTACACAGAGCGGGAGGAGACACATATCTCTTCCCAGCACAGTACAATTGATTTCAGTCCCCAAACCAGGGAAGGCACCAATGATGGTCACCAACTTGGATGACTTCCAAAGAGGATTGGACAAATTCATACAGGAGAAAGCTATCGATGGCTCCTTGCTAGGATGGCTGTGTTGTGCCTCCACTATTGGAGGCTGTAGTTCTTCTGAATACCAATTGCTGGAAACCACAGGAGGGGAGAGGTCCCTTGTGTTCGAATCCTGCTTGCTGGTTTTCTGCAGGCATCTGGTTGGCCACTGGACTAGGTGGGCCATTGATCTAATCCAGCAGGTTCTTCTCGTGTTCTATGACGAGAATGGGTCCAGATCATCCATTTTACGCAAAAACACTTGGAACCTCACGACCACCACCTACCAGAACACCTTGCCCCTCAAAAGGGAGGTTGACCATTGGCCAATAGTACCCCAGATCTCTTTCCTGCTATTGGCACTATATGTCGATGGATTCTTTTATTTTGCTGCATTCCCATCCCACCTTCCCTGCAAGAAGCTCAGGGCAACTTGCATGGCTCTCCTCCATTTTATCCTCCCAACAACCCTGTGAGGTATGACAGACTGAGAGGCGGTGATGGATCCCTTGGCCAAAAAAACAAGGACACCAGCCAGGAATACCAAAGCAAAACAGCAGCCAGTAGGCTTGGTCTTTATTGAAGACTGTCGCTACAGGACTCCCACCTGCCACCAGGTGGAACAAGATGGAAGCCCCAAACAAAAGAGAACCCAAACTTTTATTAGCTGCTAATCCCCATGTTACATTCCCCCCCCCCCAAAACTACATCACTAATACATCGTGGTTACATCATGAAAGGGGAGGTCTGGTGGCAGTAATCTGAGCATCCTGGACCCTGCCCCATGGTTCCTCTTGCCCTCCACCAAACACCCATCAAGTGTAACAAAAGAGACATTTACATTTCCCTGTTTCCCAGCCAAGTTACTCACACCCTTTTGTCTTCATCTGGGTTTGTTATTTATGGAATGGCTACCTGTCTGGCACTCAGGTATCAGGATGCCAGGAATTATCACTCAGGCAGAGGGGCTGCTGAGTGGCTGAGCTCACATGTCTATATAAATTTCTGAAGTTTTCCCTGTGAGCCAGTACATAGATACATTTATCAGTGAATTCTTACATTTGGTATCGTGCAGCAAAGGCCCTTTGAATTGATAGGAAGAAACTGTGATGAAGTGTTTTGTAGGGACAAATCACAAAAGTCACAAAAGTGATTGTGCTGATTTTGGTAGTGGGCTTCATGTGCTGTAGGGGCAACCCCCCCAACATATACAGGAATTCCTGCAACACACCCAGTGCCCTTCATTGTTGAAAGATTCAGTACACACATAAAAGGAACTGGTTTCCCCCCTGCAGTGCAGCAACTATGGAACTTCCTTCCCCAAGAAGCAGTGAGGGCCACCAGTTTGGATGGCTTGAAAAAGAGGATTGGACAAATTCATGGAGGAGGGGAGGGCAATTGATGCCTACAGGCCGCGATGGCTCTGCTCTGCTTCTGGGTACCAGTTTCTGGAAACCACAGAAGAGGAGAATGCTCTTGTGCTTGAATCCAGCTTGATGGTTTCTCACAGGCATCTGGTCGGCCATGATGAGAACAGGATGCTGGACCAGATGGGCCATTGGCCTCATCCAGCAGGCTCTCCTCATGGTCTTACGTAGCACAAGATGCTGAGACTCCATAAGAAAATCAGAGCCCTGCTGAATCAGACCAAAGACCCAGCCAGTTTAGTGTCCTGATTCCTACATTGGCCAACTTCGCACCAAACACGAAACCCATCTAAGCCGATGAGAAGAAGAAGAAGAAGAAGAGGAGGAGGAGGAGGTGGTTGAGGAGTTTGGATTTGATATCCCGCTTTATCACTACCCGAAGGAGTCTCAAAGCGGCTAACAATCTCCTTTCCCTTCCTCCCCCACAACAAACACTCTGTGAGGTGAGTGGGGCTGAGAGACGTCAGAGAAGTGTGACTAGCCCAAGGTCACCCAGCATGTGGAGGAGCGGAGATGCGAACCCGGTTCCCCAGATTATGAGTCCACCGCTCTTAACCACTCTTAACAACTACACCACACTGGTTCTCGGTGCTGCACCCTTTGGTACCAAATTCTGTAGTTTAACTATGCCAGGGGTCAGCAATTTTTTTTCCAGCAGGGGGCCGGTCCACTGTCCCTCAGACCTTGTGAGGGGGGGTGGACTATATTTTGAAGGGGGGGAATGAACGAACTCCTATGCCCCGCAAAGATGCATTTTAAATAAAAGGACACATTCTACTCATGTAAAAACACGCTGATTCCCGGACCATCCGCAGGCCGGATTTGGAAGGCGATTGGGCCACATCTGACCCCTGGGCGTTAGTTTGCCTATCCATGAACTATAAAGAGGTGGCTCCTTTTTCCCTCTCCTGCATCTCCCTCCTGTCTCAGAATAAATACAGCACCGTCTTTCAACCACCAACAGGGCATCCCCATCAACAGGGCATGAAGGCCATCTCTCCCAGAAATTTGGGTGCAGGGAATCCTGGCCTCTTGACCAAGAGGTTCCATCTCCCAGTTAAGAGCCGCTGATCCTCCTCTGTCTTCACTTTGGAAGACGATGCGATGCTTAAATAATTTCCACGTTCCCAGTTCTGTAGCACGGCATTCAACGGGGAGCGTGGCTTGTTGCCATATGGACGAGTTACCCGAATCCAGCTTTGAGTGGGGGGAGGGGGTAGCCCCCACCCTCACACCATACTACATCTGGTCACCTTGAGTGCAATGAAAGGTGTTTATTCTAAGGACACAGTGGCAAATACACACATTGTAAACATCCTCTTGCCGCACTAATCCCCGGACAGATGTACTATTTATATAAAACTGTTAACTGCCTAATAAGGGTGAAATGACACTGGAGAAGATTTACAGACACCACACGGACTCTCTCCCTCTCGGCTGAGCTTTGAGAGGACACTTTGCAGTTGCTGCAAGGCTGCTGACTTAAAGATACAAGGCTGCTGTGTTAAAAAACAACAACACAAACATCAGCACCCACAGGTTCCTCTGAGCTTGAGCAGTTTCTGATGTACCCACAGCTGATTGCCTGGGGGGCAAAGATGGAAAGATTTAGAGCAGGCTAGCATAGTATAGTTAAAGCTATGGTTTACCCAGTAGTGATGTATGGAAGTGAGAGCTGGACCATAAAGAAGGCTGATCGCCGAAGAATTGATGCTTTTGAATTATGGCACTGGAGGAGACTCTTGAGAGCCCCATGGACTGCAAGAAGATCAAACCGATCCATTCTGAAGGAAATCAGCCCTGAGTGCTCACTGGAAGGACAGATTCTGAAGCTGAGGCTCCAATACTTTGGCCACCTCATGAGAAGAGAAGACTCCCTGGAAAAGACCCTGATGTTGGGAAAGATGGAGGGCAGAAGGAGAAGGGGATGACAGAGGATGAGATGCTGGGACAGTGTTCTCAAAGCTACCAGCATGAGTTTGACCAAACTGCGGGAGGCAGTGGAAGACAGGAGTGCCTGGCGTGCTCTGGTCCATGGGGTCACGAAGAGTCGGACACAACTAAACGACTAAACAACAACAACAACGAGCATTAATGGCGTGACCCTCCAAATCGAATGCCTGCAGCGGATCATACCCTTGACAGTCTTATGTTTGTCTAGTCCCAGGCAGGACCAATATCTGCCTCGCCCAACACCTGCACACCAGGCGCCCAGGAAAGGTCCCAACAAGGCATGTGTTAAAAACCTGTTGCTGGGCACTTGAGGGCAAAAAGACAACCCCAAAGGCCAAAGATGGAAGATCTCAAAAGCACCCAAGCACAGGTATTTGGAGGCGGGGGTAGGATTCCGGACTAGTCCTGCTTCTGTACCCCTCTTCCTCCTCTCTTACAGCAGCCGCAGCAACAGAAGCCAAGCTTCCAGGAAACACCGTGGATTTAGACAGCTGGCACCTTCCTGTATTACTAATGTTATTATTCAATTGACATTCATAGCCTTCAAAGAACTTCAGGACGTAGGCATGGATTTCCCCCACTAAATCATCACAACTGCCCTTCTAGTTTCTAAGTGTGAGAGCCAGTGTGGTGTAGTGGTTAAGAGTGGTAGACTCGTAATCTGGTGAACCGGGTTCGCGTCTCCGCTCCTCCACATGCAGCTGCTGGGTGACCGTCTTTGAAGTCTCTCAGCCCCACTCACCTCACAGAGTGTTTGTTGTGGAGGAAGAAGGGAAAGGAGATTGTTAGCCACTTTGAGACTCCTTAAGAGGAGTGAAATGCAGGATATCAAGTCCAAACAACCCTTCTTCTTCTTCTTCTTCTTCTTCTTCTTCTTCTTCTTCTTCTTCTTCTTCTTCTTCTTCCTGATTGGACTGCCTGATGGTCCTCCAACAAGCTTCATGGCTGGATGGGGTTGTGCACAGGTGAGGAGCCAACAGCAAGTGTTTGTGTACGATGGGGAAGGAACCTTGGAAGGTGACTTGGAAACTACAACTAATCCAGAATGTGGCAGGAAGACTGGTGACTGTGGACGGTTGCCTGGACCATATCACACTGGTTCTAAAGGATCTTCACTGACTCCCAGTACGTTTCTGAGCACAATTCAAAGTGTTGGTGCTGACCTTTAAAGCCCTGAACGGCCTCGCCCAGTAGACCTGAAGGAGCGTCTCCACCTTCATCATTCAGCCCAGACACTGAGGTCCAGCTCTGAGGGTCTTCTGGCGGTTCCCTCAATGCAAGAAGTGAAGCTAAAGGGAACCAGGCAAAGGACCTTCTCGGCGGTAGAGCCCTCCCATCAAGTGTCAAGGAGATAAAGAACTACAGTGGTACCTCAGGTTACATATGCTTCAGGTTACAGACGCTTCAGGTTACAGACGCTTCAGGTTACAGACTCCGCTAACCCAGAAGTAGTACCTTGGGTTAAGAACTTTGCTTCAGGATGAGAACAGAAATCGTGCTCTGGCAGGTCAGCAGCAGCGGGAGGCCCCATTAGCTAAAGTGGTGCTTCAGGTTAACAACAGTTTCAAGTTGAAAACGGACCTCCGGAACGAATTAAGTACTTAACCTGAGGTACCACTGTACACACGTTTTAAAAGACATTTGAAGGTAGTCCAGTATTAGGATTTTTTTATGTTTGATTTTTTAAAATGTTTTTATATTCTGCTGGAAGCTGCCCAGAGTGGTTGGGGAAACCCAGCCAAATGGGTGGGATATATTATTATTATTATTATTATTAATAATAATAATAATAATAATAATATGCATGTTCTCCACATGCAGGTGCAAGGCTGTTCTGGAAGCTGCTGTCCAATTTGCAACTCTAAACCATCTTCCTTGCATGACCCATCTGGTTGGGTCCCTGATTGGCTCGTGGATGGAGGATCTGCACAAAAACATACTTCTGGTTGGCTCCTCAGAGAAATGTTTGCTAAGGGATACTGAAAGGGAGAAGCTGGGATGGGGACCAGGATTTGAAGGTAAAAAGGGTCTTGCCCACAGGATGTGTTGTTGTTGTTGTTTAGTCGTATACTCATGTCTGACTTTTCGTGACCCCATGGACCAGAGCACACCAGGCACTCCTGTTTTCCACTGCCTCCCACAGTTTGGTCAAACTCAAGCTAGTAGCTTCGAGAACACTGTCCAACCATCTTGTCCTCTGTTGTCCCCTTCTCCTTGTGCCCTCCATCTTTCCCAACATCAGGGTCTTTTCCAGGGAGTCTTCTCTTCTCATGAGGTGGCCACAAGTCTTGGAGCCTCAGCTTCATGATCTGTCCTTCCAGTGAGCACTCAGGGCTAATTTCCTTAAGAATGGATGCATTTGATCTTCTTGCAGTCCATGGGACTCTCAGGAGTCTCCTCCAACATCATAATTCAAAAGCATCAATTCTTCGGCAATCAGCCTTCTTTATGGTCCAGCTCTCACTTCCATACATCACCACTGGTAAAATCAGTATGATGATGCTTCTTGTAAAGGTGAGAGGTTTGTGGAGCCCCTGGGAGCTTCACATGGGATTCTAGAAGGGATTCAACACACATAGGCTACTGTGGATAAAGAATGGAAAGAACTGTCTCATAGAGTTGGAAGGGATCCCAAAGGTCATCTAGGAGTGTCAGCTAAAGCATCCATGACAGATGGCCATCCAGTCTCTGCTTAAAAACACCCAAGGAAGGAGAGTCCACAACCCGGCGAGGAAGGTTGTCTCATCCTGAGTCAAATCATCAGCCCCCACTAGTCTGCTGTGACTTGCAGAACCTCTCTTCAGCTAGAGATGGGGAAGAAATTGAAACACCTTTCTGCATGTGGCTTTCACTAATATAATACATTTTTTGCATATTACTATTGCTAACATAATGTGTTTCCCCCCCATATACCCCTGTTATACACATTTTGGAGTTGGGGAACTGCGTTGGAAATTTTGGAGAAAAGTAGAAGCTGGGTATTGCTTCAGCTAATAGCCAAATACTGGCGACGTTCATTTTGCATTATTATATATCTATTGTAAGTTGAGCACACGTATACCCTGGCCAGTTTAAGGGGGGAAAGTAGCAACAAATCAAAATGTAAATAATAAAAAAAATCAAAACATTATATATTTTCCTTTGGAGGGGGGGGGGATGTCAAATTAAAACCAGAAGTCATTTCTTAAATGGGAAACAGAAAGCAAGTGGAGGTCTCTGACCAGGATCAGATGAGGACATTCTTTCACCCCAACCAAAGGATTCTGGGAACTGTAGTTCACCCCCACAAAGCTGCAGTTCTCAGCACTAATTACAGCTCCCAGGGTTCTTTGGGGTGAGGGGATGTGTGCTTTAAAAGTCCAGTGTCCATGCAGTCTGGGCTGCGGAGAAGCAGAGACAGTAAAAACAAGAATAAAATCTTACCTGTGGAATCGGTGCTTTTCATTCAAGATGCTTGGGAGTTATTCTAAATGGAAAGTAATGCATCCAGAAGAAGAAGAAAAATTTCCTCTCTCTTTCTTTCTTTCTTTCTTTCTTTCTTTCTTTCTTTCTTTCTTTCTTTCTCCCTCCTCCTTCTAAATATAGCGTTGGATGCAAAGACAGGCAGCGGAGTGCGGAACAGGCACTGGAAACTGAAAAGAGAAAGAGGGGGGGAAATGAAACTCCTTGTCTTCTGTCTGTACTCCAAACTGCTTTGCAATCGCCTGGCTCGCTGCCTCAAATCTCTTGGAAATTTATGAAGTGGCATGGGACTTGCTGAGTATTTAAGCCTTGCGGGGTGACTCTATTTATTTATTTATTTATTTATTCCGGGCCAAGGCATGGGGGGGGGGGAGGAGAAACCCTCTGTGTCCCTTTGCTTGTGAGCAAATATGCTCAAGGTGGCTTAGAGAGACACAGAGAGATACGAAGTTAAAACCCAATAAACATGAATCTAGAATCCAAACACACACACAATATAAGGAGGGAGGCAAGGCTTAAAATCTACATTCCAGCAGCACGAAGGCGACCGGAAAAGAAGAATGTGCTTCTGGTTTTTCTGAATGGGCGAGTAAGACAGGATTGGGAGAGGGTTCTTTAACCAATGGGGCCACCACTAAAAAGGCTTCTGTTCTGGAAGAACTGAAGTGAATCTCATCTCAGATGGTGGTATTATATTTATTTTTATTTATAAACTGCCCTATACCTGGAGGTCTCAGGGCGGTTCACATAAAAAGATCACAGCATATAAAAAGCAGTTCTCACAGCAGAGGGTATTTGGGGGAATATGTTCTCTTAACTATCCTGAATCCATCACCTCTTTCTTTTTTAAAGCAAACACGTTGAGTTTAGCCTGGAAACTAAATGCTAACCAGTGGGATTCTTTAAAAACTGATGTCATGTGTGCTCAGCTCAGCATGAGAACCATTTTGTCAAATTGCTGCAAGTCACATCACCACCTTACATTTAAAGTACATTTATGGTGCTTTTACAGTCCTGGCTTCCTTCAAAGAATCCTAGGAGCTGCAATTTATCCTTCACACAGCTACAATTCCCAGCACCCTTAACAAACTAAAGCTCCCAGGATGTTTTGAGGGAAGCCATGTCCTTTAAATGGGTGTTGCCAAAGTTCCTGAACTGTCTCCAAGGGCAATCTCTCTCTTTTTTAATATAATTTTTATTAGCTTTTCTAACATATCATTTTCAACAGTAATTAAACATACTTTTACATCCTATTCAAATTTTTGACTTCCATCAATCTTGTCTGAAAATTTTTCAAGTCTAATCTCTCAGTATGCATTTCTTATCTTCCCTATTAGATTTCAAACTCATAACCAATATCTCTATCTTTTTCTACTTTGTAACACTTCGTATATTTCTCCTTACAAAACTTCTTGTAGTCCTACTAGCATAATTTGATTACAGTTGCTCTTCAAATAATTCATATACTTCTTCCAATCTTCTGTAAATCTCTGGTCCCGCAAGTTTCGAATCCTTCCTGTCATTTTGTCCAATTCTGTGTAGTCCATTAATTTCATCTGCCATTCTTCTTTCGTCGGAATTTCTTCTTGTTTCCATTTCTGGGCTAACAATACTCTTGCCGGTCTCCAAGGGAAATCTCATATAGATCACATCACAGAAGTCAAGACGAGAAGTTAGCAGGACATGCAAAACAATAGTGGGGTTTTTGTTTCCCAGGAAGGGGAATTGCATTGGAAGAAAGAGTTTTTAGTCACAGTACTGTCTGTGCATTCACAAGCACTCTAAAAAAGACTCTCCCTCTCTCTCTCTCTCTCTCTCTGTGTGTGTGTGTGTGTCTGTGTGGTGTGACTGTAAAGGGACCCCTGACCATTAGGTCCAGTCGTGATAGACTCTGGGGTTGTGGCGCTCATCTCACTTTATTGGCCGAGGGAGCCGGCGTACAGCTTCCGGGTCATGTGGCCAGCATGACTAAGCTGTTTCAAGCGAACCAGAGTAGAGTGGCACCTTGGGTTAAGTACTTAATTCATTCCGGAGGTCCATTCTTAACCTGAAACGGTTCTTAACCTGAAGCACCACTTTAGCTAATGGGGCCTCCTGCTGCCGCTGTGCCGCCAGAACACAATTTCTGTTCTCATCCTGAGGTAAAGTTCTTAACCTGAAGCACTATTTCTGGGTTAGCGGAGTCTGTAACCTGAAGGGTATGTAACCTGAAGCGAATGTAACCTGAGGTAGCACTGTAGTGCATGGAAATGCAATTTACCTTCCTGCCAGAGTGGTACCTATTTATCTACTTGTACTTTGACATGCTTTCAAACTGCTAGGTTGGCAGGAGCAGGGACCGAGCAACAGGAGCTCACCCCGTCGCGGGGATTCGAACCGCCAACCTTCTGATCGGCAAGTCCTAGGCTCTGTGGTTTAACCCACAGCGCCACCCACATCCCTAGATAGAGAGTATGGAGGGTCAATTATAACACAGTCCAAAGTTGACATTCCCTATTAGCCGAAACACGATCTTCACAGACTTGGTTGAGTGTCATGCCTAATGAGCAGAGCAGCTCATTCCCAGTGGGCAATCATAGACTGCGCCTGCTGGCAGCCATCTCTCCTCCACCCTTTTCATGCCTCTCCTGGTGCCGGGAAACAAGGTGGGTATGGGTGGAGGGGGAGACCCCCATGACTCTTCACCAGACCGATTCATTTCTGCGTCTTCACTTCCCTCCTCTCCTTCGCCTGCTTCAGCTTCTACCTCTGATTCTGGACTACTCTCTGCCACAGACTCTCCCTGCTCACTAAACCCTGTTACCCCTTCAGCTTCCGACACCTTCTCCCTGTCTTCTCCCTCTGCCCACACATTGTCACCCCACCACCACTCCCCAGGCTCTGAACCTTCTTCCCTTGGGGTTCCCCAGCTGGTTCCTCCCAACTTTCCTCTGCATCCAACCAGTCTATGACCGCATGCATCCCTTTCCAGGACAGATATATTTACTACCTCTGCAGCCAATGAACCGACTGCTGTAAGCATCTCTGTACTGTAGGAAAGGAGCTTCAGTTTATCCCCTTTCTGGTCCATTATTCCCTTTCTGCTCCACCTGATTTTGATGGAAAGGGGAAACAGCTAGACATCATCAGCGCCGCCCCCAAATCCTCTGATGATCTCTCCCAGTGGATTCATAGCTTTAACTATACAGTACGGACCTTTGTCGGCAAGGTGATGTCTCTGCTTTTTAATATACTTAAAGGTAAAGGGTAAAGGGATCCCTGAAGATTAGGTCCAGTCGTGGCCGACTCTGGGGTTGCGGCACTCATCTCGCTTTATTGACCGAGGGAGCCGGCGTACAGCTTCCGGGTCATGTGGCCATCATGACTAAGCTGCTTCTGGCGAACCAGAGCAGCGCACGGAAACGCCGTTTACCTTCCCGCCGGAGTGGTACCTATTTATCTACTTGCACTTGATGTGCTTTCGAACTGCTAGGTTGGCAGGAGCTGGGACCAAGCAACGGGAGCTCACCCCATCACGGGGATTCGAACCGCCGACCTTCTGATCGGCAAATCCTAGGCTCTGTGGTTTAACCCACAGTGCCACCCGTTAGGGCCCGTTAAGTCACTAAGAAACTTACCTGGCTCCTTCAGCAATGGGATTCCCCCAGACACGCAACACTATTTTACAGGGCTGGAACCAGAAAGACTCTCTTCCAAGATCTCGGAAAGTCAGATCTCAGAGAGTCACCAACAGCCCTGAGTTCCACAGGCCTGACTCAATATAAAAAAGACAATGTTGTGCCTGATTCAAAACAACCCACCGACCTCTTGACTCTCAGCTTCTGTGAGATCTGGATGGCAAAGTGTTCTGTGGAACACCCTACAGAAGCAGTTTGTTGCAGCAATGTCCAAAGTTGGGCAGCCCCCATCTCTGGCGTTGCGTCACTTATTCCCACAAGTTCCGTCTTGCTTTTTCGTTACAACGAGCCATAAATATGCCTGGCTGGGATGTTGTTGTGGTCCACTCCTCACGGAAGGAAACCCAAGGGCTCTTGTTCGTCTTAATTGGTGTCACCGAGGGCTCCCTCTTGCTATGTGCTCCAGAGGCAGCTGAGGACGGAGTCTGTTTACCCAACCAATTCCGATGCATGGAAATCCATTTATCAAATTGCTGCTACTGGAACTAATGCTGTGCTAACAGCCCCCAGGCGCTTTGCTGTCCTCACTTGATTTCCCAGTGCAAATGGAGGACAGAAGGAATGACCTTCTTCCTGTCTCCAGACGTCTGCCCCTGGAAAGCATCTACAAAAAAGGAAGACTTCATTCTCAACTTACCTTCTGTCCTGTACTTTCTCAGCAAAGGTCCACATTTTCAAGCTCTGCATCTGAGTGCTTTTTCTTTCCTTTCCTTGAAAAACTGCTCTTTAATGCTGAATCGGAACAGCAATTCAGGTTATCTATAAATTGCCATTTGCTCCACTTCAGCAGTAAAGAGCAGGGTTTTTAAAGATCCTTAAATAATAGGGACGCGGGTGGCGCTGTGGGTTAAACCACAGAGCCTAGGACTTGCCGATCAGAAGGTCACGACTGGACCTAATGGTCAGGGGTCCCTTTACCTTTACAATAATAATAACGTTGGACCATCACCATAACTTGAGACAATTGATTCCATATATTAATAACACCTTTGCAAAGGGTGCCAGGCTGCATGGCTATGCACACGGCTGCATTGTCTTCACACAGCTGTGCAGGATTGTAACCTGGGGGAACAGCACTACGGAACTGCAGCTGGAGAACTCCCAAGAGCTGGGTGATTTGGGAAGCTGCAGTACCTCCTTCCCAACAGTCGCACTGGCAGTGCCCAAGAGCAGCAGGGCAGCAGCTCCCTCTTGTGGTGAAGTGTCACAGTTGCAGCAAGAGCATAGAAGTGGAAGGGGGAGGGTTAAGCACCAGCGCTGTCCCAATGAAGAGTTGGCAAAACTCAAAATGCATTTGGATTAGGGCTGCAAGCATGCGTCTCTTTGACAGGTAGACCGAATCCAGGAGAGTGCAGGACACGGTATGCCAGAGCAGGCAGAAAAGGACTTCCAGAGACTAAATCAGGGATCATAGAGTTGGAAGGGACCATCAATATCAATTAAATTAAATTAAATTAAATTAAATTAAAAGACTCCAGCTTCTTGGGAGAAAAGTGATGGCAAACCTACACAGCATCTTAAAAGCAGAGACATCACCTTGCTGACAAAGGTTTGTATAGTTCAAGCTATGGTTTTCCCAGTAGTGATGTATGGAAGTGAGAGCTGGACTATAAAGAAGGCTGATTGCCGAAGAGTGGATGCCAGTGGCGTAGCGTGGGGGGTGCAGGGGGGCCGGCCGCACCAGGCGCAACATCTGGGGGTTAGGGTTAGGGGGCGCAAATCCACAGGTTAGGGGGCGCAAATCCACGGGTTAGGGGGCGCAAATTACTTGCCTTGCCCCGGGTGCTGACAACCCACGCTACGCCACTGGTGGATGCTTTTGAATTATGGTGCTGGAGGAGACTCTTGAGAGTCCCATGGACTGCAAGAAGATCAAACCTATCCATTCTGAAGGAAATCAGCCCTGAGTGCTCACTGGAAGGACAGATCCTGAAGCTGAGACTCCAATACTTTGGCGACCTCGTGAGAAGAGAAGACTCCCTGGAAAAGACTCTGATGTTGGGACAGATGGAGGGCACAAGGAGAAGGGGATGACAGAGGACGAGATGGTTGGACAGTGTTCTCGAAGCTACCAGCATGAGTTTGACCAAATTGCGGGAGGCAGTGGAAGACAGGAGGGCCTGGCGTACTCTGGTCCATGGGGTCACAGAGAGTCGGACACGACTAAACGGCTAAACAACTAAACAACAAAAGGCCGGTAAAGAAACTATAGTTATAATACTGACAGGAATGTTATCTGTGAAACTATAAACTTGTCAATGCTTGTAAAATAAACATGCTTTTTTGGTTCACTTTTAACAACTGACTGGACTCAGTAGTTTTACCAGAGAGTAACGGGTTGGTGGCAGCGGGGAAGCGATCAGAGTGGTGGCACAGGGATCAATAGACCATTCAACGTCTGGGGACCCTGTGTGATCGCCACACCTGCCCTGGTGAAGACAGCACCACTGCCCCCATGTAGTCCTCCTGAAGTCCTTTAGGAAGGATTTGTGCACCCGGTGATGAACAGCTGCGCAGCTTCAAGCTGGCTGTTGAGGCTCTGCCAAAGGAAGGCAGGATTCCCAGGCTATCATGCCTGACAGATGCCAGGCCTGTGGGAGGAGACAGCGACTCCCGATCTGCCCGCAGCTCCCAGGGCCGGGTGGGAACCATGGAGGAGCCTTTGAGGGGCAGAAGCGAGCTGCTGTTGGAACATGGTCGCAGGCCATAATAGCTTCCCAGAGAAATGACTGATGGGGCTTAAAATACATTTCCTCCTGCTTGATTGAAACAGAGTCATATCCAGCAGTGTCTTGGAGATGTCATAAGGCAGTGTGTGTGTGTGTGTGTGTGTGTGTGTGTGAGAGAGAGAGAGAGAGAGAGAGAGAGAGAGAGAGAGAGAGAGAATGTACCTTTCCCAGCCTGAGTACCACCAGGTCTAGGGACACGGGTTGCGCTGTAGTCTAAACCACTAAGTCTCTTTGGCTTTCCAGTTGGAAGGTCGGTGGTTGGGGTGCGCTCCTGTTTCTCTGTCCCTGCTCCTGCCAACCTAGCAGTTTGAAAGCACGCCAGACCAAGTAGATAAATAGGTACCACTGCAGCGGAAAGGTAAACGGCGTTTCCGTGCTCTCTGGCACTCGTCACACTGTCCTGTAGTGCCAGAAGTGGTTTAGTCATGCTGGCCACATGACCTGGAAATCTGTCTGCAGATGGCTCCTTCGGCCTGAAAGTGAGATGAGCACCACAACCCCATAGTCGCCTTTGACTGGATTTAACCATCCAGGGGTCCTTTTTAACTTTTTCTTAACCACCTGGTCTATTCATGCCACCCACGTTGTATGCAGGGCTGATGTACTGGGCAAATTAATTGGTTCAATTAATCAATTGAAAGAAATGTGCTGTGCTGGTCCCGTGGGTTACCCGAGAGGCGAGGTCCAAGTCCGGTCTATGGTCAAAGGTGCAACGTGGAGGCAGTCCGTAGTAGCTGAAGCTGGGTGCAGGGCAGGGAGTCGGGTGAAGTCAGGAACAGGCATGCAAGCAGGGAACCAGGGCGGGTCAGGAGCTCTGGCAGAAAAGCAGTACAGGGTTCAGGCAGGAACTAGCAACCAACAATGTTGCTCCCGCAACATTGGGACTGGGGCCGGCTGGCTTTTATCTGCCCCGAGGCATAGGGCGGCCCGGTCCACTCGCCTCTCCTGGCCTGGAGGCGAGCACTCCTCCTGCGGGAACTTAGTTCCTTCTGCCTCTCTGCCCTGAGCCTCTGCAGCTCAGGAGAGGCTGGAGGGTTACCGGACCCAGAGGCAACCTCAGCTTCCTCTGACGGGGCTGAGAGCGGAGCACCTGCAGGCAATGGGTCCTCCATCACCTCAGGAGCCAGAACAGACTCAGCTGGTTCTGGAGGCAGGGAATCCTGTGCAGGCTGGGATCCCTCAGGTTCAGCATCTGAGTCCGAATCCCAGGCCATCACATGTGCTCTTGCTAGTTCCGCCACCCTCATATATTCAGGAAAGAGGGGAAAGGCCAGCTCTGTGGTAGCCCTCAAGTTGTGGAACTCACAGAGTTGAGTCTGGCTTTTTCAATATACAGCTGTCGACAAAAGCTGAAGGCCGACATTTTCACTTCGGCACCTGATATGTGTGTTTTCAGCAACTCTGGCGAGGGACAAGTCATGTCCACCTTTGGTCCCCACCCTGCACTCAGCTCTCACCTGTGGCTCCTAGAAGCTTTTAGCATATGACAATGGCCACAATCCAGGAAATGGCTTCGACTGGCTGGCTAAACCAGGTGAGGGTAGCCTACGGTCTCAAACCCTCGGTCAGTTAGGGACTTTCCTTGCGCACGTAGACGGGCTCTGGCAGTTCAAATGGATGAGACCAATGGCGGGTCCATTGGTCAAGAAGACATTTGGACTACTGCAATGCGCTCTGTGTGGGGCTACCTTTGAAGGTGACCCGGAAACTACAACTAATCCAGAATGCGGCAGCTAGACTGGGGACTGGGAGCGGCTGCCGAGACCACATAACACTGGTCTTGAAAGACCTACACCGGCTCCCAGTACGTTTCTGAGCACAATTCAAAGTGCTGGTGCTGACCTTTAAAGCCCTAAATGGCCTCGGTCCAGTATATCTGAAGGAGCGTCTCCACCCCCATCGTTCTACCTGTACACTGAGGTCCAGTGCCGAGGGCCTTCTGGCGGTTCCCTCACTGTGAGAAGCCAAGTTACAGGGAACCAGGCAGAGGGCCTTCTTCGTAGTGGCACCCGCCCTGTGGAACGCCCTCCCATCAGATGTCAAGGAGAACAACAACTCCCATACTTTTAGAAGACATCTGAAGGCAGCCCTGTTTAGGGAAGCTTTTAATGTTTGATGTATTACAGTATTTTAATATTTTGTTGGAAGCCGCCTAGAGTGGCTGTGGAAGCCCAGCCAGATTGGCAGGGTATAAATAATAAATTATTATTATTATTATCATTTTCTACATGTGCTGTAGAGGGAAGTGAGGGGAAGATGGGGCTCATTAATTTGGGAAAGGAGTCCATCTAGAAGAAGGAAAACTCTGAACCTCTAAACCTCCTCTGCCTTGTGGCAATACTCAGTTGGGAGTAAACCCAGAGGAAAAATCTGTACCCACTGCCTTGTGGGACAACTTCGGGAGAAGAAAGAGCCAAGGCTGTGGAGTTATGCCTGGTCAGGCGCTCAGTTTCCTTCACGAGTGACAAGATTTCATTTTTTTCCTGTCCTGTGATGGGTTTTGAGGTAAGCAGCTTGAAGAAGAGGAGGAGTTTGGATTTGATATCCCGCTTTATCACTACCCTAAGGAGTCTCAAAGCGGCTAAAAATCTCCTTTTCCCTTTCTCCCCCACAACAAACACTCTGTGAGGTGAGTGAGGCTGAGAGACTTCAGAGAAGTGTGACTAGCCCAAGGTCACCCAGCAGCTGCATGTGAACGAGCGAGGAATCGAACCCGGTTCACCAGATTACGAGTCTACCACTCTTAACCACTACACCACACTGGCTCTCAAGAGAATGGAAATACTTTCAGAGGAAGATGGAACAAAACGAACGCCGGCCAGACCTTCAAATACAGAGCAAACTGTTGTGTGTTGGGATAAGATTCCAGTCTTATTTCCTAGATAGCACATACCAAGCCTAGAGAACCTGTTGCCCTTGAGATCATAGAATCATAGAGTTGGAAGAGACCACAAGGGCCATCGAGTCCAACCCCCTGCCAAGCGGGAAACACCATCAGAGCACTCCTGACATATGGTTGTCAAGCCTCTGCTTAAAGACCCCCAAAGAAGGAGACTCCACCACACTCCTTGGCAGCAAATTCCACTGTCGAACAGCTCTTACTGTCAGGAAGGTCTTCCTAATGTTTAGGTGGAATCTTCTTTCTTGTAGTTTGGAACCATTGCTCCGTGTCCGCTTCTCGGGAGCAGCAGAAAACAACCTTTCTCCCTCCTCTATGTGACATCCTTTTATATATTTGAACATGGCTATCATATCACCCCTTAACCTCCTCTTCTCCAGGCTAAACATGCCCAGCTCCCTTAGCCATTCCTCATAAGGCATCGTTTCCAGGCCTTTGACCATTTTGGTTGCCCTCCTCTGGACACGTTCCAGTTTGTCAGTGTCCTTCTTGAACTGTGGTGCCCAGAACTGGACACAGTACTCCAGGTGAGGTCTGACCAGAGCAGAATACAGTGGCACTATTACTTCCCTTGATCTAGATGTTGCTGGATTATAATTTCCAGAGCTGGATTTAGGGCAGTTTTGGTGGTTCCTCCACACAGGAGTCTGAGCCAAAGGGGTACAAAATTGAGAAGATCCATAATGGAGAAGATACATTTAGGGGTGCCAAATTTTGGCCACCCATAGGGGCCAAAATTTGTATTATGAAAGATTACCTAAGCCCACCCTGTAACCTTTCATACTCCCTGACCCTTGCTCCCAGGGCTTCCACTTCAGCCAACTGCTTTGCAACAGAGTTGGTTCACACATTCAGAAGATGAGTCTATATGGACTGCGACCTCAAGTCACCATGTAGGTGCATTTGTGAACCGGAGATACTTAGTCACAAATGCCAGCCACGATCTCTGTGTGTAAGTAGGGCACACTCTCATATTTCTCATATGATTATTCTATTTATCTATAAAACTTACTAGTCACTCCTCGGTTGCAGAAAAAGAAGATTAAAGCAGTAAAGACGGGGGGGGGGGGGGACAGGCAACATTAAGACAACCAGCCAGCACACGTGCAATTGGGAAACAAACTCTTGCCAGAACTGTCACTATCTTCCTAGTAAAGTTTATCAGAAAAATAGCTCTTGTGTTGACGGATGTTTGTGGGAAGCTTTTTCACACTGAGGGCCACATTTCCACATTTCCCATTGGGAAACCTTTCTGGGGGCACTTATCAGTGGGGAGTGTGGCAAAAATGGGTGTAGTCTGACATACCACCATCCAGCCAAGCAAGAGTTTGAGTGCTGGAATTACAGTAGCAAGGACCATTCAGTTAGTAACCAAAGGGTTAATTCTCTTGACAGTTACTCCACCAATGAGAGAGTGGCGGAGGTGTTGCTTAATGACCCATCAGAGTGCCATGATGCTCACTGAGGTAACATGTGCTCTGATTGGCTGTGTGGTACTGAGGGAGTTTTCCTCAGTACATGTGGTTGAATGTCTTCCTACTATGAACAAGGCTAGACAGGAGAAAGGCATAATAATAATAATAATAATAATAATAATAATAATAATAATATCCTCTTCAGCATTCAAAGCATGTTGCAGCTAGGTAAAAATCACTCGAGGGAAGTGCAGCACAGGGCCAGAGGTATGTGTGGGCTGGGCAGGGTCCCAAAGCCTGGATATATAGGTTTGGCAGGCAGCAAATGACAAACCTAGACAGCATCTTAAAAAGCAGAAACATCACCTTCTCAACAATGGCCCGTATAGTTAAAGCTATGGTTTTCCCAGTAGTGATGTATGGAAATGAGAGCTGGACCATAAAGAAGGCTGATCGCCGAAGAATTGATGCTTTTGAATTCTGGTGCTGGAGGAGACTCTTGAGAGTCCCATGGACTGCAAGAAGATCAAACCAATCCATTCTGAAGGAAATCAGCCCTGAGTGCTCACTGGAAGGACAGATCCTGAAGCTGAGGCTCCAATACTTTGGCCACCTCGTGAGAAGAGAAGACTTCCTGGAAAAGACCCTGATGTTGGGAAAGATGGAGGGCACAAGGAGAAGGGGATGACAGAGGGCGAGACAGTGTTCTCAAAGAGACCAACATGAGTTTGACCAAACTGCAGGAGGCAGTGGAAGACAGGAGTGCCTGGCGTGCTGTGGTCCATGGGGTCACGAAGAGTTGGACACGACTAAATGACTAAACAACAACAACAACAAATAGATGAATATCAATAGGTAGGGAGTTCCAAAGTGTAGGTCCTGCTACACTACACGATTGAATTTTTACAAATACAGAGTGGGTTTTTTGTTAGGGCTACCATTCCCGGACATTACTGGGATTTCAAAAGTGGAAGTGACATCCGGGAGGGGGTTGTCTGGTTTGTCCTGGATCTTTGGCACGTTAACTGAAAAATCACAGGTCTTTCTACTTCCAACTTTTGGGGTGTCCTGGTTTTTTACTTTTTGAAATATGGCAACTGAAGGAGTGTCTCTACCCCCATCGATCTACGCGAACACTGAGGTCCAGTGCCAAGGGCCTTCTGGCGGTTCCCTCATTGCAAGAAGCCAAATTACAGGGAACCAGGCAGAGGACCTTCTTGGTAGTGGCACCCTCCCTGTGGAACGCCCTCCCACCAGATGTCAAAGAGAACAACAACTACCAGACTTTTAGAAGACATCTGAAGGCAGCCCTGTTTAGGGAAGCTTTTAATGTTTGATGTATTACAGTATTTTAATATTGTGTTGGAGGCCCCCCAGAGTGACTGGGGAAACCCAGCCAAATGGGCGGGGTATAAATAAATTATTATTATTATTATTATTATTATTATTATTATTATTATTATTATTATCTTATGTGTCGCCTGTAATGATGATGATAGCAACCACAACCACCACCAGCAGCTGTTTTCTTTTTAACTTATTTGCCAGAGACCTAGCGAATGCTGTTTTATTCCGAATTGTTATTGAATGCTGTCTTGTTGCTGCATAGGAATAGTGGTACAGAAATAGGTGAATAATGAAATAAGTGAACTTAAAGAAAAGCCATAAACAGTACTCAGACTTTCTCAGATGCCTTCAGTCACAGTCCAAAGTGTTGGTTGTAACATCTGGAGTGTATAAGCCAGATTCTGCTTAATCTTCTAGTCATAGCTGTCAACGTTTCCCTTTTTTAAAAAAGAAATTCCCTTATTCTGAATAGGATTCCTTGCAAGAAAAGGGAAAAGTTGACAGCTATGCTTTTAGTCAACAAACACTAACTATCTTCTAATTTTTACAGGAGTGTTAAGGGTTTTTTTTGCAGCAAATGAATGAGAAAAAGTTTTCTGGGACGTTAAAGAGGGAACTATTTATTATAGCATGAGTATTCACATTTTGCTGTCCCATCAGACGCACAGAGCATTATCCTGAGTCATAAGAATGTAAAACACATGGGTTTGGGGGGGGGGGTTGGAGGAGGAGTGGTTGTAAAAAGTGAGGTCAGAGCAAAATGAAATCCAAAACAGTACAAACAGGGATGTGTACATACTTAGCAATTGTCATTCACAAGACAGTTCCTGTTGACAAAGGCATCCTAGTGTTGGTAAGCCTAAATTTGTTTTGGCTCAGTCCATGAGTGATATATTATTTTTATTAATTAATTAAATGTTTATACCGTCCTGTACCCATAGATCTCTGGGCGGTTAATAACACAGAACTCCAATATAAAAGAAACAAGATACACAATAAAAACAAAAACAGAAACAACCCCAAAATCCCCACTTGTCTCAGGGTCCAGGTAGGTTTATATGGAGAAAGGTGGTCCTTAAGGTATTGCTGTCCTGAGCTGTAGGATTAATATAGGTTTGTGGGCTGGTTTATCTAAGCAAAAATATTTTGAATATGTGCCAAAATGAGCTCAGTGCCTGATATCAATAGGCAGGGAGTTCCAGAAGTGCAGAAACGCTTGATGTGTTGTAATTCACATTTTACACCCCCACAACCCATAACCCACGATAACACTCCATGGATCTGGTGGGTTGTAGGCCACGAAAGCTTACACTGCTATCTATTTCTCTCTCTCTCTTTTTGCAATATATTTACCTTTCACCTTCTGCAAGACTCTATGTCCTCCTACTTGCAGCAATGATAAAAATTGCAATCCGTTCACAATTCCTTTTCACTGAAAAAAACCTCTCTCTTCTTATGAGGCCCAAGTAGCAACCTCAGTTCTTAAGCTGAATCGATTCAGGAATTAGGGCACAAGACATAGTGGTGTTCTCCTCACTGCACTTTCTCAGGATCTGATCTCTGACAACTTTCTGCTCAAGTAAATCTTTTCCACTCCATGGTGCACACAGCACGTTTAATGGATGCTTCCCAGCTTTGCTGTCTCACACACCAGTGATTCAGATACCTTCCTACTAGTCCTTTGTACCTTAAATGATGAAAATACACAGCAGAGGATGAGGACCTCCAGACTGCCAGTATTTCACAGAAAGCTCAGTAGTCGAGCACAAGACTCTTAATCTTGGGATCGTGAGTTCGAATCCCACGTTGGGCAAAATATTCCTGCATTGCAGAGGGCAAGACGAGCCTTGTGGTCCCTTCAGACTTTGCAATTCTACAATTCTATGAAACGCATACCAGAAACTCACACCCTGGGGCAACACATACCCTTATAAAAAATAAACTGACTTTCAGGAGTTTAGAAATTGATGGGGAAATGCGCTGGGAAATGTGAGGTGCATGAGTGACCAATTGTAGGATTGGGACCCCTGACAGGTGGCCATTGAACCTTTGCTTAAAAATCTCCAAGGAAAGAGAATCCATCACTTTCCTCCCCCCGCCCCCAATTTTTTTATTGATTTTCCAAGTTTATAACAAATATAACATACAAAAGAGAAAAAAGAAAAAAACATACAAATAAACACTTAATCCTTCTAAAAATCCAATTTAGTTTTCATTGTTAATTGACTTCTTCAAATCCCCCCTAACTGAATTCCATTGTATCCCCTTGTAACAGTTTTCCAATATCTTCTTTCTAACAAAATTTACTTTTTCAAATTCCTTTCTTTACTTCTTTTCATAGTTTCTCCCATAATGTTTTAATCATATTCTATTCCTAAACCAATTTGATAAATTCAAGTTGCTTCTACTTGTCTACTATTACAATATTTAGCTAAGTAATCTTTAAATTCCTTCCATTGTTCCTGGTGGAATCCACCGCTTTCCAAGGTAGCCTGGGTGTAGCTGGGCGGGGGCAGCGGGAGAAGCTCCCCCCCCATCAAGTAATTAAATAAAAATACTTAACTAAAAGTAGAAATTGCAGAAAGATTTTGACAGATTTTTTTCCCCTGAGCACTCAAAAGAAAGTAATTTAAAACAACTGCTCTTGAGACATTTCATCATTTCGAAGCTGCTAAACAGAGCCAGGCAGAGGATGATGACCAAGGGGTGGGATCAGACCAAGGTCCCATCCAGTCCAGCGCTAAGTTCTGATGTCGGCCAACCAGAAGCCCCCAAAGGAACACCACAAGCAGAAACATAGCACCACAGCCCTTTCCCCACCTGTGATTCCCAGCAACTGTTGCTCAGGGACTTCTTGCCTCTGGCAGTGGGCTAGCAGTCTCTGATAGCCTCATCCTCCGTTTTTCTGGTCTAATCCTCATTGCTGCCTCTTGTGGAAGTGAACTCTGCCGTTTGGCAAACCAGGATGAGCAGAGGGCGAATGCCTCTCGCCCTTGCCACCTGCCCACCAACAAATCACAACAAATGCTCAATAGAATGGAACCACCACGAAAGCAAGCAAATCAGCACAAACACTCAATAAACAAGTTTTCTGGTGCAGCCACTAATCTCTCTCTCTTTTTTCCCTCTTGCAAACCCAGCTCCCCACATACTATCCAGAGAAGATCGCAGTCCTTACCTGTCTACTCAGCTTGATGGAGAAAGCTCCGCTCTTCCTTCCAGATCCCTGAGTCAGCCCGGCAGCAGTCCCCTGTTACTCCAGAGTGCTAACTCAATGCCGCCGCAGCAGCCAGACTCCTTTGGTTTACTTTGACATTGACGTCAGAGTCCTTTTTCTAGCGTCCAAAAAAACTTTGGCAAAAGGAAGGGAGGGAGGAATAAATTTGCCTGCTGCAGAACCGCCTTTACGACTGGGAGAGACGTTCGGCCATGTGGGGGCATTTCCAGAAAGCAGCATGTCTAATCTCTCATGCAAAGGGTTTTTATTTATTTATCCTGTGCCCTGTTCTGCGGGGAAGTCGGGAGCAGCTTAGAGTGGGTTCCTTGGGCAGATTCCAGGCCCTGATTAGCCAGGGACCTGCTTAGTTTTAGCACAGTAACAGCTTTGTGCCGTTAGCAGGCCTTTTTTGTGGCAACGCATCTGAAAAATGCACCGCGTCAGAAAATATGGAGAGTGTAGTCCCGGAAATGGCAGAGGAATGGCCAACCCAAATGATCAGGATAGCTTCCTTATGAGGAAAGGCTAACACCTTTGGGGATTTTTAGTTTTTATGGGGCAGAGGGAATGCCTGAGGCTGCAATCGTCTTCTTCTTTGGCGATCCCTCATAGCCGAATAAGGTTGACTTCCATAAACATGGTTTTAACAATGAGTCTGTAAGTGAATAAAGGTAAAGGGACCCCTGACCATTAGGTCCAGTCATGATCAACTCTGGGGTTGCGGCACTCATCTCGCTTATTGGCCGAGGGAGCCAGCATACAGCTTCCAGGTCATGTGGCCAGCATGACTAAGCCGCTTCTGGCAAACCAGAGCAGCACACGGAAACGCCGTTTACCTTCCAGCTGGAGCGGTACCTATTTATCTACTTGCACTTTGACGTGCTTTCGAACTGCTAGGTTGGCAGGAGCAGGGACCGAGCAACGGGAGCTCACCCCGTCGCGGGGATTCGAACCGCCGACCTTCTGATCGGCAAGTCCTAGGCTCTGTGGTTTAACCCACAGCACCATCCGTGTGCCTTCCGTAAGTGAATGCGGAGGCCAATTCTGGATCCACACGTCCTTCCACAGTGGGGACATTGGTTTCCGGGCGGCAGTTGATCACGGTGAGGGTTTGCCAAGCGTGCCTTCCTCTTAGCACGTTTCTCACTTGCAACCTGAGTTCAAGTGTCTTCAAAGCCCATGGTAAAGACTGTTCTCAAATTGGAGCACTCGCAGGCAAGCGTTTCCCGGTTGTTGGTGTTTATACTACATTTTAAAAGATTTGCCTTGAGACATTCTTTAAATCTCTTTTGTTGACCACCAGCATTACGCTTTCCATTTTAAAGTTCAGAATACAGTCATACCTCATGTTACATTTGCTTCATGTTATGTTTTTTCAGGTTGTGTCCCGCGGCGACCCGGAAGTACCAGAAAGGGTTACTTCCGGGTTTCGCAGCTCACACATGCGCAGGTGAGCTAAACCGTGCTTCACACATGCGCACAAGTGCCAAATCACATTGCGCAGATACGGCGCTTCAGGTTGTGGGCTTTTCATGTTGCGAACGGGCCTCCGGAACGGATCCTGTTCACAACCAGAGGTACCACTGTAGAGTAGTTGCTTTGGAAGACTATCATCAGGCATCCACACAACATGTCCAGTCCATCGAAGTTGATGTTGAAGAATCATGAGGCTGCAATCCTAACCGTGTCTACACAGTCAGAAGCAAGGCCCACTGAATTCAGTCGGGCTCCTTAGGTAAGCGATATCAGGAGCACTGCCTGTATTTTTCTAGCAAGAGTTTTATGCTCACTGCTTTAATGGTTAAGCAGTAATGAATATTGCCAAGAAATTGGGTAGAGAGGTTTCTTTCTTCTCATCTCTAGGGAACATCTAGCTGGCCAGACCTGACCTGCCAGGGGTCCCAATGAAGCTCATGAGGCCTTTAGTCTCAAATGTAGTGGTGTCCGGTGATATTTTAAAGTGAGTTTCCAATTGCTCCTTTGATTGGAATAAGGGGGAACCTCACTGCTCATCAGCTGAGGGGCAGAGAGGCCGTACCTTGGACCAGGAGAGGGAAGCGTTTCCATAAGACTGCTGCTAAATCTGAGATTTTTCTTGCATGGCTTTTTGATGGAGGCACCCCCGCACCTGGAAACAGCCCCATTATCTTTCAACTGTGCTCCAATTTACAGCCACTTCTTTAGATCTCTTTTCTCTCTCTTTATTACACAAACTATATATAATGGCACGGCAATCTGGAATGTAGGATATGTTTCTTGCTACTCACCAGAATGGATTAATTTGCAACAGTGACGAAGTCCAGGAACAGGCTGCAGTCATCTCATTTGCCATACTGTTCTCCTTTTAGCGGGTGGTGCTGTGGTCTAAATCATGGAGCTTCTTGGGTTTGCCGATCAGAAGGTCGGCGGTTCGAATCCCCACGGCGGGGTGAGCTCCCATTGCTCAGTCCCAGCTCCTGGCAACCTAGCAGTTCAAAAGCACACCAGTGCAAGTAGATAAATAGGTACTGCTCAGGCGGGAAGGTACATGGCATTTCTGTGCACTCTGGTTTCCGTCACGATGTTCCATTGCGCCAGAAGTGGTCTCGTCATGCTGGCCACATGACCCGGAAAGCTGTCTGTGGACAAACGCTGGCTCTCTCAGCCTGGAAAGCGAGATGGGAATTATGGGGAAAGTACTACCCAAACTGTACAGAAACTTCATTCATGTATGCTACTACAGCGAAAAGAATGTTGCCCAAAAATGGGAAGAAGAAGGAAGTCCCAGCAAAAGAAGAATGGATACAAAAACTCATGGAATATGCAGAAATGGCGAAACCTACTGGGAAAATAAGAAACCAAGACAACAAACTTTTTATAAAAGAATGAGAATGGTTTATTGAATATTTACAAACAAATTGTCAACAGATAAGAACACGGGCAGGATTATGTAACAACCTGCAGTTTTGTAAGAGTATATATATTTAAAGTCGATGAATAAAAGAACAAGTTAATTTGGATATGCAGAAAATATTAAAAAATAAATTTAAGGAGCCGGAGAAAGAGGGGGGAAGGAAGTCAAGTTCTGAAATGTTAAAATGACTGTAAACGTATTGAAAGGCGTAAACCAGAAAATAATAAAATAATAAGTAACTAAATAGCAAGATGAGTGCCACAACCCCATAGTCGCCTTTGACTGGACTTATCCTTTTATCTAGCTCCTTATCGATGGGAGTTTCAAAGAATGAAGAAGAACAGTTCCTACCACGATAGGGAAATCCTTGACTATTATTTATTTAATTTATACTCCACCTATCCTTGGAGGAATCTCAAAGCAGCAATATTTGTGAAGGCAGGGAAGGAAGCAACATTTTGGGGGCCGGGGGGCTGGGAGCCCAAGGGAGCCGTTTAAAATATGGTTACCAGATTTTTTCCAATGAATCCGGGGACCCTTTTTTTAAAAAAGCTGAATAGCAACAGGGAGTAGTAGCAGGGACGGTGAGACCCTGGGCCCAAGCACACATGGATATTGTATAAAGGTGCAAAGCCCTTCTTTCACACCCTGTGAAACATAAATGCATAGAGGTTTTTTTAAAAACTGGGCAACGGTGTGTTGCCTACTCGTGACTCTCAAGCCTCCCCCATCAGTCAAAACAAAGGGGGAAGGGGGCAGGAGATCTGTACCGTCGGACGTCCCTGGTCCCCTTTGGCAGTGGCGCAAAACACATCATATGGGGATTTCCGCCGAGGAAAAATGTCGGGCGCCACAGCAGCGAGCAGCTCTAGAAGCCAGCCAGAGCCAACTGCACTGCCAGGCTGGCTTCTAGAGCTGCTGAGGCTGCCACTGCCATGTTTCCCGGGGACAGTTTTGCAAATCTGGGGACATTCCGGGGACGGAATTTGTCTGGAGACAGACAAGACAATTTGCAAATCTGGGGACTGTCCCCAGGAACCGGGGACGTCTGGTAACCCTAGTTTAAAGGAGAGTAGAAGGTGCTTCAGAGCAGTGGCGTCGCAAAGGGGTGTGTGTGGGCAGTGTGCCCCGGGTGCCATGTCTGGTGGGGGGTGACAAGAAGGCACCATGCACGATGCTTGCCCCTGGTCGCGGCAGCGTGAGCAGCCATCGCGCCGCCGCCGCATGTGGAGGATCCCACCACCGTCTGTACAGCGCTCGGGCACCACCACCGGCAAACTGCTACGTACAACGCATGCGCAGTGTCACATGCATGCGCTGTATGTAGCAGTGCTGCACATGCACTGCACATAGCGGTTTGCCACCGGCACCGCCTGAACGCCGGACGGACGGCGGTGGGATCCCTCCGTCGCTGCTATAGCCACGAGCAGAGGATCCCACCACTGTCCGTACGGCGCTCAGGCGGCGCCGGTGGCAAACCGCTATGCACAACTTTCGTGGTGTCGCACGCATGCGCTGTACGTAGCGATGCCGCACATGCTCCCTACGTAGCAACGCTATGCATGCGTCGTATGTAGCGGCGCAATGTGTGCGCAGCCGGCGGTTTGCCCTACTCCGGGTTTTGGTAATTTTTTAATGAAATGATTTTAGAATATTGTATTATTTTATTGTTGTTAGCCGCCCTGAGCCCGGCCTCGGCTGGGGAGGGCGGGATATAAATAAAAATTTATTATTTATTATTATTATTAGCCTTCGTTGACCCGTGCTTCAGAGAGCAGTTTGGCAAAGCACTATGTGAAACACCCCCCACCCTACTGTAAAAGGGGTTGGGGTGAGCTTTGGCCAAGGGGTCGGCAAGTTGAGTGAGCGGCGGCAGCAGCCCCCTAATATGTGTGTATTTCTCTTCTCCAACTTTTGTCCGGGGATTTGCTTGCAGTGAAACTTGCTAAATATTGCCTTAAATGCTCAAAGAAGTCTGCTGTTGCGATTTCATCCACAGGGTTAAAAAACAAAACGAAATAAGGAGACCACTACTATGTAATCCTTTTCTTTGCTTTAAGCTTTTTCTGTGATGAATTGCACCCCTTTGTGTTTTGCCATCTTAAACCCAAAACATTTGAGTTTATTGCGCTCTGCCAAAAATGTTATTACAGCAGCTTTATGTTTCAAAGGCAGTTTAATTCTTTTCTTCATAGTGACCTTTGGTTATTTTTAAGCAGATTTCCCCCCTCGCTCCCACTCTTGTCTGGCCATCGTCAGCTCCCGAAATGAAGCTTTCAATGCCTCCAGAATATTTTTGTAAGAATGGTGGGGGAAAGAGAGAGAACTTTCCAGGGTCCAAATTATTTATACGCTTCTTGTTGCAGCCAATAAAATGCTGGCTTAAAAAATAATAATCAAAAATCACCCCTCCCCCTCCAGATATCATGATGATTTGTGCTCATGATGGTATTGGAGTGGTTATATGTAATCCTGCTTTCGTTACAATTCCATATATATATATATGGACGCGGGTGGCGCTGTGGGCTAAACCACAGAACCTAGGGCTTGCTGATCAGATTCTCGGTGGTTTGAATCCCCGTGATGGGGTGAGATCCCGTTGCTTGGTCCCTGCTCCTGCCAACCTAGCAGTTCAAAAGCACACCAAAGTGCAAGTAGATAAATAGGTACCGCTCCGGTGGGAAGGTAAACAGCGTTTTTGTGCGCTGCTCTGGTTCGCCAGAAGCGGCTTAGTCATGCTGGCCACATGACCTGGAAGCTGTATGCTGGCTCCCTCGGCCAGTAAAGCGAGATGAGTGCTGCAACCCGAGATTCGGTCACGACTGGACCTAGTGGTCAGGGGTCAGGGGTAGACCTAGTGTTACCTTGGGTTACATACGCTTCAGGTTACAGACTCCGCTAACCCAGAAATAGTGCTTCAGGTTAAGAACTTTGCTTCAGGATGAGAACAGAAATCGTGCTCCGGTGGCGCGACAGCAGCGGGAGGCCACATTAGCTAAAGTGGTGCTTCAGGTTAAGAACAGTTTCAGGTTAAGAACAGACCTCCGGAACGAATTAAGTACTTAACCCGAGGTACCACTGTATATATATATTTGTATACAGTGGTACCTTGGTTTGCATATGTTTTGGATTACAAACACATCAAACCTGAAAGTGTGTGTCCTGGTTTGCATCCTTTTTTTGGATTACAACCTTTTTAAAATTATTATTACAAACAATTTTGGGGGGGAGGCTCCATTGGTGAAAGCACGTCATGGGTTACAACCTGTTTTGGTTTACAAACGGACCTCTGGAACAGATTATGGTTGTAAACCAAGGTACCACTGTACTACCCTTCATCCAAAGATCGCTGGGCGGTTCAGAACATAAAAATACAGAACGGAAGCACAAAATATACAATACCAAAAAAAGCGAAGCGAAACACAAAACAAAACAAAACAAAAAACAAAACAATATCTCTCCTCATCCATTCTAGAGGGGCTCAATGGCCAGTGTTACAGCCTCTGTAACACACTGCAGTTTTACCCAAATTGTGGTTGGTGTGCGTCAGCCAATGATCCAACAGCATTGCTCATTCTTGCAAGTCTTGAGAGACTTGTGCAGTTCTTAGACCTGCGATCCAGGCACGGCCAAGGGCCAAAAATCACTTCCCTTGGTGGGGCGTGTCTCTTGCTGGTAAGACTGAGAAAAATGCAGATGAACTGCTCTGGCCTTTTGCTATATATAGAGGATCCAATGGCTATTTTTAAGTTGATTATTTGGAAAAGAATGGTAGCAGCGAGTCCCCTCTTGGGAATGTGGCGGAGAAAGAATAATAATGAGATGAAGTGGAGATAATTTAACAATGGAACTTGGGGCAAAGGCTGCCACCTAAAACTTTAAACAGACGGTCTTTCTGATGAGACACAACATAGATCTACTCGAGTGGCAGTCTTGGATGCTGCACGTCCTTGAGAGTGCTGTCTAAAACCACTGAGCTGTCTAAACATGCATATGTCAGAGCTATGCTGTCCTATGCCCCCTGCACGGTTCCAGTTTCAAATCTCAATGTCCTTCGGTGGCTCTGCGCAAGCCAATATTCTCCTGAGCTTACAGTGCGTATCTGCAGGCCTTTCTTACATGGCTGTTGTGACCAAGATAATGTACGTGAACTGTGTCGAGCGGACTTCAGAAATGATAAGGACGATTATGGAGTAGTTTCCACCCTGGCAGCATGGGAATGATATACAGTGGTACCTCGGGTTGAGTACTTAATTTGTTCCAGAGGTCCGTTCTTAACCTGAAACTGTTCTTAACCTGAAGCACCACTTTAGCTAATGGGGCCTCCTGCTGCTGCCGCGCCGCCGGAGCACGATTTCTGTACTTATCCTGAAGCCAAGTTCTTAACCTGAAGCACTATTTCTGGGTTAGCGGTGTGTATAACCAGAAGCATATGTAACCTGAAGCGTATGTAACCCGAGGTACCACTGTATTTTTTTTGTCCATCCTGAGGACTGTGATGATGATGATAATAATTTATTACTTATACCCTGCCCCCCTGGCTGGGCCTCCCTAGCCACTCTAGGCGGCTCCCAACAGAATATTAAAAACACGATAAAAAGTCAAACATTAAAAAACTTCACTAAACAGGGGTGCCTTCAGATGTCTTCTAAAAGTCAGATAGTTGTTTATTTCCTTGACATCTGATGGGAGGGCGTTCCACAGGGCAGGCGCCACCACTGAGAAGGCCCTCTGCCTGGTTCCCTGTAGCCTCACTTCTCGCAGTGAGAGAACTGCCAGAAGGCCCTCGGAGCTGGACCTCAGTGTCTGGGCAGAATGATGGGGGTGGAGATGCTCCTTCAGATACACTGGGCTGAGGCCGTTCCGGCAGGGCCGTCTTACCCATAGGCACTAGGGGTGCGGGGCACCCGGGCGTTGGGCTCTCAGGGGCACCAGGCCAAGAGTCCAGGGCCCGAGAGTTGAGTCCGGGGAAAAGCCCGTCCGTCAGTCAGAGCGTGACGGCAGGTTCTTCTGCTGCAGGTAGCTCTGCGCCGCAAGTTCGGGGGCGACCGAGCCAGTGAGATGCTGAGGCGGCTGGCTGGCTCCACTCTCCTACGCACCTGGGACTGGGCAACCGGGGAGGGGCACTAGGTGGATCTTTGCACCCTGGCGTCACATATGCTTAAGACAGCCCTGCGTTCAGGGTGTCAGGTGTGCGTGCAGGAGCCAGGCCCTGTGGCCAATCGGACTCTGCAGGACTGGGGCCTTCCTAAGTTTGTTCTGAAGAGGCAAGGCGTGGCCGCACAGGTGAGGCCGATTGGTAACTCACAGCACTTGGTGGCAAGAGCCAGGAAGGGATATAAGGTCAGCATTTCCCTTCGGCTCTTTGCCACAGCAACACATTTCCTACCCTGACTCATTGCTTCTTGATCCTCAGACCCCTGACTTCATGACTCCTTTCTTCTTGATCCTCGGACCCCTGATTTTGTGACTCCTTGCTTCTTGATCTTCGGACCCTTGACTTCATGACTCCTTGCTTCTTGATTCTCAGACCCCTGACTTTGTGACTCCTTGCTTCTTGATCCTTGGACCCCTGATTTTGTGACTCCTTGCTTCTTGATCTTCGGACCCTTGACTTCATGACTCCTTGCTTCTTGATCGTCGGACCCCTGACTTCGTGACTCCTTGCTCCCTGACCCTCGGACCCTTGGCTTCTTGACTCCTGGCTCTCTGACCCTCGGACACTTGGCTTCTTGACTCCCGGCTCTTTGACCCTTGGGCTCCTGGCTTCCTGACTCCTGGCTTCTGGACTCCCATTCCTGCTCCCACCCCACCATCTTGCCCCCGGTCCTGACGTCCCCTGCCGGGACTTCGATCGCCCATGAACCGGACCATGACACACGGCTTTAAAAGTCAGCACCAACACTTTGAATTGTGCTTGGAAATGCCCTGGGAGCCAATATAGGTCTTTCAGGACTGGTGTGATGTGGTCTTGGTGGCCGCTCCCTGTGGAACTTCCATCGCTTTTTACAAGTGTAGAAAATGAGCCAGCCAACTGCCGGGACTTGGGCTTGGAAGAAGGCTCTCCTCTTTCGAAAAGGCTTTACAAAGCATTTTCAAACGGGCTCCGAACCCCCATCCATCAAGAGGATTCAGCACTCCCGCACGGAAAGTTGGCAGAGGCGAGGAGACCGGGATGATTAAGCAGTTGGGGCACCATTCAGATAGCACTAAATCACTGTTTAAGCCCCACTCCTTCCAGTGGGAGTGAGTTAACCGCATAGTTCATGTTCCCATTGAAATGAACAAGGCTGACGTGTGCTCTGGATTGGCCTGGATCGTGTCCCAACAACATTTAAGGGGCGGCCTTTGCTCTGCATTGGGCAGAACGCAGCAGGAGAAACTGCAGCCGTCAGGGTCAATAGGTGACATTCCAGGTATCTTAGGAGGCATTAAGACCTAGGCTGATGGTGCCAAAAGCTGTTCTCTTCTTCAGATCTTTAAATAGGCACTTGCATCAATTCCTCCCATTGTGATGATGATCTTCTAAGGTCAAATATGGCCTGTATGTGGCATTGGGTCAGTTGATGGGTTAGCGGATTCAAAACCTCCTTCAAAACTCTCCTACTCCCTCACCATTCATTGGAATTGGGAAAGGAGTACGACAAGGCTGTATATTGTCTCCCTGCTTATTTAACTTATATGCAGAATTCATCATGCAAAAGGCTGGGCTAGATGAATCCCAGAAGAATTGCCAGAAGAAATGTCAACAACCTCAGATCTGCCATAACCTTGATGGCAGAAAGTGAGGAGGAATTAAAGAACCTTTTAATGAGGGTGAAAGAGGAGAGCGCAAAATATGGTTTGAAGCTCGACATCAAAAAAATGAAGATCATGGCCACTGGTCCCATCACCTCCTGGCAAATAGAAGGGGAAGAAATGGAGACAGTGAGAGATTTTACTTTCTTGGGCTCCCTGATCACTGCAGATGGTGACAGCAGCCACGAAATTAAAAGATGCCTGCTTCTTGGGAGAAAAGCAATGACAAACCTAGACAGCAACTTAAAAAGCAGAGAGATCACCTTGCCAACAAAGGTCCGTATAGTTCAAGCTGTGGTTTTCCCAGTAGTGATGTATGGAAGTAAGAGCTGGACCATAAAGAAGGCTGATCGCCGAAGAATTGATGCTTTTGAATTCTGGTGCTGGAGGAGACTCTTGAGAGTCCCATGGACTGCAAGAAGATCAAACCTATCCATTCTGAAGGAAATCAGCCCTGAGTGCTCACTGGAAGGACAGATCCTGAAGCTGAGGCTCCAATACTTTGGCCACCTCATGAGAAGAGAAGACTCCCTGGAAAAGACCCCGATGTTGGGAAAGATGGAGGGCACAAGGAGAAGGGGAAGACAGAGGACGAGATGGTTGGATAGTGTTCTCGAAGCTACCAGCATGAGTTTGACCAAACTGCGGGAGGCAGTGGAAGACAGGAGTTCCTGGCGTGCTCTGGTCCAGGGGGTCATGAAGAGCTGGACACGACTAAACGACTAAACAACAACAACAACTAAGGTTGGTGGGGATCACAGTCCTGACATCTGGAAGTGCAAAGATCAGAGGATAACAGTGCCAAAAACAGGAGATAAGCCTCTGCTGATCAGGTGAAAGACATGTGGGTGTTAGAAAAGGGGCCAGTTCTGGATTTGACTCTGGCTGACAAAGTTTCCATAGTATAATTTTAAATTAATGTCCTGCTTGTCCTCATTATCCCTCTACTTCCTGTAGTTTCAGGTCTGCTGCTTGGTAGCAACGGGGGGGGGGGGGGGATAATTGTCACACCTGTGGAAGGCTTTACCCAGCTCATTCTGTTGAATGTTAACTAACCCAACTGCAATTTAGAGAAATATAACACTGGGGAACAATTTTTTTCATTTTCTGTGGCATGAGATTTTTGTTTACACATTTTTGTCTACTTGAAGAAGCCATGGTCCGATCTGAAAAATAAAAATATTTAGGTTACAAAACTGTAAATATAAAGAAAAATTAAAGATTAATCATTGTTTGCAGAACAATAATTACCATGTGGTTAGGGTAGATCAACGTGTCAGTGTCCACTTATCCCCAGTGTAAATATGACATATCGGCAAAAGTTGGAAATTGGAAGATAACTATAGCATGTACACAAAAATCGATTTCAGATTTAAAATCGGCATTGAAAGAACATATAAGAACAGTTGAAAAATCTCATGCAAAAGAAAAAAGAATCGTTCCCCAGTACTGTATACTGTGTATCCCAAGGGAATACATATTTTTTTTTGCATACCTCCAACTGTACATAGATATACGTGTCATTTTCAATGCTATACATGTCATGTATAAGTCACTTACATTTATACTCATACTGTACTACTTTGGCTATGTGTTTAATAAAACATTGAATTCTTGCATTGTGAAAAACAAAGATTATGGTGAAAAGTGAAAAACATGAATTGCAAAAAAGCTAGAGCTTACAGAACAAAACCAACTTCAGATATGAAATCAGCATGTTGAAATTAGGTTAGAACAACTGCAGCTGTCAATGCAACAAAAGTTTTGTTCCCCAGTGAGAACAAAATCCTTCCTTCCTTCCTTCCTTCCTTCCTCCCTCCCTCCCTCCCTCCCTCCCTCCCTCCCTCCCTCCAGCATATTTCTGACAATTATCTGAATCTGATAATTTTGGCCTCTAATTTTTCCTTAAGTTAATTTCTCCATGTTTCTACACCCGCTTGCAATAAATAAATAAAACAGTCCTCCTGAAAATTCACCAGCATTGTAGGGGAATTTCTCCGAACAGTTTGGTGTGCAAATTTTTGCAGAATATACACATTTCTGCAAAGCAATTTCCCCTTACCATAATGCATTTTTATATGCCATTTTCACTCATATATGCATTTGTATGCACGCTTTGCCTTAGCATGTGCAAATTTCTGTACATATCGCTGGGCTGGAGAGCGGCGTTGCAAAATTAGGAGTGGTGCAAATTTTGAAGGATGGCTGTGTTTCAGTTCACAAATGGTTTCACAAAGTGCGAATTAGGTAGTTTCACTTTTAAAAGGGGGGTGAATTGAATCCATCCCTACTTTGAGGAAAGGTAGGTAAGGGGGAAGATGTGGGGAGGGTTTATCTTTCCATACCTGGGGGCCCCTTTTTGTCTAAAATTGTCTCTCCAACTCCCCTATTTTTTTTTACATAGCTGGGGCAGACCTAGGTTTGGGCTTTTCCAACAGTTAAAATCTGGACCAGAAAGTTAAGCTTTTTGGGGGCAAGGCTGTTCTACCCAAAACTGTTGAGCTTTACAGTGGTACCTCGGGTTACAGACGCTTCAGGTTACAGACTCCGCTAACCCAGAAATAGTACCTTGGGTGAAGAACTTTGCTTCAGGAGGGGAACAGAAATCGTGCAGCAGCGGCGCAGCAGCAGCAGCAGCAGCAGCAGCAGCAGCAGGAGGCCCCATTAGCTAAAGTGGTCTTCAGGTTAAGAACAGTTTCAGGTTAAGAACAAATTAAGTTCTTAACCCGAGGTACCACTGTATTGGCAAAATAATGCCGTTTTTTTAATGGAAAATCGGCAAAAACGGGACTGCCAACCAGTGGCGTAGCGTGGGTTGTCAGCACCCGGGGCAAGGCAAGTAATTTGCGCCCCCTAACCCGTGGATTTGTGCCCCCTAACCCTAACCCCCAGATGATGCGCCCGGTGCGGCCGCCCCCCTTCACCCCCCACGCTACGCCACTGCTGCCAACTTGGGCTACCATACTGCCAATTTTTGTACCAATTTCCATCCGGACACTACTGACAACTGCAGTAATCCGGATATGTCCAGAAAGTCATGGACATATGGCAAGCCTATGCTTTTGTGACAAGTCTTGTGGAAAACTCCGAGAAGAGATTACAGTGGTACCTCGGGTTACAGACACTTCAGGTTACATACGCCTCAGGTTACAGACTCCGCTAACCCAGAAATAGTCCCTCAGGTTAAGAACTTTGCTTCAGGATGAGAACAGAAATTGTGCTCCGGTGGCATGGCAGCAGGAGGAGGCCCCATTAGCTAAAGTGGTGCTTCAGGTTAAGAACAATTTCAGATTAAAAATGGACCTCCATTAAGTTCTTAACCCGAAGTACCACTGTAAAGGCAATGATTTCGCAGCAGGAAGAATCAAGAGCAACACCCAGCAAAGGATTTTGGGTTTCAGGCAGACGACTGGCAAAGAGGTTGCTGAGTAGACCCTCAGCAGACGGGACATTTCGGCAACATGGAGGAAGGCTCTGCCTGCCGATCTCAAAGGCGATGGGAACTTGGATTAAGACTTTGCATGGGATTGCTTCCTGCAGACTGCATTCTTTATCCTTCCATCACCTACTTGATCACTGCGTTTGCCAGAGAATTTGACGGAGGGTAGATATTTCTCGTTTCCCACCACCAACCCCATTTCAGGCCAGAGGTTTCGTGGGACTGGGCCTTTAATGATGTCTGCTTGTCATTCACAGCTGAGCTTTCTTCCTAACTCTGGGTGGATTTCATGGAATAAAGGCCATTTATCAGTCTAGGTAAGTACAAGGCCTCATCTTGACAGAGTCCAGTCCCACGATAAGCAGTGGGGGCCACCAAGTTGAGTTGCCTTTAATAGAGGATTAGGCCAGTGGATAATCACAGGCTGCCAATGACAATAAGCCCCTGAACAACACTTGCTGGGAATCACAGGTGAGGAAAGTGCTGTGGTGCTAAGTTTCTGCTTGCAGGATTCCACCAAGGGCCAGGGCCTTCTCAGTGATGGCTCCGACCTGGTGGAATGCTCTGTCCCATGAGACCAGGGCCCTGCAGGATTTAACTTCCTTCCGCAGGGCCTGTAAAACAGAGCTATTCCACCTGGCTTTCAATTTGAACTTACCCTGTGTTATGTACTGAAGTTCTCACCCTGGGCTAGCAGGGGGATACTGTAGATAGTTTTCACTCAGGTCCACATATGCAAATAAGGGATTGAAAGTGACGTTCAGTGATTGCATAGTTACAGAAAGTGGTTACTGTTGCATTGTAGTGGAGCTCTATATAAGCAGGCTGGCTGAACCCTTCAGTTCAGTTCTGTTCTGGCCTGTGAATAAACAAGAGCTATTTGAAGAATCACTGTGTCATCTGATATGTTCATTCACAACTTAACAGCCTGATCTTTTGTTCCCCTTCCTTCCCACCCTCTCCCCTTTTTATGAAGATTACCCACTCTGGGATCCCACAGCTAATTCTCCCCGGTCTCCTCGCTGGCCCAAATAGGACTAATTTAGCCAGCTAGCCCTGGTGATCATCTAATGTTTATTGGATGGATTTCCCCCCTAAACTGATTTTGAATTCTGAATTTATTGTTACTCACATTTTATACTGTATTTTATGCTGTTTTCTGTTGCATCAATTAAGTGTTTTAAATTTGTTGTTAGCCGCCCTGAGCCCGGTTTTCTGAACCAGGAAGGAAGGGGGTATAAATAAAAATTTATTATTATTTATTATTATCTGGTTGGCCACCATCAGAACAAGGTGCTGGTCTGATCCAGAAGGCTAGCAGTAAGAGCTGTTCGACAGTGGAATGGTCCCCCTTGGGAGGTTGTGGAATCTCCTTCCTTAGAGGTTTTTAAGCAGAGGTTGGATGGCCATCTGTCATGGATGCTTTTGTTGAGATTCCTGCATTGCAGTGGGTTGGACTAGATGACCCAAGGGGTCCCAACTCTACACTTCTATGATTCTATGACAAGCTCTGATAGATCTGATGAAGGATCCTTCCAGGGAAGCCCACAAACACTGTATGAACCCTGTCCTCCAGAAACTGGTATTCACTGAACTCAGGGGTCCCCAAACTAAGGTCTGCGGGCCAGATAAGGCCCGAGGGACTTTTTTATCCGGCTCGTGGCGACCCCTGCTGCCTGAAGATCCCAGGCCACAGAGAGGTTAGGCTGGCCTCAACTAGAGCCAGGGCTTTCTCGGTCACGGCTCCGATCTGGTGGAATGCTCTGTCTCAAGAGACTAGGGCCCTGCGGGACCTGACATCTTTCTGCAGGGCCTGCAAGACAGAGCTGTTCCACCAGGCCTTGGGTCAGGGCGCAGCCTGACCCCCTCCTCTGGCAATCTGCACAGAATTTTGTTTAATTGGTTGCCATCAATTTGATTTTAATTAATTTTATAATGAATGTTTTTAGAATGTTGGATTATTTTGATTGTTGTTAGCCGCCCTGAGCCCAGCTTCGGCTGGGGAGGGCGGGATATAAATAAAATAAATTATTATTATTACTACTCTTACCGACGCTGCACTGTGTGCCTGCCCACTTCCGGGTCGGAGGAGCACCGTAAATAGCTTGCGCGCATGCGCAAGCGTTATTTGCACATGCGCAAGCGTTATTTCCGGTGCACATCCGGGTCGGAGGAGGCCCGTTCACATGTGCACAAACTATTTCCAGTGCTCCTCCGACCCAGAAGTGAGCCGGAAATAGTGTGGGTGGATGCGTATGGGCACCGCTCCCCCGCCCTCCGGCCCGCCGTGCGATCGGCACTGGAGACACCGGCCCAAGGCACGGTAAGTTTGCTGACCCCCAATTTAACTGTTGTGACCAGGACCTTCTCCACGAACCTGTCTTGTGCTTGAATCCTGCTTGAGGGTTTGCCAATGGAGGTATCTGTTTGGCCACTGTGAGAATCAGATTTTGGACTCGATGGGCCTGATCCAACAGGCTGTTCTTACGTTCTCCGGAGCCGCAGCCACATCCAGTGGTTTAAGGCTTCTTTGGTTTTGCTTTGCGTGTTTTCAAAAATTGAAATAAATAATGTGGGGTCCTTTTTTCCCCAGCCCAATTTTTGCCTTCTACCTTGGAAGGCCACCTTTCGCCTTGATTCAAAGAGCTCGCTGCCTCCTCTGTGATGGAGTTTCGACACCGCTGTGAAGATCTGCCAGCTTCTCTGCAGCTCAGCCACAGGGCAGAAAACAGGGGCACATTCCTGGTCGGCCCAAGATAGAAAGTTTCCCATAACTTGCAGCCAGTGGGAATGCAGCTATTTACGAGAGCACCGCTACATCTGAAGTTAAAATAATCACACACACACAGAGAGAGTTGAGATCCACTGAACTTGTCATACTCAGTGTCTTTCCAAGTTCTTTCAAAATCATTCTATTTAGGAACACAATATTGCCCAATATAAATGCCAGGGGAAGGACAAAAGCCCTGTGGTGGAGTATCTTCTTTGCATACAGAAAGTCTCAGGTTTAATCGCAAGCATCTCTAGTTACCAGTGGGCAAATCTGGCAATCTGAGCTATTGTCAGTTTCTGACAGGAGTGAGCCAGCAGTAAATTACACCAAGCAAGTTGGAGTCAACTCTTTGTTAGCAAAAACAGGATCTGCACAGGAGTGCCCGGCCTAATGAGCACAGCAGCTCATGTCTGGCACGTTCTGCCCCCATGAAGCAGTTGCTGAGACTGAAAGTCCCTGCCTCTCCTCTCCAGGGTTTTCCCCAAGCCATCTGAGACTGCATTAAGTTCTCCTCTGCCCTTTCATGTCTCTTCTGGAAGACAAGTGGGGAGTAGAGCTTGTTGCAGTGGGGGGGACAGACACCCATGACTCTTCACCAGTCTGAATCATATCTGCCTCATTTTTTGGCTCCACGGTCTGTCAGTCACTGGCAATGGTGCGAGGTGCAAGGTGCTTTGAAGTCCCAAAATCGGGACTTCAAAGCACCTAGCAAGGTGCTGCTAAAATGGACTCTCTGCCTTCCGTTTCAGCAGGGTATTCCATACAAACCCCTTCCTGGAAGGAATTTGTTCCCAAGTTTGTTGATCTAGAGCAGTACGACACGAGCAACGAGAACAAATGAGCAACGTGGTCGTGTCAGAGCCATTACTTCTCCATCTGGGCTGAGGCAGCACCGTCTCCAGCAGCCCCGCGACATCTTGCCGAATGCGGAAAGCTGTGTTAGGTTGTGACCTTGTGCGTTTCCTGCTTAGACAGGTTGTCAGACAGACACAGAGCAGAAGAGAGTTTCAGGGCTCAAAGAGTGAGAAAAAACACTGTTTACTGACAATGGCTTTGTCAAACAAGATAGGGGCAAGGCAGGCGGGTCATTGGGTCGGCTGCTTTAGAGGAAATGGTGAGGAAAAAGCCAGTTCCCTTCCTATCAGTTGCTCCTGCCTGGTGACCTCGGAGAAAATTTGGGGCCCCTCAGGAGTCCCTAAGGGAACAAATCTTGCATTTCCCACTGGACAGAGAAGAATGGGTTTATCTCCAGCGTTTGAGCAGGTGTTTGGAAAATAACATTTCTCTGTTTCCTCTTCCTCAATTAATCTCTTACCACGGCTGTTCTTCCAGAGGTGCCTTTGGTTTAAAATAAAATACAATCAATTGCTATTAATAATATAAATTGCACACGGCGTTGTGGAAAGTCCCATTCATACACATCAGCTCTGGAGAGAGATGCTGTGAATTTTGGCAGCTGTGGGAGAGCTGCGCATGTGTTATGCTAACATTTTATTCTAGAAGCTATTGTGCGGCAGAGGAGGAAAAATGGAAAGATCATGGAAAATGGGGCGGGAAGCTGAGAAAACACAAATTTATGGCGTATTGAAGTATATATGTTAAACTTTTGAAAATTCAATACAGAATGTATTATAAAATAGAAAAAAGAAGATAACATTTTGTTCTCTTGCTAATTAATCTAGCCGCAGGACCCTTCTTACATTAACACTAAAAAGAAACAACCTTTTCCTGTTTTTGTTAGTTAATTCACATACTGTATACTCTGTCTTAATGAATGACAGATGCCAGGAATAAGCTTTATCAGAAGAACTCTTTTGCAAGGAATGGGCTGTTGAGCATTTCCCCCCTCAAGCTCTCCACGCAATTGCTTGGGACACAAGGGCAAAACTCCCGCACTGATTGCGGAAGGAGGGGAGGAAGTGGCAGAAAGAGAAACTGTCATGGAAAAAGCATATAGCCGCAGTTTCATTGGAGGGTGAAGGATGGAGTGTGAGAACCCTGGCAAGATGGATGTTGAAATAATAGACAAATGAGCCTGGGAACTTATAGCGGTGTGGAATGATACGCAGGATATCTTTTCCCCCACTGGGGTTTCCCGTCCATGGAATTTGCTTTCAGGTAAACAAGTCAAATGTCTGGATGTTGTGCCATTATTAGGGACTGATTGCGATTCCCCACCTCTTGCGAGGATTTACCCTTTGGCCAGCCCCAAAGGGACCAACATCAGTGCAAAATATCCGGGTTCTGTAAGTTCCAACTCTCCACTGACTTAAAGAGAAATTCCTCCCACGTTCTATCTCTTTGCAGAAGAGAGACACTTACTTATTTTTAAAAATGGGATTCGGACAGTCATGGTGAGACTCTCAAGGGGAAAGTCCCCTGGCTGTACCCAAATTAGTTCACTTGACGTCACAAGCCTCTGTCCGCAACAACCCCGGTACCATCGCAACCAGGCCTTTTGAAGATCTTGGGCGCAGATTCAACAAACAGGTTCTGCTAGCGCTGCAGCCTTTCTCCACCTGTGGGTCCCCAGATGTTGTTGAACTACAACTCCCATCACCCCTAGGTCAGAGCTCAGGGATGATGGGAGTTGTAGTCCATCAACATCTGGGGACCCACAGGTGGAGAACCACTGGTAGCAGAAGCACTGTGCAAGGACTTGCCATGACACAATGGGACTTTCCTGCCTCTTCAACTTGCATAAAGGGACCCCTGACCATTAGGTCCAGTCACGGATGACTCTTGGGTTGCGGCGCTCATCTTGCTTTATTGGCCGAGGGAGCCGGTGTACAGCTTCCGGGTCATGTGGCCAACATGACTAAGTCACTTCTGGCGAACCAGAGCAGCGGACGGAAATGCCATTTACCTTCCCATCGGAGCGGTACCTAATTATCTACTTGCACTTTGACGTGCTTTCAAACTGCTAGGTTGGCAGGAGCAGGGACCGAGCAACGGGAGCTCACCCTGTTGCGGGGATTCAAACCACCAACCTTCTGATCGGCAAGTCCTAGGCTCTGTGGTTTAACCCATAGCGCCACCTGCGTCCCTTCAACTTGCATGCCCCCCCCCAAATGTCTGTGGTGTGTCAGAAGAAGCCCTAGAACAATACACAGAGGAAGAGAAGAGGGGAGATCTCCTTAGATCGACACTGAATTCCTCTCCTTCTTGTTTTATTATTATTCATACGAGAAATATACAAGAAGTTAAATAGAGATATAAATATCATATCTTCCAAGTGCTCCAGAACAAAAAGGGACATTCCATTTTTTCACGTGAGATCACAGCAGCCATTTTGGGTGCTCTCTTATACTGTGGATCTCATGCAGTTCCCCAAAATGTGGATTTTTAGGGTGCCTTGCAAGATCTCACCCTGGAAAAAGCTCTTTTCCAGGTTGAGAGTACTGCATGGGTCAAATGACTCACCCAGGCTTTGGCTCCGGAAAAGTTGGAGGGGACAAAATATGAATAAATCAAAGCTCTGCACATTTAATACAATATGTGGGCCTGATAAATATTGTAATGAACAAAATGTAAATATTTTAACCATCAGTCAAACATGAGCTTTCCTAACCCTACTCAAATAAATCACACAATTCAATTGACTTCATGCCTTTCTAAGAAAAATATTACCTGATCTGTACTCCCAACTGATTATATGGAATTAAACTCCCCGCCCCCCTAGCAAAGGGCATAGATTTTCAGAATCCTGAATTTCATTCTCCCAGTAAGAAATAAGATCTTGTGACTTTAGTCCCTGTGGAATGAGGCTGGTGGTTTCAGTGCTTGTGACTTTGTACTATTCTGTGCTTGTCTCTCTCTGCCTGGAGTTTGACACAGGGTTAGGTTTTAAAGGTTTTGTTATGTACTGAGTTGAATAGGATCCAAACTGCAGCAGTCTGATTGGTCCTAGAACAATAGGATTCAGAATGCAGCAGTCCGATTGGTCCCAGAACAATAGGATTCAGAATGCAGCAGTCCGATTGGTCCTAGAACAATGCATCAGTATGATTGGTTGGCAGGAACCACCCAATCATGCTCCAGATAGAAGTGAATCCACAACCTGATTGGCTTACAGTAGAATTCCGGAATTAGCCAATCATGTGCAGCCCATTGTGTAAATAATGTATATAAAGCAGATACTTTGAGGGGATTCATTCATTCCTCCTCACCACTATCAGCTGAATAAAGAGCATGAAATCACTTTGCGACTCTGAGTATATTTCAGGTTTATTATGGATTTTCTATTGTATTACATTTTTAACCGATCCTGTATGCTGCACAGAGAGGGCTTGTTTTATGAGGTTCCTAGCAAAGTACATGCAGCCACGAAATTAAAAGACGCCTTTTAATTGGGAGAAAAGCAATGACAAACCTAGACAGCATCTTAAAAAGCAGAGACATCCCCTTGCCAGCAAAGGTCCATATAGTTAAAGCTATGGTTTTCCCAGTAGTGATGTATGGAAGTGAGAGCTGGACCATAAAGAAGGCGGATTGCCGAAGAATTGATGCTTTTGAATTCTGGTGCTGGAGGAGACTCTTGAGAGTCCCATGGACTACAAGAAGATCAAACCTCTCCATTCTTAAGGAAATCAGCCCTGAGTGCTCACTGGAAGGACAGATCCTGAAGCTGAGGCTCCAATACTTTGGCCACCTCATGAGAAGAGAAGACTCCCTGGAAAAGACACTGATGTTGGGAAAGATGGAGGGCCCAAGGAGACGGGGACGACAGAGGACGAGATGGTTGGACAGTGTTCTTGAAGCTACCAACATGAGTTTGACCAAACTGCGGGAGGCAGTGGAAGACTGAAGTGCCTGGCGTGCTCTGGTCCATGGGGTCACGAAGAGTCGGACACGACGAAACAGCTAAACAACAACAACAAAGCAAAGTACATAAAAACAATGATTGATTGATTGATTGATTGATTGATTGAATAGTTTAGGGCTAATGTGACGGGGAAGAGAAAATAGAAGTCCCCCCCCCAATAGCTCAAATATTTGACTGAAAGTTCTTTGCTGAGTCCTTTTGGCTGTCTTCAGGGTGGAGAAAGTCACTAATGTGAAACTATTCCTCTGTTCTGCATTTTGGGAGGTACAAAAGAAATTGTAGGCGCAGTGGCAAAGGTCACATCCTGGTTTGTTTGGCTTTTTTTTTTTTGTTCTGCTGGCCACAATATTTATTACCCCAAATCTCCTTTCTGTATTCCAGATTACAGCAGTGGGGAGCAGAGAGGAATGTCTGTGAGTTTCATCTTCTCCTGACAAAATTTGCCCCACTCTCGAAAACAGGTCCCCTGTTTCATGGCCTAATAATATGGAGAACATCTTGTATCAGTTAAAAGATGTTAGGAGGAGGGAACAGCCCCCTGTTCTCACAGTGGCCAAGCAGATACCTCTATTATGAAACCCGCAATCAGGTTTCGAACACAAGACCACTCCCCGCTGCTGCAGTGACCAACTTCTGGAATAGTCAGAAGCATGCTTGTTGTCGTTTTCCATCCCTCATAAACATTTGCCGTGGAGAAAATGCTAAGAGGGGACGGGAGGAAATCTGCATACCCGCCAACATTTCTTTGACGAAAATAGGGATGTCCCCAGCCACTCTGGGTGGCTTCCAACATATATTAAAAACATAATAAAACATTAAACATTAAAAAAACTTCCCAATATTGGATTGCCTTCAGACAGCTTGGGAGTCGGATAACTTCATAGCCGCCAACATTTATCCTAAGGAAAATAATAATAATAATAATAATAATAATAATAATAATAATAATAATAATTTATTATTTATACCCCGCCCATCTGGCTGAGTTTCCCCAGCCACACTGGGCGGCTTCCAATCGAGTGTTAAAAACAATACAGCATTAAATTAAAAACTTCCCTAAACAGGGCTGCCTTCAGATATCTTTTAAAGATAAGATAGCTACTTATTTCCTTCACATTTGAAGGGAGGGCGCCACTACCGAGAAGGCCCTCTGTCTGGTTCCCTGTAACCTCACATCTCGCAATGAGGGAACTGCCAGAAGGCCTCGGTGCTGGATCTCAGTGTCCAGGCTGAACAATGAGGGTGGAGACGCTCCTTCAGGTATACAGGACAGTGGCTATTTAGGGCTTTAAAGGTCAGCACCAACACTTTGAATTGTGCTTGGAAATGTACTGGGCGCCAATGCAGATCTCTCAGGACTGGTGTTATGTGGTCCCGGAGGCTGCTCCCAGTCACCAGTCTAGCTGCCGTATTCTGGATTAATTGCAGTTTCCGGGTCACCTTCAAAGGTAGCCCCACGTAGAGCGCATTGCAGTAGTCCAAGCGGGAGATAACTAGAGCATGCACCACTATGTCAAGACAGTCCTCAGGCAGATAGGGTCTCAGCCTGTGTACCAGATGGAGCTGGTAGACATCTGCCCTGGACACAGAATTAACCTGCGCCTCCATGGACAGCTATGAGTCCAAAATGACTCCCAGGCTGCGCACCTGGTCCTTCAGGGACACAGTTACCCCATTCAGGACCAGGGAGTCCTCCACACCCACCCGCCTCCTGTCCCCCCAAAACAGTACTTCTGCCTTGTCAGGATTCAACCTCAATCTGTTGGCCGCCATCCATCCTTCAACCGCCTCCAGACACTCACACAGGACCTTCACTGCCTTCACTGGTTCTGATTTAAAAGAGAGGTAGAGCTGGGTATCATCCGCATACTGATGAACACTCAGCCCAAACCCCCTGATGATCTCTCCTAACGGGGACATTCTGAGATCAGATCAGAAATTGGGACAGCTTCTCTAAATCTGGGACGTCCCTGGAAAATGGGGACAATTTGGAGGGTCTGCAACCCCCTCTCCAGGCCTACCTCCTTACCAACCGAAACCTGAAGTAGAAAAAAAAATGGGTGCCATTACCACAGCAAGGAAAGGATAATGGCTGGATGGAACAACCAGCCGGTCTCCTTCCATTGCTTTGAAAGTATGCTGTGGAAGATTCTCCAAGATGCGAGAGCCACACGGGGCCTCCTCGTCTGCGGTTTCCTCGCATTTCGGGCGCACTGGGTTTATTTTGCTTTGGAAAGGGGATTTGTAAAGCCGCTGACATGGTTTACACAGCTTAAACCACAAGGAACACAAAGCGGCCGGCCTCTCTTCCCGTTATGTCAAACGTTCACGGTTTGCTGTGACGAAATCTCTGCCGAGATGGGTCTTGCCTTGTATTTGAATAAACAGAGAGTGAGAGGGTGGGTGGAAAGGGGGGGAAACCAAATTCCTGCCCTCCTGAACCGGACGAGACAGAGGAACTAGACAAGGGAGAGGCACAGGGAGAAAGCGGCGGCCACACAGATCGACCGCGGAAGGAATGGGCCTGGTATTTTACAGAAAGGGCTATAGCGCATCTGCTTTATAGAATCATAGAATCATAGAGTTGGAAGAGACCACAAGGGCCATCGAGTCCAACCCCCTGCCAAGCAGGAAACACCATCAGAGCACTCCTGACATATGGTTGTCAAGCCTCTGCTTAAAGACCTCCAAAGAAGGAGACTCCACCACACTCCTTGGCAGCAAATTCCACTGTCGAACAGCTCTTACTGTCAGGAAGTTCTTCCTAATGTTTAGGTGGAATCTTCTTTCTTGTAGTTTGGAACCATTGCTCTGTGTCCGCTTCTATGGAGCAGCAGAAAACAACCTTTCTCCCTCCTCTATGTGACATCCTTTTATATATTTGAACATGGCTATCATATCACCCCTTAACCTCCTCTTCTCCAGGCTAAACATGCCCAGCTCCCTTAGCCGTTCCTCATAAGGCATCGTTTCCAGGCCTTTGACCATTTTGATTGCCCTCCTCTGGACACGTTCCAGTTTGCCAGTGTCCTTCTTGAACTGTGGTGCCCAGAACTGGACACAGTACTCCAGGTGAGGTGTGACCTCAAATGCAGAAAGTTGCAGGTTCAATCCTTGTTGTTTTTTTATTAAATATTTTTATTAGTTTTTAAACTATTTTTTAACTATTACTTTTAAATATCAAACTTATATCTCTCTTCTTTCTCTTCTTTGCAATATTTCATATATTCCTCCTTATTAAATGTTAAGTTGTGGGTGAATATATCAGACGACACAGCGATTCTTGAAACAGCTGTTGTTTATTCACTACAACGCAACAGTAACAACTTTCTGTAACTATCCAATCACTGAACGTCACTTTCAATTCCTTATTTGCATATGTGGACCTGACTGAAAACTATCTACAATATCCCCCAGCTGGCCCAGGGTGAGAACTTCAGTACATAACACTAAACTTCTTGTAGTCCTACTTTGTAATTATTGATTACATTTGCTCTTCCAATAATGCGTATATTTCTTCCAATCTTCTGTGAATCTCTGGTCCCGCAGGTTTCGAATCCTTCCTGTCATTTTATCCAATTCTGCGTAGTCCATTAATTTCGTCTGCCATTCTTTTTTCGTCGGTATTTCTTCTTGCTTCCATTTCCGGGCCAACAATACTCTTGCCGCTGTTGTTGCATATAAAAACAATTTAATGTCCTGTCTATTAATATCCTCACTTATAATGCCAAGTAAAAATGCTTCTGTTTTTTTTTAATGTATATTTCAACATCTTTTTCATCTCATTATACATCATTTCCCAGAAGTTTTTTACTTTCTTACATTCCCACCATATATGATAAAATGATCCTTCTTTTTCTTTACATTTCCAGCATTTATTACTTTTCTTATACATTTTAGCTAATTTCACTGGTGTAATATACCATCTATACATCATTTTCATCATATTCTCTTTCCACAGCCTCTCCCATTCTCTTAGCTGTATAAAGGTAAAGGTAAAGGGACCCCTGACCAGTAGGTCCAGTCATGGCCGACTCTGGGGTTGCGGCGCTCATCTCGCTTTATTGGCTGAGGGAGCCAGCATACAGCTTCCGGGTCATGTGGCCAACATGACTAAGCCGCTTCTGGCAAACCGGAGCAGCACACGGAAATGCCGTTTACCTTCCCGACGGAGCGGTACCTATTTATCTACTTGCACTTTGTGCTTTCGAACTGCTAGGTTGGCAGGAGCAGGGACTGGGCAACGGAAGCTCACCCCGTTGTGGGGATTCGAACCACTGACCTTCTGATCGGCAAGTCCTAGGCTCTGTGGCTTAACCCACAGCGCCACCCGCGTTTAGCTGTATATTATATCCAAAATCTTTTGCCCGGTGTACCATAACCGATTTCACTTCAGGTTCAGTCCTTGTTGGCAGCATCAGTGGTAGACCTTGAGGTCTTCAGTTTCAGTGGCAATGCCAGAATTTCACCTCTCCCCTTCCATTCTGCATCCTAGTCTGCTACGCCCTGTGGCTCTGTACCCAGTGCGACCGAACCGGTTTCAGTACCCTAAATCTGCCTCTCACTTTCTGTGTGTGCAGGTGTGTGTGTGTTATTAGGCTGTGGTTGACCAACCAAGCTGTCCTACTGGAGCCCTAGAGCCTTTCCTTATTGCCTCCTTACCCTTCACAACTCAAGGTGAATAGGATCTCAGAGCAGAGCTGGCGAGTCTGAGAGGTCCGCCAGCAGGATCTGACCCTCTAATGCAGAGGTAGGCAACCTAAGGTCCGTGGGCCGGATGCGGCCCAATCGCCTTCCCAATCCGGCCTGCGGATGGTCCGGGAACCAGCGTGTTTTTACATGAGTATAATGTGTCCTTTTATTTAAAATGCATCTCTGGGTTGTTTATGGGGCCTGCCCTTAGCTATCAATGTTTCCCTTTTTAAAAGGGAATTTCCCTTATTCCGAATAGGATTCCTCGCAAGAAAAGGGGAAAGTTGACAGCTATGGGCCCGCCTGGTGTTTTTACATAAGTAGAATGTGTGCTTTTATTTAAAATGCATGTCTGGTATTATGTACTGAGTTGAATAGGATCCAAAATGCAGCAGTCTGATTGGTCCTAGAACAATAGGATTCACAATGCAGCAGTATGATTGGTCCTAGAACAATACAGCAGTATGATTGGTCTGCAGGAGCCACCCAATCCAGCTCCAGATGGAAGTGAATCCACAACCTGATTGGCCTACAGGAGAATTCCGGAATTAGCCAATCACGCGCAGCCCATTGTGTAAATAATGTATATAGAGCAGATACTTTGGGGAAACTTTCATTCCTCCTCACCACTATGAGCTGAATAAAGAGCATGAAATCCACACTCGACTCTGAGTATATTTCATCTGGGTTATTTACGTGGCATAGGAATTCGTTCCTTCCACCCCCGCCCCCCAAAAAATATAGTCTGGCCCGCCACATGCTCTGAGGGATGGTGGACCAGCCCACGGCTGAAAAAGGTTGCTGACCCTTGCTCTAATGAAAAAGCAGCAGTATACATCATTACCTACGAGGACAAAATCGCTGCAATTCATCTCTTTGACTCATTAGCATGCTGGCTCAAAAGAAGATGTTTAGCACCGAGGGTGGAAACAGCGTCCCTTTGCAAGAGGAAAAAATCATATATATTTTTGGCCAGGATAAAAAGCAGATTGCTTGTCCTGCTAAACACAGGAGGACGGAAGATTGATTCTCAACCTTAACTGCGCTAATATCCATCTATTTGATCCATCAGTCTTGTGCAGTTCCTTTTTTCTCCTGCTTGTTACTAGAAGGGAAGTTGCGGGGGGAGGATAGCTCAGTCGGTAGGGCACAAGGCTCTCAGGGCGATGAGTTCGAGTCCAGCATTGGGCAAAAAGATTCCTGCATTGGACTAGATGACCCTCATGTTGAGGAACTGTGGCTTTTTGTTGATACACCATCATGGTACATCAGTGAATGTCACTGGACTTGCCACTATTTTGCGGTGTTCTCTGCTTCCTTCATCCACGTAAGCTCTGCTGTTAGTTTGATATCATCCACCCATTCCCATCTTTTGAAATTTTTGGGTCTCCATACCAGCACTGCTTTCTTCTATATGTCCTGCAAATGCCCATTTCAACAGCCTTTTCCTACACACCCTACATCCCAAAGTGTTGATCTTTGTTATATCCAATTATGTTGCATGTTCAGACCCAGAGACCTCCCCCCTAAATAAGCACACAATTCACTCAAATGTAAGTTCTGGTTTTTGGCAGAATTTAGGCCACAATTTTATTGGTTACAGAAAATTGAGTGCTTGCATAGGCTCTGGTTCGACTAGCTCCCTGCACCCTTGCAGGTAGCTCTGACCCAAAGCTCCATCATAGGTCAGCCAAGGGTGAACACCTGAGGTAGGTGAAAAGCCTGGGAACAGACTCTGTTCACTCCCCAGATGCTCCCCTGGACTCAGACACGGGCACAACCCCCTCCCAAACCAAGCTGAGTCCCTGGATTCCTTTAACGGAATACCCTTCCCATAGGGATGGTGAGAACGTTCTCCCATCCCTATCACCTGAACCAGTGCCTATCCGCAACCTTATAAGTTGTGACGATTTGCTATGCAGCAGGCAAAACTCAAATGGCAACAGCCAATCAGCCAAGTGGGGAAAATTCCTGCCGTGCCCCTGTCCCAAAGACAGACGACACACGACGGCATAGCAAGGTCAAGCGCAACAAGCCCTAAAAGTAGGGAGAGGTGGGTGGGTGTTCTGAATGCATGCGCCGAAAGAGGAAGCTCTGGGTCACGTGCATGGGCATAAATAGGTCCCTCGGTCCATTTAGTCTGCGTCCCATTGGCCAGATTGTACCCAGCTTTGAGGGACCTACCAATCAGGTGTTGTGGCTAACCACCCACAACAGAGGGTGTCGGTTGTCCAGGTCTCACCACAATTAGTGGTCTCTTTAAGGGAGAAAACCGATTTGCATTACCTGGGCAGCCTGGCCATTCTTTTGTGATGGTTAATACTTTAGTTCCTGAATCCAGGTCACAGGCTCACCCTATTCATATGCAAATACGCTATTAAGACAAGATTTGTAAGGGAAGACTTTCCCCATTTGCCTCCCTTACTGCAGAGGAATATTTGAGGTCACTGGGAGAGCCAAAATGGCTTCAGGATTGCTCTCTCATACTATTTCAGACACATAGTTCATATATTTAGATATGTGTGCATTTATAAATATTTATTCTGTATTTGAGACCTTAGAATTATAAGACCTTAGAATTATAAGACCTTCGAATTATAGAATTATAAGACCTTAGAGACATAACACCTTCACCGTGGGAATCTTGGGAGACATAAAATGGCGGCCACCAGCCATGGAAACCTGTGTGTTGTTGTCAGTGTTGTGGAATTGCAGACTTAGAAGGGACCATGAGGCTCATCTGTTCAAAGCTGGCCATGTTCACAAACACCAGTTTCCTCTGGTGTCGGTTGTCCAGGTCTCACCACAACACGTGCCCTCTTTTAGGGAGGACACAATTTGTTGGTTTTTTTCCTTTCAGCATGACATGTTGTGTTGTTCTAAAGCTGTCCGTGCTTCTCTGTGTCCTGGTCCAGTTCTCCTTTCCACAAGACATCACAGTTAACACGCACATACTGAATATTTTTTGCTTCCAAATCTCGCCCAGCTTAATCAAACACTTTTATCAAATGGGACATAGCCAGAATGATCTGCGAGAGAAGCTACTTCATTAAAAACACACCCACACATCCACTCTGTTTTTCAAAAATCACCTTCACTTTCAGAGCGGACACTCTTCAGCTTTCTGAAGCTCTGTGGAATCCTGCCATGTTTTGTCTGGTCTTGTCTTGAATCAATCAGGGTCATCCTAACCTTCTGCAAAAGAAGCTCCACTCCATTTTTGCATATTACAAGCCAAGGCAGATAACAGCAGCTAAAGCATAAGCTGACCAAATTCTCTTGCCAATGCATGCTGAAAGTCAAAATCATCTGCATGGTTACGGATGCACATACACAAGGCTCTGGAACTTCCACTTGGGGATTATTTTCAGTGTTGGTGAGGACCTTTAAAGTCCTAAACGGCCTCGGCCCAGTATACCTGAAGGAGCGTCTCCACCCCCATAGTTCAGCCCCGACACTCAGGTCCAGGTCTAAGGGCCTTCTGGTGGTTCCCTCACTGCGAGAAGTGAGGTTACAGGGAACCAGGCACAGGGCCTGGCTATGTGTTTTCGTTTTCTATATGGCACTGATCATGGGGCCAACTCTACCGTTGGGCAAAGTGAGGCGTTTGCCTCAGGTGGAAGATTCAGGTGGGTAGGAGGATCACTAGTGGATCACAAATCCCAGCATCCCTGTCCATTGGCCATACTGGCTGGGCCTGATGGGAATTGGAGTCCAGCAACATTTTAGCAGCTTAGCCATCCCCACCTTGAAGTAGTTGTGTGTTGTTGGTGACAGGCGCTCTTCACTCCTGTGTGTCCTTGAGCCCCGGGATTCCCAAAACAAGGAAAATGGTTTCTTCTTCCCTTTGACTATCCAAGAGAGCTTTGTTCCAGTGTGCAGTTCCATCTTTGCCAATTTGGATTCCCACCTGTTATGTACTGAGTTGAATAGGATCCAAAATGCAGCAGTCTGTTGTTTTTTTTTAATATTTTTTATTAACAGGCCAATCACATCATATTATTCAAATCACATTGGTTCCAAATTATACAGCCAAATTTTAACTTTTTTGGGAGTACCCATATATCAAGCTCCGCACGAGTCCAAAATTCCGACTATTTCCAGACTTCACTTATTTTACTGCATTAATTAATCAGTTCTATCCAGTTTGATCCAGATAGTTCTTTATATATTTTCTTCATCTTGTTGTTATCGTATTCCTTTCTTTGCGATCTTTGATGATTCTCATAAGCAGGCTAAAAGCTGGTTTCTCTCTCTGTGTGGGTAGTCCAGGACAGCCCTGTTCGACACCTCCGTAAGCAAAATTAATCTTCACTGTCCTTTATTTTTCCAGGCTAGCTGAGTAGGTCAAGTAGATCAGGGGGCTCTGTCAGGTCAAACTTCAGTTTCGTGCTCCTTCTCCTTCCAGCATTTAAAATGCATGTCTGGCGTTATGTACTGAGTTTAATAGGATCCAAAATGCAGCAGTCTGATTGGTCCTAGAACAATAGAATTCAGAATACAGCAGTCTGATTGGTCCTAGAACAATGCAGCAGTATGATTGGTCCACAGGAGCCACCCAATCCAGCTCCAGGTGGAAGTGAATCCACAACCTGATTGGCCTACAGGAGAATCCCGGAATTAGCCAATCACGTGCAGCTCCTTGTGTAAATAATGTATATAAAGCATATATTGTGGGGAAACTTCCATTCCTCCTCACCACTATGAGCTGAATAAAGAGCATGAAATCCACTCTCGACTCTGAGTATATTTCACCACCATTGCATGTTTGCATCGGCCACGTTTGGGCCTGGTGTTAAAACGGCTGCAAATTCTCCTGACGTTCAAGAAATGCCTTCCTGCTATGGAGATTTCAGTCCGTTTCCAGGACTGGGTCTTTGTGGGACACCGGCCAAGGACTCATTGCTGGGAGATGCTGTCAGGCTATAGTCAGGCTTTATCTATCCCCATGAAAACTGCTCACAGTCTACGGGCTCATCATGTACCAGCAGAAACTCTTTTCCTGAATCACCCTTTCCCATCGGTCTCTGACACATAGCACTAGCCTGAGTCCAGCAGGATACAGAGAGCTGAGCGATTTATAACTTGGAGAAGTACTATAAAGTGGGAAGGGTATTCCCCAACACCCCAAGACTATGTCCGTGTTTTCAGAGAAGGTGCAGCACTTAAGTTACGTTGGTACAGAGACCTCATTTTGGTGGAAGAGAGCAGACTGGGAAAGGGCAGGGATCCTGCTTGTAGACCACATTTCAGACTGTGCTAAAAAATATAAGATGCTAAAATATCCTAAAAGGCAACTCAAAGCTAGCATGGCTCTCTGCTTGTTTTATTATTATTATTAAAGATTTTCTTGATTTACAAAAGTGTGTGCAATGTCTCTCTCTTGTATTCCCAGTGGCGTAGCGTGGGGGGTGCAGGGGGGGGCCAGCCGCACTGGGCGCAACATCTGGGGTTAGGGTTAGGGGGCGCAAATCCATGGGTTAGGGGGCGCAAATTACTTGCCTTGCCCCGGGTGCTGACAACCCACGCTACGCCACTGTGTATTCCCCCCCACCCATGTAACATTTTTAGAAATCAGTTTCATTTGTTGAGAGATTAGGAAGAAAAGGCGAAAAGAGGTGGGGGGGGAGATGGGGTGGGGTGGGGTCGGGTGGCAATGTTTCTATTTTACTTAATATACGTAGGGTTTGGTGTCAGCGTTGCTTATGCAGGTTCTCTGCTGTTTGCTTGTGTTCCTTTGGTGGTGAGAGAGGTTGAAGTTGGCCTAGGTTGTGGTTATTCATTTATGGTTGGCTGTGGTGGTCTTTGTTTTCATGTGTGAGTGGGGTGGGTGGGTGTTTTGGATCAGCTTAGCCATATTGATTTGTATGCTGTTGGTGCATTTTTGTCGTTGTCTTGTTGGGCTGTGTATATGATAAAGGGGAGCCACACCGGGGTGAAAGGGTCACGGGTGGCGCTGTCGGTTAAACCACAGAGCCTAGGACTTGCTGATCAGAAGGTCGGCAGTTCGAATCCCCAGCCTGACTCATCTCTGCCTCTTGGTCTCCCTCATCCCTTTCTCCTGCTTCAGTTTCTGCCTCTGCCACAGACTTTCCCTGCTCACTAAGTCCTATCCAGTTCCCAACACCTCTTTCCCCCAATCTGCTCCCTCTTCTCCCTCTGATCACTCATCATTGTCCCGCCACTAATCCCTGGGCTCTGAGCCTCCCTCCCTCAGGGGTTCCGTAGCTGGTTTCTCCCAGCATCCCTCTGCTCTGTGAGAGCAGGGCATATTTCGTTTTCCTTCTTAAATGAACCGGATCATTCTGATCAGAGAGAGGATAGCAGATTCCTGGAAGCTGGGGAGAAGTTCAGCTCAGAGAAAGAAGGTCACGGAAAATACAAGCATTTCAGAGGGATAGTTAGGTCAGGGGCTCACACATCTGGGGTTGTGCCACACTGGGGAAGAATTGTGGAAATTCAGATGTCACGGGGCAGTTTGGGAGTTTCTATGAGATGCTGTGAAAATTGTAGTAGGATTGAGGCAGAAGAGAGCCAGGAAACATCAGTTCAATTCCAATTTCCTCTACACACACACACACACACACACACACACACACACACACTGGTTGAGCTTGTTGTTACTGAATGCAATCCACTAAAGTTGTAGCACTGACCATCTTCGATGTGCCTTGCCGTTTGATATCTTCTTGGATTGTTTTAAGATGCACAGGATTGTTTGAACCCAGAGTGTAGGAAGTACAAAAAAAAAAAAAAATCCTTCCAGAAGCACCTTACCAATAACAAACTTAGTTGCTCTCTAAGGTGCTGTGGGTTAAACCACAGAGCCTAGGGCTTGCCAATCAGAAGATTGGTGGTTCGAATCCCTGCGACGGGGTGAGCTCCCGTGGCTCGGTCCCTGCTCCTGCCAACCTAGCAGTTCGAAAGCATGAAGTGCGAGTAGATAAATAGGTACCGCTCCGGCGGGAAGGTAAACGGCGTTTCCGTGCGCTGCTCTGGTTTGCCAGAAGTGGCTTAGTCATGCTGGCCACATGACCCGGAAGCTGTATGCCGGCTCCCTCAGCCAATAAAGTGAGATGAGCGCCGCAACCCCAGAGTCGTTCGCGACTGGACCTAACCATCAGGGGTCCCTTTACCTTTAAGGTGCTACTGGAAGGGGGGGAAATAATATTTTGCTTTGACTACAGCAGACCAACACAGCTACCTACCTGTAACTAGAACTGTAGGAAGTACATTAGGAATGTTCCATACTGGAGAGAACCCACAACCCAAAAGTGTGGGACAAGTACTCCCCACCCCAACTCACAAATTACACAATGTGCTTTTTTTTAAAAAAATCCCACTTTATTTTTCTCCCTTTGAATTCCTGGGTAGAGCTGGGCACTTCTGGCTAGTCTTCCTTTCTCCACATTTCTCAAAGGCTCTCCAGTCTCCGCTCCGTTGCTTTGCTAACTCTAAACTTCACCTCCTTCCAACATTTCAGGCTCCTCAAAGCAAACGCATGGAGTTTTTAAACAGTTATTTTTAACCAGCTGTCAACAACGACAGGAGAAAGAGAAGTGCGGGGAGTGCCAGAAAACTAAACATCCGTTCATAATGCCTCTCCAAACATGATGGCAATAAATTACCTCCCTGTGTATCTTTTTCTTTTTCTTGTTAAAATAAGCAACGCGAGACACAAAACAGAGTAACGCGGCATGAGTTGTGATGGTTGGCGCAAACATAGGGAGGTGTAAATTTTCTCCAGTTGCTGCTAAGAACAAGCTCAGTGAACTCCGAGCTCAACTTAAAATGTAACAGGACAGAAATACCTAAGGGGGTTTGGTTTTTCCAACAGCCTCATTCTTGACGTAGCCTCATCCTACATCTTTTTTCCTAAAACACCTGGGTGGATTGCATTCTCCAAACACCCTAGCTGATGACGTCAAGATGCATCTGTGTCTTCAGATATTTTCCTGAAATTCCTAAGTGAATTACATTTTGCAAATGTCCTGGTGACGTAGCATCATCCCTACTAAGGGATGCATCTGAATCTTCCAAACTTTTCCTAAAATACTTAGGTGAATTACATTCTGCAAACACCCTAGTTATTAATGTAGTGATGCATTTGTGCCTTCCAAATACTTGAAATACTTCCTTCTGCTACAGTAATTTTGGCCCAGTATACCTGAAGGAGCGTCTCCACCCCCATCATTCTGCCTGGACACTGAGGTCCAGCGCCGAGGGCCTTCTGGCGGTTCCCTCACTGCAAGAAGTGAGGTTACAGGGAACCAGGCAGAGGGCCTTCTCAGTGGTGGCACCCGCCCTGTGGAACACCCTCCCATCAGATGTCAAGAAAATAAACAACTACAGTGGTACCTTGGTTTACGAACTTAATCCGTTCCAGAAGTCCGTTCTTAAACCAAAGCATTCTTAAACCAAGGTGTGCTTTGCTATAACAATGGAGGACTCAATTTGCAAATGGAACACACTCAACAGGAAGCAAAACATGTTGTTGTTGTTGTTTAGTCGTTTAGTCATGTCCGACTCTCTGTGACCCCATGGACCAGAGTACGCCAGGCACTCCTGTCTTCCACTGCCTCCCGCAGTTTGGTCAAACTCATGCTGGTGGCTTCGAGAACACTGTCCAACCATCTCATCCTCTGTTGTCCCCTTCTCCTTGTGCCCTCCATCTTTCCCAACATCAGGGTCTTTCCCAGGGAGTCTTCTCTTCTCATGAGGTGGCCAAAGTCTTGGAGCCTCAGCTTCAGGATCTGCCCTTCCAGTGAGCACTCAGGGCTGATTTCCTTCAGAATGGATTGGTTTGATCTTCTTGCAGTCCATGGGACTCTCAAGAGTCTCCTCCAGCACCAGAATTCAAAAGCATCAATTCTTCAGCGATCAGCCTTCTTTATGTTTCAGCTCTCACTTCTATACCATCACTATTGTGAAAACCATAGCTTTAACTATACGGACCTTTGTTGGCAAGGTGATGTCCCTGCTTTTTAAGATGCTGTCTAGGTTTGTCATTGCTTTTCTCCCAAGAAGCAGGTGTCTTTTAATTTCATGACTGCTGTCACCATCTGCAGTGATCTCACCATCTGCAGTGATCAACATGTTCTTATTCCAAGGCAAAGTTCACAAACCAAAACACCTACTTCCGGGTTTGCAGTGTCCTTAATCCAAGTTGTTCATAAACTAAGCTGTTCTTAAACCAAGGTACCACTGTATTTGACTTTAAGAAGACATCTGAAGGCAGCCCTGTTTAGGGAAGTTTTTAATGTCTGATGTTTTGTCGTGTTTTTAACATTCTGTTGGGAGCTGCCCAGAGTGTCTTGGGAAACCCAGCCATGGGGGGGGGGGTATAAATAATAAATTGTTGTTGTTGTAGTAGTTGTTTTGGGGTGAAATCCTCTATACAGTGGTACCTCTGGTTGCGAACAGGATCTGTTCCAGAGCCCTGTTTGCAACATGAGCAGAATGCAACCCGCATCTGCATGTGTGTGGGTTGCGATTTGCCATTTCTGTGCATGTGTGTGACGTCATTTTGCGTGTCTGCGCATGCGTGACTTCTGGTACTTCCGGGTCACTGTGGGACGTATCCTGAAAGAATGTAACATGAAACAAGAGGTATGACTGTAAAGGCTTTTTGCCGTGCTTTCTTATAGCAGGACATTATGGTAGCTACCTTGAGGTCCTCGTCGGCTAAGTTCTCCCTCCACTGCTGGAGGCAGAAGACCTCTGGATTCCAGTTTCTGGGAATCCCACAGGAGAGGAGTTGCTGCACGGGCTTCATCTTGGAATTTCTGTTTGGCCACAGTTAGAATAGGATTCTGGGCTACATAGGACTTTGGCTGACCCAGCAGCCAGATCCTCTCATGTTCTTGAGGAGGCCCAGCCGATGAGGAAGTAGACTCACTGTAGAAGGTGAGCAGAACGGCCTCTTCTTCAAGAACCCTCCAAAAGCTGGCTGGAAAGATCCACGAGGCTGCGTTATTTTCTCTTGGCAAAATAAAACAGCCAAGGAACTAAGCACATAAGCCGCCCTAGCAATGATAACAGCCTTCAGGCCTGCAACCTTCTTCCCACTGCGCGAGCATCCCAGTGAGTGAACGACTCCTTTGCCAATAATTCTCAGGGAAATATGAAACAGAGTAACCTCTAGCCTCTGTAGTCTGGAAAAACGTGCCCCCTCCCGAAACCCTGCTAACTTTGAAGTTGGTCACACTGGACTTCTGGAAAGAGCTTGGGGAGATTGGAAAGGGCAAACCGTTCCAACCTAGAGAGAGAGAGAACAATTTCTATGTACCATACAAGCTCTGTGATGTGAGAAATGTTGGCATCCTATTCTAAGAGCGAGTCGGCCATTTTCCCTGTGTCCTTTAATTAGGCAGAGTGACTCTTTCAGTAAATCTTAATGATGTCTGGTTCATAATGGGCCAACCAACAGGTCTGTATGCTAGACACCACAAGGGCAGATAAAGGATGTTACACACTCCTTCTTAGGTGAGAGCAAAGGCTAGCTTTCGACTTTGATCTGAGACGGACAGCTTGACTTTGGCGAGAGAAGCAAAAACAGTTCGGAGGTTTGGAAGGAGTTTGAGAACAAGCCAGCATCTGAAATCATGGTTTGATCTTGGCTTGTTCTTACTAGACATTGTTTAAACAAGCCATGGTTTCTTAAATTTGGACATCACAGGGAACTGTGGTTAGCTTAAAGCAGAATGTGAAAACTGCTGATCTCCTTTCTCTCCAAAGAGGATGAACACACAAGTTTACAGTGTCTTGAGGTCTGATTTGACACAATACTAGTCATAATATTGACATATTATGGCTCTCCATCATCATAATGCCATCACACAAATCTACGACACAACTGCACTTGGAGTACTATGTACAGTTCTGGTTGCTGAACCTCAGAAAGGACATTGTAGAGTTGGGAAAAGATTCAGAAAATGGAACCAAAATGCTTCAGGGGCTGAAATAACTCCAATCTGAGGAATTGTTACAACATTTGGGCATTTTTAGTTTCGAGAAAATGAGAATATAAAATTATTCATGGTGTGGAGAGTGGATTGGGAGAAGTTTCTCTCTCCCTGTCTCATACAATACTAGAACCCAGTGGGACCATCCAATGAAGTTGACTCTTGGGAGACTGAGGGCAGGCAAAAGAAAGTACTTCTTCACAGAACATATAATTGAACGATGAAATTTGCTCCCACAGGAGAAAGGAATGGCCACCAATTTGGGTGGCTTTGAAAGCGGATTAGACCAGTGGTTCCCAATTTGGGGTTTAGAGACCCCTGGAGGGGTCCGTGGAAGGCACCCAGGGGGTCTGCAGCCCCATTCCTTGTCTTCCCCCAACTAATTTTTTTTTTTTTTGTCATTTCTGCATGGTAATATCACAGGTTTTATGGTATCAGAATACCATATTTTTCTCTCTATAAGACGCACCAGACTTATATGAGAAACTAATATGTTTTTTGTTTGTTTTTTCTTTTGATGTAAATTAATAAAAAATCATTAAAAAAAAAAAAAGACGCACCAGACCATAAGACGCACCTAGTTTTTGGAGGAGGAAAAGAAGAAAAAAAATATTCTGAATCTCAGAAGCCAGAACAACAAGAGGGATCTCTGTGCAGCGAAAGCAGCAATCCCTCTTGCTGTTCTGGCTTCTGGGAGTGCTGCGCAGCCTGCATTCGCTCCATAAGACGCACACACATTTCCCCTTACTTTTTAGGAGGGAAAAAGTGAGCAAAAAGTACGGTATATCAGAATATCAGAACATCGTGATGTTTAGCTGTTGATGTAACAAGGTGTTGAAAACCAGGCATCGCTCAGCCCTAGTTTGTTTTTTGGTATACCTAAAATCTGCTTCTTAGGGGCTACCCCACATTTTGTTCCAAAAATTGCTTTGCAGCGGGAACTACCATAGAGTTATCAAAATGTTCAAAAGTAGGGGGTCCATGGCTTGGCTTTTGAAAAATAAGGGGTGCTCAGTAATGAGCTAATTGGGAACCCCTGGACTAGACAAATGCATGGAGGTTAAGGCTATGAATGGCTATGAGCCACAAAAGCTGTGTACTTGTATCAGAGGCCGTATGTGTTTGAATACCAGGTTCCTGAGGAACATGAGTGTGCAACAATTTGTACATTAGGGGAAAGTGTGTGTGGATGTCTGGAAGAAACATACAAAAGAGTGTTCTGTTGGGGCCAATTGCTGGCAAAATTGTTCATACTAGGTAGGGTTGCCATATTTCAAATAGTGAAAATCAGGGCAGAAAAGTTGTTGAGCTTTTTTGGCAAATTTGCAAAATCTAGAAAAGAAGGAAGAAGAGGAAGAGGAAGAGAAAAAAAGTTTTGAGCCATTTTTTAATAGAAAATCGCTAAAAACAACACTGCTAACATAGATTGCCGTACATCCAGATTTTCCTGGACGTTCTAATGATTTCTGCCTGGACACCGCTTCCAACTGCAATGTTCCAGATATGTCTGGGAAATAACAGACATATGGCAACCCTATATTTGGCAAAATAGAAAACTGTACAAATCTTTGCTAAAATACAAATTTTCATGAGTATTCTTTTTAAAAACACAAACAAATAAAAAACTGATGAGGTAAACTGAACTTTGATTCAGCTATCCCTACTAGAGGAGAAATCATTTTTACTGTAACAGCCTTCAACCAGTTCCCAAAATCATCTGTGATGGAGGTGTGCATATGCCTAAATCGGTGGACCATTAAAGCAACATCACTTCTCATCTTGTGTGAGCATTTTTGTAAATAATTACCGTATTTTTCCGGGTATAAGATGATATTTTTTGCTTTAAAAGCTCATTCCAAAATTGGGGGTTGTCTTGTACACGGATGGTGAATGCAGAGGGGTTAAAAACAACAGCACTACTTACATTCCCTTGACTGTTGTGAAGAAACTCAGCCTTATACACAGAAAAATACAGTATCTCCTTTTAGGCATGAACTAATGGATAGGACTCTGCTGCCACCTCTTGGCCATTGTGTGGAATGACACCCACAACCTTGGTCAAAGTATTTCCTTTTCTACCCTCTGTATTATTAATAATACATTAGTAGTAGAAGTAGTAATAATAATAATAATAATACCCTGCTCATGTGGCTGGGTTTCCCCAGGCACTCTGGACAGCACCCAGCAGAATAATAAAAGCACAACAAAACACCAAACATTAAAAACTTCCCTAAACAGGGAACTGGAGAACGGAGTGTCCAATTGCAAATATTTTCTGCAGCATGCTATTGACAGAATAATAGATTTATTCCGCTTTGTTTGTTGTTCTACAGTGCTTCCCCAATACCTTATTTTTGTCTGGAGGGCTTATAATGCAATGAAACCAGGACAAATAACTCTCCCCGAAATATTTGTGGTATGGAAGGTTGTGGCGTTTCAGCAAAAAGTTACAGGACATGCACCGATTGGAAATGAAATGGCATCACATGAATACTAATACACCTGAATAAAATGAGCCAGTGTAGTGGTTAGAGCATCGGACTAGGACCTGGGTTCGAATCTCCACTCTGCCATAAAGCTCCCTGGGGCCAGTGGCTGCCTCACAGCTCGACCTACCACACAGGGATGTTGGGACGATTAAATGAGGAAGCGGAGCTCTTTGGACAAAAAAGGTGGGCTATAAATGCAATCATTGAGGTTGAATCCTGACAAGACAGAAGTACTGTTCTTGGGGGACAGGGGATAGGTGTGGAGGACTCCCTGGTCCTAAATGGCGTAACTGTGCCACTGAAGGGCCAGGTGCGCAGCCTGGGAGTCATTTTGGACTCACAGCTGTCCATGGAGGCACAGGTTAATTCTGTATCCAGGGCGGCTGTTTACCAGCTCCACCAGGTACGCAGGATGAGACCCTACCTGCCTGTGGACTGCCTCGCCAGAGTGGTGCATGCTCTGGTTATCACTTGCTTGGACTACTGCAATGTACTCTGCGTGGGGCTACTGTCAGGGAACTGCCATCGGAGAGTCAGGTGGTGGAAGGGCTCAAGGAGGTTAAGAGACCCTCAGATGCTGAGGAAGGAACCAGCAGGGGGAGAGGGAGAGTTCCTGCAGAAACTCAGGCGGAGGGATGGCTCCAAGATGCTTCCAGTGAGAACAGCGGGGAGGGCTCAGGACCTCCGCTGGGGACGCCTACTCCGCGCAGGAAACTGTCACGCAGAGAATCCAGATGTAGAGTTTCCGTTAAGGAATTCTTATGTTGGCGTAAATTCCGGAAGCGTCCACTGACGGATACTGCCAGCGATTGAGGGAGTCATGCTTTGAGGGCTCCCGTAAAGGCAGAGCTTTGAGACCTATGCAAAGCTCTGAGGGATTCAGCTTTTTACGCACAAGCAGCTCATTATCCCATCACAGCTACCTTTGAAGGTGACCCAGAAACTACAACTAATCCAGAATGTAGCAGCTAGACTGGTGATTGGGAGTGGCCACCGAGACCACATAACACCGGCCCTGAAAGACCTACATTGGCTCCCAGTACGTTTCTGAGCACAATTCAAAGTGTTGGTACTGACCTTTAAAGCCCTAAACAGCCTCGGCCCAGGACTGGATAACACGGAAAGTTAACCTAGCCAACCAGCCAACCTAGCAGTTCGAAAGCACATCAAAGTGCAAGTAGATAAATAGGTACTGCTCCAGCGGGAAGGTAAATGGCGTTTCTGTGCGCTGCTCTGGTTCACCAGAAGCGACTTAGTCATGCTGGCCACATGACCTGGAGGCTGTACGCCGGCTCCCTCGGCCAATAAAGTGAGATGAGCGCCATAACCCCAGAGTTGGCCACAACTGGACCTTATGGTCAGGGGTCCCTTTACCTTTACTAACACGGAAAGTAAGTGGGGAATGTTAAAGCTATGGTTTTCCCAGTAGTGATGTATGGAAGAATTGATGCTTTTGAATTATGGTGCTGGAGGAGACTCCTGAGAGTCCCATGGACTGCAAGAAGATCAAACCTATCCATTCTGAAGGAAATCAGCCCTGAGTGCTCACTGGAAGGACAGATCCTGAAGCTGAGGCTCCAAGACTTTGGCCACCTCATGAGAAGAGAAGACTCCCTGGAAAAGAACCTGATGTTGGGAAAGATGGAGGGCACAAGGAGAAGGGAACGACAGAGGACGAGATGGTGGGACAGTGTTCTCGAAGCTACCAGCATGAGTTTGACCAAACTGCGGGAGGCAGTGGAGGACAGGAGTGCCTGGCGTGCTCTGGTCCAGGGGGTCACGAAGAGTCGGACATGACTAAACGACTAAACAACAACAACAAGTGTTGAATCCTCTCTGGCTGTTCCTCTGCTTGCATGCAATGCTCATGCACAGCCGGGAGGTGGCATCGCTGAACTGTTATTCCAACATACCAAAGGTGAGAAAGGATGGACATGAGGAGAGTCCTGCAGTATCAGAGCAAGACAGCACCCTGCTTCATCTAGCGGCAATGCAGATGCCTCCAGGACGCCCACATAGACAGAAGATCTCCAGATCAAAGAAGGAAATGGATAAAATCAGGCTCATTCATGGAAAAGAGGTCTGTCAGTGGCTGCTAGCCAGGGTAGTTGTGCTCTCCTTCAGTGCGTCTGAATACTAGTTGCTGGAAACCTTTGGAAAGGAGCATAATGCTTGTTTACAAAGCTGTTGTACTACCAACCTTACTGCATGCTTGTGAAACGTGGACCACTTATAAACGCCATCTCCAGCTCCTCAAAAGACTCCATCAACGGTGTCTCTGAAAAATTCTACGCATCACTTGGGAAGACAGGCGAACTAATGTCAACGTACTGGAAGAAGCAAAGATCACCAGTGTCGAAGCGATGATTCTTCGACGTCAACTTCGTTGGACTGGCCATGTTGTGCCAATGCCTGATGATCGTCTTCCAAAGCAACTACTCTATTCCGAACTTAAAAATGGAAAGCGTAATGCTGGTGGTCAACAAAAGAGGTTTAAAGACTGTCTCAAGGCAAATCTTTAAAAATGTAGCATAACAACCGGGAAACACTGGCCTGCGAGTGCTCCAATTGGAAAACAGTTTACCAAAGGTGTCATGGGCTTTGAAGACACTTGAACTCAGGACCCAAGGGAGAAATGTGCTAGGAGGAAGGCATGCTTGGCAAATCCACACTGTGATCAGCTCTCGCCCGGAAACCAATGTCCCCACTGTGGAAGGACATATGGATCCAGAATTGGCCTCCACAGTCACTTATGGACTCACCGTTAAAACTGTGCTCATGGAAGACAATCTTACTCAGTTACCCATTCCCAGGTGGGGCAACAAAAGAAATTAATGGAGAAATCAGCAATGTCCTCATAACCAACACAAACTTCCATTACTAACCATTATTCCCACACCGCCCTGTGTTAATGGTTAAATTGTTTGCCTCAGGCATATGTAAGTCAAAGAGAAAATAACTGCATTTTATTGATGCAGATGAAAGCTTTTACATACCTAGAATGAATGAAAAGCTTTCTATAATAATAATTTCTGTAACAGTGCACGTCTACTCAGAAGGAAGCCTAGTCTAGTTCAATATGCGCTACAGTCATAGTATGGTTGGGAGAGTTCTATGGTTGCACTCGGTTTATGCTCAGAGGTTTGGCCTTAAAACAAGCTCTCAGTGTCAGCCTGGACCATAATATATATCTGTCAGTATATAAATCCTACCTGGCTTTCAGGTAAGTAGGCACAATGGTGTCTCAGGGGACACAGAGCCTGGGAAGCTTAAGCCTAGTAGCGGCAGCTGAACATGCAAAGAGTTGATCTGGAAGGAAAAGAACTCGCCTCAATGAGGGTTAGTAACTTGGAGAGTCAACATGCATGAAACTGGGAGCATATATTTGTTTTTTTTATAATGATATTTATTAAGTTTTACAGACAAAACAAAGTTACAGAATAAAGAAAGAAAAAACAAGGATAACAAAAAAGGTACAAAAATATAAAGAAAAAATACAAAATACATGAAAAATATAAAAAAAAACAATTAAAAAGAAATAAATCTTTTCATGTCTTATATTTTGTTTACTTGTTTCCTGACCACCTCACACCTCCCATTTTTGTATTCCAGTTCACATGGTTGATTCAGCAAATCCTTTCCCTCTTTGTTTTTATCTTAATTCTATATCTTAACATATTATAGCTTCGTATTTTCATCTGATTATCAATCCATTTTTCATACTCTTTTTAACCTTGTTGCTAAAGCCATTTCGTTTCAATCCAACATCATTTTAACATTCATTAATTTTACAATATTTCTGCAAATAGTCTTTAAATTTCTTCCAATCTTCTTCCACCAACTCTTCTCCCTGGTCTCGGATTCTGCCAGTCATTTCCGCCAGTTCCATATAGTCCGAAACTGGGAGCATATATTTGATTCTAAAGGTAAAGGTAAAAGGACCCCTGAGCATTAGGTCCAGTCGTGACCGACTCTGGGGTTGCGGCACTCATCTTGCTTTATTGGCCGAGGGAGCTGGCATACAGCTTCCGGATCATGTGGCCAGCATGACTAAGCTGCTTCTGGCGAAACAGTGCACGGAAATGCCGTTTACCTTCCCGCCGGAGTGGTACCTATTTATCTACTTGCACTTTGACATGCTTTTGAACTGCTAGGTTGGCAGGAGCAGGGACCAAGCAACGGGAGCTCACCCCGACGCAGGGATTCGAACCGCTGACCTTCTGATTGGCAAGCCCTAGGCTCTGTGGTTTAACCCACAGTGCCACCCGCATTCCTATATTTGATTCTAATGCAGCTTAATTTCAGCCACTGGGTGGCCACTGTTGACTGCCTACCTATGGGCTGGATTTGGCCCAGCGGCTGCCAGATATCTACTTATTGCTGCAGGATTATTGAATTTCATTTGTAGACGGGCACTTCAAAATGAACAGTTAGGAGACTTTGAATAACGTCCAGTTCAAGGCCTCTTTACCCAAAGCTGACCTTCCATTGCGTGAGCATTCCATTCTTTATTAAAAGCCAGCTTTGAACATCGGCCTAATGCGCCGGAACAGTCACGGTCCCCAGGAACGTCTCTCCTGCCTTAAGTGCTCGCCATGAGTTTGGCCTCGGCCGCCCCTCACTTTCCAGCCATATGTTTCGCATCCAGGACTGAACAAAAGCTTCCTTTTGCAGGCTGCGCCCTTGAAAGCAGAAAGGGCATGCAGAGGTCTGTGTTGCGCACAGAGAAGCATTGAGGGAAGGAGAAAAGGGGGAGATATTTCTCATAAAATCGGCTAGCCTCTTTTGCTGCCTTGGATGCGACACATGGCAGTGAGCAGTGCAGGATTTATGTATAAGCTAAACAAGCTATAGCTTAGGGCCCCAACAGAAAAAAACAACCTGGATGTACATTTCCAAAATATAAGATAAAAAACAAATAAAATAAACCTATATACAGCAACAGTGTATTGTGTTGTGTAGGCTCCTATGATCTAAGTAATGGGCCCATCCTGCTAGCCTGATCCCTAAAATATCACTGGTTTGCTCATTTCTATATATAGGGTACCTACATTCTGCATTCTGCCCACAAAGGTCTGTATATTTAAAGCTATGGTTTTCCCAGTACAGTGGTACCTTGGGTTACAGGCGCTTCAGGTTACAGACTCCGCTCACCCAGAAATAGTACCTTGAGTTAAGAACTTTGCTTCAGGATGAGAACTGAAATTGTGCTCCTGCGGAGCTGCAGCCACAGGAGGCCCCATAAACTAAAGTGGTACCTCAGGTTAAGAAAAGTTTCAGGTTAAGAACAGACCTCCAGAACGAATTAAGTTCTTAACCTGAGGTACCACTGTAGTGATGCATGGAAGTGAAAGCTGGATCATAAAGAAGGCTGATTGCCGAAGAATGGATGCTTTTGAATTCTGGTGCTGGAGGAGACTCTTGAGAGTCCCATGGACTGCAAGAAGATCAAACCTATCCATTCTGAAAGAAATCAGCCCTGAGTGCTCACTGGAAGGACAGATCCTGAAGCTGAGGCTCCAAGACTTTGGCCACCTCATGAGAAGAGAAGACTCCCTGGAAAAGACCCTGATGTTGGGAAAGATGGAGGGTACAAGGAGAAGGGGACGACAGAGGACAAGATGGTTGGACAGTGTTCTTGAAGCTACCAGCATGAGTTTGACCAAACTGTGGGAGGCAGTGGAAGACAGAAGTGCCTGGTGTGTTCTGGTCCAGGGGGTCACGAAGAGTCGGACATGACTAAATGACTAAACAACAACAACAACATTCTGTATGGACTGGTTGCATGGCAACATGTGCAAATGGCTTTAGATACCTATTAAAGGTAAAGGTAAAGGGACCACTGACCATTAAGTCGAGTCATGACCGACTCTGGGGTTGCAGCGCTCATCTCGCTTTATTGGCCGAGGGAGCCGGCGTACAGCTTCCGGGTCATGTGGCCAGTATGACTAAGCTGCATCTGGCGAACCAGAGCAGCGCACGGAAATGCCATTTACCTTCCCGCTGGAGTGGTACCTATTTATCTACTTGCACTTTGATGTGCTTTCGAACTGCTAGGTTGGCAGGAGCAGGGACCAAGCAACGGGAGCTCACCCCGTCGTGGGGATCCGAACCTCCGACCTTCTGATCTGCAAGTCCTAGGCTCTGTGGTTTAACCCACAGCGCCACCCGTGTCCCAGATAGCTACTAGGTCCATAAATTACCATATAGCATCTATTCAGCAACAAAAAACAGCGACCATTTGCTGTTGACAAAGGACAGCTGGACATATAAAGGGCCCCATTACCTTTAGTAGCTTAGGGCCTCATCAAACCTAAATCCAGCCCTGGCGGCGAGGACCCAGAACAGCACCCAAGCACCCACCCACTCCTGCGCGGGACGTGGCTGGCTGCAGGAATGTCAGCCCAAACCTCCAGCCAGGTTTTCCTAGTGCAAACAGAGGACAGAGTGTCTAAGCGCAGTTGGGCCAGCAGAACTGGCCTCTCCTCTCCCCTGCTTGCGATAGCTCTGGTGCCAAGCAGCACATGGAGCTCCTGCTGAGATTTAACCTCCGTTTGACTTTTGAGTTTCCACCCTCTGATAACTTCAGCAGATGTGCATTTCTGGGTGGGACTTGCGAGTGGGGAAATCCAGCTCTGAGCGTTCCTCCATCTTCCTTAACGGATTGAGGGGTGTGTGTGTGTGTGTGGAGAGCTCAAAGGGTCCACAGCGAACAGAAGGAGTCGGGTTTCTTTTTGCAAAAGCCTAGTCTTCCGAGGAAGCAAGAAAAACAAAGAAATATATAAAAAGAAATATATAAAAAGGGCAGGTGATCTCCGCCAATCTGTTTGGTTCATTTTGAAATTAAAAAATTAAGGTCTTATATATAATAATAAATGTTCATAAATGAATATCAAGCAAACACGTACATAAATATATAAACCACATGTCTGAAGCAGCACAGGAAAACAGCCCTGAAACCATTTTGACTTCCAAACTGACCAAATGTTTTCTCTGCAAGGTCAAAGGAAAATGTAAATGCCTCCCTATTGTCTTTTCCTTCACAAATCCTGTCTTAAGGGTTTGTCTGGTTATGAATAGGGTAAGCCTGTGACCTGGCTCAGGAACTAAGTATTTGTCATTACAAAAGACTGGCCAGGCTCCCCAGGGTATCCAGTCAAGTGACCATTAACAGGTAACCTGCCAGGCAGGAGATAAACAACACACTCAGATTTCTGTTGTAGACCGCCTTTTCTGTGATGTAGGTATGATGTGTCTGGGGGGTGGTCTTGAGTTACACCCCTTCTGTGATGTAGGTATGATGTTTCTGGGGGTGGTCTTGGACTCCAGGGCGGGCAATTTAAAATGTCTATATAAGGGCGGGCACACCTTTGTTCTGGGTCCTCCTCCTTTCCTGCGTGTGAGGGGAGCACCCTGTTGCAATAGTTTAATAGAGATCAGGCTTACTAGCTGCTTTGCTTCTCAATAGTCTCTGGTTGGCCTCTGTTATTTTCTCCTACTGACAGAGAACCTGTAAAGGACTCTGTAAGGGCTCTTGTGTTCCCCATAAGGGAATAAGGGCTGTTTTTGTTTATTACAATTTGTTATTCTTTATCACATTTATGTTGTTGTTGTTGTTTAGTCGTTTAGTCATGTCCGACTCTTTGTGACCCCCTGGACCAGAGCACTCCAGGCACTCCTGTCTTCCACTGCCTCCTGCAGTTTGGTCAAACTCATGCTGGTAGCTTCATGAACACTATCCAACCATCTCGTCCTCTGCCGTCCCCTTCTCCTTGTGCTCTCCATCTTTCCCAACATCAGGGTCTTTTCCAGGGAGTCTTCTCTTCTCAGGAGGTGGCCAAAGTCTTGGAGCCTCAGCTTCACGATCTGTCCTTCCAGTGAGCACCCAGGGCTGATTTCCTTAAGAATGGAGAGGTTTGATATTCTTGCATTTATATGCCAGCGCTATTTCCCAAGGAGCTCAAGGTGGTGTATGTGGTTACCCCCCTCCCCATTTCCTGCTCACAACAACCCTGTGAGGTAGGAGCGGCTAAGAGATGGCGACTGGCCCAAGGTCTCCCATTGAACTTCATGGATAGTGGAACGGAGATTCGAACCCTGGTCCTCCTGGTCCTGCTCCAACATTATCCAACCATATCGCTCCACACTGTCTCTCCCTCTTGCATGAGCAATGCAGCCAGTCATAGAATTAGAATCCTGCCCACAGGCATCCCTGGGTGGGCTCTGTTATAAAACTTTTAAGGTCTTATATATATAATAAATGTTCATAAATGTACCAACCAAGCACGTACATAGATCAGCACGGGAAGACTGACCTGAAACCATTTTGACTCCCAAACTGACCAAATGTTTTCTCTGCAAGGAGGGAGGGGGTCAGGGAGCCTTCCCATTGTTACAGGAATTTAGTAATCACCATTTCAAAGGAATGGCCAAACTACCAGGAAAGGCAATCAGATAAGGCATTATCAGTTAACCTGGCAAACAGGAAAAACAACAACATTCAAATTTCTGTTGTAGACCACCTTTTCTGAGACATAGGTATGATGTTAGAGGGGGGTGGTTTTGGGTTACACCCCTTCTGTGATGTATTATTGAAGGGAGATGGGAAGGGTCACTCACTCACTCTGTACCTTGTACCTAAGAAGGAATTTTACTTGCAATATTATCTGCACATAGTGAGTTTTTGCATCAAGCTTACTTCTGCAATTGTGGTCAGTGGCTGTTTGCTAAGTCTGTCTGGCAGGTCAAGAGTCCATTTCCTGCCTTGCCAGCTAGCAAGAAATTGCAGCTGTTTGCAAATCTAACCAGCCTGCTAAGGAGGCCGTTTCCTGCCTTGCATTTCCTGCTTTAGCAAAGAGACACGTACAAGCAAGAGGGGAGGGGGGAGTGCTTAGCCAGCAGAAAGATAGGTATGAGGAAGATGGAATGTTTAGCAAGCAGTATAGATGTGTTTAGCAAGCAATATAGATGTGCCATATAAGGGAATAAGTTGAACATTTGCCAGCTGATTGGGGAAGTTTGGAGAAGGTATGGGAGGGGGGAGAATGTTCAGAAAAGTATAAGAAAGTCTGCTGAAGTACATTGCTTCACAACCAGTTTTTCAGGAGCTATCCTGCTGGTTGTCTCTGTGCACAGATTGCAATAAACTCTTTTTCTCCAAAGAAGATTTTGCTTTCCTGGTACTTTTGTTCCCTCCAAGGTCCGGGGATGGCGAGGCTGATGGGTCCCTAGGTAAATAAGGCTTCATTATGATGTATGGAGGGGTGGTCTTGAGCTCCAGGGCAGGGAATTTAAAATGTCTACACATATAAGGGCAGGCACACCTTTGTTCTGGGTCCTCCTCCTTTCCTTCGTGTGAGGGGAGCACCCTGTTGCAACAGATAAATAAAGATCAGGCTTACTAGCTGCTTTGCTTCTCAATATGCTCTGTTATTTTCTCCTACCAATAGGGAATCTATATAAGGACTCTTGGGTACCCCATAAGGGGAAAAGGGCAGATTTTGTTTACAAAAGCTCGAACCACCAGTCTTCTGCTTAACAGCTTGACGCACTGACCCACTGCACCACAGAAGCACCAATCATAGCGTTGTAGAGTTGGAAGGGACTCTGAGGGTCATCTAGAGGGTCAACCCCCTGCAACATAGGAATCCTTTGCTCAACATGGGATTCGAACCCACAACCCTGAGATGAAGAGTCTCATGCCATCCCAGCTGAGCTAAAATGGAACAAAGTTTGGAAGTTTCTGGTGGTGGACAATCCGAGGTCAAGTTGCGGCGGGACATTTCTCTTTCCTGCCGTGGGTCCTGTTCAAGGCTATGTCCTTAAGGAAATGGATTCTGAACCATCTTGGGAGACATGCGTCTGGTTACTGCAGAAATTAAGGCATGTGATGTATGGAAGTGAGAGCTGGACCATAAAGAAGGCTGATTGCCGAAGAATTGATGCTTTTGAATTATGGCACTGGAGGAGACTCTTGAGAGTCCCATGGACTGCAAGAAGATCAAACCTCTCCAGTCTGAAGGAAATCAGCCCTGAGGGGTTGGATAGTGTTCTCGAAGCTACCAGCATGAGTTTGACCAAACTGCGGGAGGCAGTGGAAAACAGGAGTGCCTGGCGTGCTCTGGTCCATGGGGTCATGAAGAGCTGGACACGACTAAACGACTAAACAACAACAGCAACAACGAGAATGGTTTTTAATGGTAGGTGATGTTGCTATGTTGTATTATATTATCTATGTTCATCAATTTATTTCTTGGAGTTAAGAATAAGACTGGGATAAACTGTGTTTGCTGAGCCCGTATTTTATACAGTCTGTATATGATGCTTGTTAGTGAATGTGTGGTGTGTTATGCCTAATAAAGGATTTTGAATTGAACAACGAGAGCCACCAATTTGCGGAAAATTGGGAAGGAGGTTATAGAGGTCATATTTGGAATAGATTCCAAATATCACTGAATTTCTGCATGGAAATTCCGTGTTTGTATGCAAGTTGTACATATGTTGCAAGTTTATGTAAGTCTTCAATCCAATCTTAGAAGGGAGATGCATTTTTATTTTTCCAATTCACCAGGATCAGTCTTTTTGCTGTGGTAAGGGCACAGAGAGTCCACTCACATTGTCCTTTTACAAAAGGTTCCATGTGTTGGGTATATAATTCAAGAAGATATTTTGCTCTGAAAATATAAGCTTGTTCCGTACAGTTCTGTTGATAGTTTCAGTTACAAGTGATCGCCAAAGAAATCTCGCCCTGCTGTTTGGATTTCATTTGGCAAGGGTGCTATTTATTGCTAGGTGCAATATACTTCGGAAAAACAAGCACTTTAACCTCAGATTAATTTTTTAAAAAGTAATAATAATAAAGTTCCAGCCTGAGGCCTCACAATCCCACAGAGGCAGAAATCAAGGGGATCTTTAAAGAGTAGGAGAGGTGAGGGAATGAAAGTTTAGAGCAGAGAACTGTGCCTGATCGCCGAAGAATTGATGCTTTTGAATTCTGGTGCTGGAGGAGACTCTTGAGAGTCCCATGGACAGCAAAAAGATCAAACCTATCCATTCTGAAGGAAATCAGCCTTGAGTGCTCACTGGAAGGACAGATCATGAAGCTGAGGCTCCAATACTTTGGCCACCGCATGAGAAGAGAAGACTCCCTGGAAAAGACCCTGATGTTGGGAAAGATGGAGGGCACAAGGAGAAGGGGACGACAGAGGATGAGATGGTGGGACAGTGTTCTCAAGGCTACCAGCATGAGTTTGGCCAAACTGCGGGAGGCAGTGGAAGACAGGAGTGCCTGGCGTGCTCTGGTCCATGGGGTCACGAAGAGTCAGACACAACTGAATGACTCAACAACAACAAACCTGACACCATCCGGGTGCTACTGAACTACAACTCCCATCAACCCTGACCATTGCCCATGCTAACTGAGGGTGATGGGGGCTTGGAGTCTGACAGGTTCTGCACCTCCGTAATAAGGAACATGACTACAAGTCAGATAAATTATTGGCAAGCTGCCTTAGGAATACAGAAGCAAGGATTACGGGCCAAACTGGATCTGCAGTTAGATTCCTGCAATGCCTGTTGCGTTATTTAAGAGCACCTGAGCTCCGTAACTGGAAATCATAACACCTCTGAATTTTGAGATGGCATCTGGTGCTGCACAAACACTTTCAAGCACATTTCATCTAAAATGGTTGTTATTCTTCTTCTTCTTCCGTATTTATTTATTTATACCCAGCCTTTCCTCATGATGGGACTCAAGGAGACGTACGGATAAAAACATAGAAGAATCGACACCGAACGAGTAAACACGGACAGAAGTAAAACTATATGCTTCAGACTATGTTTTAAATGCACAGATAATTACAATAAAACAGCACTAGCCCTTTCATTAAAAGCAGCCAGTTGCTAACAGCCTGTTGGAACAAGAAGGTTTCACCTGCTGGTGGAAGGACAAAGAGGGAGGCCGTCTAGCGAAATTAAAAGGCAGCAGATTCTGCACTTTTCCTGCTAAATTACAGTCTATACCTGCCCACCATTTCCCGCTTTTGGGCTTAAACCGATGCAGCATTTATCCATATCACATGTGCAACCCCCTTGTGACACCTTGGCTGGGAGCCCTGCAAGCTGACTGAGTGCAGCCTGAAGTTTTGGGTCCGGGCTTGAAGGTTAAAGGGGCTGGAGAACACTCTCGGTGGTGGTGCCGCAAATCAGGAGCCAGACGCGGAAGTTAACTCTTTCCTTGAGGAAATGGGCAGACACCTTTGCAACCCACAGTAGCAGGTCTTGCCCCCAGTGAACAGCTGCCAGGACTCTCTAAGGCTCCTCCTCTTCCAGATGTTTCCCATGGAGGCGCCAGCTGGGTCTGTGCACCTCTGGCCTCTGTTCTCCTTATTCTGCACATTCTTGGAGACCAGTGAGGAGGGGAGCTTGTCATAGCAGGAGAGGGAGATTCCCTGGATTCTTAAATGGCTTCTTGACCCCCCTCCTCTGCTTCAAGTACCAAGGCACCAAGGTACCACTGTAAAGGATCCCTGACAGATAGCTGTCAATGGGATGTTTCTGGGAAATATTAGCGCGGGGACCCTGGCATCAATAAGCAGCATGCAATTTGTCTTCAGGTAAACTGTGTGACTGGAAGAAATGGAGGCAGTGAGAGATTTTACTTTCTTGGGCTCCATGATCACTGCAGGTGGTGACAGCAGCCACGAAATTAAAAGACGCCTGCTTCTTGGGAGAAAAGCAATGACAAACCTAGACAGCATCTTAAAAAGCAGAGACATCACCTTGCCAACAAAAGTCCGTATAGTTAAAGCCATGGTTTTCCCAGTAGTGATGTATGCAAGTGAGAGCTGGACCATAAAGAAGGCTGATTGATGCTTTTCAATTACGGTGCTGGAGGAGACTCTTGAGAGTCCCATGGACTGCAAGAAGATCAAACCTATCCATTCTGCAAAGTCCGCAAAGTATAGGATAAAGTTACCCTGTTTCTCAGTGCATGGCCCACACAGCATTACGACAAAGGAAAAGCGAAGGCACACCCAGAGATTTCAAGGATGCCTCTCCACATTCCAGCCCTCAGCCGTGCCCTGCAAAACAGGTGGGCATTATCGTCTGGGAAAATCAAGAGATGCCAACAGCAAAGCGAACTCTGGCCAGGCAGAAATGTGTTTGGGTTGGCAGACAGAGCCCTGCAGCTGCTGAATGCATCTCACATGGCGCACAGAAGAGCTGGGTCTGCGTTGTTGCTAGCAGACGAAGCGGCCTGCATTTTTTAGGAAGAAGCTGCTGTCGGGGGGAGTTGCAAATATTAGCCCCCGAGCAGGAATGGAGCTCCTGCAATGCTGATTTACCATTGCTTAAGGAAAAAGCATTGGCACGCTGTCAGATTAAGCAGCTGAAGATAGCCATCTTAATTGCACTGCTCTCTGGGGGCGAGCAACGCCAATCGCTGTACATGTACGATCAGGAACTTTCCCGCCCTTAAAAGGGCCTGAGTCACTTCTACTCCCGTTCCACCTGGGCTTTGGGTGCATTCGAACTCCTGTTCTTCGCCTCCTTCCCTCAGCCACCCACGCCGATCCTGAAATGGCTCGAGGCTGCTAGTGTGGTGTAGTGGTTAAGAGCAGTAATCTGGTGAACCGGGTTCGATTCCCCACTCCTCCACATGCAGCTGCTGGGTGACCTTGGGCCAGTCACACTTCTTTGAAGTCTCTCAGCCCCACTCACCTCACAGAGTGTTTGTTGTGGGGGAGGAAGGGAAAGGAGAATGTTAGCCGCTTTGAGACTCCTTAGGGTAGTGATAAAGCGGGATATCAAATCCAAACTCTTCTTCTTCTTGCAATTTCACTTTCCTTGGCTTTCTGTACAACAGGGGTAGTCAACCTAAGGCCCCAGGGCCGGATCCGGCCCAATAACCTTCTAAATCTGGTGCGCAGACGTTCCAGGAATCAGCGTGTTTTCACATGAGTAGAATGTGTGCTTTTATTTAAAATGCATCTCTGGGTTATTGGGGGGGGGCATAGGAATTTGTTCATTATTTTTTTCAAAATATAGTCCGGCCCCCCACAAGGTTTGAGGGACAGTGGACTGGCCCCCTGCTGGAAATGTTTGCTGACCCCTGGGCTAGAACCCCGTTAATCTCTACGACGACCCTGTGAGGTAGGTTAAGGGACTGCAACTGACTCCAAGGTCACCTTGTGGGTTTCATGACGGAGTGGGGCTTTGAACCCTGATCTCCCAGTTCCTAGTCCGACCCTCTAATCCAGCCTTTCTCAACCTGTGGGTCCCCAGATGTTGTCGAACTACAACCCCCATCACCCCTAGCTAGCAAGGCCAGAGCTCAGGGATGATGGGAGTTGTAGTCCAACAACACCTGGGGACCCACAGGCTGAGAACCACTGCCCCTCACTGGCTTCTTAAGAGGACTTCTGCTATGGAGCAGCTCTATAAAGTCAGTAAATAAATATGAGGAAAAGCAAAATGTCACATAGGAAAGGATCTGAAATATTTCCCATGAAGGTTGAATTTTATTCTGGATTTGTTTGCTGTGTTGCAAACAGCTTTGAGATTATCCCCCTTTAAAATATAAAGCAGTATAGAAATGAAATGAACAATAATATTTTTTTGCAGCAAAAAAAAAGGGCACCTAAACATTCTGTTGTGGTGACCACAATGTAAGTTTTGAAGTGCCATTTGGCGATTAGCTTATATATCTGATTTTCTACCTTGAAGGAGCAATCTATGATGCCTCTAAACTCAGCGTTCAAACCACAGTGACTTGGAAAGGAGTCAGATTGTGGTTATTTCAATGGACAGCTTCGAAGTTTACCTTAAGGGAAGGAGAGATAAATAAACACACTGCAACACAGAGTCTCATACAAAACAGTGAAGCCTTTTTATTTTTTAAATTTTCCTTTGTTGTTGCGGTCGGAGGCAAGGACAGCCTTATTACACTTTTAAGGAAACCTTTCACAACTAAAAAAAAATGAATACTTTAAAAAAGGCATTGACAGTTTTACACAGGACTTGAGCAGAAAAAACAGACAAGTTTTCACTTATTTTATTTTTTTAATAATTCTTCTTTTAAAAAATGGTTATAAAGTGTCTGGACCTCGTTGGCATCTGCCAAAGTGATGCTTGCCCGATATAAAAGCACTGGGTATAATAGTAAAAACCAACAATAATAATTTAGCTATGGCTCAGAGGAAAAACGAACAAACCAACAAATACCCCAAATAACTGGTCTCCGTCTACAACAGCTTTCCCCAACTTGGCGCTCTCTCCATGTTCTGAACTACAACTCCCAGAAGCCTTAGGCGGGGCTGATGGGAGTGGCAGGCCGTCGAATTAGGGAAGGCAGACCAATGAACTAATGGTGCACCGAGTTTTTAGTAAAGGGAGACGTGTAAAATCCCACTGCTGAAAGAAATCAGAAGGATCGTCCGGTGTATCTTTGGGAAAACACGTTTCAAAAAGAAACAGGGTGGGTTGGGAAAATTCAGACACACATCCCAGAACACTAAAATATTGAAGCCAGGCATACCAGTCCAGAAAAATGCCCCCTTGCGCCCTCAGCAGGGATTAGAAGCTACCCTCGATTAAAACATTAACCTTCCGCCAGCGATTTCACCAAGGTTTAATTCGCTTTCCAAGTGGGAGCTGTTTCTTCATGAAGTCTTCCCAAACTGGCCTGGGAGCATTGGTGTGCCAGGAATGCTCTGCGCCAAATGCATGGCTGTCCCCTCCACCTTGCTCGGCCACTTGGGGTCGGGCGATGCTCAAGCTAGGACGCCACCCCATCGCCTCGATAGCGCAAGAGCAGTGTGGGAGGAAGTCGGCGGAATTTAAGGCGCCCCCCAGACCACTGGAAGATTAAACAGGGTGTGAGTTCGATGTGGCGGCAGCCGTTCCAATTTCCTTCCTGCTAGGTGTGTCCCCTTCGTCCCCTCTCATCCCAAAAGGCTCTTTCGATGCCCCGAAAGATGCCACAGGGGAGCCCTTGCACAACCCCACCGTGCTGCACATTCAATGCAATCAATTGCTTTCTGGTGGGAAAAACTTGCGCACGGGGAAACGTTGGGAAAACTGTACGCCCATCACTTCTGGGATGTTACATCGAAGGTGCAACAAAGGAGGATCTGAGGAATTCTCTGGCTGCCTTGGGGTGGAATGCATAGCTGTCAACTTTTCCCTTTTCTTGCGAGGAATCCTATTCGGAATAAGGGAATTTCCCTTTAAAAAAAGGGAAACGTTGACAGCTATGGTGGAATGAGGCTTGGAGTTATGCTGGAAGCCCCCTTTCTCCCCTGGAACCATAAAACGTCATTTCATTGCGACGTTTGCATTAGCAGTTGGGAATCCCCCCTCCGAAAAAACATTATCGTCGTTTTTAATAATTAAAAAAACCACACACACACATCATTTAAATTCACATTCCTGGACATTGTAATGAGCCATATCATACCAGAGCCAAGAGGGCGTTTCAAATCCCCACTCTCGGCTGCGATGTGGTGCAAAGAGCCTTGAGATCTGTGGAGGAAAATAATCACTTTTGCTTTACAACAGTCGGGAGAGAGCAATCGCCTCTCCCAATACCACACACACAAAAACCACAAGAGGCATTGCAAATATATATATATATGTTTTCCCCCATCTCCCTGCTAGAGGATACACGCAAGCCTTCATTTTTTAAAATTTGAATTCAAGATTTCCACACTATAAGGCTATTAAGAATGCTGGTATGTCTGTGTCTGAAGTAAGGTCTGAAGACATTTTATGTGCTATGATTTTTTAAATTTTATTTTTCTAAAAAGAGACCGATGGGGAATTTTTTTGCAAAAGGCGCACATTTGAGAGAAAGAAGGGCGCTTTTCGGAAAGGATCTTCCTAAAAAAAGTTGGCGCTTGTGCCCTTTTAAAGAACATTCTTGATGCAGCAGGTAGATAAAAATAACTTTTCCCTGCCTGTGCTGACCACTGCTCTCCATACACACAACCTACAAGCTCATGGTCAGCAAAAATGGTGGTCACTTTTAATTTGAGGGAGGGCACTGTGTTCCCCAGATACTAATCTTGGGCTCTGGAGCAAGCTGAGTGGCCAGACTCTATCGTAAAGATGGCATCTCCAGGCTATGAGGTTTCACCACAATTGGGCACATTATGTGTTGATGGCAAAAGGTTGCTGACTAGGGGCCAAAGTGAGGAATGTCCTTCCTGAAAGATCCCCTCTACCTGGAGGCTGGCAGTGAAATTATATATTGCCCAATGCTTCACTCCTTGGACGTGACAACTATAAGCAACATTTAAGAAATAAAATTAAAAATTAAAAGCGGGAGGGTCAGGATAAAGTTGTGTTGGCATCCCTGTCCTAATTTGCACCACTTGAGTCCGAGGGAAGTGGAAATCCAATTATTTTAATGTTTCACGTGGGAGGCAGGATGGGGAGGGAATCCCAGCAGCCCACATAAAAGCCATATGCCAGAAGAGGCATGTGGGCAGAGTCTTCCTTCTCCCCGACATGCTAGCTGTCTACATGCAAGGGGCCAAGTGCGTCAAAGCTTCCGCACAACAGTCTCTCTGCATGCAGCCTGAAATCCTGGGGAAAGGGTGCAATCCTGCTTCTGCCACAAGTTAGCCCAAATTTGGGCGCAGGCGCAAAATAAGGCCATGTGCGTTTTGTGCTGCGATCTGCTTGAGTCCACCCTAGTCAGCAAGGCTTTCCCCCCCATAAATCTCACCCCCCCCCCAATTTGGTAGAAGCTCACGCAAAGCAGCTGCCTGCCTGCCCCCCCCCCAACTGTTCCCTCCACCAAGTCACGCCTTTGCAGGCTGAACAATTCCCACCCATCCTCCATCCCATAACCTGCTGGCTGCACAATTGAGCTCTCAGCACAGGAAATCGCTCCCACCCACGCATGGAAGCTGTCAAGAGGACTGCACATTTATCGTCAACCGGAAGAAAGCTTTCCGGGCCAAGGGAGACGAACTTAAAAGTTTAAAAAGCAAAATGCTGAACTTTTTTGCTTGAAGGTATTGAAAATGCAACTGAAACCTTTGCTACACAAATAAGAGGAAAGCAGTAGCTGTGGCGTCTCTGTGGGCTGCGTATTTCAGATCGGGGCATGTTCACCTTTAGAGCGCTAATAATACCAAGGCTTACAGAGGCAGAGGGAGTCTCAGCGCACGTTTGCCAAAAGCAAAGATCCTCGATTTGCTCATGGGGACTTTAAATCATCTATTTCTGACACAGATTACCACTTCGGCCAGGGCGTTCTGCATGCAGATGGTATGTGTGCACCTGCAACCAGTTGCACGCCTGTGATTAACACTGCATGCCATTCCCAAGCGCCAGAAAAGGAGGAGAGCACACAAAACATGGCTATGTGCCCAGAATTCCCATTTTTTTTGCTAGCAAAAAAAAAAAAAAAAAAAAAGAAGAAGCAAGTTTCAGGATCTCATGACTTTTGAGCAATCCCTGCTGAAGATTTTCATAATTTGGAAGTGGGGCTTCAGTAGCCAAACTGCAAAATAGGACTAGGGAAACCAGAATGAGGCAAGAGGGGCAGAATTATTATTCCTCACCCCCCCCTCCTGCAGTCCCCTGATTTCTTGACCCATAATGCATTGGGGGGGTAGAATTGTTACCATTGTTTTTTTGCACTGAGGGGCACATAGGCTTAGTTCTCTTTGAGGGAAGAGGAGGTGAGCAGCTCCCTAGAACAGCCATTTCCCTGCTGAAGGGGGGGATTTGGGGGCTGTGATTTCTGCATGGCTTCGGTATAGGACCAGCCGCTGCTGCTATGCTCACACACAGCAAATCTGCAAGCACCCAGGTGGATATGGCGCAATTTAGCTTTGCAAAGACAAAATCACCAGAAATAACTTGTGTGTTTAATAGCGATTAAAAACTTTAAGCATCAAAACCGACGGTGTGGCTTGGGTGCTCTTGACAAGGGCAAAACTGCAGCACGGAAAATGGGTTTTAAAGCTTCCGGCAACCTCCTCATAACCTGTGAAGAGTCAGAGGAGAATTTATTAGCCTGCCTTCTCCTGGGTCCAGCTTCCTCTTTCTCTTAGAACTGGACCCACAAGGTCCGGGGATCTCCCTGGGTGCCAAAATTACATTGCATGCTCATTTATTCTTCTCCCGCGAAGTGGGATCTCCTCGTAAACGTCCCACGACCGCAGGAATAGCTGCAAGGTTCCTTTTCCCTGGCCTGATCTCTTAAGGCCTAGGGCGGAGACAGGAATAAATTGTGCAGTCCTCCATGTCCAAATCAGATGTCGTTCCATGCATGAAACAGCTGTCTGTCTCTCTCACACCTCTTCCCAGTTCCTGAGCCCAATGCCAAACATTCCTGAAGCCCTCCGTTCTCAGACCAAAAACCATTTTTTACTAGCTACCTGCCTCCCCTGAATTCACTCTTGGTCTCTCGTGCAGGTAAGCCAAACCTTTGCCAATGAGCTACAACCCTAGGATGCCCTTGCAAGCAGAGGCAAGGATGGGAATCGGATGATTTAAACGTGAAGGGACCAACTTCTGATCACACATTCACACAGAGAGGAATCGTAGCACCTGGGAGACGGAATCTCACAAGGTAGAACTACGATGCCTTTGGCAGAGAGCCTGTTTGCTTTTCTGATGTGCATTGCAGAGAAATTTCCCTGTACCTTTTCCAAATGGAGGGAGGAAACCCCGTTCATGGGGTTAGATCAAAGATCACAGCAGATCACTCAAGAAGACCACAGGACTACCTCGCCAGAAAGACTACCTTGCAAGAAGGTGGCAACTGACCCATCACGCCATTACCCAACCAATGCCATCCCTCCGGCCAAAACCAACTTGCCACCTGGGTTCGATGAGGCCTGGCAAAACCTGTGGTGCCCACCAAGTCAATTGGAGACCACCACCCCCAGCAGAAAGGGGGGGCAGTGGCAGGGTGGCTGTTTGGCTTGGTGCGTTGGAAGCCACGCTGGCATCAGGGAGAGCTGAGGCAGTGGCAAGGGATCTGAGCTGCAAGAAGTCTATCCCACCCAAAGCGATCCCACTCGGTCCCTGCTGGGACCTGCCCCTGCTTGGAAAGGAGGTTTTGGGGGGGCACGGAAGAGGAGCTGTGGTGGTCCCAGATAGATACACCCCAGCACCAAGGAATAGAAGCACAATTGCATTGTGGTGTGCCATCGTCGCACTTGGCGAGTGTTCTGCGAGGAGAGGGGGACAGGGGGAAAAACGACAACATAATTTCTAGTTTTTTTGTGTGGAGGGGGAATGGATCCCTCCTAGGCTCAGATCCCAGCGCTGCCGGATTTGGTGGTGCTGAACAAGGGGAATCCTGCCCAGTGGGGAAGTTGCCGCCTGGGACTTCAGAGGTCAAGCCCTGTGTTTGCGGAGTTTGTGTGTGTGTGTTTTGGCAAAAGGCTATTACTGAGGTTACATGATGCAGCATTTGTTCTTGTGGTTCTGTGGGTCCTTGAAACGCAGCCGCTGTTTGGGCCGGTACTTCTCCAGGTACGTCAGCTGCTTGCTGTTGATGGCTCCACGGCGCTTCCTGGCGAGGAGAGAGAGAAAGAAGGGAGGGAGGGGATAGAAAAATCAAAGCTTTGGTGTGCTGATCAAAAACACCTTGCAAGTGTTGAAAACACACACACACACACACACACACACACACACACACACAGCTTCTTGGCCCCAAGTAAAACCTTTCCTGAAGTCCTGGAAGAGACCCTCACATGCCGGAAGAAAAAGCTATCTTTGCCAGCCCCAGTTAGGTGTTTCCAAGGCTGTGCAGCAGCAAAACTCTCTCTTCCGCAGAAAGGGCTGGTAGGAGCAGCCCCAGGTGTGCTCTCGACTCCAGATGCGGGAGGGTGGGGTTTATAATAACGATAATAATAATAAAAAAATAAATTTTATTTATATCCCGCCCTCCCTGGCCAGAGCTGGGCTCAGGGCGGCTGACACCAATAAAATCACAGTAAAAAAGATGATAGGGGGAAAAGAAAAAGAAAAAACAATTTAAAATGCAGCCTCATTTTAAAAGTAGCCGATAAATCAAGACCATAAGGGAAGGGAAACATAAGGGTCAGACTGAGTCCAAACCAAAGGCCTGGTGGAACAGCTCTGTCTTGCAGGCCTTGCGGAAAGATGTCAAGTCCCGCAGGGCCCTAGTCTCTTGTGGCAGAGCGTTCCACCAAGTTGGGGCCAGTACTGAAAAGGCCCTGACCCTAGTTGAGACCAATCTAACCTCCTTGAGGCTTGGGACCTCCAAAATGTTATCAGTTGTGGACCTGAAGGTCCTCCGGGGGCATACCAGGAGAGGCGGTCCTGTAGGTACGAGGGTCCTAGGCCGTATAGGGCTTTAAAGGTCAAAACCAGCACCTTAAACCTGACCCTGTACTCCACCGGGAGCCAGTGCAGTTGGTAAAGCACTGGATGAATGTGATCCCACGGCAAGAAGAGACGTTTCCGGCCATTCGACCCCCTCCCCAAGGTCCTTGCTCTGCCACGAGCATGAGGGAGAGCCTGAAGGAAAAATCCCCGTTGTGTGGCCTTAGCAGAACACGCTAAGGAGATTAGAGGAGGGATTGAGAGCAGGAGCCTCAGCTGCAGCTCATAAGCAGAACTGGTAGCGACGAAGGGCTCACACAGCTATTACAGTTGCAAGCCAGGAGATGTGGCCAGATGGATCGTAATCCTTGCCGGATCCGGCCGGACAGTTTTCACTGGATTCCCCCCCCCCCAAAGGTTCATTTTAGTCCTTCCCTAACCCCAGATGACTTTCTGGCAGAACAACAACGCCCCGCTCCCCAAGAATAACCCCCCTGAAAGCGAGAGGCAGGGTGGGTGGGTGTGCCATGCGACAGCAACGGGCTGCACCTCGGAGGGAGATCAGTTGCTTGGCATGCAGAAGGCTCCAGGTTAAACTTCCCAACATCATCAGTTAGTGCAGAATCCTGCAGCGTCCCTCGTCACGCGATCGAAACATCCCTGACTCAGACTGACTGGTTCTCAGTAGATTGGCACAGTCTCTCTTTAGGTCGGACGTGAGTGGCGCTGTGGGTTAAACCACAGAGCCTAGGACTTGCCGATCAGAAGGTCAGTGGTTCGAATCCCCACGACGGGGTGAGCTCCCATTGCTTGGTCCCTGCTCCTGCCAACCTAGCAGTTCAAAAGCACGTCAAAGTACTAGTAGATAAATAGGTACCACTCCAGCAGGAAGGTAAACGGCGTTTCGGCGCGCTGCTCTGGTTCGCCAGAAGCGGCTTAGTCATGCTGGCCACATGACCTAGAAGCTGTATGCCGGTTCCTCGGCCAATAAAGCGAGATGAGCGCCGCAACCCCAGAGTCGTTTGCGACTGGACTTAACTGTCAGGAGTCCTTGACCTTTTTTAACAAGTCACAGCACCCTGAATAAAGTAGTCATCCCAGTTCCAGAAAACAATACTCTTAGAGAGACTATGCCCCTGTGGACAGAGACAAATAGAATCAGTTGTTCGTGTTCACGAATGGGTCTAATGGTCAGGGGTCCCCTTACCCTTTACCTCTTTAGGTACTGTTTCTGCTAGAAGTGTGGGATTTGGGGAAGGGTCGGAGCTCAGCCAGAGGGCGTCCGCTCAGCATGCAGAAGGCTCAGGGTTCAATCCCCCAAGAGCGTCTCTGGGTGCAGCTGGAAAAGACTCCCTGTCTGAAACCCTCGAGAGATTCTGCCAGTCAGTGTAGACAGCACTAACCTAGAGAAGACCAATGGCCTGGCCTGTATGACACACCTTCCTGTATCGCTGTGACGGTGTCACTGTTACAAGATTACAGGAATCCTCTTGCATCTTTGCATGGGAAGAGTTAGTCTCTAAGGGAGAACAAGGCTTAGCTAAATCCTTCTTCTTGATATGCTAGGTAAAGGGACCCCTGGCCATTAGGTCCAGTCGTGGTTGACTCTGGGGTTGCGGTGCTCATCTAGCTTTACTGGTCAAGGGAGCCGGCGTACAGCTTCCGGGTCATGTGGCCAGCAGGACTAAGCCGCTTCTGGCGAACCAGAAACACCGTTTACCTTCCCGCTGGAGTGGTACCTATTTATCTACTTGCACTTTGACGTGCTTTTGAACTGCTATGTGGGCAGGAGCAGGGACCGAGCAATGGAAGCTCACCCCGTCATGGGGATTCGAACCGCCGACCTTCTGATCGGCATGTCCTAGGCTCTGTTGTTTAACCCACAGCGCCACCCGCGTCCCTCTTGATAGGCTAGCTTTCTCCATTTAGGTTTCTGCTGCCGTAGGAAGGGAAATTAGATGTGAGACACTGCTTAGGACTATGAAGTGGTACAGCCACCACTATGACTCCAGCAGAGTAGAATGATAGTATCTTAAGAGTGGGAAGGGGCGCCGAGGGTCATCCAGCCCAACCCAGCCCTGCAATTGAGGAATCTCAGCTAAAGCATCCCTGACAGATGGCCATCCAACCTCTGCTTAAAAACCTCCAAGGAAGGAGAGTCCACAACCTCCTGAGGGAGACTATTCCATTGCTGAACAGAACCCTACTGTCTGAAAGTTCTTCCAGATGTTTAGCACCAGGACCAAAACTGAGATCATCGTCAGGTGTGCCGTGAGTCGAGTTGTTGAGGACAGGAAGAGAAAGCCGAGTGGCATATCATAATAAAAGCCTGCCCCTTAAACTCAGTCCATTTATAACCCAAGCAGTATCTCTACCCATTACCATGATCAAGTATGGAAGACCGAGGCTGGGGTCTAAAAGCTGCGTCTTGAGACACGGGAGTGCCCAGAAGCATTTAACAAAGTGCTTTTCAAAGTCCCCTCCGTAGCAGAATCGCAATTTTGGGGAGGGCGGGGGGAAAGACTGCTGTTTAAATTTCCATGGGCCTTGGATCCTGGCCATAAACAAACCGATTTGCCTGTGTAAATTTGTAGGTCAGGTTCCGATTCATTCAGCTAAACCGAAACAAAGAGTTCAAGAGAAGGGGTAGAAACTTGTCCCAGGCATCTTTTACGAGCCTGCACCCGATCGGCTTCCTGGGTGGAGCGCACCCATGCCAGCGAGCCACACGCTCGCCATTTTGGGTGCGTTCCTTAGGCCAAACGACCTCTGATTTTTCTGTAAGCAACCCCCGACTCCTCTCTCCACAAGCATCAAGCCAGTCTAGGAATGCCGGGCCATTAATCTGGATCTTAGCAGGTGGCTCAGAGGCACTTACTGTCTAATAAACTGAATGGCATCTTCGTATTTCATTCCGCTCTCAATCAGCGCCAGCGCGACAAGAACCGGAGCTCTGGTTTAAAACAGAGAGAGAGAGAGAGAGAGAGAGAGAGAGAGAGAGAGAGAAGATTAAACAACCACACTAGTAAGAAGAAACAGGGTTCAACTAGAGAAAAACGGCTGGCATTTTTATTTTTGCAGGGGGAAGGAGGAGGAAGAAGGTACAGGACTTCAATCAGTTTCTGTCCCAACTTGAGCATTTAGATATTTACAGCTGGTTAAAGCCCTGCATAGGCCCTTGTCACTCTCCCTATAAGCGCAGCTGGTTGTCTTGTTGGTATTTTGTGCCATGCTTGCACCTCATGGGACACGGGTGGCGCTGTGGGTTAAACCGCAGAGTGTAGGACTTGCCGATCAGAAGGTCGGCGGTTCGAATCCCCGCAACGGGGTGAGTTCCCGTTGCTCAGTCCCTGCTCCTGCCAACCTAGCAGTTCGAAAGCACGTCAAAGTGCAAGTAGATAAATAGGTACCACTCCAGCAGGAAGGTAAACGGTGTTTCTGTGCGCTGCTCTGGTGTGTCTGAAGCGGCTTAGTCATGCTGGCGACATGACCTGGAAGCTGTACGCCGGCTCCTTTGTCCAATAAAGCGAGATGAGCGCCGCAACCCGAGTCGGCCACGACTGGACCTAATGGTCAGGGGTCCCTTTACCTTGCACCTCACACTTTTTAATGCAGGGGTGGGGAACCAGAGACGTGGGTGTGTAGTAGTAGTAGTAGTAGTAGTAGTAATAATAATAATAATAATAATAATAATAGTAATAATAATAATAATAGTAATAATTTATTATTTGTACCCTGCCCATCTGGCTGGGTTTCCCTAGCCACACTGTGCGGTTTCCAACGGAATATTAAAATACAATAGTCTATTGAACATTAAAAGCTTCACTAAACAGGGCCACCTTCAGTTGTCTTTTAAAAGTAAAATAGTTGTTTATTGCCTTCACATCTGAAGGGAGGGTGTTCCACAGGGTGGGCGCCACTACCGAGAAGGCCCTCTGCCTGGTTCCCTGTAACTTGGCTTCTCACAGTGAGGGAACCGCCAGAAGGCCCTCAGACTGGACTGAGGCCGCTTAGGGCTTTAAAGGTCAGCACCAACATTTTGAACTGAGTGTGTTACATGTGGCCACTCTATCTGGCCTTTAGGATTCAACCAAAAGGTACTGGAAAGGGTTACTTTTGGCTTTCGCCGCTCGCGCTCAAAATGACGTCACGTGCATGCGCAGAAGCGGCAAATCGCGAACCACGCAGAAGCGGGCTGCGTTCTGCTCATGTTTCAAACGGGGCTCCGGAATGGATCCTGTTCGCAACCAGAGGTACCACTGTATTATTATTATTAGACAATTACTTCCCTTGATGTAGTCCTGGATTTCCAAAACTTGGGTCTCCAGCTGTAGTTGGACTACAACTCCCATCATCCCTGACCACGGGCCCCGCTAGGTAGGGATGAAGGAAGTTGTGGTCCTAAAAAAGACCCAAGTTTGAGAAATCTAATCTGCAGGACTCTTCTGCCCAATGCAGGACTCTTCTGCCCAATTCGCGACCCAGAGGCGAAGAGCCTCATGTTTTCCCGACAGAAGAATGGCCCGACTTATGACTAAGGGGAGCTCCATATCGTCCCAGGCTCCCTTGAGAGCACGGAGCTCCGGCTTACCGTCCCAGGCCAGCCACGCAATGGACAGCCACGCAGCACCCGGGGTCTTCGCAGAACTTGGTCTTCAGCAGGTTGAGCCAGTCGTCCACAATCTTGGTGGGTGGCGGAGCGCCGTCGTCAAAGGGCCAGTCCTGGAGGAGAGGGGGCACAAAGAGAGATGGAGAGAGGTTTATTTACCTCCTTTTTTAATGCTTTATTGAGATTAAAAAGAAGTAACAAACATAAGGGTTAATCAGGAAAAAGCAAAGAAAGCAATAATATTTGTTGCGTCACATCACTGTACATTCTTCTTGAGTTTCTAACCATTTCCCATCATGTATTTACTGCTTCATCTAGCGCACAATTAATTTTAATTTTTAAAATTTTCATCAGTGTTATGTTCTCTTATGATTGATCTTCCTGCCACAGAAGTTATTCAAAGTCCTGCCACTGGCGTGATGTTATTACGGTATTCAATAAGATAATTTTTTTGTACATTTCCTATTTCGTAATAAATGTTTGATCAGTATGATCTCTCAGTTTTTCTGTCATTTTTGCCAAGTGGGCGTACTCCAGCCACTCTAACTTTGTGGGGTTTCCCTTTCCTTTCCAATTTGTGCTGATTAGTATTCTTGCAGCTACTGCAGTGTAAAAGAATATTTCTCTCGCATTTTAAGGTATATCTGGACCTAGTATCCCCAGGAGAAATGCCTAAGGTTTTTCTTTTTTCTTTTAATGAAGGATATCTTAATCATTCATTATAAATTACATTCCAAAATTCCTTAATTTTCTTAAAAATTTATTCTCAGAATTACTCTAAGCGCACTAATGAGATTGATACTGATGAAACTGGCAGAATAGAGATACGATTCTCCTTAATCAATGGCTTGTCAACCTAAAAACATATGAACATAACAATATATGTGTGTTTTTTTTACAATTTATTGAATATATATATATATATAAACACATTTTAAATATATATAAACACATTTTAAACCATAACATGTTGCTTGATTTCCCTCCACTCCCCTTCTTGGTTCCATTATTTTAGACTTGTTCATGCACACCTTATATTTTTAATAATCCATTTTTAAAACTTTCTTCATCTTATTCCAAGCAACTTAAAAAAGTTATACACAAGGCTTTAAAAGTATGCATTAAACCAGCAGTTCTCAACCTGTGGGTCCCCAGATGTTGGACTACAACTCCCATCATCCCTGAGCTCTGGCCTTGCTAGCTAGAGATGATGGGAGTTGTAGTTCAACAACATCTGGGGATCCGCAGGTTGAGAAAGGCTTCATTAAACATTTGCCCTTTTTATAAACTCAAAGTTTAACATAACAATATATGAAAAGGCTGCTTACAGATGCTAGGGCTGGGAGATATATCAGTATATAGTCTCAAACTGCTTTGAAGTCCATATTGTGATATTGGTTCCATAATTTCTGACTTGGCAATATATCGCAAATCCTGATGCATATGTTTCGTGTGCTACGCAAAAGCACACAACGCAGGAAAAAACCGTGCAGCCAGCCAACGCATAGCTCCATCCTTATTTCAGACATCGTGATGTATCAGTACATCACAATGTTTAGCTGGTGATATATCGCAATGTTGAAAAACAGATATCGCCTAACCCTAACAGACGCAGACTTCCTTTGGATAAATACAATGATATTTGGAGTGAGTTTTACACAAACTATATAAGGTTATTGATAACTATATGTGTATTAAGGACAGAGCATAAACTAATAATAACCTGAAGGCAACCCTGCTTAGGGAAGTTTTTAACGTTTGATGTTTTATCATGTTTTTGATATTCTGTTGGGATCCACCCAGAGTGGCTGGGGAAACCCAGTCAGATGGGCAGGGTATAATTATTATTATTATTATTATTATTATTATTATTATTATTATCCATACCTCATGTTACGTTTGTTTCATGTTACGTTTTTTTAGGTTGCGTCCCACAGCGACCCGGAAGTACTGGAAAGGGTTACTTCCGGGTTTCGTCGCTCGCGCATGTGCAGAAGCACCAAATCACACCACGCACTTGTGCAGATACGTCGCTTCAGGTTGTGGGCTTTTCATGTTGCTAACGGGCCTCCAGAACGGATCCCATTCACAACCAGAGGTGCCACTGTATTCCATAATAATTTATAGAAAAGTAACTTTTTAGTCTCTTTTCCATTCTCACTTCTTCATTCTTCTTTGTCACTCTATCTTTTCATAAATAAAAATTCTTCCAGTAAAATATATTTTTTAAGCTAGACGGGACCTGGGCCTGACTTGATATATAACACACCGTTCTGGGTTTCTAGCTGCAATGTGACATGGGATAAATCCATCTGGATTTCCCTGTGCAACCGTGTTGGGATCATCCACGAGTTCCGCAGTCGACAAAAGGACTTCAACCCCGGATTGATTCCACCCCTTTGCAAACAAGAGCATGCAGGCACACGAAAAACCTTCTGCACCATAAACGGCCGCCCGTTCTCGAACGAAGGGAAGACAGGCTTGGATAGGAAAGGGAACAGGGAGAGAGGGCGGCCAGCCAAGCCCGGAGAAGGCCTTCCCCCTGAGGCCGGCGATAAATCCACTGGTTGTGCGTAATCGGCGAGGCACCGACCCAAGGAGGAGGTTTCACAGATGCGGCTCGTAAATAGTTCATTTCTAGGACGCGGAGCTGTCTTCTCTCCCTGCTACGGAGACCTGGAAGGCAGGCTAGGCCTTTGCTCTTAGGATCAGCCTTATAGCAGAGCCCGTTTTGCAAAAAGGAGAAAGGAAAGCCTGTAGGCAACACCCCTCCCAAAAGCAAGATTGCACCCCCAAAGAGGGTTGCAGAGAAAGGGAAGACTCCGAGTGATTTCTCTCTGGAGCCCCAAAGCTGCATCTTGCAAACAGGCTCTCTCTCTCTTCTTTGCGTAGAGAAAAAATGTTTGCAAGCTGGCCGGTGTCCAGGGGCAGCTCTCGACAAGCTGCCCATTTAGAACGGGTTTGGGGTTAGGTGAGGGGGGGAGAGAGAGAGACGAGTTTCACCAACCAAGCCTCCACAAATCCTTTCCAAGGAACGGGCGGGTCGGGGAGGAAAAGGGCCATGCAAGGTAAATAGGACAGGCTGTTTTCAGGCTCCCGGCCGCAAAACGCGATGCGAGGCCGATAAGGAGGAAGCCACAATGTCGCCTTGTTCGACATGAAACGAGAACCATGCGGGGACGCAATCAACGGCACCCGCACAAAGCAGAAACAGATTCGGGCGCATGAATGCCCCCTTTTGTTTCATCTCTTAAGAGAGAAGGAATAAAAATAATAATAATAATAATAATAATAATAATAATAATAATAATAATAATAATAATAATATTTTATTTATATCCCGCCCTCCCCAGCCGAAGCCGGGCTCAGAGCGGCTAGTAACAATAAAAGTAACACAACATTCTAAAATCAATTCATTCTGAAATCAGTTCAAAATCAAATTAATGGCAACCATTGGGCTAGAGTTCTGTGAGGAAGGGGTCAGACTGTGCCTTGGCCAAAGGCCAGGTGGAACAGCTCTGTATTGCAGGACCTGCAGAAAGATGTCAAGTCCCGCAGGGCCCTGGTCTCTTCTGACAGAGCGTTCCACCAAGTCGGGGCCAGTACTGAAAAGGCCCTGGCTCTGGTTGAGGCCAGCCTAACCTCCCTGTGGCCCGGGACCTCCAAGATGCTTTTGTTTGAAGACTGTAAGGTCCTCCGTAAGACATACTAGGAGAGGCAGTCCCGTAGGTACTAGGTTCCTAGGCTTTATAGGGCTGGTTAAAACCAGCACCTTAAACCTGATCCTGTACTCCACCGGGAGCCAGTGCAGCTGGTATAGCACCGGGTGAATGTGATCCCGCGGCGAGGACCCTGTAAGGACTCTCGCCGCGGCATTCTGCACCCGCTGGAGTTTCTGGGTCAGTCTCAAGGGCAGCCCCACGTAGAGCGAGTTACAATAAAAGCGACAAGGAGGCAGGATGCTGAGAACGTGTGTCCAGTGAGAGTGAAACAGCTCCACGCGTCCAAAATTCAGTGGTGGACGTCAGGCTTTAGTATTTCAGTGGTGCCCAGTGTGACGCCAAAATTGGGGGCCTCCCCCTTGCCTTTCATTGTCTGCAACACTTGGGGTACCCAGGGCAGACAAAGCAGTCATGCACCCCTATATCTGCCTCTGCCAAAATTCCACTTGCCGTTTGTTTATTACATTTACATATCACCGTTTTACCATCAAGAAGGCTGATCACCGAAGAATTGATGCTTTTGAATTCTGGTGCTGGAGGAGACTCTTGAGAGTCCCATGGACTGCAAGAAGATCAAACACATCCATTCTTAAGGAAATTAGCCCTGAGTGCTCACTGGAAGGACAGATCCTGAAGCTGAGGCTCCAAGACTTTGGCCACCTCGGGAGAAGAGAGTACTCCCTGGAAAAGACCCTGATGTTGGGAAAGATGGAGGGCACAAGGAGAAGGGGACAACAGAGGATGAGATGGTGGGACAGTGTTCTCGAAGCTACCAGCATGAGTTGGACCAAAGTGCGGGAGGCAGTGGAAGACAGGAGTGCCTGGCGTGCTCTGGTCCAGGGGGTCACGGAGAGTCAGACACGACTAAACAACAACAACAACAACAACACCACCACCACCGTTTTCTTCCAAGGAACCTAAGGTGGCGAAGATGGCTCCCCTCCCCCCAAAAATTCACAACACCCCTGCAAAAACTCTCAACTCTCCCTCCCAACTCTTATGAGTAACAGCAGCAATGTACGCACCACCGTCACAACAATGATATACACACAACACAACTCATCGGCTGCTACCGAATGCTATTTTCAAGCCTAATTTCAGCGGGGGGGAGGGAGGGTTGGAAGAGGTGTGTTATGCAAATAAAACGAAGAGAAAATAGTGGGGTTAAGTTATTCCTCCATCCTCTTGCCACCCCAACATTTTGTGCCCCGGGGAAAACAGTGTTAGAAACTCAGATATGCAAGCTGTTTGCCAAATAGCACCTGAAACCTAGGTTATGGTCGCGACAACCAAATGTCTAGGCACATAATCAAGAAAACATATTCAAATCAACCATATGTACAATTTTATATACGTTAACGCTCCTCCATCCACGAGGTTTATTTAACTTTTAACATTTTAGCTGCCCCAAATTGTTCAGACCTACCCAAATAATTCAGCATCTTCACAAACCAATGCTCCTCTTTCTCCCTGACCTTAAACCCTTTCATTCTGTGTATCTTCACAGTTAGATATTCTAAAATTATAATATTACTCAGTTTTTTCCTCCATTGGTTCACCCCTAACTCTTCTGCATTTTTCCAATTACTCGCTATAACCTGTTTGGCTGCAGTTACCATCGATTTTACCCATTTACATTCCTCTTTTGTTTTTAACTTGGTGCTACTCAGACTAATAAGAACCATTAATTTAGATATTCCCAGCTTCCTACCCACAAGTCCCGATATTTCTATACCAATCCGTTTCCAAAATTCATTAACTAACGGACAATCCCACTGCATATGACTGTACGTTCCTGTCAGGGAACTGCCATCGGAGCCAGAGGCGGAGGGAAGGCTCCAGAGGGATGCCGGAGAGGGTCCCAGTAGGGAGAGAGGCAGCCCATCTGCTGGGGAAGGAAATCAGCGTAGCACCAGTGGAGAAGGGGGGCAGATGGGGGAATCGGAGAGAAGGCTCCTGGACTCCTCACCGGAGACCAGCAGGGAGAGCACGGGTCCTCCGCTGCCCACACCCTCCCTGCGCAGAAGACTTCCGCGCAGGGAGAGTAGGAGGAGACTTGGCGTCAAAGAACTTCTTTGCTGGAAGAAGTTCAAGAAACGCCCACTAACGGATTCTGCCAGCGATTGAGACAGCCACGGATGGGTGGCTGTCCGGACAGAAAGGGTTCACCCAGGTAACCCAGCCAGGTGTGGCGACAATTTACGCACCAGCAACCCCCTAGAACCATTACATCACTCCACATTTCCTCCAACAATTCTTACTTCCAGATTTTGTAATATGATACAACCTTAAAGGTAAAGGGACCCCTGACCATTAGGTCCAGTCGTGACCGACTCTTAACAACATGCCTCACTCACGTGTCACTGTAACTAGGGCTTACTGGCACCGTGAGGGTGTGCTGGTTCCTTTTGCTTCTCCGCTGTGCCCAGGAAAAGCTCATTTCTCGCTCACCACGAGCTGTAGCTAAGAATAAGCCTTGACTGCAGCTCGTGGTAAGGGAAGTTGGCTTACTTGTGATACGTGAACCAGGCCACAGGGAGAGCAACTTGGGGGTCCCAACACCCCAAGTCTTCCTTAATTATTGACATTTGCAAACAACGAACCTGAAGGGACAAGCAGGTACATCATCATCATTATTATTATTACTATTATTATTATTATTATTATTATTATTATTATTATTATTACAGTCATACTTCATGTTACGTTTGCTTCATGTTACGTTCTTTCAGGTTACATCCCATGGCGACCTGGAAGTACTGGAAAGGGTTACTTCCGGGTTTCGCCGCTCGGGCATGCGCAGAAGCGCAAAAATGACACCACGCACATGCACATAAACGCCGAATCACAACCCGCACGTGTGCAAATGTGCCGCTGCAGGTTGCGCTCTTTTCATGTTGCGAACGGGCCTCTGGAACGGATCCCGTTCATGACCAGAGGTACCACTGTATTATTATTATTATTATTATGCAGATTGTGCAAATAAAAGTTAAAAGGACTCTGCAGTCTGCCTCTGTGCCTTCTATTTTTACCCAAATCCTGCCCTGCCTTTGCTCCTTGACAGTTAATCGCCTTATGCCAGGCTCACAAAGCTGGCTCGTGCCTTCGGATGAAATCTTCGCTCCCAGCGACACCCTGTTGCCTTGGCTCATCTGCCAGCCACTCGTAACAACGTCCCATCTTAAGGGATTTCTCCCTCTGCCCCGATAAGACTCTGAAGCAGGTTTCTCATGCTAATTTTGCAGCATTTGTCATAATCAGTATTTATGAATCCTAATGACTGATTGATTTTATTGCATTTATATCCCATATCTCCAAGGAGATCAAAGTTGCACCCCTCAGTCCTCACAACAACCTTGTGGGGTAGGTTAGGCTGAGAGGCCGTGACTTGACTCCAAGGTTGTCCATTGAGCTTTGATTTGAACCCTGGTCTCCCAAGTCCCAGTCCAACACTCTAACCGCTAAACCACCAGTGGCTCCACCTCTCTTGGGTGGGCGATCGGTGCCACAAGTTAAAAATGAAACAAAAATTGTGGTATGGCACAGGTACTTAAATGAAAAATATATAGGCAGCACGGCTGGCGAGATGGGCGCCAGAGAGGATGTTTTCCTACAGAAGCCAGATTAAACTCCATTCCTGGTGGCCATTTCCAGCACGGGGCAAGGGAAGTTTTGCAATCTGCTCCTGGACTGCAAGAAATGGTCCTTTACTGCATGCACAGGTCACAATTCCTCTGCAGCACAAAAAGCACATTGCGTGCAGAATTATCAGCTGATCTTGGTTACTTTGAAAAGTGTTTGGAAGCCACCAAGTGCCAAGGGGCTCAGTTTTCACTCATACGTTTTCAAAAAATTAAGTTTCTAGTCCATATGGCTGTGGAGATATGCTTGAAGCTACTTGGGCGACGGCTGCTGAAATTGCAGGAAGCGAGAAATAGTTGAATAAGTTTTTGGTTGGTGGAAGAAGGGTTTTAATGCTCTGCACAGCTCTTCCCCAAAGACCAACAAAACTATTTTCTACTGCAAAATAGTAAAGATTAAAGGAGTTTTAAAACCTAAGAAGAGACCTTAACTGGCCAGATACCACCATGAGCAGAAATACCACCTGGAATTCTGTGTACAATTATGGGAACCGCAATTTAAGAAGGATGCTGACAAGCTGGAACCAGTGTTAGAAAACTGGGATAGGAAGGCTAGGAGCCATGTGGAATCTCCCATCCAGTTTCAAAAGGCCGGGTTGCCAGTTATAAAAAGTGACTGGTGCCCAGCTAATTTCGAACACTGGGCATGTTTAACCTGGAAAAGAGGAGATACGATAGAATGTCTTGAGGGCTGTCCCATGGAAGAGGGAACAAGCTTGTTTTTCCTGCTCTGAAGGGCAAGATTCGAACCAGTGGCTTCAAGTTTCAAGAAAGGAGATTCTCACTGAACATCAGGGAAAGCATTCTGAAAGCAAAAGCTGTTCACAGTGGAACGGTCTCCCTCGGGAGGTGATGGATTCTCCTTCCTTGGAAGATTTTAAGCAGAGGTGGGATGGCCATCTGTCAGAGATGCTTTAGCCGAGATTCCTGCAATTGTCGGGGGTTGGACCAGATGATTCTTGGGTGTCCCTTCCAACTCTTAAGATTCAGAACTCCGGTTGTGGTCTGACCAAGGCAGAATAAGAGTGGCCCTATCCCTTCCCTTGATCAGGACGCAGCTCATGCCCTCGTCTTCTGAACTTAAGCAGGCTGCCTTCTGACTTCTCAGTGGCTCACTGACCAAAGATCTTTGCCTTCTTTTGCTACCTGATCTTAACAGGAGACACTAGGGATTCAACCCAGGGCGCAAAGCTCCACCACTGAGCTGTGGCTCTATGATTCTATGAAATCTTCATGAATGATCAACCAAACGATGTCCAGGGGGCCCCCAGAGAATCTTTTGCCGGGAAGGAGGCAGGTGATTCTCGAGTGTTTGAGGTCCTTTTGGGAGAGTCAAAATGGCTCTCCTGTACAGTGGTACCTTGGTTCTCAAACGCCTTGGTACTCAAACAACTGGGAACCCAAACACTGCAAACCCGCAAGTAAGTGTGCCGGTTTGCGAACATTTTTCGTAAGCCAAACATGCTCCATTTTGAGTGCCGCACTTCCGTTTTGAATGTTACGCGAAGGGCTGTCTGCTTCTGCTATTTATTTTCATTTCTGCGGCTCTTTTCGTTTTGTTTTTGTGACTGTGGAACCCAGTTCAGCTACTGATTTGATTGATTGTGTGTGTGTGTGTGTGTGTGTGTGTGTGACTTCAGTACGTTGTTTATTGCTTTCATTTTATGGATCAATGGTCTCGTTAGATAGTAAAATTCATGTGAAATTGCTGTTTCAAGAGTTGTTTTTAAAAGTCTGGAACAGATTTTATCCATATTGCATTGCTTTCTATGGGAAAGTGTGCCTTGGTTTTGGAACGCTTTGGTTTTGGAACGGACTTCCCGAACGGATTAAGTTTGAGAACCAAGGAACCACTGTAGAGTGGTACCTCTGGTTGCGAACGGGATCCGTTCCGGAGCCCCGTTCGCAAACTGAGAGGAACGCAACCTGCGTCTGCACCCAGGTGGGTCGCGATTTGCTACCTCTGCGCATGATGTCATTTTGCACGTCTGCGCATGCGCAGAAACCCAGAAGTAACACTTTCCGGTACTTCCGGGTTGCAACTTGAAAAGACCTGACCTGAACCGAACGTAACAAGAGGTATGACTGTACGGTTTCTCAGATCTTACCAAAGCTTATGTAAAGAGACCTCTGGTTATGTTAAAGGTAAAGGGACCCTGACCATTAGGTCCATTCGTGAACGACTCTGGGGTTACGGCACTCATTTCGCCTTATTGGCCAAGGGAGCCGGCGTACAGTTTCTGGGTCATGTGGCCAGCATGACTAAGCTACTTCTGGCAAACCAGAGCAGTGCACGGAAACGCCATTTACCTTCCTGCCGGAGCGGTACCTATTTATCTACTTGCACTTTGACGTGCTGGTGCTGGAGGAGACTCTTGAGAGTCCCATGAACTGCAAGAAGATCCAACCTATCCGTTCTGAAGGAAATCAGCCCTGAGTGCTCACTGGAAGGACAGATTGTGAAGCTGAGGCTCCAATACTTTGGCCACCTCATGAGAAGAGAAGACTCCCTGGAAAAGACCCTGATGTTGGGAAAGATGGAGGGCACAAGGAGAAGGGGACGACAGAGGAGGAGATGGTTGGACAGTGTTCTCGAAGCTACCAGCATGAGTTTGACCAAACTGCGGGAGGCAGTGGAAGACAGGAGTGCCTGGTGTGCTCTGGTCCATGGGGTCACGAAGAGTGGGACACGATTAAATGACTAAACAACAACAACAACTTTGACGTGCTTTTGAACTGCTAGGTGGGCAAGCACAGGGACTGAGCAACAGAAGCTCACCCCGTCGCGGGGATTCGAACCACCGACCTTCTGACCAGTAAGTCCTAGGCTCTGTGGTTTAACCCACAGCGCCACCCGCGTCCCCACCGGTTAAGTTACCTCCCGACTTTTGGGAAGCAAATTGCCCTGAGTCCAGGCTTGAAACTAGACAGATCTACCTGAAACGATACTACTGATCTGTAAGCATGCATTCTGGAGCAGGAAGCAAAGATTACACCTGAGCGAAGCCACAACCTTCTCCCACGCCGTTCCTTGCCCTGAGCACAGAAGATTGTGTCTTAACACCGTCTTTAATTATTTCTAATTAAAAGGGCAGAACAGGCGCTTGAAAAAAACAAAACCCAGTTTTGCTGACGGCTTCAAACAATCAAAGACAACTGCTGAAACACGCGCAATTTCATTCCTTCCCTGCGAGATAATCACAGAGGGTAAAGCGAGCAGCTGGTTTCATATCCAAGCCCCTTTAAACCTCTTCACCATTCATTCCTTGCAGAAGTCACAGGGTGAGCCAGCTTGCCCAGGCATCTTCCTGCTTCTGGAGGGAGCAAGGTGGTTAGATTGGTCTCAACTAGGCTCCAGGGCCTTTTCAGCACTGGCCCCGACATGGTGGAATGCTCTGTCACAAGAGACTAGGGCCCTGTGGGACTTGACATCTTTCCACAGGGCCTGCAAGACAGAGCTGTTCCACCTGGCCTTCGGTTTGAACTCAGTCTGACCCTTATGCAACCACTACTATGCTGTAAGATCCACTATCCTGTAATATTACATATGAGCCTGTACTATTGATGAGGCCTAGGATGGCGAAACAAGGCTCATATTCCAGAAATCCTTTTCTTAGACTCTGTGAAAGGATTTTGTGGAACTGTAACAACCCTTCACGTGGATTATTGGATTAATGAACAGACAGGTGGAATAGACACTTATACATGTATGGACCTTCGTTGAACTTTATGAGACTTCCGTTGAAATCTACAATTTAATACAATGAAGTATACCTTATTTATTTAAAAGTACAGCCTGTTAGGCTGGTGGCGCTGTGGGTTAAACCACAGAGCCTAGGACTTGCCGATCAGAAGGTCGGCGGTTTTAATCCCAGTGACGGGGTGAGCTCCTGTTGCTCGGTCCCTGCTCCTGCCAACCTAGCAGTTCAAAAGCACGTCAAAGTGCAAGTAGATAAATAGGTATGGCTCCGGCGGGAAGGTAAACGGCATTTCTGTGCACTGCTCTGGTTCGCCAGAAGCAGCTTAGTCATGCTGGCCACATGACCTGGAAGCTGTACGCCGGCTCCCTCGGCCAATAAAGCGAGATGAGCGCCGCAACCCCAGAGTTGGTCACGACTGGGGTCCCTTTACTTTTACCTATTATGAGTTTGGGGCATTAAGCTGTTTGCAGGACCCAACCCCTCTAAGTTTACTTCTACTGGTATTCCCTTGTGTGCCTTTCAGAGGTTTTCAACCTTACTGAGTCCCCAGCACTCCTGTGGACCTAGGACACACGTACCTATGGGACCGCCTCTCCTGGTATGCCCCACGGAGGACCTTAAGGTCCACAAATAACAACACTTTGGAGGTCCCGAGCCTCAAGGAGGTTAGATTGGTCTCAACTAGGGCCAGGGGCTTTTCAGCACTGGCCCCGACTTGGCGGAACGCTCTGTCACAAGAGACTAGGACCCTGCGGGACTTGACATCTTTCCGCAGGGCCTGCAAGACAGAGCTGTTCCACCTGGCCTTTGGTCTGGACTCAAGTCTGACCTTTATGTTTCCCTCCCCTTATGGTTTTGATCTATGGGCTACTATTAAAATGAGGCTGCATTTTAAATTATATTTTAACCTGTGTTTTAATTTGTTGTGTTTTTTTCCTACTGTAATTTTACTGGTGTTAGCCGCCCTGAACCCAGCTCTGGCCGGGGAGGGCGAGGTATAAATAAAAAATTATTATTATATTATATTATATTATATTAATATTTGCTCTAGTTGATCCCATCTCCATTTATATTCATAGAATCTTAAGAGCTGGAAGGGGATATCAAAGGTCATCTAGCCCAGCCCCCGGCAATGCAGGAATCTCAGCTAAAGCATTCCTGACAGATGGCCATCCAATCTCTGCTTAAAAACCTCCACAGAAGGAAAATCTACCACCTATCGAGGGAGACCATTCCACTGTCAAACAGCTCTTACTGTCAGGAAGTTATTCCGAATGTTTAGTCAGAATCTCCTTTCTTGTAACTTGAAGCCATGAGTTCGAGTCCTACCTTCCAGTGCAGGAGAAAACAAGCATATTGAGGGCTATGTTTTCCAAAAATCAAAACACCCTAATGATTTTAGTCTTGGAGGAGATCGATACCCACATCAACCGTGTTTTACCTCACAGAGAAATGCTGTCATGTTAGGTAGGGGTGAGTGGTCTATCAATAAATGGCGTGAAACCAATTTGAAGTTAAGATTACGAGAATGGCTTCAGAATGACAGTATATTGCCACGAGGGGCCATTGCTGGGAACCACTGAAGGGTTCTTACGCTCCTCTTGCTCCCTCCCTCCTCAGCCCAGGACCTCAGCATCATGAATAATAATAATAATAATAATAATAATAATAATAATAATAATAATAATAATTTATTTATTTATACCCTGTCCGTCTGGCTGGGCTTCCCCAGCCACTCTGGGCGGCTTCCAACAGAATATTAAAATACAATAGTCTATTAAACATTAAAAGCCTTCAGGTGTTTTCTAAAAGTCTGGTAGTTGTTTTTCCTCTTTGACATCTGGTGGGAGGGCATTCCACAGGGCTGGTGCCACCACCGAGAAGGCCCTCTGCCTGGTTCCCTGTAACTTATACTGGTGTATCGCGATAGTTAAGTTTGCGGTCTGTCACAATGTTGGAAACCAGATTATCGCAAAACACTAATGGTAGGCGGCCACAATGCGAAGGCGTGAACAGTACAGAGCTAAAAAGCACTCCTTAAACAACCAATGTACACCGAAGCATTGTACGAGGATACCTGTCTGATGGCCTGCGAAAAGTAAAACAAAATCCACCAGCTTATCAGACCTGGAAACTTGAAGACGCTTGAGACATTTCAGCCTTCCCAAGGCTGTCTATGGGACCAGGGCACGTACCATGACGGTGATGCCATCTTTCTCCAGCGGAGTCTTGTCATAGGTAACTTCGCAAACCCTCACGACTGTCGTTGCACCGTATTTCTTCAGGTCCTGTGCAGGGGAAGAAGGGGAAAGAAGACTTTAGCTCGCCTGGCCTGAATCATGGCTTCATAGACTGACCACAAGGGTCATTCTGGTCCAATCTCCTTCCGTGAAGGTACAGAAACATTGTAAAATTTTTGAATGTTGATGACATTGAAATGAAATGAAGGGGTTCTAGTAATAAGGTAAAAAGAATATGCAAGAATAGATTGATATTAGAAATTTGAAGCTATAATATGTGAGGATAAATAATTAAGGATAAATTAAGAGGTATGAATTTGCTGAACCATTTTTTAATTGGAATACAAAAAAGGGAGGTGTAAGGAAGTCAGGAAAATAAGTTAATGAATGGTGAGAAATTATAAAGAGGGACTTTTTATTTTTATTTTTATGCTAAATTTAAATTTTTGTATTCTTGTGTTTTTGTATTTCTCTTGTGTTCTTTTGCTTATTGTCTTGTAATTTTCTTTTTGTTAAAACTTAATAAAATATCATTTCAAAAAACAAAACAAAACAAAACAAAACAAAAACAATCTTCCGTGAAGGAATCTTTTAATACAGAACAACAAACCCTTGTGTTGCAAACTTGACACAACAAAAACACAAGCAACATGAAGACCGGTCAATCTTTGAAAGTCCGTGGAAGTATAATGATTTCTTATTGCTGTAATATTGCTCTGTACCTTTAAACTGAATTGCTGCAATTCAGTCGCCCTGTAATGAGCGCCACCTGCGAATTGTTACTTCAGGTTTCATGCAACTGGTAGCAGTGGTTACATATCCACATGACCACAGCTCCTTGTGCATTTTCTAATCTATGGGTTTGTACCTTTGTCCTTCTTATTGTAGTTGTAGCATATAATAATAGTAATAATTTATTATTTGTACCCCGCCCATCTGGCTGGGTTTTCCCAGCCCCTCTGGGCGGCTTCCACAAAGACCAAAAATACACTAAGATGTCACACATTAAAAACTTCCCTGAACAGGGCTGCCTTAATATGTCTTCTGAATGTCAGGTAGTTGTTTATCGCTTTGACATCTGCTGGAAGGGTTTCCACAGGGCAGGTGCCACTACCGAGAAGGCCCTCTGCCTGGTTCCCTGTAGCTTTGCTTCTTGCAATGAGGGAACTGCCAGAAGGCCCTCAGCGATGGACCTCAGCGTCCGGGCAGAACGATTGGGGTGGAGACGCTCCTTCAGGATTCTAATATATGTGTGAAGTTTATATAGCTTTCATGTACACAGGTCATTGTTTCATATTTGAATTATTTTGTAGTGGTGCTGAAGATTCCAGCGAAACAATCACGCTATCCGGGATTACTGTCCTACGTTGTTATTCACTTACTACTTCAGCACCATGAACACCTAAAAAGTTTTAACGCTTAGCCCACAGGACAGCATCTATTACTTCGTTTCAACCATAGACTTATTATACTTCTACGGACTTTCAAAGATTGACAGACTTGTGTTCATTTGTTTTCAAATATATTAAGAGAATTTACAAGTGTTCACATTTTGTTTTTGTTGTACTAAATCATGTATATTACACAGTAAGAATTACAGTGCTATCTAGTATACTGGTCTTTGTGTTGCTTGTTGCACAGGAACCTTTGGCCCAACGTTGGTCTCAAACCCACAACCCTAAGATTAAGAGTCTTGCACTCTGCCGACCGGAAGCCCAGTTCAGAAAGCCGTTTTGCTTCAGTGAGGCAGGAGTCCTGCAACGGCTAAGCGGAACTGCTTCCTTCTTTCCTTCCTTGATGCAGCCTTGCGCAACTTATTAAAAACGTTCTGCCCATGTTCCCCACACTGGTATTGGGTGCAGCCTTCTCCAAACTGGTGCCCCCCAGAGAGGTGTTACAGAGGAGTTTCTAGGCTGCCTCAACAGACGTACAGTGTCCCGATCAAGGGAAGTAATAGTAAGGTAAAGGGACCCCTGACCATTAGGTCCAGTCGCCGCCGACTGTGGGGTTGTGGCGCTCATCTCGCTTTACTGGCCGAGGGAGCCAGCATACAGCTTCCGGGTCAGGTGGCCAGCAGGACTAAGCCGCTTCTGGCAAACCAGAGCAGCGAACGGAAACGCCGTTTACCTTCCCGCTGGAGTGGTACCTATTTATCTACTTGCACTGGCGTGCTTTCGAACTGCTAGGTTGGCAGGAGCAGAGACTGAGCAACGGGAGCTCACCCTGTTGCGGGGATACGAACCGCCGACCTTCTGATCGGCAAGTCCTAGGCTCTGTGGTTTAACCCACAGCACCACCTGGGTCCCAAGCGAAGTAATAGTACCATTCTATTCTGTCTTGGTCAGACCACACCTCGGAGTACTGTGTCCAGTTTTAGGTGCCACAATTTAAGAAGGCTGTTGGCAAGCTGGAGAGTAGAACTCGAACCCGTGGCATCGTTACAAGTTGATTTCAGTTTAACATCAGGAAAAACTTTCTGAGAGTAAGAGAGTGATGGACTCTCCTTCCTTGGAGGTTTTTCAACAGAGGTTGGACATTCACCTATCATGGATGCCTTAGTTGAGATTGACAACACTACAAATCTAGGCTTCTATGCCCCCGATGCAGCTACAGTCATACCTCATGTTGCCTTTGCTTCAGGTTGAACTTTTTCAGGTTGCGTCCCATGGCGACCCGGAAATACCGGAAAGTGTTACTTCTGGGTTTCGCCACTCGCGCATGCGCAGATGCTCAAAATGACGGCATGCGCAGAAGCGGCGAATCGTGACATGCGCAGACGCGGGTTGCCTTCTTTTCAGGTTGCAAACGGGGCTCCGAAACGGATCCTGTTCACAACCAGAGGTACCACTGTACTACCCAAAGTGGGGCCATCGACGACTGTCTTAAAAACCCCAAAGGGCTTCTACAAAGAGGAAGGCAAAGACTTGCTCTCAGCAGATCTTGTGGGTTTTAAATACAGGATGAAGTTACTAGATCTCATGGGGCAGAGAGGGAGGTCTGGAAGGCTACACTTCGCTGAGGTCCGGCATCCTTGGCCTAGTCGTTCCTCCTCCCACAAGGTCCTCCTTCCAAGTCCTACTTTAGAGAAAGAATAGAGAATATTCATTGCTGCTCCCTCAAAGGTTAAAAGAGGGCATTTATTTTTAATCCTGGTAGGTATGCTGCAAGTTCGCTGAGTTGCCCACGTAACCAGATCAACATCTGCGGTCAACAGAGCTGTTTTGCGGGCCTATGGGGCGGGGGAGAGAGAGAGAAGAGACGAACAGCTAAAAACAGCATCCTGGCAATAAGCCCAGGTATAAAGGGGAGGGCAAAAGCTGCCCAGCAAATGTTAAGCAGATCTGGGTGGGCTTTAAAAACAAAAACAAAAGGCAATAGGGATGCAGAAAGGGACCTGTGGCAAAGCAGAGTGACGGAAGTACATTCATTCAAAGTAAAAGCAAGGGCTGCTTTTGGGAAGAACAGGCACCTGGTTTGGTTACCAGGTGACGTAATTCAGCATTCCCAAGGATCTGCCTGGGCAAGCTCAACCGCCAAAGCGGTCAGAACCTCCTGCCAAATGTAGTCTGAATACTTGCATCTCAAACACCCCTATAAAAATAAATAAATGGGGGGGGGGAGAGGGGGAACTATGGCTAGGTTTACATGATACCTTTTAAAGCAGAATCAGATCACTCCCCCCCCCACCAGCAAAGAATTCTGGGCAGTGTAGTTTTCCCCTCGCAGAGGCACAATCCCAAACAACCCTTGACAAACTACATTGCCCAGAATAATTGGGGGCAGGCAAATGTTCATGGAACGGGCTTTAAAGGTAAAATGTGCACACAGCCTAAGAGAACAGGGTTGTGGCTGGTGGCATCATAGAATCAGAGTTGGAAGGGATCCAGGGGTCATCCAGTCCAACCCGCTGCAATGCAGGAATCTCAACAAAAGCATCCATGACAGGTGGCCATCCAACCTCTGCTTAAAAACCTCCAAGGAAAGAGAGTTCATAACCTCTTGTGGGAGTCTGTTCCACTGTCAAACAGCTCTTGCTCTCAAAAGGTTCTTCCGGATGTTGAGTCGGAATCTTCTTTCTTGTAACTTGAAGCCATGGGTTCGAGCTTGCTCCCTCTTCCATGTGACAGCCCTTGAGATATTTGAAGATGGCTATCATATCTCCTCTCAGTCTCCTCTTTTCCAGGCTAAACATACCCATCTCCTTCAACCATTCCTCATAGGGCTTGGTTTCCAGACCCCTGATCATCTTGGTCTCCCTCCTCTGCACACCTTCCAGCTTGTCAACATCCTTCTTAGATTGTGGTGCCCAGAACTGGACACGGTATTCCAGGTGTGGTCCGACCAAGGCAGAATAGAGTGGCACTATTACTTCCCTATATCTGGACACTGTACCTCTGTTGATTTGGCCTAGAATAGCATTAGCTTTTTTGCTGCTGCATCACACTGTTGACTCATGTTCAGCTTGTGACCCACCAAGACCCCTAGATCCTTTTCACATGTACTGCTAGGAAGCCAGGTGTTCCCCGTCTTGCATTTTTGCATCCAATTCTCCCTGCCCAAGAGCAAAACCTGCCATTTGTCCCTACTGAAATTCACTGGGTTAGTTTGGGCCCAGTTCTCCAGTCTGTTAAGGTCACCCTGAATCCCGATTCTGTCTTCTGCGGTATTAGCTACCCCTCCCAGTTTGCTCTTCCAGGTGCACTAGCAACTCCATGATTGAAAGACCTACACTGGCTCCCAGTATGTTTCCAAGCACAATTCAAAGTGTTGGTGCTGACCTTGAAAGCCCTAAACGGCCTCGGTCCTGTATATCTGAAGGAGCGTCTCCACTCCCATCGTTCTACCCGGACACTGAGGTCCAGTGCCAAGGGCCTTCGGGCGGTTCCCTCACTGCGAGAAACTAAGTTACAGGGAACCAGGCAGAGGGCCTTCTCGGTAGTGGCGCCCGCCCTGTGGAACGCCCTCTCACCAGATGTCAAAGAGAAGAACAACTACCAGACTTTTAGAAGACATCTGAAGGCAGCCCTGTTTAGGGAAGCTTTTAATGTTTAACATACTGCATAGAATCATAGAGTTGGAAGAGACCACAAGGGCCATCGAGTCCAACCCCCTGCCAAGCAGGAAGCACCATCAGAGCACTCCTGACATATGGTTGTCAAGCCTCTGCTTAAAGACCTCCAAAGAAGGAGACTCCACCACACTCCTTGGCAGCAAATTCACTGTCAAACAGCTCTTACTGTCAGGAAGTTCTTCCTAATGTTTAGGTGGAATCTTCTTTCTTGTAGTTTGGATCCACTGCTCCGTGTCCGCTTCTCTGGAGCAGCAGAAAACAACCTTTCTCCCTCCTCTATGTGACATCCTTTTATATATTTGAACATGGCTATCATATCACCCCTTAACCTCCTCTTCTCCAGGCTAAACATGCCCAGCTCCCTTAGCCGTTCCTTATAAGGCATCGTTTCCAGGCCTTTGACCATTTTGGTTGCATTTTAATACTTTGTTGGAAGCCAGATGGGCGGGATATAAATAATAAATTATTATTATTTATTATTATTATTATTATCATCATCGTCCCTGGCCAGCAGGGCCAAGGATGATGGGATTTGTAGTTGAGTGCCCTTTCAAGAGGCTAAAAGGGTGACCACCCCGTTTCATGTGGGCAACTTGCTGTTCTAGGGGGCTGAATGGAAACTCTCAGGGGTGAAGAATGATGACACTTTGAGCTGTTCCGCTGGCTCCATGCAGACAGCTTTGACCTTGCTGGTCTAAATATTACCTTACTTTCAAAGGTAAACTCCTTCTGATTGTTGACTCTCCAGGCCCAGCCAATTACAATTCAGCCAAAACAATCTTTCTGTGAACCAGATCCCTTGCCGAGCAAGTAAAAATCACCTCCAGGAAAACAGGGAGAAAAGGAACCACCCGCTGGGGGCACTGGGATAACTTGGGGGTCAGTGCTAAGGGGCAAGCGGGGTGCGGAATGAATTTCACGCTTTGGAAAGCTGGTCTTAATCCAACTAAACAGTTTTACTTGCATTCAGAATGAAAGCGCAATTGTTACTGTTTTGAATTTTATTGTGTTATTATCTTCCTTAGTGGGCTGTGAAAACCGATATTCTGATTGATGCTTTTTTCATAGGGCAGGGCAAGGGGAATTTGGGGGTGAGTTTCTGGAACTGAGGAGGCAGAACCTCAAAGTATCTGGGAACCACAGATCTATCCAAAATGGTTTTATTTTGCAGCCTACAAATGTGACGTAACCCTTAAGTAGGCTAAACAAATAGTCCCTCCGTCTAGGAGTTGGATGTGAAGACAGCACAACCAATTTTCTGCAGGAGCGCCGGTGCCAAAAGTTTGTGGCTTATCTGAACCGCTGGCAGCTGAGCTCCTTGAGAATTTTCCAAGTACGTCAGAACTACAGGTAATCTTCACATACTCTGGAGCCGTCAAGCGCCCATGGTGACTAAGGAGGCTTTCTGAACAAGGCACCTAACATTCAGACTGAATCCCTCTCCAGTTAACAAGTGAGAGAACGTCGGGGGGAAATACACCCTTCTTTGTTTGACATGTAAGAATGTGCAACTTCAGGCTTAAGACTCTCACCCGTTGTCTTTAACCGAGATGGGAGACTCCCCAAATTCTACTCTACAGCTACTCCAACTCCCTGAAATCCCTGGGAGCGCTTTTGGGGTGGGAGAAAAGAGAGTCTTTCTCTCCAGCTCTTAACTCGATGTGTCCTTGACCTGGGATTGGACAGGGACCAGGAATCCCCCTCTTTCGTTGCAACATTCCTGGAACAGACTCCTGGAAAAGTGATGTAGTCTTAACTTTTTTTGGGTTGTACTCAAAGCAGTGACTATGGGATTCTTCCTCCCTGGTTATCCCCTAAATCGGTTCTGCGGTTTCCCAGAACCAAATAAAGCAGATTTGGGGGTGGCCGGAGTGTCCCTCGTGCATGTTCCTCGTTCCCCTCGCACAACTGTTTCGTTGGCTGTTGCCCTTTGCATCTGTTCCCGCTCAAAAGAATTTGTTACAGCGGAACCCCAACATATACGGCTTCGGCTCAGTATACCTGAAGGAGAGTCTCCACCTCCATCGTTCTGCCCAGACACTGAGGTCCAGCCCTGAGGGCCTTCGGGCAGTTCCCTCACTGTGAGAAGCAAAGCTACAGGGAACCAGACAGAGGGCCTTCTTGGTAGTGGCACCTGCCCTGTGGAACGTCCTCCCATCAGATGTCAAAGAGATAAACAACTACCTGACATTTAGAAGACATCTGAAGGCAGCCCTGTTCAGGGAAGTTTTTAATGTGTGACATTTTAATGTATTTTTAATCTTTGTTGGAAGCTGCCCAGAGTGGCTGGGGAAACCTAGCCAGATGGGCGGGGCACAAATATTATATTATTATTATTCTGGGTGGAACCTGCAAGAGGCCCTTTAAACCAATGGGCAAACGCAGAATCCGATTCAACCCCAACCTTTCCAATTTGCTCAGGTGGACTTACCTCAATAAAGGTGTTCAGAGTGGCGTTGGTTGGGTTGTGAGTTATCAGGAATCTCATGTTCTTGTAGCAAACCTCCACAGGCGCTGGGCGGTTCATGCGGGCCATGGCGGAGGAAGGAGTGGGGGTCTCAAGATTGGTTTGGGAGGGGGGGGGACAAAACAAATGCACACACACCAAAATCCAACACGCCCGCAAAGGAGGTGGGGAAAAAAAAGAGAGATTTGCAGGGCGAAAAAGGAAATGGAAGAGTTTGGCAAAAGGCTATCTTTTCTCCCCCCTGATCAACACAAATGTTGTGCAAAATATTCCCAGCTTTGGGGAGAGCGCAGGCTGGATTCTCTAAACCATACAGTTAAGGGGGGAAAAAAGGAACCCTGTGCTTGCTTGCTGCTGAGCAAAAAAAATCAAAACAAAACCAAAACCTGCTGTAGTGTCAATTTCCTTTGTGTGTGCAATTTTAGACGTCCTTCGCTGCTGCTTCGCTTCCCTGCCTGGGCTCTCTCTATCTCTCTCTTCCCCCTCTTTAGAAAGGCCTCTGCATTCGGTTAACCCCACCGGCGTCCGTCCTGCGCCATCACGTTACCCCATCTGGATATGTAGAATATTTGGGGGCAGCGATGGGGACCCGGGACGGCTCAGGCTGGGGCAGCGGGCGGCAAAAGTCCTCCTCGGGCTGCAAGAGCCATGCACAGGAGACCTGAATGGTGAAGCCCAACGACTCAGGGCGCCCGGTTTTGGGCGGGGCGGCGGCGTCCTTCCTTCAGCGGGCAGGATGCTGCGCGGGGCAGTGCTCAAAGCTGCACCCGGGACCCTCCATAAATCGACAGCCTTTCAGCATACGAGACAATCTGGAAGAAATGGGGGAGAGAGAAAGAAAGAAAGGGTCTCTGGTCAGTGGAAAAGTCTCCATCGATAAGGACATAATGATGATGATGATGATGATGATAATAATAATAATAATAATAATAATAATAATAATAATAATAATAATAATAATAATAATATTTATACCCCACCCATCTGGCTGGGATTCCCCAGCCACTCTGGGTGGCTTCCAACAGAACACTAAAATACAATAACCTATAATAATATAGGCAACCAGATGTTCCAATTTGGCGACTTCAACCTTGGTTTAAGGAGCCATTTGGCATCCAACTTATATACAGTCATGTTCTTTCAGGTTACGTCCCGCGGTGTCCCGGAAGTACCAGAAAGGGTTACTTCCAGGTTTCGCTCACGCATGCGCAGAAGCATAAAATGATGTCATGTGTGCGCGCAGAAGTGGCGAGTTGCAACCTGCGTGTGCGCAGACGCGCTGCTGCAGGTTGCGTTCTTTTCATGTTGAGAACGGGTCTCCAGAACGGATCCCATTTGCAACCAGAGGTACCACTGTATATGAGTTTCTAACACCGGCTCTTATATACAGATATATAGTACAGTGGTACCTTGATTCGCAAACTTAATCCATTCTGGAAGTCTGTTCCAAAACCCAAGCATTCCAAAACCAAGGTGCGTTTTCCCATAGAAAGCAATACAAAATGGATTAATCCATTCCAGACTTTTCAAAACAACCCCTAAAACAGCAATTCAACATGATTTTTACTATCTATCGAGACCACTGATCCATAAAATGAAAGCAATAAACAGTGTACAATCAATCAATCAATCAATCAATCAATCAATCAGTAACTGAACTGGGTTCCACACAGTCACACAAACAAAAAAGCAAAATAAACAACAAAAACAGACAGACCTTGGCGTAACACTCAAATCGGAAGCGTAAAACTGAAAACGGAGCACGTTCGGCTTCCGATAAAAGTTTGCAAACTGGAACACTTATTTCCGGGTTTGCAGTGTTTGGGTTCCAAGTTGTTTGAGTACCAAGGCGTTTGAGAACAAAGGTACCAATGTACACTGGTAAGAAGCACTGTCTAAACACTTCATTTAAAATATAATAATAATAATAATAATAATAATAATAATAATAATAATGGCACCCACTTTACTATCCAGTATGGATGAGCATTGCACAGCAGATAATCCCTCCTTCTCTCTCTCTTTTTGCTAGGAAGTGGTACCCAAAAGGTTGACATCACTAGCCTGAACTTGCCCAGCCTATTCTGCTGTCACAGTATGCAACACGTGAGGTCACAATATGGACCAGGGAAGCCATCCTCTAGCCAAGAGGGAGCAAGGTCTTTTTTTCTCTTTTGCAAACCCGCTTTGAGACGTTTTGCAACCAAGGGGTGTACAAAGTTTACGAAATAAATAGGACTAAAATGACGGAAGAAGGGGATGGGGAGAGAATAGGCGCCTTCCTAAATCTGCCCCCATTCTTCATCCTCCGTTAATCCTGGACTGGGAAGCAGCTGAACTAGACCAGTGTTAGAAACTCAAGATATATAAGATAGGAACAGCTCCTTAAACCAGGGTTACGGTGACCAAAATGGAATGTCTAGCTGCCATTTTGGGCCCAGTCGGCTCAAAGGTCGTATTTTTCAATATGACTCTTTGGTTCCTCAAATTCATTCTTTTTTATATTTAAATTCTTATTGGTTTTATAAACTTTACACCAAGTGCAATTCATACACTTTTCTTAGCGATTTGACTTCCAAGCCTTACATTCATGTGATTTTTCCCTACAGACAAATTACCTGCTGCCTCATTAGAGATGGCAAGGCCTGGAAATAACCCTGGAAAATTTTTTTGGGGAAACCAAGCCCCCCCCCTGAAAAAATGAAAAAACAATCAGTTTGATATAGTTGGAATATTCTACAGTGTGGTTTTTTTCCCTGGAAAAAAAAGCGCTTTGGGGGAAAAACCTGTTTTTTCCCATTCCGCTTCCCAAGGTCTTTCCATCTCTATGCCTTATACACAATTCTTATTCTACTATAAATTTCTTTATTCCCTTCATTCTTACAATCCTTCCCTTGCTTAAACTTCCAAGACCTGCTTGCAATTTCAATTATTTAATTTTATTCGAATTTTATTTACAACGTAACACAAACCCCCCACCCCCTATACACATTAAACGTGAATGGAACATACAGTGAACATAACATACAACAATACAAACAACCAAATAAATGACTTCCTTTATCCTGTATCTGGCCTCCTTATTTACTTCTTACAAACTGTTTTCTTTACGAATAATTATTAAGATTTTTCTAATTATAACTTAAATATCCGCAAAGTCTCCTGCAGACATTAATCGAAACAAGTCCAGGAATGTATTTCAGGGCACTGTTTTGTGAAGTGTTCTATGCATTTTCCCCATGCTTTTTGAAACTCTTGTCTGGTGTGATCTCTAATAGCCTCTGTTAATCCAACCCAGCATTTCTCAACCCGTGGGTCCCCAGATGTTGTTGGACTACAACTCCCATCATGCCTAGCTAGCAAGATCAGAGCTCAGGGATGATGGGAGTTGTAGTCCAACAACATCTGGGGACCCACAGGTTGAGAACCACTGATAGCCAGTTCAGTATACTCTAACAGTTTGTCTTACCATTCCTTTTTTTGTTGGCACGGTTTCTTTTTTCCAGTTTTTAGCAATTAGGATCCTTGCTGCTCAACTTAGTCCATTAACTTCAAAATCCTTTCCTCTTTTGTTGGGGGTTCCTGACATTTTGTTCTGTCTGTGCAGATAAAATGTCATGGATAGAATTCTATAGTATGTGTTGTGTATCTGTGAAAGTAGCCAATATCCAGGGATCCCCAGGCAATTACCTCCAGATGGTGGAGGCATCAGGTGCCATCTTGGCACCCGGGCATCTTCATAATAATAATAAAAAATACTTATTTATACTTCACTTATCTGGCTGGGTTTCCCCAGCCACTCTGCATATATATGCAGCTTACAGCATATATATAAAAATAGCAAAACACAAAGCATTAAAAACTTCCTGATACACGGCTGCCTTCAGATGCCTTCTAAAAGTTGTGCGGTTCTTTATCTCCTTGACATCTGAAGGGAGGGTGTTCCACAGGGGCCACTACCAAGAAGGCCCTCTTCACTTGGTGACAACTGGCCCGCAGCCAGGTGCAAAATCTACCTGGCAAATTTCAACTGCTGGGTTAGACGCGTTGGAAATTTCCACCTTTAGTTGCAGACATGTGAGATTGTTACATGCAACATGTCTGTTTACATTCCAGCACAGTTTGCTGGGAACTTCCGTTGTGTATCGCTTTGGCTTTTGACTCTCTGAGGAGACGGCAATGAGAGATGACATGTTTTCTTTGTCCTGATTTATGCTTAATAAATCCGTAGCTTATTAGTATGTTTCCACAAGCCTCACGCCTCTTCCGTTTGCGCAGTTTGCTCTGCTGATAAAGTGCGCTCAGGCTTTGAAGCCTGAGTCGCTGATTTACGTCTAGCCAGAGGTCGAGGGATCGTCATGGCTGGAAGGGCACGATCCAGCTGAGGACTAGCCAGTTGGCTTCTTGACCCCCGAAGGATGCTGACAAGACAACCCTTGGGGTCCTTTCTAACTCTACAATTCTGTAATGAAGGGGTTCAGCAAATGATCCGAGACCTCAGAGAACGCAGGGAATGGAGACGGCACCATGTTTTAATGAGTCTGCATGTCGAAGCAAGAGGATTTTGAGAGTCTGAGTGCAACTTCTCCCATGAAGCTACTTTATACCGGATCAGATTATCTGACCGTCTAGTGCTATCACAGTTAGACTGGATGGCTAGCAGCTTAATAATAATAATAATAATAATAATAATAATAATAATAATAATAATAATTTTATTTATACCCCGCCCTACCCAGCCTAGATCGGGCTCAGGGCGGCTAACACCCGATATAAAACAAATTGATTGAAATACAACTTAAAAACAAGATTAAATTACAACATGAAAACATGAAAATAAAGCCTCATTTCAATGGAAACTCAAATCAAAATTTTTGGGGGGATGAAAACGTCAAGTCTTCACCAAGGCTAACTATCCAGACTGGTTCTACATGGGCCAGAAAAAAAGCCAGGGAAGTCCCCAAATAGGAGTCCTCTAGCCAAGGAAGGTCTTTCTCAACACCTGTTACCTGGTCCTTAGACGCCTCAACCAGTGTGATGTGACCCTTCGCCAGGAAGGAAAGCACCTGGACCAAGCATCTTGAGATGGTTGCCTGTGGATATCACCCCTCTTCCCTTCTTGCCCCTGCCTGCTGCCGGGCGTTATGGCATGGACTTCCCAACTGCACCCGGAACCTGAAACGCCAGCAGTTTGGAGCTAACTCATACATATGCAAGCATCGGTTGCAAACAGCCGTTACTGAACAACTTGCAGCTGAATATTGTAAACTGCTGACTCAGAAGAGCAGGGTGGTTCAGTGACCTCGGGTGATTTTAAAGTTTTTCTCGTGGTTCATCAACATGCATGAACTCGCCCTTGTCAGGGATTGAAAAGATGAGGAAATAAATATGTCGCCGGATGTGGGGCAGAGACACTACACTCGCTTCCTGGCAGGTGAGCTGCAGCTGTTTGCAGGGGGAAAGAGGAGGAAGGCAGAAGAAGAGGAAGAGGAAGAAGAGTTTGGATTTGATATCCCGCTTTATCACTACCCTAAGGAGTATCAAAGGGATGTGGGTGGCAATGTGGGTTAAACCACAGAGCCTCGGACTTGCTGATCAGAAGGTCGATGGTTCGAATCCCTGCAACGGGGTGAGCTCCCGTTCCTCAGTCCCAGCTCCTGCCCACCTAGCAGTTCGAAAGCACATCAAAGTGCAAGTAGATAAATAGGTACCATTCTAGCGGGAAGGTAAACGGTGTTTCTGTGCGCTGCTCTGGTTTGCCAGAAGCAGCTTGTCCTGCTGGCCACATGACCCGGAAGCTGTGCGCCGGCTCCCTCGGCCAATAAAGCGAAATGAGAGCCATACCTCTAGAGTCGTCTGCGGCTCCCTCGCTGCAAGAAGCCAAGTTACAGGGAACCAGGCAGAGGGCCTTCTCGGTAGCGGCACCCGCCCTGTGGAACACCTCCCATCACATGTCAAGGAAATAAACAACTATCCGACTTTTAGAAGACATCTGAAGGCAGCCCTGTTTAGGGAAGATTTTAATCTTTAATAGGTTATTGTATTTTAATATTCTATTGGAAGCCATCCAGAGTGGCTGGAGAAACCCAGCCAGATGGGTGGGGTATAATTAATAAATAATAATAATAATAATAATAATAATAATAATAATAATAATAATTACAATTTCCAATCTTCCCAATGACCTTATATCTTGTTCTGTCCCACTTTAACCGCAACGACTTGCAGCACGGAGATGAGTTTGCCTACAGCCTTATTAAGTTCTGATTAGCCCTCCCCTGCTGGGGAAATCCCAGGCCAGCAAAGTCGTGGCAATGACGGTATCAGACCACGTCGACGGCACCTGCAAGAGGGAACGTCCAAGAGCTTGTCAACGGTGCTTTGAACTTTTATCTCACTCTCTCGAGAGCCCTGCCAACAAAGCAAGATCTAGCCGTGGCCAAATTTCTTCCTTTGAAAAGATCTTGGCCCTGGCTACATGGCAAGAGATTTGCATCTCTCCACCGGGCCAAGAGACGGGGTGATAATGCAAAGCAGACCAAACAGCTTCTTGGACCGTCTAAACACCGCTTGCTCTTTTGGGAGAGATACAAGCACTGAGAAACATATGCTCTACTCGGCAGATCCCAAATATTCACACACACACACACACACACACACACACACACACACACCATAGCTGTCAATTTACAGATTTGAAAATAAGGGATCAGCAGCCAAAATAAGGGATTTTGCTTAACTTATACATAAATCTGGCACTGATGGAGCCATGCTGCTTTTGCCGCAACTGACTGTGTTTTGCAGGGGGTTGGACTAGATGATCCTAAGGGTCTACACCTCCCACCAAAGAAGAGGGGCAGAGAAAACTGATGAACGACGTCGAGATGGCAAAGCTTACAGGCAGAATTAGAAACCAGGAAGAGGACCTCTTTAATAAAGAATGGGGAAAGTTTATAATTTATTTGAAAAGCTATTGTAAAGAGTTACATACATTGGTAGGATTGACAGAAAACTTGTAGTAAAATTTAAACTATGGATGGACAAATGATTAATAAAAATAGAGTTATGAAAGGGATGCAGAGGGGGACATCACTACATTAAGGTGCTGCACTGGTTGGAGGGTATGCTAAGCAACACGTTGGGGCTGCCATCGTCCTGGCGCGAGGAGTTCCATTGGCCCTTCCCCGCCCGAGAGAGAGGGAGGGAGGGAGAGAGACTCTCACTCATGCTGCCCACGAGCCCGGAATGAGGCGGTTGCGGTGCGGCCGCTGAAGCGCCGCCCTTCTGCGTCCCTCCCCATCCCCTCCTCTTCTTCCTCCCTCAGGCCGCCTCCTCAGCTGCCGCCTCCGGCTTTCCCTGGCAGCGCAGTGGAAGTCTCGCAAGAGAGGGGCTGCCCGCCCACCGCCACCCGTCTCCTCACGACGCGCCCGAGGGGGAAAAGGGAGAGATGGAGACGCAGCAGCTCGCGCGTGCACTCTCTCTCGCGCGTTGCTGCTTCCCTCCTGAGCCGGGTGAGCATGAAACCCGGGAAATTTAAGGGACATCATCAATAAGGGACAGCAGCGGGACACGGCGCTGGAATAAGGGAGTTTCCCACCAAATAAGGGACGGTTGACAGCTATGACACACACCCCTCCCAGGAGAGAATTGCTTTTACTGAGGCTCAGGGAGAGAAGCGTGGAAAAGCGGTCACACGACATGCCCAGAATACAAAACAAAACAACACAACAGGTTGCCTGATAGCGGAGGCTCCCAGCTGTGGGGAACGGGTGTGTCCTAAAGAATTTCCTGTCCTTTCCCTGTTGTTCCCGAAATCAGTCCTGGGCGAGGCTTTCCTACCACCCCATTAACAGCAGCCATGCCCTTCCTCTAGAAGATGCCAGATTACAGACTGCAAACCCTCCAGAACAGGGGAAGTCAGAGCATGGGTATGTAAAGTAAAAAGGTATAGGGTTTTTTCTTTAATTAAACAACAAAACAAATTTACTTATGACGAAGGATTTGGCACAATATGCCCAGCGGTGCTGCGCTAAGACAGGCCAGCTGACTTAGAAGCCAACAAATTTTGTGTCCCATTAACACAAGAGAAGGTGTGAGAGACGCCAAAGAAACCTTGTTTCCTATCTGCAGTGTCGATAACCACCAGTGGGTGAGATGGGGCTAAGTACATTTTGAGAAATCTCCAGCCTCATTTCGTCGCGAAATTGAGGAGATGGGACCGGGTTGAATAGAATTCAGTTTATTCTGTTGCAATGAAATGCGTGTAGCCTCGGTTTCCTCTTCTGTGGGCTCAGACATGTTTAGAACAGGTTTAAACCAAAGACCCTACAAACTGAAATCCAGTATGAGTAATATCGGCAGGTCTCTGACCCATCTGACGTGAAACCTCTGCAATCATATCGGAATCAGAGAGCACTAGATTGGGACCAATATTCATACAGTAATTTTATTGGTGCTTAATGACTACCCAAGCCTCACTTTGCTTCTCAAACAATGGCAGCCTTATTCCTTCCTTTGATGCTAATCTACACACACACACACACACACACCACACACACGAACAGCTGGCTTCTCACCGCTGAGGAAGTCTTCCTTTTTTTAAAAAAGAAACAGGAGCTGAACTATTTTAGGTTCAATGTGCTCATTTTGCAACAAGATTTGCAGAGAGAGACAGGCCCATCCTTCTCTAGAAAGCGGGTGCCATTTGGACAAAATCACGCACCAAAAACGCGTGTGGGGGAAACGACAGCCGACGGGTGCCTTACCTTCCCCTGTTCAGTGTTTCCCAACACAACGCACACCGAGCGCAGGTGCGGCAAGTTGAGGCACGCACTCCAATCCTCACACGGCTCCAAAAGCACTGGGCAAGCCCTGGGACGTGGTTCTGCGAGTAGGTTCCGGGTCCATCGAGGGCAGAGGCTCCTAAACCTTCCCAACGTTACCTTCGCTTTGCGCGAAGGTGTTTCTCCCACCTCCTCAAAGGCATTTTGCTTCCCCGTCGCTGCCTCTTCTCTCTGAAGTAGGAGAGGCACTCCAGCGAGCAGCCAGAAAGCCTGTTCGTGCGTGGCGGAAGGAGCACCGGCAAAGCGTGCGCCTCCGGTGCGCTGGGGCTGGCTCTGGCAGCGACTCAAGAGCTCTGAAGCTTGCAGCGTGCTAAGAATAAGCCAGAGGCAAGCATCAGCCTTGTGCGCCCCTCCTACGGAAGCCTTGGGTGTGCCAGGCCTTCGTCACACTGGCAGTTTCCTCTTATTTCCAACCCAGAAACTGCTGTGTCGAGAGAGACAAGCACACAAACATCCGCAGACCAGAAACACGCTGAATCGGAAACGGACTGGGATCGCTGCCAGCGACGCCTGCTCGCTTGGGTAGCCAAGGCCAGGAATTGGGGTGTGTGTGTGAGAGAGAGAGTGGGCTGGTGTCGCTCTAAGCATCCCAGGGCTTTGGGGGAAGAGAACCCCGCACGCCTCGCAGATTCTAAGTCTTTGCAACAAGTGGGGATTGTGAGAAAAGACAGTCTGAGATATGAAGCCAAAACTTCCAGGAGTCTTGGTTTTAGACCAAGTCAGACCACTGGTCCGTATAGATCAGCGTTGTCTGTCCTGGCTGCTAAGGGGTCCCCAGGGTTTCAGAGGCAGGGGTCTCTGGACTGAACCCAAGACTTCTTGTACACCATGCATAGGATCATAAAATTGTACAGTCGCAAGGGACCCCTGAAGGTCCTCTAGTCCAACCCACTGCAATGCAGGAATCTCAACTACCGCTGTTCGTTATCATTGCTGTCAAACTCATTTCAGGTAGGAAAGGATCCTGTTTTTACAGTTGTATTTTTTTGGGGGGGGGGGGGATGTATGCATGATATCACAGAATCCTAGATTTGGAAGGGACCTTAAGAGTAATCTCCCCCGCCCCCTTTTAGAATTATTTTATTAAATCGTAAATGTACAACAGCTTCTTAACTCTACACACGCACTTACATTTTTAAAAGGAAAACATTATGTCTTATTACACCATGATGGTGGCTAATAGCTTTTCGAAACTTTGAGAAAACTCTTTTAAAAAAGGTTTCACAGAGGTAAAAGAACAGCTTCAGGTTTTTGAATAACATCGTTAAGGAAACTTATCTCAGTCATGCATAAATATGCAATGATATGGCAAAAGACACCAGAGCAGATGCAGAGAGCCGTTTTGTGAAAAGATCGGATTATTTAATACCTTATTGTGGAGGAAGGATTGTAAAAATGCCTTTGAGGCAGTTTCTTAGCTTTTAAATTTTTGTTTCTTTCTAATGGTCTTTGTAAGAGTGCAGAAGCATTCCTTTGATGATGTAATGCAGGAATCACAATTATAAATCTCCAAGGGAGGAGACTCCACAACCTCCCGAGGGAGACAGTTCCACTGTCCAACAGCTCTGACTGTCAGAAAGCTCTGACTGATGTTCAGCCGGAATCTCCTTGTAATCTGAATCCATCGGTTCAGGTCCTGCCCTTCGAACCAGCAGCAAACAAGCATGCTCCATCTTTCATGTGACAGTCTTGAGATATTTGAAGATGGCTATCACATCACCTCTCAGTTTCCTCTTCTCCAAGCTAAATATGCCCCGCTCCATTCCTCGTAGGGGGCTCTCCTACAATGCAAATTCTCCCCTGCTAAGCAATGGACCTTCCCAAACAGAAGACCGGGGACTTTGAAAATCCCCCCCCCCCAAACTTGGAAACTTTCCCCCACCCACAACGTATTTATTCCTGCTTTCCTTTTTCCGGAACCCCTACCAGCTTGCCCACAACGTGCTGCTTTGACGAGCTGGTGAATTATAAATTTGGAAATCTGCAAACCTATAGCTTAGGAAGAGCTGCGTGCTGAGATACCTGGGCTTGGTTAAAGGAAGGAAGAAGCAATTTTGAAAGCAGCTTTAAGAAGGCATCGCCTGTCCATGCATGAACCTCCTGTTGCAGGAAGTACAAAGCGTTCGTCCGAGGGTGGTGGGGAAAGAGGCTCGGGAAAATCGCTGGCTAAAAGTTCTGCAAGAGGAGGAGGTAAACAAAACCAGTCCCTGGAGTCTGATTTCTGATACCCGAGGCTTACCTTTCCGAAGAGGAGAACCTCCAGGTTGCCCAAACGCCTCTTGCAGCCAGATTTTCGCCCTGCTGAGGACTGCTCAGTCCCCCTTTGAAGAGGCTGCCGGCTTGGCTAAGCCAGTGGCGTGATCCGCCTGACAGCTCTTGTTTTGCAACGCTTACCTTCGGCAGGGTCATCCGCTGCTTAGCACCGGGTGCACAGAGCCTCAAAATAGAACACAAGGGCTAAGCACATAAGTAAACGGGAACAGGGAAGCTGAATGATGCAAGGGACACGGCAGCTGGGGGGGATGGACGGACGGACAGAGAAGAGAGTGAATCTTTGTCAATCGCCCCCCCTCCCTTTGCACAAAACAGCAGCAGCAATGAAAAAGGAGAAGGCAACTTTTTTCTTATAATGAGAGTTCCATGTTGTTGTTGCTGCTGCTACAGGCTACTTCATGCTCCTGGCAACTTTGCATTTTGGTGGGTGCCTGTGAGAGGTGGCCGATAAAGGCTTCAGAATGTGGCAGGCAGGGGGATGCCCAAGGAGACCCCCCTTTCCACTTTTGCAGCCCTTGGGAAATATTATTGTTGATGTGTTTCTAAATCCCATTAGCTCTTAAGGGCGAGCCCTGGTTATCTGCTTCACCCTTGCTTCCAGTGTAGGTCATGTTAAATCTACACAAACACACACACCACCAGCAACTGACACAAGCCAAGGCTCTAAGCTTGAAGCCCCACACACAAAGCCCCTCTCTGCACACTGTTCCAACTTGGATAGCGTTAACGCAGCAATGCTGCTTAGATTTGGAAATCGAGGCTCGCAATTCAGCATCCTGGGAGCTAGACTGGTGACTGGGAGTGGCCGCCGGGACCACATAACACCGGTCCTGAGGGATCTGCATTGCCTCCCAGGACATTTCTGAGCACAATTCAAAGTGCTGGTAAAAGGTAAAGGTAAAGGTACCCTGCCCGTACGGGCCAGTCTTGCCAGACTCTGGGGTTGTGCGCCCATCTCACTCAAGAGGCCAGGGGCCAGCGCTGTCCGAAGACACTTCCGGGTCACGTGGCCAGTGTGACATCGCTGCTCTGGCGAGCCAGAGCTGCACACGGAAACGCCGTTTACCTTCCCGCTAGAAAGCGGTCCCTATTTATCTACTTGCACCCGAGGGTGCTTTTGAACTGCTAGGTTGGCAGGTGCTGGGACCGAGCAACGGGAGCGCACCCCGCCGCGGGGATTCGACCTTTAAATCCCTAAACGGCCTTGGTCCAGTATACCTGAAGGAGCGTCTCCACCCTCAACGTTCAGCCCGGTCACTGAGATCCAGCGCTGAGGGCCTTCTGGCGGTTCCCTCATTGCGAGAAGTGAGGTTACAGGGAACCAGACAGAGGGCCTTCTCGGTAGTGGCGCCCACCACGTGGAACGCCCTCCCTTCAGATGTGAAGAAAAAAACCAGCTATCCTATCTTTAAAAGACATCTGAAGGCAGCCCTGTTTAGGGAAGTTTTTAATATTTAATGCTGTGCTGTTTTTAACATTTGATTGGGAGCCGCCCAGAGTGGCTGGGAAAACTCAGCCAGATGGGCGGGGTATAAATAATAAATTATTATTATTGTTGTTTATTACTATCCACCTCTTTTTTTAGCATTGGAAAAATGGCTTTGAAAACCTACAGACAACGCTTAGTAGGATCTCAGAAGCCAGGTCCAGTGTGTGTGTGTGTGTGTGTACATTTGCATCAGCCTTCTTCTGTGACTAAAAAGAATCTTGCAAATGACGCTTACTCGTGCAGATATGCTTATTTTAGGTAACGCGTATGGGTCACGAGCAAATTCAGTGTTTCCCAGTGCAAAGATGAGCTCTGTGTTTGTGCATGTAAAATGTGAGAAGGCATGAGCATGCCTGAGCGCGCATGCGCACACACAAACTGTTCCACCAGCGGTCTCTAGCGTTATCCGTTCCCAGCAAGGCTGCATCCATTTCCCATTTTACAGTAATTATGAGAGGTGCTTAGAACAACTTCGGTACCTTGGAGAGTTTTACAGCAGCGATAGTAATGGAAAACCACTATTAAAAAATGCAAGCAGTCACTCCCAGCGGTGCTATACCATCACCTCTGGCAACTTAGGAATAATGTTGATAACCGGCAAGCCCCAGACGCATAAAGGGAAGAAATTATCCCTTGACCCATAGCTCTTGATGATGTGATTAAACAGTTCTAAAGTGCGAGAAATTCTGGTATCCCCCTTGGGAGAGAGGGGAGCAAAGCGAAGCTGCTTGGCCCGGGGTCTATTTATAACCCTAAATCACATTACGCAGAACCCACCAGAGCCAGGATGCAGCCGCTGGGCTTTGAAGGACATACCCTCATATCCTGTGCAAACTTCTCAGGGCTGTTTGATAAACATCGGCGGGCTCCTCTCTCGCAACGGACACCTGCCCCACATCTGCTTGGCGCAAACATCTGGCTTTTGTTTTCAAGATGGCAAGGGGGAAAAAAACCGTTGGGAGGAAGACTTTACGAAAACACTTAAAAGAAGCTAAGAGCAGCCCTGTTAGCTTAGACCGAATAAAATCCACTTGGTTCAGCATCCTGTTCCCACCACAACCCCCCCCCCCCAACAGCGGGCAAGGCTATCTGGAAGCCAAGAAGAAAAGCACAAAGGGGACGCTGTTCCCTCTTTGCTGTGCCCAGAGTTGGAGAGCTGGAAGGGACCTCCAAAGGTCATGTAGCTCAACCCCCTACTGCCTATAATCCAACTGTGTCTGGGTTCTCCCATGAAAGCAGCCTCCTGAAAATCCAAGTGCACTTGCACAGACCAGTGGAAAAGCATGTTTTGAAAACTTCATCAGGTTGATAAAAACAGGAAACAGAGTGCTAGTTGGCTCAGCCGCCAGCCTCTCCAGATTTGGAAAGGGTTAATTTGCTCCTTCACCAACCTAATTTCATCTGGGCAGCCTCTGTTCTTTTTCCAGCCAGCCTGCCCCCCATACGGTTTCGTAATCCCAGCCAAACCAACAAGCGCCCCTTTCCCCACAGGGCTAAGTCTGCGAACATTACGCTGACAGTTCTATCGGTCACGGAATGCCCACAAACATTTCAACATCACTTGCGGTGCAACAAACCAGCGTCCGAACGCTTCAACGCCGGCAATATGAACACTGCGCAGGCGGGCACAAAACACACACACACACAAATACAGACAGGCCAACAATGACGCCAGCTCACCACCTGCCAAGCTATTATTCATCTGGCAGCTCTCTGCGCGCATAACAGAGGGAGTAAGCGCTCAGGAGGATTTAGGAAGGGATCACAGGGAGCTCAAACTCTTAACCAACTTGATCCAGATTTCAAACACATCGAAAGCTACTGGAGTGGAAAAGGCTACAGAGACACCTTCTCCCCACCGTTCTCTGGGGAGAATTTCGCCCTGAAACGTGGAGTGGGGACCCCGGGGAATGCGTGGCGCATGTGTTTCTTTGCACCGCGTACATTGCGCCGTGACTCAGGGTCTTTCAGAACAATATACAGTGGTACCTTGCAAGACGAAAGAGTTTTTCGTTTTTTGAGTTGCTTTGCAAGACGAATTTCCCTATGGGAAACGTCTTGCGAGTTTGTTTCCTTTTTCTTAAAACCATTAATACCCAGGGAACCCGTGCTTCGCAAGACGAAAAAACTCGCAGAACGAATTAATTTCGTCTTGCGAGGTACCACTGTACTCTGAAATGGAGCAAACTGCATGACTGGTCCCTTCTCCAGGTCACAGAACAAATCTCCTCCTGTTAGCCGTCACATTTCCTGTGGAAAACCAGGAAGCTGTCTGATAATGGGAAGCAGGGTTCGAAACTCCCATTGTTCCAGGCGCATTTTGCAGCAGGGAATTTCATTAGCGCGAGCCGTTTCTGAGCTCTGGGCTCAGTGATTTCAGATTAAAACTGCAGAGTGGAAGGAAAGGAGGACTTTGCTTCAGGATGAAGGAAAGGAGGACTTTGCTTCCAGCTGCTCTCAGAAGACTGGAGAAGAGACTCTCTTAAGAATATTAGGGTGTGGGCAGGGGAAGGACTAGACCGTGTGAAAAAGGAACACAATATTTTAGCTGCATTTCATTCATTTTCAGCCTTGTACAGTGGTACCTCGGGTTAAGTACTTAATTTGTTCCAGAGGTCCGTTCTTAACCTGAAGCACCACTTTAGCTAATGGGGCCTCCTGCTGCCACCACGCTGCCGGAGCACGATTTCTGTTCTCATCCTGAAACAAAGTTCTTAACCCGAGGTAATATTGCTGGGTTAGCGGAGTCTGTAACCCGAATCTTTGAAGCCTGGAGAGGAGAGGGGTCGGTGCGCACCGACCCCTCTCACTCTCCAGGCTTCAGCAGAAGGCACCCCGAAGCCTCCCGAAGCTTGTGGGGCTGGCGGTGGGGAAAGCCGGCCCCCCAGCCCCAGGGACCACATATTCGCTCCATATGACGCACATACATTTCCCCTTAGGTTTTAAGAGGGAAAGTGCGTCTTATGGAGCGAAAAATACGGTAAATATGGGGAAAGCCAAATGTCTCTAAGGTCCTAATCCAGCACTCTAACCATCACACCACAAACACCATTGCTGGGGAAAGAAGTTGCAAAAGGCTGTATTTCAAGTTTCACACAGTGGAGTCTGGGACATATTCTAGGATTCACGAGCAGCTTACTCAAACGGCGTATGGCCTAGCCTTTCATGTCTCCACACTACTGTCTCCTCACTCCACACATGTCTCCCCATGTGAACTCTGCATGAATCCTGCAACATGCACAACAAATGCAAGCGTTCACTAGCGGGGAAAAGCTTGCAGTGGCACAGAAGATGTCGATTTCTCGTTTCTCTCCGGACACGTGGCCACTGAGATCAATACCTTTTAAACATTTGCAGAAATTACGGTGCTCATCATCAGCACCAGAGCCTTCCCTGCTGAGCCCCATTCCCACCAACCAGTTCCGAAGTTCGGAGACAGAAATCTGGAGGAACAGAAAGGAAACATATGAAGGTACTGGAATATTTTAGCCCTGGAGGCCTGGACCAGTTTGAACATGGCTGAGAGGAACCCATGCTGCCTGTCTGCAGAAAAAGCTTTTCATCAAAGGCTGGAAAGGGGAAAGCTCACCACCTGGAAGACAGGTAGGGACTGCCCCTGTTTTGCATGCAGAAGAACAAGTTTCTGGCAGAGGAAAAGGCAGAGCTGCGAGCCCTGTGCTTTGTCGCGAAGGGCGTTGGGGGAACTCAACACAAAGGGATGTGTGTGTTACTTCACACAACGCATTAGGATTAAGAAATCCAAAAGCATCTAAGAATCTTAGAGGACTGGAATAAATACATGAACTATTTGAAAAGTAATTGTGATGAACAGATTACGCTAGTAGGACTGCAATAAGTTTTGTAAGGTGGATTATCTGAAATATTACAAGAAAGACTATGAAAAGAATTATTAGTTGAATGCAATATAGAAACTAAGAAATGCAGAATAAGTGATAAAAACAGAAAATCATCAGAGGCATTGACGGAAGTCTAAAACATTGTATAAGACGAGAAGTTATGTTGTAGGAGTGCTTGAACTGGTATGCTAAAAAATTAATAAAAATGTATTTTAAAAAAAAGAAAGAAAAGAAATCCAAAAGAAGTTTCGGGACAGATCGAGGAAGAGTCCTTCTTCACACAGCTGGAACAATGGGAGTTTCGAACCCTGCTTCCTTAAGAATGGAGAGGTTTGATCTTCTTGCAGTCCATGGGACTCTCAAGAGTCTCCTCCAGCACCATAATTCAAAAGCATCAATTCTTCGGCGATCAGCATTCTTTAGGGTCCGGCTCTCACTTCCATACATCACTACTGGGAAAACCATAGCTTTAACTACACGGCTTTTGTTGGCAAGGTGATGTCTCTGCTTTTTATGCCATAGGCATAGATCCCTGCAACTCTCCCAAAATAATAATAATAAAAATCCTTCCAGTAGCACCTTAGAGACCTACTACATTTGTTATTGGTATGAGCTTTCGTGTGCATGCACACTTCTTCAGATACCAACTCTCCCAGTTTGAGCTCCAGCAGCTCCTGCTTGGGGAACTGGATGCCATCGTTAAATCCTGAACAGTAAACAATGCTCAGCTTGACAGGTGAGGCGTGGGAAAGCCAGCGGCCCCAGAGAGCATGACGCCACCTTGCACCTAGGCGGTGGATGACTGTAACCTCAAAGGCCACCCTGGAAACTAATCGTCAGCCTGACAGCTGCGGCAGATGTCTGCATGTCCCTGTAAACAGAGGCAGCGTCACTAAGATAATTGCAAGGTGATGGCTGTCTAGGCTTTTCACCAAGGATACAGAGGGTATCAGTGACGCTCGGCAGTTTGCAGAAGGAGCTATGAAGCTGTTGCCTCCTAACGTACAAATTTCGGTGATGACTTTTGCTGGGTGAATCCAAGGTTCATGCGGGTACCCCTGAACGAGGTGGAAGAAGGAACTTAAACCACATCAGATTGCAATTAGGGGAGATATATAATAATAATGGGACGCTGGTGGTGCTGTGAGTTAAACCACAGAGCCTAGGGCTTGCCGATCAGAAGGTCGGCGGTTCGAATCCCTGCAACGGGGTGAGCTCCCTTTGCTTGGGCCCTGCTCCCACCAATCTAGCAGTTTGAAAGCACGAAGTGCAAGTAGATAAATAGGTACCGCTCCGGCGGGAAGGTAAACGGCATTTCCGTGCGCTGCTCTGGTTCACCAGAAGCGGCTTAGTCATGCTGGCCACATGACCCGGAAGCTGTACGCCGGCTCCCTCGGCCAATAAAGCGAGATGAGCGCTGCAACCCCAGAGTCAGCCACAACTGGACCTAATGGTCAGGGGTCCTTTTACCTTTACAACAACAACAACAACAATTTAACAACAACAACAATTTATTTATACCCTGTCCATCTGGCTGGGTTTTCCCAGCCACTCTGGACGGCTCCCAACAGAACAGTAAAAACACAATAAAACATCAAGCATTAAAAACTTCCCTAAACAGGGCTGCCTTCAGATGTCTTCTAAAAGTCGGATAGTTGTTTACAGTGGTACCTCGGGTTAAGTACTTAATTCGTTCCGGAGGTCCGTTCTTAACCTGAAACTGTTCTTAACCTGAAGCAGCACTTTAGCTAATGGGGCCTCCTGCTGCTGCAGCGCCGCTAGAGCACGATTTCTGTTCTCATCCTGAAGCAAAGTTCTTAACCCAAGGTACTATTTCTGGGTTAGTGGAGTCTGTAACCTGAAGTGTATGTAACCTGAAGCGTATGTAACCTGAAGTACCATTGTATTTCCTTGACATCTGATGGGAGGGTATTCCACAGGGCGGGCGCCACCACCGAGCAGGCCCTCTGCCTGGTTCCCTGTGACTTCACTTCTCACGGTGAGGGAACCACTAGGAGGCCCCTGGTGCTGGACCTCAGTGTCTGGGTAAAACGGTGGAGGTGGAGACGCTCCTTCAGGGATACTGGGCTGAGGCCGTTTAGGGCTTTAAAGGTCAGCACCAACACTTTGAATTGTGCTCGGAAACGTACTGGGAGCCAATGTAGGTCTTTCAAGACTGATGTTATGTGGTCTCGGCGGCCGCTCCCAGTCACCAGTCTAGCTGCCGCATTCTGGATTAGTTCTAGTTTCTGGGACCTTCAAAGGTAGCCCCATGTAGAGCACATATATATATATAAAGAACCCCCAAAACAACCGGGGGAAAGTTTCCATCCCAGCCTCTTCCTTGCAATGCTCTATGGTCTGCAAGGTCCCTCCAAGATCTAAAAATTATTTAATTCTATTCCTGCAGGGAGGAAAGACTGTTTTTGCTGAGGGAATGAAAGGCCACTTCAACCTACTGCGTTCCTATAACAGAGCAAGATCCACTATTCTGTTCCCAATAGCAAACAGATGGGTACAGCAGTGTGCATTTACTGCCTTGAACACAAAAGGGTACAATGCTTCTCTCCAGGAGGCTGGTTTCTTTGGAAAACACAGTCCAAAGGTGCAAGAGGAAGTTTACCATTATGCCAGTCTTGCTTTAAAAAGTGGAAGTTCATGCATCACGGTAAGCTATGAACCGCGGTTTACTGTATGCCAGGAAACTGAATCTGCTCGGCTTCTTGCGTCTGGGAGGAGGAAACAAACCGCGATACCAGGCTTAGCGATATGCCCAGAGGAAGGATTATAACCTGTAGCCCAGGTGTGTCCTTGGTTTAATGATAGTGGGGTTGCTGGAAGGGGATACGAACCACAACACCCCCGGCACAGACCTAAGGCTGAAGCAAGGGATTGTGGTTTCCGAAAAGCCCCGGTGATGTGTGTTCAGAGTAAACCGTCAACTGTTAGTGTGATGTGTGATCTGGGTTCTAATAAGGTTTTTTAGGACAATGAGAAGGTTACTTTCTAAAAGAAAATGGGATTCGGACCAAAGTTAGCTTACGAGCAAATTTCAGGGTCAGCACACAATTCTTAAATGAACGACAGGAGGAGAGTTGTCACACACAAACTACATCAACCCCCATTACTATTAATATATTTTTATTTATATCCCCACCTTTCCCCCGGACAGGGACTGAAGGTGGTTTAACAGATACAGTGGTACCTCGGGTTACAGATGCTTCAGGTTACAGACTCTGCTAACCCAGAAATAGTACCTCGGGTTAAGAACTTTGCTTCAGGATGAGAACAGAAATCAGAACAGTGGTGGCAGCAGGAGGCCCCGTCAGCTAAAGTGGTACCTCAGGTTAAGAACGGACCTCCAGAACGAATTAAGTTCTTAACCTGAGGTACCACTGTAAAAGAAAGAAGAGCTAAAAACATAGGGGTGAAAAACCATTAATTGAAAAGCAATTAAGTCACGTTCCTTGCACTTTTACCTTTCAGGACACACAAGCAAGACGGAAAATTTAAGCTCCCTTGTTTTTTCCTGCTACTGCCAAGAGGTGTAATGCGTTTCATGTAATCTTGTTATGTTTATATTGCCGAAACATTGGGCTATTTTTGGGGGGCGGTATCTTTGTCCTAATTGCTGTTGTGTTGTTCTACAGAACAACAAACCCCTGTTTTGAAAATATATTCTCTAATATATTTGAGTCCCATGGACTGCAAGAAGATCAAACATCTCCATTCTTCAGGAAATCAGCCCTGAGTGCTCACTGGAAGGACAGATCCTGAAGCTGAGGCTCCAATTCTTTAGCCACCTCATGAGAAGAGAAGACTCCCTGGAAAAGACCCTGATGTTGGGAAAGATGGAGGGCACAAGGAGAAGGGGACGGCAGAGGATGAGATGGTTGGACAGTGTTCTGGAAGCTACCAGCATGACTTTGACCAAACTGCGGGAGGCAGTGGAAGACAGGAGTGCCTGGTGTGCTCTGGTCCAGGGGGTCACAAAGAGTCGGACACGACTAAACGACTAAACAACAACAACAACATATTTGAAATCAATTGAACACACGACTGTCAATCTTTGAAAGTCCGCAGAAGTATAATAATATATTAGAGAATTTACAAGTGCACACATTTTGTTTTTGTTACTAAATTATGTATATTATACAATAAGAATTACAGTGCTATCTAGTATACTGGTCTCTGTGTTGCTTGTATTGTTTGTTGTGTTGTTCTACAGATGCTCAAACAGCTTTCCCCCAGTCTGACACCACACAAGTGCTTGTGCCTTCAATTGCCATCAGCCCCAGCCTGCAGAACCGTCAGAATCTCTCATAAAAGCCTGTGAGATTCTGGCAACAGCAGGACAATTTTATGCCTCCTGATTTATATAGGCACAAGCAGTAATTTTCAGGTACGGACCAAGTGAAACTCCAGGAAATGCCGAGCCTTTCATTTTCTCCTTAACGAAAAGGCCCCGGCAACAGACAGGCTGCTATTACATTTTGCCGCGAGCTCCTTTTCCAGAACCCTCAAACTGGCCGTAACTGCGGAAGCCGCGAGCAGGACGGGACGGGGGAGAGGAAGAGAAGGGGGTGCCATCTAAAAGCAGCCCGCTCACCCTGTAACTAAAAAAAGGTAAAGGGACCCCTGACCAGTAGGTCCAGTGGTGGCCGACTCTAGGGTTGCGGCGCTCATCTCGCTTTACTGGCCGAGGGAGCTGGCATACAGCTTCCGGGTCGTGTGGCCAGCATGACTAAGCCGCTTCTGGCAAACCAGAGCAGTGCACGGAAACGCCGTTTACCTTCCCGCTGGAGTGGTACCTATTTATCTACTTGCACTGTGGTGTGCTTTTGAACTGCTTTTGAACTTTTTGGGCACAAGGAGAAGGGGACGACAGAGGATGAGATGGTTGGACAGTGTTCTCGAAGCTACCAGCATGTGTTTGACCAAACTGCGGGAGGCAGTGGAAGACAGGAGTACCTGGCATGCTCTGGTCCATGGGGTCATGAAGAGTCGGACACGACTAAACAACAACAACGACGAAAGCCATCGAATCTAGAGCACAGCTGGGGGGCGGCCAGCGGCATTAGCTCTCTCTTTCACCTCGCCCAGGTACAGCCGCATCTTGCAAAAATCCTAGGATTAGATTGCTCACTGGAGATTAAACGGTTGTGTCACAGCACGTCTGCTCATTCCTCCTTCCTCTCCAAGACGGCTTCCTTTGAGATGAAAGATTTATCTCTCCCCCGCCCCATCACCCCAAAGCTGTCACAGCCCAGTCTGGTGAGCTGCATCCTATTTAGGGTGGATATAATTTTTTTATTTTAAAAAAATCAGATTTTTGTTAATCAGATTTTTTTTTATTTAAATTGGATTTTTAAAATAAAATGCTTTTGCAGGAAAAATCTTTCTAAAGATAGTTTTCTATTTAGGATGCATGATAGCCCAAAGGCTATATAGTCCATCAGGAAATAAGGATTTGTTTTAAGATTTGCATGTGTGCTGAAACTTAGTCTAGGGTTTTGGTTTTTTTAAAAAAAAGTTTAACAATGTCAGTTAACAAACATGGATACATATGCTATGATGCTATTGTTTTAGTTAAATAAATTGTTTAACATGTTACTAAGGATTATATTTCTCCTTCCAATCAAGTACAGCAGAAAAGTTGTCCAAATATAAACAGTTAACTTATTAAACCTCACAATAATTTCATAATTATGTTGATATATTTCTAACAGCATAACCAAATCAGTAGTTTTTGATGTAACCGTAAAAGCTACTCTGAAAATTTATTATTCCAAAAATGAAACCTTCATCAGGTTGCAAATAATAAGATTATACAGTGGACGCTAGGGTCGCAAACGCGATCCGTGTGGGATGCACGCCCACAACCCGCAGCATCGCGTCTGCGCATGCTGCGATTCGGTGCATGTGCAAAGCGAAATTTAGAGCTTCTGCGCATGCGTGACTGCCAAAACCCAGAAGTAACCCATTCCGGTACTTCCAGGTTTCAGCGGTCCGCAACATGAAGCGGCTGTAACCCGAGATATGACTGTACCAGCAAAAAACCCCACGATTTTAACTCTTACTGACTAGTGATTTAAATTGATTTGATTTAAATCAAATCCACCCTGGTCCTATTCCTTGTCCAGGTGCAGGGAAAACTGAGCCACCTTGGCAAACTTCGCCTCAACCCCATCTCAAGACACAGCCTGGAGCTCACCTTCCGTTGCAGGATGGCTGCTGCGTTACAAGGCCAGAAAAGTAGTAAGTTACAGCAACACACTTCCTTTTCCCCTCCATCCTGCTGTAAGGAAAAAGGATACCGTGCAGCTGGAGAAGGTTCAGTAAAGGGCCACCAAAACGACCAAGCGTCTGCAAGAATACTCATTGCAAAGTACTGGAAGACACAGGATCTACCCACTCTGGAAGAATGGCAGATGAAGGTGATAGACTATATGGGACTGGCAGAAATGACCAGCAGAATCCGAGACCAGGGAGAAGAGTCAGCGGAAGAAGACTGGAAGAAATTCAAAGACTATCTACAGAAATACTGCAAAATTAATGAATGTTAGAATGATGTCGGATAGAAATTAAGCGGTTTCTAGCTGGAATGTTTTAAGAGAATATGAAAACAAAGGTTTAGAAGCAGGTTAAAACTTATTGATAAGGATTTGCTGAATTAACAATTTGAATTGGAATACAAAAAAGGGAGGTATGAGGAGGTCTGGGAAATAAGTTAATGGAAAATAAGTTATGGAAACTTTGTGTGTTTTTAATTATTTTTATTTTTGTATTTTTGTTATTATTATTTTTTGATTTTTTTATTGTATTAATATTGAAAACTTTAATAAATATCTTTTAACCCCCCCCCCCAAAAAAACACGACTAAGCGTCTGGAACACGGGTAGGCAAACTACCGTATTTTTTGCTCTATAACTCACTTTTTCCCTCCTGAAAAGTAAGGGGGAAAGTGTGTGTGTCTTATGGAGCGAATGCAGGCTGCGCAGCTATCCCAGAAGCCAGAACAGCAAGAGGGTTCGCTGCTTTCGCTGCGCAGCGATCCCTCTTGTTGTTCCGGCTTCTGAGATTCAGAATACTTTTTTTCTTGTTTTCCTCCTCCAAAAACTAGGTGCGTCTTATGGTCTGGTGCGTCTTATAGAGAGAAAAATACAGAAAGTCCCGAGGCCCGGATCCGGCCCATCCAGTTCATTTCATCCAGTTCTATACAAGCTGCACTGGCTCCCGGTGGAGTACAGGATCAGGTTCAAGGTGCTGGTTTTAACCTTTAAAGCCCTATACGGCCTAGGACCCTCGTACCTACAGGACCGCCTCTCCTGGTATGCCCCACAGAGAAATTTACGGTCTGCAAATAAAAACATCCTAAAGATCCCAGGCCACAGAGAGGTTAGGCTGGCCTTAACTAGAGCCAGGGCTTTCTCGGCCGCGGCTCCAATCTGGTGGAATGCACTGTCACAAGAGACTAGGGCTCTGCGGGACCTGACATCCTTCCGCAGGGCCTGCAAGACAGAGCTGTTCCACCAGGCCTTTGGTCAGGGCACAGCCTGACCCCCTCCTCTGGCAACCTACACAGAATTTTGCTTGATGGCTGCCATTAATTTGATTTTAATTAATTTTATAATGAATGTTTTTTGAATGTTGAACTATTTTGACTGTTGTTAGCCGCCCTGAGCCCAGCTTCAGCTGGGGAGGGCGGGATATAAATAAAATTTATTATTATTATTATTATTTTAAAATGCTGGCGGTGGGGAGCAAAGCCTTTCGGCCCCCGCCGGCCTTCCTGGACCTCTTCTGAAGACCGGAGGGGGGGGGGGGAAGGCTTTGCTCCCCACTGCCAGCATTTAAAAGAGGTCGCCGGAGATTTCCCTATGGGCTTTCTTCTTGCGAAGCAAGCCCATAGGGAAAATCGTCTAGCGAAGCGACGCAAAAACCGAAAAACCCTTTCGTCTTGCGGGTTTTTCGTCTTGCGAGGCATTCGTCTTGCGGGGCACCACTGTAAGTGTTGGAGCCTCTCTAACTTTAATCATGGGAGGCAAGGCCCCACAAAAGACAGCTCGGCCACTGCTACTCCTTCACATCCCCCCCTCAAAATCCACTGATATATTGGGGTGTTCCTTTGGAGGGGTCACCCTGTTCATTCAAGACACTAATCACAATGGCTCAGTGCATCTGGCTGTTAACCAGAAGGTTGGTGGTACGAGCTCACCCAAGGGATAGCTGTGGGCAGGATTCCTGCAATGCACAGGGGTCAGACTGGATGACCTTTGGGGTGCCTTCCATCTCTAAATTTATAAGATTCTAGTGAAGCCCAGGAGGCAAGGCTATGCACCAAGGACCTGCTCCAGACAAGGGTCATGAAGCAGGGAAAGCAAACCAGAAGTTATAAAGTGAACCACAGTGTCAAGACACGATAGTAACCTCCAGTGGAATACAAAAAAAAATAAAATGGAGTTACGACATATCTAGAAAGAATTAGGAGAAATGGGGATAAGAACAGACAGCATGTGGTTTAAGAGGGCATTGCGCAAATGAAATTTAGCCTGCTTATCTATTTACTGGCATGCCTTTTAACTCTGATCCGACACAAAAATTTATACTGACAATTCCATACTTTTGCTCCAAAATTTACAGAAGAAATGACGTTTGGGTTATTTACGCAACTGCATATTTAGAATGGGACGTGGGTGGCGCTCTGGGTTAAACCACAGAGCCTAGGACTTGCTGATCAGAAGGTTGGCAGTTCGAATCCCCGCAACGGGGTGAGCTCCCGTTGCTCGGTCCCTGCTCCTGCCAACCTAGCAGTTCAGAAGCACATCAAAGTGCAAGTAGATAAATAGGTACCGCTATGGCAGGAAGGTAAACGGCGTTTCCATGCGCTGCTCTGGTTCGCCAGAAGTGGCTTAGTCATGTTGGCCACATGACCCAGAAGCTGCACGCCGGCTCCCTCGGCCAATAAAGCGAGATGAGCGCCGCAACCCCAGAGTCGGTCACTACTGGACATACTAGTCAGGGGTCCCTTTACCTTTAGGTAAAGGTAAAGGTACCCCTGCCCGTACGGGCCAGTCTTGACAGACTCTAGGGTTGTGCGCTCATCTCACTCTAGAGGCCGGGGGCCAGCGCTGTCCGGAGACACTTCCGGGTCACGTGGCCAGCGTGACGAAGCTACTCTGGCGAACCGGCACCAGAGCAGCACACGGAAACGCCGTTTACCTTCCCGCTATAAAGCGGTACCTATTTATCTACTTGCACTTAAGGGTGCTTTTGAACTGCTAGGTGGGCAGGAGCTGGGACCAAATGACGGGAGCTCACCCCGCCGCGGGGATTCGAACCGCCGACGATGCGATTGGCAAGTCCTAGGCGCTGAGGTTTTACCCACAGCACCACCCGCGTCCTCCCTTTACCTTTTATATTTAGAATACACAGAGAGTTGTGTTAAAGGAAAGAGGAGATTGAATACTTATTTACGATTTGCTGTGTTGATCACCCTCTTCAATTCTGAATATATTTGTGCGTGTGTTAATAGGCATAATAAAATTTAAGTTTAGTGGTTTGTTTTTTAAAAAAGAGAAACCAAACTGGGGAGGTTTAAGAGCCGGCACAGCAGCAGCAAAGGATTAGAGCCCACCCTACTCTATCGGGGGACCTCTGCTTGAATTCACTGCGGCGGCCGGATTCCCCCGCTTGCAATTTTGAGGACTGTTTTCCAGACAAAAGAAAAGGGGGGAGAGACAGAGAGAAAAGAGAGCGAAGCAGTTGAGTGCGTCTGGCACAAAGGAGCAACAGGAAAGCAAAGTTCGCCCGATTCCCAGTGGGTGGAAGGGTGTGGAGAAGCAGGATGTGGAAGATGAAAGGGTTAGAGGGAGGAGGAGAGGCGGGGAAGGGTGGGGGGGGGACGCCCCAAACATCTGCATGAATACGGGGCCAAGTGGAAGCTGGAAAGATGGGAAGGGAGCACGAGAGGAAGCAACAGAGTGTCATCCGCCCAGACGGTTTATTCCCCCTCGATGAACAAAAGCCACCAATAGCCGCAGACATCTGCCACTCCGGCAGGAAATGTGCAGGACAGCTCCAAAGAGAGAGGCGCTGTCAAAAGAGCTTCTGCATTTGGAAGCAAAAGGAAACGGCATCTGCTATAAAAAGGACGCCAAAATGCACATTCCGGGAGTTCACCTTCCTGTCTCCCTTTCCCCCGCTTTCTCTCCCTCTGTTTCCTTTGAGTTTTTTTCTTTCTTTCTTAAAAAGCAACAAGAACAACAGCGAACCCACAAAGACAGGCCAGCGTGTGCTCACAGTGACCTGGTTAAAAGGTTGGAGGAGGAAAAGGTAGCAAGAGACTCGCGCACCTCCCGATTACTCACGAACCGGAACCTCTGTCCGGCGCTCCACCCCTGCGCTTGGGAGCAAGTGGGAGAAAAATCCATGCATTGGAAAGGAGCAGGGAGGGAATTTTGTTGCTCTGTAGGAGCAGGAGGGAGAGAAAGGACTGGAGTGGGTTGCAGAAGGGAGGGTTAGAAAGAGGAAAGGGAGCGGAGGGTTTAAATGAATGCAGGGATGCATGCGCTGAATGAATGCAGGGATGCATGCGCTGAATGAATGCAGGGATGCACGCGCTGAATGAATGCAGGGATGCATGCGCTGAATGAATGCAGGGATGCATGGGCTGAATGAATGCAGGGATGCATGCGCTGAATGAATGCAGGGATGCATGCGCTGAATGAATGCAGGGATGCAGGCGCTAAATAAATACAGGGATGCAGGCGCTAAATAAATACAGGGATGCAGGCGCTAAATAAATGCAGGAATGTGTCCATTGCTCCATCCACAATGGAGAGGAGCACTCGTGTTATTGCCTGCAGGGGTCCACCAACGCGGTTGCTAGGGTAGGCCGTGACTTTAATTTCAGAGGTTGCTGCGTGCTGGACCCTCCTTTGGAAGCCGGTCACGAGATGAGTGAACCCCTCTCCCCCCAAAACATCTGCACATCTCAAGACAGCTTCCTGCGCAATCAACGCGGTGAACAAAAACCTGAGAATGTACAGATCGTGGAAATGAGGAGTGGAAAAAGGACCCGAGGGTCATCTTGTGGATCCGGCCCAATCTTCTTCTTCTTCTTCTTCTTCTTCTTCTTCTTCTTATTTAGCCCAACCCCCTCCTGTGCAGGGATGAGAAGCAGCAGTCCACGCTCCGTGTTCTGCTGCTGCTTCCATGCCACAAACCTGACGCCAGAATCACACTGTTCTGGTGTCAGGTGGTGGCAAATCCCCAGCGGAAGATTTGAATCTGGATCCCCCTGGTCCTAGTCTATCACTCTAACCCAGGCATAGGCAAACTCGGCCCTCCAGATGTTTTAGAACTACAACTCCCATCATCCCTTGCTAACAGGACCAGTGGTCAGGTACGATGGGAATTGTAGTCTCAAAACATCTGGAGGGCCAAGTTTGCCTATGCCTGCTCTAACCACTAGACAATCCTGGTTTCCTAGACTTCTTCTGCTATGGGGCAGCTATATAAATGAGGCAGGTGACTAAATATGGAGAAAGCCAACTGCCACTTAAAAGAAGGATCTGAAATATTTTCCTGGAAGCCTGAATTTTGTTTCATTCTGGATTGTTTCATTCGGTGTTTTAATGCGTTGTAAACCGCTGAGATTTTTTTCCTTTAAAATATAAAGCAGTGTAGAAATGAAAACAACAACTCCATTGGGAGAAAAGAGGCACCGTAGACATTCTGTTGTGGCAACGCTAACCTAGGTTTAAGATGCCATCTGGCAACTATTAGCTGAGATTCCTGCATTTGCAGAGGGTTGGAATAGATGACCTTGGGGTCCCCCTTCCAAATCTACAGTTCTCTGATTCCATGATCCGAGTTTCTATTGCTGATGATCACCTATGCTGAAGCTCTCTGAACAATGAAAGCTCTATAATGCAAATAAAAGAGGAAGGTTTGCTGATGAAACTCGCAACCCAACAGGATCAATCCACCCCCAACGAGATCAATAAAGAGAAAACCATAAAATATTTGGCCGGCTGGGGGCAGGGAGAGAAGTCCTCTGGGTGGCTTCACAACAAATAAGCAATAGAGAGCAAAACGGATTAAGACAGTGAACCAGAAAATAAAAAAAGGAATATAAACACAATGGTAAATGGATCTCGCTGCAAAACTCAATCCCTGCCCATTTTATCAATCTAGCACATCGATTCTCTTTCATTTGCAGTCCACCTTTTCCCCATTATGAAACCCATCTCGGCAGTGAGCAGGTGCAGACCTGCTTGGCTTCTGCCAGGAGGAGTGGCATGGTGCAGATTCACAGGATTGCAGAATGGGGAGGGAACCTCAGCGGTCATCTAGCCCAATCCCTTGCAATGCAGGAATTGCAGTTGGAAAGATGGGCATCCAGCCTCTGCTTAGAAGTCTCCACCACCCCCTTCTGAAGGAGTCCTTCCTACCCTTCAACAGCTTTTCCTAAATAATAATAATAATATTTTTTTTATTTGTACCCCGCCCGTCTGGCTGGGTTTTGCTGTCATCCAACCATCTCTGCGACAGAGACCTCACCTCCCATCTCCATCTTGCTGTACAGCACCTAGCACGGGGCCAACGTTAAGCATTGTGCAAGCGGCTGCAATGCTTAATAATAATAATAATAATAATTTATTATTTGTACCCCGCCCATCTGGCTGCGGCTTCCACAAAGATCAAAAAGACACCAAGATGTCACACATTAAAAACTTCCCTGAACAGGGCTGCCTTAAGATGTCTTCTGAATGTCAGGTAGTTGTTTATCTCTTTGACATCTGATAGGAGGGTGTTCCACAGGGTGGGTGCCACTACCAAGAAGGCCCTCTGAATGGTTCCCTGTAACTTGGCTTCTCGCAATGAGGGAACTGCCAGAAGCCCTTGGCGCTGGACCTCAGCGTCCGGGCAGAACGATGGGGGTGGAGACGCTCCTTTAGGTATACTGGGCCGAGGCCGTTTAGGAATTTAAAGGTCAACACCAACACTTTGAATTGTGCTCAGAAACATACTGGGAGCCAATGTAGGTCTTTCAAGACCGGTGTTACATGGTCTCAGCGGCCGCTCCCAGTCACCAGTCTAGCTGCCGCATTCTGGATTAGTTGTAGTTTCCGGGTCACCTTCAAAGGTAGCCCCACGTAGAGCGCATTGCAGTAGTCCAAGCGGGAGAAACCAGAGCATGTACCACTCTGGTGAGACAGTCTGCGGGCAGGTAGGGTCTCATCCTGCGTACCAGGTGGAGCTGGTAAACAGCTGCCCTGGACACCCAATTGACCTGCACCTCCATGAACAGCTGTGAGTCCAAAATGACTCCCAGGCTGTGCCCCTGGTCCTTCAGGGGCACAGTAACACCATTCAGGACCAGCAAGTCCTCCACACCTGCCCGCCCCCTGTCCCCCCAAGACAGTACTTCTGTCTTGTCAACATTCAACCTCAATCCATTAGCCACCATCCATCCTCCAACCAGGGCACGGTTGAAAGGAAACTTCCTGCAGCATGCATTTATTTCCCGCAGGCCCCTTCGACTACTCCAGCTTGCAAGAATTAAGGCCGATCCGGCAAAGGAACGCACAGCTCTGGCAACTTTGCAGAGCCTGGAAGCGCATAACGTCAGGTCTTCCCCCTTTATGCCTATTTCCAAGCGGCTTGGTGTCTCCACTTCCTCCTCGCTTATCCCCAGCCCACCCCGGCAGAAACGGAGTGGGGAGAAACCCTCATTTTCTGGGATTTCCCCACCAAACCCCCCCCCCACTCCACGCTTTGAGCCAACAGCTGCAAGTCCTCAATCTCAAAGGGAGAAACTTTCCCAACCCTGATAACTCTTGCGCAGCGAAGCCAATAAATTTCCCAGAGTTTCCAGGAGGCTGTGGATGACCCGGGAAAAACCTTGCAGAGAAACTCCTCGTGACGTGGCCGAAACAGGCGTCCGGACCTACCTTGCGAGTCGCCCCCGCTGCAGACAGCTGTCGCTTCTGCCGCTTTCCTCCCAAAGCAGAGTGTCGCCTTTGGGGACTGGAGTCTTCCAGAGAAAAGGACGGGAACGCAAGGCGTCTCTGTCCCGGGCGGCGATGTCTGCCTTCAATTAGCAATCTCAAGTGCCAATTTAAGAGGAAAAAGCAGCGCCGGGGAGGGAGAGAAGGGGGAAGAGGGAGGCCAACTGTACGGGGAATCGTAACATAATCATTTAAACTGGCAGCTTTGCAAAGGCAAGAGTGCTCTAGCTCTGGGGTGGCAGCCTGCCAAGGCCTGGAGCAGCGCAGCAGCAAGGAGAGAATTTGTGAGCTACCAAAGGGGCCTGGCAAGGGAAAAAACACACCAAGGGGGGCAGTTAAGTTTGTCTGGCACTAAACTGGGGTATTTGAATACAAGAAGATGGGTCCGAATGAATATGCACCAAGAGAACGGAGGAACAGGCCACTTTGCTGACATGAGATCAGCCTCCACAACTGGACAAAGCAATACTTCCGAATCTCACACACCAGCTCTCGCACTCGAGTCCTGCTTGATTATGGTGTACAGCTGATGAAAACTCCACTAACTCCAGCCTCAGTCCACTCCTTGTGAATGTCCCCAACACGTTTGAAAGGTCTTTCCCCGACAATCCTCTCCAGGCTGCGGTCATCCCTGCTGCTTGTGCACCTTTTTCTTCCACACTTTCCCCTTCCGCATCACTTTCCATTAATGTGCTTCGATTCAGCACTTTGGGAAGATCCAACTTCTTCTGCAATTACCGTTTGAGGCTTTTCCTCCTTATGGAGGGTCTCAATGACGGCTTTCTGCACAACTGTCAGGTCAGCAGCTTTCCCCATGATTGTGCTTCCTACTGAACCAGACTGAGAGACCATTTAAAGGCTCAGGAACCCATTGCAGGGGTTATGGATTGAATAGCTACTGCACCTTTTCACAATATTCTAATTTTTTGAGATTGTTAATTTGGGGTTTTCATCAGCTGTATGCCATGATCATCACAATTATAACAAATAAAGGCTTGACGTATCTTGTTTTGCATGTCATGAGTCTATCTCATACATAAGAGAAAGGTAAAGGGACCCTGACCATTAGGTCCTGGCGTGACCAATTCTGGGGTTGCGGCGCTCATCTTGCTTTAGTGGCCGAGGGAGCCGGCGTACAGCTTCCGGGTCATGTGGCCAGCATGACGAAGCCAGAGCAGCGAACCAGAGCAGCGCACGGAAACGGTGTTTTTCTTCCCGCCGGAGCAGTACCTATTTATCTACTTGCACTTTGACGTGCTTTCGAACTGCTAGGTTGGCAGGAGCAGGGACTGAGCAATGGGAGCTCAGATTCACCTTTTAAGTTGAATTACAGTGGTACCTCAGGTTAAGTACTTAATTTGTTCTTAAGCTGAAACTGTTCTTAACCTGAAGTACCACTTTAGCTAATGGGGCCTTCCGCTGCTGCCGCACGATTTCTGTTCTCATCCTGAAGCAAAGTTCTTAACCCGAGGTACTATTTCTGGGTTAGCGGAGGCTGTAACCGGAAGCATCTGTAAGCTGAAGCATATGCAACCCGAGGTACCACTGCACTGAAATAAACGAACTTTTCCATGATATCCTAATTTTTCAATTTTCACCTGTACATCAGTTCCCAAGCTTCCCAATGCCGTAATTAACGCGTCCAGGCCTCTCTCTGCCTGCTCGTATTATTCTTTCCTCTTTACACATGGAGTGGCATTCCAACATGCCAAGCCATGATCTGGACTTTTCTAATGCCAAACTCGCCGTTCTCCAGACCAGCTCACCCACACCAATGCAAACAAACGGAAAACGTCCCTGGTTTGTTTCCTCCCTACGCTTCGCTTGCCAGCTTCTGCATCTCCCAGGCTATATGTGCTAAGCATCGCCCCCTTCCAACTTTGCAAGGTCTAGCGACTTTGTCATAGTCCAGCTCCAAAACTCCACTGGGGGAGGGAAAACGGGGGCCTGCATTCATTGCTTGCCAAGTGTCTCTCTGTCTTTCTGAGATACTCAACTCTGGGAGCCAGTGAACAGCTGGGCACCTCAGGAGGATGAGGAATGGAAGTTGGCTTCCACCAGAGATTGTGGAAAACCCATCCTTGGTTTGCCACAAAAAAGGAAGTTGCAGAGCTGGGAAAAGTTCAGCAAAGGGCAACCAAAAATATCAAATGGATGGAGAAAGCTCCACTATGAGGGACGCTTGCAGCTTTTAGCAATTTTTAGTTTAGTGAAAAGGCAAGTAAGGAGTTTATGGAAATAATAATAATAATAATAATAATAATAATAATAATAATAATAATAATAATATTTTATTTATACCCTGCCCTTCCCGGTTCAAAAACCAGGCTCAGGGCGGCTAACAACAAATTTAAAACGCTTAATTATAAAAGCAGCATAAAATACAGTATAAAAACACGAATAACAATAAAATTCAAAAACCAATTTAGGGGAAATAAGCATTAGATAATCCCCAGGGCTAGCTGGCTGAACTGATTCTACTTGGGCCAGCAAGGAGGCCAGGGGAGAATGAGCTGTGGGGTCTCAGAGTGGGTGATCTTCATAAAAGGGGAGGGGGAGGGAAATAAAAGGTCAGGCTGAATTCAAATTAAAGGCCAAGCGGAATAGCTCTGTCTTACAGGCCCGACGGAAGGAGGTTAAACCCTGAAGGGCCCTAGTCTCATGGGGCAGAGCATTCCACCAGGTCGGAGCCATCACTGAAAAGGCCCTGGCCCTTGTGGAGGATAGTCTTGACTTCCTTAGGGCCCGGGACCTCTAAACTAAACCTCTAAACTCATCCCCAAAGTGAATAGAGGAAAGTTTGAAGGTCAGCGGTTCGAATCCGTGCGACGGGGTGAGCTCCCGTTGCTCTGTCCCAGCTCCTGCCAACCTAGCAGTTCGAAAGCACACTAGTACAAGTACACAAATAGGTACCGCTGCGGCGGGAAGGTAAACGGCATTTCCATGCACTGCTCTGGTTTCCTTCACGGTGTCCCATTGCTCCAGAAGCGGCTTAGTCATGCTGACCACATGACCCGGAAAAACTGTCTGCGGACAAATGCCGGCTCCCTCAGCCTGTAAAATGAGATGAGCGCTGCAACCCCAGGCGTCTGCGACTGGACTTAACCTTTACCAATACAGTCATACCTCATGTTAAGTTTGCTTCAGGCTGAGTGTTTTTAGGTTGCGTCCCGCGGCGACCCAGAAGTAACAGAACAGGTTACTTCTGGGTTTTGCCGCTCGAGCATGCGCAGATGTGCAAAATGATGCCACGCGCATGCGCAGAAGTGGGAAATTACAACCTGCCCAGACGCAGGCTGCGTTCTGTTCAGGTTGCGAACGGGTCTCCGGAACGGATCCTGTTTGCAACCAGAGGTACCACTGTATCTCTAAGCTCTATACAACACATCAAAACATTCAATGAAACAATCCAGAATGAAACAAATGCAAGCTTCAAGGAAAATGTTTCAGATCCTTCTCTAAGTGACATTTTGCTGTCCCCAAATTTATTTATTTACCTACTTAAAATTGACAGAGCTACCCAACAGCAGAAGGGCTCTAGGAAGCCACATGTGGCACAGTGGAATAGGACCCGCGAGATTGGGGTTCAAATCCCCAGTGTGTCATGAAGTGCACTGGGTGACCTTGAAGTCAGTCACAGCCTCTCCTCACCTTTTTTTTATAGAATATTTATTAAGATTTTAAAAAAGGTAAAGGTAAAGGTACCCCTGCCCGTACGGGCCAGTCTTGACAGACTCTGGGGTTGTGCGCCCATCTCACTTAAGAGGCCAGGGGCCAGCGCTGTCCGGAGACACTTCCGGGTCACGTGGCCAGCGTGACATCGCTGCTCTGGCGAGCCAGAGCCGCACACGGAAACGCCGTTTACCTTCCCGCTGGTAAGCGGTCCCTATTTATCTACTTGCACCCGGAGGTGCTTTCGAACTGCTAGGTTGGCAGGCGCTGGGACCGAGCAGCGGGAGCGCACCCCGCCGCAGGGATTCGAACCGCCGACCTTTCGATCGGCAAGTCCTAGGCGCTGAGGCTTTAACCCACAACGCCACCTGCGTCCCATGCACTGCACTTTGTAAAATTAAGATTTTACAAAGACATAAATACAAAAATACATAAAAAATAAAAATACAAAATACAAAAGACGAAAAAATAAGAAAAAATTAAAAACAAATCCATTTTTTATAACTTTAAACTCATTAGCTTGTTTCCTTGACCTCCTCACACCTCCCCTTTTTGTAATCCCATTTACATAATCAAATCAGCAAATCCTTGCCCTCTTTCATTTATCTTAACTCTATATCTTAACATATTATAACTCTATATTTCCATCCATTATCAATTCCTTTTTGCATATTCTTATTAACTTTGTTGCTATTGCCACTTATTTTTAATCCAACATCATTTTAACATTCATTAATTTTACAGTGTTTCTGCAAATAGTTGTTAAATTTCTTCCAGTCTTCTTCCACCAACTCTTCTCCGAGGTCTCGGATTCTGCCAGTCACTTCCGCCAATTCCATATAGTCCATCACCTTCATCTGCCACTCTTCCAGGGTGGGTAGATCTTGTGTCTTCCAATACTTTGCAGTAAGTATTCTTGCTGCTGTTGTTGCATACCACAGTCTACCTCACAGTCAACCTACCTCACAGGGTCGTTGTAGGGATTACCTGAGGAAAGGGGTGAACCATGTACTCCTTGGAGGAAAAGGTAGGATATAAATGCAATAAATAAGTTAATCTTCTTACCTGTTTAGGAAAGCTGGAAGGACAAGAGATGGAGAAATCTGTCATCAACCTGGGATCCCAGAGATCTCCACGTGGCCGCAAACGGACATGTGCCATTCGCAAAACACTCCTAATTTCAAACACTGATGCAAAGGACATAGAATCGTAGAGCTGGAAGGAACCCCAGCGGTCATCTAGCCCAACCCCTTTCAATGCAGGAGTCTCAGCTAATCCATGTGCAGATGGCCAGGAAATCTCTGCTTAAAAACCTCCAAGGAAGGATTTGTCCACAACCTCCCAAGGGAGACTGTTCCACATCTTAAAAGATAGCATCCATCATTACATTTTGCGGCTGCGAGCTCAAATCCTTACTTGATTTTCTCGGTCTCTAGACCAGGGATCAGCAAACATTTTCAGCAGTGGGCCGGTCCAGTGTCCCTCAGACCTTGTGGGGGGCCGGACCATATTTTTTTTGTGGGGAAATGAACAAATTCCTATGCCCCCAAAATAACCAAGAGATGCATTTCAAATAAAAGGACACATTCTACTCATGTAAAAACACCAGGCAGGCCCCACAAATAACCCAGAGATGCATTTTAAATAAAAGAGCACATTCTACTCATGTAAAAACACACTGGTTCCCAGACCGTCCGCAGGCCGGATTTAGAAGGCGATTGGTCCAGATCCGGCCCCCGGGCCTTAGATTGCCTACCCATGCTCTAGACTCAACAGAAAGGGAACTTTGTAGAAGAAGAAAGTGCTAGGTGGGAGAGTGCAATAGATAGATAAATAAATAGACAGATAGATATTGCACCCCTCCAAATGTTGGTGAAAATATACCAGCCTTTTCTCTTCTCTTCTTCCCATGATGGGCACTTTACCGGGACAGTGTGTGTGTAAGTGAGTGTGTACTATGTTTATTATATAACCCATTGTGCAATATCTAATTAAATCACAGACCACATAATTAAAACAAAGCCCAGGCTGCAGAAGTAAAACTGCACCAACCAATAATTAGGGCACTCCTGTGAAAGCCGGGCGAAACAGGAAGGCGTTCCTGGGAGCCTGCAGGGCCAGGAAACTGAGGCAGAACTGGGTTTCCAACGTAGCACGTGCAAATCTGTGGTTCTGCAAAGGGCCTGCCTCAACATCCAGCTGGAATGGACTTGCAGGGCAGAGCATAATGAATTGGATGGGTGCCATAAAAAAAGGTAAAGGTAAAGGACCCCTGGACGGTTCAGTCCAGTCAAAGACGACTATGGGGTTGCAGCGCTCATCTCGCTTTCAGGATGAGGGAGTTGGCGTTTGTCCACAGACAGCTTTCCGGGTCATGTGGCCAGCAGGACTAAACCGCTTCTGGCGCTACGGGACACCGTGACGGAAACCAGAGTGAACGGAAATGCCGTTTACCTTCCTGTCACAGTGGTACCTATTTATCTACTTGCACTGGTATGGTGCTGGAGGAGACTCTTGAGAGTCCCATGGACTGCAAGAAGATCAAACCTCTCCATTCTGAAGGAAATCAGCCCTGAGTGCTTACTGGAAGGACAGATCCTGAAGCTGAGGTTCTAAGACTTTGGCCACCTCATGAGAAGAGAAGACTCCCTGGAAAAGACCCTGATGTTGGGAAGGATGGAGGGCACAAGGAGAAGGGGACGACAGAGGATAAGATGGTTGAACGGTGTTCTCGAAGCTACGAACATGAGTCTGACCAAACTGCGGGAGGCAGTGGAAGACAAGAGTGCCTGGCATGCTCTGGTCCATGGGGTCACGAAGAGTCGGACACAACTAAACAACAACTGGTATGTTTTCGAACTGCTAGGTTGGCAGGAGGTGGGACAGAGCAACAGGAGCTTACTCCATCACAGGGATTCGAACCGCTGACCTTCAGATCAGCAAGCCCAAGAGGCTCCGTGTTTTAGACCACAGCGCCACCCACTCCCTTTGGATGAGTGCATCCTGTATGGAGAAGAACTGGTCAAGTTCACAGAGATCTGGCCCCAAAGCTAATGGGCCACCCATTCCTGTGACCCAGTGTTTGTATCAGACATATACAGTATACATGTGTACACACACACACACAGCAGAGACAAAAGACCAACCTCAATGACCCATCTCCAATTGACCAATGTCAAGCAAACCTATCCGAGGAGCAAACTTCCAAGGAAACTCTACATGATGTGCTCTCAGCTGGCAGAAATTTCAAATCACCCCACTGAGAAGAAGTCTTGAGGCAAGATCCTGCCTGGGCAGGATCCAAATTGGAAGCTTACTTCCCATGCTAAACTGACTCTGATTAAACCACACTTTGCTAGCCAACAATGAGCATGCTGCAATTTTCAGGTACCTGAGTAAGCAGGCGCCTGGGGATTTTCCAACCCGGATAATTCGTCTGCTATATATTCTGGAAAGTCGTCGGCTCTGCATTTGGACACCTCTTTTGGCACACTGCCTCCTGAGAGGAAGGGACAGGATTCTGTTTCCATTCTTGAGACAACCGGGTGCCAATCTGAATCAAGATGGCGGAGGGAGCTTTTCAGAACGGAACTGATTTTCACCGGCGATTTCAAAATCAGATCTTCTGGTTTCTGGGAATTTCCATGCGATGCCAGGCACAAGGCCACCAGTTGAATAAAAATAAATAAACAAACTGGTAAGAGCAAGAGACATTGCAGCCTGTCTCAAAATGGCTTGGTTCTGGTTTAAGGGCAGAATAGGCCTGAAAATCACATCCTCCTTTCAAATAGTTCACGGGATTTAACAGGCAAGAACAAAACGAAAAGCAAACGCAATGCTTGACTCAAAATGGTGAATTTTTTATATTTTTTGCATACACACATCTTTAACTTGGCATATAACTATACTGAACTAAGACTGCTGGTGTCCATTAGTACCAAAGATTCCAAGATAGGCTGTGACAATTTTCATTTAAATGCACACAGTGCCGTAGGAAGGCGGGGGGAACACACAGGCAACACCACACCTCTGGCAATTTCACTGACATTTACGGCTGAACTCAGTGGTCAAAAGCAATATCCCTCACGTTGTTGACTTCAACAGCACACCTGCTAGCGTTTATTCTGATATTAGTAACAGATCTGCAGTCCTGAGCCTCTCAGAAGGCTACCTGTCAAACAAGGCTTGGAGCCTGCAAGACGTATTAGTTATTTCCCCCTGCATTCCTGCAGAAACGTGAGATCACCTTGCACCCTTTTATCTGCTTTCTCAAGGCCTCGCAATGAGATTAAACACGGTGGCCAACTTTCACGGTTCTGTGCGCACGTCACTTAAATAGAATCGCTTCCCACACACTTGCAAATCAGTATTTCTGCCAATAAGCTCCCCTCTTTCTGAATGTTTCTGCTGACGCAGGCGGTTGGTTGGTGTCAGAAAGCTGAGAGGGAGGCAAAAGTAGGAGGCGATGCCCATCGCTGGTAAAAAACACAAGGGGGGGGGATGCTATTTCCTGCAAAGTTAGGAACAAAAGCTGCCTTTGTGCCAGCAAAACCACTCCACCAATCCCTGACCTCATCTCTTTTTTTCAAATTATTAAAATTAATTTTCCAAAAATTTAAAACAAACACACATACATCCCATTTATAATTAAACCAATCTTGATGACATTATTAAGTGACTTCTTCAAATCCCCTTGGTTGAATTTCATTAGATATCATTTTGACAGTTTTCCAAAATCAATTTTCTCAAAAAATTAACTTGGTCACGTAACATCTTTCATTCTTTCTAAATTAGCTTTAAACATCTTAAATCCTATCCTTACATATTTAAGTCCTAAATCGAACCCATGACTGTGGCGTTAACCAGGCACTGAGCTCTAACCGACTGAGCTATCGTTTTTTGCCCTGTCTCCCAACAAGGCCACCTCGCACCTTGAAGGTTCCCCAAAAAAGGAATGCAACAATCTGCTGGAGGAAGGAAACTTTTTCACCATTTCTTTTTGTTAACTGATCCAAAAGTTGCAGGGCTTAGGAGAACACAAGGTCCAGAAGGGAACGTCCTTGGCAGGAACAGTTTCTTCTCCTGGGCATGGTCGGCCAATTGGTGCCAAAGAAGGACAGAACTTTTTTTATGTATGCAACAACAGCAGCAAGAATACTCATGGCGAAGTATTGGAAGACACAAGCTTTACCCACCCGGGAAGAATGGCAGATGAAGTTGATGGACTATATGGAACTGGCGGAAATGACTGGCAGAATCCGAGACCAGGGAGAAGAGTCGGTGGAAGAAGACTGGAAAAAGTTTAAAGACTATTTACAGAAATACTGTAAAATTAATGAATGTTAGAAAAATGTTGGAATGAAGTTATATGGCTTTAGTAGAAATGTTACAAGGAACTGAGTACAAAAAGATTATTAGTGTATTAAAGGAAAAATTAAGGTTAGAGTATGTTAAGATAATTATAGGATAGAAAACAGAGGAAGATGGAAAGGAATTGCTGAAACAATTAACAGAAGTGGAATACAAAAAGGGAGGTGTGAGGGGGTCGTTGAAATAAGCGAATGAAAGATAAGATATTGAAATTCTTTGATGTGTTCTAAACTGTTTTTGTTTTGTTTTGTTAGTTTAATGTGTTAGTGTTATGTAGTGTTTTTGTATTGTATTGTATTGTATTGTTCATTTTTTTTTGTAGTGTTTAAATTGTTGGAAAAGCAATAAATATTTTTTTTTTAAAAAAAGTTTCCTCTAACCCACCCAGACAGCGCTTTTCTACTGTGATGCAACAGAGCACCCTTCGTTCAATACCGCGAAAGGCACAGGGGGGTCACGTGAGGTGAAGAACGCTAGCATCCTGCTCGAAGAGGGAGCAGCTAACTCAAGCTAATAAAATTAGAGGGTGGGAGAATACAGGTGGGGAAAACCTTCGCTTGCAAACGTTTGCCTGCTTAGAGGAATATAGCCGACAGGGACAAGGTAAGACGAAGCCAGCATTTGGATGATCGAAGGTGGGTAGTATTCCACATTGCAAATAGGCTCTGAAGCAGTATTCCACAGCTCCGGGAATAAAAAAATAATAATACTCGTATTTTGCATCTTTAATCCAACAGGCAAAAAGCATAAAACAGGATTATCTTCCTGCTGCGCTGCCAAAACGCAACAAGTTCGGTCAGGAATAATAAAAATGATGCACTGCTCGCTGCTAAGGGTGCCAAGGGATTTGAGTCCCCGCCTTCACTCCCAGATATAAAGGCAGAAACCGCATTTCCTCTGGTTCTAGCCCAGGGGTCAGCAAACTTTTTCAGCAGGGGGCCGGTCCGCTATCCCTCAGACCTTGTGGGGGGCCGGACTACATTTTGAAAAATATATTTGAAGGGTGGAAAAAATGAAGGAATTCCTATGCCCCACAAATAACCCAGATGGAGGGCACAAGGAGAAGGGGACGAGAGAGAATTAGATGGTTGGATGGTGTTCTTGAAACTACCAGCATGAGTTTGACCAAACTGCGGGAGGCAGTGGAAGACAGGAGTGCCTGGCGTGCTCTGGTCCAGGGGGTCATGAAGAGTCAGACATGACTAAACAACAAAGCAGTGTGTTAGAATTTCTCCAACTCTGCAATCGTGAGCATTTACATGGGGAATGCACGTGGGAAGAGCACCTCTCCTGGTATGTCCCACGGAGGGCCTTATGGTCTTCAAACAAAAACATCTTGGAAGTCCCTGGCCACAGGGAGGTTAGGCTGGCCTCAACCAGAGGCAGGGCTTTTTCGGCCGTGGCCCCGATCTGGTGGAACGCTCTGTCACAAGAGACTAGGGCCCTTCGGGACTTAACATCTTTCTGCAGGAGTTGTTCCACCAGGCCTTTGGCCAAGGCACAGTCTGACCCCCTCCTTCTGTAATCCTCATAGAACTCTAGCCCAATGGTTGCCATTAATTTGATTCTGAATTGATTTTAGAATGTATTTCAATTAATTGATTGTGATTTTATGTAAACTGTGTTACTTTTACTGTTGTTAGCCGCTCTGAGACCGGCTTCGGCTGGGGAGGGCAGGATATAAATAAAATTTTATTATTATTATTAACACCTGGAAGTGGTTTTGCACGGACAATTGTGCGCGAGCTCAAGAAACGAACGCCCCCATGCGTCACCCGGCGATATTTCAAATTTGGGCGCCACCACAGAGCTGTGAGAAGCACCACAAGCTTCAGCGTCCCGCGCCCTTTCAGCTGCACATTGGTGGCGCTTGCCATGACGTTGGCAGAATTCCAAGTTCCCCGGGTAGGAACGCATAGTGCGCCTGCCTGCCGCATTAAAATCAGAAGCGACCTATGGTGACATTTAACTTTTGAGGCCGCAGTGTTCTTCCTCACATAGACACAAGGAACATGCTCCGCGCATGCCAGTCTCCCCGACACGCAGGCCACCCAATCCTACGCCCTTGGCAACGGACGGCAGCGCCAAGAACTCAAGAATGACTGGCTGTTTCTCTGTCTCTCTCTCACACACACTAGCTGTTTGCAGATTTCCTGGTCTGCATCTGGGCTGTCAACCAGAAACAGAAAGTAGGTTACTGTCTCATCATCCGCCCGGGCCTCGGACTCGAATCTTCAAGTGCCTTTTGCAATTCAGCCGGAGCAGCGCTCACAGCGACCGTGAGACCGCAAAACAACAAACACACAAAAGCTGCTGCGATTTTGCTTTCTTTGCAAGCCAGGAATATTCACGCGGAATATTTTAAAGGCAGCAAAGGCAGGCAATGTAGATTTCCCATGCAAACCATACTTTGAACTCAATTTTTTAATTTTTATTGGAAATTTTATTTAAATCATTAACATAAACCCCCCATCCCCCAATACAGAAACCCACCCTCATTAAACATGAACATAACATACAATGAGCATAAATACAATACAACCAACCAAATAAAAGACTTCCTTTATCCTGTATCTGGCCTCCTTATTTACTTCTTATAAACCCGTTTCCTTTGTGAATAATTGTTAAGGTTTTTGTATCCACAAAGTTTCCTGCAGACATTAATCAAAACAAGTCCAGGTATGTATTTTGGGGCACTGTTTTTTGAAGTCTTCTCTGCATACCTCGAACTCCAAATGTGCTCTGATCGGAACAGAATCGCATTTTGAATTTTGAACTTTTTGCGATATCATGCAACACTCAAAAAAGTGTGCCCACCCCCAAAATAGGGGGAAATTACGTAAAGAAATGCACACAAGGAGGAAAGCGTGTTCAGTTCTTCGCTGCCTCCCGTGGCCCATCTAGTCCAGCAGCCTGTGGGAAACAGGCAAGCAGGATTCGAACACAAGACCCCTCTCCTCTCCAGTTGTTTCCAGCAGCTGGTATTCAGAAGCATCACTGCCTCCGACGGTGGAGGCACAACCCAGCCATCCTGGATAGCAGCCACTGAGAGCCTTTTTCTCCTCCACAATTTTTCCCAATCCTCTTTTAAAGCCATCCTGTGGGAGGGAGTTCCACAGGTTAACAATGCACCTAATTAGGTATCCCGCAGGCTTGCAGCTGTGGGCTGTGCTTCTTGGAGTGAGCATAAAACGTGCTACCTCCTAGGAGCTTGAGTTGATGTGCTTGGTTATTCCGCTTCCTCGTTAAATCCCAAGAACAGCTCTGTGAGTTGGGTTAGGCTCAGAGAATCATAGAATCATAGAGTTGGAAGAGACCACAAGGGCCATCGAGTCCAACCCCCTGCCAAGCAGGAAACACCATCAGAGCACTCCTGACATATGGTTGTCACGCCTCTGCTTAAAGACCTCCAAAGAAGGAGACTCCACCACACTCCTTGGCAGCAAATTCCACTGTCAAACAGCTCTTACTGTCAGGACGTCATTCCTAATGTTTAGGTGGAATCTTCTTTCTTGTAGTTTGGATCCATTGCTCCGTGTCCGCTTCTCTGGAGCAGCAGAAAACAACCTTTCTCCCTCCTCTACGTGACATCCTTTTATATATTTGAACATGGCTATCATATCACCCCTTAACCTCCTCTTCTCCAGGCTAAACATGACCAGCTCCCTTAGCCACTCCTCATAAGGCATTGTTTCCAGGCCTTTGAAGACAGCAACTGGGCAACAGTCACCCAGCGAGCTGCATGCCCGAGTGAGGATCTGAACTCTGGTCTCCCAGTTCCTGCTCTGAAAACGCTAACCACTATGCAAAACCACCTCTCACTTTTTGGAACTCTCTGCCTCTTGACTCCAGGCAGGGATCTTCCGTGAACTTCATTCGCTGCCCGTTAAAAACATTTTTGCTTAGGCAAGTCTGCCCAGATATTCAGAATCCCGGTGTGTGTGTGTGTGTGTGTGTGTGTGTGTGTGTGTGTGTGTGGTTTTCTTAGGTCATTGCTGGCTTCAATTCTTTGGATGTTTTGTTTTCACTAATAATTTTGTTTTATAATTAAGTGTTTTAAATTTGTTGTTAGCCACCCTCAGCCCGGTTTTTGAACTGGGAAGGGCGAGGTATAAATAAAAATTGATTAATTGATTGATTAATTAATTAATAACATTGATTAATTATATTAATTAATTAATTAATAATAATAATAATAATAATAATAACAATAATAAATGCTTTGAGGTTGTTGGTTTTTGTTTTGTTTTTACAATCAAGCGGTATGTAGATTTTATGAAATAAATCAGGGGTCAGCAAACTTTTTCAGCAGGGGGCCGGGTCCACTGTCCCTCAGACCTTGTGGGGGGCCAGACTATATATATTTTGGGGGTGGGGTGGGGAAATGAACGCATTCCTATGCCCCACAAATAACCCAGAGATGCATTTTAAATAAAAGGACACATTCTACTCATGTAAAAACACACAGTTTCCCAGATTTAGAAGGCGATTGGGCCGGATCCGGCTACCCGGGCCGGATCCTACCCATGAAATAAATAAACACAGAACTGGTTGGAGGGGAGAAGGACAAGCACAGGTCATGGGGGGTTACCTGTTCAGTCAAGATATGGGGGCATCTTGAGATATAGATGGGGCCAGTAAAGACAGTTTCGTGTCTGTAAATGCACCAATGGTCAGATTAGCAGAGAGCAGAGGTTTCCAACCTCATGACCTCTCAAAGCCCTGGAATGCCTCCAGGATTCAAGCAGATACCAGCATATTTGCAAAGCTGCTGAATGTGATTTCTTAAATGCTAGCAGCTCTTATCTGGAGAGAGACAGAGAAGGGAGGGGAACACAGAGAGACGAGGGGGAAAAAGACAAAAACAGGATGAAACACAGATGCTGAAACCCTGTGGCTGGAGACCCTTGATAATTGCCGGTTAAACAGCAAAACAGGAAACTAACAGCTTATACCTGTGTGTGTGTGAATGGTGCTGTTTCTTTCCACCATCCAAAAAAAGAATCACACATACAGCTGTTAAGAGACTTTTGTCAAGGCAACTGCCACCCAGAACGCGCCCCCCCCATTTAAAAATCACTTCCCCTTTGTCACAGCCAATTCTGAAATGCAAAACTCTTTTTTCTAAAAAAGCGCTTAACGCCGCACATATGCTTACATTTTTAATTCTATTTGCATGTAGAGCAGAATCCTTGGAGAAATGCAAATATCTTACGGGAAAAGAAGCCTACTCGAGCGGAGCAGAACTCGAAAAAGGCGGCGGCGAGGGGCCCTTTGCTTTCGCGATGATTTCGGCGCTTACGGTAAAACCCAGCTGGTGAAAATAAATGGAAAAAGTCCCTGCAAATGTGGGGTGGGCGTTTGAGGACTTCACAACTGCAGGGGGGTGGTTAATGAGCACCTGACACACCTCTGTGTCTGATTTTCGTGTCCTTTTTGATTCATTCAGAATATTGTTTCTCTTTAATATCAGGACCTGCTGATGGCATTGCGCAACTCTCCGCAACAGCATTGCAAAAATAGCCATCTCAACCCACTTCCAACGTTTACGCTCACCCAATGAAGGGTTAGGGACGCGGGTGGCGCTGTGGGTTAAACCACAGAGCCTAGGGCTTTCTGATCGGAAGGTCGGCTGTTCGAATCCCCGCAACGGGGTGAGCTCCCGTTGCTCGGTCCCTGCTCCTGCCAACCTAGCAGTTTGAAAGCACATCAAAGTACAAGTAGATAAATAGGTACCACTCCAGTGGGAAGGTAAACAGCGTTTCTGTGCGCTGCTCTGGTTCTCCAGAAGCGGCTTAGTCATGCTGGCCACATGACCCGGAAGCTGTGCTCCGGCTCCCTCGGCCAATAAAGTGAGATGAGCGCCGCAACCCCAGAGTCGGCCACATTAAAGGTCAGGGAACCTTTAATGAAAGGTTAATCCGAAGACGGAATAAGGAAAAGGCAGCTCCAGGGGTTTTTCCCAGTTTTGTGCCTTGTGAATTTGCTGGACCTTGAGCCAAAACGTCGAGAACTTCTAATGCCATGGCTACATACAACGCCAGAGTTTAATCTCATTGTTTCCAAACTGCAACTATTTGGGGGTTCAATCACATACAGTGGTACCTCTGGTTGTGAACAGGTTCTGTTCTGGAGGCCAGTTCGTAACCAGAAAGGAACGCAACTTGTGTCCGCGCGGGCCGCCACCTCTGCGCATGCACGAGCGGCAAAACCCTGAAGTAACCCTTTCCGGTACTTCCAGGTCGCCGTGGGACACAACCTGAAAAGACGTCACCTGAACCGAATGTAACAAGAGGTATGACTGTACAGTGGTGCCCCGCAAGACGAACGCCTCGCAAGACGAAAAACCCGCTAGACGAAAGGGTTTTCCGTTTTGGAGGCGCTTCGCAAAACGAATTCCCCTATGGGGTTGCTTCGCAAGACGAAAAAAATCTTGCATCCCCCCGCGGTTTTTTTCCGCTTTTTCCGCCCTTTTCTGAAGCCGCTAAGCCGCTTATCAGCTGTTCCGCTGATAAGCTGCTTAACAGCTGATCGCTGGAAGCCGCTTGACAGCTGTAGCGCTAATCCGCTAAGCTGTCAATGGGCTTGCTTTGCAAGACGAAAAAACCGCTATACGAAGAGCCTCACGGAGCGGATTAATTTCGTCTTACGAGGCACCACTGTACCAGCAAAACCAGGTGGCACAGCTACAAGTGATTGGAAGGTCATGAGCAGGGGTTGGCAACCTAAGGCCCATGGGCCACAAGCAGCCCATGGGGGTTGTTTAACTGGCCCACGATCCGCTCCCGAACCAAGCAGCCTGCTATGCGAGTCCCCACACACTGCGTTAAACTGGCACAGTGCGGCACGGCGACTCTGCTTCTGTGGCACTGGAAACTGCGTCTGCGCAGACGCCAGAAATTGCATCTTACCCGACGCTGGATATCGCCAGTGCGGGCGTGATCTGCCCCATGGAAGGATCTCTGCTGGAGTGAACCGACCCAGGTGAGGTACACCTTGCTGACCCCTGGTCCTGAGCGAAAATCCCACATTCCCAAAAGATTATTTTTTGCAGGAAGAAAAGTGACATGGAAAATGCACAGCATCACAGTCGCTGCATCACAGAACAGGACAAATGTGTTCTGTCAACTAACCCAGTGGTTCCCAAATGTTTTAGGGGCAAGGCCCCCTCGGTGCCATAATAAACGTCATCATTCAAAAGCGGCAATTTGCAAAAGGAAGCGAGTGACACAAAATTTTTTTTAAGCAGTGACAATTAATTGCACATTTATTCAAAATCCGAACAAAACTATTTAATTATAGTTTCAGCGACACAGATTCTGAAGCCTGGTAGTCATTGACACCCCCCAGCAGCCCCCCTGCCCCACCACACACTTGCCTCTCAGCGCCCCCGCTATGTAAAGCCAAGGCACCTTTGGGAACCACTGGTCCATCTTCCTTCTAAACCAGGCATGGCCAAACTTGGACCTCCAGCTGTTTTGGGACTACAATTCCCACCATCCCTGACCACTGGTCCTGTTAGCTAGTGATGATGGGAGTTGTAGTCCCAAAACAGCTGGAGGGCCACGTTTGGCCATGCCTGCTGTGAACAAATGAGGATGAACGCTCTGTAAATAAGAACATCGGAAGATCTTGCTGGGTCAGGCGAATGGCCCATCTGCTCCGCTGTATTCCACCCATCGTCTTCTCACAGCCGCCAACCAGAGGCCTGTAGCAAGCAGGATTCAAACATAAGAGCCCTCTCCCTTCCCGCAACAGGTACCTGGAAGCATTTTTGCCTCCAACTGCGGAGGTACAGCACGGCCATCACGGCTAGTAGCCATCGATAAGACTTCTCCACGGAGCTGTCCAATCCTCTTTTAAAACCATCCCATTTGGGATGGCTTTAAAAAGCAATGACAAACCTAGATAGCATCTTAAAAAGCAGAGACATCACCTTGCCGACAAAGGTCCGTATAGTTAAAGCTATGGTTTTCCCAGTAGTGATGTATGGAAGTGAGAGCTGGACCATAAAGAAGGCTGATCGCCAAAGAATTGATGCTTTTGAATTCTGGTGCTGGAGGAGACTCTTGAGAGTCCCATGGACTGCAAGAAGATCAAATCTCTCCATTCTTCAGGAAATCAGCCCTGAGTGCTCACTGGAAGGACAGATCCTGAAGCTGAGGCTCCAATACTTTGGCCACCGCATGAGAAGACTCCCTGGAAAAGACCCTGATGTTGGGAAAGATTGAGGGCACAAGGTGAAGGGGATGACAGAGGACGAGATGGTTGGACAGTGTTGTCGAAGCTGCCAGCATGAGTTTGACCAAACTGCGAGAAGCAGTGGAAGACAGGAGAGCCTGGTATGCTCTGGTCCATGGGGTCACAAAGAGTCGGACACGACTAAACAACTAAACAAACAACAGTTGGGTGGGCCCCTCCTGCAGCAATGAGTCCCGCAGATTAACCACGCGCTGTGCGAAGGAGGATATTCTTTTTACCTGTCCTTGACTCTTCAGCATTCGGCTCCCTGGATCTCCCCTGCTTTCTCCTCCCCGAGCCTTATCACTTACCGGCAGATTTGCAGCCGTCTGCATGCTTTCAATCCGGAGCATGAGAGAGAGAGAGAGAGAGAGAGAGAGAGAGAGAGAGAGAAAGACTTTCCCTAAGAGTCAGACGGGGCTGTTTGCGTATCCCTGGCAGACAAACAGCCCTGCTCTTCCAGCTGCAGTGGGAGAGAAGGAGAGCCTACAGGCGTACGAGAGGAAAAGGGGAGGACACCGGTCTAGCGAGATCCTTATCAGAAGGTCATTTGTTTGCCTCTCGCAGGAGCAGCTGTGGGAAAGAGAACGCACCTCCTGCGCACTCAGCCAGCGCCGCCAACAGCGACACGGCCTCCCCGCCTCTGGCACCAGGTGCGCGGCTCCAGTTTGGCAGCTTCCTGGCAGGGCAAGAACCTGTTTGAGGTTGCTTCCCACACCGAGCCACAGAGAGATCGGCACTTTGATCCCAGGCCTGCCAACTGCACCTCGGAGTCTGTGGAAAGCGAGCAGCCAGCCCTGTGGCTGCAGATCCCTGATGAATGGATTTAATCAAGCCCGGTCATATTTGGTAGAGCTCGCTGGCATGCGGAATGCTGCCTGTTTCGAAAGGCCGGGCGCGCATTGCAAACTTGAATTGATGAGAGAGAACCTGATTATATACCATAGAACAGTGTTTGCCAACCTTGGGCCTCCAACCTGTTTTTGGACTACAATTCCCATCATCCCTTGCCACTGGTCTTGCTAGTCAGGGATGATGGGAGTTGTAGTTCAAAAACAGCTGGAGGCCCAAGGTTGGGAAACACTGCCATAGAACACTGGTCCCAAAAGACCTACATTGGCTTCCAGTGTAGACTTATTGGAGTTCACCGATTGGGTCTGTGTTGCTCCAAGACAGGAAAATGGTGCAGTTTAAAACTGCCTGCACAGCAAGTTTTTTGGATTTTGGGAAACCCATTCCTTCACCGGTACGTTTCCAAGCACAATTCAAAGTGTTGGTGCGAACCTTGAAAGCCCTAAATGGCCTCGGCCCAGTATATCTGAAGGAACCCTGACAAGACAGAAGTACTGTTTTGGGGGGACAGGGGGTGGGCAGGTGTGGGGGACTCCCTGGCCCTGAATGGGGAAACTGTGCCCCTGAGGGACCAGGTGTGCAGCCTGGGAGTCATTTTGGACTCGCAGCTGTCCATGGAGGCGCAGGTTAATTCTGTGTCCAGGGCGGCTGTCTACCAGCTCCATCTGCTACGCAGGCTGAGACCCTACCTGGTCGCGGACTGTCTCGCCAGAGTGGTGCATGCTCTAGTTATTTCCCACTTGGACTACTGCAATGTGCTCTACGTGGGGCTGCCTTTGAAGATGACCCAGAAACTGCAATTAATCCAGAATGCGGCAGCTAGACTGGGGACTGGGAGCGGCCGCCAGGACCATATAGCACCGGTCCTGAGAGATCTTCATTGGCTCCCAGTACGTTTCTGAGCACAATTCAAAGTGTTGGTGCTGACCTTGAAAGCCCTGAACGGCCTCGGTCCAGTATACCTGAAGGAGCGTCTCTACTCCCATCATTCTGCCCGGACACTGAGGTCCAGCGCTGAGGGCCTTTTGGCGGTTCTCTCACTGCGAGAAGTGTTGTGCTGTAGACTGTATCACTATGGAGAAGCTCATTCAGGCACTGATTCAATAGTACAGGGATCCAAAAATCAACAGCAACTGTTCGAAACTAGTTACAGATAGGTAGCCGTGTTGGTCTGCCATAGTCAAAACAAAAAAAATTCCTTCCAGTAGCACCTTAAAGACCAACTAAGTCAGTTCTTGGTATGAGCTTTCGTGTGCATGCACACTTCTTCAGATAACTGTTCGAAACTAGTAGACTCTACACCAAACCATGTTCAAATGCTGCTTAAAAATAGTGGAGGTCATATCCGCTACTAATGTACGTATATGTGAGTTTTGTACATGTATGTGTACAATAAACTACATTGTTTGTTTCATTTAATTTGCACAAGGGTGTAACTGGGGATGGGCAGAGAAGAAAAGCAAGAGTTGGGGAGGGAGAGGGGAGCAAGAACCCCACCCCCAACATACAACGCCCCACAGTCTCTTAAAGCCCCCCCCCCAGCAGAAAGGGCCTCCCGTAATCTGCCAGCAACCGAGGCTGTGTGGAAGTATTAAAGTATTTAAGCTCTCATAAGGGACACATTTTGCCAACCCCGCTATTCCCCGACGCTGTTACAATTTAATGCTGCGCCCCCTTTCTCTCCCTGCTTTGGTGCTGCGGCTGCATTTCTGATGTGGTTTAATAGCTTGCTTTGAAATTCAAATCGCCAGCTGAGTCGAGGGGGGTGGTCCCTTGCGTCGCAGGATCCTTCCACCACTCTCAGTAACATGCGCCCCAAAATGACGCACAGGGATTTGCGTGTTCCCTTAAGCACGTGTGATGCATTACACACAAACAACACCACACGCCTGCTTTAAAGTTTTCAATGAATCCCTTCCATACTGGAACCGTAAGTGAATACACAGGAACAGATGCGCTAAACGGGCACACCCTCCGTCTTGTTTATTTCTGTTCCGAGCTAAGCAATTTTGCCTTTTGCACACTGTATCGGTAAGTTTCTCAAGACAGCACGGTTGTCTTTGCCATAGGCTTGGCACAACTGTCAGCAGAAAGGCCACATATTTCAAATTGAATTGCCCTGCTCAGTATTTTGCTTGACCCATCTTCAAAAACTGACTCCTTCGGCAATTGCCACTTCTATCCCTGTTCCATTTTTTAAAACGGAAAATGACAACTTAGTTATTTCTTACGTATCCAACCCACCTTTCCTCCAGAGACCTCATATCATTGTCCCCACTTCATTTTAAACTCACAGCAACCCTGAGAAATGGGCTGGACTGGAAGACAGTGGGTGAGGATTCGAATCCTGGTCTCTGAGGACTTAGTCCAGCACGTTTATATATTACACCACCCTGGCTCTGGCAGGTTGACGACGTGGGCTCTCCAAAATTAAAATCAAAAGAGAAGAACTGCCCAGGAGATCGTTCACAGGAACTCTGTCTAACGTTGCTAAGTTATATTTTCCAGTTCCTGGCAGCTGTTGATTTCTGTGTTTCACAATTAAGCTGGTTACAAAAATCAAATCAGTTCAAGCGCCCAGGCTGCTGAGGATTCAATAATCTTGTGTGTTGCTCCAATATACTTAAGGCTTTTAAAGAACAGTTGACCAAATGATTTTGGATTGTATCCACCTCGCAATGCATTACCACTGGTTCACACCAAAGTAGTCTTCCTTGCTCCAACTCTGACATTCTTTAGAAAACTAACACACAAGGCAGGTCCACGAAAGTTAAGGCACGGTTATTAACCCCTAGGAACCAAATACCAAGCCATTTGTTGTGCAGGGGAACAAAATCACATCACGCGTTCCTGACCGATAACCCGGAGAATATTCCGCTCGCCTTAGGCGAGCGACGTAACAACATGGAAGCAGTATTGGGTATTTTGGATGTATGGGGAACCTACTTCGCCCCGGGGGCCACATTCCTCGATTGAAAACCTTCTGAGGGCCGAATGCCATGGGCAAGGCCGGAGGCAATAGTGCGTGAGACAATGAATTGAAGCTTTTTCCTAAGTAGGCTAGTTTCCACAGACTGCAACCAAGGAGCCACGTCAGAAAAAGAGCAATCTCTGCCCCAAGCTGCATACAAACTGGAATCCTGACATTGAGGGAGCCAGGAAAGGATAAGGGAAGAATAGGAAAGGGTCGCAAAGGATGAGTGCAAACCTGTCGTGGGGGTGACTTTCAGATCAAGGGCCACATCGCCCCCCCAGGGGCCAGATGTCAGAGGCAAAATTCAGCACAGCAACATAGGTCCTGAATGGGCTAACTGTGCCCCTGAAGGACCAGGTGTGCAGCCTGGGAGTCATTCTGGACTCACAGCTGTCCACGGAGGCGCAGGTCAATTCTGTGTCCAGGGCAGCTGTCTACCAGCTCCATCTGGTACACAGGATGAGACCCTACCTGCCCACAGACTGTCTCACCAGAGTGATGCATACTCTAGTTATCTCCCACTTGGACTACTGCAATGCACTCTTTGAAGGTGACCTGGAAATTACAACTAATCCAGAATGCAGCAGCTAGACTGGGGACTCGGAGCGGCTGCCGAGACCATATAACACCGGTCTTGAAAGACCTACATTGGCTCCCAGTACGTTTCTGAGCACAATTCAAAGTGTTGGTGCTGACCTTTAAAGCTCTAAATGGCCTCGGTCCAGTATACCTAAAGGAGCGTCTCCACCTCCATCATTATGCCTGGACACTGAGGTCCAGTGTCGAGGGCCTTCTGGTGGTTCCCTCACTGCGAGAAGCCAAGTTACAGGGAACCAGGCAGAGGGCCTTCTCGGTAGTGGCGCCTGGCCTGTGGAACGCCTTCCCATCAGATGTCAAAGAGAAAAATAACTACCAAACTTTTAGAAGACATCTGAAGGCAGCCCTGTTTAGGGAAGCTTTTAATGTTTAATAGATTATTGTATTTTAGTGTTTTGTTGGAAGCCAACCAGAGTGGCTGGGGAAACCCAGCCAGATGGGCGGGGTATAAATAATTTATTACTATTAAAATCATTTTTCATTGGAGTCCTTTCAACACACCCAAACACCTCTATTCTTTATATGGGGGTGGGGGAGGGAGGCATGATCAGAGCTCAAGAACACCCGCCAGCCAGGTAGAAACATTCAAGGAGGATGTGAAGCCGGAGGAGGGCCAGGTACAGAAGACCAGAGGGCCACATTTGGGTGCTGGGACCCCTGCTTTCGGCCCTTAGGAACATGACGCACCTTCAGGTTGGTAAAATACCTCCAAACACCAACACACAGGGCACCGCGTTTCAAAACTTCCTCCTACTCTAACACCACAGAGTCAAGACAGGAAACGCCCTCAGATCATTGCCCAGAATGCTGACCGTGGGCTGGACCCAAAACGACAAAATGGCAAGCGAAGGAAAGACGTCCAAATGTCAAAACTCCGTCAACACAAGGCGTGCGCATAGGAACAGTGTCAGGTGTGCTCAAGAGGATCACAACCATGTTGTTTTAATAATACAAATAATAAAAATAACAGTTACTTACCTAAATCAGCACACGCATCCAAGAAATCTCCCAACAGATTCAAAAGCCGGGAGCAGTAAATTCACCTGCCTCCAACAAATTCCATGCTCAGCAGTTTCCCAGGTCACCATCCAAGCCCCACGCCTGTAAAGATATTGACAACAGGAACAATTATTTGTATTATTATTATTATTATTATTATTATTATTATTATTATTATGTTTTTAGATATGCTATAAGCTTCCCAGACTAGCTGGGGAAGCCCAGCCAGATGGGCGGGGTATAAATAAAATAATATCATCTGCTACGATGGATCTTTAGGATTATCTTTAAAATCCACCTGTGCCCTAACCACCTAACTTGGCTCACTTTTCTGATCTCGCTGTTCTCAAGCACATCACTGCCGGTTACAGACCAAAGTAAATGGTGCACTAGATATTGCCCGCTGCTACACAAAGCAGCCCAGTCCATTTAAAGCTTAGCAGAATTGCTTGAATTTCACACCTGCCAAAATCCCGACGTCCTAAACTGTATACTGTATTTTTCGCCCTATAGGACGAACTTTTTCCCCTCCAAAAATGAAGGGGAAATGTGTGTCCGTCCTATGGGGCGAATGCAGGCTTTCGCTGAAGCCTGGAGAGCGAGAGGGGTCAGTGCGCACCAACCCCTCTCGCTCTCCAGGCTTCAGGAAGCTATCCGCAAGGCTTGGGAGCCCGCGGGAGTTCCCGCTGGGCTCCCTAGGCTTGCGGAGAGCAGCCTGTTCTGGGGTCTGGGGTCAGGGGAACCTCGGGCTTCCATCACCCCAGCCCTGCTCCTGGGGGGGGGGATTTTTTTTTTCTTTATTCCCCCCCAAAAAAAAACCCTAGGTGTGCCCTATGGGTCGGTGCGCCCTATAGGGCGAAAAATACAGTATTTAAAAGCACGCTGCTCTTTTTTTTCTTTTTTGGCCGCAAAGATTCTTCAACAAGCTGCGAGGCAAATGCATTCAACACAATCCTAAGTAAAAATACAGATTTGCAGGGAGAACAGAATGTACACAGATGGCACACACTCGACTTTTTAAAAATGGTCACGAAAGCTGCCTGAGATTCTATGGCAGACAACAACATAGAGATACTCAAAAACTGCTGTGGATTGTAGATGACACACATAATTTCCTGCAGTTAAGTAAGAAGACTCAAGACTCTGCTTCACGGCAAAGTTTCTAAGCACAGGAAAACTGTTCAGAGAACACAAGGTTTTGCATGTTACGTTCTATTTTGATATGGGGACTCTTGTCCCCAAGTTTAAGTAGTCGAGCGAGAATCATCCACGACAGGTTTCTGTTCTGCGGAGCCCATGATCTCACCTTACGTGATGCTATGGTGAAAGCTGGGAAGTCAGACGAGGCAATACTTGCAAAACAACCTACAGCAATATAGCCAAACAGGAAGAGGCTAGATACAAGCAAGAAACACAGACTGCAATTCCTAGCAGAGCCACGTTCATCAGAATCAGAGTCCCCTCATTTTTCACTTGAAAAATAAGACTTTAAAGCAATACGGCCTGAAAAAAAGCAACTAGACATTTCGTTTTGGGGGCTTCAGCCACTTAGCACCAAGCTTATATATCCGAGTTTCTAACACTGTTGGTTTCTCATTCTAGGTTTGCTGCCTGGTTGCAAGCCACGGTTTACCCGTTCAGACACCAAACTGTTGTTGTTTAGTCGTGTCCGACTCTTCGTGACCCCATGGACCAGAGCACGCCAGGCACTTGTCTTCCACTGCCTCCTGCAGTTTGGTCAAACTCATGCTGGTAGCTTTGAGAACACTGTCCCACCATCTCATCCTCTGTTGTCCCCTTCTCCTTGTGCTCTCCATCTTCCCCAACATCAGGGTCTTTTCCAGGGAGTCATCTCTTCTCATGAGGTGGCCAAAGTCTTGGAGTCTCAGCTTCGGGATCTGTCCTTCCAGTGAGCACTCAGGGCTGATTTCCTTCAGAATGGAGAGGTTTGATCTTCTTGCAGTCCATGGGGCTCTCAAGAGTCTCCTCCAGCAGCATAATTCAAAAGCATCAATTCTTTGGCGATCAGCCTTCTTTATGGTCCAGCTCTCACTTCCATACACTACTACTGGGAAAACCATAGCTTTAACCATACGGACCTTTGTTGGCAACTTAACAATGGTGTGGACTGATGCCTAGATTGGTGTACTGAACTTGGTCTGCTTCTTTGCATAGCTGCCAACTTTTCCCTTTTCTTGCAAGGAACCCTATTCAGAATAAGGGAATTTCCCTTTAAAAAAAGGGAAACGTTGACAGCTATGCTTCTTTGTGAAAGAAAGGGGACAAGATAGGTCTTGTGTCAAGTTATAAGCATTTATCTCTCTCACCCTGACCTAGCCACTGTGATCCATGCGACGGTCACCTCCAGACTGGATTATTGTAACTCGCTCTACGTGGGGCTGCCCTTGAGACTGACCCAGAAACTCCAGCGGGTGCAGAATGCCGCGGCGAGACTCCTTATGGGGTCTTCGCTGCGAGATCGCATTCATCCGGTGCTATACCAGCTGCACTGGCTCCCGGTGGAGTACAGGATCAGGTTTAAGGTGCGGGTTTTAACCTTTAAAGCCCTATACGGCCTAGGACCCTCGTACCTACAAGACCGCCTCTCCTGGTATGCCCCACAGAGAAACCTATAGTCTGCAAATAATAACATCCTCAAGGTCCCAGGCCTCAGAGAGGTTAGGCTGGCCTCAACTAGAGCCAGGGCCTTCTCGGCTGTGGCTCCAATCTGCGGGACCTGACATCTTTCCGCAGGGCCTGCAAGACAGAGTTGTTCCACCAGGCCTTTGGTCAGGGCGCAGCCTGACTCCCTCCTCTGGCAACCTGCACGGAATTTTGCTTAATCGGTTGCCATCAATTTGATTTTAATTAATTTTTATAATGAAATATTTTTAGAATGTGTGATTATTTGACTGTTTGATTACTTGATTGTTGTTAGCCGCCCTGAGCCCGGCTTCGGCTGGGGAGGGCGGGATATAAATAAAATTTATTATTATAATTATTATTATTCCTGTCAACGGAACATATCGATTGCTTTAAGACACAAGTCATTTTAAACTTGCAATGGCTTCAGAGGTAAAGAAACGGGAGTTTGCTTTAATCGCTCACAGGAATCAGTGGTATTTAAATAGTCCTAAAGTCCAGTTGAATTATGGCCATACTCTGTCTCATAGAGAAGCACTGGCCCCCAATCCAGCCTGCTATGACTAACTCTCTTTGAAAGCAGTGGAGGCGAACTTTATTTTCTCTATCAATTCAGCCTTTGGGACTTTGTCGTTATTAATCTTTCTTGGACTGAAGCCACTCTTTTGCCAATTGCCAACCCGCATGTAATAAAGACAACAATTTGTTGACTGATGATTCTGCTTGCTGTCCATGAAAACGTACGGAGACAGACAGAAATCCATTAATTTCATAATTGTACCTTGTCTCTAAACAGATACTTCTCTAGTGCATGACCAAAGGTTTTGCATTATGCTCCTACCTTGTATATATACCTTGCATATGCAAATACAGTGGTTCTCAAACTTTATTCTCAGGACCACATTTTCAGAATAAAAATCAGCTTGCAAAAATGTTTTTTTATTGATAAAAAATGCACTTGAAAACAGAAAAGCAGCAACTCTTAGCAATGCTTGATTTATAACATAGAACACAGTGACTTTATAGTATGATCACGGGACACCCAGAAAGTACAAAACAACGCAGCTACTTAAGAACATGAACCGTTTCCAAAATGGTTATGGATTATAAACGAGTCATCTCTAGCGCTCTGTTTGAAAGGCGATTCGGGTATCACCTGACACTCTCTGCTCTCATTTTGAAAATAAATATTTCATTCATGAAAAAAAAAATTCATTCTGAAAATAAATAAAAAATATGGGCAAGGACCGATTTATGCGCAGCCACGCACGCATGATGAATCCAAAAGTGACTTTAAAAATGGCAAAAACGCCCCCCAAATAGCCCAGAAAAGTCAAAATAATGTGTAAAAACAGTGCCTAGTGATCCCACAAACCTTTAAAAGTGCAATTGCAGGGGTCCTTGTACTGACCATTGAGGGCTGTGGAGAGTTGGGCTTTTGTGCAAGGAAGTTTGGAAGGAGCGACTGTGGCGATGTTGTGCAAGTTGGATTTCAAAGGGGCAGAGGAACCAGAGACCAAATTGCAAACATGTGCTGGATTATGGAGAAAGCTAGAGAGTTCCAGAAAGACATCTACTTCTGCTTCATTGACTATGCAAAAGCCTTTGATTGTGTTGACCACAGCAAACTATGGCAAGTTCTTAAAGAAATGGGAGTGGGGGGGGGGTCACCTATGGACTGCAAGAAGATCAAACCTCTCCATTCTTAAGGAAATCAGCCCTGAGCGCTCACTGGAAGGACAGATCCTGAAGCTGAGGCTCCAAGAATTTGGCCATCCCATGGGAAGAGAAGACTCCCTGGAGAAGATCCTGATGTGGGCAAAGATGGAGGGCACAAGGAGAAGGGGATGACGGAGGACGAGATGGTTGGACAGTGTTCTCAAAACTACCAGCATGAGTTTGACCAAACTGTGGGAGGCAGTGGAAGACAGGAGTGCCTGGCATGCTCTGGTCCATGGGGTCATGACACAAGAGTCGGACACAACCAAACAACAACAAACATCTTCCAAGACAATAATGCCCACTTACACCACAAAGAATTCATAACCCACCTACTTTCAGCAGCCAGGAGCACCGTAGCCAGACACTGGAGAGACCTGTCAGGAGTAAGCCTGGACCAATGGTACTAAATAGTATGGGAAACAGCCCTACTAGAAAAATTAACCAATAAACTGTAACTGACACAGGGACAAATAGAAGAAGACGTCTTCACCCCGGTATGGCTCCCCTTTAACACATACACAGCCCAACAAGACAATGGCAATAATCCACTAACAGCATACAAATCAATATGGCTAACCTGACCCAAAACACCCACCCACCCCACTCACACATGAAAACAAAGACCACCACAGCCAACCACAAATGAACAACCACACCCCAGGCCAACCCCAACCTCTCTCACCACCAAAGGAACACAAGTAATTAGCAGAGAACCTGCACAAGCAACGCAGACACCAAACCCTACATATAGTAAGTAAAATAGAAGCATCGCCACCCAACCTCATCCCCACTCATCTTTCCCCCTTTTCTTCCCAACGTCTCAACAAACGAAACTGATTTGTAAAAATGTTACATGGGGGGGGGGGGGAATATACGAGAGCGAGAGATTGCACACGCTTTTGTAAAACAAGAAAATCTTTAAGAAAAAAGAAAGCATCCTTTGTATCGCTAGACAAAAAGACGTAGAAAGTACCTCTTGAAACCAGCATCTGTTGCCCCGCTCAGAAGTCTGCAGCTGTCTCTTCAAGGCCCGATAAAAGTGGGAGCTGCGTTCTCGAGTGCTGGGCCAAAGCATTCCTCCCCTGCTAAGCCGCTACTACTAATCAGTTCAGCTCATTAACGGAGCCTCAGATCTCCCAGGTTTCCCAAGCTTTCCTCCCCGCTGTGCAGCAACAAGGATGCAGCTTGCAATTAGAAAGTGACGTTGCAAACAGCGTTAAGGCAGCCCTGCGCCTCGATTGAGTGCAGCGGTGCTGCAATGAGAAAAAGCTGCAGAGCGCAGGGTGTTTTTAGTTTAGAGGAGAGGAAGAGGCAACAGGTTTGTGTGTTGACGCCCATATAAAGACACAGTTCACACAACACTTTTGTTTTGGTTTTCGGCATAATTTTGGCCACAACTTTATTGAATTACAGTATGTGAGTGGTTGGTTAGGCATTGGGTAGCGACTATCTGTTCCTACACAGAGGTAGGAACAGAACTGACAACCGCAAGCCTGCGGAAGTCAGCAAGGGTAAACATTTTTGGGGAGAGACTACAGCTGGGTGCCAGGCTCTCACCTCTCCCCAAATGTTCCCAGGGGCTCTTGTGTGGCCTTAGCCCCTTGCCAGGGGTTTGGACAAGAGCACGGCGAGCCCCTGGATTCCTTTAACGGAATATCCCTGCAGCAGCAGCACTGGAGGGGCAGGCACAGCCAACCACATCCCCTCCACCAACCGAAATTAACCAATGCCTAACCGCAACCTTGGGACACGGGTGGCGCTGTGGGTCCAGTCGTGGCCGACTCTGGGGTTGCGGCGTTCGATTTATTGGCTGAGGGAGCTGGCATACAGCTTCTGGGTCATGTGGCCAGCATGACTAAGCCGCTTCTGGCGAACCAGAGCAGCGCACGGAAACGCTGTTTACCTTCCCGCCGGAGCAGTACCTATTTATCTACTTGCACTTTGACGTGCTTTCGAACTGCTAGGTTGGCAGGAGCTGGGATCGAGCAACGGGAGCTCACCCCGTCACGAAGATTCGAACCGTGAACTTCTGATTGGCAAGTCCTAGGCTCTGTGGTTTAACCCACAGCGCCATCCGTGTCCCTCTCTAATTTCTAGCTTCTTCTAAATAACACCACGTTTCAACCTTGTTTTAGAATTTATTTATTTTTTAAGTCACAGCCAGCGTTAGAAACTAGGAGAAAAAAGCTAGGAGCCAAATGGCTTCTGGGTCCTGGGTTTAGGTGCCAAAAAAGAATGTCTAGTCACGCGTCGGTAGCACTTTTTATTTTCCCCTAGAAAGTAATGCAAAATGGATTAACCTGTTCCAACCCCTAAAATAGCAATTTAACATGAATTTTACTATTTAACAAGACCATTGATCCAGTGTAGTGGATGTACTACCAGTGTACTGCAGTCACACTATTGATCGATCAGTAGATGAGCTGGATTCCACAGAGTCACAAAAACAAAACAAAAAGCCGCAAAAACAAATACGCAAAATAAATTGCAAAAACAGACACACCTCAGCATAACACTCGAAACAGAAGTGTGGCACTCAAATCGGAAGCATAACACTCAAAACGGAGCATATTCAGCTTCCAAAAAAGTTTGCAAACCGGAACGTTTACTTCCGGGTTTGCAATGTTTGGGTTCCAAGTTGTTCTGCGTGCCAAGGCGTTTGAGAACCAAGCTACCATTGTATTTGAATTTTCTTCACAAAGCTGAGATGCCCCAGAAGTTTTAGACTATGGCACTGCCAAGGGTTGGGCCAGATGACCCTTTGGGTCTGTTCCAACTACAATTCTTTTCATTCCCATTGGGCTATAGCCTCAAACATCTGGAGGGGGCCAAGTTGGTGAAGACAGGATGGTACAATGAATTCCACTCCTCCCCACCCCCACCCCGACTTCAAAGACACCTGGAAACAAAGAACAAAGGAGAATTTAGACAGCAAGACAGTAAATTGAAGCTGGTGGTGGACATGAACAGAGGATGGATAGAAATCTAATACCCCCCCCAAAACCCGCAATTTTAGAATCATATATTGAAGAAGCGAGAGAAACGCAGGATAGTAGCCTCTTCAGCAAGCGTAGTGGGCAGACTTGCGAAACTACAAACTAGCTGGGAGATTGCAAAAGTGTTATGCTTGCATGGGGAGAAAAAAGGAATTTGGAGTCTTTAAAAAATAATAATGCGGAGAGTCTTAATGTCCAAGAACAGATTCAGAAAACTTGTTCCTCTGTCCAGCATTCGCTATCCTCTACCTCCTATGACTGGTTCCATTTTGCTACGGGAAAACACAACATCAACTTCAAACGAATTTGGAAAAACGGCACTAAAAAAGAAGGGCCATGGGGAAGAGGTCGTAATGGGAAAACGAAATAAAAAGCCCAAATAGGAAATATGCACGGGTTTGCTCAAATAAGTGTCATCTTTGCAAATAATGCATTCCACTCCAGCTCTACGGCGAGAGCGAGGAAAATTAGCTCCAAGTTATTATGAGGGAGAGTTTGCTAGCAGCGCGGTATGGAACGAGCGGGAGGGGGAAAGTGGCTGCGAATGTTCTGTCTGATTACATCCAATGATGACATCAATTTTGGAGAGAATGAAGTCTCCATTCTCCCGGCACCCTGGGAGAAGTCGTCGTTCCTCCAGCAACAGCAGAAATTAGCAATCGACAGACTGGAGAGGACCCTGCAGGGTTCAGAAATGAGCCTCCCAAAGGTAGGAATGAAATTGTGACTGCTTCAAAGGCTTCTAACAGAGGTAGAAGCATGGCCATGGAGCAGATAATCAGGTGTGGGAGGGGATGACTGAGACAGGAACACAGAAAGCCTGGACAGCTCGGGTGGTTAGAGCGTGGTGCTGATGTACAGCGGATGCTCAGGTTGCAAACGTGATACGTGCGGGAAGCACGTTCGTAACCCGCAGCGCCGTGTGTGTGCACGCACGGGTTGCGATTCGGAGCTTCCACGTATAGCACAATTTAACGCTTCTGCACAAGCGCGGCCACCGAAACCCGGAAGTAACCCATTCCGGTACTTCCGGGTTTCGGCACATCCGTAACCCAAAAAAACGCAACTCGAAGCGTCTGTAACCCAAAGTATGACTGTACCTCCAAGGTTGCAGGTTTGATCCCTGTGTGTAGCAGCTGGACAATCCTGCACTGCAAGGGGTTGAGATTTAAGAATTATGCTGTAAGAGGATGAGAGGCACAAATACAAGATGGGTGACACCTGGCTTGAGAGCAGTACATGTGAAAAGGATCTAGGAGTCTTGGTTGACCACAAACTTGACATGAGCCAACAGTGTGACGCGGCAGCTAAAAAAGCCAATGCAATTCTGGGCTGCATCAATAGGAGTATAGCATCTAGGTCAAGGGAAGTAATAGTGCCACTGTATTCTGCTCTGGTCAGACCTCACCTGGAGTACTGTGTCCAGTTCTGGGCACCGCAGTTCAAGAAGGACACTGACAAACTGGAACGTGTCCAGAGGAGGGCAACCAAAATGGTCAAAGGCCTGGAAACGATGCCTTATGAGGAATGGCTAAGGGAGCTGGGCATGTTTAGCCTGGAGAAGAGGAGATTAAGGGGTGATATAATAGCCATGTTCAAATATATAAAAGGATGTCACATAGAGGAGGGAGAAAGGTTGTTTTCTGCTGCTCCAGAGAAGCGGACACGGAGCAATGGATCCAAACTACAAGAAAGAAGATTCCACCTAAACATTAGGAAGAACTTCCTGACAGTAAGAGCTGTTCAACAGTGGAATCTGCTGCCAAGGAGTGTGGTGGAGTCTCTTCCAACCCTATGATTCTATGATTCTAGGAAGGAAGCAAAGCCACAATGTCAAAAATCAAGCTTTCCAGTTCAGCCAAGCAGCTCAGCAAAAATCAACAAACGACTAAAGTCGTTGACCTTTTTTTAGGTGGGAAGTTGTTGACCATCTTTTAGTATTTCCCCCCAAAGTTTGCCACAGAGGCCAGGTTAAACCGGCCAGTGGGCAGGGTTAGGCCCCCGGGCCGGACTTGGGACATGCCTGGGTTAAATGGTGTCAGCAACAGTTACACCCCATTAGGGGACAAGCACCGGACAGAATAGGTGCACACTAAGATACATGACCTCAGCAACTTTAAATAGGGAACACTGCAGGATCCAAACTCCTTTGGCAATGTCTTTAAACCCTTTCCCACCGTGGGAACGGTATACCTACTTTTATGAACCTACGGGGCCCAAATGGCACTTTAAATGGTGAGATGCAAACATTTGACAAAATAACAGAGCTGTTTTCTAAACATCAGGTGTATAACCAGCATACCCATCTTTGGCGCTGGAGTGAACATGCGAACCATGAGGGCATTGCATCACAGTTTAGTGATCTGATGGCTCCGGATGTGGTGGCGCCCATCACCTGGCAAATTTATTTGCTGATTTTGCAGGTCTTGGGAGATGAAATGCGGAACAGCATACAGGTAAGCTAGAGAGAGGCAGGGGAAGCATCACCGAACGCATGGGAACCGATTTTCCAATCGACATGCGCTCTCGCGGAAATGCAGTATCGTTTGCAGATACGGGTGGCGTTTGAGCACCTCAGCAGCAAACAAACCCACAGCTCCCCATGCTCAACAAAACCACAGAGATGGGAGGGAGGGAGTTTGTAATGCAAGCCCCTGGCTGATGCAGAAAACCCAGAGCTGGATCATCCCTAATGTAAATTAGCCTGGTCCTCTATTCCCTTTTCCCTTTCCTCTTCTATGAAGAAACCCTCTCTGGGACCCCATATTGAAATTCTTCACTGGTCTCCTTGCCGGCCCTCAGTGGCATAGCGTGGGCTGTCAGCACCCGGGGCAAGGCAAGTAATTTGCGCCCCCAAACCCGTGGATTTGCGCCCCCTAACCCTAACCCCCAGATGTTGCGCCTGGTGCGGCCAGCCCCCCCTGCACCCCCCATGCTACACCACTGCCGGCCCTAGTAGGACCAACTTGGCCAGTTAGCCCTGGTGATCATTTGATGTCTACTGACTGGGTTTTTGTTGTTGTTTCCCCCCAAAATGACCCCTGAATTTTATTTTATTGATATTGATGCTTCACTTTGTGCTATATTTTATGCTGTTTTAAAGCCACATTTTAATCAATGTTTTATATTTGCTGTTTGGCCGCCTTGAGCCTGGTTTTTAAACCTGGAAGGGCAGGGTATACTGTATTTTTCGCTCAATAAGGCACATTTCCCCTCCTAAAAAGTAAGGGGAAATGTGTGTGCGTCTTATGGATCGAATGCAGGCTGCGCAGCTATCGCTGAAGCCAGGAGAGCGAGAGGGATCGGTGCTTTCGCTGTGCAGCAATCCCTCTTGCTGTTCTGACTTCGCTTCGCTGGAGAGGCACTGCGCAGAGAGGGATGGAATATATTTTTTCTTGTTCTCCTCCTCTAAAACTAGGTGCGTCTTATAGAGTGAAAAATACGGGAAATAAGAATTTATTATTATTATTAATGTGTCAAGAGAATCTCTGGCTGTTAACCAGGAGGCTTTGGGCAGGATTCCTGATTGCAGCGGGTTGGACTAGATGACCGCGGGGGTCCCTTCCGACTCTACAACTGTGATTCTATTATTTCCATCAGATGGCTCTCCTGCCGCATCTCTTCCCTCTTCTGTGTGACTTGAGCCCCTATCATCCTTGCTTATTCCCAGGCTTGGTTTTCCAGGAGACATTTGCGATACAGACGCCACAGCTGCGAAGCCAGCTTCCAGGAATGCCATTTCTATCTCCTTAACCCTGGGATTTAAGAGCAAGGCATTGAACACAGAGCCAAGGCGCTCAATGCGGCCCTAACCCACAGCCGCTCCTTTCGATGCGCAGACAAGTCTTGTGATTGACACCCAATTCTAGGTCTCCCACGGTTCCCATTTGGCACTTAATGCCGTCAGCAGACAGCACAGGATGAATTACGATACGATAATTTTTATTGTCGTTGTCCCATACAGAACAACGAAATTGAAAAATCTACATAAGACAATTCAAAAACCAATAAGCTTGCTATCACAACCTGGTTAGCCCCCTAAAAACTCTGATACTCATTTTTTAATACAATATACTCCCATAGAGGGGACACGGGTGGCGCTGTGGGTTAAACCACAGAGCCTAGGACTTGCCGATCAGAAGGTCGGTGGTTCGAATCCCCGCAACGGGGTGAGCTCCCGTTGCTCGGTCCCTGCTCCTGCCAACCTAGCAGTTCGAAAGCATGTCAAAGTGCAAGTAGATAAATAGGTACCGCTCCGGCGGGAAGGTAAACAGTGTTTCCGTGCGCTGCTCTGGTTCTCCAGAAGCAGCTTAGTCATGTTGGCCACATGACCCGGAAGCTGTACACCGGCTCCCTCGGCCAGTAAAGCGAGAAGAACGCTACAACCCCAGAGTTGGTCATGACTGGACCTAATGGCCAGGGGTCCCCTTTACCTTTTTACTCCCATAGAGACTCCTTACACTGCGTTTAAAACCAAAATCACATTTGGGTAGAAACTGTTTCTCAGGCGGCTAGTCCTAGTCTTTATAACCCTGTACCTTCTTCCAGAAGACAGAAGCTGAAAGAGATCATTTCCGGGGTACGCACTGTCCTGCGCTATCTCTGCAGCTTTCTTATGGCACCTGGAAGCATAGATTTGATCCAAGGTGGGAAGAGTGCATCCAATTATTCTCTCCGCAGTCTTTACAACCCTGGAAAGCATTGTTTTTCCCCTGGCCGTGCAGCTCCCAAAGCACACACAGACCATAAGTTAATACGCTCTCCACAGTACAATGGTAAAATGCCATCAACAGGTCCTTTGAGAGGTTGTTTTTCTGGAGGATTCTCAGAAAATATAACCTTTGCTGTTTTCTCCCCAGGTTAGGTCATCTCTCAACTCTATCCCCAGAAATCAAAACATCGAGACCTGTTCCACGCACTTCCCCTCAATAATTACACACAAAGACCTTTGACGGCAATGCTTTTTAAGAAAAGAAAAAGCACCCAAAGGGCTTGTAGGAGGTGTACATGCCCGATTCTGCACCTAGGGCTTTAGCGGGTAACATGATTTCACCAAAATGTAGGCGACACCAGGGAATGGAATGCAGTATTTGCAAAACTGGAAGAATTCTCCCCTTTCACTTTAAAAAGAAATGCAAACCTTCCAAATCAGTGTTTCTCAAACCGAGTCTTCAGCTGTTTTTTGAACTACAGTTCCCATCATCCCAGGCCACTTGTCCTGCTAGCTAGGGATGATGGGAGTTGTAGTCCAAAAACAGCTGGAGACCCAACTTTGGGAAACACGGTTCAAAACCAAGAATTAGGATCCTCCAGGTGCTAAGAAGGGCCATAGCTCAGTGGCAGGCTTATCTGCCCTGCAAGCGGATGGTCAAAGGTTAGATCCCCAGCAGGTCCTAACAGAAATCCTCCAGAATCATTGAACTAAAGATATAATAAGGCAGCCCCCCCCCAGCTCCTTAGGAAACTAAGCCTGATGAGGAACAGTTGAGGGAGCTGCGTACGTTTAGCTTGGGAAAGGAGACTGAGAGGAGATAGGATTTTTGTTGTTTAGTCGTATAGTCATATCTGACTTTTCGTGACCCCATGGACCAGAGCACGCCAGGCACTCCTGTCTTCCACTGCCTCCCACAGTTTGGTCAAACTCATGCTGGTAGCTTCGAGAACATTGTCCAACCATCTCATCCTCTGTCGTCCCCTTCTCCTTGTGCCCTCCATCTTTCCTAACATCAGGGTCTTTTCCAAGGAGTCTTCTCTTCTCATGAGGTGGCCAAAGTATTGGAGTCTCAGCTTCAGGACCTGTCCTTCCAGTGAGCGCTCAGGGCTGATTTCCTTCAGAATGGAGAGGTTTGATCTTCTTGCAGTCCATGGGACTCTCAAGAGTCTCCTCCAGCACCAGAATTCAAAAGCATAGGAGATAGCATAGCCATCTTCAAATCTCTCAAGGCCATGGACAATGTAGCAAGCTAGGCCTGATGGGAGATGGCATTCAACAAGATCTGCAGGAGCACATGCTCCCTGCTCCCATCAGATGTCAAGGAAATAAACAACTACCTGACTTTTAGAAGACACCTGAAGGCAGCCCTGTTTAGCGAAGTGTTTAAAGTTTGATGCTTTATCAGTTTTTTAATGTTCTGTTGGAAGCTGCCCAGAGTGGCTGGGAAAAACCAGCCAGATGGGCGGGGTATAAATAAATTATTATTATTATTATTATTACTACTACTACTATTATTCCTATTCTAGACCGGCTGTGAAGAACGTTTGAAAGCATGCAAGAAATGTGTGCTAAGGACGAAAGAAGAATGGCAGATAAAATTAATGGACTATGCAGAATTGGACAAAAGGACAGGAAGGATTTGAAACCTGCGGGACCAGAGATTTACAGAAGATTGCAAGAAGTATATGAATTATTTGAAGAGCAATTGTAATCAACAAATTACACTAGCAGGACTACAAGAAGTTTTGTAAGAAGAAATATGTGAAATGTTACAAAATAGATAATGAATAGAGATGTAAGTTATGAAATTTAAATGTAATAAGGAAAATAAATGTATACTAAGAGATTAGACTGGAAAATTTTCAGACAGGATTGATGGAAGTCTAAAAAACTGTAAAGATGTAAAAGCATGTTTAATTACTGTTAAAAATGGTATGTTAAAAAACTATTAAATATATATATATATAAAATGTGTGCTAAGGACTCAGAAGTCAGAGCAGGCGACTAAATCAGACAAGGAGGAGAGACTAACAGTTCCTAGCCTTTTGCCACATTTACTAAAAGCATGTCAACTGTGCAACCCAAAATGCTTTCACTGTTATCTTGCGAAGCTTGCGCATAAATCTCCCTCTGCACACCCAGCATCCAATCAACCCCCTTCTCCAGTTTTGGTGACGTGGGCTTTTGGCGGGAGAATCTCTCTAGACAAACTAGGCTTGCATGGGAAAATTTCCTGATGCCCTAGAGAGTAATCCAACTCGGCGTGTTTGTTTTACTTCTATTTAGTAAACCAAGCTCAAAACTTTGCAGTGGCCAAGCTTGCCAGATATTGCAGGAGCAGCTGCTGGCACCACTCGTTGCTCCTAACGAACTTAAGAAATGGAAAACCTTGCACAGAAAAATGAAAGCCCTGGAAAATTTCCTGATCCTAATCTGGAGCTGGAAATGGGGCAGTGTTAGAAAACTCAGGCATGTAAGATAATCGCCAAATGGCAGCTTAAACCTACATTATAGTCACCACCACAGAAAGTCTAGGTGGCCTGTCCCCCCCACTCCAATGGGATTTATTAATATTATTCATTACATTTCTCTTCCACTATATAAAGAAAATCTCAAACATTAAACCAGCAAATGAAACGATCCAGAATAAAACAAATTCAGGCTTCAAGCCCTTCTCTTAAGTGGCATTTGGCTTTCCCCATATTTATTTGCCTACTTGATTTAAACAGTGCCCCATAGCAGATGTCTCCTAGGAAGCAGGTGGGGTGTAGCGGTTAGAGTGCCGGACTACAAACTGGGAGACTGAGATTCAAACCCCCACTCCATCACAAACCTCACAGGTTGACTTTGGAGTCATTTGAAGCCTCTTAACCTGCCTGGCATTAACTTTGGGGGGGACGTGAACCATGAAGTTCTTGGAAATAAAGGTGGGATTTAAATGCAATGAACAAGCTCTTCTGCTAACCTGCTTAAAAAAGCTTGCGGTCTGGCACCTGAAGATCTCCACGTGGTCGCAACTGGACCCACGCCAGTCGCAAAACACACAAAGAATTCTTTACAGTTTTTTTTTCCTTTAAAATGAAATTACTCTATTACTAATGCAGTGGTACTTGTGGATGCGAACGGGATCCGTTCCGGCGCTCCATTCGCATCCAGAAGCGAACTCAACCCGCGAACGCGATTCACCACTTCTGCACATGGCGTAATTTTGAGCGTCTGAGCATGCGACGAAACCTGGAAGTAATGCGCCCCGTTACTTCCGGGTCACCGCAGCGCGCAACCCAAAAATACTTATGCGGAGGCTACTTCAACCGGAGGTATGACTGTACTAATTATTCAAATGGCACACAGCCAGGGGTCAGCAAACTCTTTCAGCAGGGGGCCGGTCCACTGCCCCTCAGACCTTGTGGGGGGGAGGGCTGGACTATATTTTGAATTTATTTTTTTTAATGAACTAATTGCTATGCCCAACAAATAACCCAGAGATGCGTTTTAAATATATATTTTTTAAAAAAACAATATTTATTAAAGTTTTGAAAGTTACAGAAAAAAAAGAAAAAGAGTTAAACATAACAAAACCATACAATACAAAGACAAAAATACTACATATACATAAAAAACAACAACAAAATTTAAAAAACAAAAAACATCCTATATTTTCAGTGTTATTAACTTTCTTTTACTTGTTTCAGCGACCTCCTCACACCTCCCTTTTTTGTATTCTAGTTCGGTTAGCTATTTCAGCAAATCCTTTAAATCCTTCCCAATTTTTATCCTATAATTTATCTTAATATAATGTAACTTTACCTTTACCTCCTTTCATCCAGAGATGCGTTTTAAATAAAAGCACACATTCTGCTCGTGTAAAACCAGGCAGGCCCCACAAATAACCCAGAGTTGCATTTTAAATAAAAGGGCACATTCTACTCATGTAAAAACACAGATTCCTGGACCGTCCACAGGCCGGATTGAGAAGGCGACTGGGCCGGATCCCCAGTTCTTAGTTTGCTTACCCACGGTTAAAACTATTGAACTCGCTCCCACATGAGGCAGGGCTAACCAGCACCCTCACTTAAGAGAAGGATCTGAAATATTTTCCTTGGCGCTGGAATTTGTTTTATTCTGGGTTGTTTTATTTGGCGCTGCCATTATAAGACTACTGAGATTTTTTTTATTTGAAATGTAAAGCGGTATAGAAATGAAATTAATAATAATCTTATAATAATACCCATTTATGGTGGGATGCGGGTGGCGCCTAGGACTTGCCGATCAGAAGGTCGGTGGTTCGAATCCCCGCAATGGGGTGAGCTCCCATTGCTCAGTCCCTGCTCCTGCCAATCCAGCACAAAGTGCAAGTAGATAAATAGGTACCACTCCGGCGGGAAGGTAAAGAGCGTTTCTGTGCGCTGCTCTGGTTCTCCAGAAGCGGTTTATTCATGCTGGCCGCATGACCCGGAAGCTGTACGCTGGCTCCCTCGGCCAATAAAGCGAGATGAGCGCCGCAACCCCAGAGTCGGCCACGACTGGACCTAATGGTCAGGGGTCCCTTTACCTTTTTACCCATTCATGGAGAGAGGGCAGTGAGTGGGCTATAAGCCACAATGGCTATGCCACAGTGAGGGACAGCAATGCTCCCAAATGCCAGTTGCTGGAAACCACAGGAGGGCTCTTGGGTTCAAATCCTGCTTGCTTGCCACTGTGAGAACAAGATGCTGGCCTGGTCCAGCAGAGCTCTTCTTATGCTCTTAAACTAAAGTTTCCCCAACTGCTGCAAACATGAGCCAGACAGCTCGATCGGTGCATGGAGGACATGGAAAACGTCCATCTGTTTGGTGCTCAATATGAACGGAACTGCCAACAAAGGTCTGTATAGTTAAAGCTGATTCCATCTTCCATGGGACAGCCCTTCAGATGTTTTAAAATGGGTGTCCTGTCTCCAAAAAAGCAATGACAAACCTAGATAGCATCTTAAAAAGCAGAGATATCACCTTGCCAACAAAGGTCCATATAGTTAAAGCGATGGTTTTCCCAGTAGTGATGTATGGAAGTGAGAGCTGGACCATAAAGAAGGCTGATCGCCGAAGAATTGATGCTTTCGAATTCTGGTGCTGGAGGAGACTCTTGAGAGTCCCATGGACTGCAAGAAGATCAAACCTATCCATTCTGAAGAAAATCAGGCCTGAGTGTTCACTGGAAGGACAGATCCTGAAGCTGAGGCTCCAATACTTTGGCCACCTCATGAGAAGAGAAGACTCACTTGAAAAGACCCTGATGTTGGGAAAGATGAAGGGCGCAAGGAGAAGGGGACGGCAGAGAACGAGATGGTTGGACAGTGTTCTCGAAGCTACCAGCATGAGTTTGACCAAACTGTGGGAGGCAGTGGAGGACAGGAGTGCCTGGCGTGCTCTGGTCCAGGGGGTCACGAAGAGTCGGACATGACTAAACAACAACAACATGAACTGAAGTGGGCCTTCCAATCCATGCGCAGCAACATCACGCATCCTGCAGGCAGCGGAGGGTGGAAAAGCAAAGAGGAACTCCAGATACCAGTTGAGTGCATCTCACGCCAACCAGTTGCCACACGGATGCCCGCTAACAACCCACATTCCAGGCGCTACAGGTTCGTAAGGCAGGCAAGCACTTAAAAGATGAGCTTTCTGCCCTCCAGAAAGTCCGCTGTCCCCCAAACCAGGTCCTTTGCATTGATGGAGAATCACACAGGTGGCGCAAGGCAGGTGCAATCCGGGATGAAGGGAAAGGAGCGCTTGGTGACAAAGACCTAGCATGCAAACTGGCTGTGGGTTGCATGGGCCCCAGTCACCCCCTCCCACCCTCTCCCCACAGCAGCGATTCTCTTTCAACTTTCACCTCATCCGATTGCGCACTCTGGAAAGCCAGTGGGGCGAAAGTGAAGGCGGAGGCCGGGGGGGGGGGAGGATTATCTGCAGGATCGCCTGCTTCCACCCCCGCCCCCCGTTTCTTGAGTGCACCGCATGGCACAGGCGCGCGCCCTTCCTCCCTCACCCCGCCGCTCCTCTCCTGCACGTCAGAAACGCACACGAGCCATTTTTATTTTAAATTTTGCAAAATCTCCCCTGTCTCTCGCTTGCAGTTTTGCAGCCCCGCCCAACGCTTCCGCGGCGCACCCTCTTCCGCGGCGGCGCCTTCCTTTTTTTGCAACAACCATGCATGCCTTTCCTTTTCGGATTCTTGCAACCCGACCTGGGGAAATGCAACGCGGACAACGGGGCGTGCATTGCAACTGCAGACGGAGCCTCCTCTCCTCTTGCACGTGCGCGGGAGGCGCCCTTGCCTTTTGCAGCACACAATGCCGTTGCCGGGCGGACAAGGCGCAAAAAAAGCAGCGATGCGCGCGCGGTGCAGCAAACGATGCACAATGCAGCTGCACGGACTTATTGCAAAATAGATTTGCAATAGATTGCAAAATGCATATGCGCTGCAATGCCGTAAAACGCGGTGCAACGCTGATTTGCAAGGAAGGGGGAAGGGTAAAGGAGGGGAGACCCCCTCCACTGCCCCACCCCCACCCATGCACACAGCCCAGCTTCCACTGACCTGATTTGCCCGCTGCTTTGCAAGCCAGCCGGCCGCCCCAGCAACAGCAACGCAGCCTCGCGGCTCCCGCATGCCAGACCCGGGGGGAAAAGAGAGAGAGAGAGAGAGAAAGGGCGGCGTGTTGCGCGTGCGCGCGCCGGCCTCAGCGTTCCACGGCAGCGCGCGCCCGCCCGCCCGCCCGCGCAAGGGCGGGGGTGCGGCGTGGGAGGGAGAAACAGAGTGCCAGCCGGAGCCAATCAGCGCTCGCGAGCGCCCGCCCGCCCTCCTTTTCCGCGAAGGGACTGGAAAGGGGAGGGAGGCGGAGGAGCCAATCAGAAGTAAGACGAGGGGGAGGGGCAACTGTGGGAAAAGGAGGGAGGGGGAGCCTCTCGCCCCTGCAGGCAGAAATCCAACAGGTCAGGCCAATCCCCACCACACACGCAAAACCACACAAAAAAATGGACACTCATTCACTCCCTCACTCCTAAAGCATTGAAGTAGGCAGTGGATGGAGGGGGGGTTTGACCTGTTGGGCTTCTGCCTGGCATATTGTTGTTAAAAAGGAAGTGGGAAAGCCCCTGGTTGTTATTATTTATATGTAGGTAGCAACAAACGCACACTCCTCAAACACAGAAGAACGTAAGTTTAAAGAAGGTTGGAAAACGTTTATTGAATATATGGGAAATAATTGCGTACAACTGAAAACTCTTGGCAGAATTAAGAGAAATTGAACAGTGTAAACAAGTTTTGATGGACGCAATAATGGAATACTGAATGGTATAGTTTTTTTAAAATATGCAGGGATTTGTGATATGTAAAATGAACCGTGGAAAGAGAAGAAAGGAAATCATTGATATCTTAAGGATGTAAAATGAGTGTTTTAAGTTGCAAAACAGAAAAATTAAATAAAAATATATATACAAAAAGAAGAAGACACAGTTGCTGGAGGCATCTCTTTTAACCTGTTGGGCTTCTGCCTGGCATATTGCTGTTAAAAAGGAAGTGTGAAAGCCCTTGATCTTTTTAAAAAATGTAGGTAGAAACAAATACACTTTGCTCAGGTACTGAAGACACAGTTGATGGAGGTGTCTCTGTGAGCCTGTTGGACTTCTGCCTGGCGTATTGCTGTTTAAAAAGAAGCAGGAGAACGCCTGTTTTGTTTTGTCACAAGTAAGTAGCTGCAATACAGGGGGGTCACCATGTTATCTATCGCCCGTTAACAGATTTAAATGGGGTGAGCAAATATTCACAGGCAATTTTTCCTTAATTCTATTTTTTTCTTCTCTCTCTCATGCAACTTTTTGCACGTGGCTTAAGACAGAAGACTCTGAGGTTAGGACTCACCTGCCTTCTGCCCCAAATCATGTTGTCCCAAGGACTGGTGGTTCTGGGGTAGCGTGAGGCTTCTAGGATTCTGGTGCCGTTATGTTGGGTCATCACCGGAACCAAGCCTTGGCAGGTCCAAGAACAGCTAAAAAAGGAAATGAAAAGGGGGAAAGCGTTATAATTTCCTAAATTATGCTTGAGCGTGCATTTCCGATGCTAAGTGAATCGTCTCCATTGCAGGAGGGTCACTACTCTGGAGCGAGGGGCGATTTAAAAGCCGCCAAAGCTTGCCGCTTCAGGGCAGAGGGTCCTTGTCTTAGCCTGTCGGTCTGCCTATAAATCACGCCGAGTATCTAAAGCCTGGAACAAAGAGCCCTAATAAAGTCATAAGAAACGAGAACAGGCCACTTCACCGCTTAACTCCGTTCCGATTTACAAGACAGACTGTTCACGAGAGATTTGGTTTGCCACACAGACTTTCATCTTTGGATTTTGCGGCACAGATTCTGACCCGGCTGCGCTGGCTTTCCGAAATGTTTCCGGGCTCGGTTCAAAGATGCCCAGCACCTCTTCCCCTGTGACCTCGCCTGGGTGCTTAGTTCGGCGTCAGAGGATCTCCTGCGAGACCCCCCTCTGGCAGGGCTAAAAAAGAGAGAGCCTTTTCGGTGGTGGCTCCTGGACTGTGGAACACTCACCTAAGGTGCTAACATTACTATTTTTTCTGGAGCCAGTTCAAGACTTTCCTCTACTCCAAGTCCCAGGCATGTTGTCCTTCCTTTCTTCTCCTTTTGCTAGATGGGTTCTGTTAATTCGTTGTTTTAATGGTGATCGTGTTGGTGGACTTGGGGAAGGTGGACTTAATGGTTGGAATTAGTGTGTGATTACTTTCACAAGGGGACACGGGTAGCGCTGTGGGTTAAACCACAGAGCCTGGGACTTGCCAATCACAAGGTTGGCGGTTCGAATCCCCACAACGGGGTGAGCTTCCGTTGCCCAGTCCCTGCTCCTGCCAACCTAGCAGTTCGAAAGCACACCAGTGCAAGTAGATAAATAGGTACCGCTCTGGCAGGAAGGTAAATGGTGTTTCCTTGTGTTGCTCTGGTTCGCCAGAAGCGGCTTAGTCTCGCTGGCCACATGACCTGGAAGCTGTACGCCAGCTCCCTTGGCCAATAAAGCGAGATGAGCGCCGCAACCCCAGAGTCGTCCGTGACTGGACCTAATGGTCAGGAGTCCCTTTACCTTTACCTTACTTTTGCAAGAAGCCTTGAGGCTTTTGTGGCATAAGATGATGAATGAAGCAGTAGTAATATTGATATAATACAAGTTCAGACAGCGATGTTTCGGTACTGGATCCCATTAATTTTGGTGGACTTGATTCCAAGGAAACATGGGCAGTTTTGGTTTCAAGTATGCTGAAGACTTGCTGCCCAATCCTATTCAGGCTTTATTTATTTACAGTGGTACCTTGGTTCTCGATTCAGCCCGTTTGACTCCCGAAACAGTTTGAAAACCAAGGCGCAGCTTCCGATTGGCTGCAGGAGCTTCCTGCAGCCGATCGGAAGCCGCATCGGATGTTCGGCTTCCAAAAAACATTCGCAAACCGGAACACACACTTCTGGGTTTGCGGCGTTCGGGAGCCAAGCCGTTGAGAAACCAAGGTACCACTGTATTTATTTTATGTATTAAATTTATAGACCACCCAGGATCACAGAGCTGTTTACAGTCTGGAAACACAAAAATGCATTATAACCAGTGCATTTTTTTCTGGAGGGACGCTAGGGTACGCATACCCCTAAATATTTTGTGAATCTTTGTGCTTTTGTCCATTTACTGTCTTTATTTCCCCCAATTTGAACTATAAAGTGGTGATTTTCTTGAGTCAAAATGAGAGTACCCCTAAACATTTTTTAAGAAGAAGGAAAAAAGCGCTGATTATAACAAACAAAACATTAACCTTGCCAAAACAGCAAAGCTCCTCAGTTTAGTGCAACTTTATTCCCTAGTACTTAAAGGATACGGTCTTGTCTTGAATGAAGGAGCAGTTATATACATGCAGCCAAGGGAAGATGGGAGTGTGGAGTCCTGATTACCCAGCCAGCTGCCGTTGGATGATCTAATTTCATCCTGGCTGGCCTTGCATTGTTGAAGTTCACTCGTTTTTGCACCCGAGGCAGACAACAGGCAGCTAAACGGTTCCACTGCTTGAGTCTGGACAGGTATGCTGGTCCCATGGGATACCCGAGACGCGAGGTCCAAGTCCGGTCCGTGGTCAAAGGTGCAACGTGGAGGCAGTCCGTAGTAGCTGAAGCTGGGTGCAGGGCAGGGAGTCGGGTGAAGTCAGGAACAGGCATGCAAGCAGGGAGCCAGGGCGGGTCAGGAGCTCTGGCAGAAAAGCAGGACACGGTTCAGGCAGGAACTAAGGTAATGTAAAGGTAAAGGGACCCCTGGCCGTTAGGTCCAGTCATGACCGACTCTGAGGTTGCGGCGCTCATCTCGCTTTATTGGCCGAGGGAGCCGGCGTACAGCTTCCGGGTCATGTGGCCAGCATGACTAAGCCGCTTATGGCGAACCAGAGCAGCGCACGGAAACACTGTTTACCTTCCCGCCGGAGCGGTACCTACTTATCTACTTGCACTTTGACGTGCTTTCAAACTGCTAGGTTGGCAGGAGCTGGGACTAAACAACGGGTGCTCACCCCGTCACGAGGATTCGAACCGCCGACCTTCTGATCGGCAAGTCCTAGGCTCTGTGGTTTAACCCACAGTGCCACCCACGTCCCACAGGCAGGAACTAGCAACCAACAATGTTGCTCTTGGGACTGGGGCTGGCTGGCTTTTATCTGCCCCGAGGCATAGGGCGGCCCTGGTCCACAGGTGACTCGCCTCTCCTGGCCTGGAGGCAAGCACTCCTCCTGCGGGAACTTAGTTCCCTCCGCCTTTCTGCCCTGAGCCTCTGCAGCTCAGGAGAGGCTGGAGGGTTACCGGACCCAGAGGCAACCTCAGCTTCCCCTGATGGGCTGAGAATGGAGCACCTGAGGGCAATGGGTCCTCCATCCCCTCAGGAGCCAGAGCAGACTCAGCTGGTGCCTGCACCTGAGGATCCAGCACAGGTGAAGACCCTTCAGGCTCATGCCCCAGCCCTGACTCAGCTGGTTCTGGAGGTGGGGTATCGTGTGCAGGCTGGGATCCCTCAGGTTCAGTATCCAAGTCTGAATCCCAGGCCATCACAACAGGGACTGGAACGAGATGTTTTTGCTGTACATAGAAAACGTTAGTACATTAGTCCCCACTGCCTCAGCCTTGTCTACACTGGCAGGCAGCAGAATGCAGAAGGACAAATCTTTCAGATCCTATAGGCAGTCTTGCAACAGAGCTTCACTGGGACGATGCAGAGATATGAGATATAACTAGGGGAGAACAATCTGAACTAGAAATGGGTTGATTTGCAGTTACACCTCCTGGATATTCACTTGTTCGTGGTGCGGAGCAGGACCTACTCGGTGCTGGCACCTGCCGTGTGGAATGATCTTCTGGCAGAGATTAGGTGGCTGCTCAAATGGGATGATTCCTGCAGGAATCGAAAAATGTGCTTGTTTACTCGGATGCATTCCTGACCGATTCTGCTGCTATTTATTATGACCATTATTATTTATTTTTATTCACAAACAGATAAGCGAAGCACCAAGCTGAAAGTAAGGGGGTGGGGGAGACAGTCATAAGGGCAGGAGGAATAAAATTGCAAGATAAAATAATCATCATTAAAAGCTTAAAAAAGAAAGAGCGGTATAAAATATATTCCATAGTGCAATGCAAGGTGCATATCTGCACCAAACATCAAATAATCATGCTGTTGTGTATTGAGTCAAAGGATTTTATATCTGTATTATTATTGTCTGTATTGCATTAGGGTAAAGTAACTGCCTTTTGGTTCCAGAGGGTACAGCTACTATTGGTTCATTTAAGCTGCTGTATTTGGATCCTCTGTCTTATTGGTTTCCTCCAAAAGGCAGGACTGTGATTGCCTGAGATTGTTCCCTCCAAAATGTATCCTTTCTAGCTTGTTCCCTGTCCCTATAAATGTAGCTCTCCCCTCCTCAAGTCTCAGTCTTGTTTGCTTTAATAAAGAAGTGTTACTAGAGAACTGTCTCCAGCATATTATGTCAAGAGAGCTGAAATCACAAACCCCACGTCACAACACATGCAGGTTGCCAAATAAACTCACATTCAATGCAAATATGCATGAGATTGTTTGGTGATGTAAATAACAAAGTTTCCCCAAGCAGAAGCAAAGTTGGAGGGGTCCATATCCCCCCTAGAAATGGCAATGACGATGACTTTTTAAAACCATAAAGGTAAAGGGACCCCTGACAGTTAAGTCCAGTCGTGACCGACTCTAGGGTTGCGGCGCTCATCTCGCTTTATTGGCCGGGGAAGCCGGCGTACAGCTTCCAGGTCATGTGGCCAGCATGACTAAGCCGCTTCTGGCGAACCAGAGCAGCGCACGGAAACGCCGTTTACCTTCCCGCTGGAGCGGTACCTATTTATCTACTTGCACTTTGACGTGCTTTCGAACTGCTAGGTTGGCAGGAGCAGGGACCAAACAACGGGAGCTCACCCCGTCTCGGGGATCCGAACCGCCAACCTTCTGATCGGCAAGCCCTAAGCTCTGTGGTTTAACCCACAGCGCCACCCGCGTCCCTTTTAAAATCATAGATCTATTTAATAACAAAATGTGTCCTTCCCAGGGTTTTTTGTTTTAGGGGGAACTCGCCAGAACACACTAGTTCTTCTACCCTTTGAGAGATCACTAGATGAGCAGCAATCACTAGATATAAAATTGATTGTTGGGAAGATCCATCAGCACCATCAAAAATGGATACCATAGCCTAGTGTCCAATGTAACCTGTTTTGCTGATATTGACTTAGTTTTCCCTCCCCTTACTTTCTGCTGTTTTGATTCAGTTTCAATAATTGGGTGCTACTGATTATATTACATTATATTTTATATGCAATCATCCATGGAATCAGCAGGTGCCACAGAAGTAAAAAGACACATATAATTCCACCAAATAAATCAATAAAATCCTGCCGCGTTGTGCTCCCAGACCTTGATTTGTGCTTGTTTTGCTGCCAAACAATCCTTGCCCCTAATGAAGAAGGCAGAGTGAAGGTGCTGCTGGTTTTCAATTATTATCAAATGGCTACTTTCTTTTTTTAAAAAATAAAATAAATAAATCTTAAAAGAATGGGGCAACAAAGAAAGAGAGTGCAGTTGCCTAGGCAACTACCGGTAGTTTGTTTAAGAAACCCAAGAATGCAGAACTGAATAAATGGATGCCTGCATATTTATAGTGAAATTCCACTTTGGAAAAATTATGTGGTACAAACAGCCAGTTTAAAAGAATCTGTGTCCTCTCTACCTATTAGGAACTCATCTCCAAGATGTTATTTTTAAGTAGAAAGAAGAATTGGGAGAGAAGGAAGTGCGCTCATAGCAAATGTCAGCCTGATGAAATAAAGATGAGCTGAGCAACAGATTATAGATACACAGCCCATCAGGACAACAAACCTTCTGGAATGGACTTTGCAGGCAAGGAGAGGTCACAAGAGAACAGCGCCGCCATCTTTGAGTTGAGGAAAGAGCTGCCGATTTGTCGGAAACCAATCCTTCTGTCCCCGATGCTCAGGATGCGAGTCTAATTGCTTGTGTAACCAAAACCGCACCATTCATACACAAACAGGGTGCAGGGAACATAATCTGCAGGTTCAAGGCAATCCTAAGGTTTGCGCTGTGGTCTAAAACCACTGAGCTTTGGGCTTGCCAATCAAATGGTCGGCGGTTCGAATCCCCGCGATGGGGTGAGCTCCCGTTGCTCAGTCCCTGCTCCTGCCAACCTAGCAGTTCGAAAGCACGTCAAAGTGCAAGTAGATAAATAGGTACCACTCTGGCGTGAAGGTAAACGGCGTTTCCATGCTCTGCTCTGGTTTCGCCAGAAGCGGCTTCGTCATGCTGGCCACATGACCCGGAAAAACTGTCTGTGGACAAACGCCGGCTCCCTCAGCCAGTAAAGCGAGACGAGTGCCGCAACCCCAGAGTTGTTCCCGACTGGACTTAACTGTCAGGGATCCTTTACCTTTTTAAGGTTTGTCAAAGCACCAAAAAATTGCTCTAGGGAAAATCCTTAGCTGCAGAAACTCTCTGTGCTGCAACGCTTTGTTGCAGATCACACACACACACACACACACTCCACTAATTTGCACAAACTTTCCTTGTTCTCTCTTCTCTTGCTGCAGCCTAAAGGATCTCCAGGAGAGAGATCTCTTCATCCAAAGGCAGCCCAAGGTGGAAAAAAAGATGGCAGTGGAAGAGATAACATTGGTAAGCGCTTACTGGGAGGTGAGGTTATGATGGAAATGTGCCCAAGATTGGAAGCCCTGACGCCGGCAATAGAACATCATATTCTCCACAGACCCCTGAAGGGCCAGGGTCAGATGGCACAGGGCAGGCCAAGGGGTACACACAGCTCTGCCCTCCAGCCTCTCTCACCTGATCCCCACCCCTGAATTTGCCGCCTGAGGCAGCTGCCTCATTCTGCCTAACGGCAGAGCCGGCCCTGGACAAATAAGAGATTCAGTTGTGCAGGACACAAGCAACTGCAAATGGGAGGAACTTTTGCTGACGCGGATTGTATGCTTCCAGATATTCGGCTTTGTGAGGGCAAGAAGCTTCCTTAAAATCTAAATGTGAGGTTTACTCAAGCTCTGCACCGGATAAACAGGAATCCTTTGCGGGATGGTTTCAGGAAGACGCAGCGAGCTTTTCTCGCTAGCTTTAGCCAATGGGCACAGATTGCAGCGATTGGGAAAGGAGAAACCACACCAAATGTGACTGGGGGAAAAGATTTGACCTCACTCTGCACCGTAATGTCATTCCGTCTTCTAGCCTGGGGTTGAATTATCTTTTCTTTGTCTCCTCTTGAAAGTGTGCCTATCTAGTATTTCGCATAGTACAGTTGCATGATTGCAGGAGAGGTTTTTTTCTTTGGTGGGTATTTCTGTTTCCCTCAAGATAAGGACAAGGCCAGAGTCCCGTCAAAGCTCCCAGGCACTGGGTGTGCCATACAGCTTCTCACAGAGATCGAATTATCGTAAGCTTTGACCTGTGATAGCCTCAGAGACTTACCCTAATCTTCTTAGCTCCTTATGAAATGTGTGGCTCCTTACAGGCCTCTCCTTTCAGGGACAAGATCTGCTTCTCCTTTCACAGTTAATGAGAAACAGGAAAATAGACTGATCCACATTGGAATAATTAATGCCACCCCCAACAACATAGGATTCCCCCCCCCCTCTCTCTCTTCTCTCTCTCTGTCTCCCAAGACAAGGGTTCTGGTGGCTGAACTTCTCTGAAACAGCTAATGTCATGTCCTTGTTTAGGTCCCTGGATTCATTCTATTCTGCCTTGGAATACTGTGTCCAGTTCTGGGCACCACAATTTAAGAAGGATGTTGACAAGCTGGAAGGTGTGCAGAGGAGGGAGACCAAGATGATCAGGGGTCTGGAAACCAAGCCCTATGAGGAATGGTTGAAGGAGCTGGTGTGTTTAGCCTGGAAAAGAGGAGACTGAGATGAGATATGATGTTGTTGTTTAGTCATTTAGTCATGTCCAACTCTTCGTGACCCCATGGACCAGGGCACGCCAGGCACTTCTGTCTTCCACTGCCTCCTGCAGTCTGCTCAAACTCATGCTGGTAGCCTCGAGAACACTGTCCAACCATCTCATCCTCTGTCTTCCCCTTCTTGTGCCCTCAGTCGTTCCCAACATCAGGGTCTTTTTCAGGGAGTCTTCTCTTCTCCTGAGAAGGGCAAAGTATTGGAGCCTCAGCTTCAGGATCTGTCCTTCCAGTGAGCACTCAGGGCTGATTTCCTTCAGAATGGAGAGGTTTGATCTTCTTGCAGTCCATGGGACTCTCAAGAGTCTCCTCCAGCACCAGAATTCAAAAGCATCCATTCTTCAGCGATCAGCCTTCTTTATGGTCCAGCTCTCGCTTCCATACATCACTACTGGGAAAATCATAGCCCTCTTCAAATACATGAAGGGCTCTCACATGGAGAAGGGAACAAGCTTGTTTTCTCCTGCTCTGGAGGGAAGGACTCAAACCAAGGCCTTCAAGTTGCAAGGAAGGAGATTCTGATGAAACACCAGGCAGAACTTTCTGACAGTAAGAGCTGTTAGGCAGTGGAACAGACTCCCACAAGAGATGGTGGACTCTCCTTCCTTGGAGGTTTTTAAGCAGACGTTGGATGGCCATCTGTCATGGATGCTTTAGCTGAGATTCCTGCATTGCAGGGGGCTGGACTAGATGACTCTTGGGGTCCCATCTAACTTTACAATTCTATGTTTCTATGATCCCACCCCAACCCCCTCTGATCACAGAAGGACCACTGAATGTTACCCTTGGGTGAATGCGGCCTTCAGTCTGAGAAAGATGTTCCTGGCTATAACAACAACAACAACAACAACAACAACAACAACAACAACAGCAGCAGCAGCAGCAACAACAACAACAATTTATTATTTCTACCCCAGCCACTCTGGGCGGCTCCCAACAGAATATTAAAAGCACAATCAAACATTAAATACTTCCATAAACAGGGCTGCCTGCAGATTTCTTCTAAAAGTCTGGTAGTTGTTTATTTCCTTGACATCTGATGGGAGGGCGTTCCACAGGGTGGGTGCCACTACCAAAAAGGCCCTCTGCCTGGTTCCATGTAACTTGGCTTCTCGCAGGGAGGGAACCACCAGAAGGCCCTCGGCGCTTGACCTGCGTGTCCAGGCTGAACGATGGGCTAAATGGAAGTGGCAGCAGAAGAGGGAAATTTACTTAGGCAAAGGGGTCTCCTTACAAAGCAGTAAAGTGATGGAAGGGTTTCCCCTGTCTAATGTATGACATCCATACCGTGAGTGAAACTGAGCAGCAATGCATGCGTTTGATTGCTTCTGCGGCCCGATTTGCAGAAATGTCTCCCCCAAAGTATCTCTCTTACAGAATAACGCAATTTGGCTTTCCAGTTTACTGTGCGATAAAAGTCGGAGGGCGAAGAGAAGATTTTTACGAGAGCCTTAGGAAATCGCACCATCAATGCAGGATTTTCTGGGAACAGTTAGAACATGCCGTTAAAAAAGTTATGGCATAATAAAAAAAGTGACTTAGACTATCAAGCAGCCAAGAAGGAAAAAAACTGCAGATCCTTGGAGCCAGAAAAGCCTGCCTGGAAAGCAGATGTGGTCTCCCGTTCTCAGGGCCACCAACTTTCAAATTACTATGATCATTTATTAAATTTGTATATCACCTTTTATCTATAGATCTCAAGGCAGTTCAAAGCATAAAAATGCAAGATGAAAAAACAAAATACAGAATAAAAACAAGAACGAAACAAAAAAAATAATCAGTGCTCCCTCTACCCATTCCCACAAACTTCTTCTTCTTCTTCTTCTTCTTCTTCTTATTATTAATATATTACTGTTATTATTAAACATACACAAACCTGGAAGTGACAGAAAATGTCATTCAACATGTCGTGAAAAGGGGTGGAGGGTGGGGACAGGGTCTGGTATGGTTATATGCACCCCACTGACGTACTTGGGGGCCAGGAATGGAATCCCCATGCGAAATGGTTTTTGACTGTACTACACTGAAATGTTGAAATGTTTCTTTGCTTGTCTTCCCAGATAATATTGTGAGCCCGAGAACATGTGTTTCAGCAGCAGCATCCTATGTATGTCTAATTAGCAGAAGAAGAAGAAGAGAAGAGTTTGGATTTGATATCCCGCCTTTCACTCCCCTTCAGGAGTCTCAAAGCGGCTGACAATCTCCTTTCCCTTCCTCCCCCACAACAAACACTCTGTGAAGTGAGTGGGGCTGAGAGACTTCAGAGAAGTGTGACTGGCCCAAGGTCACCCAGCAGCTGCATGTGGAGGAGCGGAGACGCGAACCCAGTTCACCAGATTACAAGACTACCGCTCTTAACCACTACACCACACTGGCTCACACTGGCAGTACTTTCTCAAACCCTCCAAGTGTCCCTGTTTTCCAGGGACAGTTCCGGATTTACAGAAGCCGTCTCAGTTTCTGATTTTATCCCAGAATGTCCCACTTTTCCTTAAGAAATTGGAGAAATGTGGGAGGGTATGGGGTTATTGGACCCCCAAGCTGTCTGAAGGCAGCCTTGTATAGGGAAGATTTTTAAAATGTTTATTTTATTATTATGTTTTTATATGGCACCCAGAGTGGCTGGGGCAACCCAGTAAGATAGTAAGATAGGTGGAGTAGAAATAGAAAAGAATGATAATGATAATAATAATAATGATAATAATAATAATAATAGGATAAAGGTAAAGGTAAAGGGACTCCTGACCATTAGGTCCAGTCGCAGATGACTCTGGGGTTGTGGTGCTCATCTCGCTTTATTGGCCGAGGGAGCCGGCGTACAGCTTCCGGGTCATGTGGCCAGCATGACTAAGCCGCTTCTGGTGAACCAGAGCAGCGCATGGAAACGCCGTTTACCTTTCCGCCAGAGCAGTACCTATTTATCTACTTGCACTTTGACATGCTTTCGAACTGCTAGGTTTGCAGGAGCAGGGACCGAGTAACGGGAGCTCACCCCATTGGGGGGATTCAAACCGCCGACCTTCTGATCCGCAAGCCCTAGGCTCTGTGGTTTAACCCACAGCGCCACCCGCGTCCCTATAATATAGGACAGGATATCCCTATTTTCATTGGGGAAATATTGGAGGGTATGCATTCTGTTAAATTCAGTCGCACTTACTCCAAGGTAAGTCTATCTAAGTACTGTCTCATATTTTTGATTTCAACCCAGGCTGATCTGTTTCTTGCACTTTGATGCTCTCCATGTTTACTTGGGGAAACCCCCACTGAGTTCGCCAGGCCTGTCTTCTGGATGTGAACGCTGAGGACTGGAGCTGTCATATTGCGCTCAGCAGCGAGGTCATGATCCGAATTGACATTTTCAGTCAAAGGGAGAGTCTCTCGGGCCCTCAAACGGCATTAGGTTTCCATGCGTTGGCATGGAGAAAGTTAAAAGGAAGAATTCTCACAGTGTATGTTACTGGGGATTTATTTTAAGTCCCTCCCCCCCTCCCCGCGAATTCTCAGGGTGGGTTATCCCGAGAAATGATCGGATGAGAACACAGATTAACAAGCAGCTGGGTCTTCCTCTTCTGAGCCTCTGGGACACGGGACTGACGTCACTCCCCGGCGTGACCAGGGTCCACCACTGGCTCTGATGGCCCCAGTCTCCCCAGGGAGTGTCTATTTACTGCCATGCTCCCTCCAGGATGCAGCAAAGCCTCTGAAATCGGAGGCTTGAGAAGGGCGAGCCAGCCTCCCGATGGGTCTGAAATGTCTTTTGAAGGGCCCTGTGAAAAAAGTGGATGTACAGTCATACCTTGGGTTACAGACTCTTCAGGTTGTGTTTTTTCGGGTTACGGACATGATGAAACCTGGAAGTACCAGAACAGGTACTTCGGCAGTCGTGCATGCACAGAAGCGCTAAATTACACTTTGCACATGCACAGAAGCGCCATTACAACCCACACAGATGCGGTGCTGCGGGTTGCGAACGCTGCAGGTTGCGAACATGCCTCCCACACAGATCACGTTTGCAACCCAAGTGTCCCCTGTAATTTTTTCAGAGCGCCTTCTTTTTCACCCATCCAGGCAGACCTGCCTGATGCTAAGCACACCTCTGTGGCTATCAGTGCAATAGAGAGAACAGGGCCCTTGAAGCTAGCAAAACCAATTTCAGCAAGGAGAAATGTAAGGTTCTGCAATTAGGCAGGAAGAACCAGATGCACAAATATAGGATGGGGGACACCTGGCTTAGTAGCAGTACATGTGAAAAGTATCTAGGGGTCTCGGTGGACCACAAGCTTGACATGAGTCAACAGTGTGACGCTGCAGCAAAAAAGGCAAATGCTATTCTAGGCTACATCAATAGAAATAGAGTGTCCAGATCAAGAGAAGTAATAGTACTACTCTATTCTCTATTAGTCAGACCACACCTGGATTACTGTGTCCAGTTCTGGGCACCATGATTTAAGCTGGAATGTGTGCAGAGGAGGGTGACCAAGATGATCAAGGGTCTGGAAACAAAGCCTTATGAGGAGCACTTGAACGAGTTAGGTACGTTTAGCTTGGAAAAGAGGAGACCGAGAGGAGATAGGATTTGTTGTTGTTTGTTGTTGTTTAGTCATTTAGTCATGCCCGACTCTTTGTGACCTCATGGACCAGAGCACGCCAGGCACTCCTATCTTCCACCGCCTCCCACAGTTTGGTCAAACTCATGCTGGTAGCTTCAAGAACACTTTCCAACCATCTCATCCTCTGTTGTCCTCTTCTCCTTGTGCCCTCCATCTTTCCCAACATCAGGGTCTTTTCCAGGGAGTCTTCTCTTCTCATGAGGGGGCCCTTAGATTTGTGATGGGGGTGAGAGTTGAGCAAAGAAGCTGTAGCGGGTTAAGTCCCTCCTTTCCTCGCTGGAGCTGCTTCTCATTGCCATACGGTTACCTCCCAATGCAGTTTTTCATATGCACGTGTTGAAAAGCTGCTGGGAATTTCGTTCCGCCGCAGGCAAAATTTCTTTCCCAGCCCGGAGATTCTTTTAAGTGGAGCTTTCAGGAACTGAACCTGGGACGTGATGCATGCGAAGAATGTACGTGGCTACTGAAATACGTCCCCTTCTCACGACCTCCTGCACCCTTCTCGTGGGCCCTTCACTGCTGAGTTCTCATCATATCCTTGAAATGCAGGTGGCTCTGTGTCAGAGTATAATGCCTGTTGCCTGTGATAATTCGCAGGTGTGCAGCGTCATGTGGGGGAATCGCCGTTTTAATTTTTGCTAGTGAAAATAATGCCATTAGGGTTGGCTTTTGTATTTCAAGAGTCAGTGCAGCGTCAGCAACACCTTGGAGAGGGTTGCAGATTCTTTCTCATTTTGATATCTTAATTTCAGTTTTTGAAAAACCCCAATTGTTTACTTTGTCCCGTAGATAATAGCAGAAGCTGCCCATAACTGTATTACACCACATATTTGTTTCTGTGGCATCACTCTGGATTCTGTGCTTAGTCAAACTGTTGTTGTTGTTGTTGTTTAGTCGTGACTCCATGGACCAGAGCACACCAGGCACTCCTGTCTTCCACTGCCTCCCGCAGTTTGGTCAAACTCATGCTGGTAGCTTCAAGAACACTGTCCAACCATCTCGCCCTCTGTTCATCCCCTTCTCCTTGTGCCCTCCATCTTTCCCAACATCAGGGTCTTTTCCAGGGAGTCTTCTCTTCTCATGAGGTGGCCAAAGTCTTGGAGCCTCAGCTTCAGGATCTATCCTTCCAGTGAGCACTCAGGGCTGATTTCCTTCAGAATGGAAAGGTTGGATCTTCTTGCAGTCCATGGGACTCTCCAGAGTCTCCTCCAGCACCAGAATTCAAAAGCATCAATTCTTTGGAGTTCAGCATTCTTTAGGGTCCGGCTCTCACTTCCATACATCACTACTGGGAAAACCATAGCTTGAACTATACGGACCTTTGTTGGCAAGGTGATGTCTCTGCTTTTTAAGATGCTGTCTAGGTTTGTCATCACTTTTCTCCCAAGAAGCAAGCGTCCTTTAATTTCGTGGCTGCTGTCACCATCTGCAGTCAAACTACTGTTTGGCAAACACTGAAGAACCATGAGGCAATTCTGAGCTAAATGCACCAGTGCCCTGACTTGATATAAGGGATATACAATTCTAACAAACAACACACATTCTGCTCCACTGCAGCAAAGGTTTCCATATCTAAAGCATATTGTAAATGGTTTCAGGGTGCCTGATGGGAAGTAATTCATGACTGAAACAAATGAACTAATAATAACCCTCCTTCTTCTTTTAGCCAAGTAAGATTGTCTTCCATTAACGTGGTCTTAACAATTTCAAATGTCTATATAAGGGCTTGCACACCATTGTTCAGGGTCCCTCCTGCCTCCTGCTTGTGGTGAATGGGGACCCTCTTGCAACAGTTTAGTAAAGATCAGGCTTACTAGCTGCTTTGCTTCTCAATATTCTCTGGTTGGCCTGTTATTTTCTCCCACCATTAGAGAACCTACAAAAAGACTCTATATGGGCTCTTGGGTACCCCATAAGTGAAAAGGAGCAGTGTTTTCTTATAACAGTAGAACTAGAAGAGAAGATAGAAGCAGGAAGAAGTAGAGGAGGTTCTGGTCCAATTCCGAGCACAATTCAAAGTGTTGGTGCTGACCTTTAAAGCCCTAAATGGCCTCGGCCCAGTATATCTGAAGAAGCATCTCCACCCCCATCGTTCTGCCCAGACACTGAGATCCAGCTCCAAGGGTCTTCTGGCGGTTCCCTCCCTACGAGAAGCCAAGTTATAGAGAACCAGGCAGAGGGCCTTCTCGGTAGTGGCACCCGCCCTGTGGAACGCCCTCCCACCAGATGTCAAAGAGAACAACAACTACCAGACTTTTAGAAGATATCTAAGCCCTGCTTAGGGAAGCTTTTAATGTTTGATGCATTACTGTATTTTAATATTTTGTTGGAAGTCATCCAGAGTGGCTGGGGAAGCCCAGCCAGGTGGACGGGGTATAATTATTACCATTATTATTATTATTATTATTATTAATTATATGCTTTGGGTCGTTTAAGTATGCAGGCCGAGCCCATTCTATCCTCATATAATTTGGGTACATTTCATATAAATTGGGTACATCTTTCTCTGACATTGCCTGCCTTCTAAGTGGCTTTTAAAAATCATCTAAGGTCCATTTTCCCAACTGCACTTTTAAGCGTCCAACTGCAAACTTGGAAAAAGAAAAAACAGAAAAAGAGTCCTGCTCATTAAAACCAGCTCACATTACTTGCTGGACCCCCTGGGCAAATAAATATGCTTTCACCTGATGGCAGAATGACATTGCAGCTGGTGCCAGGAGCTTTCTGCCAGCATCGGATGGGCAGGCAAATTGCCCGCGGGAAACTCCTGGCGAGGGGGAAAGCAGGCTTTGTCTTCGGCGCCCAGGTCAGCAGATGGGCTGAAGAGCCGCAGCCAGCTTTCTGCGGGCACTGGGTGCACGAGTGGCTTCCCTGCGGGGAAATCTGCTTGCACAGCTGATCTGGCAGGGTTTGGCTCAACTGCTCATCCGTTGATGGGCAGCAGAGCCAAAGCCCACCTTACAATGCTGTTGTGCAATCAGGAGTCGGGGTGCCGTGCCAGATTTACGTACAGTGGTACCTCTGGATGCGAACAGGATCCATTCCGGAGCCCCGTTCGCATCCTGAAGCGAATGCAACCCGCGTCTGCGTGTGCACCGGTCACGATTTGCCGCTTCCACGCATGACGTCCTTTTGAGCGTCTGCGCATGCGCGAGTGGCGAATCCTGGAAGTAATGCATTCCCTTACTTCCAGGTCGCCGCAGAGCCCAACCTGAAAACACTCACCCTGAAGCAACTTTAACCCAAGGTATGACTGTATAAGCTAAACAAGCTATAGCTTAGGGCCGCACTCTCTTGGGGACACCCAAAAAATTTAAAGGGAAAAAAACTGGATGTACATTTCCAAAATGCAAGATAATAAACAAATAAAATAAAACCTATATTCCGCAGCAGTGTTTTGTGTTGTGTAGGTTCCTATGATGTAAGCAATGGGCCCTGCCTGCTAGCCTGCTCCCCCCCCAAAAAACTGGTTTGCTCCTTTCTATATATAGGGTGCCTACATTCTGCATGGACTGGTTGCATGGCAAGATGTGCTAATGGCTTTAGATACCTATTAGGTCCATAAATTACCATATAGCATATCTTCAACACAAAGAAACCAGTGACAATTTGTTGTTGACAAAGGACAGCTGCACATATAAAGGGCCCCATTACCTTCAGTAGTTTAGGTGCCAACTTGAATAAAATATGGGGGGAGGGAGTATGCCCTGCCCTGCATAATTGATCACATGATTCTGCTATAAGAATTCTAAGGGCTCAAATATCGAATAAATGTTCATAAATGCACATGGTGAACACACACATGTAAGTATATAAACCACACGTCTAAAATAGTACAGTGGTACCTTGGTTCTCAAACGTAATCCGTTCCGGAAGTCTGTTCCAAAACCAAAGCGTTCCAAAACCAAGGCACGCTGTCCCATAGAAAGTAGTGCAAAATAGATTAATCCGTTCCAGACTTCTAAAAACAACTCCTGAAACAGCAGTTTAACATGAATTTTACTATCTAACGAGACCATTGATCCATAAAAGGAAAGTCAACCCAACAGGGAAAAAGATAAGTTTTAGCCAATAATGGATCTTCAGAATCCGGTCCATGGGGTCACGAAGAGTCGGACACGACTAAACAACAACATTTGTTCAATAGTTTAACTATGTGACGTCTTGACTTGAGGAAAGTTAGACAAAGCCCACCGTTCCCATATTTCTGGCAGGCAGGAGAGTTGCAACCCCCTGAGGATGTTCCACTTACTGCTCCCTTCTTGAAGAAACATTTTAAATATGAGTTAAGGAGTTAAGGAGTTTTTAATCCACATGAGAGAGAGAGTAAGACACCGGGATATCTGCTCCTAAGTCCTAAATCCCCAAACACCCTGGATAATCACAGGCAAGCAACTGAGCTTCTCTGTCTTGTCTCGTCGGTGCCAAAAGCATCTTTCTTCCTGTCTCTAAAAAAACGACGCAGCTGGTTTTACACCTCACTTGCACTGGCAAGGTGGATGCCGTCTCCTCCTTGGCTGGTTACTCCCACGAAGGCCTGGCGTAACACCAGCATCTTCCGCTTATGTGGTTTGGATGGGTTTTAGAAATTATACTGACTGCACCTCCTAAAGAAGGCTGATCGCCGAAGAATTGATGCTTTTGAATTCTGGTGCTGGAGGAGACTCTTGAGAGTCCCATGGACTGCAAGAAGATCAAACCTTTCCATTCTTAAGGAAATCAGCCCTGAGTGCTCACTGGAAGGACAGATCCTGAAGCTGAGGCTCCAAGACTTTGGCCTCCTTGTGAGAAGAGAAGACTCCCTGGAAAAGACCCTGATGTTGGGAAAGATGGAGGGCCCAAGGAGAAGGGGATGACAGAGGACGAGATGGTTGGACAGTGTTCTCAAAGCTACAAACATGAGTCTGACCAAACTGCGGGAGGCAGTGGAAGACAGGAGTGCCTGGTGTGCTCTGGTCCAGGGGGTCATGAAGAGTCGGACACGACTAAACGACTAAACAACAACAACAACAACGCACCTCCTAACGCTGTAAGCTAGTTGAAGACATATTTGCTGATTAATTGTGTGAGTTTCTTTTCTTATTAGTTTTTATTAAATATTACAAGAAAATAAATAGAAAAAGGAAATTGAAACAAAAATCCATACATAACATTGTAAACACATTTATTTATGTATTTTCCAAATGTATATCTGAAGAAGTGTGCATGCACATGAAAGCTCATACCAATAACAAACTTAGCTGGTCTCTAAGGTGCTACTGGAAGGAATTTTTTTATTTTGTTTTGCTTTTTAAAAGTTACTGAGTGGTTCAGTGTGAGGTATTATCCAATCTATGCCTGATGCTCTGTGAGATGAACTACAGAACACCTTGGTTAGGAAAAACACACCATTGAATGTACCTTGGAAAGTTTGACTGTACTTGTGTTGATATTGTTGCAAAAGGTTGTACCTTAAGCACTGGTGCCGCCTAATGTCCATTTTTCAAAAAGCAGACAGGAAAAAAGCAGATTCACTATGCATGTTAGAGATATACGAAATTGCCAGACCACTGGCCCATCCACCTCTGGTTGGCTGTGGCTCTCTAGATAGGCATCTTTTTGGGTGCTGTGACCAACCCTCTAGTTCAGTAATGTTAGAGCGTGGAGACATTGCTTCAGCAATGGAGCATCTCAGACTCGGAGTTTATATATCCGCTGGGGATTGCACTCCTTCCTGGCTTTCAGCTAAGTTCTGATCTGGGCAGTTGATGCTCCCCCTGTTTCTCCTCTCAGAAGGTAGGGACATGGGTGGCGCTGTGGTCTAAACCACTGAGCCTCTTGGGCTTGCCAATTGTAAGGTTGGCAGTTCGAATCCCTGTGACGGGGTGAGCTCCCGATGCTCTGTCTCAGCTCCTACCAACTTAGCAATTTCAAAGCATACCAGCACGAGTAGATAAATAGGTACCACTGCGGCAGGAAGGTGAATGGCATGTCTGTGTGCTCTGGCACTCGTCACAGTGTCCCGTTGTGTCAGAAGCGGTTCAGTCATGCTGGCTGCATGACCCGGAAAAGCTGTCTGTGGACATACGTCCGCTCCCTCAGCCTGAAAGTGGAGATGAGCGCCACACCCCACAGTCAAATTTGAATGGACTTAACCATCCAGGGGTCCTTTACCTTTACCGTTACCTTACCTCTGAGAAGGTACAACAACAACAACAACAACTTATTTATACCCCGCCACTCTGGGCGGCTCCCAACAGAATACAGTGGTACCTCGGGTTAAGTACTTAATTCGTTCCCGAGGTCCGTACTTAACCTGAAACTGTTCTTAACCTGAAGCACCACTTTAGCTAATGGGGCCTCCTGCTGCTGCCGCGCTGCTGGAGCCCGATTTCTGTTCTCATCCTGAAGCAAAGTTCTTAACCTGAAGCACTATTTCTGGGTTAGTGGACTCTGTAACCTGAAGCGTATGTAACCTGAAGCGTATGTAACCCGAGGTACCACTGTATTAAAAACACAATAAAACATCAAACATTAAAAAATTCCATAAACAGGGCTGCCTTCAGATGTCTCCTAAAAGTCAGATAGTTGTTTATTTCCTTGACATCTGATGGGATGGCGTTCCACAGGGCGGGTGCCACCACCGAGAAGGCCCTCTGTCTGGTTCCCTGTAACCTCACTTCTCGCAGCGAGGGAATTGCCTGAAGGCCCTCGGAAGAGGACCTCAGTGTCCAGGCTGAGCGGTGGGGTGGAGGTTTTGGTCTGGGGAGGGCCAAGCACTGACATGCCTCCACCCAAGATCCAGTTCTGGGCGGAGATGCCAGGGAATGAACTTGAGATTTTCTGCATTCAAAATGTGCCATCTCCCATTGAGCTAGGAGCTCCTGCCCACAGCAACTCGACTCTGTGTGGGGTATCTGCTGCTGGGCTGCTTCTCCCAACTTTCCACCAGATGGTTTTTTCACTCATCCCAGCATATGTTCCAGAATGGATGCCACTGTCCATTGCAAGCCCACAATCTCTAGAAGATGGTTTCTTGCCTCGAGTGCTGCTGCTGCTGCTGGCACTGCTGTTGCCAGCCTGCAAAATGAAAGCACCACCAATTCCTTTAGGTCAGGCATGGCCAAACTTGGCCCTCCAGATGTTTTTGGGACCACAACTCCCATCATCCCTAGCTAACAGGACCAGTGGTCAGGGATGATGGGAATTGTAGTCCCCAAATATCTGGAGGACCAAGTTTGCCCATGCCTGCTTTAGATTAAGGATGAGGAAATTGTGGACCTTTAGATGCTTGAATTATGGTGCTGGAGGAGACTCTTGAGAGTCCCATGGACTGCAAGAAGATCAAACCTATCCATTCTTAAGGAAATCAACCCTGAGTGCTCACTGGAAGGACAGATCCTGAAGCTGAGGCTCCAATACTTTGGCCACCTCATGAGAAGAGAAGACTCCCTGGAAAAGACCCTGATGTTGGGAAAGACTGAGGGCACAAGGAGAAGGGGACGACAGAGGACGAGATGGTTGGACAGTGTTCTTGAAGCTGCCAGCATGAGTTTGACCAAACAGCGGGAGGCGGTGGAGGACGGGGGTGCCTGGCGTGCTCTGGTCCATGGGGTCACAAAGAGTCGGACACGACTAAGCGACTAAACAACAATAACAAAGATGCTGTTGAACTACATCTCCCACCACCCCTTACCATTGGCCATGCTGGCTAGGGATGATGGGAGTTGGAGTGCAAGAACATACAGAAGGCCACTGGTTGCCCATCCCTGTTTTAGATGTTCCAAGATAGTGGGAGAGAGTGCAGACTTCCACGTATAACAAAAGGAATTTCAATACGGACAAATGTAAGCTTCTAGGCAGGAAGAACCAGCTGCACAAAGTGGAGATGAGGGACACCTGGCTTGCAGTAGTACATGTGAAAAGGATCTAGGGGTCTTAGTAGACCACAATCTGAACATGAGTCAACAGTGTGATGCTGCAGCAAAAATAGGGGATGCTATTCTAGGCTGCATCAACAGAAGTCTAGTGTTCAGATCAAGGGTAACAGTAACAGTAATCCTTCTGCCTTGAAGGATGTTGACAAGCTGGAACATGTGCAGAGGAGGGTGACCAAGATGACCAAGGGTCTAGAAGCCAAGCCTTATGAGGAACAGTTGAAGGATCTGGGTATGTTTAGTCTGGATCAGAGGAGACTGAGTGGAGACAGGACACCCATTTTAAAACATCTGAAGGGCTGTCCCATGGAAGATGGAATCAGCTTGTTTTCTTTGCGAAAGGTTGGGTCCTGTACCAAGTTACAAGAAATCAAATTCTGGCTAAACACCAGGAAGAACTTTCTGACAGTGAGAGATGCTAGACAGTGGAATGGTCTTCTTCGCAAGGCTCTGGACTCTTCTCTTGGAGGTTTCTAAGCAAAGGTTGGCTGGCCATCTGTCATGGATGCTCTTGTCGAAATCCCTGCATTGCAGGGGGTTGGATGATGAACACCGGGGTCCCTTCCAACTTTACAGTTCTGTGATTCTATGACAGTGACTCTGCACACCCAACTAAAACAGGGACTCTTAATTGGCAGGCATCCCAGGTAGTTAACTGAAGGCTAATGAAACCTAACGACAATGTGGGATGCTCAGCAGGGACGCTAACTCTCTTTCTGCAGTGCTGCCTTAATTCACAGCGCAAGATTTACCGGCTGCCATTTGCTCCTCTGGCCTCCTGCTTGGCGGTGCTTCGCCATGCTACCAGCTCCGGGGTGCCCGCAGACGGTGCCAGCTTGACTGGCAGGTTGACAAACGCCACTCATCTCATCTTCTTGGTGCAAAAGGTCGCCGTGAGCACTGCTGTCGCAGCCAAGATAGGAAGAAGGGATGGAAATCTGGGCACACTGGCATTGTCTAGCGACTCATTCCCATGCAAACCGGGAACCTAGAAACCACATTATGCCACCTGCTCTGTCTAGCTCAGTATGGTCTATTATTATTTAATTAAAAATATTATCCTTGGGGGTGGGGGAGGGGAAGGGGTTATTGCTTTGTTTCGTTCTTATTTTTCATTATGCGTTTTGTGTTTTTATCTTTGTTAACGGAAAAATCCGAGGGCTCCCTTGGACAAAAACAAAGACACCAACCAGGATAACTTGGAGCAAAACAGCAGCCTGTAGGCTTGGCCTTTATGGAATACTGTTGTGACAGGACTCCCACCCGCAACAAGATGAAGCAAAATGGAAGCCCAGAACAAAAGAAGACCCCAACTTTTATTAGTTACTAATCCCCCAAACTACACCCCTAAGACAACCATATGTCAGGAGTGCTCTGATGGTGTTTCCTGCTTGGCAGGGGGTTGGACTCGATGGCCCTTGTGGTCTCTTCCAACTCTATGATTCTATGATTCTAAGACTACATCACAACTACATCACAAAAGGAGGGGTTGAGGGAGGAGTTGTGGTGGTAACCTGAGTGTCCTGTCACCTGGCTGGTTCCTCTTTTCCTCCCTCCCCATGAGTACTTTCCAGCTGATAAAGGGGAGTTTTGCAGTTTCCTGCCCCCAGAGGGAAGAGCTGATCATTGTCCTTTGTTCCAGTCCATGTTGAATCCACTCTTATATGCAAGTTCTTTGTGACCTTGATGGTCTTCTGTCTAGGACCATCAGGGTTGGCATAGCAACTGGGCAGGGCTCCTGTGTATGTGCTGGTATGCTCAAGGGATTATGGCTGCCCTGTATCAAACCTTCCCCATTTTGTAGTCCTTCCTTCATGGAGTAAAATAAAAGTGGAACAGTGCAAATCCGATGTATGGTTGATTTTCTATGAATTTATAACAGATGTGTAGCGTATGTAGTGTGTGAGGTTTGTACAAACTGAATGATGGGGGGGGGTGTTTCCTGTGACATCTTTCATTTTTATGCTGTGAACTGCCCCAGGATCTTTGGGTGAAGGACGGTATACAAATTAAATAATAATAATAATAATAATAATAATAATAATAATATGTGACTCAGTGCTGATCTTGCCCTGACCTAGCCACTGTGATCCACGCGACGGTCACCTCCAGACTGGATTATTGTAACTCACTCTATGTGGGGCTGCCCTTGAGACTGACCCAGAAACTCCAGCGGGTGCAGAATGCCACGGCGAGACTCCTTACGGGGTCCTCGCTGCGGGATCACATTCATCCAGTGCTTTACCAGCTGCACTGGCTCCCGGTGGAGTACAGGATCAGGTTTAAGGTGCTGGTTTTAACCTTTAAAGCCCTATATGGCCTAGGACCCTCGTACCTACGGGACCGCCTCTCCTGGTATGTCCCACGGAGGACCTTATGGTCTTCAAACAAAAACATCTTGGAGGTCCCAGACCACAAGGAGGTTAGGCTGGCCTCAATCAGAGGCAGGGCTTTTTCGGCTGTGGCTCCGATCTGGTGGAACGCTCTGTCACAAGTGACTAGGGCCCTGCGGGACTTGACATCTTTCCGCAGGGCCCTCAAGACAGAGCTGTTCCACCAGGCCTTTGGCCAAGGCACAGCCTGACCCCCTCCTATGATAATTCTTCACAGAACTCCAGCCCAATGGTTGCCATTAATTTGATTTGAACTGATTTCATCATGAATTGATTTTAGAATGCTGTATTATTTTACTGTTGTTAGCCGCTCTGAGCCCGGCTTTGGCTGGGGAGGGCGGGATATAAATAAAATTATTATTTATTATTATTATTATTATTATTATTATTATTATTATTATTATTATTATTATCTATGTCCCTTCCCATCCTTCAAGGTTGACTCCAGGTGAGCTTTTCTGAGGATGTATTCCAAAAGTCAGGGCTCTGCAGCCCCAAAGCCCTATCTTGGCTGAGGATTGCTAAATCTGGAGTTTCTCTCAGTTTCTTATCTCCCATCCCAGTGTCCAGGTGTCCACATATCAGTTTATGATTATTATTTTTAAAGTCCTCATGGAAATCCACCAACATTTCAGTGCCCTTCCCCCCCCCTTATATGCACATTTTTTTTGTACGCAGCTTATAATACGCATATGCTTGGAAGCCAATTCCCCTAACGGAATGCCTTCTGGTACGTTATTGTCACTCAGATGTGATTTTTAAGGTGCACATTGCCCTAATACAGGAGTGGGAACCTCAAACTGGGAGGAAACGGAGGCAGAAAATGTGGCCCTCCATGCCTCTCTGTCTGGCCCTTGGGACTCTCTAAAGACTAGGCTTCTTTTCCCCAGGCCACTTCTACCAGTGGCGTAACGTGGGTTGCCAGTGCCCGGAGATGGGGCAAGTGTTGTGCCCCCTGGTGGACTGGGCAGCTGTTCTGCCACCTTCAGGAACTGTCCTGCTTTCTTTTCCCTTCCCACTCTGTGTTGCTGCCCTCCCTCCCTCTTGGCCAGGCCGGGCAACACGTGGGTGGCAGTGGCAAGGCATGGGGGGCACGCTGGCAACTGTGGTGAACTGCGGGGAGGTAAGCTGCACCAGGATTGGGCCTCTGCCCTTTGGGGCTAGGGCAATCTCCTCCCCCTCCATAGGAGCAGACTCCTCCCAGGCCTGGAGCCCGGCCCTTGGCCACCGCTCGCACCAGAACCCAGTGCCCCCCAGGCCATGTGTTATGTACAGTCATACCTCGTGTTGCATTTGCTTCAGGTTGAGTGTTTTCAGGTTGCATTCTGTGGCGATCCAGAAGTACCGCAAAGGGTTACTTCCGGGTTTCACTGCTCGCGCAGATGCTCAAAATGATGTCATGCGCAGAAGCGGTGAATCATGACCCACGCATGCGCAGACGCGGGTTGTGTTCTGCTCAGGTTGCAAACGGGGCTCTGGAACAGATCCCGTTCTGTTATGTACTGAGTTGAATAGGATCCAAATTGCAGCAGTCTGATTGGTCCTAGAACAATAGGATTCAGAATGCAGCAGTCTGATTGGTCCACAGGAGCCACCCAATCCAGCTCCATGTGGAAGGGAATCGGCGACCTGATTGGCCTGCAGGAGCAGCCAATCAGGCTCCTGGATGAAGTGAATCTGCGACCTGATTGGCCTACAGGAGCAGCCCAGAATTAGCCAATCACGCAGGACCCATTGTGTAAATAATGTATATATAGCTAGATGTTTTGGGGGAAGTTTCATTCATTGCTACTATGAGCTGAATAAAGAGCATGAAATTCATACTCGACTCTGAGTATATTTCACCATGCTACCTCCATCCTTACTTCCTTGCAGGCTGGGCAAGACCTCGGCTCTCGGCCAGCTGGGGCAGGGCATGTGTGGGCGTCCTAGGAGAAGGATAGGGGCATTTCATTTTGAGTATTGCTTTCGGAGCAATTAGGGACGCAGGTGCCGCTGGGGGTTAAACCACAGAGCCTAGGACTTGCCGATCGGAAGGTCGGCGGTTCGAATCCCCGCGACGGGGTGAGCTCCCATTGCTCGGTCCCTGCTCCTGCCAACCTAGCAGTTCAAAAGCACATCAAAGTGCAAGTAGATAAATAGGTACTGCTCTGGCGGGAAGGTAAACGGCGTTTCTGTGCGCTGCTCTGGTTCGCCAGAAGTCATGCTGGCTACATGACCCGGAAGCTGTACGCCGGCTCCCTCAGCCAATAAAGCGAGATGAATGCCGCAACCCCAGAGTCAGTCATGACTGGACCTAATGGTCAGGGGTCCCTTTACCTTTACCTTTACCTTTTACTGGGAGTAGTTAGGTTGTTTTGCATAAAAATGTGAATTGACTCCAATTCCCGCCCCCATCCCTAATCTTGCATCGGTGGGAGGATCCGAAGGATGGCCTCTGGAGAAGATTTTGGGTCTGAAGATTGAGGTATGCTGAGCATAAGCCACATGGGGCTTTAGTAAGTCAGAGTCAGCACTTTGAAGTGTCCCTGGAAGTGGACAGGAAGGCAATCTGGTCAGGCTGTCTTAAGTGACAACTGTGCCTTCATTTAGAAGACTCAAAAAGAAAATGAAAAAAAAGAGAGAAAGAATTTGCATTTTATGTATTTGTTAACATTCTTATATTACATCAGTAAACGTTATCATATTACATTACAGGACTTACTATAATTTCCAACATGTATACATAAATTTTATATACCTAGAAAGAAAATGAAACAAATAAAAGAACAAAGAGAAAAAACAAAAACACCCCCCCCAATCATATACATACCAACACACTAGACTTCCTGTCTTTCCCGTTGTATATTCCTCTTTTTTTTTTACAAATGAATTTACTCTTATTATTGTATATTTCTTTACATATTATCTCATACATTCCTATATCAATATGTGCTCTTAGTCTTATTTCTCAACTCAGTCTCACTGCAACGTCAATCAAATGCTAGCATAGGTAGCAAACCTTTACTGTATTTTTGAACATGTGTTTTATATGTATCCCACTTTTCCATAAATTTTTGTTTCGAATTCCCTCTCAGGGTATTTGTTAACTGCGCCATTTCAGCAAATTCTTGTAGCTTGTAATGCCAGTCCGTTATAAATGACAATAATAGAAGACTCTTTCTCTGATCGCTGCGCCTCTGAAATGCTGAAACTCAGCTAACATCTGGCTCCCATCGTTGTCCACTGGAGGGCACTGGAGGGCCATGTCAAAGCAGACACTCTCAGTTGCCTGCCCTCATTCCCCCCCTGCTAAAGGTTTAGCCCGAGGGGGTATCTCAAGAGGTGCCTGACAGCATTAAGGCGGGCACCACCATTCTCAGAAAAGGGGTGGGGTGGGCAGGAAGATTCCAAGGAGAATGCCGGGAGAGAATGGGAACTGCAAGGAAACCTGGTATTGCAATGAGAAAGAACAAAAGGCAGAAGTATCAGGAAGCATCTTTCCAAGAGCAGCAGATAGAGGAATTGAAATATACTCGGAGTCGAGAGTGGATTTCATGCTCTTTATTCAGCTCATAGTGGTGAGGAGGAATCAAAGTTCCCCCAGAATGTCTGCTTTATATACATTATTTACACAATCGGCCCCACGTGATTGGCTAATTTCGGGATTCCCCTGTAGGCCAATCAGGTTGCGGATTCACTTCCACCTAGAGCAGGATTGGGTGGCTCCTGTGGACCAATCAGACAGCTGCATTCTGAATCCTATTGTTCTCGGACCAATCAGACTGCTGCATTTTGAATCCTATTGTTCTCGGACCAATCAGACTGCTGCATTTTGAATCCTATTGTTCTAGGGCCAACCAGACTGCTGCATTCTGAATCCTATTATTCTAGGACCAATCAGACTGCTGCCTTTTGGACCCTATTCAACTCAGTACATAACAGGAATTCTGATTCCTGATTGTCCCTGCATGGCTAATTCTGGGAGCCTCAGGCAAGCAATGGCTGGGAACACAACAGAAATGCATTGTTTCTGCTAGTTCAGAGGTGGGGAGCCTGTGGCCCTCCAGACAGAATAATAAAATCATGGAATTGTAGAGTTGTAAGGGACCTTGAACATCATCTAGTCCAACCCTCTGCAATGCAGGGATTTCCGCCCAAGCATCCATGACTAGCATGTGACAGCTCTTGAGATATTTGAAGAAGGCTATTTCCTTTTCTTGGCAGGGATATTGGAATGGCTTGCCGGTTCCTGCTCCAGGTGGATCATGTTTGGTAAAAACTCTCCACTATGACCTGTCCGTTTTGGGTGGCCCTGCACGGCATAGCTCATAGCTCCTCTCAGTTATGTCTCCTGCTACCAACATGAGTTTGAGCAAACTGTGGGAGGCAGTGGAAGACAGGAGTGCCTGGCATGCTCTGGTCCATGGGGTCACGAAGGGTCAGACATGACTAAATGACTAAACAACAACAAATCCTGTATCCTCTCAAGTCTCCACTTTTCTGGGCCAAAAATTCCTTCAACCGTTGCTCATAAGGCTTGGTTTCCAGACCCTTGATCAGGGGTCGGCAAGGTTTACCTTGCCTGGGCCGGTTCACTCCAGCAGAGATCTCTCTGTGGGCTGGATTGTGCGCATGTGTGAACATGCCTGCGATTTCCAGCTTCTGTGCAGATGTGATTTCCAGCGCTGCAGAAATGAGTCCATGTGCCGTGGTGTGCCGGTTTAGCGCAGTGTGTGTGGACTTGCCAAGTGGGCAGTTTGGTTCAGGGGTGGCTTGTGGGCCAGTTAAACGACCCAGTTAAAGAAAAGATAAGGAAAAGAGAAGAAAAGCACATTTATCTCAATTAGCTAAATGACCCAGTTAAACGGCCTTAGGTTGCCTACCACTGCCCTTGATCATCTTGGTCACCCTCCACTGCACACGTCCCAGCTTGTCAACATGCTTCTTAAATTGTGGTGCTCAGGACCCACGTACCTACGGGACCCCTGACCATTAGGTCCAGTCGTGGCTGACTCTGGGGTTGCGGCGCTCATCTCGCTTTACTGGCCGAGGGCATACAGCTTCCGGGTCATGTGGCCAGCATGACTAAGCCACTTCTGGAGAACCAGAGCAGCTCACGGAAAGCCGTTTACCTTCCCGCCGCAGTGGTACCTATTTATCTACTTGCACTTTGACGTGCTTTCGAACTGCTAGGTGGGCAGGAGCAGGGACCGAGCAACGGGAGCTCACCCCGTCACGCGGATTCGAACTGCCGACCTTCTGATCGGCAAGTCCTAGGCTCTGTGGTTTAACCCACAGTGCCACCCACGTCCCTTATCCCCTGCATATTCAACCAATAGCTGCAAGCTATCTGCACTACATAACAATGACATCACCCGAAATCTTCTCACCAACTTTATTGAACCCTCCCATCTTCTCCTTGACCCAGGATATCATTCTTTGCCGGAATCACTTCAAATATTGATTCCTCCAAAGCGAACAGCAGCGTTCTGGGGAGTTTAGCTGCAGCAGCCTAGAAGAGAAAGAAGTTTTTATGCTTAAAATTCATTTACCGGTTTGAGAGGCCCATTTCATTTAAACAGCAGTGATAATTGCAGCTAAAAGCACCTCGCCATTAGAGCGCGTCTCATTAATCACCTTGGCCTGCCAGTATGGAGTGGAGGAGGCATCTATCCGTACAGAGGACGGATCGGTACTGCTCAGCCTGGCCACCATTCATAGTAATTTGATAAGGAAAAGAAAAGAAAAGCACATTTATCTCAATTAATGGCAATGAGCTGTAAATTATAGGAATTTGCTTCTCCCCCCTCCCCGGCAGGAATGTTTTCTCCCCAATTACTTTTCAAGTGGCAATTTATTCTGTTAAGAGGTTGACAACAAGACTTGCTCTCCTTTGGACTAGTTTAAGTGCCCCCAAAACACAAGCAGGGCAGCTGAATGCCAGAAGAAGAAGAAGAAGAAGAAGAAGAAGAAGAGGAGTAGTAGTTTGGATTTGATATCCCACTTTATCACTACCCTAAGGAGTCTCAAAGTGACTAACATTCTCCTTTCCCTTCCTCCCCCACAACAAACACTCTGTGAAGTAAGTGAGGCTGAGAGACTTCAGAGAAGTGTGACTAGCCCAAGGTCACCCAGCAGCTGCAGGTGGAGGAGCGGGGAAGCGAACCAGGTTCACCAGATTATGAGTCCACTGCTCTTAACCACTACACCACACTGCCTCCCAGGACTGTTTTCAGTTGTCTTTTAAAAGTAAAATAGTTGTTTATTGCCTTGAAATCTGCTGGGAGGGCATTCCACAGGGTGGGTGCCACTACCGAGAAGGCCCTCTGCCTGGTTCCCGGTAACCTCACTTCTCGCAGTGAGGGAACTGCCAGAACGCCCTCGTGCTGGACCTCAGTGTCTGGGCTGAACGATGGGGGTGGAGACGCTCCTTCAGGTATACAGGACCGAGGGCTGTTTAGGGCTTTAAAGGTCAGCACCAACATGTTGAATTGTGCTTGGAAACATACTGGGAGCCAAAGCAGATCTCTCAGGACTGGTGTTATGTGGTCATAACCTTCAAAGGTAGCCCCACATAGAGCGCATTGCAGTAGTCGAAGTGGGAGATAAACAGAGCATGCACCACTCTGGCGAGGCAGTCTGCGGGCAGATAGGGTCTCAGCCTGCGTACCAGATGGAGCTGGTAGACAGCTGCCCTTGGACACAGAATTGACCTGCGCCTCCATGGACAGCTGTGAGTCCAAAATGACTCCCAGGCTGCGCACCAGGTCCTTCAGGGGAACGGTTACCCCATTCAGGACCAGGGAGTCCTCCACACCAGCCTCCCCCCCTCGTCCCTCAATAACAGTACTTCTTGTCAGGATTCAACCTCAATCCATTAGCTGCCATCCATCCAACTGCCTCCAGACACTCACAAAGGACCTTCACCGCCTTCACTGGTTCTGATTTAAAAGAGAGGTAGAGCTGGTATCATTGATGAACACCCAACCCCCTGATGATCTCTCCCAGCAGCTGCATGTAGATGTCAAAAAGGTAGTTAGACATGCTAGCATTATAATCAGGAAAGCTAACGCATGTCTAAATGTACCCAGTGTCTTCCATTGCACCTGAGAGCAATGGCATAAGGCTGCCATTGTGGCAAACACAGCTCCGACTTCCCCAGCTCTCACTGATGGTCTCTGCTCTACAGCATTTGCCCTCCGAGGCAGCTGTCTCACGCTGCCTAATGGTTGGGTGCCTATGCTTTGAGCGGAGGAACGCGTATATGAATCGCGTCCAATTTAAGTAACTTGCCTTGTTTGTGGTGGGCTCCTTCCCCCCTCCCAACCCCAGCTCAAAAGCCACGCTGACTTCTCCACTTCCTGTCAATAAAGCAGCTGGGGAGGGAGATTGGCATTAATGATTCAGAGCAAACAAAAAGCAGTCGATAGAAACCTTGTTGGTAATTGCACAATGAGAAATCCAGTAGTCCTCTAATTTGTGCCCCAGAGCTCTGATTGCTCCTATTAACAGGGCCTTTGCCCATGCGAAAGAGTTTCTTTCCACTGACTTAACTGCTCCAACATCAGGGCTGGGAGCTGTGTAAGCTCAGTTTCAGGGTTTGCATTTCGAGTATACTTAAAACTAGGCAGCTCGCTTTCAGCCAGGTTAATTTTATTCTTTGGCCAATGCGTTGTAGTGCTAATAATCCTGATGAGTTTGGCATGGATAGCGTCATTATACAGTTTAGCCAATAGATGGCACTGGACTGAGCTGAATAAGTTTGTAAAGAACATAAGAAAAGCCTGCTAGAACAACAACAAAACAATTTATTTATACCCCACCCATCTGGCTGGGTTTCCCCAGCCACTCTGGGCAGCTTCCAACAAAATATTAAAAACAATACGACGTCAGACATTAAAACATCCCTAAACAGGGCTGCCTTCAGTTGTGTTTTAAAAGTAAAATAGTTGTTTATTGTCTTGACATCTGCTGGGAAGAAGAGTTTGGATTTGATATCCCGCTTTATCACTACCCGAAGGAGTCTCAAAGTGGCTAACAATCTCCTTTCCCTTCCTCCCCCACAACAAACACTCAGTGAGGTGAGTGAGGCTGAGAGACTTCAGTATGACTAGCCCAAGGTCAGGAAGCAGGAACGGGGGTCCAGAAGCCAGGAGTCTAAGGGTCAGAGAGCTGGGAGTCAAGAAGCCAAGAGTCCGAGGGTCAGGAAGCAAGGAGTGATGAAGTCAGGGGGTCCCAGGATCAAGAGGCAAGGCAGGGAACGTGTTGTTGTGGCAAAGAGCCGAAGGGAAATGCTGACCTTATATCCCTTCCCAGCTCTTGCCACCAGGTGCTGTGAGTTACCAAGTGGCCTCACCTGTGCGGCCGCGCCTTGCCTCTCCAGAACAAACTTAGAAAGGCCCCAGTCCTGCAAAGTCCTATCGGTCACAGGGCCTGGCTCCTGCATGCACAGCTGACATGATGGAACTGAGTTCTTTTCCGGCTGAAAAACACACATCATCATTATCATCATCATCTTCACCAGACTGCAGAGAGGATTCCCTGCTTTGAGCCTCTTTGCCCTTAAACATGGCAGAGAGGACACAGATCCACTGACTGCTTTTCCGATGCCAACAGCCCCACTTCCCATGAGTGGCTGTTCTGTATCCAGAATCCCTGAGCCAGCAGGACGTTTTGACTTTAATGCTGATGGTACATGACTCATATTCTCTTGCAGGGCTCCCCGGGGACCCATTGTTTCCTGATTACCAAGGTGGATGCCAGCCCAAATGGCGGGGTGATTAACACCTGGGTCTGGGCCCCAGTGATGGAATCCTCAGCTGGGATTTTTATCAGCAGCTGTTGGCAGTAAATTGTGGCTAATGCGGGTGTGTTAAGGAGGCGTGAGGACATTGTGGAAGGGAGGGGGAAACGGACTAAATCTTGCAATCAGCCAAATGGGATGGGCGTGCATTTGAGGGGGGGGAACAGGAAGGTTAAACGTTTTTTTGCAAGCAAAGGAACCCTTAATCCCTCTGCCCCACATCAGGAGTGACCTCATGCAGATCTCCTCCTTTCAGGACGGTTCAAGACAACCCCACCATTCATTGCTTCCCATAACTCTTGTTGAACTGAAGGCCATGATAAATGCAAGCCAACGTCTCCGTGGGACACTTTGGAGTCAAAAGATCAATTGCTTAAGGATTTTGGCTAGGCAGAAGGTTTTAGGTCACTGGGGATGAAGGATTGCAGTTGAAGCTTTTGGCTTAGTGGGCAGCTTCTGGATTAAGGAAGATGTAGGCTTGGGACCAGAAGCCCACCTCCCCTTAATTCCTTCTCTGTGTGGAAAGAGGATGGGAGTCAGGGTTTTTTTGGGGGTAGATGGTGCAGTGGGCGACTAAGAAAACCAAAGCAGATGCATTAGAGGATGAGAGAAAGTCATGGAGGATAAATCTGTGCACGGCAAATGAAATCTCCCATTCAGAGGCTTCATATCTCTGACGGCCAGATGATGAGGAGCAAGGAACTGGGAACAGCTGTCTCATTTGTGGCTCGCTTATAAGGTTTCTGAGGGGTGTGGCTTGCTGCTGTTGGAGCCGTAGTGCCAAGTCAGGTAGACCTTTGGTCTAATTTGGCGAGAGGAATCTCAATGCATCTATGAGCTGGGGGGAAGAGATAAGGAACCAGGAGCATGTCTACCTTCCATAAAGCCTCAAGGGAGGAGGACTGGGAGGCAATGGGGAAAGATTCAAAGTTTTCCCCTAGGAGTTTTCTGCTTCTGAGAGTGCCAAGCTGGGGTTTATAACTCCAGATCGCCACACAAAACCAATGGTGTCAACACTATAATAATAACAACAGTAATAATAGTAATAACAGTAATAATAGTAAGTAACAACAACAACAACAACAATATTTTATTATTTATAACCTGCCCATCTGGCTGGGTTTCCCCAGCCACTCTGGGCGGCTCCCAATCAAATATTAAAAACACAATACAGCAGTAAACATTAAAACTTCCCTAAACAGGGCTGCCTTCAGATGTCTTTTAAAAATAGTTGTTTATTTCCTTGACATCTGATGGGAGGGTGTTCCACAGGGCAGGTGCCACTACTGAGAAGGCCCTCTGCCTGGTTCCCTCTAGCCTCACTTCTCACAGTGAGGGAACTGCCAGAAGGCCCTCAGCGCTGGCCCTCAGTGTCTGGGCTGAATGATGGGGGTGGAGACGCTCCTTCAGGTATACTGGGCTGAATCCATTTAGGGCTTTAAAGGTCAGCACCAAGACTTTGAATTGTGCTCAGAAACGTACTGGAAACCAATGCAGATCTCTCAGGACCGGTGTTATGTGGTCCTGGCGGCAGCTCCCAGTCACCAGTCAAGCTGCCGCATTCTGGATTAGTTGTAGTTTCTGGGTCACCTTCAAAGGTAGCCCCACGTAGAGTGCATTGCAGTAGTCCAAGCAGGAGATAACTAGAGCATGCACCACTCTGGCGAGACAGTCCACAGGCAGGTAGGGTCTCATCCTGCGTACCAGATGGAGCTGGTAGACATCTGCCCGGGACACAGAATTGACCTGTGCCTCCGTGGACAGCTGTGAGTCCAAAATGACTCCTCTATCATCCAACTTGCTGGCAACATCACACCTATCTGGCCTGGCATCAGGGGAGCTGCCTTTCTGACGATTAAAGAGTCAGACTTTGGGTAATGGGAGGCTAAAAGAATCTCTTCCTGTTCTTATGCCAAGCAATTCAGAAGTTGTGTGAGTAACCAGCTTTGAACAGGGTAATGCAACCCTCACTCCTTCCTGACTAGTATCACCAACCAGATTGAAAAGGGTTAGATAAAACCTGCCTCACAGGGAAGGTGTGATAATCCCATAGGTTTTGCTGGAAGACCTAGTCCATCTCCTACCCTTGAACTCTTTCTGTGCCAGCTGAATCGTAGGATCATGGAATTGGAAAGGACCCAAGGGTCATCTAGACTAACTCCCTGCAATGTAGGAACCTCAACCAAAGCCTCCATGACAGAATGCCTTCCAACCTCTGCTTAAAAGCCTCCAAGGAAGGAGAGTCCACAACCTTCTGAAGGAATCTCCTCCATGGTTGAACAGAAACATCTTCCTGATTTTTAGTCGGAATCTTGAGAGGCATCCTGGCTGGTACCTCTTTGTAGAGGGTCTTGATTAATCTTGACAATAAAGCTGCAGACCTGACTAAAGCCTAAGTGAAGGAAAGGAAGACTGTTTCTCTTTCCAAGGGACCATGCATCTTAAGAAAAAGAAGCATTTCCCTGCTTCCAGGAAGCATCCCGAAAGGCTGGATCATGATGGACTAAAGCAGCCTCCCACTGAGAAGTCTGAGGCTGAATCTACACACATATAAAAAAACGCTGTGAAAATGCTTTTTTTAAAAAAAGTTTTAAAATATATATGGAATTTCCCATTAGCTCACCAGCACCATCTAGTGTCGCATTTGTATATTGCATTTAAAATGTTATATTTGCAGCTGTGTAGCTGAGTCCTCAACCAGATCAATGTGGGACAGTTAGGCTGAACCAAGCAGGAACGCCTTGTGCACCCAGTTATTGTCAAAGGACCCCTTTTCACCCACCAGATCCAGGCTTGAAATGTTGGAGTGAAGTTGCATAACCAAAAGCACAGATGAAGAGTTCCTGAGACTTCCTGCATTAAGTTAATTAACTGTCGTGCCGCAGGGTGAAAGAGAGAGCTGCCATTGGGATGTCTCCGCCCAGTCAATCTATTTTCAGTTAAGGCACTCTTGCCGTGGTGACAAAAGGGGGTGAGCTTGGAAGTTCTTCAGAAATGCAAATAGAATAGACCTGCCCTGATTACTAGAGTCTATTAGCAATGTGCCCTTGCCTTGCTGCAAGGGGACGGGTTTTGCATTCTTAGGTAGGGCAGAAGGAATTTTTGATTTAATGAGGATGAGGTGTGCTTTCTGACTGATAACAATTTATTCCAAATGGGGATCATTTGCTGAAATAAGGGCTTTGCTCGTAATAGATTTTAAAGCGGATTCTGCAACTGGGGCAGGGTGCAACCTCCTGCTGTCTCTTGCCGTGTACTGGGATTGTCACTTGTGCACCGGGACATTCCCAGTCTGCCATAAAGTTATTGTTATGGCTCTGAGCCAAATCAAATTGCAAATGTAGTTTCAGCGCACGTGCAAAGTGCTGCCTGAACCAAGTTTCTTGCTAAGACCCACCTTCTAGAATGGGGTGAGCACCCTGTAACCTATTGCTCTCTGCATTTTTGGACCACAACTCCCACAATCCTTTGCCAGTCAATACTGGGGCTGATGGGATTTGTATTTCGAATCATTGAAGGGCACCAGGTTGGGGAAGTCCGCTATAGAGTTTTGTATATCCAAGGTGTGTCATGGAAGGGTTGCCTATCCTTTGCAAAACTGAGGACTTGGGACAATCAACTGCTAGTTTCCTACTGGGAGCTAATGGTTGTAAGATGTTAATCTGGATGCAGCTTTTGGTAGTAGTTCACTAGAGGAAAAACACCTTGTATTGCCTTTGCAAATTTGGGAGTGTTGCAGGACTGGTGGTTGTGCTTTAAGAACCTATTTGCTTCCACTATATTCTGCTTGTGTATACAAGGGCCGACATTGATGCCGAAATCCAGCTTCGCCTGAGCTCTGCGAGTGCAGCTTTCTCCCGATTGAAGTGCAGAGTATTTGAGGACCGAAACATTCACAGGGAAACCGAAATGCTTGTTTACAAAGCTATTGTACTACCAACCTTACTGTATGCCTGTGAAACATGGACCACTTATGAATGCCATCTCCAACTCCTTGAAAGATTCCACCAACGGTGTCTCCGAAAAATTTTACACATCACTTTGGAAGACAGGCAAACTAATACCAATGTACTGGAAGAAGCAAAGATCACCAGTGTTGAAGCAATGATTCTTCAACATCAACTTCGTTGGACTGGACATGTTGTGTGGATGCCTGATGATTGTCTTCCAAAGCAACTACTCTATTCCCAACTTAAAAATGGAAAGCGTAATGCTGGTGGTCAACAAAAGAGGTTTAAAGACTCTCTCAAGGCAAATCTTTAAAAATGTAGTATAAACACCGACAACTGGGAAACACTGGCCTGTGAGCGCTCCAAAGGTGTAATGGGCTTTGAAGACACTCGAACTCAGGACTCAAGGGAGAAACGTGCTAAGAGGAAGGCATGCTTGGCAAACCCTCACCGTGATCAACTCCCGCCCAGAAACCTATGTCCCCACTGTGGAAGGATGTGTGGATCCAGAATTGGCCTCCACAGTCACTTACAGACTCACTGTTAAAACCATGTTTATTGAAGACAATCTTACTCGGCTACGAGGGGTCGCCAAAGAAGAAGACTGATAGTTTAACAAAGACCCTGTAAGTCTCCCTGCGCACAGGGAAACCAGCTAGGACCCCAACTGTGCAGGAAAGTGGGGTGAGCCAATGGACTCCTCTTCGTAAGTGTGTTGGTATCAAACCTCGGATGAATAGTTTTGCTAATTGCTGCTTCATCTTTCAGACCGCAAAGAAAGCCTGTAAATAAATGCACATACCATCAATACAATATTTGGCTGCAGTATGTGTGTATGTTTTAGTGCTTAAAGTAAAGCTCAGATATGTTGAATTGTATATTAAATTGTATAATAACTATTAAACTGGACCAAATGCCTTTATGAGTGCCAACAGCAGTGATCTTTCTTTAAGGAATCATTCTCCACTTTAACCTCTGCATGAAAAGGAGACATTTTGAGTCAAGAGATACTTTGATAATTTTTTTTTTTAATGACAGCTTTATTACCGGCATTTCTCAATGGTGGGATCAAGGGCATTATCAAATATAATTTACTTTTTCTCATTACAGTTCAAAATTGGCCCTCATTTGGAGTGAAAATGGGTGTTCGCTGGCAGAATCTATAACTGTAAATCTGCAGCTCATCAAATGAAACTGTCCCCAAGAAATCTGCAAATGCCATTTTCTGAAACAAGGAGCATCAACAGAGGCAGGAGACACTGCATTTGGGCTAATATTAATGTATTTTATGGCCCATAATTCATTTTATTGTAGGCCGGAGCTATCAACAGTGAATTAACTGAGTAGTCTAGATGGAAACTCCATTTCCAAAGGCAGTATACCCTCGGAATATTAGGGGAAGATAGAACATGTTGTGACCAGGAGCTTCTGGAAGCATCTAGCTGATCACTATCAGGGGGGCAACCCCCCCCCCCGATTCCTCACGCCTCATTATGCTCATGCTTATAAGTGTACAGCATGAAACTGACTCTTGTGGACAATGCTACATTTGCTAGGCTCCTGGAACTGTGCACAATATGCCTTGAGCTATTGGACAGCCTTGTAGGGCCTACAATGGAAAGCTCCTGAAATCATAGAATTGTAGAGTTGGAAGGGACCCGAGGGTCATCCACACCAGCCCCCTGCAATGAGGAAACTCAGTTGAAGCATCCATGCCAAGTTGTCACTCAACTTCTGCTTGAAAGAAGGTGGAGTCTCCTTCTTTGGAGGTCTTTAAGCAGAGGCTTGACAACCATATGTCAGGAGTGCTCTGATGGTGTTTCCTGCTTGGCAGGGGGTTGGACTCGATGGCTCTTGTGGTCTCTTCCAACTCTATGATTCTATGAAAACCTCCAAGGATGGAGAGTTCATCCCCTCTCAAGGGAGTCCTCCGTTCCACAGCTCTGACGGTCAGAAAGTTATTCCTGATATTTAGTCAGAATCTCCATTCTTGTAACTTGAATCCATTGGTTCCAATCCTTCCCCCCAGAGAAGGAGAGAACAAGTGTGATGGCCTGGGGCTCAGAACCAGAGGGGTCTCAGTCTGCACTGGATCCTTTGCTTCAGGCATCATCTGAACCAAGTCTGGGGCCTGATTCTGAAGATCCCCAGTCTGCACAGGTTCTCCTGCAACAAGCACCAGCTGGGCCGAGTCCGGGGCCTGAGCCTGCCCTGGCTCCAGATGCGGGGATGACCTCGTTGCCTTCAGCTGGGCCATCACTTACAGCTGCTCCATTACCGGTTGGGTCAGGGGAGGCCCCTGGGTCTACTAACCCACCGACGTCTCCTGAGTTGCAGAGACTCAGGTCTGCGAGAAGGAGAGACCTGAGTACTCGCAGGAGGAGTGCTCGCCTTTGGGCAAAACAGGGAGATGAGTCGCTGGGGGATCAGGACTGGCCGCTACCCTGACAAAGGCTGTCGGACCCTGCTCCAGGTTGCGAGAGCAACATTGATGTGTGCTACATCCTGCCTGAGATCCTGTACCTGTTCTTGCCTGGTTTCCTGCCTTGTGTCCTGCCTTGGCCCTCTCAGACTGACTCCTAGCAGAACCTTTGGATTCTGGTCTGGTCCTGGACTGTGTTTCACGGGTTACCCCGGGCCCAGCACAACAAGCAAGCTCCCTCCTCCATGTGATAGCCCTTGAGATATTTGAAGATGGCTATCATATCTCCTCTCAGTCTCTGCCTTTCCAGGCTAAACATACCCAGCTCTTTCAACCATTCCTCATAGGGCTTGGTTTCCAGACCCTTGATCATCTTGGTCTCCCTCCTCTGCACACCTTCCAGCTTGTCAACATCCTTCTTAAATTGTGGTGTCCAGAACTGGACACAGTATTCCAAGTGTGGTCTGACCAAGGGAGAATAAAGGTAAAGGGACCCCTGACCATTAGGTCCAGTCGTGGCCTACTCTGAGGTTGCGGCGTTCATCTCGCTTTACTGGCCGAGGGAGCCGGCGTACAGCTTCCAGGTTATGTGGCCAGCATGACTAAGCCGCTTCTGGCGAACCAGAGCAGCGCACAGAAACGCTGTTTACCTTCCTGCTAGAGCAGTACCTATTTATCTACTTGCACTTTGACTTGCTTTTGAACTGCTAGGTTGGCAGGAGCAGGGACCGAGCAATGGGAGCTCACCCCATCGTGGGGATTCGAACTGCCGACCTTCTGATTGACAAGCCCTAGGCTCTGTGGTTTAACCCATAGCGCCACCCGCGTCCCTAAGGCAGAATAGAGTGAGATTATTACTTCCCTTGATCTGGACACCATACTTCTGTTGATGTAACCTAAAGTAGCATTAGCTTTTTTTGCTGCTGCATCACACTGTTGACTTATGTCAAGCATGTGGACTATTATGACTCCTAAATTCTTTTGGTACGCCAGAAGGGATGATTTGTAAGAGTTGTGGAACGGACTCTCTCCAAAGGTGGTTTTGAATCGGAGGATGCTAAGCCATCTGTCATAGATGATTTAGTTCAGATTCCTGCATTGCTCAATGATTATCGGGGAGTCTCATCCAACTCTCCAATTCTGTAATTCTATGGTAGCTTCTGGAGGACATCCGACTGGCGAAGCCTGGCTTACAGAGTCGAGAGCATCAGTTTTGCCATCAAGGAACCCCTCACCTTTAAAACAGCACAAGCAAGAATCCCATTTACAACATCGCTTGTATGTACATGATTGTTCCTTGAAGGTCATTATTTTTCTGGCTCCATGGAAGATTCAAGACCTTCAGCCATCAATGGAGACATTATTGCTGTTATTCAATTACATTTCTATCTGATTCCCAGCCGTTTTCAAGGAATTTGACTCTGCTTTAATGAGCCGATCGCTAAGCAAACAGACCGCTTAGGCCTCGTCAGGCTTCCCTTCCAATATGAGGCATGTCACTTGAATTGATAATTGGGATTTTTTTGTTATCTGCAGAGCTGGAACTAGCTGAAGCATGAAAGGAAGGGGGGGCAGGCCTAGTGCTGAATTTTCTCTTCTATATCTGGAGGCAGTTGGAGGATGGATGGTGGTTAACAGATTGAGGTTGAACCCTGACAAGACAGAAGTACTGTTTGGGGGGGGGACAGGGGGCTGGCAGGTGTGGAGGACTGACTGGTCCTGAATGGGGTAACTGTGCCCCTGAAGGACCAGGTGCTGGACATCAGTGTCTGGGTAGAACGATGGGGGTGGAGACGCTGCTTCAGATATACTGGACTGAGGCCGTTTAGGGCTTTAAAGGTCAGCACCAACACCTTGAATTGTGCTCAGAAATGTACAGGGAGCCAATGTAGGTCTTTCTGGACTGGTGTTATGTGGTCTTGGCAGCCGCTCCCAGTCACCAGTTTAGCTGCCGCATTCTGGATTAGTTGTAGTTTCTCGGTCACCTTCAAAGGTAGCCCCACATACAGCACATTGCAGTAGTCCAAGCGAGAGATAACTAGAGCATGCACTACTCTGGCAAGACAGTCCACGGGCAGATAGGGTCTCAGCCTGCGTTCCAGATGGAGCTGGTAAACAGCTGCCCTGGACACAGATTTGACCTGTGCCTCCATGGAAAGCTGTGAGTCCAGAATGACTCCCAGGCTGCACACCTGGTCCTTCAGAGGCACAGTTACCCCATTCAGGACCAGGGTGTCCCCCACACCACACATTAAAAACTTCCCTGAACTTCATCTAATCCACCATCCTGTTCTCACACTGGGCAACCAGATGTCCATGGGGAAGCTGCAATCAGGATCCAAGCTTGTGAGCCCTCTTCTCTCCTCTGGTCCCCAGGAACTGGCTTTCAGGGACATCCTGCTTCTGACAGTGGCGGTAGAACATATTAAATGCTAATAAAATGCTACAAACCCAGGAATTCTTGGAAAGAAACTGTGGAACAGACGGACCTCAGGGCCCATCCAGTAGGACTCTTCTTGTATAAATCAGGGAGGAGGTGGTGATGAGGAGGAGGAGAGGGAGACGTTTGGAATTGCAGTTTCCAGGCAGCGCACTGATGTGTTACATTTCTCCCGTTAAAAATAAATAACCCTCCAGCTATTGAAAAGGCTACATTGCTTTTTTCAGAACCAAGCCACAGTTTTCTTTTTATATTTTATTCCACCCCCCCCCGATATTGACATTTCAATTTATGCTAATTTATAGCACTTAGGGAGGAAAAAAAAGCACATGCATGCGCAAACACACACAAAACAAAACAAAACCGACTGAAACTTCCAGGCATGCTTGGAGAGAGAGAGTGAGAGCGAGGAAATTAAAATTATATGAAGCTGACGCTTCTGCTAAGATCACACACCATGCTCTCCGCATATTTGCAATCACTGGAGCGTGGATTCGGCTTGTATGGTACTTAATTAGTTTCCCCAAGAAGTGGCTCCAATGCCTTTTCAAAATCCGAAGACCTTTGTTGACGCTCAGCCGGCGCCGTGTGCCCACACAAGGAAATAATCAGGGACTTGGCGCCATCTGGAAACCTGAAAGGAGTATATTTTGCAAAAACGTCCTGAAGATGTTTGAACACAGATGTAGCACCCACAGCTACACTCAGTCTGCACTCTCTCTCTCTCCCTCTCTCCACCCCTCTTCTTAAAGAGCTCTTGCAGGTGTTGGGCATTTTGGCATTTTAATGTGCAAAATTATGTTGGGTGGAGCTCTGCACCCTCTGCGGAATGCTAAATTTTGTGACTTGCGTACAGCATGCAAAATTGAGAATATATTATTTTGCATAATATATTACCCATTCTCCCTCTTGTGTCTGCAAAATTCATTCAGTTTCATTTTTATTTGTTAGTGATGAGTGGGGGATAGACCCTGAAGCTCCGTCCCTAAATACTGCAAATCAGATTTATCCACTTTTCCTCTCCTCCTGGTCTGGGAGAACAATTAAAAGTGGTGTGTGTGTGTGTGCAAAAACGTAGTTCTGTTTATATGGAAAATAAAATCCCTGCACCAAATGAAGGAAATGGTGACACTGGTGTTGTAAACAAAATCTGCCCTTTTCCCCATATGTGAGAGCCAGTGTGGTGTAGTGGTTAAGAGCGGTAGTCTCGTAATCTGGGGAACCGGGTTCGCGTCTCCGCTCCTCCACATGCAGCTGCTGGGTGACCTTGGGCCAGTCACACTTCTCTGAAGTCTCTCAGCCCCACTCACCTCACAGAGTGTTTGTTGTGGGGGAGGAAGGGAAAGGAGAATGTTAGCCGCTTTGAGACTCCTTAAAGGGAGTGAAAGGCGGGATATCAAATCTAAACTCTTCTTCTTCTTCTTCTTCTTCTTCTTCTTCTTCTTCTTCTTCTTCTATGGGGTATGCAAGAGCCCATATAGAGTCCTTACGTAGGTTCCCTATCAGTAGGATAAAATAACAGAGGCCAACCAGAGAATATTGAGAAGCAAAGCAGCTAGTAAGCCTGATCTTTATTGATCTGTTGCAACAGGGTGCTCACCTCACATGCAGGAAAGGAGGTGGAACCCAGAACAATGGTGTGCAAGCCCTTATATAGACTTTTGAAATTGCCACCCTGTAGATCAAGACCACCCCCAGAAACATCATACATACACCACAGAAGGGGCGGTCTACAGCAGAAATCTGAGTGCTTTGTTTACCTCCTGTCTGCCAGGTTACCTGTTTAATGGTCACTTGATTGGATTGCCTGGGGAGCCCGGCCAGTCTTTTGTAATATAAATACTTAGTTCCTGAGCCAGGTCACAGGCTCCCACCCTATTCATGTCTTAAATGTGCCCTTAAGACAGGATTTGTGAAGGAAAAGACAATGGGGAGGCTTTTCCATTTTCCTTTGACCTTGCAGAGAAATCATTTGCTCAGTTTGAGGAATAAAATTGGTTTCAGGTCAGTCTTCCTGTGCTGATCAAAGTACGTGCTTGGCTGGTACACTTATGAACATTTAACATGTATCTAAGACCTCAAAATTCCTATCACACTGGCAGACAAAGCCCTTCCTATAATTTTGAAGGAAAAGCTCACATATCCGCTTTAAATTATTTCATTGCAATACTTCAGCAGCCAGCCGTTTCTTAGGAAATGTTTGTTTATTCCTTTATTGCATACCCTCCAGCATTTCTCCAATGAAAACAGGGACATCTTAAGGAAAAGTGGGACATTCCAGGATCAAATAAGAAACCGGGACGGCTTTTCTAAATCAGGGATGTCCCTGGAAAATAGGGACACTTGTAAATGGAACCTTACTCTGTCTACTCAGAAGGAAGCCCCACTGTATTCAATGGAGCTTACTCCCAGGTAACTGGGTAAAGACTGGGCAGCCTTCCACTGCAATCCGAACCATTTTCACTCAGAACTAAGTCCCATTGAGTTCAGTAAGAATCTCTGGTATGTTCCTTGTCATTCTCACAGTTTCTGTTGTTGTTATTATTATTATTACCCAGTTCCCCCCTCCTTTTTAGCAGCATCCTGCTAAAATTTTATTTCCTTCCGTTTATCTGTCAAATTTGTCGCCCACTGTAGGAATAACGAAGATGACGATGGGAGGTTGAATGCAGGTGAGCTGTGCAGAAGCACGCTGGCAAAGCATGCTCCAAGCAGGCTGCCGGCTAGCTCTGTAGAGACTCCTTTTATTAGCAGAAGTCAAGAACTGGAAACAGTAGTGAAACCACTCTGAACCTGACGTACAGTGGTACCTGTACTTGATTACATCTGCGTCCCCAGTCATGCTCCAGCCAATTCTATGTAATGTCTAGTAATCAAATCTGTGAGAGGACAAACGGTCAGGGGGAAAACCCTGTCTTCTAGCCAAGAGGCAAAAGTTCAGGGAGCGTGGGCGCGACACTCCTTGGCACACTGTTGCATGCTGGGTGCGAGGTTTGCCTCAGCACAAGCGGAGCGTTACCTCCACAGCCCACAATTCCTTCCTTTGCCCCTTTTTTCTTTACAACAATACTGCGAGGTCGGTTCGGTGGAGACCGAGGTCAATGTGTGCTCGATGTCGATGTTTGTGAGGCAAGCAAGCATGAGGGAGGCTTCCTGGAATTGAACGGAATGTCCCTGTTTTCATCTAAGGAATGTTGGAAGGTATATACCATCATGGCTAGTAGCCAGTAAGTTTAATCACGAGTAAAATATTGACAAATAAACAGGAGCCGCGGAGGAGTTTGCAGAGCACCTGTTATGTACTGAGTTGAATAGGATCCCAAAAGCGGCAGTCTGATTGGTCCTAGAACACTAGGATTCAGAATGCAGCAGTCTGATTGGTCCTAGAACAATAGGATTCAGAACACAGTGGTACCTCGGGTTAAGTACTTAATTCATTCCAGAGGTCCGTTCTTAACCTGAAACTGTTCTTAACCTGAAGCACCACTTTAGCTAATGGGGTCTCCTGCTGCTGCCGCGCCGTTGGAGCACAATTTCTGTTCTCATCCTGGAGTAAAGTTCTTAACCTGAAGCACTATTTCTGGGTTAGCAGAGTCTGTAACCTGAAGCATATGTAACCTGAAGCATATGTAACCCGAGGTACCACAGTACAGCAGTCTGATTGGTCCTAGAATGATAGGGTCCAGAATGCAGCAGTCTGATTGGTCCACAGGAGCCACCCAATCCAGCTCCAGGTGGAGGTGAATCCGCAACCTGATTGGCCTACAGGTGAATCCCGGAATTAGCCAATCATGTGGGGCCCATTGTGTAAATAATGTATATAAAGCAGACATTCTGGGGGAACTTCCTTTGTTCCTCACCACTATGAGCTGAATAAAGAACATGAAATCCACTCTTGACTCCGAGTATATTTCAGCACCCCTCCCTCCCAAGAAAATCACATTGACATCAAAAGGGAGAGGGAGCTGGGAGAAGAGGCCTGACGGCAAGGCGGATCGGGCCCTGCCTATCACACCACTCCTGTTCTGGGAAGGCAGAGTCATGTTGCACCATCTGAACTCATACGTCCCTTTGAAATGCAGTACGACAAACTTTCCTTTCATCATCCCAGGACTGTCACTCATCTGTTTGCTTCCTCGTGTGTGGAGAAACATATTCATTATTTACCGGAGATACTGCGCATCCAAGCCCACATCTCTACATTTTCTCTTTAAGACTCTCGCACGTGTCTGCCAGGCTGGTTTGTTAGCTCTGCCGTTTCCTCTGCTTTTACAAAATGTTGGCAAAGAGCAAGTATTGCACCCCTGGACTTGCTAATGCCAGTCAAAACTAGCAAAAGCAAGAACTCAGACCCTACATGGCCTTGGTCCAATATACCTGAAGGAGCGTCTCGACCCCCATCGTTCTGCCTGGACACTGAGGTCCAGCTCCAAGGGCCTTCTGGCAGTTCCCTTACTCCAAGAACCCAAGTTACAGGGAACCAGGCAGAGGGCCTTCTCGGTGGTGGCACCTGCCCTGTGGAACGCCCTCCCACCAGATGTCAAAGAGAACAACAACTACCAGACTTTTAGAAGACATCTGAAGGCAGCCCTGTTTAGAGAAGCTTTTAATGTTTGATGTATTACCGTATTTTAATATTTTTTTGGGAAGCCACCCAGTGTGGCAGGGGAAGCCCAGCCAGATAGGCGGGGTATAAATAATAAATTATTATAATATTATTATTATTATACATACCATCCCAGGCTTTAACTTTTATCCACATTGGGCCTGGCGCAAATCACTTATTTTTGCATTGAAGCTGCTGCTGGGCTTTTTTATTTATTTAAATCTTGTATTCCCTTTTTATAGCTGAAATGAATCTGGGAAAATTCTCCTCCTTAACTACTCGCGTTTCACAACGTGTGTTTCTAAACCCTCACTTAACGATGACTAAATCTACAACTTTTCCAATGTGGCATCTTGAGTTTTCAATAATCTCATTCTGCTTTAACAGAATGGCTTTTAATGCCAGCTAAAGTAGTTTTGAGCGAGTCTTAAAATGCCATGTTTTATCCTCTTAAAGTTTTGTAAGTCATGTAGCAACTCCTTACGTCATAAGCGACTGATGAAATTGCAAACATTCCCAAGAGAGAGAGTGGCATCAGTATGCCCACTTTCTCTGACATTCAGGCTTTCCTTCCTTGGAGTTTTTGAAACAGAGGCTGGATGGCCATCTGTCATGAATGCTTTCGTTGTGATTCCTGCATTGCAGAGGGGTGGGCTCCATGGCCATTGGGGTCATTTATGACCCCACGCACAGAGCCTAGGGCTTGCTGATCGGAAGGTCGGTGGTTTGAATCCCCGCAATGGGGTGAGCTTCCGTTGCTCAGTCCCTGCTCCTGCCAACCTAGCAGTTCGAAAGCACATCAAAGTGCAAGTAGATAAATAGGTACCGCTTCAGTGGGAAGGTAAACTGCATTTCCGTGCACTGCTCTGGTTCGCCAGAAGTGGCTTAGTCCTGCTGGCCACATGACTCAGAAGCTGTACGCCGGCTCCCTTGGCCAGTAAAGCGAGATGAGTGCCGTAACCCCAGAGTTGTCTGCGACTGGACCTAATGGTCAGGGGTCCCTTTACCTTTATGACCCTACAATTCTGATTCTATAAATGTGTGTGGGGGGGGAGGGGTGAGAAATCAAGGAGGAAAATAAAGACTGCCACAAAAATCCACAAAAACAAGCATAAACAGCATTAAACTCCTCCTGTAGGAGCTATTTCACAGCTTTACTCCTAGATTACAGAATACAGGTTCTGCAAAGAGCACTGTGGACACATCCCATAATTCTCTGGTGTGGGAGGCATCACCCGACTGCCAGAAAGAAGCACTCGGTTTCCACGAAGAAGTGGTGGAGCCACTACTTAGTGGCTTTCCATCACGGCCAGTCCCAGTCACAATTCAAGTCCGGAGCCAATTTGGACTGCTCACTGAGGTCGGCTTGTGAAAAGGCATTTGAGCCTGCAAAATGAAGGAAAAATGGGATTGTATTCTTCCCCTACGCTTCCAAGGTCCTAGCATAGATCTGTCTTAGGAGACACACACCGGGGGCTCATGAGGTTCCAACAGGCTCAACCAATAAAATCTGGCAACTCGGTCCAGGCAGAACAATTTCTTTCCGTGTTATATAAAATGGTCATTCTCACATACCATCTTCTTCTTTGGTGATCCCTTGTAGCTGAGTAAGGTTGTCTTCCATAAACACGATTTTAACAATGAGTCTGTAAGTGAGTGTGGAGGCCAGTTCTGGATCCACACGTCCTTCCACAGTGGGGACATTGGTTTCTGTGGTTGATCATGGTGAGGGTTTTCCAAGCGTGCCTTCCTCTTAGCACGTCTCTCCCTTGCGTTCTGAGTTCGAGTGTCTTCAAAGCCCATGACACCTTTGGTAAAGGCTGTTCTCCAACTGGAGCGCTCGCAGGCCAGTGTTTCCCAGTTGTTGGTGCTTATACTGTACATTATACTCACATACAATATCCCCAGCTCTGCACAGAAACAGGGGCATTGGTGCAGAGGGCTGCTACAGCTTTGAGCTACAGTAGCCCCTAGCCCACCCCAGCATCTCCTTCCATGCAAGCCGGCAAGGGAAGAGGAATGGGAATGATATCATTCTGGCTGGATCATTTGAGAAGGATCTGACTCTCCATGATTCCTTCACATTAACCATAACAGAAGAAGACAGTTTGTCATCTTGCAGATTATCATATGCCACAAGCAAGAGGGAAGGTCTGAGCCGTATCCTCGACATGGCTGTAGGATAAATGATGAATTTAGTAAAATAAACAAGAGCTGAATCCTGCTGTGAGACAGAATTTTTTTTTAAAAAAAACCCCTTCCAAGCCACCACCCAACACCCAGTTCTCAGCCATAAATATAGCTGCCAGGTCCCCAGTGTCAAAGGGAATCTCATCTCTTGACTCTTTGAAGAACAGTTCCCAGGATCCAAGGCTGCCTCGAATCCACCATGCATATTCAGTAGCGTTTGGGGTCTCCAGAGTCAGTGCAGGGTCTGGCATAGCAGGAGGGAAGACCTGGGCTGCCCTCTTCCCAAGATAGCCTTGGCACAGGCTACCAGGCCTTGGCATGCAGAACTGTCACCATCCACTCGCGCCTGTTTGTCCGACCTGCCAGCAGCAAGGTCTAAGATGGTCTGGTTGTCAAGGGAGCAAGACTGCTTAGCAACTTCTTGCACAGGAAAGTCACCCACACTAAACAGTTCTTCAGTAAGGCCAGCTGAGCCTCTTGGCGTCCCCCAGGTTACCGGATGCATTCCGGGCTGACCGATTGCAGTTTCCCTTCCGGCCACTACCAGGGAGGCACTGTGGAGCAGCAAGGCTTGTAGAACCAAGGGGCTCCATGGGCCATCTAGTCCAATCCACTGCAATGCAGGAATCTCCTCTGTATGTAAGCTGCCACAGTCTGTAGAGGTGAAATTAGGGCAGAGAATACAGAATTCTGCAATCATTAACATTTGTGCAAATGGGGCGTGTATATTGTTTATTTATCTATCAAAAGAAATCCCTGACATATGGCCATCCAACCTCTTGTTAAAAAAAGCTCCTGTGAAGGATAGCCCGCAATCTTCCAAGGCAGCCCATTTCATTGTCAAACAACTCTTCTGGAGCACCAGAAAACAAGCTTGCTCCCTCTTCCATGGCACAGCCCTTCAGATATTTGAAGATGGCTATCATTGTGAGAGATTTACTTTCTTGGGCTCCATGACCACTGCAGATGGTGACAGCAGTCACGAAATTAAAAGACGCCTGCTTCTTGGGAGAAAAGCAATGACAAACCTAGACAGCATCTTAAAAAGCAGAGCCATCACCTTGCCAACAAAGGTCCGTATAGTTAAAGCCATGGTTTTCCCAGTAGTGATGTATGGAAGTGAGAGCTGGACCATAAAGAAGGCTGATTGTCAAAGAATTGATGCCTTTGAATTCTGGTGCTGGAGGAGACTCTTGAGAGTCCCATGGACTGTAAGAAGATCAAACCTCTCCTTTCTTCAGGAAATCAGCCCTGAGTGCTTTCTGGAAGGACAGATCCTGAAGCTGAGGTTCCCATACTTTGGCCACCTCATGAGAAGAGAAGACTCCCTGGAAAAGACCCTGATGTTGGGAAAGATGGAGGGCCCAAGGAGAAGGGGACGACAGAGGACGAGATGGTGGGACAGTGTTCTCGAAGCTACTAACAGTGTTCTCAAAGCTCCCCCAAACTGCGGGAGGTAGTGGAAGACAGGAGTGCCTGGCGTGCTCTGGTCCATGGGGTCACGAAGAGTCGGATACGACTAAACGACTAAACAACAACAACAATCATTGGTCCTCTCAGACTCCTCTTTTCAAGACTCCCTCAACTGTTCCTCATAAGGCTTGGCTTCCAGAACCTTGATCATCTTGGTTGCCCTCCTCTGCACACGTTCCAGCTTGCCAATATCCTTCTTAAATGGTGGTGTCCAGAACTGGACACAGGACTCCAGCTGTGGTCTGACCAAGGCAGAACAGAGTGAATAATAGAATCATAGAATTCTAAGAGTTGGGAGTGGTACTATTATTTCATTTGATCTGGACACTGAATTTCACTTGCTTTCCGTTCTTCCTTCTTACTGGAATGTTAAAATATCCCCTCAGCTTCATACACCTCTCTTTCTCTCTCACCACCTCCCTACATTATTCCTGCACGGAACTTCAAAGCCAGGAATTGCCTGTTCTGAGCAATGACACTGTCATTAAATTGGGATTACAGGAAAACTCCCTCTTCCTTGCAATAGCAGTGGCTCTGCTCTGAACTTCCCTTTCTTTCCCAGTAGGTGTTGCTCCAGGTCTACGATACATACCGTCTCTCATGCTTCAGTAATGGGAAAGGATGGAGAAATTAAAAACAAGGTGAAGCCCCTAAAGTATGCATACGTGTGTGGAGGACCTCACTTATTTCCTTTATTTAGAGGGCTTTGAAATAGAATTAGACCTGTTTTTGGAGGGTAAGGTCATCTGATTGCTGTTTGCTGCCGACAAAGGTCCATATAGTTCAAGCTATGATTTTCCCAGTAGTGATGTATGGAAGTGAGAGCTGGACCATAAAGAAGGCTGATTGCTGAAGAACTGATGCTTTTGAATTCTGGTGCTGGAGGAGACTCTTGAGGAGTCTGGAGGACTCTGGAGGAGACGGTGTTTCCGTGTGCTGCTCTGGTTCACCAGAAGCGGCTTAGTCATGCTGGCCACATGACGCGGAAGCTGTACGCCAGCTCCCTCGGCCAATAAAGCGAGATGAGCACCGCAACCCCAGAGTCAGCCACAACTGGACCTAATGATCAGGGGTCCCTTTACCTTTACCTATATCTAGTTTAGCAAGGAAATGGGATGTATTATGTACTGAACGCACTGTCAGGTGAAAGCCAATTTTCCGGGGAGGCAGGGAAAGAGCAGGTAGCAAGAGTCTCCCCTTCGTCCGACCTTAAGACTGTTCTCAGAGGACAGCTGTCACTTGTGACTGTCACTGTCAGGCTGGGACCTCGTAATGCTGGCATGCTTGAAATGGGTGTTCGTGACCCCTTCCATTCTGCCCGTGCTTATCTGGAATAAGTCCAGCTTTGTAACATCTGTTACTTTAAAGATGACAAGCTTTATTCATCTGAAACCATCTTGGAACCGGTCGCCGTAACAGCAAGACAAACAGGGACAAACCTCCCTACTTTTTTGACAAACGTGATGGATTCAAGCACAGGAAAAGGTGGAGAAGTTGTTCACATTTGTAGGACTGGGACAAAAAGCTGTAAGGTAGTGGGGTTGGGGAATAAGATGTTATTAAGGTCCGCTGAAAACCCTGACAATTTGCACAATGACAGCAACATGTGGGATGTCACACGGATGTCAATCTTCTGCCGCCGTTAATGGCGCAAGGGCGGAATGGAAGCAGAGTGCAGCATCTTGCTTCTTGGGAAGCCGACAACAAGGAAATGGGGACAGCAGCTCTCTCCCGCTAATTGGCATCATAGAATTACAGAAATGGGATGGATCCCAAAGGACGTCTAGTCCAACCCCCTGCAAGGCAGGAATCTCAGCTAAAGCATCCATGACAGATGGCCATCCAACCTCTGCTTCAAAACCTCCAGTGAAGGAGAGACCACAACCTCCCTAGGGAGTCTGTTCCACTGTTTAATAATAATAATAGTAATAATAATAATAATAATAATAATAATAATAATAATAATAATAATTCCACCTGGCCTTTGGTTTGGACTCAGTCTGACCCTTATGTTTCCCTCCCCTTATGGTCTTGATTTATTGGCTATTTTTAAAATGAGGCTGCATTTTAAATTGCATTTTAACCTGTATTTTAAATTGGTTTTTCCCCCCCTCCCCACTCTCAATCCCATATATAGGTTATTCCTATAAATCATTCATTCATTCATTCATTCATTCATTTATTTATTTATTTATTTATTTTTATTGTTAATAATACTTGGCCACTCTCAGCGGCTTCCGGCAGAATATTAAAATGCAATGAACAGCTCTTGTCACCACAATCTTATTCCTAATGTTTAGCCTGAATCTCCTTTCTTGAAATTCTAATCCAGACTGAGGCGTGCTCAGAGGGGGTTTGTTTTAATTCTTCCTCCAGAGGGTCTATTTCCTTTTTTTTTAAGCACTTTCACTGCTCCCCGAGCTGCTTCGTTTCCCCATAGCGGGGGGTGGGGGTGGGGGGTAGGACCAGATGTCATATAGAGAACAGTTCATTGTTTACCCTATGGAGAAAATGGCAGCTCTGAAGGTGGGTGGGTTCGATCAGGCAAGTGTGTGGCTGTAGGGTTTAAATCCCTTGCCCTGGCATTTTGGCCCTGGATAACTGCATTCCCATTTTTTAAAATATTCTTTAGTTGTGCTTTCTGCATCGCAGGGGGTTGGACTAGTTGGCCTTTGGGATCCCTTCCAATGCTATGATTCTATGGGACCCAAGTGTGTGGACAAAAAACCCCCTCCTCTGCTATTTTAGCCCCGATCTGAAGATGCACACACAAACGGCTGCATTCCCATTTTTAAACAACTGCAGGAGATATGATTGGAGATCTCCCATGCTCTCGATCGTCTCTTGCCCTCTGAGAAAGCTTCTCCTGCTTCCTTCTGCAAGAGCCTTTCTGTGTTTTCCTTGTGGCTCACATGGCTGCTTGCTATACGATTGGCGGCAGGCAAATGCGGCTCTGGTGGTTAAGTAGCGCCCAGCAGTCGTGGGATGGAATTGCTTTCAGAGGCTTCCTTTGAGCCTGTGCTTATCCTTTTGGCTTCTTAAGACATCTTGGGGACCTTTCTTCTCTGCATCAGAAGTCTGCCCTCTCGGGGCCAGCTGAGGTCAAAAGCCATTTATTACACATCACATCTCCTTTGCAGCCTGGCGCGAAACATCCTAGAAAAGCAACTTGAAGCGATGGACGGAGCTTGGGCAGACAAAGGAATAAGAAAATCTGGAAATGGCACTCAGATTTAGACCCAGCAGTGAAGGAAATGAATCATTTGGCTTAGCAAAGCAAGCTAAATATATACCTTTAGGAGAAAAGAAACATACATGTTCGGCCCCAGCTTGGTAGAACCAATCGGGTGGATATCAGGAGCAGAGAAGGGTATATCTTTGGGGTCAAGAGGGGAAGCCCATGGAGAGAGCATCAAAAGCCAGGAGAATGTGGTGCTGGAGAGAGCCAGTGTGGTGTAGTGGTTAAGAGCGGTAGACTTGTAATCTGGGGAACCGGGTTCGCGTCTCCGCTCCTCCACGTGCAGCTGCTGGGTGACCTTGGGCTAGTCACACTTCTCTGAAGTCTCTCAGCCCCACTCACCTCACAGAGTGTTTGTTGTGGGGGAGGAAGGGAAAGGAGAATGTTAGCTGCTTTGAGACTCCTTCGAGTAGTGATAAAGCTGGATATCAAATCCAAACTACTACTCCTCCTCCTCTTCTTCTTCTTCTTCTTCTTCTTCTTCTTCTTCTTCTTCTTCTTCTTCTACCACTGGAGGAATAGTTGTGTATTTCCAGGCCAATGCAGAATTATTTCCCCAGCACCTCCAGAGAGCTGCCTCATAGTGGAATGCAATCATTCCATCAGCTCAGTATTGTCTACAATGACTGATAGCAGCTCTTCAGGGTTTTAGGCGAAGGTCTCTCCAGAGCTTCCTTGAGATAGAACCATAGAATTGTAGAGTTGCAATTGTAGAATTGTAGAGTCCAACCCCCTGCAATGCAGGAATCTCAACCAAGGCATCCATGACCGATGGCCTTCCAACTTCTGCTTAAAAACCTCCACGGGAGGAGGGGGGGTCCACCAACTTCCAAGGGAGTCCATTTCCCTGTTGGACAGCTCTTACCTTCAGAAAGTTCTTCCTGATGTTTAGTTGGAATCTCCTTCCTTGTAACTTGAAGTCATTGGTTTGGGTCCATCTTCCATGTGACATCTCTTTAGATATTGGAAGATGGCTGTTGAAGTATGGGTGGGTTCCCACGAAGCAAGATACAGTGATAACAGCAAGAACCTTGCTGAACTAACAGAACTGGACAACAGAGGCAAAGCGAATGCTTATATACAGTGTGGTGTAGTGGTTAAGAGTGGTAGACACGTAATCTGGGGAACCGGGTTCGCATCTCCGCTCTTCCACATGCAGCTGCTGGGTGACCTTGGGCCAGTCACACTTCTCTGAAGTCTCTCAGCCCCACTCACCTCACAGAGTGTTTGTTGTGGGGGAGGAAGGGAAAGGAGAATGTTAGCCGCTTTGAGACTCCTTAAAGGGAGTGAAAGGCGGGATATCAAATCCAAACTCCTCCTTCTTCTTCTTCTTCTTCTTCTTCTTCTTCTTCTTCTTCTTCTTCTTCTTCTGAAGGCCTGGGCCACTCCCACTCCCAACGTGACTGGCTGTCTAAACTTCCAAGCTGTGAATCATAACTCAGCGTTTAAGGGCCAATGGCAGAGGCCCAAATCTTGAAATGTTCTGTGATTGGATATCATGTGTCGAATCAGAACACAAAGGCTCAGAATCCTCAGTCCACACTCAAGATCAGGCAAACACAGACTACTGAATACATAACAGCTAGCATAGCTCCTCTTTTCTAGGCTAAACATACCCTAGTCTCTCAACTGGGTGAAGTGCGTCTTTGGGAGTGTAGTTAAACCATGTGAATTCAGCATGTTGGGTGGGCACAGGATGGTGATTAACAAGCGTGTGTGGAAGGGTGGGAGGAGAGAAATTGAAAACCAGGAAAGTGAAATGGAAAGGAGTAGCTGGAACCCTGAAGAGAAACACTTGGCACTGCAATGTTTTGTTGCAGGGCCCTGCTCGTCCTTTCTAGAAGCAACCTAAGCTAGTGGCCATCATGGCCATGTTTTGTTGTTGTTGTTTAGTTGTTTAGTCATGTCCAACTCTTCGTGACCCCATGGACCAGAGCACGCCAGGCACTCCTGTCTTCCACTGCCTCCCTCTGTTTGGTCAAACTCATGCTGGTAGCTTCGAGAACACTGTCCAACCATCTCTTCCTCTGTCATCCCCTTCTCCTTGTGCCCTCCATCTTTCCCAACCTCAGGGTCTTTTCCAGGGAGTCTTCTCTTCTCATGAGGTGGCCAAAGTATTGGAGCCTCAGCTTTGGGATCTGTCCTTCCAGTGAGCACTCAGGGCTGATTTCCTTCAGAATGGATAAGTTTGATCTTCTTGCAGTCCATGGGACTCTCAAGAGTCTCCTCCAGCACCGTGTTTTATGGAGATGAATTGCAGATCCCAAAATTCATGGTGTCCCCTTGAATCTACTAGTGGTCACAATCTTGGACCTACTGTCAACCAGTTCAATGGGGCAACTCAAAGTTCTCTTCTTTTGGATGAGAGGAGATCTCTCCCTCTAGTCCCTGTCTTCCCGTTTTAATGCAACTTCATACCTTGACGTTCGGCAGAGTCGATCGAACGTGTTTCTCTTGCAGGCTGGTGGCAGGAGCTGCTTCCCCTCTTCAGACTTTGCCTTGCGCTCTCAGAAAGGCCCCTGTTAGGGCGATGCCCTACAAGACTCCTGTATTTCATCGGCAAAGATTGTTTGCTTGTCTCCCCCTGCCAAACCCCCACGTAGACAAAAGACCTGGCAGTGCTCAAAGTAATTGATTAGTCAAGGAGAACAAAGCTTAAAAAATGATTCAAGATACACTTCCTGCTTGAAAGCAAACGGCACTTTGATGTTGCTGTGTGATTTGGTACACCGGAGCACCAGATTGAAAATGCTAACAGAATAGGAAGCGGAGATGTATTATAACGATCACAAGAAAGAGAGCCTCCTGCCTCTATCTTCCACCTCTCCTGCGCACAGGGAATCAGCTTATTTACAATTTCCCCCTGTGTCTATCAAATCTAGAACTGCAGCGGTATAGGAAAATGGTAGCAAATCCCTTAATCCAAGGCAATTCTGCAGCACAGGGACTCATCCACACTCTCCTCCGATGTGTATTTTGACCATTGTGATAGGAATTTTGAGGTCTTAGATATATGTTAAATGTTCATAAGTGTACCAACCAAGCACATACATAGATCAGCACAGGAAGACCGAACTCAAACCACTTTGATTCCCAAACTGACCAAATGTTTTCCCTGCAAGGGAGCCTTCCCATTGTCTCAGGAATTGTGTAATCAGCATTTTAATGGGTGACAGACCATCAGGAAAGACAATCAGATAACCTGGCAAACAGGAAAAACAACACTGTTGGAACATCTTTTGTTGGAAGCCACCTACAGACACTGGGGAAACCTATCCAGATGGGTGGGGTATAAATAATAATAAATGATGGTGGTGGTGATGTAGCAGTGAGACCCCCACTGCAGCAGATTGGACTACATGACCACTGGGGTACCTTCCTATTCTGTAGTTCTGTGATTATATGAGAAAGATTTCGAATGGAAAGTGGAAGAGTGTGTTTGGAAGAGTGGGGAACTGATGGATTATTTTTAAGCCTTGAGCTATTTCCTTTTTTAAAAAAAGAGAAAACAGTTCCCTTTCATTTGACGCAAGCAGGGGCAAGGTTGCCCATTCTATTTCATGCAATTAATATGAGAAATCAAAAGAGAATTCAGCGGATGGCAGCTTGCCAACACCATTCAAAACATCGCTGTTAACTCAAGAACAAACTTCCTGCATGCAAACTTTTTACACACAGTTTGCAAAAAATAATAATAATAAATGTGTTGGTCATTTTGGAACTGGGGTGGGAGGGGGAACTATCACTGCCGTAATCGCGCCCCCTCCATTCCTTATCTCAGGCTCCTCATCCAATTTCCACTTTGAAAGCAATGCATGTTTAATTAATTGCAATCAAAACCTTCAAAGGAACTGGCAAGATGAAAGTTGCTTCTAATTGCCGTATTATGATGTCAGCTTAACGACACGCCGGCTCCTCCAAATTGATTTTATTGGAATTTTAAGACGGGGAATTAATTGAGCGATTGTACTATCCCATTTCCCCCCTTAAAATAGTCTGTGACAAAAGAGGTGGGTTCACTGAACTACGGAATAATAAGGGTTTTGAGAAAGGATGTTGAGATAAAGATGAATTGGCCAATAAAAATAATTCCTGTTGTGTGATGGCCAAACTTATCATAACTTTGCCCAATTCATCTCTAGGTTAATTGGAAGAAATTAAGGTTAAGACTCAGCTTTATATTGTTTTTAATCCCACCTGGCTCTACTGCCAGAATATCCTAGTAAGAGGAGCATTCTGCAGGTATCAGAACATCTGCTCCCTCTTCCTCCAGGACATCATTTACCTGTTAATTGCTTACACCCGTCCTTAAGAATCTCCTCTAGAAACCATGGCTATTTTTCACTGGAAATGAATGAGGAGAGATGGTCACTGTTGGGACAGGTGCCAGGAGCAGGTCAGTAATAACTCACATGGCATCAGTGAAGTTAACTCTTTATTCAAAGAAACAACCAGCTGAGGAGGCCGGGCTTAGTGAGCACAGCATCTCTTGACCATAGATCTTGTCCCAATGAGACAGTTGTGAGGACTGAAGGCCCCTGCCTTCCCACAGGTGTCTAAGCATCCCCCCAAGGTCCTTCTCAAGCAATCTGAGACTTGGACCACATGTCTCTTTGCTTTGCCCACTTCATACCTCTTCTGGTCCTGGGAGACCAGGGTGGAGGGGAGCTGGTTGTGGCAGGATGGAGAGACCACCTGGCTTCTTCAGTAGCCTGACTCATCACTGCATCTTTGCCCCTCTCCTCTCCAACCTCCACTTCTGCCTCCGATTCTGGACTGCTCTCTGCCACAGGCTTTTCCTGATCACTAAACAATGTTACCTCTTCAGCTTCCCTCTGTGCTGGGCCAGGGGGGTAACCCGTGAAACGTGGTCCAGGACCAGACCAGAATCCGAAGGTTCCACTAGGAATCAGTCCGACAGGGCCAAGGCGAATGAAAGCCCTTTCCTTAGAACATAGGAAGCTAGCAAAATAACAGGAAGGTTGCAAACTCAAGTGAGCTGGTTTTATAGAGTGTTGCTTTGACAAATAAGAACAGGGGTGGTTCTTCCTCTTTCTCAGCCCTTTCCATACAAAAATATCCAAAAATATATTCTTTCATATGATAATAATATTCCCTTGTATAATAAAAAATGAAAGACCAAAGAAGGTCAAAAGTAAGTAAGGATGATAAAAGTCAATAGTCTATAAAAATATGATTAATTCGTTAATTTGCCTTCCATCTTCCCAAGCACAATATTAAAAAAAAACCCCACAGGCAATGGCTGCCCATTGAAAACTAAGAACACTTTATTGTGTCTGCTTCTTTCTCCCTCTCTGGTGGGCTCCTTGCCCTGCTGATGATCTCATTTAGGAATTCAGTCTGCAAGCAAGGTCACTGGGATGATGTTGTCTCCAACAGAGGCTCCAAGATAATGCCACCAAAGGGATAGTCTCTCAGAACATATCCTTGGAACAGAACACAGCTCATAAACTTGGTTCACTGTTCACTGGGTACAAAATAGCTTTCCTTTGAAGCTTTGGAGACTTCAGTTCTTTGTTAAATGACTAAATGTGAAGTGGACAAACACCTGAGCTATCCATCACGTCTGGGCTCTGCTGCAGAAGACATGAGCGCAGTACCTCTCTCTCTCTCTCTCTCTCTTTCTCTCTCAAGTTTTGCAGCAACTGGTATTCAGAGGCCCATTGCCTCTGATATTGAAGGCAATAGCCATTACAACTTGTAGCCATTAGTAGGAGACATTTGTTTCACTTCCTAGCCTGGGCAGGTGTAGAGGAGGCACAAACACAGCCACAGGCCTCACAGACTGGTCCCTGAAGCACTTGTGTGTGGACTACTGCAATGCACTCAATGCACCCTAGCTAGCCTATTGTGCTGGAGTCAAATTGTGGACTGTGCTGGAGCCAGATTGTGGATTATGAGCTCCCATCTCCCATCAGCTTAAAAAAAAAGAAAAAGGTAAAGGACCCCTGACAGTTTAGTTCAGTCATGGATGACTCTGGGGTTGCGGTGCTCATATCGCTTTAGAGGCCGAGGGAGCTGGTGTTTGTCCACAGTTTTTCCAGGTCACGTGGCCAGCAGGACTAAGCTGCTTCTGGCACAATTGAACACCAAAAGCAGAGCAGCACACGGAAAAGCTGTTTACCTTCTTGCCGCAGCAGTACCTATTTCTCTCCTTGCACTTTTTGATGTGCTTTTGAACTGCTAGGTTGGCAGGAGCAGGGACCTAGCAATGGGAGATGATGATGATGATGATGATGATGATAACGATGATGATGATGATGATAATAATAATAATAATAATAATAATAATAATAATAATATATTTATCTGGCCGGGTTTCCCCAGCCACTCTGGGCAGCTTCCAACAAAACACTAAAATACAATAACCTTTTAAACATGAAAAGCTTCCCTAATGTCTTCTAAAAGTGTGGAAGTTATTTTTCTCTTTGACATCTGGTGGGAGGGCGTTCCACAGGCCAGGCGCCACTAGCGAGAAGGCCCTCTGTCTGGTTCCCTGTAACTTGGCTTCTCGCAGTGAGGGAACCACCAGAAGGCCCTTGGTGCTGGACCTCAGTGTCTGGGCAGAATGATGGAGGTGGAGACGCTCCTTCAGGTATACTGAACCGAGGCCGTTTAGGGCTTTAAAGGTCAGCACCAACACTTTAAATTGTGCTCGGAAACATACTAGGAGCCAGTGTAGGTCTTTCAAGACCAGTGTTATATGGTCTTGGTGGCCGCTCCCAGTCACCAGTCTAGCTGCTGCATTCTGGATTAACTGCGGGAGGCAGTGGAAGACAGGAGTGCCAGGCGTGCTCTGGTCCATGGGGTCACGAAGAGTGGGACACGACTAAATGACTAAGCAACAACAGAGCCACAGATGTTGAGAGAGTAGAGTTTTCCTCTCTCTCTCTCTCTCTCTCTCTCTCTCTCTCTCTCTCTCTGTCTCTGTGTGTATTATGAATTGCTGTGAGATTTTGTAAGCATAAAATGTGACGACGTCTCATTTACCTTACTCTAGCTGATTGAGGAAATTGCACGATGTACACAGGGGGCTTAATTATCTTCTAAACTGCAGCATCAACAGGAATCGCTCGTTGAAGTCCAGCAGAAACAGAAAAAGGGAGTCGAAGGCTGTTCCCCAGAGGTGGTGGAAAAGGTGGAAGGAATCTTTTTGGATTGAGTTTTGGCAATTGGCTTTTTAAAAAAAAGAACGACAACGAGGGTCTCCATACAGTTGGGACTGGTCCATTTCCTCCCTCCCACAGACGTACATATTTCCCAAGAACAAATCCTCACTGGAAACATAACCACCGCCGGAGCTCAGTCATAAAGCAGTGTTTTATGCGCTGGAAAAAGTAAATTGCAGTGATTGATTTTATGGCTGAACATCTGATGTGGCACAAAAGAGGCAGTTTTAAATGCTGGCTTATGATTTTGGGACAGGGAGGGGAATGGCACTCTGAAGACAAGACAGGCATGCGTTATTGCCCACTTCCCAGTCTTGATGACGGCCGCCATCTTGTCCAGCCTTTTCCCCTCTTGGCTCCTCTCACCTTGATGCCAGACAGGTAAAGGGAGCTGAAACGAAAGTGCTTTCCAACATGCGCATCAGATTAGAATATTTGATTACCTGGGTGAATCCTTGAATGTGAATGAGCAACCCTTTGGGAGGTGTGGAACACGAATGCAAATTAATTCAAATTGTGTTTATTCACATTCAAATTGGGCTAATTCAGCCTTCATTAATTAGATTGGAAAACTGAACTGTTATTTATTTCTTCTTTCTCATTTATAGGGACTCGGTTCTGAGGAAGACCTGGGACATGATTTCCTCACGTCAACAGGGAACAAAGGAAGACGGTAAAAGGAATTTGGCTTACTCTAAATTATACCCTATGGACCATCAGTCAAAAATAGCGCTAGGGCAGATGGCATTTGTTGTCCAAATCATTTGGAGGGCACCGGCTTGGCAAAAGTTGGTCTACAACGCTGCAAGATATTTCACAACATCAGACAAATTACCGTATTTTTCCCCCTTATAGGACGCACCTTTTCCCCTCCAAAAATGAAGGGGAAATGTGTGTGCGTCCTATGGGGCGAATGCAGGCTGTCGCTGAAGCCTGGAGAGCGAGAGGCGTCGGTGTGCACTGATGCCTCTCGCTCTCCAGGCTCCAGGAAGCTATTGGCAAGCCTCCGGATGCCCCGTGCTTCGCGCAGGTGTCGTAACCTTGCGCACTGGGGGGCGCATGTGGCGCCCTGAAGCAGACCTCCCCTGGCACCGGGCAGACATCCGCAGTGTGGGGAGCCCTGCGGGAGTTCCCGCAGGGCTCCCCATGCTGCGGACAGTAGCCTGCCGCCCGACGCGCGGGGCGCCCTGAAGCAGAGCGCCCCTCGCGCCAGGCAGACATCCGCCAGCCCCACAAGCTCGGGGGACAGTAGGGAGGCGCAGCACCGCCATCCCACTGTTCCCCGACCTGGTTTTGGGGGGGGGAAATAAAGGATTTCCCCCTTTATTTCCCCCCCCCCCAAAAAGTAGGTGCGCCCTATGGGACGGAGCGTCCTATGGGATGAAAAATACAGTAACTCCCAAATCCTCAAAAACAAAAATGCAAAATAAATAGCAAAAAACAGAAGCGCCAAATACAGTGGTACCTTGGTTCTCAAACTTAATCCATTCCGGAAGTCCGTTTGACTTCTGAAATGTTCGAAAACCAAGGCGCAGCTTCTGATTGGTGCAGGCGTCCCGGAAACAATAGCCGACAGCCGCATTGGATGTTCGGCTTCTGAAAAAACTTCGAAAATCAGAACACTTACTTCCAGGTTTTTGGCATTTGAGAACCAGGGTACCACTGTATAACAACAATTGATGGATAAGTCTATTGTTGGCTATCAGCCATGATGACTATTGCTGGAGGCAGCAATGCTTTTGAAAACCAGTTGCTGGAAACCCCAAGAGGGAGAGGAATCTTGTCCTCCAAGCAGGTTTCCCACAGGCATCTGGTTGGCCACTGTGAGACCTGAACGCTGGGCTAAATGGACCACTGGCCTGATTCAGCATGTAAGGATTCTTGCTTCGTGTTTGAAGTCATGGGATTGTTGTCTATCACATGATGGTGTATGTTTTCGTTCCAAAGTGTGGGAAGTGATGGAGACAGGATGTTTTGGTATTACTGTGTTCCGTGAAGTGGGACTATTGTCCTTCTTTGTTCTTTATCTTTGCTGTCTGATGAGAAAGAGGAAGGAGCTAAGTCAGAATGCTGCGAGTGTATTATATGTAAACAAAGTAGATTAGCCAAAGTGCTGAGTTATTGAGTCTGTTACTCGAACCGCCAATACTCTGTGGGATCCCTAAGCGTGCTAATGCCTTTTGGCATCAGTTGCTGTTGTACTGGTCCCAGGGGGGTTTTCCGTGTGGCGTGGTCCGAGCCCAGTCCGAGGTCGAGGGTGAGGTATGGAGGCTGTCCGTCAAGGCTGAAGCGGGGTCCAAGGCAGGGAGTCGGGTGTGGTCAGGAACTCTGGCAGAAAGCAAGACAGGGTGCCGGCAGGAACAGGTAACCAACGATGTTGCTCCCGCAACCTGGGACTGGGCTGACTGGCCTTTATCTCCTCTGAGGCATAGGGCGGTCCCGGCCCACAGGTGACTCGCCTCTCCTAGCCTTAAGGCGAGCACTCCTCCTGGGAGAACTTAGTTCCCTCCGTCTCTCTGCCCTGAGCCTCTGCAGCTCAGGAGAGGCTGGAGGGTTACTGGGCCCAGAGGCAACCTCACCTTCCCCTGACAGGGCTGGGAGAGGAGCACCTGCAGGCAATGGGTCCTCCATCACCTTAGGAGCCAGAACAGACTCAGCTGATTCCCGCCCCTGAGGATCTGGCACAGGTGAGGGCCCTTCAGGTTCAAGCCCCTGCCCCGGCTCAGCCGGCCCTGGAGGCAGGGACTCCTGTGCAGGCTGGGATTCCCCAGGTTCAGCCTCTGAATCAGATTCCCAGGCCATCACAGCTGTGATGTTTGGGCTGGAGAAAGCTTTTGAAGACCGACCAGGAGGGAGAGAACATGCCAGTCGGGCATGTATCTCTGCCAGGGTCCTACATGCAAGTAGGATGATCCTAACACAGCAAGCCTGTCTCGTGTTCTTATTACTGAGTTTGGTTAGGCCCTGCCTCATTTGCCCAAATGAACCAGTTTCCACTGCTCAACATTCCCAGGGAAGGTTGAGACTGTTGTTGTGGAGTGAAGAAAATCAATATATTGCCAGAAGTGGCACGTAGACTTTACACAGCGTCTCTTCCCCCCATCGCTTCTCCCTTCTTTGGCAATACATTTCAGAATAACAATGCTTCACTCCCCGAGCCCCGCGAAGGAAGGACAGCAAATTCCAGCCTTATATCTCAGCCTTTATAAGCTGTGACACAGCTGTACATATGTACGCGCTCCATGCCTCAGCTTGCCAGTTGCTCCAGGCTATCATGAAACGGCTGGAAGGAGCCGATGCCAATTAATCTGTTGACAGATTTGTTGTTTAAATATTAACAGGACTGTGATAGCAACTGCTGGCGTTCGTCTCTGGCTTTTTTCTGGGAAACCTGCAAAGCCTCCAAAAGAGAGATCTTATTTGGGCCGGACCAAACGTTTCGCCCTCGTCTGATGAGACAACCCAACCCAGGTAAACAAACAAATCCAGAGAGCCAAGCTAGGAACACAAGCTTTGATGGGGCTTCAGGCAAAATCAATGACCTTAATTTATATGGAAGAGACTCTTGGCTGGGTAACCTGACAGCAGCAGGTGGAGCACATCATAGACTAAATTGCTTGCTGCATTACATCCAGCTATTAGTTAAGGAACCTCACCTGTGCTACTGGTCTTTTAGAGCAGGCTTCCTCAGCCTCAGCCCTCCAGATGTTTTTGGTCTACAACTCCCATGATCCCTAGCTAGCAGGACCAGTGGTCAGGGATGATGGGAATTGTAGTCTCAAAACATCTGGAGCGCCGAGGTTGAGGAAGCCTGTTTTAGAGAGTCAAATGCCTTTCAGTAAATCACATGGGGAGGAAAAACACCCTCTTGTTGTTGGTTTTAAATCAGATGCAATGGGATTGCCATCTGGAGACCAAAGTCCTCACAGTAACAGGAAGAATACATAGACCTTACTAGGCTTTAAATCCAATTTGCCTGAAGAAATATCATTGTACTATATTGATTCCAAAGTTGTTGGTCTCCTTGTGCCCTAGGATTAATATTAACTAAAGGGGAGTTCCGGTAAGTAACCTTTGACATCAAAATTCCCTGAGTGTTGGGCTGCCCATTGAAGAGGGTAATGAGAGACTGGTTATGTTTACACAGAGACCATCATTGTACATAAGTGGAATGAAGTCGTTTCTGTATGGACTAAACGAGGTCTGATGCTGTGTTTGAGACCAGTGGTGGGGAACCTGCAGCTGTTCCATGGACTTCAATCCCCAGCCAGCATTCCAAATGATCAGGAATGGCACAAATGGTAGTCCAACAATATATGGAGTGTAATAAACAAAACTCTGCCCTTATTCCCTTATGGGGGACACAAGAGCCCTTATAGAGTCCTTTGTAGGTTCTTCATCGGTAGGAGAAAATAACAGAGGCCAACCAGAAAATATTGAGAAGCAAAGCAGCTAGTAAGTCTGATCTTTATTGATCTGTTGCAACAGGGTGCTCCCCCACATGCAGGAAAGGAGGAGGACCCAGAACAGAGGTGTGCCTACCCTCATATAGACATTATAAATTGCCTTCCCTGGAGCTCAAGGCCACCCCTCCATACATCATACATCACAGAAGGGGTGTAACTCAAGACCACCCCCCACAAACATCATACCTACATCACAGAAAAGGCGGTCTACAACAGAAATCTGAGTGCGTTGTTTATCTCCTGTCTGGCAGGTTACCTGTTAATGGTCACTTGATTGGATACCCTGGGGAGCCTGGCCAGTCTTTTGTCATGACAAATACTTCGTTCCTGAGCCAGGTCACAGGCTCACCCTATTCATACACAGACATACCCTTAAGACAGGATTTGTGAACAAAAAGGCAATGGGGAGGCTTTTCCATTTTCCTTCGTCCTTGCAGAGAAATATTTGAGGTCAATTTGGGAGGGACAAAATGGTTTCAGGACTTTTTCTGTGGGGTTTCAGACATGTGGTTTATATATGCAGTTATGAACATTTAACTTTTATATGTAAGACCTTAATTTTTTTATTTTCAGGAGGACCACAGGTTCACCACCCCTGAGCTAGGAGCATAGAATCGTAGAATTGTAGAGTTGGAAGGGACACTAAAGGCCATCTAGTCCAACCCCCTGGAATGCAGGAATCACAGCTAAAGCATCCATGACAGATGGCCATCCAACCTCTGCTTTAAAACCTCATTCCTTAGCAGAACAAAGACTCTGGTGCAATGGGATGTTGCATGAAATACCAGATAGGTGTGGGATTAACAGCCCTGTTTTTCAGCTTCAGCGTTGCCCTTGAACCGGGTCTTCTGATACCTAAAGAAGAGTATATCTTATACTCTCCAATCTGATGACTGCCTTTTTTAAAAAAGAGGAGCCTTGCAAGGGGAAGGATTCCACATGGCCTGAAAGCTCATCCTTTTAGTGCACAGAAGACTCATTCAATCCTTTCTCCCACCCCGATTTCCCAGTGTCTATATAGGATCAAAAGCCCCCAGTCTCCTGCTCTCAGCAAGAAGGGGAGATAAATCAGCCAACAAACCACTCGCCACAAACCACAGCCGCCATCGTTCTAATAACCCGATCCTTTTTATGCACGCCTAGTCGTCTGAGCGAGTGCGTTTTTGAAGGCAGGAGAACTGGCCGCATCCAATTAGCTGGTTGTTTTCAAGTGCTAAATTGAGACTTTACTAAATCATGGGGCGATTATCAACCGTAACCAGCTGGCGACTTTTCATAAATGGAGTAATGCATCATGCGAAGATCCATTTGTCTTCTTCAATCAAATGAATAACATTAAGTCCCCTTGGCTGGTATCGGGCTTTAGAAAGCCTCCCAACGCCTCTCCCTCCCAATTCTTCTCCAGTGAACACAGAAACTTGAAAAGTCTCAAGGTTATTCCAACAAAGGCCAGGAATGAATTTTGCATTATCTACAAACACTGCCAGCCCCTATCTGGACGTTGTGGGATGATGTTTAAAACATGCAAGGAAGCTGCAGCTCCGCAGAAAAGGCAGAGGCCCATCGGCCATTATTTCCATGAAGTTTCTGCCGGTGATAGAAGAGATTAAGTTTTGCGGACAGGCTTCAAATGCAGAATGAGATCAGAACCTATTCAGGTGGGTTCTCGGGAGAAAGTCTGAGTTACTTCATAGTAGAACTAAGCTAAATAAAACCCACCTTTCCATTTCGTGTGTGCACGCTGAAATGTCTCCCTGAAACATGTGAATTGTGTGAATATCCAACTTCTTAAAAGGTAAAAAGGTAAAGGTACCCCTGCCCGTACGGGCCAGTCTTGACAGACTCTGGGGTTGTGCGCCCATCTCACTCAAGAGGCCAGGGGCCAGTGCTGTCCGGAGACACTCCCGGGTCACGTGGCCAGCGTGACATCGCTGCTCTGGCGAGCCAGAGCCGCACAGGGAAACGCCGTTTACCTTCCCGCTGGTAAGCGGTCCCTATTTATCTACTTGCACCCGGAGGTGCTTTCGAACTGCTAGGTTGGCAGGCGCTGGGACCGAGCAGCGGGAGCGCACCCCGCCGCAGGGATTCGAACCCCCGACCTTTCGATCGGCAAGTCCTAGGCGCTGAGGCTTTAACCCACAGCGCCACCTGCGTCCCCAACTTCTTAAAAGAGTAAAGGTAAAGGCAAAGGGACCCCTGACCCTTAGGTCCAGTCGTGGCCGACTCTGGGGTTGTGACGCTCATCTCACTTTACTGCCCAAGGGAGCCAGCGTACAGTTTCCAGGTCATGTGGCCAGCATGACTAAACCGCTTCTGGCGAACCAGAGGAAGAAGAAGAAGAAGAGTTTGGATTTGATATCCCGCCTTTCACTCCCCTTCAGGAGTCTCAAAGCGGCTAACATTCTCCTTTCCCTTCCTCCCCCACAACAAACACTCTGTGAGGTGAGTGGGGCTGAGAGACTTCAGAGAGGTGTGACTGGCCCAAGGTCACCCAGCAGCTGCATGTGGAGGAGCGGAGACGCGAACCCGGTTCCCCAGATTACAAGACTACCGCTCTTAACCACTGCACCACACTGGCTCACGGAAGTGCCGTTTACCTTCCCGCCAGAGCGGTACATATTTATCTACTTGCACTTTGATGTGATTTTGAACTGCTAGGTTGGCAGGAGCAGGGACCAAGCAACGGGAGCTCACCCTGTTGTGGGGATTTGAACCGCCGACCTTCTGATCTGCAAGTCCTAGGCTGTGTGGTTTAACCCACAGCGCCACCCGCGTCCCATTTGTATATATAGCTCACAGTAAATATACTGCACTGAAGAGGATTTCTGCTAAAGCGCCATGGAGAATTCATGACACGGTCTGCCCTGGGTGGCATCTCAGGGCATGACAAGAAGGCACCCTGTGGCAGCTCGCCCTGCTGCAGGTGCATGTGGAAGATGCCTCCACCGTCGCTGCAGCCGCGAGCGGAGGATTCCGCAGCCGCCCGTACAGCGCTCGAGCGACGCTGTCGATAAACCGCCCAGTGGCTCATGCACAGCGCTGCCATGTACGGCACATGTATGTGAGCTGCATGTAGCGCTGCTGTGCATGTGGTGTGTGTACGACACATCCGCATGCGCCGCCAGGCAGTTTGCCCCCCCCCAACACCCCGCTCTGGGTGCCCGTTAGTCTTCCTTCGCCCCTGGGTGGGAGATTGCTAGAGTCCTATCTAGCCAAAGTGCATGGGATCAATTCCAATCTGTTACCTTTGAGAATTGGATGAGTGAACTGACCACCTGTCTCCCTAAACGGCCTCGGCCCAGTATCTCCACCCCCATTGTTCAGCCCTGGACACTGAGGTCCAGCACCTAGGACCTTTTGGCGGTTCCCTCATTGTGAGAAGTGTGGCTACAGGGAACCAGGCAGAGGGCCTTCTTGGTGGTGGCACCCACACTATGGAACACCCTCCCATCAGATGTCAAGGAAATAAACAACTATCTGACTTTTAGAAGACATCTGAAGGCAGTTCTGTTTATGGAAGTTTTTAATGTTTGATGTTTTATCATGTTTTTAATATTCTGTTGAGAGCCACCCAGAGTGGCTGGGGAAACCCAGCCTGGTGGGCGGGGTATAAATACATTATTATTATTATTATTATTATTAGGCTCAATGATCACTGCAGATGGTGACAGCAGCCACGAAATTAAAAGACGCCTGCTTCTTGGGAGAAGGGCAATGACAGGCCTAGACAGCATCTTGAGAAGTAGAGACATCACCTGGCCAACAAAGGTTCGTATAGTTAAAGCTATGGTTTTCCCAGTAGTGATGTATGGAAGTGAGAGCTGGACCATAAAGAAGGCTGATCGCCAAAGAATTGATGCTTTTGAATTCTGGTGCTGGAGGAGACTCTTGAGAGTCCCATGGACTGCAAGAAGATCAAACCTCTCCATACTGAAGGAAATCAACCCTGAGTGCTCACTGGAAGGACAGATTGTGAAGCTGAGGCTCCAGTACTTTGGCCACCTCATGAGAAGAGAAGACTCCCTGGAGAAGACCCTAATGTTGGGAAAGATGGAGGGCACAAGGAGAAGGGGACGGCAGAGGACGAAATGGTTGGATAGTGTTTTCGAGGTTACCAGCATGAGTTTGACCAAACTGCGGGAGGCAGTGGAGGACAGAGGTGCCTGGCGTGCTCTGGTCCATGGGGTCACGAAGAGTCGGACACGACTAAACGACTAAACAACAACAACATTGTTAGGCTATTACTGTCATAAAGTTCTTCCTGACGTTTAGTTGGAATCTCCTTTCTTGTAACTTGAAGCCATTGGATTGGATTGGGTCCTACGCTCTGGAACAGGAGAAAACAGCCTTGTTCCATCTTCCATATGACATTCCTTCTGTCAAGGTTGCTTCTCAGCCAAAGGAGTGCACATGACAGATAGTTAAATGGTTATTCTCAGAGATGACACTTACATTTGCTTCTAAAGTTCTGGATAACTCTGCATACCAATCTAACAGCTAATCAACTACTACACTGGAACAGTATGGATGTGACCATAGCTGACCATCTTAGCTGAACTCCGGGATGTTTTATGACTGAGATATGCTGGTAGGGAGCTGAACGGTTCTCCTGCACTTGTTGTTTAGTCGTTTAGTGGTGTCCGACTCTTCGTGACTCCATGGACCAGAGCACGCCAGGCACTCCTGTCTTCCACTGCCTCTCGCAGTTTGATCAAACTCATGCTGGTAGCTTCGAAGACACCGTCCAACCATCTCATCCTCTGTCATCCCCTTCTCCTTGTGCCCTCCATCTTTCCCAACATCAGCGTCTTTTCCAGGGAGTCTTCTCTTCTCATAAGGTAGCCAAAGTACTGGAGCCTCAGCTTCAGGATCTGTCCTTCCAGTGAGCACTCAGGGCTGATTTCCTTCAGAATGGAGAGGTTTGATCTTCTTGCAGTCCATGGGACTCTCAAGAGTCTCCTCCAGCACCAGAATTCAAAAGCATCAATTCTTTGGCAATCAGCATTCTTTATGGTCCAGCTCTCACTTCCATACATCACTACTGGGAAAACCATGGCTTTAACTATATGGACCTTTGTCGGCAAGGTGATGTCTCTGCTTTTTCAGATGCTGTCTAGGTTTGTCATTGCTTTTCTCCCAAGAAGCAGGGGTCTTTTAATTTCGTGACTGCTGTCACCACCTGCAGTGATCATGGAGCCCAAGAAAGTAAAATCTCTCACTGCCTCCATTTCTTCCCCTTCTATTTGCCAGGAGGTGATGGGGCCAGTGGCCATGATCTTCATTTTTTTGAAGTTGAGCTCAGACCATATTTTGCACTCTCCTCTTTCACCCTCATATTGGAATATACTCAGAGTCAAGTATGAATTTCATGCTCTTTATTCAGCTCATAGTAGCAATGGATGAAACTTTCCCCAAAACGTCTAGCTATATATCCATTATTTACACAATGGGCCCCATGTGATTGGCTAATTCAGGGCTGCTCCTGTAGGTCAATCAGGTTGCGGATTCACTTCCTCCAGAAGCTTGATTGGCTGCTCCTGCAGGCCAATCAGGTCACTGATTCACCTCCTCCAGGAGCCCGATTGGCTGCTCCTGCAGGCCAATCAGGTCGCTGATTCACTTCCACCTGGAGCTGCATTGGGTGTCTCCTGTGGACCAATCAGCATAGCTGTCAATGTTTCAACTTTTTTTAAGGGAAATTCCCTTATTCCGAATAGGATTCCTCGCAAGAAAAGGGAAATGTTGACAGCTATGCCAATCAGACAGCTGCATTCTGGATCCTATTGTTCTAGGATTCAGCTCACTACATAACAGTTATCATGTTCTTATCTGCCCATGAACTGCCCTGACTATTTCCTGAGCTACCTTGCGATCATCCTAACATCTCCCTCTTTGTTTATTCCTTCAGGGGTCTTCTTTTGTCTCCCTACCCACAACAGGTTGCTTAGAAAAGAGAGTGAATATATTCAAGGCATCAAGGTGACAGCTGTGATAATTTCCTCTGTTGAGGCAAGGAGCTTGTTTTCTTACAAAGTAGCATAAGGGTGAGCTGGCTCTTGAAAAGAAGGTTATGCGGTCCCTGAGGAAAGCTCTAAGTTAAGCAGTCCGTGCCGACTATAATATCCTTCTTAGCTGAGCTGCAGCAGAAGCAGCTTAGAAAATGCAAAATTTGAAGGGGAGCATAAAGGTGGTCTTAGGGTTTATGCCTGATTTGTTTGGAAATGTGGTGCAGTTAATCAGAGATGATACTGTCAGTGGATATTTTGGGTTCATAAATGAGAGCGGTGGTTTCGGTTTGGCGCTCCCTAGTTTGCATTTGGAAGACTTTTTGGAGATGAGTGGAGAATATTAAGAACTGTCTAGTTATTTGAGGAGTGGTGTGCAGGAGAATAGTTGTTCCCCCTGGCCTTTGGCTTGGAATCAACTTGATCCCCTTCCCCTCTTTCCTTTTTCCGTATATTAAAAGCTATGGTTTTCCCAGTAGGGATGTATGGAAGTGAGAGCTGGACCATAAAGAAGGCTGATCGCCAAAGAATTGATGCTTTTGAATTCTGGTGCTGGAGGAGACTCTTGAGAGTCCCATGGACTGCAAGAAGATCAAACCTCTCCATTCTGAAGGAAATCAGCCCTGAGTGCTCACTGGAAGGACAGATCCTGAAGCTGAGGCTCCAAGACTTTGGCCACCTCATGAGAAGAGAAGACTCCCTGGAAAAGACCCTGATGCTGGGAAAGATGGAGGGCACAAGGAGAAGGGGACGACAGAGGACGAGATGGTTGAACAGTGTTCTCGAAGCTACCAGCATGAGTTTGACCAAACGGCGGGAGGCAGTAGAAGACAGGAGTGCCTGGCGTGCTCTGGTCCAGGGGGTCACGAAAAGTCGGACACGACTAAAAAAATAAAAAAATAAAAATTCAATAACATAAGAAGAGTCTGTTGGGTCAGGCCAATGGCCCATCAAGTCCAGCATCCCATTCTCACAGTGGCCAACCAGATTCCTCTAATGGGAAACCCGCAAGCAGGACTCGAGCGCAAGAGCCTTCTCCCCTCTTTAGGATTCCAGCATTCAGAAGGTATTCAGAAGCATCACTGGCTCCCACGGCTAGTAGCTTTCAATAGTCCTCTCCTCCATGAATTTGCCTAATTCTCTTCTAAAGTCATCCAAGTTGGTGGCCATCACTGCCTCCTAGGGAAATGAGTTCCATAGTTGTTAATAATAATAATAATAATTAATAATAAATTTTATTTATACCCCGCCCTTCCCAGCCAAGACTGGGCGCAGGGCGGCTAACACCAGGTATAAAAACAATTGATTAAAATACAACTTGAAAACAAGATTAAAATACAACATTAAAATGCAAGCTCATTTCAGTAGAAACTCAAATCAAAAACTTGTTGGGGATGAAAACGTCAAATCTTCACCAAGGCCAACTATCCAGACTGGTCTTACATGGGCCAGAAAAAAGCCAGGGAAGTCCCCAAATAGGAGTTCCATCACAGAAGGAGAAAGGAAAAAGGAAAGAGGGGGAGGGGATCAAGTTGATTCTAAGCCAAAGGGCAGGTGGAACAAATCTGTCTTACAGGCCCTGTGGGATCTGCTTTCTTTCCCTGTGGAAAGAAATCAGATCCCGCAGGGCCCTGGTCTCATGAGACAGACTGTTCCACCAGGCAGGAGCCAGTGTTGAAAAGGCCCTGGCTCTGGGTGACTTTCTTAGGGCCCGGGAACTCTAGGATGTTGCTATTTATGGACCTTAAGGTCCTCCGTGAGGCATATCGGGAGAGGTGGTCCCATAGGTATGAGAGTCCTAGGCTGCTAGTTTAACTATGTGCTGCTCGAATATCTACTTTCTTCTAACTTTCATGAATCTTCCAACATTCAACATTGACGCAAAATATGTTTTGTTAGAGCAACAGGAGCAAGCAGTGCTCAGCTTAAACAATTCAGAGCGAGGCTGGCCACATTCTGCGCATGATCAGACTCTGTTTTCCCCCCAAGGGGGCTGTTCACACGTCATCAGCAAGCAACACAAAAGGAAAAGCAAGATGTGAATCGCTCCCAAGTGATGAATCTTCAATGCCTCCTCCTCCTCCTCCTTCTTCTTCATATTTGCTTTGTCGCAATCAAATGAATAATGCAGCAATGCAGCAGGCAAGTGGCGTCTCCTGAGGCTGCCTTGGAGAGCCTCAAGGGAGATGGCGGTCTTCTCCCCCAGGCAGTTCACAGGGCCAGCTCAGAGTTTCTTTGGCTTCTCACACAAGTCCTCTCAGCACTCTTGTGATCCTTGATTCAGAAGGAACAAAAGGGACCCAACAGTGGGGGTGGGGAAGAGAGACTCTAGAGGAAGACAACAACAACATTTGAGCAGTAATGCCAGCCGTGTACATACAAAAAGTTTGTTGCGTATATTCCCAAAACAAGTTTGAAGCCAAGAGAGGAACAGATCACTTCAGTAAAATCTAATCCACTACCTTGGTGTTTCCCAAACTTGGGTCTGCAGCTGTTTTTGGACTACAACTCACATCATACCTAGCTAACAGGACCAGCGCTCAGGGATTGTGCTGGTCCCGGGGGGAAGGTACTGATACCGTAGTCAGAGTTCACAAGATGTGAGGCGAGGTCCGAAGCAGGGAGCCGGGCGGGGACAGGAGCACTCGAAGATCAGAAGCAGGAAGCCGGGCGGGGAACAGGAACGCTGGAAGGTCAGAAGCAGGAAGCCGGGCAGGGAACCAGAACACTGGAAGGTCAGAAGCAGGAAGCCGGGCAGGGAACAGGAACACTGGAGGAACAGGACTGGATGCTGGCCGATACAGCTCTTCAATGATGACATTGCTCCCGCAACCTGGGACCGGGCTGACTGACCTTTATCTTCTCTAAGGCCAGGGGCGGCCCCGGCCCCCAGGAGCCCCGCCTCTCCTGGCCTTAAGGCGAGCACTCCTCCTGGGAGCAACCAGTTCCCTTCGCCTCTCTGCCCTAAGCCTCTGCAGTTCAGGAGAGGCCGAAGGGTTACTGGGCCCCGGGGGAGGCTCACCTGTAGACACTGAGTCCTCAAGCACCTCTGGGGCCAGAATGGTTTCACCTGGTGCCTGCTCCTGAGGCTCTGACACAGGTGCAGGGTCCTCAGAATATAGGCCTTGCCCCAGTTCAGCCGGCCCTGGAGGCGGGGACTCCTGTGCAGGCTGGGATTCCTCTGGTTCAGCCTCTGAATCGGAATCCCAGGCCATCACAGGGATGATGGGAATTGTAGTCCTAAAACAGTTGAAGGACCAAGTCTGAGAAACCCTGCATGAACCTCCTCAATATCAGAGAAGATAAAGCTGTCAAGGATGACTGGTGTAGGACACCAAGAACTCCCATTCTTGATTGAAATCATTCCAATATTAGGTTTAGTTAAAGTTGAATTCTGACTAAACATCTGGAAGAACTTTCTGATGGTAGGAGCTGTTTGGCAGTGGAACGGTCTCTTTTGAAAGATCATGGACTCTCTCCTTCATTGGAGGTTTTTAAGAAGAGGTTGGATGGCCATCTGTCATGGGTGTTTTAGCTAAGATTCCTGCAGTGCAGGGGGTTGGACTAGATGACCACTGGGTTACCTCCCAACTCTACGATTTTGTGAATTGAATATTGGTACTCTTTCATAGTATGGTGCCCTGTGTGAGGTCAAAATCCCCCCCCCCCAATCTTCACATTTATGGCTTTTCGCCATTTTGTGCCCCCTTGGCTCCACCACCCTAAACCCAGCACTGACAAGCAGGTCAGGGTACAAACATTGCTCATTGTTGAAGGCACCTAGATGGAGAAGGTGTGGTGTAGTGGTTAGAGGGATAGAGGGCATTTATAAAGCCAGTGTGTGGAGTCTCCCTCCTGGTTGCATAGCAACCCCCTCAATGTCATCTATCTCCTCCCCTCCCTCTGCCTGTGAGCTCTCCAAGTCTGGGAACTCTTGATGAAGGGGGCCTGAACTAGCCCACTCTTGCTCTGTCTGTGGCTGCAATCCCTCATCTCCAGAATCAGGCTCTGGCTCCCTCTGTACTGGCATTCCTTCATTTCCAGAGTCAGACTATTTCCAGGTGTTTGATTCAGCCACATCCCTGACACACAAGGATCTCCCTCCCTCAGCCTTAGAGGTGACCCCCTTGCATGGCATGGCTATTGGGCCATGTCTTCTGGAGGGAAGTGCTAGCATGACACTGATCCTCCAATCTTCCAACGCTATCGTGGTTTGAAAAAGCTGCTTTGTTCCACCACAAAGGACTTTCCACTTTGTTGAACTTTCCACTTTGTCCTTTTGTTTGCCCTCCTGCCCTCTCTGAGTTCCATCTGCCAAATCCTAGTGGGCAATTTCACCTTGTTCCATCCTTTCCCAATTCTGCCCTTGACCTGCTCTCTCCCCCACAAGCTTTTGCTAACCCAACCAACTCTATTTCCCTCTTCACATATGTTTGCCTTTGATAAAGTCTTTGGTAATTTTTTTTTTAAATTTACTACCAGGCATTTTAATTAAAAAGGAGAGAGAGAGAGAGAGAGAGAGAGAGAGAGAGAGAGAGAGAGAAGAAAACCCTCTTCAAACTTTTAATCCATTAAATCCATTTTGATTGTCTCAAATTGGGACAAAGACCAAAGAAGGCTTTGACAGATGCTGTTGAGTGTGAAAGGGCAGAACGAGAGAGAGTGAATAAAAAGAGAGAAAAGGAGATTGTCTTATGGAAAATTAAAGACGACCAAGTGGATTATGGCATCTGCTTTTGTGGATTAGAGCTCACTTTGTCAGATGTATGCAGAGTCTGGTATACATATGTATGTATGTATATGTGTGTGTGTGTGTGTGTGAGAGAGAGAGAATAGTGTTTTAAACAACAAGGTCGAAAGACAAAGGGATGGATGCAGACTAACAGTGCAACGCCAGTCATGCCTACTCAGTAGTAAATCCTATGAATTCACTCAGGCTTACTCCCAGGTAAACAAGGTTAGGATTGCATCCTTAGTCGCCATAGAAATCCAGCGTGATTTTAGCTACCGTATACTTCGCTCTATAGGACGCACCGGACCATAGGATGCACCTTGTTTTAGAGGGGGAGAACAAGAAAAAAAAAATTCTCCCCCTCTGTGATGGCCTGGGAATCCGATTCAGAGGCTGATCCGGAGGAATCCCAGCCTGCACAGGAGTCCCCGCCTGCAGGGCCGGCTGAACTGGGGCAGGGCCTTGATTCTAAAGCGCCTGCACCTGTGCCGGATCCTCAGTAGCAGGCACCAGGTGAATCCACTCTGGCTCCAGAGGTGGTTGAGGACTCAGTGCCTACAGGTGAGTCTCCCCCTGGGCCCAGTAACCCTTCAGCCTCTCCTGAACTGCAGAGGCTCAGGGCAGAGAGGCGAAGGGAACTGGTTTCTCCCAGGAGGAGTGCTTGCCTTGAGGCCAGGAGAGGCAGGTCTCCTGGGGGCCGGGACCACCCCTGGCCTCAGAGAAGATAAAGGCCAGTCAGCCCGGTCCCAGGTTGCGGGAGCAATGTCGTTGATGAGCTGTTTCGGCCAGCATCCAGTCCTGTTTCCCCCAGAGTTCCTGTCCTTGCCCGGCTTCCTGCTGTGGACCCCGCTTTGCCTGAGGAAGACTGTCTGCCGACCCTCAACTCAGGTCCTGGACCTTGCCCCATGGTAACCCCCCCCCCCCGGACCAGCACACCCTCTCTGCACAATGCCCCTTCAGTGAAGCGGCAGGAGAAACGGAGCCCCTTCCATTTCTCCTACCGTTTAGCTGAAGGGGCACTGCGCCTTAGCTGAAGGGGCACCTACCCTTCAGTGAAAGGAACCTGAAGCCTCCAAAGTGCAGTGGGAGCTCCTGCCACACTCCGGAGGCTTCAGGCAGCTATCTTTGAAGCCTGGAGAGCGACAGGGGTCGGTGCGCACCGACTCCTCTCACTCTCCAGGCTTCAGCAGAAGGCATCCTCAAGCCTCCGGAGCGTGGCGGGAGCTCCCACTGCACTCTGGAGGCTTCAGGTTACTTTCACTGAAGGGTAGGTGCCCCTTCAGCTAAGGCGCAGTGCCCCTTCAGCTAAATGGTAGGAGAAATGGAAGCCCCTTCAGCTTCAGGCGGCTATCTGGAGAGTAAGAGGTGCACACCGACCCCTCTGTCTCTACAGATAGCCTCGGGTTCTTTTCGCTTGTGGGGCTGGCGATGGGGAAAGCCGAGCTTCCCTCACCGCCAGCCCCGGGGAGCAGTGGGAAGGCTGTGCGCAGGCTTTCCGCTGCCCCCCACAGCTTGTGGGGCTGGCGGTGCGCACCGACCCCTCTCGCTCTCCAGGCTTCAGCGAAAGCAACGCGAAGCCTCCAGAGCGTGGAGGGAGCGCTCCCTCTGCGCTTTGGAGGCTTCGCGTTGCTATCGCTGAAGCCAAGGAGCCTGCATTCGCTCCATAGGACGCACACACATTTCCCCTTAATTTTTGGAGGCGGAAAAGTGCGTCCTATAGAGCGAAAAACACGGTAGTCATGAACCATGGAATCCTCAGCATGTCTACTCAGGAAAATTGAATTCAGTCAGTCTTGCTCCCAGGTAAAAGGGTTTAGGATTGAATCCCCATCAATTTCTAAACATGGCTGCATCTGGACCAGTGGTGTAGTGTGGGGGGTGCAGGGGGGGCCGGCCGCACCGGGCACAACATCTGGGGGTTAGGGTTAGGGGGCACAAATCCACGGGTTAGGGGGTGCAAATTACTTGCCTTACCCCGGGTGCTGACAACCCACGCTACGCCACTGATCTGGACACAGCCGAAAGAAAACAGGTGTGAGGAACATCTCCTATAAGTAGCTCCCCATACACTCAGGTCATTGTCTACGGATCTTCTCCTTGCCTGTGGCCTTTTGGCTGTGACTCCCCTGCTGTGAAATTCCCTCTGCCAGGGTTCACTTTTCGCCATTTAAGTAACACGGCAAGCCTTACACAGAGCCAGACAAGAAAAAAATAAGATAAAATTCTTCAAACTATTTTGTTGGTGCGGCCAGCCCAAGGCATTTTGGCACCTGAGGCATACCACAAAATGGTAGCCCCTGCCAGGGAATGTGGTAAGTGAAGTTCTACCTCAGGAACAAGGGGAGGGAGGAAGGAAGATCAACTTTGGGATTTGCTGTCCCTGGGAATCCTGCCGCCTGAGGCGGTTGCCTCACCTTGCCTCACAGGTGTGCCGGCCCTGGTCATCCCTTATGTGATCGTGTTGCTGTTATTTGTATTGATTATTATTTAGTCATGATTTTTGTTGTAATTGTTGAGAGTAAATTGAATCACCTCAGTGAGGCTGAGAGGGGGGTCTTGTCGACTGGGCAGCCCAGGACTTGCCCTTGAGAGGTCACTTTGTTGCTTCTAATGCAGCAAAAACAATGCAGGAGGCAGCAGTTATGAGTTGCTGGTTTCTGCGGCCACAGCAGGCGCTGTGATTCTCCAGTGGTTTGACTTCACTCCCAGAGGTGCACTCCATTGTCTCCTGCAGCCAATCGGAAGCCGTGCCTTGGTTTCTGAACGTTTTGGAAGTCGAATACCCATTAAGTAAAGTGTCTTCTGTGCGGCCTCCTCCTTTTTGAGCAACGTCCTGGGCACTAAAGAGTTAACAGATGATGGTTGTTTCACAGGAAGACGAATGCATATGACATACTTAATGGGACAATTTGCATAATGCTTGCATTAATTTGTTGCTTTCATTACAGCAACAGAACGAATGCGACAGATTATTCCAATAAAAAGTTCTGCGACCGCACGAATCCCCAGTACTGTCGCGCTGCTAAGCTAAATTTCTATATACGTGAGGCCATCAGTTTTATTTATGAAGTTCTTGCAAAAATCTTAAAGCAACATCGTATGGGGGAAAAGAACAAGATGAGTGAGTGGTTAGAGCAGTTGACTGCTCTGCTGTTGTTTCCTCTTCTACCTTCCCTTGTGATGTTTGGGTACCTCACAATGTGAGTGTAGTGCAGTGCAAAGAATGCCCGATTTGGAGCCAAGAGTCCTGTATTCAACCCCTGCTTCTTAACACGAAGCACATGGGCAGTGATGGTCATCAACTGAGGGATAAATCAGTGTCATATAGCCAACATGCTTAACTCAAATTAAGGCATGAAGGAGTTAAGACCATAGAGTGAGATGTTCTGCCAGGCTTAGCTAGGTCACACCCCTGCGGAAAGATGTCAAGTCCCGCAGGGCCCTAGTCTCTTGTGACAGAGCGTTCCACCAGATCGGGGCCACAGCCAAAAAAGCCCTGGCTCTAGTTGAGGCCAGCCTAACCTCTCTGTGGCCTGGGACCTCCAATATGTTTTTGTTTGAAGACCGTAAGGTCCTCCGTGGGACATACCAGGAGAATTGGCTGGCCATCTGTCATGGATGCTTTAGCTGAGATCTGTGCATTGACTAGATGATCCTGGTGTTTCCTTCCAACTTAACAATACTATAATTCTACTATTCTATCACCATTCCTGGACACATTCCAGCCAGGAAATTAATGGAGGAGGAAGCTATCAGTGGGTACTAGCCATGATGGTTAGGTTCTACCTTAACTGCTGGAGGCAGCAGTGGTGTAGCGTGTGGGGGCACAGGGGCAGTTGCGCCAGGCTCAAAATTGTGAGGGGCACAAAATTTCAACACCCGGTGCTGCCTCAATGCAACTGCGCACTTCCATCACTGGGCTCTGTTGAAAATGGCTTCTCCACATGACCCAGGAAGTGACCTCTCCAGACACAATGGAACAGCTCTTCTTTTCTTATCTCTGCAGCTGTGATCTCCTGGGTGGCCCGGATGCTGTTAGGCAGTTGAATGTGCATGTATACTCCATCTGTTTCCCAGCCATCCTCTAAGCTGCCCCGGGCACTGGCAACCCATGCTATGCCACTGGGAGGCAGTGTGCTTCTGAATAGCAATTGCAGGGAGAGCGCTGCCGTTGCACTCAAGTCCTGCAACTTGACTGGCATGTGTGAAAACGGGATGCTTGATTCAACGGGCCTTTCAGCCTCATCCTGCAGGGTTCTTCTTACATTCTTACAATGCAATGGACTTGCAGTGAAATTGAAGACTGTGGAGGGGTGACCAAAGGGGGGAGGGCAGCTTTTGTCCCTGAAAAACAAAGAGAAACATTTTGACGGGAACATTTCCCCACAATCCCATGTTCTGCTTGATTTAAAGAGTGAAAGGCGGACAATGAATCTTCCCGAGCACTTCACAGCATCTGTAACTAAGAGGAAAAAAGACGTTTTTGTCAGCTTAATTGTCTTTTTTGTTCTCGTATTATTTTAAAAAATGGGATTAGGGAAGAAGGAACAACAGAATCAGCTTTCTGTTTTAATTTCATTTGAAGGTTGAGGAAGGTCCATAATAGGGGGACATCAAAGGCCTTTCCCCCCTCTCAATCCACTCTGTTCCGCTTTGCAGATTCTGTCTCTGAACATGCTTTTCCCCCATCCACTCCCTTTGCTTCTGGTATTTGCTGTGCTGCGAGGTTTTCAGAGGCAGGCAGCAGTTTCAATGAACACTTTTAGGGCCCCATCTGCAATATACATTCTAAAGCAGTATTATGCCTCTTTAAACAGCCAGGGGTTCCCTCAAAGGATCCTGGGAACTTTAGTTGGCTATGGATCTGCAGTTCGAAGGCAGATGATTGGCAGGAGATTTATGGAAGAATAAGTCAGGCATAGGCAAACTCAGGCATAGGCTCCAAGACTTTGGCCACCTCATGAGAAGAGAAGACTCCCTGGAAAAGACCCTGATGTTGGGAAAGATGGAGGGCACAAGGAGAAGGGGACGACAGAGGATGAGATGGTTGGATAGTGTTCTTGAAGCTACCAGCATGAGTTTGACCAAACTGCGGGAGGCAGTGGAAAACAGGAGTGCCTGGCGTGCTCTGGTCCATGGGGTCATGAAGAGTCGGACACGACTAAACGACTAAACAAGGCAAACTCGGCCCTCCAGATGTTTTGGTACTACAACTCCCATCACCCCCTAGCTAACAGGACCAGGTCAGGGATGATGGGGATTATAGTCCCAAAACATCTGGAGTGCCGAGTTTGCCTATTCCTGGAATAAGTGACACACACACCCTCGCGACATGACATATGATACAGGACGCCACTAGGGGATGTGACTTCTGAAAGACTTCATTCCTAACTCAAGTAACTGAATTAATTGGACTTATTTTTGAGCAGACATGGGACTGGGGAAAAACCAAAACGCTTTATATGTCTTGTTTATGCATTCTAACACTGTGACACTGGATGGCGCTGTGGAGTTCTACTTTTGCCAACTCGATTTCTCATACAAAGTGCGTTTAACTGAAGCGCTTTTTTGATGTGTCTAGATCCAGCCATGGTTAAGACTGTATTGTAAGCCTATCAGAAGAAATGAGCTAAATGGAACACCCACATAGAGGCAGTGCACCTCTAAATATCTGATAAAGCTGGAATAATCCACAAAGGAGGAATATTGCTGATGTAAGATGAAAATGGCTTATCTCTTGAGTTTATGCCAATAATAAAACTCAGAAACATGAGGAGTTAGGAGTCCAACGTTGATTGCAAAGCAATAGGTTACAGTCGGATTGTTCCGCAAAACTGCAACCCCGCCTGATGGTCCAGGCAGTGGTATTTATAAAGCTTCAAACAAAGGATTTCAATTTTCACCAATCATTATACATCATTACCTAATTTCATGTTTCATAAAGGTAAAGGGACCCCTGACCATTAGGTCCAGTCGTGGCCGACTCTGGGGTTGCAGTGCTTATCTCGCTTTACTGGCCAAGGGAGCCGGCGTACAGCTTCCGGGTCATGTGGCCAGCATTACTAAGTTGCTTCTGGCGAACCAGAGCAGCACACGGAAATGCCGTTTAGCTTCCCGCCGGAGCGGTACCTATTTATCTACTTGCACTTTGATGTGCCTTTGAACTGCTAGGTTGGCAGGAGCAGGGACCGAGCAATGGGAGCTCACCCCTGTCGCAGGGATTCGAACCGCCGACCTTCTGATCGGCAAGCCCTAGGCTCTGTGGTTTAACCCACAGCGCCACCCTTAATACACACGCGCAATAAGCAGTGGCAATTTTGCTGATTCGGTGTTGATACTCACTGTGATCTGTTACATTGTATTAGTATGCATGTTGGTTAGGAACCTGTGTTATGTGTAGCTATTTGCGCAATGTTCTAGCTTTGAGCTGCACCTTTGTGATTCACATATTAGCTGTATTCCTGCCCCAATGTGTGGAGAGGGGGGACGGAAACTTGCAAAATCATCAGTTTCATAAAGCAACAGGTTACCATAAAGCCACTTCCGGCCTGCCCCAGGAGGTGGGGTTGCGGGCTTCACGCCCACCACACGTGAGCGGGGGCTGGTCCCAGCCCCCGCGAGAGCAGGGGATTCCCGGTCGGGTCTGCCCCCCCCAGCCAGCCAATCAGCTGGCTGGCTGGGGGGCATGGCCTGCCCTATTTAGGGCCGGCGCAGAGGGGGCTCGCCCTCTTTTCGCCGGCTCGCCCCCACGTTTTCCCACCCTCCCTCCCTTTAACTAAGGTCAGGTAGGTCTTGGACTTTGCTATGGACTTCAGTCTGTCGCCGCAAGGGGCATGGTAGGAATTTTTCCCAATTGGCGATTTCTGGCCTTTTGGTTTTTCGCCTACCTCGTAGCAACTCGTCACAACTTTTCGGCATTGGCGGTAGGCATTGGTAAGAACGGGTTAAGAGGATGTGTGTGTGGGGGAGGAACGCCATCACCTCCCCCCAGCGAGCGAAGGGTGGTCCGTTAAAGGACTCCGGGGGGCGTGGCCCTGTCCGAAGCCTATGGAGGTGAGGGCCAAAGGCACGCCCCAGAGCGGTGACCTGGGGGAGCTCCTAGTCTACGTGCCTCGGCAGGAGACTCCCCCGATATAAGGTTATCCCTTCCCCGTGTCTCCAGCAAACGGGCTGGAGCTGGATAGTCGTTAGGACCAATGCCTAAGCCAATGCCTCTCATTCCTGAATTCAATAAAGTTGTGGCCTAATTCGCCCAATTAACCTTAAATTATGGTGTCTCGTGTCTTTATTTACCCTGGTGGGGGGCGGGAACTCGCCACACAACTTCTCTATTAGAAGCACACTCAAGGATTTCCAGGGGTATACAATGTCACATCTATTGTGGCCTTTTGGGCCACCACCACACTGCTGTCACGCAGTCTCAATGAGTGTCCCAGAGTGACTATATTTTTCGCTCCATAAGACACACCTGACTATAAGACACAGCTAGTTTTTAGAGGAGGAAAGCCCCGTTTTGGGGGGATCAGCTCACAGTTGTGCAGCTCCTTTTGCAAAGGGGAAATGCCCCCTTGTTTTGAGGATCAGCTCAAAGTTGTTGAGCTTACTTTGCAAAGGGGGGGGGGAATATTGTTTTTATGGGGTTCAACTCACAGTTCTGCAGATTCTTTAGGAAAGGAAAGGGAGCCGTTTCTACAGTTTCCAGACAGATAATATAATCAACCAGTCACGTGTCACTGGGGAAACAAACAGTCTCCGTCTGCAGAACATTTGACAATGGAGGCCTGGGCAAGGGAGCGGGGCCAGAAAGGGAGCCAGCAATCGACCACACATTTGCTCCATAAGATGCACAGACATTTCCCCTTACTTCTTAGGAGGAAAAAAGTGTGTCTTATGGAGCGAAAAATACGGTATATGGCTGACTCCTGTTCAAAACAGTGCCGTGGCCTGGATGGCGGTTTTGTCAGATCCAACTCTTCTTGTAAAATGCTGCAGTTGGTGTGTTGCCCCTATTGCCTTATCCTTTCTTTCTAACAACCACAACCGAGGATTACCTGGATGGGGAGCTCGATAAGAAGTCAAGTGCTATTTGTTGTTCAAACTCCCCAAGATCCCCGCTGCATGAAATATTCACCAAACAAAGCAGCACCTCATGCCCAACAGCACCATCGCTTCCTGTAACAAATTGGTTGAAATGTTGAGGTCTGCTCCCCCCCCCCCCCCGCCGCCCACCAAACAAAGCTTTTACACAACCGGATTTAAAATTCAAAATATCCTACGGAGAATGCCTAGGGTGATCTACTAAACCAAGGTAGGAAAGTCAATAGATGGGAAATGTGAAGATGCTGTCAAAATAATAACCTTCTATAAGACCTTGTGGAACTCGCCGTGACCCTGATGCTAACCTTTCCTGAATTTTCTCCTTCGCTGCCCCATCAGCTTCAGGCCAGTGGGACTGGGAGGAAGCAAAATATGATGAAGTCAGGGAGGGGTAAGTTCATTTGGTGTTTGGGCAGGAGTGAGGGACCTGTGGTCCTGTAGAAGCTGCTAAATGTAACCTTCCATCACCCCTGAACATTGGCCCTGCCGGAAGATTGCTGATTCCCCAGTTCTGAGTTATAAAGTGGGAGGGAACATCCCATAGCTGCCATTTTTAAAGTCAGCTGCAGATAGGGATGGATAATAATAATAATAATAATAATAATAATAATAATAAAGTTTTATTTATAACCTGCCCTTCCCGGTTCAGAAAACCAGGCTCAGGGCGGCTAACAACAATTTTAAAACACTTAATTGTTGCAACAAAAAACAGCATAAAATACAGTATAAGACATGAATAACAATAAATTCAGAATTCAAAAATCAATTTAGGGGGGAAATCCATGCAATAAACTTTAGATGATCACCAGGGCTAGCTGGCTAAATTAGTCCCACTTGGGCCAGTGAGGAGACCAGGGGAGAATTAGCTGTGGGATCCCAGAGAGGGTAATCTTCATAAAAAGGGGAGGGGGGAAGGAAGGGTAATAAAAGATCAGGCTAAGTTCAAATTGAAAGCCAGGCAGAATAGCGGAAGGAAGTTAAATCCTGCAGGGCCCTGGTCTCCTGGGACAGAGAATTCCACCAGGTCGGAGCCATCACTGAGAAGGCCCTGGCCCTGGTGGAGGATAATCTGATTTCCTTAGGGCCCGGGTTCCCTCAGATCCACATTTTGCTGATCTTTAATTCAGCTCTCCATTCTTTTATATAAGTTTTGTTGTTTTTCCTTAAAAAAAAATCAAAATGTTCTCATGAACACTCTTCAGTGGATTTCTCCTAATATATACAAATTTGTATGCAATTTTGCTCAATATACATATTTTGGCAGAGCAATTTTCAATGATCTGATGCATTTTAATGTGTCCCCCCCCCCTAATATATGCATGCACACATTAATCCAACACATGCATATTTCTACATATTGCTTGGTTGGAGAACTGCGTTGCAAAATTAAGAGAATTTCCGTTCATGTATTGTTTTGGGAAGTGAGGATTGGGTAGGTTAGGATTTAAATCTGAACAGCATTGGATGTCTGTCCCATCCTCACCTGCACATTTAATAGCTCTTCTAACTTGGCTCTTAGTCAACTCTGATGTAGAACATTCTAAAATTGTAAAAGCTGCTACTGATGCCCATCTGCAGGGAGTCACACTAAGGGCAACCTCCCTGAACAAAGGCTTACCCAATGCCTAACCTGACAAAGTTGTGACAATTGCTGCAAGGTGGGCAAAAACCAAATGGCAGGTGCCAATTTGCCAAGTAGAAAAAAATCCTATCCAGCCCCACCAATATGAGCTAACAGGTTGAGGTTGAATCCTGACAAGACAGAAGTACTGTTTTTGGGGGACAGGAGGCGGGCAGGTGTGGAGGATTCCTTGGGCCTGAATGGGGTAACTGTGCCCCTGAAGGACCAGGTGCACAGCCTGGGAGTCATTTTGGACTCACAGCTGTCCATGGAGGCACAGGTCATCATCATCATCATCCTTTTATTCGACCGTCAGTCAGAAAAAAGTACATTTGTCAATACACATCCAGGAAGATTTTAGAGCTTAGCCAACACTAAAATGAGCTAAACAGATAGCCCCATGAGGCACAGGTCAAATCTGTGTCCAGGGCAGCTGTTTACCAGCTCCATCTGGTACGTAGGCTGAGACCCTATCTGCCTGCGGACTGTCTTGCCAGAGTGGTGCATGCTCTGGTTATCTCCCGCTTGGACTACTGCAATGCGCTCTACGTGGGGCTACCTTTGAAGGTGACCCAGAAACTACAACTAATCCAGAATGCAGCAGCTAGAATGGTGAGCGGGCCGCCGATACCATATAACACCGGTCTTGAAAGACCTACATTTGCTCCCAGTACGTTTCCGAGCACAATTCAAAGTGTTGGTGCTGACCTTTAAAGCCCTAAACGGCCTCAAAGGCCCAGTATATCTGAAGGATCGTCTCCACCCCCATCGTTCTACCCGGACACTGAGGTCCAGCGCCGAGGGCCTTCTGGTGGTTCCCTCACTGCAAGAAGCCAAGTTACAGGGAACCAGGCAGAGGGCCTTCTTGGTAGTGGCACCTGCCCTGTGGAACGCCTTCCCACCAGATGTCAAAGAGAACAACAACTCCCAGACTTTTAGAAGACATCTGAAGGCAGCCCTGTTTAGGGAAGCTTTTAATGTTTGATGTATTACAGTGTTTTAATATTTTTTTGGACGCTGCCCAGAGTGGCTGGGGAAGCCCAGCCAGATGGGTGAGGTATAAATAATAATTTATTATTGTTATTATATGGCGGCCGACAATTGTCTATAGCAGGGGTCACTGAAGGTCCCAAATGCCCGGCCGGAACACCACCCACCGCTGGAGGTGAGTGGACTTCTCACCACAAGAAACCTAAATTTCGCTTTCTGTGGCCTCCAGATCAACTCCAAGGGTAGCCCCGCAAAGAGCAGGTATTATATTTTTGAGTTCATTATTTCAGGTCTTTTTCTGAAAAAGGGGGATGACTTGAACTTTATCACGGGCATATCCTGCCAATACTGTTTAACACAAATGCCTTATGAGGCATCGACTCCAAGCCACCCTTTACATTTCACACTGCACGCCTTGGAACGATTTTCACAGAATCAAAAGGTCGCAGGTGGGTTCAGAAAGAGACGGTGTGTCACGGGCCCAGATTGCGGAGGGTGACAAACTGTTCTCAAATGGCTCTCTAAAATCAACATAATTCATTTAAACTGAAAAGCCTTAAAACCCACTGGGGATTGGTAATTGTTCCCCTACAAGGCTGCCAAAAAAAATGTAAATTTCTAATTAAAATATAAATTAATCCTTGCAAATGAGTACCTCTGCTGTCTCCTGAATGATGAGCAAAAAGAGAAAGTTTTATGCTGCTAATTAATGTTATCGCCTATTAGCTTTATTTACATAAGGTGATATAATTCATGCGGCTCAGCTTGTGTCGCTATGTAACTTTTTTAATTTAAGCGGAAAAAGAAATAATGACACTGATTTTGCTTTGTGTATTCCCTATCGCAGGTCTGTGCTGGGCTCTCCGCAAGGGTTCCCTTAATCCCACCAAATGTAATTTTTCCTCTGCGGATAGAAATCCCTGCTATAAAACAAAGAGGGGAAGAGTAAAAAATGGCTTTTAAGCATCTCTGAATAACTGAAACAATTGTGTTTAAGCCCTGATGGACTAGATAATTATTTACCAGTCTCCAGATCTGAATGTTTGTTTGGGAGCTTGTTAAAACAGACAATAAATGGAGCACTAAAAAGTGTAAAAATCCTTCTGGTTTAATAAATCATTTAAAATACTTCAGCAGAGCTCCAAGATCATCCATGAATATGCATAATGAGTACTTCCAGTTCGCACAGTCTCTCCCCCCGCCCCGAGTAATTTTGTCACAGGAGCAATATTAGCTTCCTAGAACCCTGAAAACACACCACCTCGAATCACTACTTCAAATCAATATGTTAAGGGACTCCTCACTCATTATCTAGCAAAGCTTCTCTCCACAACCTGCTCCTCAGAACCACTTCTGTCCCCATGGCCTCCATGCAGATTTATTTCCAGCCAAGCTGACAATCTCCCCTTCCCTCATAGAAGCTGGATCGGCTCCTATGCGGCTTTCTAAACGTTAAAATAACCATGAAAACAGATTAACGCTCGCATCAGCTTTCTAAACATCTGGGTAAGCTTGTTTAAACAAAAAATGTTCTTAGCAGGCAACAAAGAGGGTATAGTGAAGGTGCCTGCCTTATATCAATAGGCAGTGAGTTCCAAAGGTGCTGCCACATTAAAAGATCCAAGTGGTTACCAATGCGAAATGGGTATTACGTGGCATCTGCAATAGTGCCAATAATTTTGGAATCGACATTTGCTTGCATTGACCTGCATTCATTCTTTACTGAACTGTTCATTGATGCTTTACTTATATGCTATTGTGTTTATTGACATGGTGATAATGGTGTATGGGGTTGAAATAAATAAAATATATAAAAAAAATTGTCCAGTAGCACCTTAGAGACCAACTAAGTTTGTTCTGGGTATAAGCTTTCGTGTGCATGCACACTTCTTCAGATACACTGAAACAGAAGTCACCAGACCCTTATATATAGTGGGAGGGTGGGGTGGGGTTTTTCTCAGAAGGTTAGTAGGAGATGAGTGGTTGACTCAATGGTTATGGTAAACTTGAAATTATGGAGAGACCGTGGTCTGAATATTGGATTCCTGTCTCATAACATATGCTAAAGCTGTTTTTGGTCACCTGCATACTATTCCTTGCTTTTTCCTGTAGGACTAATTGCAGTCGTTAACAGTCGTCAACAGGTTTACCATACCCATTGAGTCAATCACCCATCTCCTACTACCGTTCTGAGAAAACCCCACCCCATTCTCCCACTATATATAAGGGTCTGGTGACTTCTGTTTCAGTGTATCTGGACCAGGTGCGCAGCCTGGGAATCATTTTGGACTCACAGCTGTCCATGGAGGCACAGGTCAATTCTGTATCCAGGGCAGCTGTCCACCAGCTTCATCTGGTACGCAGGCTGAGACCCTACCTGCTCGCGGACTGTCTCATCAGAGTGGTGCATGCTCTGGTTATCTCCAGCTTGGACTACTGCAATGCGCTCTACATGGGGCTACCTTTGAAGGTGACCTGGAAACTACAACTAATCCAGAATGCGGCAGCTAGACTGGTGATTGGGAGTGGCCGCCGAGACCATATAACACTGATCTTGAAAGACCTACATTTGGTCCCTCTGCCTGGCTCCCTGTAACCTTGCTTCTCGCAGGGAGGGAACTACCAGAAGGCCCTTGAAGGAGGACCTCAGTGTCTGGGCTGAACAATGGGGGTGGAGATGCTCCTTCAGGTATACAGTGGTACCTCGGGTTAAGAACTTAATTCGTTCTGGAGGTCTGTTCATAACCTGAAACTGTTCTTAACCTGAGGTACCACTTTAGCTAACAAGGCCTCCCACTGCTGCCGCACTGCCGTGGCACGATTTCTCTTCTCATCCTGAAGCAAAGTTCTTAACCCGAGGTACTACTTCTAGGTTAGTGGAATCTGTAACCTGAAGCGTCTGTAACCCAAGATACCATTGTACAGGACCAAGGCCGTTTAGGGCTTTAAAGGTCAGCACCAACACTTTGAATTGTGCTCAGAAATGTACTGGGAGCCAAGCTGAAAAGGTAGCCCATCTAAGAGGGGAAAACTCCATAGGCGCCGACTCCATGGGGCCTGAGGGGGCTCGAGCCCCCTCAAAAGTTCTTTTGGGGGGCTCTGCCCCCCCAATAATTTAAGAAAGTTATTAGTTATATTATGCTTTGTAAAATCACAAAATTATGTTGGTATTTTTTATTTTCCTTGTTTGACGATAGTTACCTTTTAGAATACATTCAGTAATGAGTTAAAACAAAGCCACTCCTGATCTAGAGAGGGGGTGGGGTTGCGGGCTCTTGACCCATCAACAATCTCGCGGGGCTGGCGTCAGCCCCGCGAGAAGCGGGGATTCCCCCTAGCTCATTAATATTCACCGCCCACGGCGGCAGCCAATCGGCTGCCGCAAAGGGCGGGCCCTCACAGGTTCACTTAAGGTCGGGGCAGCCCGGGGCTCGCCCCTTTCGTTCCCCCAGCAGCAGCGGTTTGGAGGTCTTGGGCCCCCCCAATATTTTTTATAAGTTGGTATGGGCCCCCGCCCCCCCAATATTTTTTATAAGTTGGCGTCCCTGGAAAATTCTGACCCTAAACCTCTTCTGCCTATCTGTGGCATATCTCCAGGAGAAGAAAAGGCTAAGAGGTAAACACTACCCAAATCTGGAGTCCCTAAGGAGGTGGGATGGTGTTTTGCAAGTCCCATTCTAGCAACTCCTCTAGCCAAGCTGGTGTCAAATGTATAGCTCTGCTCTGCTTTCCTTTGGACCACATCAGTGAGACTGAGAGAGGGGTCTTTTCATCTGGGCAGCCCAGGACCTCCAGACATACTGCCCTGGGGAGGTCATTTCAGTGCTTTTTTTTTTAAAAAAAAACAAATTAAATTTCAACATAACAAATTATCAAAACATATTGTCTTCATTCCCCCCCCCATTTCCCTTTCCCCCTCCCCAAGACTTCCCTCAGCTCCTCTCTCTAATTTTTCAACATACGTTATTCTCTGCATATTGTAAAATTGTAAAGATCCTTAAATTATCTATCTATTATGTTAACAATCAATAAATCTGTGTCTGTTTATTCAAAACCTGTCAAGGGGTCCAATTCATTTTATTGCCTTTTTAAGTAGTTTGTAAAAAGTCACAGTTGTCCTTGTCTCGCAGTTTGTGTGTCAATTTCGCCAATTCTGCACAATCCATCAACTTCTCTTGCCACTGTTCTTTTGTCGGGATTTCCTCATTCTTCCATCCTTGTGCTATTAAGACTCTTGCTGCCGTTGCCGCATACATAAATAAATTCTTTCTTTTCCTTGGCAAGTCTTTTCCTACAATCCCTAACAAAAATGCTTCAGGATTTTTTTTTACAAAGGTTAATTTAAACATTTTCTTCAACTCATTATATATCATTTCAGTGCTTTGACTTCAAGGCATGCTCCATTGTCTCTCAAGACAGAAAGATGCCAACAACAACAACAATGACAAAACCACTTCCGAACTCGAGAGGAGGTGGAGTTGCGGGCTTCATGCCATCTCCTCGTGCGCGGGGGCTGGCTCTCAGCCTCCGCACGATTGAGGGGATCCCTGGCTGTGTAATCCCCTGGCCAGCCAATCAGCTGGCCTGGGGAGGCGTGGCTTGCGCAATATCACACTGGCGCGGCCAGGGATCTCCCTCTTTTGCGGCCTCAGCTCATCAGGTCATTGACCACCCCAAGATCCAGTGGCCCTCTACTGAGAGGATGGCGTGGATCTTTCCGATGTGGGAAATGATGTTTGGTTGGCTGACATATCTGCTGGGATTAGGGATTGGTTGCAGGTCTGAGGGTATTGGCGGCGAGCTTTTGCTCAAGTGGCGGTTAGGCATTGGTGTGGGTATTGTTTTATAGATGGAAGAGGGGAGGGAGCGCCATTGCCTGCCCCACATATTGAAGGGTAGTCCAATAAAGGATTTTGGGGGGCGTGGCCCTGTCCAAAGCCTATGGAGGTGAGAGCCTAAGGCACGCCCCCTAGAGGTGACCTCGGGGGAGTTCCTAATTGATGTGCACCAGCAGGACTCCCCCTACTGGTGGTTAACCCTTCCCGGTCTTCAATCAATCGGGCTAAAGCCGGATAGTTGGTTAGGACCAATGCCTAAGCCAATACCGCTCATTCCTGTAACCAATAAAGTTGTGGCCATTTTTTGCCCATTAACCTAAATATTTGTGTCATGTGTCTTTATTTCCACTGGGGGGGGGGGAGGCGGGAACTCGCCATGCAATTCTTTGCTGGTTTTTAATACTTTGTTATTGTGAGAGCTGATTTGAGCTCAGCATTTTAACTGGAAAAAAGGCACGTTGAGTCAAATCAAATCCATGGCATACCCGGGTGGGACCAGGAATGGCCCCTGCCCGAAATCCCAGACAGCTGCTGCCAGCCAGTGCAGACAATATTGGGCTATATGAATCAATGGTCTGATTCGGTACAAGGCAATTTCCTCCATTTGCAGGGAGAACAGCTCTTTCAGCTGGTCATGGAAAGAGAACTTGCAGCATTCAATACCGTGAACGTCCACAGTCTCGCACAAGAAAAATAGCAACCATCAAATGTCACACCTGGTTTTTTTTTTCCTCCTGCAGACAACACAATTCAATCTAACTTTGGTCCAAACAGCAAAACCTAATTAGGCCTAAGTTCAGGGAGAGGAAGGAAAAGGAGAGGCACCTCTGCAATGATGTGATCTATATTTGTGTGCCTGTCAGTGGAGATTTATAACACCTTCTGCAGAATTCGAAACCTTTTTGTTTCCAGATAAGCCGGTAAACTTCTCTGTGTGATGTTTGAAAAGAACAAGAAATGGAGGCATCCCAAAACTAAGATGCCTTAAGGTGGGTGGTATGGGATGGGCAGATAAAGAGAAGAGCAATGCCAAGTCTTTGCCCACCCCCACATACACCCTCCAAAAAAGTTTACACATCACTTGGGAAGACAGGTGAACTAATATCAGTGTACCAGAAGAAGCAAAGATCACCAGTGTTGAAGCAATGATTCTTCAACATCAACTTCGTTGGACTGGTCATGTTGTGAGGATGTCTGATGATCATCTTCCAAAACAACTACTCTATTCCGAACTTAAAAATGGAAAGCGTAATGCTGGTGGTCAACAAAAGAGGTTTAAAGACTGTCTCAAGGCAAATCTAAAAAAAAAGTAGTATAAACACTGACAACTGGGAAACACTGGTCTGCGAGCGCTCCAGTTGGAGAACAGCCTTTACCAAAGGTGTCATGGGCTTTGAAGACACTCGAACTCAGGACGCAAGGGAGAAACGTGCTAAGAGGAAGGCATGCTTGGCAAATCCACACCGTGATCAACTCCTGCCCTGAAACCAATGTCCCCACTGTGGAAGGACATGTGGATCCAGAATTGGTCTCCACAGTCACTTACGGGGTCATTGCTAAAACGGTGTTTATGGAAGGCAATCTTACTCGGTTTCTGGACAAACTTATAAAAAGTTTGTTATCTCTATTTCTTATTCTTCTGGTAAGTTTTGCCATTTCTGCGTATTCCATAAGTTTTTGTATCCATCCTTTCTTTTCTGGGTCTTCTGCTTCTTTCCATTTTGGGGCGAGTAACATTTTTGCTGCTGTAGTCGCATACATGAATAAATTTCTGTACAGTTTAGGTAGTTCTGTGCCTATAATTCCCAAAAGAAAAGCTTCTGGTTTTTTTTTTTTACAAATGTTATTTTAAACATCCTTTTCATTTCATTATATATTATTTCCCTGTAAGTTCTAACCTTAATACAAGACCACCATGTATGATAAAAATAACCTTCTTTCTCTTTACAGTTCCAACACTTATTTGATTTAGATTTATACATTTTTGCCATTTTAAAAAGGTAAAAGACCCCTGACAATTAAGTCCAGTTGTGACCGACTCTGGGGTTGCAGCGCTCATCTTGATTTACTGGCCGAGGGAGCCAACATTTGTCCACAGACAGTTTTTGCAGATCATGTGGCCAGCAGGACTAAGCCACTTCTGGTGCAATGGAACACCAAAACCAGAGCAGCGCACGGAAATGCCCCTTTTGCCAACTTACTCAGTGTTAGATACTATCAAGCCAGTTATTTCTTCCAAACTGTTCTTCCCCTTGCTGAGACCCCCCCCCCCAAAAAAAAAAATACTTCTGAGGATGCACATAGGAAGTTCTGCTGCATCAGACCAGCCAAACCAGTCTAGCATCTTAGATTTTTTGGAACAGCTGGAAGGAATTTACTCCTTATGAAGTACAAAGGACCCCTGGATGGTTAAGTCCAGTCAAAGATTATGGGGTGCGGCGTTCATCTCGCTTTCAGGCCGAGGGAGCCGGTGTTTGTCCACAGACAGCTTTCTGGGTCATGTGGCCAGCAGGACTAAACCGCTTCTGGTGCAACGGAACACCGTGACGGAAGCCAGGGCGCACGGAAATGCCATTTACCTTCCCGCTGCAGTGGTACCTATTTATCTACTTGCACTGGCATGCTTTCAAACTGCTAGGTTGGAAGGAGCTGGGACAGAGCAGTGGGAGCTCACTCCATTGCACGGATTAGAACCGCCGACCTTCTGATCGGCAAGCCCAAAAGGCTCAGTGGTTTAGACCACAGCGCCACCTGCATCCTTATGAACTTTACATGGTCCAAACTCCTACATGAACTGAAAAAACAGGGGCAGGGGGAAGTGTATGTCTGAAAAGAACTATCTACCATCCTGACCCTAATAGTTGCAGAAAAGATCCCGGATTAGAGCTCTAATCCTCACAGTTTAACCTTTTTATTCATCCTGCCAGAATAAATTACTTTATGCGATAGGATTTGTTTATCCCCTGGACATGTGCTGTCTTTTCTTTTCTTTTTTGGGGGGGATAAGTAATCATATATGTTGAAAGATGGATGTGCTGAGCCCCCAAGTTAACAAAGTTACAACGTATTGGCAAAAAAAGGAAGAAAAATAAGTTTTCTGTATTGGATTCTTCATTGGGTGAAAGTTGGCAGTTCCAATCTATCAGCGAGCCAAACTATGGCTTCCTGCATCACTTCTGACAGCAGCTACTCAGCGTCATGTTCTAAACTGTAATGAAACATGTCGTTGATCAAGGCTGCTCCCAACCTGTGATGGAATCCATCATCCCAATGGAACATCCGACAGACTGATGTATGGACAATGGGGATGTCTCACCTGATAGATGTCCCTGTCTGGTCTCCCTCTCTCCATCTCTGACAACGGTCCTTTCGATAGGATGACAAGGTGGTTGAAGAAGTTCCATTACTTTCTGTGGAGCTCATAGCTGATGCTCTTCTGTGATGAGGGAAACAGGTGAGGGAACCTCTCAGCTCCTTTTGAAGAGGCAAAAAGGAAACTAAAAAAGGACAAGCCGGATTGAATTGTGTATTGTCTTAAGAAACTCACACGAGTTTGCAACAGGTTTTCTGCCGTGTAAAGGGGAAAGCACTCTGCTAAGTAAAGGAACTTGCTAGCGCAGGTTAGGAAGGATATTAATAATAAATATATCCTCTTCTGCCACCCCAGCATTTCCACAAATACTGACAACGCTTAATACATTATTGCTTAAATAAAGTTCTGCAGCCTACATACCTACTAAGGGAGAGTTGTCCTTGTTAGCTAGCATGGCTGGTTCACTTCCTAATTCACTCCCAACTGACCGCTCTTATCTTTGGTGTCTCCAGCAACTAAGCAGCAACTGGACTGTTTCTGTCTTCTATGAACAAAAGGGAGCTTTTGTGAGCCAAGGGTTTTTTTGTGAGCAAAGGGGTATTTAACAGAACCCCAGTGTCTCATTCAAAAGGGGTTTTCACAAACCCCCAGATCCCCCCAGTGCCTCAAGTTTGGGAATGTTCAGGGATGCAGTAGAGGATATATTGTTTGATCATATCCTTTCCAACTTGTGTTAACAAGTTCTACAATTTAGCAGAGTAACATTCCCCTTTTTAAACTTGCACAGCAGATGCATTTGCGCAGGCTCGTTAAAACCTCTAAAATAAGTTACCTGGTAATTTTCCCTTTAAAAGGTAAAGGGACCCCTGACCATTAGGTCCAGTCGCAGATGACTCTAGGGTTGTAGCACTCATCTCGCTTTATTGGCCGAGGGAGCCGGCGTACATGTGGCTAGCATAACTAAGCCACTTCTGGTGAACCAGAGCAGCGCACGGAAACGCCGTTTACCTTCTTGCTGGAGTAGTACCTATTTATCTACTTGCACGTTGACGTGCTTTCGAACTGCTAGGTTGGCAGGAGCAGGGACCAAGCAATGGGAACTCACCCCATCGCGGGGATTCGAACCGCTGACCTTCTGATCGGCAAGTCCTAGGCTCTGTGGTTTAACCCACAGCGCCACCAGTCTCCCACAAAAGAAATAGACATGACACAATAAAAAGAGTTTACTCACTCACATTCTGTTCACAATTGGATCCCAGAAGGCAGACTTAAATTACAACAGTAATATACCTGGAAACTATCCCATAAGGCGACAGCTCCTTTGTCCTCTCTTGACTGGAAGCCAAGAGAGCATCTTAGGCTAAGCAGATGTTCCTTCTTTGACGAATGTGGTCAGAGAGAGAGAGAGAGAGAGATGGCGGCCAGTCCTATGCTTTTGTTACCTGCACAGGTGAGGCCACACCCACCTCTGGTCACATGTAGAGGAAGTCTGTCCCAGCCTAGGAGGAGTAAACCAACCAACCCCTGTGTTGCAAAATATGAGTCAGCAATATCAAAAGCAACACAATGGCCAGAAACAATAGCAATGTGAACAACTTTGGAGAAATTCAAAACATCAGAACTAACAAACTGAAGTCTCTGAAAGTCCTTAAATGAATCATGTTGCCAGACTTTACCCGGCGGAGAGCAAGCTGTGAAACTTTGTCTAATCAGCAAATGTCCAATTCTGATATCCAACTCTGAACTCTGCTGAACAGTGTTTCCAGATAACAACTACTGTTTCGTTGAATTCTTCACCAGCCAATTAGTTCAACAGGAAGTTCCGACTGGCTGGTCCAGACATCCCCTTTTTATGTCCACTCTAGGGACGTTGTACTTGACTGCTGTGTGTTTCACACCCCACATCAAGCAAAGAGCAGTTGCACTCATGTCCTGCTTGCAAGCTTCCTACAAACATCTGGTTTGCTACTGTGAGAACATGATGCTGGACCAGATGGGTCATTGTGGTCTGATCCAGCTTCAGGGCTCATCTTATGCTCTTAAGTTAGGAACGGACAGACTAACTCGTCTTTCTGAACAGACTCATCAAGCTTTTGAGGTCACGGTGTGCTTGAGCAAGAAAGCCAAGATTAACAGCAAGCGTTGTCTTTTCAATCAAGAAATAAAGAGCTGGAATAGCATCAAAGTGAATAGGAGAAACTATTTTGGGGCTGTCATTTGACAAAGAGAGAACTAAAACAAAATTGTCTTTTCTGCTTGTACTTTTCATGTTCATGACACACTTCCTGCCATTGCAATTCTGAGACTGACAAGGGAACTGTGAAGAAAGCCTATTTTTAAAATTTCCAAAATTTCTAAAGCTTCTCGGAGAAGAAAGGCGCCAATTCCTGTTCCCCAAGTGGTTTCAAGAGGCCGTGTGACACTCATAGTTCTAGTTACTAGTACAGAGACAAAAGTTCTCAAGTCAGAACTTTAAGCTTCAATTAGGGGTGATTAGGATGCCCACCCCTGGCCTGCCAGCTTTAAGACATCTGCCCAGTGGAACTAGTACAGTGGTACCTTGGGTTAAGTATTTAATTCATTCCAGAAGTCCGTACTTAACCTGAAACTGTTCTTAATCTGAAGCACCACTTTAGCTAATGGGGCCTCCTGCTGCTGCTGCACCGCCGGAGCACAATTTCTGTTCTCATCCTGAAGCAAAGTTCTTAACCTGAGGCACTATTTCTGGGTTAGCGGAGTCTGTAACCTGAAGCGTCTGTAACCTGAAGCGTCTGTAACCTGAAGTGTATGTAACCCGAGGTACCACTGTATACCGTATTTTTCGCTCTATAAGACACACTTTTCCCCCTCCAAAAATGAAGGGGAAATGTGTGTGCGTCTTATGGGACGAATGCAGGCTCCATGGCTTCAGCGAAAGCAACGCGAAGCCTCCAAAGTGCAGTGGGAGCTCTCCCTCTGCGCTCTGGAGGCTTCGGGTTTGGTGCGCATCGATCCCTCTTGCTCTCCTGCCTTCGCTTCGCTGGAGAGGCGCTGTGCAGCTTTCCCTCTCTGCGCAGTGCCCCTTCAGCCAAGCGGGAGGAGGTATGGAAGGGGCTCCATTTCTCCTGCTGCTTCGCTGAAGGGTCGTTGTGCAGAGAGGGAGAGAATTTTTTTTCTTGTTCTTCCCCTCTAAAACTAGGTGCATCCTATGGTCGGGTGCGTCCTATAGAGCGAAAAATACGGTAGTTTGAGAAGCAGCAAAAAGACTAGACATTAGCAAGTGACTTGCATGCCAGCAGGGATCTGGAAAAGACCAAGATGGAAGGAGCTCTTATGGCATTTCCATAATCACTTGTCAGCTTCAAGCTCTTTTTCTTGCTTATTTATTCTATAATTATCTCCCAGTGACATGAGTGATGAAGCAAAAATGTGATAAGTTCTTCTGCTGTTGAATTCTGATAGCCCAGGCTTTCTTGAGACTCACCCACCTTTGGAAAGCAAGTAAGAGGGAGCCAGGAAGGTAGTACAGTTTATACAATTTAATTTAAGAGCTATTTGTTAAAAATACTAATTCTTATACCCTTCCATGGAAGCCCAGGGTGGCCGATAATAAAAACATGGCAATAACAATAAAAATAGGATGACAATGAAAACTACAAACATGCAGTAATAATCAAAATTGGGAGATCCATTTTTTTAAATGTTTTATTTAAGCATATTTACAAACAAACAAACAAACAAACAAACAAACAAACAAACAGGTACACACACTTAACCCCAAAAACCAAAGAGAGCAAAGGGAAAGGGTAAGAAACACAAAAGGATCAAGTACCACACCCATTTGACTCCCCTCCACCAGCACTCGTCATCTTTGAGTCATTTAAGTTCTTATTACATTGCATATCATTTATCGCTTGTAATTACTTCTTTTACAGTACTATTTATTAGAATTCCTGCTCCATGATTGCAGTCATGGGATTGTTGTCTATCACATGATGGTATGCGTTTTGACTCCACAGAGTGGGAAGTGACTGAGACAGGATGTTTGTGTTACTGTGTTCCATGAAGTGGGACTATTGTCCATTGTTCTTTTTCTCTTTGCTGTCTGATGCTAGAGAGAGAGGGAGCCATGTTGCAGTGTGCTGTGTGTGTTTATATGTAAAAAAAGTAGATTAGCCAAAATGCTGAGTTGCTGAGGTCTGTTATGCAAGGTGCGCAAACTTTGCAGATCCCTAAGTGTGCTGATGTCTGTTGGCATCGGTCACTGTGATGTTCGGGCAGAAGAAAGCTTTTGAAGCTCCCGAACGATCGACCAGGAGAGAGACAACATGCCAGTCAGGCATGTGTCTCTGCCAGGGTCCTACTCGAGTGTAGGCTGAGCTCCTGACACTATTATGGTATAACATCAAGTCACCTTATAAGCTTAGTCTAAACATATCAGCATGTTACCTTTACAGCAGTGTTTGTTCATATATTCTTCAAACCATAACCATTGTGCCCTTAATTTCTGGTGTGTTCGATATCTTATTACCGCAGTTGATTTTGCCAATTCTATAAACTCTATTAATTTAATTAACCAAACCTCTTTTGCAGGCATTTGATTTCCTTTCCAGTTCTTTGCAAGAAGTATTCTGGCTGCTGCGATTGTATATAGAAATAGTTTTCTCCTATCTTGTGGCACCTCCTTTCCAACTATGCTCAGAAAGAATGTCTCGGGGTTTCCCCCTATAGATAGCCTCAGCATCTTTTTTAATTCCTCATGGATCCAGCTCCAATTTTTAAAAAACTTTTTCACGAAAAACAAAAACAAAAACAAAAAACAAAATTGGGAGATCCATTTAATCTAATCTCCCAATTGTCCCTTTGTAGCTGTAGCCTTACCTGATGCACACCTGATGTGAGTGTTGAGCAGGCAGGGAAGGTTTGCAGGAAGCAGCCTTGCAAGCTAAATTGGGGTGAATCGGGGCCTAATCCTTCATCCCTGCTGCACTCTGTAAGTCTCAGTCACTTATTTAACCATCTCAGCCTCAATCCATTAATATTCCTGGCCTGTTCCCACAACTATTATTGACTCCCAAGTTAGCAAGGGCATACCAAGTCCAAAACTGGCAAAAAGAAATCAACATCTCTGTAGCGGCATGGAGGAAATACAGTATGCTGTTCCTAACAGCACAGCAAGCCAAAGGGGAAGCGGAAGAAAAATACTGTCTTCGGTGTAATGATTATGCTGTGGTTGCTTGTGGCATCAAAAACGTCATATCTTTATGCACTCTAATAAAATCAGAGCAATAATTCTCTCCCGGTCCCTGTGTGTGCACAAACCTTTGCTTACAGGTCTGTCCTCGCAATCACCTTTGAGAGGGAGAAAAATATATATAGCTGTCTTTCATACATCCTTGGAGAGGCATAAAGTCCACAGTGCCTCAAGGCTTTGTGTAATAGCAGATGTAAAGATATGCAAGGGACGGCCTCTGCGGTGGTTGCAGTTGTTAGGGAAAGGCTTGCTTGAGGGGAGCAGGAGGAGAGATGCTGATCTAATGGTGGCCTTGACTTCAATGGATGTGTAGAATAAGAAGAATGCACCCTTTCCCTCAAATAGATTTAATTTGCATCCTGCATACCCTCCAATATCTCTCCGATGAAAGTAGGGACATCCTATCCATACACTCCAACGTTCCTGCCATGAAAATGTTAAAATTCTGAAGCCTGTGCGCACTTTCTGAAGTCTTCTCGCATGCTACTAGGACCAGTCTCTTCACCTCTGAACTTCTTCAGTGATGCACAACTTAGCAGAGTAGTACAGCTTTTCCTAGGCAATGATCGAGACTGCTCAGTCAGGACGACCATCAGGAGCAAAGCTAAGAACTAGTAACTTGATTTTGTAGTTTATTATATACAGCAGAAAACTCACAAGCTATATACAAGTTACTATATACAGTCATACCTTGGGTTACAGGTGCTTCAGGTTGGGTTTTTTTGGGTTACGGACCCACCGAAACCCAGAAGTACCGGAATGGGTTACTTCCGGGTTTCGAGGGTCGCTCATGCACAGAAGTGCTAAATAGCGCTTTGCGTATGCGCAGACGCGCCGCTGCGGGTTGTGAATGCTGCGGGTTGCAAACGTGCATCCCGCATGGATCACATTCACAACCCATGCATCCACTGAATAGACACGAACTCTCCAAGCACTCCAAAATACTCCTACTGTAACTAGCCGAACAATGTCATAGGTCATGCTGCCTATATGAGAGACCTCAGCCAATCACCAAGCTGTTACTAGGTCCCCTTATCTCCCGGCAAATTTCTCCCATGCTCTGTCACCCGAGCCTGTAGTCAATAAAACTAATTGCTCACTTGCCAAGCTGCATGTAGACTGTGAACTCCAACAGAAAATAGGGATGCCCTATGGAAAAGCGGGACATTCCGGGATCAAATCAGAAACCGGGACGGCTTCTGTATGCTGTGGGGAACATCCAGCTCTCTTTCTGAGGTGAAGGGACCAGAACTGTCCACAGCCACACTGCAGATTTGTATGACATTATGATATCAGCAGGTCCCGTCCCCCCAATTCCTTTCCTAATGATAGCCATCTACAAATCATGATAGCCATCATCAGATACCTGAAAGGCTGTCCCATGGACAATGGGTCTAGCTTGTTTTCTGCTGTCCTGGAAGGTATGACCCAAACCAATGGATTTCAAGTTACAAGAAAGGAGATTCTGGCTTTACACCAGGAATAGTTTTCTGGCAGTAAGAGCTGTATGGCGGTGGAATGAATTATGTGGGAATGTGGTCAACCCTCCATCTTTGAAGGTTTTTCAAGCATAGGTTGAATGGCCATCTGCCAGGTGTTCCAGGATTGCAAAGGTTTGGGTCCCTTCAAACTCAACAATTCTATGATTTGTTGATCCCAATCATGTTGTTGTTGTTGTTGTTTAGTCTTTTAGTCATGTCCGACTCTTCGTGACCCCCTGGACCAGAGCACGCCAGGCACTCCTGTCCCTCCATCTTTCCCAACATCAGGGTCTTTTCCAGGGAGTATTCTCTTCTCTTGAGGTGGCCTAAGTATTGGAGCCTCAGCTTCAGGATCTGTCATAGAATCACAGAGTTGGAAGAGACCACAAGGGCCATCGAGTCCAACCCCCTGCCAAGCAGGAAACACCATCAGAGCACTCCTGACATATGGTTGTCAAGCCTCTGCTTAAAGACCTCCAAAGAAGGAGACTCCACCACACTCCTTGGCAGCAACTTCCAGTGTCGAACAGCTCTTATTGTCTTTATGTCCTTCCAGTGAGCACTCAGGGCTGATTTCCTTCAGAATGGAGAGGTTTGATCTTCTTGCAGTCCATGGGACTCTCAAGAGTCTCCTCCAGCACCATAATTCAAAAGCATCAATTCTTCAGCGATCAACCTTCTTTATGGTCCAGCTCTCACTTCCATACATCACTACTGGGAAAACCATAGCTTTTACTATGGCGATACCTAAAAGACTGGGTAAAAAGTATGGAAATATATTTGGACGGATGGTAAGCAGCGGCTCTGTTTTTTCGATGGTGAATACCCGAGAGACCCAGAGGGTAGGTTCTTGGCCTTTGAGCAACGCAGAGTGATCATCCCTTCAGGCAAAGGTTCTCCTCCAGCTGTGTGTAACTTGCAACCTTCTCATGTCTGTTGAACAAACAAGTAACACTCAGGTCCTGCTGTGTGGAGCCAGAAGGGAAAGCAATGTTTAAAAAGAGAGACCCGTTAGGGAAAAGGCCTCTGAACCTATTGATTTTGAGCAGAAAGCCAGCCAGACTTTCTCTACTCGAAGGTCAGCAGTATTAGAATAATCATTAAGTGGAGGGAGAAAGACTCCATGAAACTGGTTGTTGATCCCTTTGAAAGGAAAGGGAAATTGGAGAGCAGCCAGGCTGGCTGAGCTCCAGGCTTTGCCCGGCGTTTGTTTTGTTTTTATGTCACTCTTGTTGAGAAATTAGATTGTTATCAAAAAATGAAAAATGGACTCAACTCAAGGGAAAAAATAATAAATAAAAACAACACATCCATCTTTCCCTTTGCGCTGGGGAAGGAAAAAAAACAAACAGCAGCCACATTTCCTGTTATCACCTTCCATTGTCACTTAAAAAGAACAATCAAATAATGGACTGGGCCAACTTTCTGCAACCTTCTCCCCAGCGGAAGAGCATGCTGATCGGGCCCCTGGGGCGGCGTGCATTCCCTGCACCCAGGAGCAGGGCCAGCTGGGGCAGGATGCTCCGCGGGGCCCCCAAGGAGTCTGCCTGCCTCCTCCCACTCAACCGCCTGCAGCTGAGGGAGAGGAGGTGGCGGACTGTTTGGGGCAGCATAGAGCCTGCGGACACCCAAGCCACTGTGTCACTCCCAGGAGAGACATGTGGCTTGGGCGCACGGCAGGCCCCGCAGTGAGTGTTAGTTTCTGTTTATGCCACTGTGCAGTGCTTGAAGTCACAAGACTCTGTTTTCATTTCAGACATTCCAGGCTGTTGGAAGTCTCATGGAAGACAAGAGAAGGATGTGATGTTACTGGCTTCCTGTTCCTTTGTTTTCCAGTTGCTCTTTGCTTTCACAGAGAGAGCATGTATATTTTTTTTCTGTCTGCGTAGTTAGAAATAAAACTCTTAGCCATGTAGCTCAAACTATCACATCCTTCCCTGCTGCTGGATACTCTGCTTAATGAGTGAACGGGCCTGGAGCCTCATCAAAGGCTCAGGTCGTTAATCAATGTCGGAGGCGATTCTGAAGGACTCAATTGGAGGAGTAGCTCAGTCATAGCGGCAGCTCCAACATTTAGTGCTGCCCAGCATTTTGTCACCCCCCTCAGGAGTGACACCCGGGGCTGCCCGCCCCCACCACACCCCCTTTCCTCTGCCCCTGCTTCTCCCCCCTCCAGATGTTTTGAACTACAGCTCCCATCATCCCCAACCATATTCTCCAGTTCAGGGATGGATAACGTTATTGTTATTAAAATATATTTATAATTTTCATTACAATTTTCACATTTACAGTGGTACCTCTGGTTAAGAACTTAATTCGTTCCGGAGGGCTGTTCTTAACTTGAAACTGTTCTTAACCAGAGGTACCACTTTAGCTAATGGGGCCTCCTGCTGCTGCCGTGCCACCGCCACACAATTTCTGTTCTCATCCTGAAGCAAAGTTCTTAACCTGAGGTACTATTTCTGGGTTAGAGGAGTCTGTAAACTGGAGCGTCTGTAACCTGAAGCATCTGTAACCCAAGGTACCACTGTAATTGAATATAACCACACATTCCATCATTGACTTCCCTCCCCCCTTCCATGGTTCCATTTGTTTATCCATTTAGACTGCATAGTCTAATTTCCCCATATATTCACCTTTCTCCTTTCCCCCTATATCTTCAATACTTTATACTGCTGTATTTACGCTAGCACTGCTAGTTTTTAACCTCTTTATCATGAGTCTTCAGATATTCTGCAAACATTTCCCACTGTTCCTTGAATACTCCATCTTTGCGATCTCTTATTCTATTAGATACATTTGCTAATTCTACATATTTCCTGCGGCGTAGCGTGGGTTGTCAGCACCTGGGGCAAGGCAAGTAATTTGCGCCCCCTAACCCGGGGCAAGGCAAGTAATTTGCGCCCCCTAACCCCTAACCTGCCGCCGCCGCCAGCTTCTTCTTGCTGCTGCCTGGGCTGGGGTATTTACGGTAAGGTAGCCACGGCGGCGGGTCCGTGTCAGGTGATCTGAGGTGAGTTGCCGCTGGCGCTGCCGCCCAAATGACGCCGCTTGCCCGGAGGAGGAGGAGGGCAGAGAGGCGAGGAAAATGCAACATGGCCCAGCAGCTGCAGCAGCAGCAGTGGCGGCGGGGCTGTGAGGAGGGGCTGCCTGGCGCGCCCTCCGCGGCCCTCACGCGCGGGGACTGCGGCGAGCGCTGAGAGCCGCTGCCTGCCGGACGCCTTCAGCCCGGACACGTGCACAGCTCGTCGGTTCCGCGAGACATGGGGCTCTGCTGCAGCCTGCGCCCGAGGCTCTTCGGCGACTCTGAAGGCGGCGAGCGCCCCCCCAGATGTTGCGCCCGGTGCGGCCGGCCCCCCTGCACCCCCCACGCTACGCCACTGCATATTCCATCAATTTCATCCGCCATTCCTCCTTTGTTGGTATTGTTCTCTCTCTCTCCATTTCTGAACATATACCAGGGATGCAGAACTTTAGGCCTGGTGGCCAAATGAGGTCCTCTAAGCCTCTCTACCTGGTCCTTCAGATTCACCCATCACCAGCCCTGCTTGTGTGTTCTTGCCTGTCTAGAATGTGCCCTTGGGTGAGGTTCCAGCGAAGGAAGAATGGCTTATTAAAATGATGGAGTACGCAGAACTGGCAAAGTGAACCGCAAAAATGAGAGATCAAAATGATGAAACGTTCTTTGAGGGTTGGACATCTTTTGTAGAATATTTAAAGAACCATTATAATTGTACAAAAATGCCTGTGGGATTTGAAGCAGAAGAAAGACATTAAGGCTAATAACTCAGGATGTACCTATGAAGTGTTGTAAGTTAAAATATGCAACATTAAATGATAAACATAGAACACCATGGGGGGGGGGATGGGAAGTCAGTGGATAAATTAAAGTATTGTTGATGGGAAAGTATGTAAACTTTGGAGAGCTAAATGAAATTCTTTTTTTAAAGAATGTGCCCTTGGCAATGCTTATCACTTGTCTGGATGTGGGATAGACAGGGATCTATGAGTCTATGTAGATACCAGCCTATGAGTCAAAGGTAAAACTCTATATCCCCCTTGGCCCCTGGAATTTTGCCCAAAAGGAAACATGGCCCTTGGGCTGAAAAAGGGCCCCCAACTCTACTCTTGTTCTTGAGCTAGAGCCTGGTCCATTGGATCATGGTGGATCAGAAGGACTGCAAAAAGTTGAAGACCAAGCCAGGATTTTGTTTGACAGTGACCATCTCCATTGTTCCTTCAGGATCCAGCAAGGATCTCATGGTTTAATTGGCTACCATGACCCTAAGTGTGGGTCATTAAGGTAACAAACGAAGTGGCCTTGTGGCAGAGAAAAGTGGGTGGGTATTCTTCCCTCGCCTGGCTGTTGGTGAGAAGGACAAGGGCCAGAGTTGTGTGTGAGCTTGAAAATAGAAGCAGGTGGCAGCTGGTAGAAGCCTGTGAGGGAGAGGCATGCTTTATTTCTTAAGGAGAGCTTGGTCAGTAGAGCACAAGATTCTTAGTCTCAGGGTTGTGGTTCACAGTGGCAGAGGAACCCTCTCTGGTACCCGGGGTGCCATACTGAGGGGTGGGGCAAACCACCTGGTGGAGCACTCGCGACGCACGCTAACCCGTACAGAGTGCACATGTGTGGCATCCCATACGGAGTGTGAACGCATGGCAGCCTGCTGCTTGCGCACTCCGTACGGGATGCCACACATGTGCACTCCATATTGGCTGCCACTTGCATGGAGTCTGTACAGGCTGCCACGCGAGTGGCATGCCATACAGACTGCGCATGTGCGGCATCCCGTATGAACTGCACATGCTCGGCATCCCGTATGGACTGTGCATGTGCAGACATCATCCTGTACAGACCGCGCAAGAACGGCAGCCTGTACGGATGCCGCGCGAGCGACGCGCATACTGACTGTGCACACCCTCAGCTGCTCTACAGCTGGGGGGAGACAGAGCCATCTTGTCACCCCCAAGAGTGGAACATAGGGTGGACCACCCCCTCCACCCCCCACTTCATACGCCCCTGGGGGTTTGAGGCCCAGACGGGGCAAAAAGGTTGCAGTGGATTTGGAATAGAGGATCTTTGTGGTTCCTTCCATCTCTACAATTCTCTGTTTCTGCTGGAATCCAAGGCTATGGGAGAAGCAAGACCTTCTTGGGGTGTGGATGCTATGAGCAGGCTAAGGTTAGACATATGTGTAAATATCCCATATACACAGTGGTACCTTGGGTTAAGTATTTAATTCATTCTGTGTAGGAATGAAAATCACGGGAGACACTCGTCATGTGAGGTGTCATGTAGTAGGTGTCATGTGAGAGGCGTCTGCCGGGGAAGCCCCGGGAACTCTCTTTTATTGAATATTACAAACATTGCCACAGGTGTGGTTGTGGCTGATTGGTTGATACAAACACAAAGAAACTCATTGCCTATTGGTTAATGCAAATGCAAGGCGGGAATTACATGTGAGGGGTGGGAATTACATGTGAACATTAATCACTGGTAGATTTAAGGCTGGGAAACGAGGTTGGGACTAGACAAGCATAAAACCTCCTAACTAAAGATTAATATGGCATGAAACAATTACTAATGATTGATCATAACATGAAAGAATACAATAATCAAGTTCTATAGATGTGGTCAGCTATGCATGGAGTACAAGTCACCATGAACTTTTAGGTGAACGGAGCGATGAGGGAATGTCTTGGTGTTTGGAGCAGGTTCGTACAGTGTGTGCAGAAACAGAGAGAAGATTATAAGCGAGACTTCCCAGAATGCAAGAGAAAAGAAGCAATACTTCCCATAGCAAGACTTCCCATAAGGCCACAGTTATGTGTAGAAAGAGATGCAATGCTTCCCTATAATGCAACAGTTATGTGCAGAGGGAAAACATATGTGCAGAAGGAAAACTTCCCTTTAATTCTGGAGGTCCGTCCTTAACCTGAAACTGCTCTTAACCTGAAGCTCCACTTTAGCTAATGGGGCCTCCCGCTATCGTTGCGCCACTGGCGCATGATTTCTGTTCTCATCCTGAAGCAAAGTTCTTAACCTGAAGCACTATTTCTGGGTTAGCGGAGTCTGTAACCTGAAGCGTATGTAACCTGAAGCATATGTAACCCGAGGTTACATCACAGTCTTCTCTGTCTCTCATCCAGAGGAAACCAAAACCAGGGCACTCCTGGAATCTTGCACTGTTCAGAGACTGCGGCGGCATGCAACATTGCCTAAGGCTCAGCAGTTCCTTGGGTTTGTGCAACAACTGTGTCTCTGTTCCCTTCCCTCCAGCCTTCAGATAAAAGGAAGGCGGATTAGGCAACAGGCACAAGCCAGAGGTGCATCACTGAGCCACAGCCCATTCCTTCCTGCTCAGAACTAGCAGTCAGACTTTGACTCCTCATGGTTTGCTCAGCCAGCCACTTTCAAGTACGCTTCTCAAGTCTGCCGCTATAGAAATCATTTCTGAAAGTATTGCCAAGTCCCAGCAGTGATGCACAGGCAGCTCGGTTTAGCTGGAAGATCAAGATGCAAGAAGACCTCTGGATCTCTTTCAGCATCGAAGGCTGAATCAATTCCAGCCCTTTATTTCTTAAATCTAGGGGTGTCTGCTCTTGAGTTTAGAAAACTCTATGCCATGGCAAAATGGTTTGTTTTTAAGGTGCTACTTGATTGCAAGCGACTGAGTACACATTACTGGCAGTAAGGTCATTCTCTCTCTCTCTCTCCCTTTCTCTCTTTTTCAATATTTTATTTTTCCATTTTCTAATTTTGCATCATCCATACATCTTTTTGCGCAACAAATTTCATATACCCAATATTAATATCAACCCCTACCCCCTTTCCTCGGTTACTTAAGTTATATCTTTTCCTCTGCACATCCAAGTTAAACCAAATTATTTTTTTGTCCAAAACAATCATATTTGAAATATTTCACTGCATGTTTTCATGTCAACCCTGCTAAGTTGTTTACAATACTTCTTTAAATATTCAACAAATAATATTGATTCTAAATTTAAAACTTTTTCTTCCTAATTTCTTATTCTTCCAGTAAGTTTCCCCTTTCTGCTGCCAGTTTTTCTTGGCTGGGACTGCCTCTTCCTTCAATCTCTGGGAATATATCATTCTGCCAGGTGTGGTCACATACATAAATAATCTCTTCTGTTCGTTAGGTATCTCTGAACCTATTATCCTCAAAAGGAAATCTTCTGGTTTCTTAATAAAAGTTATCTTGGACATTTTTTCAACTCTTTATATAACATTTCCCAGTAAACTTTAGCCTTTTTACAAACCCGCCACATATGAAAAAGATACCTTCTTTTTCTTTGCACTTCCAACAATTATTGGATTATGATTTATACATTTTTGCTAGTTTACTAGGTGTTAGGTAGCATCTATATATCATTTTCACAGATTTCTCTTTTATCCCATAAAGGTAAAGGGACCCCAGACCATTAGGTCCAGTTGTGACTGACTCTGGGGTTGCGGCGCTCATCTCGCTTTATTGGCCGAGGGAGCCGGTGTACAGCTTCCGGGTCATGTGGCCGGCATGACTAAGCCGCTTCTGGCAAACCAGAGCAGCTCACGGAAACGCCGTTTACCTTCCCGCCAGAGCGGTACCTATTTATCTACTTGCACTTTGACGTGCTTTCGAACTGCTAGGTTGGCAGGAGCAGGGACCGAGCAACAGGAGCTCACCCTGTCGCGGGGATTCCAACCACTGACCTTCTGATTGGCAAGTCCTAGGCTCTGTGTAAATTTCAAATCTACAATCCACAATTGTTCCCATGCTGCCATTTCAACATTATATCCTATACCCAAGGTCATTCGTTTAATCAATTAGGATCAAAGCTGGTTTGGGGCAAAATATATCAAAATGCAATGTTTTATAAGAAGCAGTAGGGTAGATACGGGAAAGACAAGCTAGCATTCTGTAAACACCTGCTTCCCAAACCAACGATAGTTGAACATCAGATATGCATTGGATGTGCAAAGTAAATGGGAGTGTGTACACAGTCTTTCAATGTGAACTGAATTGGGTTTCTTCCTTCTTCCCATGCACACGTACCTGGAATTAAGTCCTGTTGAACTCAGTAGGGCTTTCTTTTGAGCAGGCACACATAGAATTGAACTATAAGGATCTCAGCATGGCTGAAGCAGCAGGCAAGGTGAATTAACTTGGTAATAAAACAGTCATTTTAGAGCTACGGTTTCCATTTTTTATAGGCGCATGACTTCTCCTAGTCAGCTACACACAGCTGATGACTGGAATAATCTCCAACCATTAAAGAGTTAGTAAAGTTTAATATGTTGAAAATGAGTTTTAAATTGATTAAAGTTTATGAACAATGCATGCCACATAATAATTATACCACTTGAGGTTGGCTTTTTTTAAAAAAACCCTCCCTAACTTATCCTTGGTGAAAATTAATCTGGCTCCTCACGTTCTCATCTTTCCTTGTTGTTCTAGTACCTTTTATGCGTCGCCTTGATTGCTGTCAATTTGTTTCTTTAATGTAAGCAATTAAATGGCTGATAGTTTCTGCTGGCTTTCAATTATCTCCTTGCCTGACAATAGCACCAGCTGCAACCAATTTTCACAAACCAAATTGCACAGAAAGGTTTGGTCTTGAAGACTTTGGTGCACTGGGGAGAGGAGGTGTGGTGTGGGGTGAAGAAACCAACAAGAATTTCTTTTGTTTTCTTTTGGTTTGTGTTTTTATTTACATTCATTTTTACTTTCTTACTTTTTATTTCCACTAGTGTGTTTTTTAATAAAAAGATGTTTGATATTAACCTTGTGTAATTTCTTTCAAACTTTAATAAAATTTATTTTTTTGGGGGGGAGGAGAGAAGTAGCTAGAAGTTCTTGCAACAGTAAGAAAGTCCTTCAAAAAGTAGTCAATCTTCTTGGTTGTATCATCATCATTGAGAACCAGTGTGGTGTAGTGGTTAAGAGCGGTGGACTTGTAATCTGGTGAACCAGGTTCGATTCCTCGCTCGTTCACATGCAGCTGCTGGGTGACCTTGGGCTAGTCACACTTCTCTGAGGTCTCTCAGCCTCACTCACCTCACAGAGTGTTTGTTGTGGGGGAGGAAGGGAAAGAAGAATGTTAGCCGCTTTGAGACTCCTGAAGGGGAGTGAAAGGCAGGATATCAAATCCAAACTCCTCCTCCTCCTCCTCCTCCTCCTCCTCCTCCTCCTCTTCTTCTTCTTCTTCTTCCCACAGTTAAAACAATGCTCAAGGCGGCTTACAATATGAAAAGATTTACATAATTAGAAACATAGCAAAGTCATAAAAATAAACAAAGCACCTTAAAAACTACATAACCAAACTGAACAATTCCCACATAAAAATAAAGATACAGAAAGTTTATCCCAGGTAATATCAGTAACAACAGCAAAAACTCCCAACAAAACTTCCCTCAAAATACAGTGGTACCTTGGGTGATGTTACCTCCGGGAAACGTAATTTTGAGTTACGAACACGGCAAACCCGGAAGTGCATGTGAGAGATTTATTACAAACGAAGTGTGCTAATAAATCTCGTGCCCACATGCTTCCTCTGTGGTGAGCTTTGCAGAGTACGCAACATCGTTGGAAGCCGATTGAAGTCTGGACGATGTCTTCCGGACAATGAAGGAAAACGGCATGAATGCTAGAACTTGTGATTATTGTTATAAGCAGTAATAAACACATAGATTACACACCGTCACACTATAGCTGCCAACTGTTCCCTTTTTTAAAGGGAAATTCCCATATTCTGAATAGGATTCCTTGCAAGAAAAAGGAAAAGTTGACAGCTATGCATCACACCACCATCGGACCACCACCGTAGCCGCAGTCTCGCTATCACAGAATGCAGGCATAGATCTATATATAGCTGCTCTGTTACAGCATGGCACTTATTGGCTGACCTAAACCAATCCTTAACTTACACCTACTGTTGACCAACCAATCAGGCTGTCTCTAGGCGGTCTTCTGTCTCTGGGCAGACTGCCAAATACATCTCACAGTGTATCCTTCCGGGTTTCACCATGCGCGCATGCGCAGAAGCCCTCTATCGCGCTGTATGTGTGCACAGAAGTAGTGCCTCTGGATATGGACTTTTCAGGGGTACGTTTGGACCCCCAGGATGAATTAAGTTCATATCTGGAGGGTCCACTGTACCCCAGTCCTTGCTGGGCAGCAGCAGTGGTAGCAGCAGTCCTTATGAGGCCCGTTAGGCCCTGGCCTGGGCCAGGTGGGGAGTGGCAGGAACGGGGCCCTCAGGCCCTCAAGCAGGGGAGTAAGTAGCTCATGCCCTGGATGAGGTGCAGGAAGCTTCTTTCTTCCACCTTGTGTGGCCGGGGAGTCCTGGGTGTGCTTTCTGGTGGGTGGGCAGTGGAGTTGGGGAGGCAGCAGCATGGTGCGGTATGTGTGTCCGTTCCAGATTTTGGTCAGAAAAAGTTCTTCAGGGAATCCAATTCTCCTCCCTCATCAGGGAATGGGAAATGGGAAAGACAGAAATGGGAAAGCAAGACGTTCCTAAAGGTAAAGGTACCCCTGACCGTTAGGTCCAGTTGCGGATGACTCTGGGGTTGCAGCGCTTATCTCGCTCTATAGGCTGAGGGAGCTGGCGTTTGTTCGCAGTCAGCTTCTGGGTCATGTGGCCAGAGCAGCGCACAGAAACGCCATTTACCTTCCCGCCGGAGCAGTACCTATTTATCTACTTGCACTTTGGCATGCTTTTGAACTGCTAGGTGGGCAGGAGCTGGGACTGAACAAAGGGAGCTCACCCCGTTGTGGGGATTCGAACCGTCGACCTTCCGATCGGCAAGTATTAGGCTTTGTGGTTTAGATCACAGCACCACCCGCGTCCCTAAGAAGTTCCTACCATGGTATTTCATTCAATATTCACAGAGAGACAGATGATTACGCCTCTCAGAGTTGTTCCGTGTTGCTCCAAGTAAAGTCCAACCCCCTCAGCCTCTCTTATCATACATCATCCCTGTGCCAGCTGATGTGGGCTTTCTTCCTCTGAGCTTTCTGTTCTACTACTCTCAATGCTTGCCTGGTCCTGGGAGAGGGGTGGTCAGTAATGCTTTCTAAAGACACTGAGTCTGTCAGCTGTCTCTCTTCTGCTGCTCCCCTCACAATATTTCCCAGCTTCTCCCATCTGCAGCCTCTGAACTGTGCCCTTCTGCAAACCACTGTTCTAAATCTATATTGTCCTCCTATTTCCGGGAAGGTTCAAGAGGAGGCAGGAGCGGTCCCCACCATTCCTCCTCAGTCCAGCCCCTGACAGAGGATATATTAGAAGCATCTTTGCCCTCCCACCTGACTCCTCCTCATCCATCTTCCTGCTGGGAAAGGAGTCTCCTTGCCCAGGGCTTCCTTTATACACCTGTAACCAAAGCAGAACAGCAGGCAGGCCAACCATGGCATCCCTTGTAACTAATAATTGACACGAGCACGCAAGAAAAGGAGCTTCCTAATTGATGACAGCAACCCCGCCGCGGAGAGAGATAAACTGGCAGGGCTACGTTCTAATTTAATTTGGGCTGAGGAATATCCCATCAAATAAAACAGAAGCCGGTATTGGCTGGAGACAAATTCAGCTCTCAGTCGTTTTGTCTTGTAAATATCTTCTCCTCTGCTGTACCTGTCAGGGGACCTCTCTGTTTGCTCATTTTGCACAATAACAGTCGGTTGGGCTGCGGGTTTGTAGGGAGGTAAGCAATATATGTTTTGGGTAGGGGCAGTGCTTTTTTTCTGGGGGGACACATACCCCTAAATATTTTGTGAATCTAAGTTTGGCCTCATTGAGGGGCAGAGTTTCAATATGAGTAGGGAAATGAGAGTACCCCTAAACGTGTGTTTTTTAGAAAATAAAACCACTGGGTAGGGGAAAGCGTTCGTCAAACCTGGAAGTACAAATGATTCCCCCCCTTTTTTTTACTCTGCAATACAATAGATCAGATGTAATATTAAGGAGAGGCAGTCAAATGCGGTTTAAGTGACTCGTGGTCTGCCAGGAGCTATTGATTCAAGTGTTTGCAGGCAATCCCTGCTGCTCTCTACATGGCCACCCAGCTTTTCCCGCCCATCCTTAATGATCCTGTTGATTTGTGATTATCACACTCCCTGACCATCACCTCAAACTGCTTCATAAAACACTCCCCCCAAAGGCAAAGCAAAACCCCTAAACTTCAGCTAGTTTATTTAACATCACACTCCATTTGCAGCCTTAAAGAAGAGATGCTGTTGATCGATGCTTTCCTTTTAAAAAGGGGGACCCACCCCAAAAGGAAAGAAATTATACTTTTGGATTTAGGTTTTGGGCCTTTCTAAACAGCTGAAATCCCAAACAGAATCGAGTACATAGTTCATAGTTAAACTATGGAACTCTCCTCTGCAGGATACCACCAACTTCAATGGCTTTAAGAAGAGGATTGGACAAACTTGTGCAGGGGAAGAAGCCTATCAGTGAGTGCTAGGCATGATGGCTGAAGCATAGGTGGGTTCCCACGAGGCAAGACACAGTGATAACAGCAAGAACCTGTATTGAACTACCAGAACTGGACAACGGGGCAAAGCAGCTGCTTATATACATTTCTGAAAGCCATCTAGCTTTGGCAGGTCCCCATTATGCCATATATTTGCAGCGTACAGGAGTTGGGAAACGGGTTTTGCGTTGAAAACCCTTAAGGCGGCTGGAACATATTTGCCACCCTTTGTGAAAAGAATCTGAGTCTGGCTAGCTTTGTGATCTCCGCCTTTTGAAGGGAGGTTTGCAAGTGGTGCTTCCAAGATCCTGTATGATGGAATGTGAGCCCTAGATAACTGAAGTATTTGATCTGTTTAAGGTTATGGCCATTCAGCACCCATTTAGACCGGGAGAAGCTTCTTTCGAAATCTAAAATTTTAGATTTTTCATAAGTAATGGATAAACCATTTCCAGAACAGTAATCAGAAAATTTCCTCAGCAGATAATTCAAACCCGGTCTGGAACGTGAGATAATGGCCGCGTCATCTGCATATAAAGGCACGGGGTTCCTTCTCATTCCTATTTTTGGAAGGTGTCCATCTGGGTCCATTAAGCTCTCTTCTAGGTCATTTAAGAATAGACAAAACAATGCGGGGGCCAAAATGCATCCCTGTCTCACCCCCCTAGTCATCTTGATACTGTTTGATAACTGTCCCTGCCGTCCGCATCAGACCTGCAGTTTGGTTCCTTTGTACAGGGCTTTTATAAGAAAGAGGAGTCGTTTGTCCTGCATGTATGAATTGTGTATTGCTTTGGAATGATTTTTTGGGTCTCTGGACTGTAAAGGTTGATGATGATGACATTTCTGAAGGCCTGGGCCACTCCCACTCCCAACGTGATTGGTTGTCTAAACTTCCAAGCTGCGAATCATAACTCAGAGTTTAATGGCCAATGGCAGAGGCCCAAATCCTGAAATGTTCTGTGATTGGATATCATGTATTGAATCAGAACACAGGGGCTCAGAATCCTTAGTCCAGACTCAAGCTCAGGCAAACACAGACCACTGAATACACAACAGTGGCTACGTTCTGTCGCAGTATTTCTGAATACCAGTTGCTGGATTTGATCTGGAAGTGGAGAGTGCTCTTGTGTCATGGTCCAATCTATGGGCAATCAAAGTCCCAGATGAGGACATTGGGACCAGGGGCAAGATGGTGAGGTGGGAGCAGGAATGAGAGTCCAGAAGCCAGGGGTCAAAGGGTCAGGATGCAGGGAGTATCACAAGGTATTAATAGGATATATAGAATTGGCAAGAGTGACAAACAGAATAAGAGATCAGGATGAACAAAGTATTTGAGAAGATTGGAAATGTTTCATAGATTATTTGGAAACGTATTGTGAACATATTAAAAAGTTAACAGTGAAATAATAAATTCAGCAGTAAGGAATATTGAGATATAAAGTTGAGAAGAATAAGATATGGGGGGAAATTAAAGTATGTAGTGGAAAAGAAAGTAAGAAAATGAACCGTGGAAAGGGTGAAAGAGGAGTCAATATCAATAGTGTTTTTGTTTTAAATGGTTTCAAGCTTGAAAACTGAAAATGATAAATAAAAATGGAAAAAAATACAACAAAAGGGTATTAAACTAAAAAAAAAGAAGAAGAAAGTTTCACAAGGTAAAAATGAGATGAAATTCAACCCTCCCCACACAATAACAATAAAACCATTCCTGCAAACTCTAAAAATAACAATTTTTACACGTATTCCATTAATTTGAGCCTACTGAGGGCCGACTGTGGGCATTGCAGGGGGTTGGACTAGATGACCGCCAAGGTCCCATCCAACTCTGAAGTTCTATGATTCTATGACTGTGTCACCGCATTGACCACTTAATAATGAAGGACATGATTCGGCGAAAGCCAAGCGCTTTTGAAAGCCCATTGATTTTAGTGGGAGAGCAAAGCCTGCGGTTAAATCTCTTCCGATTGAAATCGATGCAACTTCAAAGTCCTTAAATTTAGATGCAGCATGTCCAATGAGAGTAGTAATAAATGGTAACCATCTGAGCAGAGTTCAAAAGTAATTGTGATACAGACAGTCCCTATGCACTGACCCGTGATCAGACAAGAGACACACAGAAGATTTTTTTTGGAGGGGAGGGGGGCTTAGTACTCTGTAGCAGCACTCCATCAGCTACTGTATTTCAAACAGCTCTATTGATTTCCCCCCTTTCCATTGTCCATTGTAAATAAGATTATAAATAAGAACCTAACGGACAACTTAGAAGGTTTAAATCTAGAACATCTTTCTCAGTTAGTTGGTTTCTGTTTGCTGAATTTGTTTTGTGACAGTAGGCAGAAGTCCTCTCCCTACAGCTTTATCATCTATTATGGTCTGGTATTATACTTAAACACTTTAGATTAAAAAATATATACCGTATTTTTCGCCCTATAGGACGCACTTTTTCCCCTCCAAAAATGATGGGGAAATGTGTGTGCGTCCTATGGGGCGAATGCAGGCTTCAGGAGAGCCGCAGCGCCAGCCCCACAAGGTCGGGGGATAGCGGGGAGGTGGAACGCCGCCATCCCGCTGTCTCCCGATGTGGTTTGGAGGCTGACGGCGGGGAGACGCGTGCTTCTCCCCGCCGCCAGCCCCGCAAGCTCCGGGGACGGCAGGGAGGTACAGCGCGTCCTCCCGCTGTCCCCGGACCTGATCTGCAGGCAGGCGGCGGGGAGAAGAGTGCTTTTTCTTTATTTCCCCCCCAAAAAACTTGGTGCGTCCTATGGGCTGGTGCGTCCTATGGGGCGAAAAATACAGTAAATTGCCTCATATGGTCTTCCAGATCTCTGCCTTTACATCTTGCCTTCTTTGCCCTCTGGTCGCTCCAGTTTTTCCTGCTTCTGAGCATCAAGAAATAGGGCCAGAACCAAGAAAGTTCACAGTCAAGATCTGTAACTGATTTGTTTGCTACTACGCTGTTAAACCAGAGAGCCTAGGGCTTGCTGATCAGAAGGTCGGCGGTTCGATTCCCCACGACGGGGTGAGCTCCCATTGCTCGGTCCCTGCACCTGCCAACCTAGCAGTTCGAAAGCACGTCAAAGTGCAAGTAGATAAATAGGTACCACTCCGGCAGGAAGGTAAACGGCGTTTCTGTGTGCTGCTCTGGTTCGCCAGAAGCGGCTTAGTCATGCTGGCCACATGACCCGGAAGCTGTACGCCAGCTCCCTTGGCCAATAAAGTGAGATGAGCGCCGCAACCCCAGAGTTGGCCATGACTGGACCTAACGGTCAGGGGTCCCTTTACCTTTACGCAATGCTCGTTTGAGAAAATTTCAGTGGAAGTCAGTTTTAAAAACCAACGAATAAGCTCTCTCTCTCGCTTCTCTCTTCTCTTTCTCTCATTTAGTTCCTTTTCGATTCCTTTTTCTTTTCCCTCTTCTCTGCCTTTGGATTAATGTTTTGGTTTGGACCAAGAAAGAAAGAAAGAAAGAAATTTGACAACAATCTTTATTTTTCTATACAAACTTATATATATATATATGTATGTATTTAATGAAGAAAGAAAATAAATAAATAAATAAATAAATAAATAACAAAATACAGTAAGTTTCCTGAGTTCCAGAGGAGAAATAATAATAATAATAATAATAATAATAATAATAATAATAATAATAATAAAAAAATTTATTTATATCCTGCCCTCCCCAGCTGAAGCTGGGCTCAGAGGGGCTAACAAAAATATTGCTTCCATGAGCTACCATCTGCGTTGGTTTTCCCAGTTCTTTGTTTATATGGTAAAGTCACACATAATCTGAATAGTGTGAACCAGGCATGTTGTTCATGGCAGATGAACAGTGACGCCTACCTCTCAAATAGCTTTTGGCACTGTCCTCTGCAGAGATCAGGAAACAATAAATGTATCCCTCAGCCAGCCCTGGCGGAAGTTCGTACAGTTGTACCTTGGTTCTCAAACGTAATCCATACCAGAAGTCTGTTCCAAAACCAAAGCGTTTCAAAACCAAGGCGGGCTTTCCAATAGAAAGTAATGCAAAATGGATTAATCCATAATGTAACATGAATTTTACTATCTAACGGGAGCATTGATCCATAGAATGAAAGCAATAAACAATGTACTGCAGTCTCACAATCAATCAAACAATCAATCAATCAATCAATCAGTCACTGAACTGGGTTCCACACAGTCACAAAAACAAAACAAAAAGAGCCGCAAAAACAAAACCACAAAATAAATAGCAAAAACAGACAGATCTCAGCGTAACAGTCAAAATGGAAGTGTGGCACTCAAATCGAAAGCATAACACTCAAAACGGAGCATGTTCAGCTTCTGAAAAAAGTTCTCAGACCGGAACACTTACTTCCTGGTTTGCAGTGTTTGGGTTCCAAGTTGTTAGGTACACTGTACGTCTTTATGAATGCAAAATTCCCATTAGAAAGTGACAATTTAAAGCTGCCGCTGAGACTAACGAAGTGCGGCTAGATCGTGCTGGCATGCAGGTTTCTGCAGATGTGTGCAGAAAATAAGTTGCCCCATAGTGAGCCTTTTCAAAGATGACTGCACTTTGTAAAATTAACCATGTGGCAGCTCGCCTCTGACAGTTACAAGCAAAACTAAGAGAAGCAGCAGGAATTATGACTCTTGAGTGCTTTCCCCCCAGTTTGGCCTAGACTTCATCAGTAATTAACTGCTGCCCAGTATGACTGACTAGCAGATGGCCATTTTGATGGGGGCTGGGATGTGGTTGGAGGGAGAGTTTGTCTATTGCAAAGGACCCTAGCTGGGTGCACTGTGAATATATGGGCTTTGCAGAGATATATTGCACTCCTGCTAGCAGATATCGATCACTGATGGCTGGAGCACTCGAGGTCAGGTCTGCCTTCACTGCAGTGGTGTACTTGAGAGCAACAGTCCCTGTTGTCAGAGCAAATGTAACCTGCCAGTTACACCAGGAGTGGAAATAGAGGGTATGGCAGTATTCTAATATGAATTAATTCTACTCACAGTGATCCTGTATGTTTCCAAGCACAATTCAAAGTGTTGGTACTGACCTTTAAAGCCCTAAACAGCCCCAACCCAGTATACCTGAAGGAGCGTCTCCAGCCCCATCGTTCACCTGGACACTGAGGTCCAGTGCCGAGGGCCTTCTGGCGGTTCCCTCTCTGAGGTTACAGGCAACCAGGCAGAGGGCCTTCTTGGTGGTGGCGTCCACCCTATGGAATGCCCTCCTATAAGATGTCAAAGAAATAAACAACTATCTGACTTTTAGAAGATATCTGAAGGCAGCCCTGTTTAGAGAAGGTTTTAATGTTTGATGTTTTATCATGTTTTTAATATTCTGATGGGAACTGCCCAGAGTGGCTGGGGAAACCCAGCCAGATGGGCAGGGTATAAACAAACAAACAAACAAACAAACAAACAAACAAACAAACAAACAATCAATTATATCCCATGATCTGCACACAGTGATCCCAGGCCAGAAACCAAAGTCTAAAGGTAAAAGGTAAAGGGCCCCTGACCATTAGGTCCAGTCGTGACCGACTCTGGGGTTGTGGCGCTCATCTCGCTTTATTGGCCGATGGAGCATGTGGCCAGCATGACTAAGCCGCTTCTGGCGAACTGGAGCATTGCATGGAAACACCATTTACCTTCCCGCCATAGTGGTACCTATTTCTCTACTTGCACTTTGATGTGCTTTCGAACTGCTAGGTTGGCAGGAGCAGGGACCGAGCAACGGGAGCTCACCCCGTCGCGGGGATTCGAACCACTGACTTTCTGATCGGCCAGCCCAAGACTCAGTGGTTTAACCCACAACGCCACCAGTGTCCCTTATTTTTTTTACAAACATATGCATTTTTGTGTGGACACTTTACTACAATATATACAGTTTATCTCATTGCAAAATTCATTGCATCACAAAATTCAGAGAAGTATAAATTTCAAAGGATGGCTGTGTCTTGTTTTGACAAGTGCGCATTAGGGATGTTCTCCTTTAAATGTGAACTGAATTGAATTCCTCCACCATCCCCACTCAGGTCATGATCTACCTGGATCAAATCAGGTGGGGTGCTTTGAAACCTGACTTCTGTGGATTCCTCCTCTCACCCTAGTTATGAAATTATTTTCTGCAGAGACAGGCTGGGCCTGGACCCCTTATCAGACACGGCTTGTCAGCATCTAGCAAAGCAAGGAAAACAACAGTGAAAAGCTGCTCCTTTCCCTCCCAGAGATCTTGCACATTTGGTAAATGACAAGAGGCAGCGGCAGATGTTTGACATATACAAACATGACAGGAAGGAAAAGGTGGTGAGTTATACACGTTTCTCCTGCATGATAAGCAGTCAGGCTCCCCGCTCATCCCTTGCGATGCTGCGCCGAGAGAGTGAATCAAAGGAATTTTATAAGATGGTTTATGATTGCCGTCATGTGGATTTGGCAGCAACTCATGAAATAATAGCCACACAATAGCAAGTTGACATTCAGCAAGGAAGAGCTCAACATCTAAGCCTGTATTTGATTTACAGGTGTCTTCTCTACCTTGTTTCTGGTAGCTGAGAGCTACTGTTGTTGGTTGGATTGCGCAATGATGAGGATCACACCACAGGTCTTACCTAGTTCAATGTTCTGTTTATCGCAGCAACCAGGTATATAGCTGCTGCATGGAATAGTGGTTAGAATGGTGGTCTGAGACCTGAGATAAAAGGTAAAGGTAAAGGTAAAGGGACCCCTGACCATTAGGTCCAGTCGTGACTGACTCTGGGGTTGCGGCACTCATCTCTTTATTGGCCGAGGGAGCCGGCGTACAGCTTCCGGGTCATGTGGCGAACCAGAGGAGCAGCGCATAGAAACACCGTTTACCTTCCTGCTAGAGTGGTACCTATTTATCTACTTGCACATTGATGTGCTTTCAAACTGCTAGGTTGGCAGGAGCAGGGACCAAGCAATGGGAGCTCACCCCATCGCAGGGATTCGAGCTGCCAACCTTCTGATCGGCAAGTCCTAGCCGCAGTGGTTTAATCCACAGCACCACCCGTTCCTGCTCACTGGGTAACTGTTGAGCACACATAGTCTCTCAACTTAACAGAGTTGTTGGGAGAACAGAATGGGGAGCAAGAGAACCATGTATTGCACCTTGAGCTCCTTGGAGGAAAGGTGAGATATAGATGTAGTAAAAAATTAAAAATAAAAACCATTGCTAGATCTTTCCTGCTTCATGAAGTAGAGATGTTGGAGAATTTCAACAAAAACGAAATGGAAATTGCTACCCTTTGCATGTTCATCTGTGGTTAGGAATGGAAGTCAGTCAAGAGAATTCAATTTCTATTTGAACACATCACTGCTCTCTCTCTCTCTCTCTCTCTCTCTCTCTCTCTCTCTCATTCCATAAACAATATGTGATTCATGACTTTTATTTACATTGTTTCAACATTTCCTTAACATTTGAATGAATTTAAGTGGCGCAAATTACCTAAATTCCACACAGTGATAAGAATCACAAAGGATTTGGTGGAAACTGAACTGCAGTGGAATGGAAACGGCTCTGATTTCAGAAGAGAAATTGCCGCCATTTTGCATTCCTTTATAAGAAGACCTTGGGGTTGTGGCGAATAGTTCAGTGAAGAGGTAGGGCCAGTTTGTGGCAGTTGTGAAAAAAGGCGAATTCCATGTTAGGGATCATTAGGAAAGGAATTGAAACTAAAACTGCCGATATCATAATGCTGTTATGGTGTGACCACATTTGAAATATTGTACACAGTTCTGGTTGCTTCACTTTGAAAAGGGCATTGTAGAGTTGGGAAAGTTGCAGGAAAGGGCAATCAAAATGTTCAAGGGGATGGACTGACTTTGCTACGAAGAAAGGTTGCAGCATTTGGGACTTCTTAGTTTGGAGAAAAGGCAAGTAAGAGGTGACATTATAGAAGTTTATAAAATTATGCATAGCATAGATAAAGTGGATCATAGAATCATAGAATGTCAGGTTCCCACTTGATAACACAGCAAGCGTAGTTATTAAAAAGGATGATTTATTGTCAAAACAAACAGATAGCTCCGAACGGCTCTAACACAGCCTCCAACATCATCAATCAAGATGACCCTTCTGAAGACTACTTCCGGATTCTACAGAAGATAGAGAACTTTCGCGTCTCACATCTCTTGCTTTGTTTCCGGTCCAACAGCCAACTCTGAGGAGGGATTGGATCAGCTCCCCCCTCCTCCCTTTCTGACAAATGACGCAGCCTCTGGGTATAGTCACCCACCGACGTCTCCCGAGCTGCAGAGACTGAGGTCTGAGAGAAGGAGAGACCTGAGTATTCGCAGGAGCAGTGCTTACCTTTGGGTGAGACAGGGAGGTGAGTCACTGGGGGATCAGGACCAGCTGTTAGCCCAACAGAGATAAAAGGCTGCTGGACCCCGCGCCAGGTTGCGGGAGCCACGTTGCTGTTTGCCAGAACCTTCCTGTGATCCTGTGCCTGACCTTGCCTGGTTTCCTGCCTCGTGTCCTGCCTTGGCCCTGTCGGACTGGCTCCTCGTGAAACCCTTGGATTCAGGACCGGACCTGGACCGCGTTGCTTGGGTTACCCCCGGGCCCCGCACAATATCTATTGCTGGAAACCACAGGAGGAGAGAAGGCTCTTGTGCTCGGGGCCAGCTTGCATCTGCTCAGCTAATATGAGAACAGGAATGTGGACTAGATGGTCCTTTGGCCTGAACCTGAAAACTTGTGCTGGTCCGGGGGGGGGGTGTTACTGTGCAGCGTGGTCTGAGTCCAGTCCTAGGTCGAGGGTAAGGAGACTGTCCGTCAGCGGCGAAACGAGGTCCAAAGCGAGGAGCCGGGCATGGTCAGGAACTCTGTGAGAGCAGGTCAGTGTGCTGGCAGGAACAGGTTTCCAATGATGTTGCTCCTGCAACATGGGAATGAGCTGTTTGGCCTTTATCTCCTCTGGGGCCTAGGGCGGTCCCGGCTCACAGATGACTCCCCTCCCCTGGCCTTAAGGTGAGCCCTCCTCCTGCGGGAACTTAGTTCCTTCCGCCTCTCTGCCCTGAGCCTCTGCAGCTCAGGAGAGGCTGGAGGGTTACTGGACACAGAGGCAACCTCACCTTCCCCTGACAGGCCTGGGAGAGGAGCACCTGCAGGCAATGGGTCCTCGATCACCTCCGGAACCAGAGCGGATTCAACTGGTGTCTGCTCCTGAGGATCCGGCACAGGTGAGGGCCCTTCAGGTTCAAGCCCCTGCCCCAGTTCAGCCGGCCCTGGAGGTGGGGAACTCCTGTGCAGGCTGGGATTCCTCAGGTTCAGCCTCTGAATCGGATTCCCAGGCCATCACAAGACGGCCTAGGACCCTCGTACCTACAGGACCGCCTCTCCTGGTATGCCCCACAGAGAAATTTACGGTCTGCAAATAAAAACATCCTAAAGGTCCCAGGCCACAGAGAAGTTAGGCTGGCCTCAACTAGAGCCAGGGCTTTCTCGGCTGCTGCTCCAATCTGGTGGAATGCTCTGTCACAAGAGACTAGGGCCCTGCAGGACCTGACATCTTTCCGCAGGGCCTGCAAGACAGAGCTGTTCCACCAAGCCTTTGATCAGGGCGCAGCCTGACCCCCTCCTCTGGCAATCTGCACAGAATTTTGCTTGATGGTTGCCATTAATTTGATCTTAAGTTGATTTTAATTGATTTTGTAATGAATGTTTTTAAAATGTTGGACTGTTTTTATTGTTGTTAGCCGCCCTGAGCCCAGCTTCGGCTGGGGAGGGTGGGATATAAATAAAATTTATTATTATTATCATTATTTTTAAAAAATGTTCCTCCAATGGCCCCACTGAAGTTTTTGCTCCTGGTCCTCCTGGCCACCACTGCCTACCGCGGGAGGGAATTGTGACCTTCAAGCTGAATAGGTTCCCCATCCATTCTAAGCTAATGGCCATTACTTCATCTTGCAGATGCAAACTCCGTCAATTAATTGTGCAGATCTTTCTCAACAACTGATGGCATTCCACTGGTTTTGATTGACATCGCCATTATTATTATTTATTGCTTCCCTACCATATTGGCACTCAAGGCCTGGGCCCCGCCATTGCAATTCTCTCTATCCTTCTCCACTTCCTTCTGCAGAAGCTTGGAATGTAATAAGATCTCCCTAATTTACATTGAGTGAATTACGTCGGACGCAAATGCCTCTCTCCAGCCTGCCAGTATTGAATTGCTTTTCAAAATCACAATGCAAACAAAATCAAGGGCAGTACAGGAAGACGATAATCACCTCATTGAACAGTCAGCTGGATGGAAAGTTATCTCTAAAATATACATCAGCATCAGATAGCTTTAACCAGAATCTTGTAAATTGAAACTAATAGAATTGGGAATCTGTCCTGGGTTCCAGCCAGGATTGGTAGCTGTACAGATTAAATGATATAAGTGATGCACACACTATTAGAGTCATTTTTAATGGCATGCATAAATGAATGCTGGTCTCTGATGTGTAATGCTTTAATGATGAGAACTTTATTTTCCCATTGTTAGTGGTTTCTGCCAGATTACATTTTCAGCAGACAAAGAAAACAGAAGGCTTTGCCTGTTAATTGAAGTGAACAGAGCAGAGGTTATCCTCAGAATGACCACAGTGGAGAGTGACTGATAACAACCGGGCTGAGTTAAGAATGATTGTGGATGTGTATTACTTTATCACTTACACTATTTCCATTACAGTGACACAAAGTGCATGTGTGTGAATCTGTGTCCCTTCAGATGTTGGTAGACCAGTGGTGTAGCATGGGTTGCCAGAACCCAGGGCTGCATGGACGGGGTGGGTGGGTGGGAATGAGGGAAACGGTTGAACTGCCTTATGGCATCCACATCACCCAGGAGATTGCAGCTGCAGAGATAAGAAAATAAGAGTTGTTCCATTGTCTGGAGAGGTCACTTCCTGGTTTACATGGAGAAGTCGCTTTCAATGGAGTCCAGTGATGGAAGTTATATTGAGGGTGCTAAAATTTTGCGCCCCCTAACAATTTTGCTTTTGAATTTTGGTGCTGGAGGAGACTCTTGAGAGTCCCATGAATTCTGGTGCTGGAGGAGACTCTTGAGAGTCCCATGGACTGCAAGAAGATCAAACCTATCCATTTTAAGGAAATCAGCCCTGAGTGCTCACTGGAAAGACAGATCCTGAAGCTGAGGCTCCAAGACTTTGGCCACCTCATGAGAAGAGAAGACTCCCTGGAAAAGACCCTGATGTTGGGAAAGATGGAGGGCCCAAGGAGAAGGGGACGACAGAGGACGAGATGGTGGGACAGTGTTCTCGAAGCTACCAGCATGAGTTTGACCAAACTGCGGGAGGCAGTGGAAGACAGGAGTGCCTGGCGTGCTCTGGTCCATGGGGTCACGAAGAGTCAGACACGACTAAACGACTAAACAACAACAACAATTTTGCACCCGAGGCAACTGCCTCAGTGACACCCCCCCATGCTACACCACTCTGGTAGAGTCCACCTCCCATCAATTCCACCTAGTGCGGTCAGGGAAGATGAGAGGGTAGTCCAACAACAGTTGGAAGGCCACAAGCTTGCCCAATGGCAGTGCTGTAGTACTGCTCTGATAATCCACTTGGTGGGATATAATTGACAGTTATCTCCTGCCCTGCCTTGCCTACTGCCCCCACAAGTATCTGAACATGCTGGTATATAGCTTTCACCTGCCACTATTTTGGGGGGGCGGGGAGAGCAACAATAGCATATAACCAAGGAGCTCAAGGTGGTGTACATGGTTCTCCCTGTCCTTGTTTAATCCACACATCAACCCTGTGAGGTAGGTTGGGTTGAAAGACAGTGCCTGGCTCCTAGGTCAGCCGCTGAGCTTCATGGCTGAGCAGGGACACACTAACTTACACCACGCTGGCGTAGTTCTCACCCAAATGAACAGAAACACCTTGTAATTTATTGTTATTTTAGATGTTGTCAATGTAGCGCATAATGTTTGGTCTGCACTTTACACTTCTGTCCAGGCTATTGTTGGGGCAAGTGCTCCTTTTGGCCCAACCATCCTGCTCTCTCTCTCTCTCTCTCTCTCTCTCTCTCTCTCTCTCTCTCTCTCACACACACACACACAGAGCTATTATTTAGCCAGATCAAACCCCATGCTCAGAAGCAGTATACCTCTGATTTCCAGTTGCTGCGAAGTGATAATTGTTAAGTTGTGTGCGAACATATCAGATGACACAGCGATTCTTCCAAAGCAGCTCTTTATTTGTAAGCTAGAACAGAACTGAACGGAGGAGCTCAGTCAGCCTGCTTATATAGAGCTCCACTAGAATGCAACAGTAACCATTTTCTGTAACTAGCCAATCACTGAACGTCACTTTCGATCCTTCATTTGCATACAAACTATCCAATCACTGAACGACACTTTCGATCCTTCATTTGCATAACTATCTACAGTCTCCCCCTGCTGGCCCAGGGTGAGAACTTCAGTACATAACAATAATGCATGAGGTCTATTGCCTCCAGGTTTTCTACAGGTTGCAATTGTGGAAGGGCCATAGCTCTGTGGCTCCAGGTTCAACCTCCATCATCTCCAGGTAGGACAGGGAGATATTTCCTTCCTGGAACCTTGAGGAGGCTCTGCCAATCAGTGAAGACGCTACTGAGCTAGATGGAGCAAGCAAGAAGCAGCTTCCTATGATCTGTGGCCACCTGGTCGAATCCAGCCAGCCAGTTTTCTTCTTGTGCTCTTGCTCGCAGAACTCTCTTTCTCTCAAAGCCACTTATTAAGGGTGGCATTAAGCAGCAAGGTGGAAAAGGAAGGCAGAGGAAGCTATTTGTGGAAGAGAAAAGGGAAAACTCCCCTGGAACGCTTTGACAAGCTGTCAGGCTGAATGATCGGATAAAAATGTCCAACTGCACTGCCGTGCTTCAGAAGATCTGACATGCAGATGCCTTGAACATCAGCAAGCTCAAGCCATCTCTGTGCTCCCTCTGTGCCTTTTAAAAAGAAAGTTAGCCTGCGTCAATTTGGAAGCTGACCTGCCTTTGAGCAAATAAATAGAACTCTTAAGGGGAGTTAAAAAGAAAAAGGGTGCAGCGTTTGGAAGAATAGCCTAGCGGTGGAACAGTGTAATATGTCTTTCTGAAAGGTCATGCGATGTCATTCAAACAATCTGGATTTCTGATTTATTTATTTCGCAAAATTAATACACTGCTGATTGTTTTTTAAAAAACAAAAACCCTTCAAAGTGGTGAAACCTCCCTGTGGTCGTCGGATGAAGGATGGTATAGACATTTAATAAATAACAACAATCGTAAATAATAATGTTCTTATTGCGCTGTATCTGTGTTTATATATATATAATTTTTTTTTAAAGATTCAGGTAGGTAGCCATGTTGGTCTGACGTAGTCGAAATAAATAAATTAAATTGTCCAGTAGTACCTTAGAGACCAACTAAGTGTGTTCTGGGTATAAGCTTTCGTGTGCACGCACACTTCTTCAGTGTATCTGAAGATATACTGGACAAACTTTTTGTTTTTTTGTTTTTAAATGAAAGGAGACTAGGAGTTTGCAACCTCCTGCATGCAATCTGAAGTCCCGGAAAAGTTTTACCACCTGACCTGCTGTTTGTGTCAACCAAGCTTTAACTTAAATGAGGAATTGGTGGCTGAAGAAATAACATTGCGAGCTGTGGTCTGGAAGTTGGCCCATAGGCTTGCGGCGAATGTGGATGAATAAAATCGCCCGGCGGAAAGGTGTAAGACACCTTTCTCTATATCCTTGCTGGTGGATTACAACCATCACTCAAGCATACTTCCCCTCCCCCGCCCTCTCCTTTGACCTTTGCAATAGATGTAATGTCACCACCTTTTGCAAACCCATCTTCTGGTTTATTTTGTAGCCTTGATAACACACTGGGGTTATTTTTCCCTCTCTCAATGAAAGGTCTGAAAAGGTCTTGGAAGAAAAAGGCAACATTTTTCTTCAGTGACAGATCTAATCCTTGGGTAGGCGGCAATCGGTGCTTCGCTGGGATTACAGTTTAATTAGTGATGGTCTTGTTTCCAGTTCCTTGCTTTGATGTTAATAGTGGGGAGACGGATGCACAGAAAGACTCTCATCAGTCTTCACGCACATCCTCCCCTTACGGGACCTTTTGCAGGTGAGCAATTGACAGAAAAGATGAAGTGCACCATTGGAATTTGAAAGATAGCCGTAGCACAGCATGGACCTGTTTAACTTCAGTGTCACTCTTCCACATTTGAGCAGGAACATGTTTGCTCTACCCACTGGAGAGGAAGGAAGCTGTATTTGTCCCATCCACCTAGGAGGCAGGAAACCGTATGTCTTGCCTTCCATCCAACGATCACAGAGAGAGGCTCTTGAATAAAGAGATCTTTATTCAGGCTTTCACCAGTACAGGTTTGGCAGCAGACACAGATTCCAGGAGTCAGGATTCAAGAGTTCAGGAATCAGACAAGGTTTCCAGAACCGAAGCAATGAAGATGTCCCAACACTTCCCACACCCTACCTACCAAGCTTTTAAAGACGAGGCATGATATACCGTGCTTTTCCGTGTATGTTTTTTCCCTTAAAAATCATGCTAAAAAGCGGAGGTTGTCTTATAAATGGGTAGTGCATAGGGTGGACGTTTGATTGGTTGCTACCGAGGCTGTCAGCGGCTATTGTGCATGTTATTGGTTGCTGCGTCAATAGGTGGTGTTGATTGGCTGACGCTCCAGCACTTGGGCGGGCGATTGGCAGCTTCTGCCTGTGTAGGGATAGATCTCAACAACCCTGGGTAATCTCCCCCCCCCCAAAGCTCAACAACCCTGAGGGCAATCTCCCCCGATTCTCTTAAATTTGAGCCCCTCAAAATAGAGGGTGTCTTATACATGAGGGTGTCTTATAGACGGAAAAGTACGGTACTCATGGCTCAAATGTTGGGATTGCAGATGCAGGTTCCTCTGGTGTGGATGGGTGTTCTCGCATCTTTGGAGGTGATGCCTGATTCTAGGTGATACTATTGCACCCTCCCATTCTGGTTCCTGATCGGTCACTGCTCCTGGGTCGGTGCGCCTCTGAAGCAGGGTGAAGCAACTGCCTCAGATCTTGGAAGCTCCAAAGGCAGCATCCCTGTGGACACCCCACCTGCGCTGCCACCTCGCCGGTATCAACACCAATTTATGAGTGTGAGAGATCTCATAAGGTTTCTGGCTGATTCCTATGACCCAGATTCACCCTTCACTGACGGCCAGCATAAGAGCTGTTACACTAGCATAAGGGTGAGAATAATGGTTTTGCAATATGTTGTACCAGTGAAAGCTTGCTTTGCAGCAGGTCTATTCTGCCTTGGCCAGACTCCACCTGGAGTCCTATGTCCAGTTGTGGTCACCAGAGTTTAAGAAGGACATTGACAAGCTGGAATGTGTGCAGAGGAGGGTGACCACGATGATAAGGGTCTGGAAACCAAGTCTTATGAAGAACAGGTGTGCGACTTGGGTTTGTTTAGTCTGGAAAAGAGGAGATTGAAATAGTATAGCCATCTTTGAACATCTAAAGGTCTGTTACGTGGAAAATGAGCTTGTCTTCTCCTGCTCTGTAGGATAGGAGCTGAGCCAATGGCTTCAAGTTAAACATCAGGACCTCAGGATAGCAGGTTCCTTGATGGGGAGAAGCTATCTTCTCCCCCACAGTCTTTTCTGGGGACTCATATTCTCTCAAAACCCCCCCCCCATTATTATGGATGCTTTAGTTGAGATTCCTGCATTGCTGGGGCGACGGGACACTAGATGACCCTCAGGGTTCATTCCAGCTCTAAGATTCTATTCTGGATAGCTCAGTTGGTAGAGCATGAGACTCTTGATCTTGTGGGTTTGAGCCTTGACAAAAGATTCCTGCATTGCAGGGGTTGGACTAGATGACCCTCATGGTCCCTTCCAACTGTACAGTTTTATGATTGGCATTGTACCCCTGCAAGTGATAAAATGCTCTTCCTGCACAACTGAAGGCAGCAGAGCTTCTACATAATAGTTGCTGGAAACCACAGGAGCAGAGAGTGTTCTTTTGTGCTCGAATCCTGCTTGCCAGTTTCCCACAGAAGAAGAAGAAGAGTTTGGATTTTATATCCTGCCTTTCACTCCCCTTCAGGAGTCTCAAAGCGGCTAACATTCTCCTTTCCCTTCCTCCTCCACAACAAACACTCTGTGAGGTGAGTGAGGCTGAGAGACTTCAAAGAAGTGTGACTGGCCCAAGGTCACTCAGCAGTTGCATGTGGAGGAGCGGAGACGCGAACCCGGTTCCCCAGATTACGAGACTATCGCTCTTAACCACTACACCACACAGGCATCTGCTTGGCCACTGTGAGAACAGGGAGCTGGACTAGATGGGCCATTGGCCTCATCCAGCAAGGTTTTCTTAGGTTCTTAGGAACCACAGCCATTCCTTAGACCCTCCGCTGATGCTGTCCATATCTCCATATGAAAGCTGAATGACTGTCTCTTCCACCAGCATCGGCCGCCATTTCTCCTGGCCTTTTGCTTGCCATAACCATTTGTCTGCTTTAACTGGGAGCAGAAGGCACTGTTTGACTTTCAAAACAACCCGGTCACCTGTGATTGTGCCGCAGAGATATTACGAGCGCATCTTCAGCTTTGTGCCTGTTTCCCGACCTGACAGAAACAACCTTGTTTGTTCGTTTTTACGGCCCAGTTCCATTTCAAAGAAGCTGAATGTGTTTTGAAAACTCCCCGTTGTATTTTTGTTGTCCAGATGGCTGAAGGGGTATTACGGCTCTCTTCCCCATAAACTCTATGTTTTCCTACAAACATTAACACTACAATATCTGCTCCCCCTCCAAAGAAGAGCCATTAAACAGTAGACAGAAGCAGGTATCACTGCTGCAGGCTTGAAGATGCTCTTAAAGTGCTTTGCTTTCTCCTTAAAATGTATGCTGGAGTGAGGTGGCCTCGAGAAATAAATTACAATAAAAAAAATATCCCTTGATGCCTGGGGTTTTCTGGCAACCCCGAGATGCACTTTAGTTAGAAATGGAGTCTTTTCAGCTGTGAAATGCCCTTTAACGTTCCGTGTGATGTGTAGGGCCGGATAATAACGAATTGCCTGACTCCGTGCTAGTTGGATCTCAAATCCCTGGGGGGCAGTGCTCCCCAATCTAGTTCAAATATTGCAGCAAAGCAAGCTATTGAGGTCAAGCAACATGATTAGTAGAGCAAAGGGCTAGAAGGAAGCTGGAACCTTTCAGGGTGACTGAGATGCAGAGACCAACTAAATATGGCTTCTGGTATTGGAGGAACAATGGTTCGTTGGCACATGTCAGGAATGAACCATATAGGAACAGAGGGAGCTGCCTTACACAGAATCAGGCTCCTGATCTGTTTAGTATGATTTTTTTAATTTCACAGTGAAATGGAGAATGTCTGTGTGTATTGCTTTAAGGGTTTAATTGGAATATTCCACTGAAGCTAAAAAAAGAGCAAAAAGAGTTCTCTAAGCACCTAGATGGGTTGGTAATTGACTATTGTTGTTCTTTGCTAGCTAACACATGAGTGTTTAACTTTAGATCACATGAAAGGTATTGAATTGCAAATTGCCATCTTGGTGAGTAGGTCTTTGGTCTTTTGTTCCCAGCCAGAGTAGGAATAAGATGTGAATTACTCACTCCAGGAGCACAGAGTTTTTATCTCAGTCCTATTCAAAGTTATTTTTAAGATGCTGAGCCTATGCTGGATGCACACACGATCTTATGTAATTGTTTGACTGTATCATTTCCTGTTTTTTGTTCTGTTTTGCAGAAAGTTCTGCAAGTAAAGCTTTGAATCAAACTTTCAAGCCTGGACAATGTTTTATTCTAAAAGGAGTCAGTTTTTATACATCAAGTTGCTTCATGCTGTGCTGTATCAATATCTGCAATATGTTCCACTTACCTCAGTATTGTCTACATTGACTGGCAGTGGCTACCACCACTGTCCCGAGACAATACGCCCCTGAATGCCAGCTGGAATCACAACTGGGAAGATTGTGGCTGCCTTCAGGTACTACTTTCAGGCTTTCCATAGACAGCTATCTGGTCACTGTGAGAATAGGATGCTGGACTTACATGGGCGATTGGCCTGACCCAGTAGGTTCTTCTTACGTTCTAATTGTCTTCCAGACCCATCTGGAGATGCCAGATGGGACCTTCTGCATGTGAAATGAATGCTCCACCACTGAACCACAGCACTTCCCAGAGGTGAGTCAGCAGCCAATCCCTAATCGGAGCTAGAGAACCAGTCCAAGAGGCGGAGCTGGGGAACAAGGCCAGGAAGCAGAAACGAAGAGCACACATGGATGCTTTAGCTAAGATTCCTGCATTGAAAGGGGGTTGGACTAGATGGCCCTCGGATCCCTTCCAACTCTTAAGATTCTATGATTCTACAGAAACACACTGGAGGCAGGATAAACCTGTTGCTCAGGGAGGGTCCCATTCCAAACAGGATGCCTTTATAGCCCTCCCTGCCCGGGATGGTCTAATGACCATCTGACCTTCCCACAGTGGCCAACAAATGCAAAAAACCCCACAAGCAAGATTTTCTAAATAATAAAGTTGTTGTATAAATAATAAAGTTGTTGTTGTTGGGCTCTGCCTTTCCAGCTGGAGTCACAGGAGGCGAGTATGCTCTTGTGCTCAGAACTAGGAACCCTTTTACTTCCGGAAAACAGGATTAATAACAGGTGCAGCTGTGAAATAGTGCAAGCAGTAACAATAACAATAACAATAACAATGATTTATTATTTATACCCCACCCATCTGGCTGAGTTTCCCTAGCCACTCTGGGCAGCTCCCAACAGAATTAAAAGCACAATAAAACATCAAACATTAAGAGCTTCCCTAAACAGGGCTGCCTTCAGATGTCTTCTAAAAGTCAGATACAGTGGTACCTCTGGTTACATACTTAATTCGTTCTGGAGGTCCGTTCTTAACCTGAAACTGCTCTTAACCTGAAGCAACACTTTAGCTAATGGAGTCTCCTGCCGCCGCCGCGCGATTTCTGTTCTCATCCTGAAGCAAAGTTCTTAACCCGAGGTACTATTTCTGGGTTAGCGGAGTCTGTAACCTGAAGCATATGTAACCCGAGGTACCACTGTAGTTGCTTATTTCCTTGACATCTGATGGGAGGGTGCTCCACAGGGCGGGTGCCACCACCGAGAAGGCCCTCTGCCTGGTTCCCTATAACCTCACTTCCTTCAGGGAGGGAACCACCAGAAGGCCCTCGGAGCTGGACCTCAGTTTCCAGGCTGAATGATGGGGGTGGAGACGCTCCTTCAGATATACTGGACCAAGGCCATATTCAGAAGCATTGCTGCCTCCACGTATGCAGGCAAAGCCAAGCCATCATGGCTGGTAGCCACCGATAGCCCTCGCCTCCATGAATCTGTCCAATCCTCTTTCAAAGCAAAGAGGTTGCTCTCCATTTGCGATGCAAGGCAATGCAGGGACCATGTGACAGAGGACAAGCACACAGAGACGGCTCTGCTGCACAGAGCATGTGGCAGAGAAAGTGCGCCCGGGAGGAGAATCGTTTCTAAGAAAGTGACAGTTAAAGAATTTCCATTTTTTCTATTATCGATTGAAATTAACATAGCAGGATCTTCCTGATTTACCATGACAGTGTAATTTGTCCAAGGAGCAGGTGAAAAACATGGGGTGGTGCTCTGGGGATGAGGATCATTTACTAGCTCATTTTAGGTTCCAGGGGAGCTTCTGGGTGTTCCTGGAGCGGAAATGTCCAACTCTTATTAAAGCTTTTCTGTCCCTGCTGTTGTGTAGTAGTACCAAATAAACAATCAGTTCTTCTGTTGTTGTTGTTGTTGTTTAGTCGTTTAGTCGTGTCCGACTCTTCGTGACCCCATGGACCAGAGCACGCCAGGCACTTCTGTCTTCCACTGCCTCCCACAGTTTGGTCAAACTCATGCTGGTAGCTTCGAGAACACTGTCCAGCCATCTCATCCTCTGTCGTCCCCTTCTTCTTGTGCCCTCAATCTTTCCCAGCGTCAGGGTCTTTTCCAGGGAGTCTTCTCTTCTCATGAGGTGGCCAAAGTATTGGAGCCTCAGCTTCAGGATCTGTCCTTCCCGTGAGCACTCAGGGCTGATTTCCTTAAGAATTGATACATTTGATCTTCTTGCAGTCCATGGGACTCTCAAGAGTCTCCTCCAGCACCAGAATTCAAAAGTATCAATTCTTCGGCAATCAGTGTAGGGTAATGACATTATTTAGACACTTTCTTCTCCTTATGCTTAAAGTGCTTACACTTCTGGTAGGGACCTGGGGGAATGAATGTGGCCCTCCAAGTCTTTCTATCTGGCCCCTGGGACTCTCCTCAAGCCATGCCCCCTCTCCCCAGACCACATCCCTTGAACCCCAATAATACCCCCTAGTCCTATGGTGGGACCGCCGACAAATATTCGACCTCTGGATAACATTTTTCCAAGCAGTGATTGCAATGCTCAAACATCCCATTCCAACTTCATTGCAGCTTTCAGCAGGATGATCAGTTGAAAGGATGTGTGACTTTCACTTTGGCATAAAAATCTGCGAAGTTTAGCATTAGCTGGGAAAAGCAACAACTCATAAATTGCATGTTGCAAAGGCTTGGAGGACCCTGCAAAAATTCAATGCCGTTTGATGGTGTTTTATCATATATACAACAAATACAGACGCACAGGATGTCCACTCAAACAATTGCACAATGTGAAATTCAGATTTCCTAATGCTCCTAAGTACTCTGCTTATGAGGTGTTAAGTCTTTGTGTGTGTGTGTGTGTGTGTGTGTATTCCATAAAATCAAAGGATTGTAGAATTGCAGTGTTGGATGACACCCCAAGGGTGCAAAAAACTTGTAGTGTAATTTATACTTGTATTATTTTTGATTTGTTTGCTTTTCTTCGATGGAAATTTCAAAAAAGAAAAATGAAACAAGACTAAAACTCAAAGAGGTGGACCCGTAACGATGACATTTCTCCTTAAAGAAATAAATATATAAATGCAAACATGGGCTTGACGTGACTTTAGCTTCCCCTTCCCCGCCAGTAAATGACCTCCTAGGCACCTCGAGGGTGGGTGGGTGAGCAGGCAATTGAATGAAGGGGTCCACGCATTCCCACAGCTTCCTTCCAAGCAAAGAGCCTTTGCCTCGGCTGTCTGCTGTGACAAACGAGGGAGCCATCAGCTGTGATTATGAGCTGCAGTCTAACTTTGTGAGCTTCTGCTATTGTGTCCTCCCCACCCCTTCGTCTTCCTTCGGAGGGGTCCTTCTGTGCAAGGTTAAGCTTCCCAGACCCCACTTAATCGCCTGGAGAGGCACACGCATCCAATCTCGTCTATCCAAATGAGCCTCCGTAGACGGGTGTTGCTTATCTGGAAAGCTTTCAGACAAGGAAGGGAGGAGGAGGAGGAAGAAGAAGAAGCAGAAGAAGAAGAAGGGGGAAGGGGGGAGGGAAGAGAGAGAACTTTTAAATTCAGAAGAGAACAACATGTCAACATTCCTTAAACCATGATAAATGTAGCAAAAGCATCTCGCTTGTTCCAAGCAGTGGTGAGTGATGGTGATTTATGAGCGTGGAGATTTTTCTAAAGCAAGTGGTTTTCAGGGAAGAAAGAAAGGTCACCGTAAGTTAAGCCTTACATAGCTTATCTTGTTCCCCCGGCAGCCTGCAATTCCCTCTGAAGTAGTTGGTGTCAGATTACCTTGTCTTCCTCAGGAGAACCACCATTAATAACAATCATCATTGTGATAACTAAGAAAAGATACACACACCCCATTTTCCCCAAAACGTATTGTGCTTGGGGCCTTCTGACACCCACACATAGATAAAAGCAATGCATCATGGAGTGGGAACACAGAAGCGGCATACTGACCCCAAAAAGATGATGAAGAACAAATCAAGGAACCCAAAGGCAGGAAATAAAATCTTCTGTGAAGGAGGATGTTCAGGCTATGGCAAGTTCATGGCCTGGGGAGGAGACATCTGGAACACTCTCAGTTCCTGTCCAGACACAGGATCAGTCTCTGGGGTTTGTAGTCTGAGGAGATGGGGCCTTCAGACTTCCAGGTTGGCTTTTTCAACTTCTCACGACTCTTTAACTCTGTCGTGCTCCAGTGCGTGGCCTCAGGGGATGAGGTCCCAGTTGGTAACATCCTACAAAGGAGATCAGGGATGAAGCTGCAGTGGTTCAAACAAACTAGGGTCAAGCAGGAGAATCCATCCAGGAAAAAAACATGGGCAAGGTCAAGCAGCAGCCCAAGATCAACACCAGAAGGCTCAGTTCAGTCAGGAGGAGAGATGAGAACAAGGAGGTGGATATCTGAGCTGTTTCCAGATGCTAGAAGTCTCAAGAGGAAGACCTTACATATTTTGGCCTCCCAGACCACACCCTAACTACAGCTGTCGGTGAAGGAGTTTCAGGTATGACAAACTCTCAGGTATGACAAACTCACAAGGAGGTTCCAGAATCATGAGGTTTATGTTGACTCTGGGTCCGGAGATGCATGTTAATTCCTCACTCTTCTGCTTGGTCTTTTTGGTGCCAGTGTTCTTCAGGACTGACATATCCCAGGGTCTTTTGCTGGATCTCCCTCTAGACATGCCCTCAAAGGGATCCTCAGTTCCAGAGGACTAAATTCCAGAAGATGTTAGCAATCTCAAATGATGTCCACCCTTTCAAGAGGGTCTGTGTAAATATGGAATTCACATCTAAGTGTCAGGAGCTAGGCCTACACTCGAGTAGGACCCTGGCAGAGATACATGCTCCACTGTCATGTTCTCTCCCTCCTGGTCTTTCGTTCGGGAGCTTCAAAAGCTATCTTCTGCCCGAACACTGATGCCAACCGACACGGGCACACTTAGGGATCTGCAGAGTTTGCGCATCTCGCGTGACGAAACTCAGCATTTTGGCTAATCTACTTTTTTTACATATAAACACACACAGAGCACTGCAACACGGCCCCTTCTCTCTCTAGCATCAGACAGCAAAGAGAAAAAACAGGACAATAGTCCCACTTCACGGAACACAGTAACACAAACATCCTGTTTCTGTCACCTCCCACTCTGTGGAGTCAAAACACACACCGTCATGTGATAGACAACAATCCCATGACTGCAATCATGGAGCAGGAATTCTAACATCTATGTGCCTTCAGGGTCTCACCCACCCCTGCAAAATGGCTGTTTTTGGTGTTCTTTTTACAGGGGGAAGCAGATCAGTCCTCTGAGTGGAGGATGAGCTTTGAATCTCACAAAAGAACTTCATGCTATTTACCATCAGCTGACAATTGTCCACATTTAGCCTTTGGCCCAGTCAGCTCTGTCTGCCATTAAAACTGCCATCACTTCCTGTCCTGGGCAATAGCTTCCCAGGAAAGAGGGGAATAAAAATAAATAAATCAGGAGTGCGGCCATTAGTACTTACAAAGCAGAGAGGCTGCATAAATGGGAATCCGTCAGTCTCGGTTTAAATAGTTAATTACCAGCATTATAGTGTCTCCTTAGCAGCGTAAGTGTTATAATAAATGTAACGTATCTTCCTGCCAGAAGGCTGGACCCATAATGGATTGCTTTGTTGATGGTCTTGAATAGCTTGCTAATATTGATTGGAGTGAGAGAAAGAAAACTGGCAGCCTCCTCAATTGACTCTAAAAATAGCAGAACACAGGCATTGCAACAATGCAAAAATTGGGCTCCTAGGCTCAGGGATAAGCATGGGAACAAATTTGCCTCCCCTTAATTTACAGCTGAAAATGATCTTTCTTTTGAGAGGAGGCAGAAATCACGGCAACCCCCCCCCCACAGTCCTCTTTTAAGTTTGGGGAGGAGGAGTTCAGCATTTGGTAGGTCCTGAATTTTGAGATCCAACCCAATCTGTGTATATTTTTATGGGGGCTTGCTTAGTTTGCATGTTGTTGTTTGTGTGCATGCTGTTGAACACATGCAGGATGGGAGAATTAATCCCAGTCTTGCGCTGACAGACGGGAGCCCTGCAGTAATGTAAAAACAAAAATAAATAAATAAGCAATACTGCTTTAGAAAAGGCAAGCAGGCAATTATCTGACTCTTGGAGAAGGTCTGCCAGCATCGCAGCCATAACCATAGCAACCAGACCAGGGTCTCCTACCTCCCATATCTGACATAGCATGGCATTTTCAGAGGGTAACACTCACTTCTCGACACTGAGTTGCTATTCTCCTGTCCTCCCGCCCCCAATGAACACAGAGGCCAAATTGCCTGGACTCAAAGAGTTAGCACATAATAGTCTATTTTATCCTGCTTACATCTCAGAAACCTGTGAGGCTGAAGAGTTTTCCCAGTGTGTTTTCAGGACTCTTTCAAGAGAAGGGTATGGGGGTAGAGAGACTGGCAGCAACAGAGCCCACAAAATGTGCAAATTGGTCCCTGAGAGCCTGTTTGGTGAGAATCCCTGATGCTTCTCAGTGGCAAAGGAGCCAAAGACGATTAATAGGAGGCAAAGGAGCCAAAGACGATTAATAGGAGGTGTTGCCTTGCAGTTATTGCAGTTCTCTGTTGTAAACCTGACTGGAACGCGAGACCAGAGGCTGCAGCATCAAGCATTCAGCCTTCCAAGGAATAGGCCATTTCAAGTTTCCCAGGACATTCTGCCGATGACCTTACAGTCTCCATGCCTTAGCGAAAAAAGAAGAAACAATACAAGTGAGATGGAGTCATTTGCAAATGTGCCACCGTGGACTCAACAGAAACAGGGAGCGGCTAGCTCGCGATACAAAATAAATGTCCACCTGCAGGGTGTTTTAGATTATCTTTCCCATCTTTGCTGTGCTGATTTATCACAAATTGTAAAAGTCCGCAATGGGTCACACTCATTCTGATTGGAACCTCATAATGCCATTCTACAAATCTATGCCGGTGGGCACTATTTCATCTTCTTCTTTGTGTCTTATCTTACTCTGTGCACTTCTAAGTCTGTACTTTTTATTTTTCAATAAAGAATATAAAATGTAAAAAATAGGAACGCCAACCAAGGAGCCACCAAAATTGCTGGCAATGCAGCTGTGGCTGGCACTAGACTGGTGACTGAGAGTGGCTGCAGAGACAATAAAACACCGGTCCTGAAAGACCTACATTGGCTCCCAGTACTTTTCCAAGCACAGTTCAAAGTGTTGGTGCTGACCTTTAAAGCCCTAAATGGCCTCAGCCCAGTATACCTGAAGGAGCGTCTCCACCCCCATCATTTAGCCTGGACACTGAGGTCCATTGCTGAGGGCCTTCTGGTGGTTCCCTCCCTGCGAGGGTACAGGGAATCAGGCAGAGGGCCTTCTCAGTGGTGGCACCCTCCCATCAGATATCAAGGAAATAAGCAACTTTGTTGTTGTTGTTTAATCATTTAGTCGTGTCCGACTCTTCGTGACCCCATGGACCAGAGCACGCCAGGCACTTCTGTCTTCCACTGTCTCCCGCAGTTTGGTCAGACTCATGTTTGTAGCTTCGAAGACACTATCCAACCATCTTGTCCTCTGTCGTCCCCTTCTCCTTGTGCCCTCCATCTTTCCCAACATCAGGGTCTTTTCCAGGGAGTCTTCTCTTCTCATGAGGTGGCCAAAGTGATCCCCTTCATGGATCACTGCCTTGCCGTGGCGAAGGGGCTTGAAGAACTCAGATAAGCTATGAACTATGCCGAGCAGGGCACCCAAGATGAACAGGTCATAGTGGAGAGTTTTGACCAAAAGTGATCCACCTGGAGGAGGAACCGGCAAGCCACTCCAGTATCCCTGCCAAGAAAACTCCATGGACAAAGACAACAGGCATATAAAAATAAGCAACTACCTGACTTTTAGAAGACATCTGAAGGCAGCCCTGTTTAGGGAAGTTCTTTATGTTTGATGTTTTATTGTGCTTTTAATTCTGTTGGGAGCCGCCCAGAGTGGCTGGGGAAACTCAGCCAGATGGGCAGGGTATACATAATAAATTATTGTTAATGTTATTGTTATTATTACCGCTTGCACTTTTTCACAGCTGCACCTGTTATTACTCCTTTTTTCCAGAAGGAAAAGGTTCCTAGTTCTGAGCACAAGAGCATACTCACCTCCTGTGGCTCTAACTGGAAAGGCAGAGCCCAACAACAACAACAACAACAACAACTTCTTTATTATTTATACCCTGCCCATCTGGCTAGGTTGCCCCAGCCACTTTGGGCAGCTTCCAGGACCAAGAAAACCATCAAATCAAATCAAGTATCAAATCAGTAGGCTGTCCCTCTGACAGCTCTTCTCGCTGTCTTTTCACTAGTGCATGTTTCCCTGTTGGTTTAGGAAACTTAAGCAGAAATAGTTTCCAGGGCTGAGGACTCTAGAGATGACATGCCCAACGTCACAAAGGTGCCTGCAGAGCCTGCACAAAGCTGCCTCTCTTGGCCTCACATGCACATGGGAGCTGATTTGGCAGGGAAAAAACAAATCTCAACAAGTGGATCCGAGAGAGCTTGTTAACGGAAGGACCGATACATCTTTCGGAGCCACCCATTCTTGCTGGAAAGGGCTGCCTGGATGTGTTCATAACTGGGCAGCTCCTCCAAGTTCACCAGAGAGGTGACAGCCAGCTTGTTCCTCAGCATCTTTGTCACCCCTCTTGATGTTGCTGGCATTCACTTTGCCAATCAGGACACAGAGTTCATGGGGCAGCTTCCTCATGACAGCTGCCAATACCTGCCTTTCAACTAATAGCCCCCCCTCCAGAATTCTCTCTAACCCTTTTTTAAGGCCATCCAAGTTGGTGGCCATTTCTTCTTCTTCTTCTTCTTCTTCTTCTTCTTCTTCTTCTTCTTCTTCTTCTCCTCCTCCTCCTCCTCCTCCTCCTCCTCCTCCTCCTCCTCCTCCTCCTTCTCCTCCTCCTCCTCCTCCTCCTCCTCCTCCTCCTCCTCCTCCTCCTCCTTCTTCTTCTTCTTCTTCTTCTTCTTCTTCTTCTTCTTCTTCTTCTTCTTCTTCTTCTTCTTCTTCTTCTTCTTCTTCTCCTCCTCCTCCTCCTCCTCCTCCTCCTCCTCCTCCTCCTCCTCCTTCTCCTTCTCCTTCTCCTTCTCCTTCTCCTTCACCACCTCCTCCTCCTCCTCCTTCCTTTGGTGATCCCTCGTAGCCAAGTAAGATTGTCTTCCATAAACACATTTTCAATAATGAGTCCATAAGTGACTGTGGAGATCAATTCTGGATCCTAGGGACATTGGTTTCTGGGCAGGAGTTGATCACGGTGTGGATTTGCCAATTGTGCCTTCCTCTTAGTGTGTTTCTTCCTTTCATCCTGAGTTTGAGTGTCTTCAAAGCCTGTGACACCTTTGGTAAAGGCTGTTCTCCAACTGGAGCGCTCACAGGCAAGTTATTTCCGATTGTTGGTGTTTATACAGTGTTACCTCGGGTTAAGAACTTAATTCGTTCCGGAGGTCCGTTCTTAATCTGAAACTGTTCTTAACCTGAAGACCACTTTAGCTAATGGGGCCTCCCGCTGCAGCTGCACCACTGCTGCGAGATTTCTGTTCTCATCCTGAAGCAAAGTTCTTAACCCGAGGTACTAATTCTGGGTTAGCAGAGTCTGTAACCTGAAGCATCTGTAACCTGAAGCGTCTGTAACCCGAGGTACCACTGTACTACATTTTTAAAGATTTGCCTTGAGATAGTCTTTAAATCTCTTTTGTTGACCACCAGCATTACGCTTTCCATTTTTAAGTTGGGAAAAGAGTAGTTGCTCTGGAAGACGATCATCAGACATCTGCACAACATGACCAGTCCAACGAAGTTGATGTTGAAGAATCATTGCTTCAACACTGGTGATCTTTGCCTCTTCTGGCCATTACTGCCTCCTCTGGAAAACAAATTCCATCGTTTAACTATGCACTTCATGAAGAAGTGTCCAAGTGTCCCTGTTTTTTAGGAACCTCCCTGATTTAGAGAAGCTGTCCCAGTTTCTGATTTGATCCTGGAATGCCCCACTTTTCCTTAGGGAATGGTAGGATGTCCATATTTTCATTGGAGAAATGCTGGAGGGTTTGGAGTTACCCAACCCCGGAACTGTCAGAAGGCAATCCTGTATAGGGAAGCTTTTATTATGTTTTAATATCTGTTGGAAGCTGCCCAGAATGGCCTGGGCAAACCAGTAAGATGTGTGGGGTATAAATAGTAAAATGATAATTATGGAATGGGACGTTCCTGTTTTCAATGGATAAATGTTGGAGGGTATGGACTTCATGTGTCCTTGTCAGGCTGCCAGAACCAACATTTGCCAGAACCACTTACCTCTTCCTTTAGCAGCTCTGGCCAGGCCTGGAGCCGATCTGCTTGCTTTTTAATAGTCCTTGAGAACTTGTAGTGCTCTGGCAGGCAAATAAGTATGTATTCAATCACCAGGCAGCACTTATCTTTTGCAATACAAAACACCCAACAAATTCAGCCACCAGAGGTTTGTTTGTGTGTTTTTTTTAAAGGAAGATTGCCACTTGTACTATTGGTTTGAGATAAGGAAATGGAAATCTATAGGCCCTGTTAACATTTTTATTCTGCACGGTGTCATGTGTGTTAACAAATACTTATTCTTTTCCCATTTTTTCCCTTTTGTACTCTGCTGCAGCAGGCATAAATGATGCATGGATATTAACTTTTTCCAACAAGAGGTACTTACTGATCAAGCCAAAGGGGTCTGCTTTTTTGCACTCTCTCCACGAATGCTGTGGTTTTAGCTTAAACGTTTCCTTCTGCACTAACGTCTCTTTCCGTGCTTGCAATATATTCCTCCTGAATTTATTATGGCGCTCCTCGAACAACAGTGTCAAAGCGCCTCACCGGGTTATGCCTTTTTGGCAGAGATTTATGGGTGGTAATTATGTGCGGCGTGCATAACGGAAAATCTAAAATCAATTGCGCACTTTACGTTTTTACTGTGTGCTTATTAATTTCAATTCCCCCCCCCCTTGGAGGGGCCATGTAATTGATGTGCTGTGCATTGCAAATGTGGGATGCATGACAAATCTTTTGGAAGCAGATTTGGGTGCCCTATAAAGGATAGGGGCATATTGACCACCCCCAAAACAGCAAGGAAATGTGGAATGACCGATGTTACAAGCAGCGGTTTTCTCCTTGGAGAGGTAACCCTGTACCCCAGATTTGTTAGTTCCATCTAGTCTTTGAATCCCTCATTTTCAAAATGCATACGGAATAACGATGGAACTGCCTTTCAGGATTCATACATGGGTGTTTGCCTTGCCTCCTAATGATAAATGATTATGAAATGCACAACTAATCAACCACTGTGGGTATCCCACGGCCATTTTCACCTTGTGTGTCACGGGATCCTCTGTTCTATCGGGTAGAAGCAGAGTGGTGTTGGGCTTGAAGTCTGGTCCTCAGGGATGGAAGTGCTCCCCTCCAGATGTTGCAGAAGGTGAACAATGATTACAAATTATCATATGTGGTGGGAATGTATTCATATGCGGTTATCATATGTGGTGGGAATGTAAGAAAGTAAACAACTTCTGGGAAATGATATATAATGAGATGATAAAGATGTTGAAATATACATTTTTAAAGAAACCAGAAGCATTTTTACTTGGCATTATAGGTGAGGATATTAATAGACAAGATGTTAATTTTTTAAAAAAATGCAACAACAGCGGCAAGAGTATTGTTAGCCCAGAAATGGAAGCAAGAAGAAATTCCGACGAAAGAAGAATGGCAGATAAAATTAATGGACTATGCAGAATTAGATAAAATGACAGGAAGGATTCGAAACTTACGGGACCAGAGATTCACAGAGGATTGGAAGAAATATATGAACTATTTGAAGAGCAACTGTAATCAACAAATTATGCTAGTAGGACTACAAGAAGTTTTGTAAGGAGAAATGTATGAAGCATTGCAAAGTAGAAAAAGAATAGAGATATTAGTTTTGAGAGTTAAATGTAATAGTGGAAGTAAGAAATGTATATTAAATGAAAAGATTGGAAAATTTTCAGATGTGATTGATGGAAGTAATAAAAATTGGTGTAAGAAATGAAAGTATGTTTAATCACTGCTGAAAATGATATGTTGAAAAATTAATAAAAAATTATATTTTAAAAAAAGATGTTGCAGAAGGTGAAGCACACCTGCCGGCTCTCTCCATTGCCCATCCTGCAGAGTCTCACTGGGGAGGGTGGATGACCTTTGACCAGCCTGTGGTAGGGGATGAGAAGGAAGAGGTGGAGCTGGAGTATACGCTGTATCACTGAATACTTCTACTGAACATTGCTGGGGAGGAGGAATGGCCTGCTTGCAGCAATAACCCCTCACCCCAGCAGCAGTTTTCAATGGCTGAATTGCTTCCCTAAATATAGACAGAACAGGTTGGCACTGCCTGACCTGCTGCTACCACTAAGCCTCTGAGCAAATTGGACACCTGACTTTTCACCTAGCATCTACCGTCTGGAATGATTCATTTATTGATTCATTTTCTGCTGTGCATTGTTTCTACAAACCTATATCTTAATTCTGGATTTTAATTTATTTTTTATGTCTCTCTCTCTCTCTTTTTTTTAAAAAAACCAACAACAAGCCCAAGATCTTCAGTTTGTTTAAAATAATGAATGTTGGTGCAGCTAAAAGTTTGCAATAAATATGTACATAATTTTAAATTTTAAATGGAAAATAAAACTCTGCAGTTAAAACCCCCCAACATAAATGGAAACTATAGCATTACAGAGTGTACTATTATACAAATGATTATCAATGATCCTTTTTTTATGGGAGAGGGACATCCTGGTCCAGGTTTCAGCAGGGAAAAGTGTTTCTTTTACTGCACAACTGAGACAACTGTCTGGATGTAACGATATATACGTCCAGGAGGTAATGGATGATGCTTAGAGAATTTCTCATATGATAACACATCAAGGGGATTCAGCGTTTTGCATAAAGATAAAATTTCCCTATAAACTGTAGCATGCGATGGTTGCTTTCCTGCATCTGCAAACAGCAGGGCATCACTGGAGCAATTGCTCAGATAATGTGCTGGCATTTCAGGGCTCTCAGATTCTGTTTCCCCCCCATGTTTCCTACCTCCCTGTTTCATGTATGCTTCCCCACACTTCAAGCACCTGGACTCAATTAACAAGATGCGAGAAGGACTGTTGCCACACACTTCTACTGCTCTGCTTTCCCTTGGAAAGGAAAAAAATACGATCATGTGCATAGTTCTCAGCAATCCTTGTTTGAAGATAGTAAACTCGCATATCACTCAGCCACTTGTTAACCAACGCTTTCTACTTCTGAGTCAGATGAACTGTAAAATAATTAGCTGAGTGGTTTCTTGTAGTATAAACTCCAACAACTGGGAAACACTGGCCTGCGAGCACTCCAGTTGGAGAACAGCCTTTACCAAAGCTGTCATGGGCTTTGAAGGCACTTGAACTCCGGACGCAAGGGAGAAACATGCTAGGAGGAAGGCATGCTTGGCAGATCCACACCGTGATCAACTCCCACCCGGCAACCTATGTCCCCACTGTGGAAGGACATGTGGGTCCAGAATTGGCCTCCACAGTCACTTACGGACTCATTGCTAAAACTGTGTTTATGGAAGACAATCACGGCTACGAGTGATTGTCAAAGAAGAAGAAGAAGAAGTAGTAGTAGTAGAAGAAGATGATGATGTTGGGAATCTGAATATGTGCAGCTACTCACACAGAGTCAATTAGGGTTTGGCAAACAGCCAATGCAATGTGAAGGAGTAAGTCTGCCTGGTGATACAGAGGCATGGAGACAGTACCATGATTGGTCAAGCTCTCTCACGGGAATAATTAATGGCCTACTAACTGGTACGAGTTTGAGTGTGAGTCGTGTATGAGAGAACTAGCTAAAGATCCTGTTCTGTTCTGTTCCTGTAAATAGTCCATTGTATATAATAAACACCTAACTACAAGTTCCTGGTTCCTGCTTCGTCCATCCTGTCTGCAGCCAAGTTGCCAATTGCTTTCGTGAACTCTGCGTTTACTCTGCGTTTACCCTTCTTGGTGTCCACCAGATATTTTGGACAACAATGCCCATCATCCATGACCACTGCCCAAGCTGGCTTGGGCTGATGGGAATTGTAGTCCCAAGCACTAGCTTGAGAGATGAACATTTAGGGCAGGTATAGGCAAACTCGGCCCTCCAGATGTTTTGAGACTCCAATTCCCACCATCCCTGACCACTGGTCCTGTTAGCTTGGGATGATGGGAGTTGTAGTCCCAAAACATCTGGAGGGCCGAGTTCGCCTATGCCTGATTTAGGGTTTCAGCATCACTTGGTGGGCTCTGAGTCTATGTGTGGATGCGGAGACACTGACCTGCTCTTCGGTGCTGCAGGCTTGGGGGAAAGAATGGCTTTTGGAAATGCTATAGTTAATCAGCTTTGGAAAGGGTTATAGCTAGGTGTGGAGGCAGCAATGCTTCTGAATACCAGTTGCTAGAAACCACAGGAGGATTGAGGGCTCTTGTGCTCAGATCCTGCTTATAGGTTTCCCATAATGGACAGTTAGTTGGCCATTGTGAGAACAGCATGATGTACTAGATGAGCCTTTGGCCCGATCCATAAGCCTCTTCTTCTGTTCTTATATTCAAATACCTCTATATCACACAAACACACAGACATACACGCACAGCTCAATCAGGTGGTTTTTGCTTGAACATTCATCCTGATTTGTTTGCTCAAAGCTTTCATGGAGGTCAGGCAATATCCAGTCTTTATTGAGCAATTATTCGTGTGTGTGTGTGTGTGTTATGCAACATTCATCTTGAATCCATCCCATTTTGCCTGCATGGTGGTAATGCACCTTCTCATTAGTCATTTGTTCATCACACCTTTTCTACTGCGTTTTGCTGCTACTTTCTGAAACACAGGAATGTATTACACACACACACACACACAGTGCAACAAAGTTTGGGTGTGTGCCAGACCCCTCCAAGTGTCCTTATTTTCCAGGGACAGTCCTGGATTTACAGAAGCCATCCTGGTTTCTGATTTGATCCCTGAATGTCCCGCTTTCCTTTAGGACGTCCCTATTTTCATCAGGGGATGCAGGTGGCGCTGTGGGTCATACCACAGAGCCTAGGACTTGCCAATCAGAAGGTTGGCAGTTCGAATCCCCGCGGGGTGAGCTCCCATTGCTTGGTCCCTGCTCCTGCCAACCTAGCAGTTCGAAAGCATGTCAAAGTGCAACTAGATAAATAGGTACTGCTCCGGCGGGAAGGTAAACAGCATTTCCGTGTGCTGCTCTGGTTCGCCAGAAGTGGCTTAGTCACGCTGGCCACATGACCCAGAAGCTGTACGCCGGCTCCCTCGGCCAGTAAAGTGAGATGAGTGCCGCAACCCCAGAGTCGGCCACGACTGGACCTAATGGTCAGGGGTCCCTTTACTTTATTTTCATCAGAGAAATGTTGGACAGAATGGAATTACGTGACAGCTGAGCCCAGGAGAAAAATAACTCTATAACCTTTAGAAGACATCTGAAGGCAGTTCTGTAAAGGGAATGTTTCTTTTTTAATGTTTAATGTTTTGTTATATTTTAATTTATGTTGGAAATCGCCCAGAATGGCTGCAGCAACCCAGTCAGATGAGTCAGTAAAATTGTTGTTGTGGTTGTTGAATGGGACGCCCCTATTTTCATTGGAGAAATGTTGGCAGGTGTGCCACAAAATATTGACAGTCTGGAGGCATCCACAAACACTCCACCACCAGCAAGAACAGCAAGATTTGCTTCGAATGCCACACTTGTAATTTCCTGATGCAAAAATTTGGGTTCCCTTCGTGCCCGCTTTAGATTCCTTTATGCAGTCTCTGACCTGCTTTTTTGTACATTTCCTCCATGGACCTCTCAGCTGCCCTATTAGAGGGAAAATACTGAACGAGATGGACTACCCAACTGATGCTGGCTGGCACTTCTTATTTCCTTAAGAGCGGCTCTCTGTGACTAAGGGCACGGCAATGTTTTTGGAGCCTTTTTGTTGTTGTTGCCTTGCTATTTTCCTCCCGACAGTCTCAGCAGGCCCCTGAAAGTATGACAAATGCTATTGTTACTTAGCCAGCCAGACCTGCATTTGTTTCAATCTGCCACTCAGTGAGCGAGGAGGAGTAGACACTGTTCAATTTCATTTGCCACCAACAGAACTTCCTCTTCCTCCCATTTAGAAGCAATTGCATTAAGATTATCCATAGAGATCTTCCAATGGGCTTTGTTTTTAATCCTAATTAGGAGCCGCTGATGGCAGGTTCTTAACACATCCCTGGCTTGGCGGTGAGAGGAGTAGTTTATGTCCTTGTGGCTGCGTCTGGGGAGAGAGGGAGGGAGGGACGAGTGCAGTGAATATAAATGTACGGCTAATGCATTCCACGCACACCCTTTCCCAAAGCATGGGTTGTGGCTTTTAAATACTCCGGAAACACTCCGTTTCAATTGCTTTCGCTAATTGAGCTCATGGAATCAGCACCACATAAGTGCCAAGCAGCAATGAGCGAGCTCTCCTTGGCTCATCTCAGAGTCCATCAAGCTTTCGTGAAGAATGCATTAAAAAACACACCCCAAACTCCTCCAACCACTCACTCCCCCCTCATGCTTCCATCTCCAACATTTATTTATTTATTTATTTATTTATTTATTTATTTATTTATTTATGGCCCACCCATCAGGGTGAACACCTGGGTGAACATCCCTAATTTAAAGGTGAACATCCCTAATTCGCACTTGCCAAAACAAGACACAGCCATCCTTTGAAATTCACACTTCTCTGAATTTTGTGATGCAGTGAATTTTACAATGAGACAAACTGTATATATTGCAGTGTCCACAGGAAAAAAATATGCATTTGTTTATAAAAATAGCATACAGAAACGCATTATATTAGACTTTGATTTCTGGCCTGGGATCACTGTATGCAGATAATGGGGAATAATAAATAATAATAATAATAATAATAATAATAATAATAATAATAATAATAATATTTATACCCCTCCCATCTGGATGGCTCCACACAGAATATTAAAAACATGATAAAACATCAAATATTAAGAACTTCCCCAAAACAGGGTTGCCTTCAGATGTCTTCTAAAAGTCAGTTAGTTGTTTATTTCCTTGACATCTGGTGGGAGGGCGTTCCACAAGGCAGGCACCACTACTGAGAAGGCCCTCTATCTGGTTCCCTGTAACCTCGCTTCTGGCAGTGAGGGAACCGCCAGAAGGCCCTCGGCACCGGACCTCAGTGTCCGGGTAGAACGATGGGGGTGGAGATGCTCCTTCAGGTATACTGAGCCGAGGCCATTTAGGGCTTTAAAGGTCAGCACCAACACTTTGACTTGTGCTCGGAAACGTACTGGGAGCTAATGTAGGTCTTTCAGGATCAGTGTTACATGGTCTCGGCGGCACCTCCCAGTCCCCAGTCTAGCTACCGTATTCTGGATTAACTTGTAGTTTCCGGGTCACCTTCAAAGGTAGCCCCACATAGAGCGCATTGCAGTAGTCCAAGCGGGAGATAACTAGAACATGCACCACTCTGGTGAGACGGTCTGCGGGCAGGTAGGGTTTCAGCCTGTGTACCAGGTGGAGCTGGTAGAGAGCGGTCCTGCTAGTTCCCCTCTTCCCTAACCACAACAAAAGCCCACAAAGCTTGGCTGTGCACACACCCAACACCTAAAACACATATAATCCTGGGAATGTTAGTTTGACCTCCCTGAGCTACAACCCCAAGCACCTGTAATAAACCGCAGTTCCCATGATGCTTTGAGGGGAAGTCATGTGTTTTAAATGTATGGTGTGCATGCAGCTCTTATCTGCAACAAATGGGAGGGTGTTAACCTGCAGCAAGAATGCCATCTTGGCTCCATGACCTAGGGCTGTGGGGAGCATGCAGCATGCATGGTGCTGGCACTGAATTTTGTGGGTGCCCGGCCCCTTCATGGGGAATATTGTGGGTACTTGGGCACCCAGGGCAGGATCAATTCCTGGCATGCAACAAAGCCAAGAGGTTTGTGTGCCGTGCTGTTTTTACAATCTATATTTTAATAATTTGGCTTTTTAAATATTGTTTCAGTTCTGTTAGGGTTTTTAACTATGATCTTTTATACATTTTTAGCTTTTTGAATTTTATCTGTGTTGTTTTAATTTGTGTAAACTGCCTTGAGTCCTGGTCAGGGTAAAAAGTTGAATCATCATTATCATCAGTCCGGGTACGCATACAGCTAAACATTTTGTGAATCTTTGTACTTTTGTCCATTTGCTGTATTTCCTTTTCCCAATTTGAACTATAAAATGGTGATTTTGGTGAGTCAAAATGACAGTACCCCTAAATATTTTTTTAATCAAAAAAAAAAAAAAAAGCACTGATTATCATCATCACCATTTGTTGTTGTTGTTTGGTTGTTTAGTCATGTCCGACTCTTCATGACCCCATGGACCAGAGCACGCCAGGCACTCCTGTCTTCCATTGCCTCCCACAGTTTGGTCAAACTCATGCTGGTAGCTTCGAGAACACTATCCAACCATCTCGTCCTTTGTCGTCCCCTTCTCCTTGTGACCTCAATCTTTCCCAACATCAGGGTCTTTTCCAGGGAGTCTTCTCTTCTCATGAGGTGGCCAAAGTATTGGAGCCTCAGCTTCAGAATCTGTCCTTCCAGTGAGCACTCAGGGCTGATTTCCTTCAGAATGGATAGGTTTGATCTTCTTGCAGTCCATGGGACTCTCAAGAGTCTCCTCCAGCACCAGAATTCAAAAGCATCAATTCTTCGGTGATCAGCCTTCTTTATGGTCCAGCTCTCACTTCCATACATCACTACTGGGAAAACCATAGCTTTAACTATATCATCACCATTAGGATGAAAATAAAATAGTTTTTTTTGGGAAGGCGAACTGCAGCAGAAGAGAAACAGTGCTGCATGCAATTATATAAGGGAGTGGAGCAGGAATGGATGCCTTCTTGTGTCTCTAATTGCCAGTTCCCCACCCATTTCTCTTGCACACTGCTTGCTTCAGATGGCTGCCTTGTGAGGCTTTTGCAGACTTGCTCAACAGCTGAGCCAGTGACTCATCTCCTCTCCCAGCTTGGGATTTCATCATTTGAGGCTTCCAACAGACAGACAAATATTGCAACATATTTTTCAAAAAAGTGCTATTTATATCACATTATGATTTGTAGCTTTCTGGTTTATAATGGGAACAATTAGGAAGATGAAACAGTTCTCCACAAGGCATATATTCTGCATGGAAAATAAACCGGAGCCCCTGCCTGCCTGTGGGTGCTGTCGTGTTTCCGCAAAGGCATTTATCTGCTGGGCTGTTGCAACGGCTGAGGACTAAAATAGCATTGCAGGGACACCTGCGCCACGTAGATTGCAAGCAGAGGCACTCCATGCACCATAATTCCAGAGCTGACAGGTGTTATTGTGGCTGATTCCTCCGGCTCTTACTGTGTTGATGTACACGCAGACTTTGCTTCATCAGTCCTAAAATGTTCCGTGCACATCTCCAGGGTGGAAGCTGAGATATGTACCTGCGACAGGTGGACCCCAGTTGACAGAGGGGACTTGGATGTGATGGATACTGGAAGGGACACACTATCTTCTACAGAGCAGTATTTCCCATTAAAACCCTTCAGGCTTTGCCTGTCGCTGTCTACACAGGTTTATCAACCTTCAGCCTTCCTTGTTTCTTTCCACCCATGCCAACAAGATCTTCCAGGCCCAGCGCCCTATGTGTGGTTTGGGCCCTCTGGCCCACCCACAAAAGAGGACATTGATTTGCATAAAGATTGAGATATATGCAAATTTGTCTCTGCTTTTGCAGGAGGCATGGAGGGTCTGAAAATAAATAAGTGGCCAGGCACGGAATAAAATCCTGGCAGGCAGAATGTGAACAGGCGAAGCTTTCCCCACAATGGTATCTCCATACAAAAAAAGTGTTTGACATGTTGAATTTCTGTCTGCCACACAGACAAGGCACAGAAATGCTCCTTTCCTCCAATGCCAGCCCTAAGCAAAAGTCTAGGCTTCAGTCATGTACCCAACTTACCTAGGAGTAAGCCCCACTAAACACAAAGAGGCATACATCTGAGTAGACATGCATACCATTGCACTATAAGTTATCTAAACAATGAATTCTTAACCAATGTCTGGAGTTTAGCTCCTGAAGCACAGAAAACACGCTTGGGTCTCTTTGCAAAGTTTATCCTTTTTGCATTTCCATTTTGTTTTTTTGGAGGGGTGTATGTCTTTTCCACTTATGTAGTAGTATTTGCACAAAATAACTTCTTGAGAGCGCTTGATCTCATATGAATCCACTATTGGAAAGTCACATCCTGGTTGCTAGAAAAAGAGAAGGGCAAACTATGGACAGTCTAAGGCCTAGAAAATGGGACAGAAGCAGGAAAAATGCACTAAAGGCAAGGGGGAAACAACAGGCCTTTAGGACTCTGGGGATTTCTATTGCCTGATATCTAAACAACTCGCTCATCTAACACAACTCTGACTTCACTCACTGGCTAAGAAGATTGAAAGGTGGGAGCATCCAGACTGGCTCATCTGAAAAAAATAGTTTAGAAGGGTACCTGCACATTTTGCTTTGTAACTTTCTTTTTAGGAGTGCTAGAAATCTACTCTTTTATAAAATGAAACCTCAGATCCCTGGTTCCCTACCGGCTGTGGGCCTGGTAAATTACATTTTATACATACCTCTTGGCAGTCCTTCATGACTTCCACTGGCTCATATTTGTACGCCAAAGGTGTTAACAGAAAATAGCACCTTCATTATTTATTACTTATTAAATTTGTATGCCGCCCTTCATCTGTAGATCTCATGGCGGTTCACACCTTTGAAGGCAAATTGCATCTGGGGTATTTGTTGGGTTGGGGGGAGGGGTGCTGGCATGGAACCCCAATATGGATCTAGAATGCAGCACCGGCTGGCGATCCTGGGACTGCTTTTTCTTCAAAATAGGGAAAGGTAAAGGTACCCCTGCCCGTATGGGCCAGTCTTGCCAGACTCTGGGGTTGTGCGCCCATCTCACTCCTGAGGCCAGGGGCCAGCGCTGTCCGAAGACACTTCCGGGTCACGTGGCCAGCGTGACATCGCTGCTCTGGCGAGCCAGAGCTGCACACGGAAACGCCGTTTACCTTCCCGCTAGAAAGCGGTCTCTATTTATCTACTTGCACCCGAGGGTGCTTTCGAACTGCTAGGTTGGCAGGCGCTGGGACCGAGCAACGGGAGCGCACCCCGCCACGGGGATTCGAACCGCTGACCTTTCGATCGGCAAGCCCTAGGCGCTGAGGCTTTTACCCACAGCGCCACCCGTGTAAAGTCTTCAAAATAGACTTTACCTCTAAGTCTTTCCACAGAGTCATAGGGGAGAAACCCTGCACCCCAAATCTATTCCCTCTGCCCGCATCAAAATAACGTACATGTGTTTTGCCCGCAGTGTGATTTATAATTGTTTGTTCCTTGGACCAAGATCAGTCTGCTCCCTAATTAATCTTCATTGCTGCATCTTGGCTTGTGTTTGCTGGCAGACTAATTTATTTGCTCTATTGTTTTGTGCCTTATAGAGTGTTCTCATTTTATTATTGCTATTATTAATAATAATGATAGTTAGTTGTTCAGCATTAATCCCATTAACTACGAAAGTAGTTATGAAATGTCAGAAGCTAAAAATACGAAGTCCATCCATTTCAATGACAAACTATTGGGGAAAGGGCCCAGTTCTCGTGGAGGCATTAAGCCTGTTTCTGGACCGTAACGTTTCAAATTGCAGTTATTGCAGGTGGGGAAGGGCATTCATGATGAAATACTGATCCATATTTAAATAATCTCTCCACGAAGATTGTGGAGTCTGTGAGGTTTCCTGCAGGTCCACCCCCACTCTGATGTCCACCAGGACACATCATGGCTTCTGAATACCAGCTGCCCTACCCAGGATGTGAAGACAGGCTCTGCTGGATTGAGTGGATGAGACCAGGAGTGGGTCCAAAGGTCAAGAAGGTGGTTTCTGAACGTGCTGCAGAGGGACGTGAGGGGCAGATGGGGCTCGTCAACCTGGAAAGGTAGGCCATCTAGAAGATCTCTGATCATAAACCTCCACTGCCTTGCAGGATATCTTTAGGAGAAGAACAAGTCCAAGGAACAAACCCTACACAAATCGGGAGCAGAGTCCCAAGACGGTTGGATGGTGCCTTGCATGCTTCCTTCAGCCAACTCCTGCAGCCAAGGTGGTGCCAAGTGTCTTGGTCTGCTTTCCTTTGGACCACATCAGCAAGACCGAGAGATGGGTATTGTCATCTGGGCAATCCAGGACCTCCATACACACTGCTCAGACTTGTATCTTGGGAGGGTCATGTTGGGCTGCTAACACAGTGGTTCAGCATCACCCCCAGAGGTGCACTCCATTGGCTCTTGAGGCAGATGTGTCATGGAAAATCTACTCAATATTGATCCAGAGCAGATTCCAATGTATAGTTAGCAGAGTAAAAACTTAAGCGTTGCAGGATTCCCCCAAAATAGACCAGAGGCAATTGTATTTCATCCAGCAGAGCTTTACTACTTTTGTTTAGTCATTTAGTTGTATCCGACTCTTCGTGACCCCATGGACCAGAGCATGCCAGGCACTCCTGTCTTCCATTGCCTCCCACAGATTGGTCAAACTCATGCTGGTAGCTTCAAGAACACTGTCCAACCATATCATCCTCTGTCGTCCCCTTCTCCTTGTGACCTCAATCTTTCCCAACATCAGGGTCTTTTCCAGGGAGTCTTCTCTTCTCATGAGGTGGCCAAAGTCTTGGAGCCTCAGCTTCAGGATCTGTCCTTCCAGTGAGCACTCAGAGCTGATTTCCGGCAGAATGGATAGGTTGGATCTTCTTGCAGTCCATGGGACTCTCAAGAGTCTCCTCCAGGACCATAATTCAAAAGCATCAATTCTTCGGCGATCAGCCTTCTTAATGGTCCAGCTCTCACTTCCATACATCACTTACTGGGAAAACCATAGCTTTAACTGCTGTATATGGGCCTTTGTTGGCAAGGTGATGTCTTTGCTTTACTGCTTTTCAGTAGCTTTACTGCAAATGAGCATAATGGTCACAAATCCAATACATTCAGTATTGACACTGTCCATAAAAAATCCAGTTGCAGCAAACTTAACTTAAACTTACAATAACTTATAATAAGTCTAAACCGTAACACTATATACAGAACACCACATCAGTTGGAAAAGAGATAGAAAGGAAGAACGAAACCCAGGCTCCTTTTGGCCTCACTATTATAGTCAGCATGACCTTGACAGAAAGAGATAAGAGAACTAGTTTAAGCCAGCTGTACTCAGCTTCTCAGAAGGAATAACCCAAACATCAGGAACCTCCTGCTTGTTTCTTTCACACAGAGAAGCTTCCAGAACCCTCTTGAATGAATTAGAATAGGAAAGATCTCTACACATCCGATCAATACTTTCTGCACTGAGGAATGCAAACTGACAAGATGGATGCCAACAACGAAGGAAGGTAGAGAGCTCTTGTGAACATGTCCTGCTTGCAGATATCTCACAGGCGTTTGGTTGAACACTGTGGCCACAGGGATGCTTGCTACACCAGATGGGGCATCACCCTGATCCAGCAGGCTTTTCTTACATCCTTATTTTCAAGTGATAGAGGCTCCAATCGGTATAGCCAGCTTCTCTGCATTGATAAAAACTGTGATAGGTGGTGACTGGTGTCTGCATCTTCAAGACAGCAGTTAGGGAGCCAGTAAGGGGTGGAAATCTCTATGCTGTGCCCCAAACCAAAGCTTACTGTTATGTACAGAGTTGAATAGGATCCAAACTGCAGCAGTCTGATTGGTCCTAGAACAATAGGATCCAAACTGCAGCAGTCTGATTGGTCCTAGAACAATAGGATCCAAACTGCAGCAGTCTGATTGGTCCTAGAACAATAGGATTCAGAATGCAGCAGTCTGATTGGTCCTAGAACAATGCAGCAGTATGATTGGTTGGCAGGAACCACCCAATCATGCTCCAGATAGAAGTGAATCCACAACCTGATTGGCTTACAGTAGAATTCCGGAATTAGCCAATCATGTGCAGCCCATTGTGTAAATAATGCATATAAAGCAGATACTTTGAGGGGACTTTCATTCATTCCCCCTCACCACTATGAGCTGAATAAAGAGCATGAAATCACTTTGCGACTCTGAGTAAATTTCACTTACCTTTTTTTCAATGGCCCACAATTACCATGTAGCAGTTAGAAGCAACACATTTCCTATACCGTATTTAAGCGGAAGTGAATTATTATTTGGGCTGCTCAGCTGAAGGATGTTTAGTTAATTCATAATTTCCCTTTTAATCAGTTCAATCTACTGTTTAATCATCAGATAATAAATGTGCACGTCAACAAAATCTCAGCGCCGGTCCCTTTGTCATGCGGGTACCATGTCGTAAACAAACAGGCCAGGAAACCTGTTTGGCATTCCGGTCCTCGCTTCTCTTCCACCCACCACCCTTCCATGTTTTGGAGGGCAAAGGTCTTTAATGGTAGATTCCCTGAAAAAAGTCTCCCTGCATAATTTGCAGCCCTGGTCACACAAGAGCCAATGTCGCGTGGGGGTCCTGCTTCAGACCTTTGCCCCTGATTACATGGAGGGTGGAAGGCACAGATGAGAGGTAAATGATGGCGGAGGTGAAGATAAAGACTGTATCCTTGCTCTTCAGATCACACAGGGACTAGAAGATCTAAGCAAGGCGATGGATGGAAAGGAAAGGAAAGCCATGCTTACCATCTGCTTTTATACTTCCCTACTGCAGGAGGACGCGGGTGGTGCTGTGGGCTAAACCACAGAGCCTAGGACTCGCTCATCAGAAGGTCAGCGGTTCGAATCCCCACGATGGACCATCAGGTATTGTCAAGGAGTAGATTAAAAGACCAATTTAACTGTCTTTCAAAATCGAAACATTTTAGCCATTGGTTTTCCAGTTGCAATCATTCATAGGAGCTCTTTGATCCAGATAGTCTAGGTCAGTCAAATGGACCAAAGACTAGAGGGGATGGTGTATATTCTTGCAGATATGTAGAGCAGCAAACAGAGGGGCCAGACACAAGGCTGACTACTGCCCCATGTGGTGGACCATGTAACTGCAACTTCTCAGAGAAGACCCTTCTAGACCTGACACACTGGGGCAGACTATTGGTTCCTCCTGGGCAGGAAAGAGTATAAAGGACATCCTTTTCCAGGGCTATTTGAGCTGTATGAATTCTGGTATTTTGGCCTTAACACTTGACTTGTTCTCTATTATTCCCTCTGGCTTGCCCATCGGAGTTTGGATACTCCTTGGGCTTGTTCTTCAACTTGGCCTTCTGGTTGCCCACACATCCTAGTTGTCTCCACTGCTGTCTTCATTCCAGCCTGACTCATTGCTCAGGTTGAGAAACCAAATCTGAGCCAACAAAACTATAAGACCAGGAGGTCCTTATTGCCCTAAACCAGGCATGGTCAAACTTGGCCCTCCAGCTGTTTTGGGGCTACAATTCCCATCACCCCCAACCACTGGTCCTGTTAGCTAGGGATGATGGGAACTGTAATCCCAAAACAGCTGTAGGGCCAAGTTTGGCCATGCCTGAATTAAACGGATTACTTAGCTAGGCTGGTGAGCTGCAGTACCTTTCTCTAACCATTCTTGAGGTGGCATTGTACAGCTGCACAAACCAGGCCACCAACTCCCTCTCTCCCTCTTTCTGACTTGAGCCCTCAGCCATCCACACACACACACACACACACACACACACACACACGAGAGATGATTGGAGAAGACATTCATCTTCCTCACCCTGTGCATTCCAGAGTTTTCTCAAACTCCCTTCACACCCTGGGATTTGCACTTCAAATATTACTTCCATCACTGACAGAAAGTTATATATTCTGTCCCCTTTCTTTCCCTGCCAGAGTATAGTTTCTTTTAAATGCCCAATTAGTCAAATATTCACATAATCAATATACGTTTATCACCAGAGGTGTCCACTCTGCCAGCCCTCAGCTAATGCAAGGACGCTAATTGCCTAGAAGTACCATTTTCCACTACAGCCGGGCTCATCTGCAAAGCAAGTTTAGCAAAGTTAATAGATAAATTGGTTAATTAAAACATAATTCCCAGATACAAGGAAATGGGGAGTCGGTAATTGTTGGACTTATAAATCAGTGGAAGTGATATAATTGTATTTCTCAGCATGTATGCAGATTGAATCATTTTTGCAGGAAAAAAGTGCAGATTTATGGAGAATTATTATAGCAGGCATAAAAGAAAAGTTGATAACGTGGAGAAATCATCTATATTACCTGCATTTCCGCAAAATGTTGAGCAAAAGAGCTGTGAAGTTTAATCTGGATGTACAGGCTGCAATCTATATTATTGTAGTGGCTTGCAGGAGTGAAGATTTTGACAGAGTATACCCATCATGGCTAGTAGCCATTGATAGCCCTCTTCTCCAACATCTCCCAATGTTTTTCTGTTGATGTTGAATGGCTTGGGGGACAAGATGGACTCTCTTTGGCCACTTCACACACCAGAGGCTATGGGGTAGCAGAGGCAGTAGTGTCCCAGAGGCAGTAGTGCCCCAGAACCACCTTCTAAGATCTCCCCCTGAGAAAGGACCAGAACAGAGTTGGAGAACCACACCCATCTGGGTGGGAGTGGAGTCTTCTTTCTCCCAACCCTTCAAGCCAACTTTGACAAGTGGGCACGGTTGCACATCTGTCAATCTTCTGATGCCATTAGGATGCCAGGTAACTGCTTAAAAGGATCTTGCCTTTGAAGTCTGTTTCTGGGTGGCTTTGATACAAACTGCTTGGAAATTAACTTCAAAAGCAATGCCTCTCAACGCCAATCAGCCCTATGGAGGCCTCCTCCTCCTCCAGTAACAGGACACACATGAAGCATTTGGCAGCAGTCCTGCATCTCAGCGAGTCATATCTGCCCATATGAGCATGCAAATGGCAGAGAAAATGAAAGCTGAGCTGTTGGAAGTATGTAGCATCACTATTTACTGCTGTACATAAAACCAAACTAAACCAAATCATAATAAAGAACATAACAACGAGGAGCATCTCACATCGACATCTTGTCTGTCCAGAAGACAGAACAAAAAGGCAAAAAACAAAAGCATAAAGAACGGAAGTTCTGTGTCTGAGTTTCTGTTCTCACACTTACAGAAGTGTGGAATGTAAATGTAAATTGAAATACTTTATTGTCACTTGTACAACTTGTATACAGTGAGACTACACGAGCACCCCTCACTCAGCTCTCTTAGTCTTAATTCCCCTCGTTTACTGACGCACACCCACCAAACCCGAACGTCAGTTGCCCTGTTGTTATCTTTTCATTCAGCAGCCTAAAAGCCCACAGATAGAAGCTGTTTTTTACCCTGTTGGTGCAACTAATCATGCTTCTATATCTTCTGCCCGAGGGCAGGAGATCAAGAAAGTGCCAGCACCTCACTTTTGAACTTCATTGCAATCAGTTTGCACAGAAACTGCTCTCAAACAGGCTTCAGTCATGATGTCTTCTGACACTGTTCAGGTGACGGGTGCTGAGAGACATCAGTCTGAAGTCCCTTTCTAGGCGTTTTCAAAACAAACAGCCTTTTAAAATGATGGTTTTGGGGGAAAGAGAGTCCTGGGCCAAATTAAGACCCTCCTGCAGGGCCCACTTTGGCCTGTGGTCTGTAGGTGCCCAACCCCTGGACTAGAAGCAATGCAAAGTTGTATCTGTCAGTCCTAGCCCAGCCAGGTGGCTCAGGGAGATATGAAGACCAATGGCATTGTAAGTGACTGCAAGCCTGTTTTATAACAAAAAGTTCTGCATCTGTGATAAATTAATCATTTTGTATGGCAGCATCTACATTTTTGGAACTCCTTGGTCATTGACATTAGACAGCTGCCTTCAGTGTACTCTTTATGGCACCTGCTAAAAACATTTCTCTTTTGGCAAGTCTATCCAGATATCTTTCTTGGGCTCCATGATCACTGCAGATGGTGACAGCAGCCACGAAATTAAAAGACACCTGCTTCTTGGGAGAAAAACAATGACAAACCTACACAGCATCCTAAAAAGCAGAGACATCATCTTGCCAACAAAGGTCCATATAGTAAAAGCTATGGTTTTCCCAGTAGTAATGTATGGAAGTGAGAGCTGGACCATAAAGAAGGCTGATCGCTGAAGAATTGATGATTTTGAATTATGGTGCTGGAGGAGACTCTTGAGAGTCCCATGGACTGCAAGAAGATCAAACCTATCCATTCTTAAGGAAATCAGCCCTGAGTGCTCACTGGAAGGACAGATCCTGAAACTGAGGCTCCAATACTTTGGCCACCTCATCGGAAGAGAAGACTCCCTGGAAAAGACCCTGATGTTGGGAAAGATTGTGGGCACAAGTAGAAGGGGATGACAGAGGACGAGATGGTGGGACAGTGTTCTTGAAGCTACCAGCATGAGTTTGACCAAACTGTGGGAGGCAGTGGAAGACAGGAGTGCCTGGAGTGCTCTGGTCCACGGGGTCACGAAGAGTCAGACACTACTAGACGACTAAACAACAACAACAATCCAGATATCTAGAATACTGATGCATTTTTAGTTTATTGCTGGTTCCAATTTTTTTTTGGGGGGGGAAGGGAATGTTTTAATAATTTGAATTGTTTTTAAATAACAATTTTATTGTTTAAATCTTTTTGCAGATCATGTTGAGGGTTGTTGTTGTTGTTGTTATCACAATCAAGCAGCATCTAAATGTTAAAGAAAAGAATACAATAAAATATCCATTACCTGACACCACCAGGGAGAGAAAGACCATTTTTGGTTCATTACTGTTTGGCTAGAAATCCCTTTTAAAAAGAACACATGACTTCATGTGATTTTTCAAGAGCTGATTTGGATGGAGAAACAAAAGCAATATATAACTTCATTAAACGGAAGAGGAAAAGCTTAAAAGGTCTGTACCAAAACTGCAAACAACATCTCGCCCCATCCATCAGAGAAAGACTTCAGTCCAGGTTCCTGGTTTTTAACAGCGGAGAACATTTTCCACAAAATTTAACCTAAATCTACTTTGGTAGTGATGTAATTTAATTTGATGGATGCTTGAACAACTGAGTTAGGGTCTTTCATGGTCATAGGCTTGTGAGCAGCAATTGTATTCACATTGATTCCTTCAAGCTAGGAAAATGGCTTTTCAACTAGCAACCTCCCGTTTCTATCTTTTTGTAGAGCACAAGCAACAGGGGGAACTAATGAATTCCAGTCGCAGTTACCTGTGCTCTGGTAGCCTCAACTCTGGATTATTTTACTGCACGCTCTACGTGGGCCTAGGTGGTGCTGTGGGTTAAACCACAGAGCCTAGGGCTTGCCGATCAGAAGGTTGGCGGTCCGAATCCCGCGATGGGGTGAGCTCCCATTGCTCGGTCCCTGCTCCTGCCAACCTAGCAGTTCAAAAGCAAGTCAAAGTGCAAGTAGATAAATAGGTACTGCTCTAGCAGGAAGGTAAACAGCGTTTCTGTGCGCTGCTCTGGTTCGCCAGAAGCGGCTTAGTCATGCTGGCCACATGACCCGGAAGCTGTACGCCGGCTCCCTCGGCCAATAAAGCGAGATGAGCGCGCAACCCCAGAGTCGGCCACAACTGGACCTAATGGTCAGGGGTCCCTTTACCTTTACCTACGTGGGCCTGCCCTTGAAGACAGTTCAGAAGTTGCAACTAGCACAGAATATAACCCACTTGGATGCTAAGTGGCTTTCCAAGGTGCTCCCACCTAACACCAGTGCCGAGTGAATTGTACTGGCTGCCAATATGGTGCACAGCTCAGTTCAAGGTATTCTTGTTAATGAAACTGATTTGTAAAACTGTTACATGGGGAAAAAATACGAGAGAGAGACATCACACACAGTTTTGCAAATCAAGAAAATCTTTAAAAAAATATTCCTTTCCCCTGGCTTTTAGCTCCTGAGTTGTATATTTTAGGACCCACCTTGTTTCTGTGACTGTAAGTTGCTTAAACTGTTTTTAATATTGTTTTCCCCATAACAGCATCAGCTTCACGGACTGAAGCAATCTACCCCCCTGAGCAGCAGTCCCTAGAGAACAAATGTCGGAGAAGATTATTCCTTCATGTTTTGCTTGTGGGCTTCCTTGAGGCATCCAGTTGGTCCCTCTAGGAAGAAGGAAGGTGGATTAAATTGATCTTTGGTCTGGTCCCTCAGGGATGCTCTTATGTTCCTCTGCAGCATGAACAGAGAATCATAGAACATAAGTTTAGTTAATCCAGAGAGAATATAAAAGAATTCAGGATGAACCTGGCCACAGTCTTCTGGTTATCTTTTATACACATGCATTGACTCCTCCTCTTCAGGACTTTGATCTCATTAGATCACCAGCTCCAAAGTGTCATGTTGTCTCGAACATTAGCTACTGTATTAAAAGTGACAGGAGGGGCAATTTAGCAACACATGTTTAATTGGGCAATAAATTATATCTGTTTGCAACACTGGTGTCCACGGCATCTGATCGCCCTTGGACATAAATCATATTGTTGTTCCAATCCCTATAAAGTTCAAAACAGATTATTGTAATGGTGACACTAAAGATTCATGGGGAAAGCCTACAATTTTGCATAGCTATGTGTGACTCATACAACCAGCCTTTTACTGTGAATTGTGGTCTAGCTACCTTCAAGAACTTGGTGCTTCTTGCATGCAAAAGTGGGCCTATTTATTTTTCTTTATTTATAAAAATTGTCTTTTTAATGATCCTGGTTGTTGCTGTTTTAAAAAATTTGTTCAGTACATTGCAACTTTCCCCCTAATAGGGAGTTGGGGAACTTGCGAACTTTTAATTATGATTATCATTTATTAAATTTCTATACCGTCTGATACTGATTTATTAAATTTCTATACCGTGATCTCAGGGCAGTTCACAACAGAAAATCACAATATGAAAAACACAGAATGCATAATAAAAACAAAAATAAAGACAGCCCAAGAATCTCCCCTTCCACAATGCATTTTTAAAAGGTATCAGATGTTAATCAGCCAAAGGTCTGGTTAAAGAGGAACATCTTCGCCTGGCGCCTAAATGTGTATAAGCAAGGCACCAGGTAACCTCCCTGGGAAGAGCATTTCACAAATGGGGAGCCAGTGCACAAAAAGCCCTGCTCTTGTGTTGCCACCCTCCGGACCTCTCATGGAGGAGGCACACAAAGAAGGGCCTCAGAGGATGTACACAAGTTCTGGGTAGGTTCATACGGAAAGAGGCGGTCCTGGAGTTATTGACCTGACTGGACACTTTGAAGTCTTTGTCTCACATCTCCAAGTTACTAAGGGGTGTCAGTTTCTCTGACTGCACATCCCTTTTCATTTATAAGAAAAAGTGAGGCATCCCTACCCCCAGGGGTGGTTTTCCTGTGAATAAAGTGAGACTTACTTCTAGGTAAACATGCATAGAATCATCTCTAGATCTGGTTAAGCAGTCTCAATTTTGAAGCCCAGCTTGTTCAGTATTTATAATGAGGCTTTTCCATTCAATTTCCCCACCCCACTCTCGGAGACTTCTGTAATGCTAAACGCCCTATAAAATTTAATATTGGGAATGTTTATCAGTTATACTGTAATAAAAAGGAAGCAATAGAATAGAGAGTGATATGGCCTTTCATAAGTACAGTTATTTCCACTGTTCATTTATATGGCTGAAATCCTACCGAGCCGAGTTTTCATTTAGATGCCATCAGGACTACATCTCATGACTGCCTCAAGTTCAGGGTTGCGAAAAGTTATTCTTCCCAGAACTAATCGCGGCTTGAGTACCCGGTCACATTAATGATTGTCTTGCACTACTTTTCATGGTCTGTATGCTTTAATCGTGTTGTACACTATCCTGATACTTTATGAGTGTGTGGTATATAAATGCTTTTATACAGTGCTAGTTTTCTAGGGGGAAAGGGGTGCCGGAATTCACCATGAACACCTCCTCTTAGAATGGCAATGGCACCTACCTGAGAGGTGCCAGAACTGAGTTCCTGTGAGTTTTCCCTGAAAAAAAGCCCTGCTTTTATAAATAAATAAAATAAAGTGTGCCGATAAAAGATGGGCTGGCAGCTGGCAGAAAGAAGGAATTAGACAAATTCATAGAGGAGGAGAGCTCTGGTAGATATTAGCTGTGATAGGTAAACAGAGTTAAAGCTATGGTTTCCCAGTAGTGATGTATGGAAGTGAGAGATGGACCCTAAAGAAGGCTGATCGCTGAAGAATTGATGCTTTTGAATTCTAATTCTGGTGCTGGAGGAGACTCTTGAGAGTCCCATGGACTGCAAGAAGATCAAACCAATCCATTCTGAAGGAAATCAGCCCTGAGTGCTCACTGGAAGGACAGATCCTGAAGCTGAGGCTCCAAGACTTTGGCCACCTCATGAGAAGAGAAGATTCCCTGGAAAAGACCCTGAAGTTGGGAAAGATTGAGGGCAAAGTATGCTCTATAGTCTCCCTAGGTGTGCAATAGAACTGACAGTAAATTCTGGGCTAGGTGTCTAGGCAAACACTATATATATATATATATATATGCAGGTTTTGGTGTCCTCGGGTGTCTTCCCGTGTAAAAGTTGGGGTGTCTAGGCGACGTTTCGACGAGGTCTCACTCGTCATCTTCAGGCTGGTGCTTTCGGCTTCTTGTTACTGGAACAGAGCGGGATCTCAATGTTTGAGTTCCTATAAATACTGTAGAGGGGGTGTGGTGTCTAGCCTCCAATGTTCTGGGCAGAGAGGAAGTTCCCAGGCTAGTGTGCCTTTTCTTCTTTTGTTCCTTAATTACTTGAGAGATACCTTGAGTGATTTCTTGAGTGATATCCTGAGTACCACTTAGGTGGGTCATTAGGTGTGGATTAGTTGCTAAAGTCTTTGTGTCTTGACCTCTTGAACTTTGTGAAGAGTTTTCCTGAGAAGATGGCTGTATTGCACTTAGTTGTGCTTTGGCTTGGCTTCGTGTATAGGGGCGAGCTGTGGTTTTGTGGCTTGTGTCAGCCAGATCTGTGTAGGGATTGCAGGGGGGTGCAGCATCCGGAGGTGCCACCATGGATTGGCTACTGGATGGTGTCAGTAATTCATCTGTGGAGAGGGTCTGGGTTTGGGTCTGGTGTGGTTGATTGGTGTTGGCGTTCTGTGTGCCTCTGGATCTGGTGTCAGTTTTTGTGGGGAGGGCTAATTTCCAGATGTCTGGCAAGCGGGATGTGTCGTCACGCTTGTTCATGTTGTGAGGGTGTTTCTCTATCTCGATGGCTTCCATGATTATTCTCTTGTGGTGATGTTCCGTGTTAAAGAGCAATTTGGAATCTGCAAAATTAATTTCACTCAAGGTATCTCTCAAGTAATTAAGGAACAAAAGAAGAAAAGGCACACTAGCCTGGGAACTTCCTCTCTGCCCAGAACATTGGAGGCTAGACACCACACCCCCTCTACAGTATTTATAGGAACTCAAACATTGAGATCCCGCTCTGTTCCAGTAACAAGAAGCCGAAAGCACCAGCCTGAAGATGACGAGTGAGACCTCGTCGAAACGTCGCCTAGACACCCCAACTTTTACACGGGAAGACACCCGAGGACACCAAAACCTGCATTCCTGTACCCGTGAAAATCTACGAAAGCATATATATATATATATATATCCTAAGTTTATTTTTTTTAAGTGAAACTGTTTTTGCCTGTTATTGTGATTCTGTGTGTTTCTTTGTATTTTTTGTTTTGTTCTTTGGCAGGGTAATTTTTCTTTTTAATATTATGCTGTGTTTGTTTAAATGGAAGGTTGGTGTATATATAGCACATTTTTAAAAAATAAAAGGGCATTCGTCACTAGAGCATAATTAAAATACATGCCACGCTGCGTGTCTGGCTATAAATACAGGCGAGGCAGCCAGGAGCTTCAGAAGAAGGAAGTTAAAGGAGATGGGAGAGAAACCTCCAATTTTTCAAAATGGACAAGCCTCTTTTTTGCAGAGCAGGGGAGGGGGGAGGGGGCACATTTTGCAAGTTTGTACCAGGCTCAGAGAAATGGTATTTCTTCAGAAGCCTTGTAGGGAACATGAACTGGTGATTTAGATTTCACAGCCGATTTGGTTGCAGATGTTTATATGAGTACAGTTGTACCTTGGTTTTCGAACAGAATCCGTTCCGGAATTCCGTTTGACTTCTGAAAACGTTCAAAAACCAAGGCGTGGCTTCTGATCGGCTGCAGGAGCTTCCTGCACTCAATCGGAAGCTGCGGGAGCCGTGTCGGACATTCGGCTTCCAAAAAACGTTGGCAAATCGGAACACTCATTTTAGGGTTTGTGGCATTCGGGAGCCAAATCGTTTGAGTCACAAAACATTCAAGAACCAAGGTACGACTGTAAAAAAATGATATGTTAAAAACTGATTATCTCTCTCTCTCTCTCTCTCTCTCTCTCTCTATATATATATATATATATAATCAGTTTTTAACATATCTCATACAATTTTTTTTACTTCCATCAATCACATCTGAAAATTTTCCAATCTTTTCACTTAATTTACATTTCTTAATTTCACTATTACATTTAAATATCATAACTAATGTCTCTCTTCTTTCTCTTCTTTGCAATATTTCATATATTTCTCCTTACAAAACCTCTTTTAGTCCTACTAGCATAATTTGTTGATTATAGTTGCTCTTCAAATAGTTCGTATATTTCTTCCAATCTTCTGTAAACCTCTGGTCCTGCAGGTTTTGAATTCTTTCTGTCATTTTATCCAATTCTGCGTAGTCCATTAATTTTGTTTGCCATTCTTCTTTTGTCGGCATTTCTTCTTGCTTCCATTTCTGGGCCAACAATACTCTTGCCGCAGTAGTTGTATATAAAAACAATTTAACATCCTGTCTATTAATATCCTCACTTACAATACCAAGTAAAAATGCTTCTGGTTTTTTTAAAAAAATGTATATTTCAACATCTTTTTCATCTCATTATATATCATTTCCCAGAAGTTTTTTACTTTCTTACATTTCCACCACATATGATAAAATGATCCTTCTTTTTCTTTACATTTCCAACATTTATTATTTGTCTTATACAGTGGTACCTTGGGCTTCAGGTTACATACGCTTCAGATTACAGACTCCGCTAACGCAGAAATAGTGCTTCAGGTTAAGAACTTTGCTTCAGGATGAGAACAGAAATCGGGCTCCGGCGGCACGGCAGCAGCAGCAGCAGCAGCAGCAGCAGCAGGCCCCATTAGCTAAAGTGGTGCTTCAGGTTAAGAACAGTTTCAGGTTGAGAACGGACCTCCGGAACGAATTAAGTACTTAACCCGAGGTACCACTGTACATTTTAGCTAATTTCACAGGTGTGATAAAGGTATGACTGTACTTGAGCCATGTCCATTGCACCAATACATGAAACAGAGAGGCGAGTTGCTTGTCACTAAACTAACTCGGGTCAGAACTTTCTGACTAAACATTAGGAAGAATATTTGGGTGGTAAGAGCTGTTGTGACGGTGGAACGGACTCCCTCAAAAGGTGGTGGAGGTTTTGAAACATAGATTGGAAGGCCACCTGTCATGAATTCTATAGCTATGATTCTTGCATTGCAGGGGGCAGTTGGGTGATTTGCACTTGGTGCTAATTGTAATAAACAAAATCTGCCCTTATTCCCTTATGGGGGAATCATAGAATCATAGAGTTGGAAGAGACCACAAGGGCCATCGAGTCCAACCCCCTGCCAAACAGGAAACACCATCAGAGCATTCCTGACATATGGTTGTCAAGCCTCTGCTTAAAGACCTCCAAAGAAGGAGACTCCACCACACTCCTTGGCAGCAAATTCCACTGTAAGGGGAGACAAGAGCCCTTATAGAGTCCTTTGTAGGTTCTCCATTGGTAGGAGAAAATAACAGAGGCCAACCAGAGAATACTGAGAAGCAAAGCAGCTAGTAAGCCTGATCTTTATTGATCTGTTGCAACAGGGTGCTCCCCCACACGCAGGAAAGGAGGAGGACCCAGAACCAAGGTGTGCCTGCCCTTATATAGACATTTTAAATTCCTTGCCCTGGAGCTCAAGACCACCCCTCTGTACATCATACATACACCACAGAAGGGGTGTAACCCAAGACCACCCCCGCAAACATCATACCTACATCACAGAAAAGGTGGTCTACAAGAGAAATTTGAATGTTGTTGTTTTTCCTGTTTGCCAGGTTATCTAATAATGCCTTATCTGATTGCCTTTCCTGGTAGTTTGGCCATTTCTTTGAGATGGTGATTACCCAATTCCTGAGACAATGGGAAGGTTCCCTCACCCTCTCCCTCCTTGCAGAGAAAACATTTGGTCAGTTTGGGAGTCAAAATGGTTTCAGGTCAGTCTTCCTGTGCTGCTACAGACATGTAGTCCACATATCTATGTATGTGCTTGGTTGGTACATTTTATGAACATTTATTATATATATAAGACCTTAAATTTTTTAATTTCACAATCCACTACTGGGCTGAGTTTAAGGTGTTGTTACTAACACACAGGTTCCTAAACAACACAGGTTCCTTGAGAGACTGCTTTCTCCCTTACTTACCAAGCAGATTGCTGTGGTCTGCAACAGAGCTTTTCCTGCAAGTTCCAAAAATCTCAGAAGCCTGCTCAGCATGTAACTTTTGTTAAATATAATTGGTTTAATTGACACTGAAATGGGGATGTCTCTATAAGGTTTAACATGGGAAGATTCTACAGAAGCTTTAGAAAATCAAGAAGAGCACTCTGAGTCTTAGCTGAGTTGATAATTAACTAACTGTTGTTTTCTTTTCTGCTACTCTAGCTAACACGTGAGTGCTGTAACCTCAGATCAGGTATTTGGTTGCAAATCTCCATTTTGAAGGGTGCTGCCTTTGAATCTTTTGTCTCACAAAACTCTGTGGAGTGAAGATGTAAATGAAGCTTTCAAGGAAAACAGCTCCAGGTGATATGGATGCTGTTAAAGAGAGAGAGAGATACTTTTGCTTATAGGTCTGCTTGGATCATTTCATATTTTGTAAGATGCTGAGCCTGTGCCCAAGATCCGTATGGATATTTTTGATGTACTTTTGATGTTTTAATTCAATTATGAAGAAATGAATTATATTTTTATGGGTCTGGACAATGTTTTATTTCCAAAAGGAGTCAGTTCTTATGCTTCCAGTCACTTCACACTGTGAAATATTAACATCTACCTCTGTTCTCTGGGATCACATTCCTGTTTAGGTATTTGCATTTTCTAGGGGGGGAAAGAAGATGTGCAAGAAGATCCATTCTTAAGGAAATCAGCCCTGAGTGCTCACTGGAAGGACAGATCCTGAAGCTGAGGCTCCAATGCTTTGGCCACCTCATGAGAAGAGAAGACTCCCTGGAAAAGACCCTGATGTTGGGAAAGATCGAGGGCACAAGAAGAAGGGGACGACAGAGGATGAGATGGTTGGACAGTGTTCTCGAAGCTACAAACATGAGTCTGACCAAACTGTGGGAGGCAGTGGAAGACAGGAGTGCCTGGCGTGCTCTGGTCCATGGGGTCACAAAGAGTCAGACACGACTAAACGACTAAACAAAAAAAGGGGGGAAATTGAAAGTGTTTGTTGTTGTTCCAGCAGGCTTTCCCAGCTTGATAAATGGGTCTTCACCATGAGTGTGTAGAGTTTTAGTCTTGTTTTAAATGTCTTAGCTGTTTTGGTGGTTTTAATTGTTTTTAATTATGTTTAATGTAAGGTAAAGGTAAAGGACCCCTGGACAGCTAAGTCCAGTCAAATTTGATTATGGGGTTGCAGCGCTCATTTCGCTTTCAGGCCAAGGGAGCTGGCGTTTGTCCACAGACATTGTTTCCGGGTCATGTGGCCAGCATGATTAAACTACTTCTGGTGCAGCGGTACACCGTGACGGAAACCAGAGTGCACAGAAATGCCGTTTACTTTTCCTCCACAGTGGTACCTATTTACCTAATCGCGCTGGTATGCTTTCAAAGTGATAGGTTGGCAGGAGCTAGGACAGAACAACGGGAGCTCACCCCGCCATGCGGATTCGAACTGCTGACTTTACGATTGGCAAGCCCAAGAGACTTGGTGTTTTAGATCACAGTGCCACCCACGTCCCATTTTGTTTAGTCTAAATCACGCTGAGATAGTTCCTTGGAAGACGATAAATAAATCAGTAATGATGATAATAGTATAAACATATAATATAATATGTGTACTTCCTTACACAACCCGCTTGTTATGTAAGCAAACTGTGTATGCTGTTTATTTTTGTCCCAATCTCTCCCAAGATAAACAATGGAGAGTATAGTGAACCACCCACATCTCAAATACCTTGAAATCCACCAAGGAACGTGTCAAGAAACAGAGACCTCCTTACCTGTGAGGCAAACAAGATTTCACCATCAGACTGTCAACCTTCTGAGATAAGCCTCCATCTTTTCTTTTCCTGATGTCATCTAGCAGACAAGTGTACAGCAATGAAAAGATTAGAGCTATTAGTTTAATTTAGCTTTGTCTTAATTGTCTAGAGGAGGTTCTTTTGAGCTGACAGATTAATGTACTGTCATTCAGGGCCAGTTATGATAATTCCCGTAAGCTCTCGTATTAAAACATGGCAGCTTTGAATAAGCTAATCAAATCTATTTGGAGCAGGGGAGGTAGACACAACAATGCAAGGATGAAAACAGTGAAAGGGAAATGAAGACCTGTCCTCTACATTCTCTAAGGTTTCCTTCTTCCGTGAAAGAGGCTCCAATTTTCCTGTATCATTCATAGAATCATAGAATCATCTTGGGCCACTTGGTAGGTGCAGGGCTTCTGGCTGACCTTATCACTGTGAGATAACTCTAGGTTGTGTGTTTCCTTCCCAGTAAACATTCTAAAAGGACCCAAACCAATGGATTACCATACTTTTCTGTCTATAAGACGCCCCCATGTCTAAGATGCCCCCTATTTTGGGGGACTCAAAACTCAAATTGAAGAAAATGGGGGGAGATGGCACAGAGTTGTTAAGCTTTATTTGGGGGGGGGTGTTGTCCAGGGTTACAACCAGTAACGCACACAATAGCCGTTGACAGCTGTGACAGGAACCAATCAAATGTCCACCCTATGCACTACCCATGTATAAGACGACCCCCCCCACTTTTTAGCATGATTTTTAAAGGAAAAAACAGTCTTATACACAGAAAAGTACAGTAAATTTACAGGAAAGAAGATTCAGCCTACATATTTGGAAGAACATTGTGATGTTGGCTGGTGGAACAGGCTACTTCAGAAGGCAGAATCGTAGAACTGTAGAATTGGCAGGTACCACCAAGTTTCCTCTAGTCCAGGCATAGGCAAACTTGGCCCTTCAGATGTTTTGCGACTTCGAACTGTAGGGTCACCCAGTTCAGTGTTTGAAATTAGCCAGGCGGGTTTTGAGACTGGCACAGGTCCAATTGCAACCATGTGGAGATCTCTGGATGCCAGGTTCACAGCTGACCTCTCCATCTGGCTGGCCCTTCCAGCTTTCTTAAGCAGGTAAGCAAAAGAGCTTATTTACTGCATATCCCATCTTTCCCCCCAAGGAGTCCATGATTCTACACCTGCCCCTCCCCAAGTTCATCCCTACAGTGACCTTGCGAGGTAGCTTAAGGAGTTGCGATTGGCCTAGTGAGCCTCAGGACTGAGTGGGGATTTCAACAGTGATCTCCCAGATCCTGGTCCGACACTCTAACCCAGTCATAGGCAACCTCAGCCCTCCAGATGTTTTGGGACTACAATTCCCATCATCCCTGACCACTGGTCCTGTTAGCTAGGGATGATGGGAGTTGTAGTCCCAAAAACATAGGGAGGGCTGAGTTTGCCTATGCCTGCTCTACTCCATACCCTTGCAATGCAAGAGTCCCAACTAAAGCATCCATGATAGATGGCCATCCAACCTCTGCTTACAAACCTCTGAGGAAGGAGAGTCCACCTCCTCCTGAGGGAGACTGTTCTATTATTGGAACTGGTCCCACCATCAGAAAGTTCTTCGTGATGTTTCGTCAGAATCTCTTTTCTTGCAATTTGAATCATTGGTTTGGATCCTAGTCCATAGCAGGAGAAAACAAGCTTGCTCCATTTTGCATATGACAGTTCTTTATATATTTGAAGATGGCTCTCATATCTTCCATCAGTCTCCTCTTTTCCAGGAGGAAAACATACCCCACTCCCTCAACCATTCCGGAAATATAATTTTATTTACTTATGAATTAAGTTTCCTACACCGCCCTTCATGTGAAGATAAAGATAGATAGATGATAGATGATAGATGATGATAGATAGATAGATAGATAGATAGATAGATAGATAGATAGATAGACAGACACAAAAACGTCTTCTTTGATGCATGGATGGGATTGTTGAAGATGGATCATTGCTTCATGCATAAATAAGTGAAAACAATAAAAAATGGGGGACAAAATAACGTAAACACCACTTGCAAACAATAAAGATTCCACAAGAACAAACAATTGAAGCAAAAAGATGGCATTTTAATTGGGAAGAAAAATCAGTTGGTTATGAAGACCTTCTGAAACAGGAAGGCTTCCAGTGCATATCAGAATGAACTGCAGCAGAGGCAGCTTGGGAAATAGCCCTTGTAGAAGAATTTGTACAGGCAAGGTAGTTTTTATTTTTACACGCTAACACATCCAGAAGATGTGCTTGTGAACAAAGTCTTGTTCCTGTGCCTCCACCTGACGACGCTTCCCATGTAACGGAAAAGGTGCTGATTCACCAGCAGAATGCCGTTCCGAGAAAAGGTGTCTTGGACGGAGTTGACAAAAGTCTTGCTAACACAAAGTTGTTTATTAATCCATCACCCTTTTGCACCCCCTTTCAATTCCCTTTCATCTTTATCAGTTGAGGCCACAGCAGCCGCTGCCGTCTCTAAGCCTGGCTGCCTCCGAAGAGTTAAGCGCCTCCGAGGAAACAAGATGTTCAGTTCAACACAGTGGGAGGCGATAACTGGTACCAGCTCCAGCTCATTAGGGATTGTAACAAAGCTGCTCAGCTGCCAATCAATTGGGAGTCGGGCCTGACTGAGTGTTGGAGGCAGCCAGCCGTCCTCTTAACCTGCCAGGGATGAAGGAATTGCTGCTGATGTTATAGCTGCATTCCTTGGCCCACTCCTGAGCTCCTAGGAATCACGGCTCCGGAACAGGAGTTCCTGGAGGCAGATGCCTTTGGCGACTGAAGCGGGGATCTCTGTGGCAGTGGTGCTCAGCGGTGTGCAGAGAGTTGACTCCCCGCTCACCACAACCCCACCAGCAGAGTGGATCAGAGGTCTGACTGCTAGGATTGATCAAGCATTGACTCCACTGGGAGCTGCAAACAGAACTGTTTTCTACACGACACGATACAATACAATAATCTTTATTGCCATTGTCCCATACAGAACAACAAAATTGAAAAATCTACGTAAGACATTGAAAAACCAACAAGCCTGCTATCCCAGCTATCCCAACCTGGTTAGCTCCCTAAAAACTCTGATACCCCATAATTAAATACAATATACTCCCATATAATATAATATACTCCCATAAGGACTCCTTACAATACGTTTAAAACCAAAATCGCATTTGGGTAGAAACTGTTTCTCAGGTGGCTAGTCCTAGTCTTTATAACCCTGTACCTTCTTCCAGAAGGCAGAAGCTGAAAGAGATTATTTCCGGGGTGCGCACTATCCTGCGCTATCTCTGCAGCTTTCTTATGGCACCTGGAAGCGTAGATTTGATCCAAGGGGGGAAGAGTGCACCCAATTATTCTCTCTGCAGTCTTTACAACCCTAGACAGCATTGTTTTTCCCCTGACCATGCAGCTCCCAAACCACACACAGACCATAAGTTAATACACTCTCAACAGTATAATGGTAAAATGCCATCGAGCCTGCTGGATTAGGCCAACAGCCCATCTAGTTCAGCAACCTGTTTACACAGTGACCAATCAGATCACAGAACCGTAGAGTTAGAAGGAACCCCAAGCCTCATCTAGTCCAACCCACTACAATGCATCTATGAGAGGTGGCTGTCCAATCTCTGTTTAAAATCTCCAAGGAAGGAGAATCCACAACCTTCCGAGGGAGACCGTTCCACCATCGAACAGCTCTTACTGTCAGAAAGTTCTGCCTGACGTTTTGCCGGAATCTCCACCAGTGTGGTGTAGTGGTTAAGAGTGGTGGACTCGTAATCTGGGAAACTGGGTTCGCTTCCCCGCTCCTCCACATGCAGCTGCTGGGTGACCTTGGGCCAGTCACACTTCTCTGAAGTCTCTCAGCCCCACTCACCTCACAGAGTGTTTGTTGTGGGGGAGGAAGGGAAAGGTGATTGTGAGCCGCTTTGAGACTCCTTCGGGTAGTGATAAAGCGGGATATCAAATCCAAACTCCTCCTCCTCCTCCTCCTCCTCCTCTTCATCCAACTTGAAGCCATTGGTTTGAGTCCATTGAAGAAAACAAGCTTTTGTAGGGAACAAGATGACAGACCTTGGGGTCTCAAATTTCAGGGGCACCCTGTGCAACAGCAAAATTCGGCAACCCTTTCTCTCAGGCTCCATTCCAAATCATAGTTGTGGTGCCCTGTGGAAAGAAATCAGATCCTGCAGGGCCCTGGTCTCAGGAGACAGCATGTTCCACCAGGCCAGAGCCAGCGTTGAAAACGTCCTGGCTCTGGTTGAGGCTAATCTGACTTCCTTAGGGCCCGGGACCTCTAGCGTGTTGCTATTTATGGACCTTAAGGTCCTCCGTGGGGCATACCAGGAGAGGCGGTCCCTTAGGTACGAGGGTCCTAGGCTGTGAAGGGCTTCAAAGGTCAAAACCAGCACCTTAAATCTGACCCTGTACTCCACTGGGAGCCAGTGCAGCTGGAAAAGCTGGGTGAATATGCCCCTATGGCAGAGACCCTGTGAGGAGCTTCGCTGCAGCATTCTGCACCCGCTGGAGTTTCTGAGACAGCTTCAAGGGCAGCCCCACATAGAGCGAATTACAGTAGTCAAGCCTGGAGGTGCCCGTCGCATGGATCACTGTGGCCAGATTGGGGTGGGAAAGGTAAGGGAAATCTGAATAAGCTCTCATGGAAACCTACGATTACTGTGACTGCTAAAGTGGTATAAGAGTGTTTCACATGCAGGTGTCTCCTCAGTTTAGCAATCAAGTGTTGGGTTCAGTTTTCTCACACATTCACTGACAAAACAAGCCTAGCCCATCCACATCCCACCAGCTTCTAACGCTAAACTGTAGTGTTTTTGAACACTGTCACATTGTATGCTGTGTTAGCAGGTGTCCCTTGGCTTGTGATCACAACTGTTCTTTGAAGCTGGGCTCTTGCCTAGGTGTCCCCCGCCTTCTCTGGCAGCTGTGATAAATGAGCCCAAGAATGGAGGGTTGCCCAAGGAGCATCCGAAACAGCACAGAAGATGTTCCCCAAATTACATCCACTGGCCTCTTGCCTCCAGGCTTGTGTTTGCATGCCTGGATGTCTCCCATGGAGAACACGGTGGCTTATCGAAACACCTGATGGGGAAACACATTCATTCTGGTGCTTTCCCACAGAAAAGGCTTGGAGTTGGTCTCTGTCCAGCCTCAGGCCTAATTGCCTCAGCAGGTGGAGACGTCAAGATGCCGATTGTTCCTCCAGCTGCAGGATTTGATGAAAGATGGAGGAGAGAAAGAAGACTAGGCCACAATCCCAATGCACCCGGTTGCTTGGAAGTAAGCGCATACCCAAGCTAATGGGCCTTAAAAATAAATAAATGTAAAGGATCCCTGACAGTTAAGTCCAGTCACAGACAACTCTGGGGTTGCAGCAATCATCTCGCTTTCAGGCTGAGGGAGCCGACGTTTGTCTGCAGACAGTGTTTCCAGGTGATGTGGCCAGCATGACTAAGCCACTTCTGGCGCAATGCAACACTGAAACCAGAGCAGCACACGGAAATACCGTTTACCTTCCTGCCGGAGCAGTACCTATTTATCCACTTGCTAGGTTGGCAGGAGCTGGGACCGAGCAACGGGAGCTCATCCCATTGTGGGGGTTCGAACCGCCGACCTTCTGATTGGCAAACCCAAGAGGCTCGGTGGTTTAGACCCCAGCACCACCATCGTCCCTAATGGGCCTTAAAGGTAAAGGTAAAGGGACCCCTGACCGTTAGGTCCAGTTGTGGACGACTCTGGGGTTGCGTCGCTCATCTCGCTTTATTGGCCGAGGGAGCTGGTGTACAGCTTCCGGGTCATGTGGCCAGCATGACTAAGCCACTTCTGGCGAACCAGAGCAGCGCACAGAAACACCGTTTACCTTCCCGCCAGAGCGGTACCTATTTATCTACTTGCACTTTGACGTGCTTTCGAACTGCTAGGTTGGCAGGAGCAGGGACCTTACACTGAGGTAAATGAGAATAGGATTTGGTTGCTTTTCTTTTCTTTGTAGACTGCAGCACCTTTGTTTCCCATTAACTGGACCACATAGGAATCTTGCTGTGTGTGTTTGCTACAAGGACCATAACCTTATTGTAGGACACATGCTTGAAATTCAGAAGGTACCAGGCTCTGTCCCTGGCAGGGAGAAGTCAGGTGTCAGGTGGAGGGAAATGCCACTCTCTGCTAGTGACTTTGGAGCAGGCATAGCCAAGGTGTTGTATTCCAGGATATAGCAACTAGGAATGAAACAGAAATGCGGTAGCAATACAGAATACCCGTTAGCTAGAAGACTGCCTACTGCGTATAGATCACGGAGTTATTTGGGGGAGTTTCTGGTAGGGGCACCACATATTAAGGACATATGAAGATCAGGTCAAAAGACCATCTAGTTCAGCGTTCTGTTCTCACAGTGGCCAGTGAGGTGCCCACAGGAAGCCTACAAGCCAAATCTGCAAGCAACAGCGGTCTCCCTTCTTGCAAAGGCAAGGAACTGGTATTGTGCTGCCCCTGACAGCAGAAAGAGAATATAGCCATTCTAGCTAGTAGCCACTGATACTTTTTAAAAATAAAAAATAAAAAATATTAGCAATAAAAATAAATTCAATATATGCAACAGATAGTGATGTATGGAAGTGAAAGATGGGCCATAAAGAAGGCTGATCGCCGAAGAATTGATGCTTTTGAATTATGGTGCTGGAGGAGACACTGAGAGCCAGTGTGGTGTAGTGGTTAAGAGTGGTAGTCTCGTAATCTGGGGAACCGGGTTCGCGTCTCCGCTCCTCCACATGCAGCTACTGGGTGACCTTGAGCCAGTCACACTTCTTTGAAGTCTCTCAGCTCCACTCACCTCACAGAGTGTTTGTTGTGGGGGAGAAAAGGAAAGGAGATTGTTAGCCGCTTTGAGACTCCTGAAGGGGAGTGAAAGGCGGGATATCAAATCCAAACTCTTCTTCTTCTTCTTCAGAGTCCCATGGACAAGATGGTTGGATAGTGTTCTCAAAGCTACCAACATGAGTTTGACCAAACTGTGGGAGGCAGTGTAAGACAGGAGTGCCTGGCGTGCTCTGGTCCATGGGGTCACGAAGAGTCGGACACGACTAAACGAGTAAACAACAACAACATATGCAACAGAAAGAATATAAGATCAATCCTGTTGGATCAGGCCAGAGGACCATCTAATCCATCATCTTGTTCTCACAGTGGCCAAACAGATGTCTGTGGGAAGCCTGCAAGCAGGATTTATGCTCAAGAGCCCTCTCCTGTCAGGCTTCAGGGAATCGGATCCCACCCCCTGTGGCAGGAATAAGCAGATCAAACGAAAGGAGCGTTCTTACCATTTGTTTCTTTAATAATCACAAAAACATGCATATCTTTCTAGAAATGGTGTTGCTCCCAGTAAAGGTTTACCCCTTCTGTCCCCGCTAATCTACGCTACTCCTAAGACGGGTAATCTGAGCTGGTTCTCACTGTGCTCTTTGCTCCATCACTCAAAGCCCATCTAGTCCTAGGCGAAGGGGGGTCAGGAATGCTATCCAAGGGTACTGAATCTGCCAGCCGTCTCTCTCCTGGTGCTTCCTCTTCCAACTGCTCCTTGCCCAGTATTTCCCAGCTTCCCCCCTCCAGACTATGCCCCTCTACAAACCACTGTTCTAAATCATTACTATCCTCATGCCCTTGGGAAGGTGTGTGTGTGGCTCCCACTATTCCTCCTCAGTCCAACCTCTGACATCTCCCCTCCTGGCGTTTACAGAAACTGGTTTTCAGAAGCTGCCTCCAACTGTGGATGAGAAGCACAGACATCATATATAACCCCAATATGGGATTCAAAAGAGGTCAAGAGGTTGGACCCCCCCAGAAGAAAATTATTGGGGGCCCAAGGGACTCCAGAACCCTAGAGTTGCCGCCAATGGTAGACAGCCCTTCCCCAAACATCCTGCCAAATATATTGATATGCATAGCTAAGATTTATGTTCAGAGACCCCATTCTTACCCCAGGAAGCTCACGGCACCATGAGAGAAGGATATCCTTCTTCAAACCCTGTGAGGTAGGTTAGCTGGGGGTGGGAGGATAGCGATTTGCGCAAGGTTGGCCAATGAGAATTATGACTAACTGGGGATTCGAACCAGGCTCCTTACTCCAAGTTCAACCCCCTAGCCTTGTTCAGATAACATGGGGTGGGGAGCAAGGCATGGCAAGGAATTGGTGAGTTGGCCCTCTTCACTCTGGTCCCTTAAGCTACATGTTCACTCTCAGCTTGTAGCCTTATGAGGCTTTGCCCTCGGGTGGGAAAAATATTGCGCCTGGGAAAGGGAAGTGGGAGTCAAGAGACACTCAAGGAATAGTTTTGGAGAAAAGGCTTTTATTTCTACCATCCATCATCTGGTAGAAGGAGCAAGTGTGATAAGTCACAAAAAGCATGCACGAGTTCACAATCATGTGCACAAGCATATATACCCATTCCAGATCCCTCCCCCTTTCTCCTCCTTCCAGAGTCCTGCCCCATGAGTTCCTCTGAGCATGAACAGAAAGCTGTCTTGGAACTATTGGACTCTTGGCACCTTTCCCAGGAAAGGGGTTTCAGAGTGTTCAGATATGTTTCAATCTCTTGTTCTGGCATGGTTCCCGGACAGAAAGTAAGTTGCAATGTGGTTCTTTAGCAAGGCCAGAAGGCATGAGAAAGGCCTGAGAAACAATGGACTGTGTTCCCTACCTTTGTTGCAATCTTTTTAGTTACAGCAAGCGGAATGTTTTTGATGCTTAGCTAATGCCTTTTAGCTGCTGAGAAAATGATTTTGAAAAGCTTTGAGAAGCTTTGGGCCTGCTTTTGGGGGGGGGGTGACTTCAGGCCTAGGTGAGGTCACCTGTCTTCACCTTCCTTCAAATCTAAAGCATGTACAGTGGTACCTTGGGTTACATATGCTTCAGGTTACATACGCTTCAGGTTACAGACTCCGCTAACCCAGAAATATTACCTCGGGCTAAGAACTTTGCTTCAGGATGAGAACAGAAATTGTGCTCTGGTGGTGCGACGGCAGCTGGAGGCCCCATTAGCTAAAGTGGTGCTTCAGGTTAAGAACAGTTTCAGGGTAAGAACGGACCTCAGGAATGAATTAAGTACTTAACCCGAGGTACCACTGTATGGGCTAAGAGGATTCCATTTCTGAGAAGCTTCAAGCTTGGAGCTCTCCATCTCTGAAAATTCACTTTCAGATTAGGCTGTCAGTGTGCATCAGAACCTGACTCCTCTCTTTGCAAGCCTCCCATCTTCATAGAATCATAGGACTATAACGTTGGCTGGGACTTCAAGGGTCATTTATTCTAACCCCCTGCAATGCAGGAATCTCAGCTAGATCGTCCATAGATCTGACTTTCTGGGTTGCAACCTTGACCTCACCTGACTCTGTTCTCTGGACACCTCATGGGGGTGGCTGTCCTGCAACCATGGACCTTTCCACAGACTGGTATGTCAGGTAGTTGTTTATCTCTTTGACATCTGGTGGGAGGGCATTCCACAAGGTGGGTGCCACTACTGAGAAGGCCCTCTGCCTGGTTCCCTGTAACTTGGCTTCTCACAGTGAGGGAACTGCCAGAAGGCCCTCAGCGTCCGAGCAGAACGATGGAGGTGGAGATGCTCCTTCAGGTATACTGGGCTGAGGCTGTTTAGGGCTTTAGAGGTCAGCACCAACACTTTGAATTTGAAGATATTTGAAGGGACTGGTGGAAGGAATAGCAGTCAAACATCCCTGATCCTCTGATTCCTGGGGTTGCTGTTCATCCCAGAAACTGGTAGGTTACGCTCTCTCCTTTCGATGGGGGCTGCTGCTGAACGCAGAGCTCCCTGGCACTTACCTCGACAAGCAAAACCGCGGGAAGAAATGGATATGGGGGCTGATAATTGCGGAGGGATTTGATAGGCTCAGAATATGGAAAGAGCAATGCTGAAGACGTCCCTCTTATTTATCATTGCATATTTTCCCACACCTGTTTCCCCTGTACGTTTGGCTTAATTGGCCTTCCCTTATCATACTGAGTGCAGATGCTTCAATACAAAGCATAGATTAACAGAATAATTTGAAGGCGCAGAGGCAGTTGGGTTTCCTGATCTTGGGTCTAATGTGAGGCCAGGAAGGGAAATACAGTGGTACCTCGGGTTAAGTACTTAATTCGTTCCAGAAGTCCGTTCTTAACCCAGGTACTATTTCTGGGTTAGTGGAGTCTGTAACCTGAAGTGTATGTTACCTGAAGCGTATGTAACCCGAGGTACCACTGTATCGAAATACTTTATTGTCACTTGTACAACTTGTATACAGTGAGATTACATGAGCACCCCCCACTCAGCTCTCTTAGACTTAATTCCCCATATTTACTGATGCACACCCACCCAACCCAAAAGTCAGTTGCCCTGTTGTTATCTTTTCATTCAGCAGCCTAACAGCCCACGGATAGAAGCTGTTCTTTACCCTCTTGGTGCTACCAATCATGCTTCTATATTTTCTGCCCGAGGGCAGGAGATCAAGAAAGTGCCGGCCAGGGTGTGAATCATCCCTGAGAATTTTACCAGTTTTGTGGGTGAGTAGGTGAAGTATTAGGGACGCGGGTGACGCTGTGGGTTAAACCACAGAGCCTAAAGGTACCCTTGCTTGTACGGGCCAGTCGTGTCCGACTCTAGGGTTGTGCGCCCATCTCACTTAAGAGGCCGGGGGCCAGCGCTGTCCGGAGACACTTCCGGGTCACGTGGCCAGCGTGACGAAGCTGCTCTGACGAGCCAGCACCAGCGCAGCACTCGGAAACGCCGTTTACCTTCCCGCTATAAAGCGGTACCTATTTATCTACTTGCACTTGAGGGTGCTTTCGAACTGCTAGGTGGGCAGGAGCTGGGACCGAAAGACGGGAGCTCACCCCGCCACGGGAATTTGAACCGCCGACCATACGATCGGCAAGTCCTAGGCACTGAGGTTTTACCCACAGCACCACCAGCGTCCCTAATACTTCACCTACCACAGAGCCTAGAACTTGCCAATCAGAAGGTCGGCGGTTCGAATCCCCACAACGGGGTGAGCTCCCATTGCTCGGTCCCTGCTCCTGCAAACCTAGCAGTTCAAAAGCACATCAAAGTGCAAGTAGATAAATAGGTACCGCTCCGATGAGAAGGTAAACGGTGTTTCCATGCACTGCTCTGGTTCACCAGAAGCGGCTTAGTCATGCTGGCCACATGACCCGGAAGCTGTACGCCGGCTCCCTCGGCCAATAAAGCGAGATGAGCACCGCAACCCCAGAGTCGGTCACGACTGGACCTAATGGTCAGGGGTTCCCTTTACCTTTTAGGTGAAGTATTGGGAGCTCAGAGCTGCAGCTTATGAATGTGCCACCATCTTGGAACAAGGTTTTCAACCTATATAGCAGAGGTTTTCAACCTTTTTGAGTCCACAGCTCCCTTGACCAACTACATTCTTTCTGCGGCACCCCTTTGGGGCTCAGGAGCCCAGTTATGCCACCCCTTGCCTGCAGAGCTGGCAGCCTCTCACCCTTTTTCAAACATGCCCCCTTGTGGAAATGTTCCCTCAGCCTCCTTTCCTCCCCCCTCTCCTTGGGAGTTCTCTGTGCAGCCGCAGTCCCTCCCTGCCCCAAAGAGACATGCCTCCTCACACGGCCCCATGGTGGCCTGGGAAGCACCCCTGGCCAGCCCCAGAGGCACAACTCGCCTGGGGTCCTTGTAGCCAGGGCTGCTGCAACAAACAGTTGTGCAAGCCTTTGGGAGGCAGAGACACGAGAGGGCATCAGAGGAGGGAATGAAGGAAAGAGGGACAGAGGCCAGTGCTGACTATCATTCAAGGTATCCCAGGGTGCCACAGCACACTGGTTGAAGACCACTGCCATATATAATTGCTGAACTGTCAAGTTGGAAGGGTCCCCGAGAGAGAGCCATCCTTGGGTAGGCTCAAACCACCAGTCTTCTGGTTAACAGTCAGCTTCAATGACCAATTGTGCCACTGAATTAAACAAGGAGCGGCCTGGCAGGTGAGGTCCTTGTTGTTGTTCCTCATTCTCCTTGGCCCAAAATCGACCAGCGGGTGGGACTGCCCACAGGTGAATTACCTGATGTCACTATGACATCAAAGGATTGACAGGCAGACTGCCCCATCAAAGTCTTTGCCCAGCACTTCCCAAGAACACGATAGTGATGGTGCTGGTTCACATACAATTTAACACAGGAACTTCCCAGGCTCTTTAATGAGGGTGAAAGAGGAGAGCGCAAAAAATGGTTTGAAGCTCAACAACAACAAAACGAAGATCATGGCCACTGAGCCCATCACCTCCTGGCAAATAGAAGGGGAAGAAATGGAGGCAGTGAGAGATTTTACTTTCTTGGGCTCCATGATCACTGCAGATCGTGACAGCAGCCACAAAATTAAAAGATGCCTGCTTCTTGGGAGAAAAGTAGTGACAAACCTAGACAGCATCTTAAAAAGCAGAGACATTACCTTGCCAACAAAGGTCTGTATAGTTAAAGCTATGGTTTTCCCAGTAGTGATGTATGGAAGTGAGAGCTGGACCATAAAGAAGGCTGACCGCTGAAGAATTGATGCTTTTGAATTATAGTGCTGGAAGAGACTCTTGAGAGTCCCATGGACTGCAAGAAGATCCAACCTCTCCATTCTGAAGGAAATCAGCCCTGAGTGCTCACTGGAAGGACAGATTGTGAAGCTAAGGCTCCAATACTTAGGCCACCTCATGAGAAGAGAAGACTCCCTGGAAAAGACCCTAATGTTGGGAAAGATGGAGGGCACAAGGAGAAGGGGACGGCTGAGGACAAGATGGTTGGACAGTGTTCTCGAAGCTACCAGCATGAGTTTGACCAAACTGCGGGAGACAGTGGAATACAGGAGGGCCTGGCTTCCTCTGGTTCAGGGGGTCACGAAGAGTTGGACACGACTAAACAACAAGGAGGAAGTATTTCCTGGTCCTCACCTGGTCACCCTTACTAAATCACACACCCCTTCACTACAGAGGCCCCTTCAGCACCAGCACCTCTATAAACTCTAGATATTAACCATGCATCTTTTATTATCCTCCTTTATCTGGTAAAATCAGGGGAGTGAGGAACAGACTGCTAAATCAAATACAACTGAAAAGGCGAATCGGTTCTTATTGTGAAATAATCTCCTTCCTATGCCCTTTCTGTCCTCTTGGTGGCACTGTTAGCACAGCAAACACCTCCAACCCTGTTCGGGTTCCCTCTAACCAGAGGCCATCCATCATTTGCCTTCTCCAGGAAAGCTAAGGTTGGTGTGTGTGTGTTTTGTTTTGTTTTTAAATTAGATACTAAATAGATACAAAGTTTATGGGCACCAAAGAAAGATGTTTAAAGCTTCTGTCACAACTCCAGAGGGGAGGTTTGCCACCACGGCAATTCACAGGCTGACCTATTTGGGTTCTTACTCTCTCCTGACGGTATAAGCTGTTTCTTCCTTCGATATTTCTCCCTGTCCGAGGTTTGAATTCCAAGTCGGGAGGGGTGGGGAGAATGTGGGATCACAGGAAAAAGAAAATGGGTACTGTACTTACTTTTGCTTTCTCGGTGGAAAGGAAAACGGAGCGAGCCGTCTGCACTGAAAGCGGTGCTGACATTGTCCATTTACAGTTTATGAGTAGCATAATGCACATTCCAATAATCATTCAAAGGTCTCCAAGCCGCGAGCAATTGTTCCCCTGGGGCTGGCCTGCCTCAAGCAAACTGAATATGTTAGCTCAGTCCTGCACAGCTCGCCAAGCTGCTAGTCATGGATTGTGACCATCTCGACGATCCTTCCTTTTCTGGAGACCCCAGCAGGTGCTGTAAAGAGGAGGTTTCTCAAGGGCCTAGCCATGTGTCCTAATTCACAGTCCTCTCTTCAAAGTCCAAGGCTGCTTTAAAGGGAAAGAGCAGTAACAATTCACTGTTGCAAACAGTATGCCTCTGAGTACCAGCCAGTGCTGGATTTATGTATAAGCAAAACAAGCTATGCAGGGAAACGGGTGGCACTGTGGGTTAAACCACAGAGCCTAGGAGTTGCCGATCAGAAGGTCAGCAGTTTGAATCCCCGCGACCGGGTGAGCTCCCATTGCTCGGTCCCTGCTCCCGCCAACCTAGCAGTTCGAAAGCACGTCAAAGTGCAAGTAGATAAATAGGTACCGCTCCAGCGGGAAAGGTAAACGGCGTTTCCGTGCGCTGCTCTGGTTCTCCAGAAGTGGCTTAGTCATGCTGGCCACATGACCCGGAAGCTGTACGCCGGCTCCCTCGGCCAATGAAGCGAGATGAGCACCGCAACCCCAGAGTCGGCCATGAATGGATGTAATGGTCAGGGGTCCTTTACCTTAAACAAGCTATACTTTAAAGCCCCACTCTCTTGCCCCCCCCAAAAAAAATAAAGAAAAAACAAACTGGATGGACATTTCCAAAATATAAGATGAAAAACAAATAAAATAAAACCTACATGCAGCAACAGTGTTTTGTATTGTGTACTCCTATTTGTTATGTGCAAATGGCTTTAGATACCTATTAGGTCCATAAATTACCATATAGCATATATTCAACACAAAAAACAGTGACAATTTGTTGTTGACAAAGGACAGCTGGACATATAAGGAGCCCCATTACCTTCAGTAGCTTAGGGCCTCATCCAACCTAAATCAGGCCCTGAAACCAGCTGCTGTGCTTCACAAATGAGGAGATCAGTATTGCACTCATAACTTGCTGGACCACCGATGGAAAAGGATTCTGGAATAAGATGAGTCTAGCACCAAGGCTCATCTTAAAAGGATTTTTTTTTTTTTTAAGGAAGCCTCTCTTTTCTATCTAAAGGCTTAAAGACTGCTTGTGAACCAAAATGCCTCTTTAATTTTTTCCCCAGCTCTACTTACAGAGCTCACACTTGGGAAGAGTTTGCCCTCTTCTTGCTTGTACTTCCAGAAAGAGAAAAACAAAAGGCGGAAGACGAGGCAGATCGCCAAGTGGAAAGAGAAGAACCTCGCCACAGTTCACATCAGGCAAAATTCTTGGCTGGCACAGATTAAATAAATAAAATATAAAAATCCCCGAAGGATTACCTTGGCAGATGGGTAAGTGAGCATCTGGAAGGAAGGGGGAAGAAGCAAAGGAATGAAAAGGATGGTATGTCTGTGAAGGAGTCCCATGTTCAGGGCCATCTCTCACCCATGGAGTGAATGTTAGAACCGGGCTGCAGATTAGAGAAATTTCACATTCATATATATTTTGTTCCTGCTTTTGTTGGATACTACCCATCCTTCAGGGACGCGGGTGGCGCTGTGGGTTAAACCACAGAGACTAGGGTTTGCTGATCAGAAGGTTGGCGGTTCGAATCCCTGCAATGGAGTGAGCTCCCGTTGCTCGGTCCCTGCTCCTGCCAACCTAGCAGTTCGAAAGCTCCTCAAAGTGCAAGTAGATAAATAGGTACCACTCCAGTGGGAAGGTAAACGGCGTTTCCGTGTGCTCCTCTGGTTCACCAGAAGCAGCTTAGTCATGCTGGCCACATGACCCGGAAGCTGTATGCTGGTTCCCTCCGCCAATAAAGCGAGATGAGCGCTGCAACCCCAGAGTCAGTCACGACTGGACCTAATGGTCAGAGGTCCCTTTACCTTTGCCTTTTATCTCAGGTCTTAGATCACTGATCTAACCACTATTCCATGCAGCAGCTATATACCGCAACCCCAGAATCAGCCCCGACTGGATCTAATGGTCAGGGGTCCCTTTACCTTTACCTTACCCATCCTTCAAGGATCTCAAGGTGGTCATCATGCCCCTCTCCCATTTTATGCTTGCAACAACATTGTGGGGTAGGATAGGTTCAGAGAAAGAGCTTGAGGAAATTCATTGCCGCTCTCTGGAGTCTCCTGGTTTCTCTCCCTGCCCCCTTTGCTGTCACTGCAGGTGTTCACCTGCTGTCTTGGAGCACCTAAGCCAGTAGCTCTTTTCAGCTTTAGGGCCACATTCCATCACAGGGAGCAGTTCAGGGGCCACATGGTGAGTGGGGCCAGGGACAAAAGCAATGGATGTTCCCCAGTCCCCATTCCAAGGGTTTCTTTTGATGCACGGATACATCTTTCCATCTAGGCAAGCAATGCATCACCACCATCACATTCCAAGGACATGTTCCAGCTAGGCAAACACACCTGAGGAGGATGAGGAGCACAAGGCACAAGGGTTGTATGCAACCCCAAGAGCTGCATAGAGAGACCTGGTGGCCGCATTTGGCCCATGGGCATGAAGTTCCTCACCCCTGATGTGAGTAATGCCAAGAGTGAGTGTGATGGCCTGGGATTCCGATTCAGAGGCTGAACCAGAGGAATCCCAGCCTGCACAGGAGTCCCCGCCTCCAGGGCCGGCTGAACTGGGGCAAGGCCTAGATTCTGAGGAGCCTGCACCTGTGTCAGAGCCTCAGGAGCAGGCACCAGGTGAAACCATTCTGGCCCCAGAGGTGCTTGAGGACTCAGTGTCTACAGGTGAGCCTCCTCCGGGGCCCAGTAACCCTTCGGCCTCTCCTGAACTGCAGAGGCTTAGGGCAGAGAGGCGAAGGGAACTGGTTGCTCCCAGGAGGAGTGCTCGCCTTAAGGCCAGGGGAGGCGGGGCTCCTGGGGGCCGGGACCGCCCCTGGCCTTAGAAGAAGATAAAGGTCAGTCAGCCCGGTCCCAGGTTGCGGGAGCAACGTCGTTGTTGGCTTCAGACCTTCCAGTGTTCCTGTTCCCTGCCCGGCCTCCTGCTCCTGACCTTCCAGCATTCCTGTTCCCTGCCCGGCTTCCTGCTTCTGACCTTCCAGCGTTCCTGTTCCCCGCCCGACTCCCTGTTTCAGACCTCGCCTCTCATATTGTGAACTCTGACTACGGTAACGGTACCTTCCCCCCGGGACCAACACAGTGAGTCTCTTTCTCTTTGGTGATCCCTCGTAGTCGAGTGAGATTGTCTTCCATAAACACGGTTTTAACAATGAGTCCGTAAGTGACTGTGGAGGTCAATTTGGATCCACATGTCCTTCCACAGTGGGGACATTGGTTTCTGGGCTGGAGTTGATCATGGTGTGGATTTGCCAAGTGTGCCTTCCTCTTAGCACATTTCTCCCTTTCATCCTGAGTTCGAGTCTCTTCAAAGCCCATGACACCTTTGGTAAAGGCTGTTCTCCAACTGGAGCGCTCGCAGACAAGTGTTTCCCAGTTGTTGGTGTTTATACTCCATTTTTAAAGATTTGCCTTGAGACAGTCTTTAAACCTCTTTTGTTGACCACTTTCCATTTTTAAGTTCGGAATAGAGTAGTTGCTTTGGAAGACGATCATCAGGCATCCGCAGAACATGACCAGTCCAATGAAGCTGATGTTGAAGAATCATCACTCTTCAACAAGACCTCTTTGATTTAGCCAGTTTTGGCTATGCCTTGCCACTTGCAGCTGTTTGGCCAAGCTGGGGGTGCAACTCAACTCTTCAAACAAAAGGAGGGATGGAAGAGTCTAACAAGTGAAAGGGCCATAGCCCAGAGGTACAACATCTGCCTCACATGCAGAAGGCCCAGGGTTCAATCCCAAACATCTCTGAGTAGAGCTGGGAGAGAATCTGGTCTGAAACCCCCCAGAGAGCTGCTACCAGCCAATATAGTTGAGACTGAGATGGATGGACCAATGGTAGAAGTATAAGGCATGTTTCTAGGTCTTATGAAGGTCTGTAGTACAACATCTGCCTCACATGTAGAAGGCCTCAGGTTCAACCCCTGCCATCTCCAAGTAGGGCTGGGAAAAATCCTTGCCTGAAGCCCTGGCGAGCCTTTGACAGTTAATGCAAGGAAAGGTAAAGGTAAAGGACCCACAGATGGTTAAGTATGGTCAAAGGTGACTATCGGGGTTGCGGCGCATATCTCCCTTACAGGCTGAGGTAGTCAGTGTTTGTCCACAGACAGCTTTCTCGGTCTTTTGGCCAGCAGGACTAGACCGCTTCTGGAGCAATGGGACACCGTGAAGGAAACCGGAGTGCACGGAACTGCCATTTATATTCCTGCCGCAGCGGTACCTATTTATCTACTTGCAGGACATGGGTGGTGCTGTGGTCTAAACCACAGAGCCTAGGGCTTGCCGATCAGAAGGTCAACAGTTCGAATCCCCACATCGGGGTGAGCTCCCATTGCTCGGTCCCAGCTCCTGCCAACCTAGCAGTTCAAAAGGACATCAAAGCTCAGGCGGGAAGGTAAACGGCATTTCCATGCACTGCTCTGGTTTGCCAGAAGCAGCTTAGTCATGCTGGCCACATGACCCAGAAGCTGTCTGCGGACAAACGCCAGCTCCCTTGGCCTATATAGCAAGATGAGTGTGCAACCCCGGAGTTGTTCCCGACGGGAACGGTCTGGGGGTATCTTTACCCTTTACTGGCATGCTTTTGAACTGGCAGGAGCTGGGACAGAGGAAGAGGAGCTCACCCCGTCACTGGGATTCAAACCTCTGACCTTCTGATTTGCAAGCCCAAGAGGCTCAACGGTTTAGACCACAGCGCCACCTGCGTCCCATACAGTTAATGCAGACTATGCTGGACCCGATAGCATGGCTCAATATAAGGGAGCTCCAAATGGATAAAATTTCGAACCTGGGACTCCCTGACCTACAACCAGCATATTACCTCCTTGTGGTTCAGCAATAAAACCGCTAGCAGATTTGCAAAGCTAAGCAGGGTCTGGAATGTTTTCAATTTGGATGGGGGACGGCATGTTGAGATTCCTGCATTGCAGGGGGTTGAACTAGATGGCCCTCATCGGCTTCTCCCAACTCGACAATTCTGTGATACTGATGACATCCGGCCAGTTTTGACAGCAAATGGGTATAAAGCTCAGTGCAGGCCATGTCTGAGACTGGCAGCAGCTCCCTCCTTTGCGGGGCCCTGCGGAACGACGGCCATTAGGCACTTGAAGTGATTCATGAAGGCAGAAATCACGCAAACTGCCCATTATGGGTGACAACGGCTAGAATAACCGAATCAAAATATTGCATCTCAGAAGTCTTCCCATCCCTCACCCAGGAGCTGCCTTGGCTCAGATGGATCCTCACGGCTGACGCAGCAGACAGATTTGCCTTTTTGTGGGTTGTTGCTGTTGCGCCACAGGAGATGCCGTAATGAGCCATGGAGACTTTTGCTGGGGCTACGAGTGAGCCGGCTTCGTTCCAGCCACGGCTCAGCAGCCACCAAGTGTTTGTCGCATTTGATGCCCGCTTCTTCACGGATTGTGGGGGGCAAGGAGAAGGAATCGGCTGCCTTCGGTCTCTTTTCCTAGCAAACATCTGTCCGGCTGTCATGCTCGCTGGGCAGTGGCAAAGATAAGGACTGCATGAGAATTGGCAGTGCTGGTCTCAAAGCCTTTGCGGCAAGGCTTGGCAGCCTTGGTCTGGAAGGAAAGAAAGACGACGGGGTTGACTCATTTGTGGCTGGGAAGAGATTAGAATGGCAGGGGAAACTAGGAGCAATTCTCTCTCCTCTTCTACGAATGATCAAGGGGATGGAGAAAGGCTGAGAAAGGCTGCAGAATTTGGGACTTGGCGCTGTAGGTTAAACCACGGAGCCTAGGACTTGCCGATCAGAATGTTGGGGGTTCAAATCCCCATGACGGGGTGAGCTCCCATTGCACAGTCCCTGTTCCTACCAACCTAGCAGTTCGAGCAGTGCAAGTAGATAAATAGGTACCGCTCCGGCGGGAAAGGTAAACGGCATTTCCGTGCACTGCTCTGGTTCTCCAGAAGCGGCTTAGTCATGCTGGCCACATGACCCGGAAGCTGTATGCCAACTCCCTCGGCCAGTAAAGCAAGATGAGCTCCACAACCTCAGAGTCGGCCACGACTGGACCTAATGGTCAGGGGTCCCTTTACCTTTACTGCAGCCACAGTGAAAGTTCACAGAAGCTTCGTGCAGCTCTTCCAGAAATTTAGCAAGCCCCTGGTTTAACACTCTTTTCACTTAACTTCCCCCCGCAGTTCTCATCATAAAAAGCCACAGCACCATAGAAGTATCTGAGCAGAAGGAAGGAAGTCAGCAGAGACTCCGAAGTGTTCCCCCGAGAAGAGAAAAGTCCACTGACGAGGGACTTTATTTTTAAACTGTTCTCACTGTCAACATGTTCTGTTCTTCCCCACGGAGGGCTGGCCTGGGAGAACCAGCAGAGCTTGATAAGCCCACCTTCAGAGAGTGGAAGAACATATGGCCACTCTCTGTACTGCCAGGCAGAAATGCCCTTCGGCCTCTTGTTGGTGGCTTGCAACCCATAGCTGCTTAGTTTAATTTACACATTCTTTCCCATTGTTCGTTTTCCAAAGCAGATTTTGGTACAGTTAGATTTTTCTCTCTCAATCCAAACTGTTCACAAATGGACTTCGAAGGCAATATCAATCAGCCTACGTTCACCAAGAGACATTCCTTTGAAGTCCCTTTGCAAGCACGTTCAATATGAAGCACTTGGATAAAAGAATTCCTAGTGATGGAAGTATTGGATTATGCTGCTGACCTGATCAGATGAGTCAGTTCTTGTGTTCTTAGGGGGGAACTGACTTCAGTATGAAGCCATATGTGGAACAGTTGAAATTTGCAGCAATAATTCAATGGCCTTGGACCATCCTTAGGGAAACAGAAGGACTTGTTTGACTCAAAACATTGGCCATCCACGCACTATAACCTGAGTTCACTGTCCTGTGAATCCAGTTCGTGAAGATGTAGCCAATTGTAGCTTTGAGGAGTACAACTCAAGCAAAGTGACATCATTTCAGCTGTAGCCAATGACCAGCAACTTCAAGGTAGGGTTTCGCTTAATTCAATGGAATGTGGCGATATTTGTTGGGGTGGGTGAGTTTCATATACGTAATTAATCTGGATCAATACAATTTAATATCGTAAGTGTGCATTGACTTTCATAAAGAGATGAAGGAAATCAAACTAATCGAGAGGGCTTTGTTTTGGGGAAATCATGGCACAGTCTCTGGACTTCTGACACATCACACCCCTTCTTCATAAGATCAGGATTGGAACTGTGTGCTTGAAGCTCGTGGACCCAGACATCACCCTGGATAATAAATTTGCTTCGAATCTGCATTTCAGTCCTAGAAGGAAACCAGATAATCTCTCCCCTATTAGGAAGAATATGCCAGCAATATTCAGATGGGTTTTCCCCCTAGCCAAGCCCTGCCTCCTCCTCCTAATAGAACCAGATATTCCCTTTGGAATAACATTTGCATACCTTCCCCATTGCTTCCTGCGCTATCAGAGGCAGCGAATGCTGAAAGATTTGCAGCAGCTGCAGGCCTGTAAGGCAAAAGCAGCAGGGCTTCCTCCAGATCATTGTTTGGCTGGCATTTCACAAGTAACAAGGTAGAATGTCACTCAGCTTCATCATGTTTTACCGGGGACATTGTGGAAGGACAGACACTCTTTCAGCAGAACACGTTTCAGACGCTTTGCTGCTGTCTTTCATTCTCCTAGCTGATGGCCCTTGTCGTCCAGGACACACACAATATATGAGACGTCTCCTCAATCCCCCACATGTCCTGTGACATTTCAATCCTCTTTGGCTGGAAGCACGATAAGGTCTTCTCTTGGGTGGAAATTCATGTCAGTTAGAAAAAGCCACTTTGCCGTTCATTATCATTGCTGTCAAACTCATTTCAGGCAGGGAAGAAGGAAAGGTCCCTGTTTTCATGGTTGTTTCTTTGAATGTTTGCACGAGATCATCAAATCATAGAGTCGGACAGGACACCAGGTTCATGTGGTCCAAATCCCTACAACGCAGGAATCTCAACTATACCAAGAAGGACACCAAGAACTCAGGCCAATGTAAGTTTCAATAGCGGGAGTGGCCCCTACTCACAAGTCAATAGTCAATAGTAACAAAAACTAATCCATTCAAAAGTATGTATTCTGACAAGAATTACAAACTCAAGTAGAGATTACAAACGCAAACTCATAAAGATATGTATAACACAATATTCGTTACAAAGATTTTCTCTTTTTCACGCAACAATAATGTTGATCCTTATAATTTATCAGCTTGCAGATAGAGACTCAGTTTCAATCACAGAGCAGAAGTTAGAAGTCAATTATGGATTAGAAGACAGGACAGGGCCCTGTTTCAATGTATTCACCTTCATCAGATAATTTTTAAAGGGTTGTGTAAGTGTGAAGACTTTTGGATAAATATATCCTGTAATCTTCTATGTTTCTCAGGGATAACAACTACGTGTTGGTAGATCAACGTGTATTTTGAGCTTTTCTCAACTATAGCATCCCTGACATATGCCATAGGCCAAAGGCTAATCTAGTTCAGCTTCTTGTTCTTACAGTAGCCTACCATATTTCACAGAATCAAAGAATTGTGGATTTGGAAGGGACCCAAGGGTCATCTAGTCCAACCCCTGCAATGCAGGAATCCCAGCTAAAGCATCCATGACAAATGGCCAACCAACCTCTCCTTAAAAACCTCCAAGGAAGGAGAGTTCACAACCTCCCAAAGGAGAGCATTCCACTGTCGAACAGCTCTTACTGTCAGAAAGTTCTTCCTGTTGTTTTGCCAGATCTCCTTTCTTGTAACTTGAAGACATTGGTTCGAGTCCTACCCTCCTATTCAGATGATGCTGAATAGGAGTGTTCTTGTTCAAGGTAACAGCCAGCCAACCTCCCCCAAGTGAGAACATTCCTTTTTAAAATAATAATAATAATAATAATAATAATAATATTTATTAAAGTTTTAAAGGTTACAAAAAGAAAAAAGAGAAAACACCAAATTACACAAAAACAAGACAACACATCACAATAAGGGAAAAAAAGAAAAAGAAAAAACACAGAAAAATAGAAACAATTAAAAAAAAAACACAACGAACCTTCCCATAACTTATCTTTCATTTGCTTGTTTCCTTGACCTCCTCACACCTCCCTTTTTGTATTCTAGTTTGGTTAGCTATTTCAGCAAATCCTTTCCATCTTTCCCAGTTTTTGTCCTGTAATTTATCTTAATATAATGTAACTTTACTTTCCCTCCTTTCACCCATTAACAGTCTATTTTTTCTTAATCCTTTATAACATTTCTGCTAAAACCACATGACTTCATTCCAACATCCTTCTAACATTCCTTAATTTTACAATGTTTCTGTAAATAAACTTTAAATTTCTTCCAATCTTCTTCCACCGACTCTTCTCCCTGGTCTCGGATTCTGCCAGTCATTTCCGCCAGTTCCATGTAGTCCATCACCTTCATCTGCCATTCTTCCCGGGTGGGTAGATCTTGTGTCCCCAAGTGAGAACATTCCATCCATCCACCCATTTTCTGTTATTCCCCACTCAACATTCCATGGCTAGTGAGCATGCTAAATCTTAAAGGGGCTTTTTGTGTCTGTACACCCCATTATATATACAATGGTACCTCTGGTTACGTCCTTAATTTGTTCCAGAGGTCCGTTCTTAACCTGAAACTGTTCTTAACCTGAAGCACCACTTTAGCTAATGGGGCCTCCAGCTGCCACTGCGCCGCCAGAGCATGATTTTTGTTCTCATCCTGGAGCAAAGTTCTTAACCTGAAGTACTATTTCTGGGTTAGCGGAGTCTGTAACCTGAAGCGTGTGTAACCTGAAGCATATGTAACCTGAGGGACCACTGTATTTTAAAGTTTATTGTACTTCCATAACCCTTCAGCTTCCCCTGACAGTGCTGAATCTGCCCTCTTGTTTCTAGATTCCTACCACCTGGGACCCATTTCTGTTGGCACTCACCACCTGAGATCAATATTAGGAGTGGTTGCATTCACAGCATGGGGCATCAGTAGGGGTATGGACCTCTGTTTGTTTGGAATCGACCCCCCCACCGCTCTATTCAGAGATGTTTTAGATGCACCTTTGCCCTAAATTTGGCACTCCCCGATCTCCAGAAGGATATAGAGAAAAATCCTCAACATAATATATTAGACATCACAGCACTTGTTATTTCAATAGTACCAGCTTGTTTCATCTATGTGAGGTCCCATGCTCTCCCACATGCATATTTAATACTAGGCCCCACTGCATCATGGGTTTTGTAGTCTTACACCCGCACAGTCACTTTTCTCACCTGCAGATGGTTTCGAAGCTTCAACTGGTGCAGAATTCAGCAGCCAGGTACTGGGACAATACGGTTTGAGCATATTACACTGATCTTGGTCCAACTGCATTGGCTGACAAATAGATTCCACGCCCAATTCAAAGTGCTGTTTTTGACCTATAAAGCCTTAAACGGCTCTGGACCACAATACCTGAAGGACCATCTGTCCCCATAAAAACCATCCTGGACTTTGCATTCATCATCCGAGGCTCTTTTTCATGTGTCTCCTCCATGTCAGGTCCAGAGGGTGGCAACCTCCTCTGTGGTGGTTCCCCATTTGTGGAATGCTCTCCCCAGGGAAGTTCGGCGATCACCTTCATTATACACCTTTAGGCGCCAGGCAAAAACATTCTTCTTGCACCAGCCCTTTTAAATATGTCTGTGGGAAGGAGGGTCATTGTTTTACTTATTTACCTGTTTTTATCCTGTATTTTATTCCGTGAACTGCCCTGAGATCTTGTGACGAAGGGCAGTATATAAATCTATTAAATCTAATGAATGAATGAATAATAAATGTTTTGCTCTAGGTATCCCCCTTTAACCATCTTTGATTATCTTCTATGCAAATTGTCTTGAGATGATTGTTTAGAAGGTAATTAATAAATCAATGGTGGCCATCATCATCAACTTTCATTGCAGGTTTTGGAAAGATCAAATGCCACAATAAATTAGAATCTGTAGCTGGAAGAGTTAAACATCACAACAGCATAGTTGGATTGATGTGGAAAGAGAAAAATGTCACATGGGAATACATCGTGCTCATTGCGGTAAGCATGACTGCAGTGACAACATCATGTTTCTCAATGAACCTGTGGTAGTTCCTCTGGGAGCGTCAGAATAATGCATATCCCCAACTCTTGTCCATGGTGCCAGTGTGCATTATTCAGGGACTGGATTGCATGCCAGAGGCAAAGGTTGATGGATCAATTGGCATGGCTCTGATTTTTCTGCAGTAGGTTGTGGGAATGTTGTGGATAACAGGAGAGGATAAATTGATTAATATCATCCTTCTTAACTCGTGCTAGCAAGTTTCTTCATACAGCAGAGTGCATTTCGCCTTTAACACAGAAAGAAGCTGGTTGCATAATTGTTCGAATCCCTTAAGACAATATGCAATCCAATCTGTCCTGCCCAGACTGGGATATGTTCCTGGTAAGACCCCCTTTTGAATCCCTCCTAAAAGAATAAAGACACCACAGTCTTATTCATAAGTTTCAAAAAGAAGTTTACTCATGATCAGACAGAGCACAGTGTGATCCCAGAAGGCAGGCTTAAGGCTACGAATAATAACAATAATAAGAGTTTGGATTTGATATCCTGCTTTATCACTACCTGAAGGAGTCTCAAAGCGGCTAACATTCTCCTTCCCCTTCCTTCCCCACAACAAACACTCTGTGAGGTGAGTGAGGCTGAGAGACTTCAGAGAAGTGTGACTGGCCCAAGGTCACCCAGCAGCTGCATGGGGAGGAGCGGAGACGTGAACCCGGTTCCCCAGATTACGAGACTATCACTCTTAACCACTACACAAATAGGTTTACCCCATACAGGGCTGTTATAAGTATATCCGGCACCGTGGTGCAACAATCCCTCTGGCGCCCCCTCCATTCCCCAGTGTTGCTGACCTTTTTACGGTGCTGCCAGCAGCTTTGTGGGGCTGGAGGAGGCGGGCAGTGGCTGGAGAGCGGCTCCTCCTGTGGGAAAGAGGCGGAGGCTCCAGGTGTGACACTGTTTCAGCGAGCTGGGTGAGGGCGGCGAGCTGATGCCAGGAGGCACTGCGCCCAGCCTTCTCCTCTTCCCTGGCGCTCGTGCCACGGGGGCCTTGGCAGGTGGAGGCACTGGGTGCGGTGTTGCTTCGGTGTGGTATGGCGGAGGTGGGCAAGGGCAGCAAGCTGATGCCGGGAGGCGCTGCGCCCAGTCTTCTCCTCTTCCCTGGTGCTCGTGCCACGGTGGCCACGGCAGGCAGAGGCTCCGGGTGTGGCGCTGTTTTGGCGTGGTATGGCAGAGGTGGGCAAGGGCAGTGAGCTGATGCCGGGAGGCACCACGTCCAGCCTCCGCCTCTTCCCTGGCGCCATCCAGAACTTGGCGCCCTGCGCCACTTGCCTCTATGGGCAAGACGCCCCTGACCCCATATGGGAGATAACCCAGGTGCAGTCCAGGCAAAGCAGGAAGCAGGCAGGATGAAAAAGAAGCGAGGGTGGCTATGTGACTTGGCCTTTTACCAGGTCTGGAAAGGTCATGCCCACTGACCGATCACATGCAAAGGAAAGGATGCCCTAGCCAGGTGTAACAGGAAGTTCAAACTGGCTGGACCAACATTCCCCTGCTTGTCCACCCTAGCCAAACAAGTAATGTTGTACTTGACTGCTCCAGTGAATTATATCCAACTTAGGCTATATTCCAGCCACACTCAGAAGTTTCTACAGACACCTATGCATCTTTCCATTCTCAGAAGCAAGACGAATAATCAAAGTTCAGTGACGCAGGCTAGAAAGCACTCAGAGGGCCAGAAAGAAAGGCTTGCAGGGCCACATTTGGGCCCTGGGGCTGAGATCCCCCAGTGACTGGCAAAGGCTCTCCAGGATGCCAAGCAGGGAATCTTTACAACCCCTACTTGGAGATGCTGGGGATTGTCTGGGACTGGTGGATGATGAGGAATGATGGGAGGCTCCAGCTGGAGAACTTCTTAGAGAAGTCTCCAAAGAGGAAGGCTCAGAGCCAGGGGAATGGTGGTGGGACACAGAAGACAGATCAGAGGATGAAAAGAGGTTGGGGCAGAATGGTTGAATGCTGAACAAGCAACAGGCTTGAGTGAGAGAGAGGAAGAAGAGGCAGAAAGCACTGCGGACCTAGCACAGGCAGCTGAAGGGGAGGTGGTGGCTGAGGCTGCAACAGATACACAGGAGGAACTTGCTCGTCCTACTGTATTCAGATCCCTTCCCCTCTTGTCTCCAAGGACTCAGAGACCTTTGCATGTCTCAGCCCCCCCCATCCAGCAGAGTTTAAGACTGCAGGGAAAACAGCTGGATGGGGAGGAGACTTAGAGAGAAGTTGGAGGCCCAGACAGTCGATTCTACCTTCACAGTCGGAGCTGGCAATGTTTCTGAATACCAATTGCTGGAAATCACAGAAGGGGAGACTGGTTTCTGTGGGAATGTTAAGGATAGTAGGAGAGGATATATTGAATAAGTATCACCCTTCCTTCACTCATCCTAGTGAGGGATGTAGCAGAGAAGATTCCCCTCAATATAGCAAGAAGCTAGTTTGCAGATTCATTTGAATCTCTTTAGTTAAGTAATCTAATCTGGCTTGCCCATATGGACTATTCCTGGTGTCCCCTTTTATCCCTCTTAAAAGAATAAAGACACAAGAGTCTTTCCTGAAAAGCAACCAGAAATTTACTCACATTCAGTTCACGATTAGATCCCTGAAAGGCAGGCTTTACTAGTAGTTACATAATGAACTGTGAGTTCATCTCATATGGAGATTGAGCTCATGGGACAGCAAAATTACATTAGCAGAACAAAATGGCTGCAGTAGAGCAGCAAGCAGGAGAGAGAAATCAAGAGAGAGAGATCAAGAAAGAGAGAATGGTTGCGTGATTCAGCTCTTTTATGGAGTCAGCCAGGGCCATGCCCATCTCCCTGGTCACATGCAGGGATGCCTTCCTGCCTGTGCCCACTCTAGGGGAATAAGGAATGTTGCATTTGAGCGTACCAATGGATTACACCCCACAGTTTCATGCTCAAATCTTGCTTGTGGGTTTCCCACAAGCACCCTAGTTTTCATTTTGTATTTTTATGCTGACAGCTGCCCTGGGATCTTTGGATGAAGGGCAGTATACAAATTTAATAAATAAATTAAAATAAATCTGGCAGGCCACTGTGAGAACAGGATGCTGTGCTAGTTTAACCGCAGGCTCTTCCTATGGTCTTAAACCCAGCCAATTCCAATTGATGGGGGGTTGGTGGGGATGTGAACGAGAAGAATCACCGAGTCCTTGGTTCATCCATAATTCAAGGCAGAAACATGTTTGACAAAATTGTGCCGACTCCCTTTCCCTCCCCACTTTGCCAAGATTACTTGGCCTCATTGCAATCCCAGTTGCAAATGTGTCTCTCTTTAGCCCACTTTGAACATCTTGAGAAGAAAGGACAAAATAGACTCCATTCCTTAAACGGTTACATGTTTTCTTCTCCCTTCCACCAGTGAATGGTCTCAAGACGTTGAGGGGAAAAAGGAAGCCGGATTAATATTTCATTGTGATGCATTATGAAATGCTTTTATTAAAGAAGCCCGGGGAACGTAAGATGAATCTTCTCTTCCCTTCTCTTTCTCTCTGAAAACTTCAGGGCAGGCATCTTCAAGTTTCATTTCTTCTAGATGGTTTTCCCCCACCCATTCTAATCTTGTGCTTCCTCTCTCTCTCAAATGCTTTTCCAGACAGGGGGCCAGCAGCGGGAGACCCACGGACCAAGTCTGGCTCATGCAGAATCATCATCATTTGGCCCACCAGCATGGACATAGCCAGAGGAGATGGGGGTGGGGAACTGCCCCCCTAGATCAAGTAAATAAATAAAAATACTTAACCCAAAGTAGAAACTGTAGAAAGATTTTGACAGATTTTTTTCTGAGCACTTAAGGTCAAAAGAAAGTGATTTGAAACAACTGTATTTTTTAAAATAAAGGTAAAGGTAAAGGGACCCCTGACCATTAGGTCCAGTCGTGGCCGACTCTGGGGTTGTGGTGAGGGAGCTGGCGTTCGTCCACAGACAGCATGACTAAGCCGCTTCTGGTGAACCAGAGCAGTACACAGAAACACCGTTTACCTTCCCGCCGGAGCGGTACCTATTTATCTATTTGCACTTTGACGTGCTTTCGAACTGCTAGGTTGGTAGGAGCAGGGACAGAGCAACGGGAGCTCACCCCGTCGTGGGGATTCGAACCACCAACCTTCTGATCGGCAAGTCCTAGGCTCTGTGGTTTAACCCACAGTGCCATCCGCGTCCCTCTTTGATATGTGTAATCCATCTTGATTCCTGGTCTGGAGAAAAGGCAATATGTTGTTGTTGTTGTGAGAGTAGAATCATGGAGCTGGCTCAAAACAGAAGCAGTCCTGAGCAATTGTCACATGTGGTCAGAAACAAAGGGATAGACAACCTTATCCACCCCCCTGCCCCCAATTTTAAAGGGTCCCATTACAAAAAGAAACTGGATTTCAATTTCAGCCAGAACAGAGCTGCCTAAACAAAGCATACACTGAAAGCTCTCTTCTCTCTTCCTTTCACAGCCGAAGGCTTCTCCGAAAATGGCAACACTATATTTTTACGGCTTGTGAAGTCACATCTAAGCCTCTTCTTCTGTCAGGTCTGCGGGATCCAACACAGAAGTCCCTGCCTGTGAATCACTTCACCTCTCTCTTTGAGATGGAACACGCTACATGCCCTTAAAGATCTCCATATTGCAGAACCAGGATTAATTAGACAAGATTTGTAAACTGCTCCCGGCGCTCTTGGCAAAGAAAAAAAAATAGTTCGCATCCTTGATGAAGCAGTCTGAGCCCGTGGCAAAGCTCCCAACTGCTGCCTCAGGTTTCAGATGCACCAGACCAACTGGGCAGTTCAAAATACGCAAGAACGTATACAGAATCACTTCCCTCCTTGATACCCTGAGGGGGAAGAAACCGAGATTGCAAATCTTGGCAGTCAGTCTTCCTGATTTGCCTTCCATCTCCTGATCTGTGATTTGATCAGCTTCTGAAGCAGCAGGCAATCGAATCCTGGAGGAGCCACACACAGGGGGAAAGAGCTTGCAGCCACCTGTCAGGTTGGAAGTACAATTCTCATGGCATTGGCACTACAAGGGAAACCAGATGTCTCTAGAGCAGACAGTAGAACAGAAGCATATCATAATCAATATTTCATCATCCAGGAAGCCTTCAGTCCCCTTCTCATTGCAGAAGCGTCGCTTCGCCAAGAAAGCTACATCTTCTCTCAAATGACTACGAGCAACAAGAATCTCTGGAGCCATGGCACCACCTCATTTAAGAAGATGCTGCATATGATAGGCATTTTCAGACATCTGAAGGGCTGCCACGTGGAAGATGGAGCAGGCTTGTTTTTTGCTGCTCTGGAGGGTAGGCTCAGAACCCATGGATTCAAATGACAAGGAAGGAAATTGCGACTCAACGTCAGGAAGAGCTTTCTGACATTAAGAGCTGTTCAGCAGTGGAATGGACTCCCTCGGAAGACGGTGGGTTCCCCTTCATCGGAGGTTTTTAAATAAAGGTTGGCTGACAACCTGTCAGGAGGTCCGGCTCCATGACCCTTGGGTGTCCCTTTCAAAACTAAAATTCTATGATTCTACAAAAGTGGAAGCCTTTTTTCAGGCAGTGCTTCCATCTTGGAGGAACCAGTTGTACGATGCAGTGGAACTGAGTACAGCTGCAGAGAATGAAGAAGGGGGGACTGTTCCTCTTGCAAATTGCCTTAAATTTATTTCTAGCCGGATGGGAAATAAATAAATAAGTAAAGTTGCCCATCTGCCAGCAGAAGATCTCTGCAAATCTGTCTGCTTCGCTTCCTGCTGTGCCAAAATATGTCCTTTGATTTCTCAAAAGTTCTCTTCCTCGATGACAGAGAATATAAGGAGAGGCTGCTGGATCAGGCCACGTTTGGCTGGATCAGGCCAACGTCTACCAGCTCCATCTGGTACGCAGGCTAAGACCCTCCCTGCCCACGGACTGTCTCGCCAGAGTGGTACATGCTCTGGTTATTTCCCGCTTGGACTACGCTCTAAGTGGGGCTACCTTTGAAGGTGACCCGGAAACTGCAATTAATCCAGAATGTGGCAGCTAGACTGGTGACTGGGAGCGGCCGCCGAGACCGCATAACAGTCCTGAAAGACCTACACTGGCTCCCAGTACGTTTCCGAGCACAATTTAAAGTGTTGGTGCTGACCTTTAAAGCCCTAAACGGCCTCGGTCCTGTATACCTGAAGGAGCGTCTCCACCTCCATCATTCACCCCGGACACTGAGGTCCAGCACCGAGGGCCTTCTGGTGGTTCCCTCACTGCAAGAAGCCCAGTTACAGGGAACCAGGCAGAGGGCCTTCTTGGTAGTGGCACCCGCCCTGTGGAACACTCTCCCACCAGATGTCAAAGAGAAAAATAACTACCAAACTTTTAGAAGACATCCGAAGGCAGCCCTGTTTAGGGAAGCTTTTAATGTTTAATAGGCTATTGTATTTTAGTGTTTTGTTGGAAGCCGCCCAGAGTGCCTGGGGGGACCCAGCCAGATGGGCGCGGTATAAATAAATTATTATTATTATTATTATTATTATTATTATTATTATTATTATTACTCTAGGATGTGTACACACAAACCTTTTTTGTTTTAAAAAAGGGATTCCTCTGGAGTAAAAATAGGCACAGCTGGTTACCAAGGGCAGACATGAGAAGAATGGCACACGAGCAACTCTGCCATGAGTCTCTTATGCCTGTCTTCTCTTTTTTTTTATATAATAATTTTTATTGGTTTTTTAACAAAAAGACAAACAAAACACAAAACAAAAACATATAAAAACATTTAAAACATGACTTCCCCATACCTCCCTTTCACTGCATCCTTGTTTTACAACTCTTTAGCAACCCTTCAGTCAATTTCTCTGGTAATTTTCTTTAAATTTCCTTAATGTTAATGTTTACAGCTGTAATTCTCTATTTCTTACCCCCAGACATCTTATCAGTCCTCAATTTTACAACAATTTTTAAGATATATTTTAAATTTCTTCCAGTCCTCTTCCACTGTCTCTTTCCCCTGGTCACGGATTCTGCCGGTCATCTCTGCCAGTCCCATAAAGTCAATCACCTTTGTCTGCCATTCTTCCAGAGTAGGGAGTTCTTGCATCTTCCAATACTTTGCCAACAAGATCCTTGCTGCTGTGGTCGCATACATAAAAAAAATCCTATCCTTCCTTGGCACCAACTGGCCAACCAGGCCTGTCTTCTCCTTGTTGCTAGGATCCAGAGCACTCTTGGCGTAATCTGCCCATTGATCAAAGTCTCAGTGATTGCATATATGCATATTTCAGTGGAGGTCTTTTTCTGTCTCTGCAGCGCAAGTCCTGAGGGCGGGTGACCTTGAAAGTGCATTTGGCTTCCTCTGCAAGATGAATATGAGAATGTTTCCTTACTTCAGAAGAGTGTCGTGACACTGACAGTTTGGTTTACAAGCTGGTTTGATATCCCAGAGCAAAGGCAATATAAATGCAAAGTATGATATTATTTATTACTGACCATCCCTGTCACAGAGATCCTTTCTTTTCTTCACCTTAGAGAACAGGTTGAGAAATGGACCTGCCAGACCCCCAAAGGAAAATCTAATCATGATCAATGGACTATCAAAGCAAAGCCAAATGCACAACGGGAAAGGCAGAGGAGCATAATGCAAGACTCACTTGGATCTTAATGAGTTATAATGTTAGCACTATAATACGATGCTGGGAAAGCTGCCTTAGACCCTGAAGATGCTGAATGCTGGTTGACTGCCTGTTGAGGCAAGGGAAGGAGAACAGGGGTGGGATGGTGTCATGTCTGATCCTGGCCCAAGCTAGGATGACTCCTCCTCAGGTGAAGATATTATGGGGCATTCTGACACCAGCACTACTCCATTCACCTCCAGCATTTAAGGAGAAGTGGTGAAGGCCCAGCTGTGTTGCATGACCCAGAAGAACCCATGGACAAGTGGTAACTGCCTTGCCTGAAGAAACAGAGGAACCAGAAGGTTCTGGTGCAGGAAGACACCCATACATGATCCAGAAGACCCAGGCTTCTCAGAGCTAACTGGCCTCCTTGGGATGATGGTGCCTCCTCAGAAGCAGAGAACCCTGAAGAGTGAATGCGAATTGGTTTCTGCCAACCTCTGTCTAAAAACTCCCAGCGAAGAAGAGCCCACGTCCAAGGTAGTCCGTTCTACTATCAAAGAACTCATAATCAGAAATATCATCCCAGTTGCTAGAAGAAAGGTGCTTAACTCTGTATGCCCCAGTGGCTGATGCTGCCCTGTGCTAATGATCCCTGCTAATACTGTGCTCTAGGAATCCTGCCTGATGTTGGGAAAGATGGAGGGCACAAGGAGAAGGGGGCGACAGAGGACGAGATGGTTGGATAGTGTTTTCGAGGTTACCAGCATGAGTTTGACCAAACTGCGGGAGGCAGTGGAGGACAGAGGTGCCTGGCGTTCTCTGGTCCATGGGGTCACGAAGAGTCGGACACGACTAAACGACTAAAGAACAACAACAACAACAACAGGAATCCTGCCCACCTCTTCACTGCTCTCCTGTCCTTGACCTTGTCTTTGCCTTATAATACAGATATTGGACCATGACCAGCTTTGAACTGTCTCACCATGATTGACTTCAGCTTCTTAATGTTAACAAGTGTAAAGTGATGCATGTCAGGGTGGAAAAAAACCACATTGCTTCAGTTCTAGTGATCTCCCCCCCCCCCCACCATAGGAGCCAATTCCTAGGGGCTGAGGTCCCTTCGGTCTCCCTCAATAAAATATTTGAGGGGGCGGGGCCCTCCAATGTTGATAGGCATTGCGATTCAAATGGTGTGTGTGTGCCACGTCTGGTGGTCAGTTATGCAAGACACGGCTTACCTCTTCCTCCAAACACATGTGGCCAGCATGACTAAGCCGCTTTCTGGTGAACCACAGCAGCGCATGGAAATGCCATTTACCTTCCCGCCGGAGTGGTACCTATTTATCTACTTGCACTTTGACGTGCTTTCGAACTGCTAGGTGGGCAGGAGCAGGGACCGAGCAATGGGAGCTCACCCCATCAAGGGGATTCGAACTGCCAACCTTCTGATCGGCAAGTCCTAGGCTCTGTGGTTTAACCCACAGCGCCACCCGCGTTCCTGCATAACATTGAGGTTAGGGCTAACCCAGGAGTTCTAGCTATCCATTACATTTAGTGCTGGGCCAAAATGTGTCCACCAATTTTCCCACCCCCAAAACTCCCTTATGGAAGAGTCTTCCATCCCCCCCCCCGAGCATTTTATAATTTCAGTGAGTGCAAGATTTAGTTTACCTTAGAACTGAGAGGGTGTGTGGTTTTTTTCTTCCCATTAAATATTGCTGTAGCACTCACAGACCCTCTGAGTGCCCCTATTTTCCAGGGGCAGTCCCGGATTTACAGAAGTCGTCCCGGTTTCTGATTTGACCCTGGAATTCCCTGTTTTTCCTTAGGGTGTCCCTGTTTTCATTGGACAAATGTTGGAGGGTATGGTTAGACGCCTCTATTTTCATCAGAGAAATGTTGAAGGGTATAGAGTTGTCTGACCTCCAAGCCATCTGAAGGCAGCCCTGTTTAGGGAAGTTTTTTAAAAAAACATTTAATGCTTTATTATGTTTTTATTTATGTTGGAAGCCACCCAGGGTTGCTGGGGCAATCCAGTCAGATGGATGGGGTAAGGTAAAGGTAAAGGGACCCCTGACCATTAGGTCCAGTTGTGGCCGACTCTGGGGTTGCGGTGCTCATCTCGCTTTATTGGCCGAGGGAGCCGGCATACTGCTTCCGGGTCATGTGGCCAGCATAGTAAAATATGATGATGATGATGATGATGATGATAATGATGGATTAGGACGTCCCTCTTTTCATCAGAGAAATATTGGAGGCTATTCACTCAGCAGCATCTCTGGCTACTTACACTTTATGATCTGGAAAAGCACCTGGAAACGTTACCGGTACCTCATGACACCTCCCTCTGGGCTTTAACTGAGGTGGGAGAAGTGAAAGAGCCTGACTACTGTTTTTAAAGCCATTCCGTTCCTTCTCCTTCTCCGTCTCCTTCTCCTCCTCCTTCTCCTCCTTCTCCTTCTCCTTCTCCTTCTCCTTCTCCTCCTCCTCCTCCTCCTCTGAAGGAATGTCTCCACCCCCATCGTTCCACCCAGACACTGAGGTCCAGCTCTGAGGGCCTTCTGGCAGTTCCCTCCCTGCGAGAAGCGAAGTTACAGGGGAACATGCAGAGGGCCTTATTGGTAGTGGCGCCCGCCCTGTGGAACACCCTCCCATCAGATGTCAAGGAAATAAACAACTATCTGAAAACATCTGAAGGCAGCCCAGTTTAGGGAAGTGTTTAATGACTGATGTTTTAATGTATTTTTCATCTTTTGTTGGAAGCCGCTCAGATGGGGGGAGGGGTTTATAAATAATAAATTCTTCTTCTTCTTCTTCTTCTTCTTCTTCTTCTTCTTCTTCTTCTTCTTCTTCTTCTTCTTCTTCTTCTTCTTCTTCTTCCTCCTCCTCCTCCTCCTCCTCCTCCTCCTCCTCTTGTCTTTCAGCACTTCTTTCTTCAAATGTAAAAACACTTCTCTTTAAAACATCTAGAGAATAGTGAACAGCTTTCAGGAGCAAGGGTTACTGTAGTCCATACTCAAAGGCCAGGTGAGGATTTCATGTTTATTTAAGGAAGCCCAGACACCAGAGAAAGCTGCAGGCCACCAGAGGGATGATTTCTAGAAGACAAGAAGAGAAGCTCACAAACACCTTTCAGCCTCCTCAAATTCAGGTAAGTGCAGCAAAACGACCCCATCCCCACCCATGAGAATTTCACTGCATTTTTTCCTCCTCCTTGATAATGTTTAAGGCAATTTTTGATATTTGGTGGAGAAGGGTTGGGGTGTGGAAACCCAGAAGAAATTTTCGATGCAGCGCTAATCACACTCTGCCTCTCAAGCTCTTGCTTGAGGCAGCTCTAGAAATAGCTCCCACCCGGCCCTCCCCCTTTCCCTATCAGTAATTCATTATGATTCTTCGTTATCTCTGACAAGAACAATACAAATGAAAGAGAAGTCACGATAAGCAAAACCAGAACGGAGGCTTAAAGTTGCGAACAACAAATTCCTTTCCCCCTTGGATAACACTAAGCGTTGAGAAAGAAAAGGGAATTCTGACAATTAAATTGTGTTCCTATTGTTCCGGTCTTGGGCCTCTTCAGAAGTTACAGGGGAATCCAGTCTTCTGTTTCTTCTGTTTTCAGTTGCAAGCAAAGATGGAAGAGATAAAGCAGGAATGAGATATGGGAAGATGAGGAAGAGAAAAAGAGAGGTTTTTTTTTTTTGCATTGGGGGGGCAAGGTAAAGTAAAGGTAAAGGTACCCCTGACCATTAGGTCCAGTTGTGGACGACTCTGGGGTTGCAACAGTCATCTCGCTCTATAGACTGAGGGAGCTGGTGTTTGTCCGCAGACAGCTTCTGAACCAGAGCAGCGTACAGAAATGCCATTTACCTTCCCACCGGAGTGGTACCTATTTATCTGCTTGCACTTGATGTGCTTTTGAACTGCTAGGTTGGCAGGAGCCGGGACCTCACGGGAGCTCACCCTATGGTGGGGAATCAAACTGCTGACCTTCTGATTGGCAAGTCCTAGGCTCTGTGGTTTAGAACACAGCGCCACCCACATCCTGCAAGTAGATAAATAGGTACCACTGCGGCAGGAAGGTAAACAGCATTTCCGTGTGCTCTGGTTTCCGTCACCGTGTCCCATTGCTCCAGTAGTGGTCTAGTCCTGCTGTCCACAAGACCCGGAAAGCTGTCTGTGGACAAACACTGGCTACCTCAGCCTGAAAGCGAAATGAACGCCACAACCCCATAGTCACCTTTGACCGGACTTAACCATCTGGGGGTCCTTTACCTTTCCTTGCATTAACTGTCAAAAGCTCTCCAGTGTTCCAGGCAAGGATTTTTCCCAGCCCTCCTTGGAGATGGCAGGGATTGAACCTGAGGCCTTCTACATGTGAGGCAGATGTTCTTCTACAGACCTTCATAAGACTTAGAAACATAGTAAGCTGCCTGATACTTGGCAAGCCCTAGGCTCTGCGGTTTAGACCACAATAGTGGGCACAAAAATTAGGACTGCATTAAGAACATATGAGGAACCCTGCTGAATGAGGCCAATGGCCCATCTAGTCCCACATCCTGATCTTTCAGCGGCCAAGCAAGATCTGAGCACAAGAGCATTTCCCCCTCCTATGGTTTCTGGCAACTAGGAGTGAGAAGCATTGTTGCAGAGCACAGCCATCATGACTAGCAACCATCAATAGACTTCCATGAATTTATCCATCTAGGTCCTCACTGCCTCTTGTGGGAACCAGCTGCATCATTTAACTATGTGCGATGTGGAGAAATACTTTCATTTATCTGTCCTGAATTTTCCAACGTTCAACTTCATTGGATGTCCCCAGTTTGTAGTGTTATGGGAAAAGGAGGAAAACTTTTCCTTATTCACTTTTCTCAGTGCCATGCATAATTTCATCAGCTTCCACCATGTCTCCCCTTACTTGCCTTTTCTCTAAATGAAAAACTCTCAGATGCTGCAGCCTTTCTTCACAGAGAGGTCGCACCAACCCATCAATAAGTTTGGTTTCCCTTCTCCAACTCTACAATGTTTGCTTTCCCTTTCCTGAACCTTCTCCAACCCTTGTTGTTGTTTAGTCATTTAGTCGTGTCCGACTCTTTATGAGCCCATGGACCAGAGCATGCCAGGCACTCCTGTCTTCCACTGCCTCCCACAGTTTGGTCAAACTCATGCTGGTAGCTTCGAGAACACTGTCCAACCCTCTCATCCTCTGTCGTCCCCTTCTCCTTGTGCCCTCCATCTTTCCCAACATCAGGGTCTTTTACAGGGCGTCTTCTCTTCTCATGAGGTGGCCAAAGTATGGGAGCCTCAGCTTCAGGATCTGTCCTTCCAGTAAGCACTCAGGGCTGATTTCCTTCAGAATGGATAGGTTTAATCTTCTTGCAGTCCACTGAACTCTCAAGAGTCTCTTCCAGCACCATAATTCAAAAGCATCAATTCTTCGGTGATCAGCCTTCTTTATGGTCCAGCTCTCACTTCCATACATCACTACTGGGTTCTCCTATATTTCAGAAGGTCGTGGGCCTTCCACAAAGGCCACTTCCCTTCTGAAAAACGACTGAGAATATCCGTCACTCCTGGCCATGGCACACTCTGCAAATGTTTGAGTCCCTGCCTGAGGTTCAAAGACACGTCGGTGCAAATTAGCATGTCTGGAGCACTGTGGCGAATGAATAATTCAAGAGCCGAGGAAGCCCACACGGGTGGCTTAATAACATACTTCTGCTGTTAGGAATCCATTAAGCTTTGATTATACATCTGACAAAGTGGTTCCTCCCCTTTTAAACAAGTGATCCCCTCTGATCAAAACACGACGGCAGTCGTTTCATTAAAAGTGGTGATTAGAAGGGCATGTCTTGCGGCTTCCTCAACAGTTCTTTTGTATCGCCTCAAGTCAGAAAGTCAACACAAATACTTGCCACTTTGAAAAGCACCCTTCCTCCTCCACCGCCACCTCTGATGCTCACTCCCCTTTGAAATTGCCCCGTATTTCCCCTTCCCTTGAAGAACTTTGTTGAACATTTACATCAAATATGGCCCAGGGATGCCTGGGGAAATGAGATTCCCTCGCAGCCGTTACTGCCTGGAAGGAACAAATGGCTGGGAATGAATGCATTTGGCTTAGGTATTAGGCTGCAGAGAAGCATCTGTTCTGAAGCTGCTGTGGTGGAGTGCTTTAAATCGTTGATTCGCCCTCTGCTCACAACCCTTGGGGCTCAGAGTTTATATCCTGTTATTCTGCAAGCCAGCAGGGACACTGCAGCTTTAGGGTCATGGCTCAGTGGCTTTGCATGACCCCAAAAGGACTTAAGAAGAGCTTTTCTGGACCAGGTCCAAGGCGCCAATTAGTCAAGCACCCTGTTCTCATGGTGCCCAGCCAGATACTTATGCAAAACCCGGAAGCAGGACATCTGCACAACAGCATTCTGCCTACTTGTGAATCCTAGACAATGGTATTCAGAGAAATCATGCTTCTGACCCCAAGGGTCATCTAGTCCAACCCCCTGCAATGCAGGAAACTCAGCTAAAACATCCACGACAGATGGCCATCCAACCTCTGCTTGAAAACCTCCAAGGAAGGAGAGTCCACCACCTCTTGTGGGAGTCTGTTCCACTGTCCAACAGCTCTTGCTCTCAAAATGTTCTTCCTGATGTTGAGTCGGAATCTGTTTTCTGTATGTGGTGGTCGTACAACAGCACACAGAGTGTAACAAGGACTGAGATACTGTGGGGGGGGGGAGGGGGCTCGTTTAATCTCACTGTAAACAAGTGGTACAGTGACAATAAAGTGTGTGTGTGTGTGTGTGTGTGTGTGTGTGTGTGTATGTATATACACATACACATACATATACATATACAGTGGTACCTCGGGTTAAGAACTTAATTCGTTCCGGAGGTCCGTTCTTAACCTGAAACTGTTCTTAACCTGAAGCACCACTTTAGCTAATGGGGCCTCCTGCTGCCGCCACGCCACTGGAGCACGATTTCTGTTCTTATCCTGAAGCAAAGTTCTTAACCTGAAGCACTATTTCTGGGTTAGCGCAGTCTTTAACCTGAAGCGTATGTAACCCGAGATACCACTGTACATATAATCACACATACACACACACAAACACACACACACACTTCTGCTTTTACCTGGGTCTTTGGTTTGACTATATTTAGCCAAAGTGCTGGCTCGCCATTCAGCGGTTGCCTGACAACTAAGAAAGAAATGCCATCATCTGGCTTTTTTTGCTACGAGACGCTGAACAAAGGAGAAATCTTCCCCTTGTCCATTTCCTCCCGAGAATTGCACAGAAAGGATGCCTGACCGGGGCTTCTATTCTCTCCCGCTTGCGGCAGGAGCCTGAATGAATGGTGTGGGATGGAGTTCGCCGTGTACTTTGGATCTCAAACGGTGTTTCTCAAATGGTGCGATAATGTTTTGAATTGGTTAACTGGAACAAAGTGATTGCAGCTTGAAAAGAGGCCCATGTGGGCCGCTGTGTTCTCTTTTGTTCCTCTCAAGTGTTTTTCTGCTTGTCGGGGTTGTTCCTGGATCCGGCTGAATTGCTTGTTTGCTGAGGTGCTGCCCTGGAAAGAAAGAAGAGCAGGAGGGAAAGCACTGAGGAGTAATCCTATCATTTGAGCTCATAGGGCTTCCTTCCAGGCAGCTTGGATGGGAAACCTCAGGGCATGGAGCCAAATGTGCCCCCCCATATCTCTCTATGTGGCCCTTGTAACTTTCCTAAGGCCTATTGATGGGTATAGGTAAGAGGATATAATAGCTATATTTAATCCTCTACAGACGCATGTGTGTGGGTTGGTAAATGGAAGAGAATTGGCTGGTGCCTGTTTTTAGAAACACAGGGTTTTCACATAAAGTGCCCCAGTAGCAAAGTATAAACTCTACCATTAGGCAGATTTAGTAAAGCACAGGGATACTTTCAAATCTTCTATTAATCTCTTTCAGCAACTGGAGGCAACTGGCCCCGCTACCTCTCCTGCAAGGAAACACCACACACTGAAGTAAGTTTAAAATATACTTTACTTACAGTCATGCATTGTCCATGCAACAATGATAAAATGCACGTAAAGGTTCTTAGTTGACAAATACAACAGACATGCATCTGACCCTCCCGTAAGAAAAAGGGATGCAACATCACTGAGCCTGCTCTAGCAATTTAGAACTCCGTGGTCCTTAACCCCTTCAAATACTAACTGGCATCATTAGGTTTGACTGAAAATCTCCCACATCTCTCACCCTCCTTGAATGCTTCTGCCTGGCTGGAATATGTGTCCTCAAACTCTGATAATGCTTCTTATTTGTCTGGGTGGAAAACATAGAGGAGCAGGTGAGTCTGTACTGGAAGAAGCTCACTGTGTAAAGGTAAGATACACATCCATTGCTCTGTCTAGGTTGTACTCTGACCCTGCCCACATGGGAATGCAGCAATCAGGCTGAAAAAAGCTCTCCACCCCTGATGTATAGGATCACACTTTTAGCCTAATTACTACTACTACTACTACTACTACTACTTATTATTACTTTCTTATTCTTACTTATGGCCATCTTAGATAAGATGCCAGACACATAGTTAGCAAGGAATGCATCCACCTCCCCATTTTTTCTTTTCATTATTTTCATATAAATACTTTTAATTTCTATCACAACAGAAAAGAACATCCCATATTTTCTGCCCTCCCGCCTCCATACCCCTCTGTGGTACAGTTAGATTGCAAGTCAGTTAAGAATTCTAGTGCTTGTTGGTTTTCCTTCATTGTGCAACCTGGAGTAATCAGGAGGCATCCAGGTGCAGTTTTGTTCATCCATCGTACTGGAGATGAGGAAGACCATCAACTTGTCACAGCAATGCTATTCGATGTTCCTATAGTCATGTTACGACAGCCATATCTGTCACTGAATGGATGATAATCTGTATTTCCCGGGATTGAAATAAAAGGCCACCAAATCATACAGCAAGTTTCTCTTTGCTTTGAGTGCCATGGAGATTGTGTGTTACCTTTTCGGCTATAGATGGTCTCCAGGTGTTTTTATAACACAGGTCCATATGTAATCCATATGCATGATTTTTTAAAAAGTAAGTAGCAGCCTGGGGTGTGTGATCTTGACTGGAGACCCTTGTTTGGGAGCAGGGGACTTTAACTCTTTGCTCCCCACTGTGGTTCCAATCCAGATCTCTCCACGCTTAAGGTCAAGGTAATTGTGGTTATACTCAAGGAACATCCAGAGAGCAAAAGGTTCTCCATCCCTGGATTTCAGCAACAGAGGAGAGATCTGGCGAAGACAGATACATCATATTTATGTAAGTTTCCAGCAGCTTAATACATGCTTTGTTTCCCAATGCCATACATTAACACTTGCTTGGAAAGAATGAGATTATTTTAGCAGAGTTCATGGAATACATGATTTCCCCCCCTAATGAATTCTCTCTTTAGCATATATTTATGTCAGTTGCCAAACAATAGGAAGCAATTTCCTTGAATATTAAGCATTCAGCCATGAATTGCATCCTCATGGAAATCTACTTGCTACCCAAACAGAATCCTTTATCTCTTTCGGTTCCATAAAACAAGCAAATAGTTTCTTATCGCCCCCAACTTTGAAAAGCAAGCAAGTGTTCACTCGGAGCGTTCTGAAATGTCAGCTTTTCTCTCAGCATTTTAGTTTTCATGCTCTTAATTTCTCATTTTATTATCTCCTCTCCCTTATCCTCTTGGCATGCCACTGTCTTGGTTTGATGGTCTCCATGTGACGTTCTCTTGATGCAGGGGGAAAGGGATGCAAATGCAGCTTTAAAATGGGTCCTGGGCCTGATTAAAGGATTCCTCCTTTCTCAGCAATTTCTTTAAGCTGAGAATCAGCAAGGAGAGAGAGAGAGAGAGAGAGAGAGAGAGAGAGAGAGGGAAAAAAACCTTATTAAGATGTAAAGCCAAATCTCATGGCCTCGGTTTCATGTTTCATCTCTTCTTCTGCCTTCGTGCAGCTGGAGTTGCTCTTCTGTGGATTTCAAGTGGGGTGTGATAGCCATTCCCATCTCGAGCCACAGGACTGGCCCACCCATAAGGCAAGGTATAGTAACTGCATCGGGTGGCAAAATCCACAGCTGCAGCAAATCTCCAAGGAATGCATTACCCGCCACTGCTGCTGACATTTCCTCCCTAGAAAGACTCTGGCGGCAGCTGCTTCAGCCTGTCTTGTGGGTGGTCCGGTCCTGATGACACACCCTCCAAGTGTCCCTATTTTCCGGGAACAGTCCCGGATTTACATAAGCCATCGCAGTTTCTTGTTTGATCCTGGAATGTCACTCTTTTCCTTAGGATGTCTCTATTTTCATCAGAGATATGTTTGAGGGTATGGTGGGACATCCCTATTTCACTGGAGTAATGTTGGACGGTGTGGAGTAGGGCGTCCCTATTTTCACTATAGAAATGTTGGCAGATGGAGTAGGATGTCCCTATTTACATTGGGGAAATGTTGGAAGGTATGGAGTAGGGCGTCCCTATTTTCACTGGAGAAATGTTGGAAGGTTTGGAGTAGGATGTCCCTATCTTCACTGGAGAAATGTTGGAAGGTATGGAGTAGGATGTCCTGATTTTCAATGGAGAAATGTTGGAGGGTATGGAGTAGGATGTCTCTATTTTCAATGGAGAAATGTTGGAGGGTATGTGATGACTGGAGCCGTATTCACAGATGTAGTGCTCGTACCATCATGGTGCCTGATACTGTGATCATTGTGCCATATTAGCACCAAATAAAATTGGACTTCAGAGCAATGAAGGATGTTTTCCCAAGCTCTTTCTAGGCTGAAAAAAATTGAAATGATTGGGGCATCTCTTTGTCACACTCTGCAAAACACTTAGAGACCGATGGATACAATGCAGGAAAACAGGGGCTGTTGGTCCCCCAATAAAAATGTCTTGCTGTGAACAAACTAGACATCAAACAATACAAATGATATCACAGTGAGGATTGTTTTCATTTTGATTTCTCACATTCAGGTTCTACTGATTGCTGTCAGCCAGCTTCTGCATCACAGATATCCGTCTAAGGCAATGCTACCCTGTCACCTTTTAATATGCTGCCTTGTGTGGGGGAAAGAATGTTTCTGTGGTTTGTCACGAGGGAGGTGACAGCATTTTTAATAGCTCTAGACCCAGGCAGCCCGTGAATCAAATGAGTGAATAACTTGGGTACCTAATCCTTCAACAGGAGTAGAAGCAAGATGTAGACAGCAAAGAGTGAGGAACATCACGGGATCAGCAAGCAATTGTTGAAAATTAACCTCCACTGATAGCAAAGAAATCTGATTTAGATGGCTTGCGAATCAAGGCTTAAAGGAGACACTGGGCAACCAAACTGGTATTCTTGCTGCTGTTCTCAAGCACCATGTTCAGGGAAGCTTTTAATGACTGATGTTTTAATGCATTTTTAATCTTTTGTTGGAAGCCTCCCAGAGTGGCTCGGTTTCCCCAGCCAGATGGGCGGGATATAAATAAACGATGATGATGATGATGAGCTTTTCCCAACTTTGGGTCCCCAGATGTTGTTAGACTACAACTCCCATCATCTCATTGGGTCCCCAGATGTTGTTAGACTACAACTCCCACTGTTGCCAGCAGTGGCAACAGTAAGGGATGATGGGAGTTGTAGTCCAACAACACCTGGGAACTGAAGGTTGGGAAAGGCAAATCTAGAGGCTGTAGCAGCTAGTAGCTTTGGATAGCCTTCTCCGTGAATTTGCCTTATCTTTTTTTAAAGCCATCCAAGTTGGTAGCCATACTTGCCTCCTGTGGAAATGAGTGTTGAAGCAGATGTGGTTTGGGGCTCTTCTTGATGTTCCCATACTGTCAGGGAACACAGATACGGCTTTTAGATCAACATTGCCTATTAGAGTAACACCCCTCCTCTGCCTTCAATGTATGTACAGTGGTATCTCAGGTTACATACGCTTCAGGTTACATACGCTTCAGGTTACAGACTCCGCTAACCCAGAAATAGTGCTTCAGGTTAAGAACTTTGCTTCAGGATGAGAACAGAAATTGTGCTCCAGTGGCGTGGCGGTGGCAGGAGGCCCTATTAGCTAAAGTGGTGCTTCAGGTTAAGAACAGTTTCAGGTTAAGTATGGACCTCCAGAACGAATTAAGTACTTAACCCGAGGTACCACTGTATTTGCATTTAGATGCATCACATCCCACCCACAAGTATTCTCCCCTCACAAGGAACCTGCTCCTGCCAGAGCTGAAGCCAGAGAAGCGAACTTTAATAGAAACCATGGCAGTGTCTAAAAGTGGTGGGAAGGCCGCTATGAGTGTGACGCTTGCAATTAGCTCCTCATCATCTTTCTTTGACTAACCTCGCTAAGTACGCTCGCAGGGTCAGGAGATCAAGCTGAACTGACAGCTCAGAGCTGTGAGATGGATATTCAGAGCTTTGCCATAACTAGGTCAGTTACTCCGGGTGTTTGGTAGTTACTGGGACTGAGGATGTTTCACAGAGGACTGAAGCTTCTTGCTGAAAAAGAGGGACTTGGAGTGATCGGTGCACTTGAAGAAGAGCAAACATCAGTGCTGAAGCAATTCAAATCACTTGGATGAAATGGGAGAGGGCAACCTCTGCCTCAGAAGTCATGTGCGGCCCTCTAGACCCCTCTACCTGGCCCTCAGCACTCTCCCCAGGCCACACACCTCACTGGCGTTGCTTGCATGCCCAGGCGCCACAGTCCTTGACACCCTGACTTAGAGAACAAACCAGACACATTTGTTTTGAGTCAAATAAGACAACAACTTTATTGAGTACAGATGTACGAGGTTTGGCATAGGCAGTGGGTATGCCTGCTGGAAGTATTACTGTAGGCGATGACCCAGAGGCAGGGAGGACCCAAGACTTACATCAAGCAGTATTGACCCTGTGGTGTCACTGTTGGCATCCGGGGATCAAAAGTCCAGCTGGCTAGCCCCCAGCTGGATCGTCTCCTTCCAGCTGTGCCACTGCAAAGATCCATCGACCTCTGGCTTCGACATAAATCAGTGACCCAACCCTCCCAGACTTGAGTGCACTATACTTAGCAGTGTAAACTGCACAACAGAAGAGGCTGAGGCTTGTGAATACATGCTATGAACTATGGATTTATTAAACATAAATCAAGACAAAGAAACATGTCATCTCTCCTAGCCATCTCCTCAGAAAGAGAGTCTAAACAAAAGCAATACAGTGGAAGTTCCGCTTATGCCAGCAAACTGTGCTGGAACGTAAACAGACATGTGACACGTAAAAATCCCATGTCTGCAACTTAAGGTGGAATAGGAAATCCCAACAGTCACCAACTTGAGGAGTGCTGTGGCTCTAGCCCCTGCCTGGGCATCCGAATAAAAACACCTCCTCTAAGATCCCTCTGGGACGCGGGTGGTGCTGTGGGTAAAAGCCTCAGTGCCTAGGACTTGCCGATCGTCAGGTCGGTGGTTCGAATCCCCGCGGCGGGGTGCGCTCCCGTTGCTCGGTCCCAGTGCCTGCCAACCTAGCAGTTCGAAAGCACCCCCGGGTGCAAGTAGATAAATAGGGACCGCTTACTGGCGGGAAGGTAAATGGCATTTCCGTGTGCTGCGCTGGCTCGCCAGATGCAGCTTTGTCACGCTGGCCACGTGACCCGGAAGTGTCTCCGGACAGCGCTGGCCCTTGGCCTCTTAAGTGAGATGGGCGCACAACCCTAGAGTCTGTCAAGACTGGCCCGTACGGGCAGGGGTACCTTTACCTTACTTTAAGATCCCTCTAAGATAAATTGGAAACCCCTTTCCCTAGGAGGGGTGGGCAGAGGCTTATGACATCCCCTCCAACAAGACCAAGGCCAACCCAATGCCCAAAGTGCCAAAGTTGTGATCATTGCTATGAGACAGACAAAAACCCCAGCCAGAGCCAATTGGTCTGAAGGAAAAGTTCTGCCCAACCAACATTGTCTGTAACAAGGTTGAATACATACATATTTTTTTTAAAAAACCAAACATCCTCAAATACTTTCAAAATCTTGGTGGAAGGAATAGGGCAAGCACAAGAGCTTAAGAAGTGGAATGTCTGAGCACTCACAAACTTTATTGTTTTGTGTGTGGGGGAAAACAACAACCAAATTTTGAAGGTTGCTACTATGGCAGCACCTGTATCCATCCATCTGAAATTTGTCATGGTTCATTCCCCTCTTCAGTGACTACAATAAATTGTGTATTGTTACTGGACTGAAAACAGTGACAACAGCAAGAAAGAAAACTAATGGAATCCTAGGCTGCATCAACAAAAGTATAGTGTCCCAATTAAGGGAAGTCATAGAGCCACCCTATTGTGCCTCAGTCAGACCTCACCTGGAATACTGTGTCCAGTTCTGGGCACCACAATTTAAGTTGGAATGTGTGCAAAGCAAAATGACCAATGGTCTGGAAATGAAGACTTATGAGGAACGGTTGAGGGAATTGGGTAGGTTTAGGCTGGAGAAGAGAAGACAGAGAGTTGACAGCCATCTTCAAATATCTGAAGGGCTGCTATATGGAAGCTGGAGCAAAATTGCTTTCCACTGCTCCAGGACCCAAACCAACGTATTGAAATTCCCAGGAAGGAGATTCTGACCAGACATTAGGAATCACTTTCGAGAAGTAAGAGCTGTTTGACAGTGGAACAAACTACCTGGAAAGTGGTGGACTCTTGCAGATGCTTAGACTTGATTTCATCGGAACTGAGTGAAGATGGTGGCTGCCAGCAGCGAGAAGACCTTTGGATTGATTCGGCAGAAACACCAGCGTGGTGAGGAGATGCTGTGAACTTATAAAGGGGAATCATAGACATAAAATCCACACAGAAACACATCATTGCTTGTTTTACCTCGCTTGTGGGAACAACTCAGAGGCTGTGAGAGAAGGAAGGTTAACAACAGAAAGAATTAGAGTAACCATCGGAAGTGACTATGAAAAGCAGTAGAAGTATGAGATGATCAGAACCCTCCGAACTTGAAGCATGGGAAGTCCTATTAAAAATTTATAATTTGGCAGAATATTCGGATTATTTGATATGCATATGTATAATCTGGAATATTTAATGTGATTTGATTGGCTTGTTGAAGTGGAAAATTTAATAAAAATGAATTTAAAAAAGGAAGAAAGTGGTGAACTCTCCTTCCTTGGAGGTTTTTAAGAAGAGGTGGGGTGGCCCTCTGTCATGGATGCTTTAGCTGAGATTCCTGCATTGAAGGGGGCTGGACTAAATGGCTCCTTGGGTCTTTTCCATCTCTATAATTCTATGATTCTATACCAGCTCTCCTCTCCACAACTTACGGCTATTCAGTTACATTTTTTTGAACCGTATATTCATACCTGTCACTGCCATGCCAACCTGCAGAGGGAAGTTGCCCTCCCATCACCTGTTTCCAGATGTCCCTGTTTAACTCCAGCTGACAAAGGTTTGGGCCGTTTATGCTCTTGCACCCTTTCGTCTTTCCAACGGAGCTTTAATCACAGCTTCGGGCTCTTTCATCTTCAAGAAAAGTGAGACCTTTCAGAATTTCTGACTGCTGTCAGAATCCTCTCAACTGAGACATGACTAATGCCCAGAGAGAAGATCATTTAAAGATATCAAAAGATATCCTTGAGTGCCAAAGGAACATCCCTCCCTCCCTTTTCAATGAGCAACAAGCCTGCAGGACCAAACTTCTATCTCAGCTCATTGCACTGAAGTGGCAACAGCTCTTAAGACAAAAGAGAGATGTGTTTCAGTGTAGCATAATATTTTGGGTGACCGTAAATGGAAAGACACATTAGGCACCCACTGTAAATCTTGATAAAAGGTGCACTCCGGAAGCTCTTATCTGATGCACAGGTTTTGCTGTCGGCTTTTCCTAGCTAAGGATGGAAGACTCAATGCAGATTTATTGCTTCAAGGGACCGTCTCTGAAGAGGGTCCTACATCCCAGGTTATGTAAAGGCCTCGAGGAGTTGTTGTTGTTGTTGTTTAGTCGTTTAGTCATGTCCGACTCTTTGTGACCCCATGGACCAGAGCACACCAGGCACTCCTGTCTTCCACTGCCTCCCACTATGTCAAACTCATGCTGGTAGCTTCAAGAACACTGTCCAACCATCTCGTCCTCTGTCGTCCCCTTCTCCTTGTGCCCTCCACCATTCCCAACATCAGGGTCTTTTCCAGGGAGTCTTCTCTTCTCATGAGGTGGCCAAAGTCTTGGAGCCTCAGCTTCAGGATCTGTCCTTCCAGTGAGCACTCAGGGCTGATTTCCTTAAGAATGGAGAGGTTTGATCTTCTTGCAGTCCATGGGACTCTCAAAAGTCTCCTCCAACACCATAATTCAAAAGCATCAATTCTTCGGCGATCAGCCTTCTTTATGGTCCAGCTCTCACTTCCATACATCACTACAACACACGTCTGCAGTTAGCCTGATGGGTTGGTTGCAAGTTGTTGAGCTACCTGGGTTGCAACGTGGGTCGCAGGAGATAGTCATGGACTCGGGGACCTCAAGCAGAACCATACAAGAAGAGAGTCAAGAGCACATTCACATGTGCCTTTGGGGGTGAGGTCAAACAGTTGGAAGGTTGCAGTACCTGCTGTGGCTTTAGAGGCCAATATGGGAGAGACATGTTTAGTTGCTGCTGGGGCAGATGAAGGTGTCCGGTTGTGCTGCTGCAGATGCACCAAGACGTTTCTTCTCTCTGAGATCCTCCCAGCACTCATTCCTCCTCTGGTGATTGCTATGGATGCACAACCTGACTCTCTCCAGGCACTGAAGTGGCATGCAAGGGATTCCTACAGGGTAGATGTTGCCAGTCTTCATGTCATGTTTGCAGACATCTTTGTAATGTGGAGTTGATCTGTCACTGGACTTGGTGTTTGAAGCAGTATGTCCTTGGGGAACCTGCCAGCTTCCATTCTGTGGACTTTACCAAGCCACCATAGACGTTAAAAGATGTTGTAGCTGCAAATATTGCCATTTGGCTGCAACTGATAAGTGATATTTATCTATAGATGTATAAAATTCATCTTCCTCGTCTATCAGTTAATCCAAAATTCATACTCCTGCTTCCTTCCAGTTCTTCCATATTACCATTTCCCCCCTAATTTTAAGGATTGGATTTGCCCACAAAGTCATAACACACACACAAACACACACACACACAGTGGTACCTCGGATTACAGACGCTTCAGGGTACAGACTCCGCTAACCCAGAAATAGTACCTCAGGTTAAGAACTTTGTTTAAGTGGTACCTCAGGTTAAGAACAGTTTCAGCTTAAGAACAGACCTCTGGAACTTATTAAGTTCTTATATATATATGCACTTTCACCCCCTCCTTTTTTTCTCTTTTCCCACTTTATTGTCTATAAATGAAAATTTCTTAATTTTTTTTTTAAAGTCAGCATAGACGTACATCATATTTAATTGTATACACCTCTACCAGTCCTCTACTATTTCCTGCTGACAGTCAAAGCTCCTCAGCCAAGTTGCCTGATCTGTTCTGAACTGTCCATATAGGACAACGTTACTGAATATCATCAGCACTTGGTGACCATTATTAATAAATAACAATAACATCACGATTGTCATTGATTTCTTTTTGCTTTGCTCTAGTATTTTAGACTAAAAGCAGACAGGGGCTATATAAATGAGGAATTGGGATTTCATTTTTCTTTGAAGCCTGTAATTAGCTAAGAGAGGTTGACATTTTATTTTACAAGAGCAATTACTATAAAGCACAGGAATATCAGAATGCCAGGCTGCCCATCAATAACGCTGCAGTCTGAATTACATGACTCCTCGGCCACCCTGGGGGAATGTATACAGCCTCTCTCATCTTTCTTCACCATCACTTGATTAAATTAGTGCATTATGAAGTACTGCTGTTCAGTAACGACTTTTGGGACAGATGCTGATATCGGTTACCAAGGATTGTCAGACAAAGATATATAAGATCCCCCTTCTCTGGACACTGTGGCCCAGGCAGCAAGACGGTTTTGCTGCCCACCCTGTAGCATAGCTGTAATTCCATCTAGGAGATGGATAGTTAATTGGTCAACCCTGAAAGCCAGGAAAGAGGCAGCAGACAGCTTCCTTGCAGCTAAGGGTGTGTGAGCCTGACAGTTTCGGTTTCTCTCGGTTTCTCGTTTTTCCAATCTTAATTTCAGCCTTACACACTTCCTTGGGAATTTGCCATTCTGTTAAAAACAAAAGAAAATTCTCAGGAATCCTATTGTAGCTTGGGGAAAATGGCCTCAGGCGGTGGGCAAAGTACGACCTCTGCTAGACCTACTTCAGTTTGTGGTTCAGAGGTTCCCCACTGTTTTTGTCCTGCATGAGTTTTACTGATGGTGAGTCAGGGTGTCTCAGATGCCTTGGCTGTTTGGGTTCCTAGTACCCTTAATGTGAAATAAGCAAATAACCGAGGACCATTGGACTACTTCCCTTTTGCTCCTCTTCCCTGCCCTGCTTGTTCTTCCACTCTTCTGCCTTCTCCTTCTCCTTCTCCTTCTCCTTCTCCTTCTCTTCCTCCTCCTCTTCCTCCTCCTCTTCCTCCTCCTCCCTGATTTTGGGGCCAGCTTATGAAAACCATAAGCCATGACAAAAGGCACTAGCAGAAATGCAGCAGAACATTCTTCACCAGCATGGTGTCGTGGTTAAGAGCGGTGGACTCGTAATCGGGTGAACGGGGTTCCATTCCCCGCTCCTCCACATGCAGCTGCTGGGTGACCTTGGGCTAGTCACACTTCTCTGAAGTCTCTCAGCCCCACTCACCTCACAGAGTGTTTGTTGTGGGGGAGGAAGGGAAAGAAGAATGTGAGCTGCTTTGAGACTCCTTCAGGTAGTGATAAAGGAGGATATCAAATCCAGACTCCTCCTCCTCCTCCTCTTCTCTTTCACTTGCCCTACTTTGCAATAACCAGCCCACATACAAAGTGGAGAGAAACCTGGGTTGCTTCACACTGTGAATGCACTAAGCAGGGACCTGACCAAACCCTGGCTTTCTGAAGAACGCATGCCACATGGTAGATATTACTTAATATGCATTCATCTCTTTCATACCTTACATTTTAGCCACTTAAAAGTAATAATCTTAGGTGCAAATCTGAAGGCAGAATGTATGAAATGGCACCATATCACACTTGCTAGCAAGCGATCAGTTGAAATGGGAAGTGGGCATTTATAGGGAAAGCTTCATCAGAATCAAAAGCTCCCACTGTTTTTTGAGGGGATCACTGCAAAAGGGTCGAGAACATGTGATGGGCTTTTCTTCCTTCATGGGGGTGGAGTGGTTTATTAAAGCTTTCTATGTCAAAGAAAACCACACAAAGAACAGATAACTTAGAGCATATACACCTATTCATTTAGTAAGAGCAAATATAAGAACAATGATCCCTAGTTGGCTAGGGTGCCTTGTGTGGCCAGTTTCAAGAAGCATTGTCCTCATCCTAATAGGATTCATTTGCCCTGAGAAACACCAGCACAGAGCTAAAGTTGATTGCATACAAATTGCTGTATCACGTCTAGTATGTGATCTCTGATTGACTGGGAGCCATTGTAGAGAATGGAAAACAGATAAGGTAGTGTGTTGTGTATGTGTATATGTATGTGTTTTATATGTTAATAAAATCTAAATCAATCAATCAATCAATCAATCAATCAATCAGGAAAACAGGGTGGGGGGAATAGAAAAGGGGCATTTTAATGAAATGTTTCATCAGAATCAAAAGCTCCCACTTTCTGAAACTTCGGTGGGTTCATGAAAAAACGTTTAATTCCTGGAGTGATCCCTGAATGGCTAGACCATGGGTAGGCAAACTAAGGCCCGGGGGCCAGCCCCGGCCCAATTGCCTTCTAAATCCGGCCCACAGACAGTCTGGGATTCAGCGTGTTTTTACATGAGTAGAATGTGTACTTTTATTTAAAATGCATCTCTGGGCTATTTGTGGGGCACAGAAATTTGTTCATCCCCCCCCCAAATAGTCTGCCCCCCCACAAGGTCTGAGGTACAGTGGACTGGCCCCCTGCTGAAAAAGTTTGCTGACCCCTGGGCTAGACCCTCCTAGGTGAACAGTCTAAAAAGCATCAAACTCATCCCAATTGGGTTCATTTGCCCGATGAGCTACCAACTGAATTTGGTTGGCTATGTAGTACTGCATTATATGCAGTATGTGACGTCTGATTGACAGGGAACCACTGAGGAGAATGAAAAAGGGAGAACAAAATATGGGCCACAGAAGGGGGGAAATGAAGCTACCACTAGCCATAAAAAGGGCATGATGAAGGACATTTTCTGGATGGTGGTTGCCAATCTTCCAGTGACAGCTACTGTGGGGATCCAGCTCTGTGGTGTTGGTTAGGTCAACTCTGTTCTGTGTCACCTTGACTCTGTGGATCTAGGTAGCTTCCCCATCATATAACCCTGAAACCTCAAAAATTCAACAAGCAGAGTGTTCAAAGCAATGGGGGAGGGAGGAAGGGGAGGAAATTAAAAACCTCTGGCAAAAAAAAAATGGTTATTTGCTTTGAATGCTGAGTAGATTGTCACCCGCTACCCAGGGGAAATGATGCCCAGAAGGAACAGCATTTATGGGCAACCGTTTATCATCTTTGGCTTTCACCAACCCAAGATGTTATGACGACAAAGCATAAAGCGCTTAAACGCCAGTTTTAACACCCATACAATTCATTTTAACGCAAATACACAGCCTTAAAAATTTAATAAAAAAGCCCTCATACCAATTATAAAAGCTATTTTCCAAGCTCAGTAAATCTCATAATTGTCACTTTTATGCAAGCACACCTGATTCACGACTATCAGTCACTTTTACGGTCTCTGTAGCTGCTTAAAAACCTCAAAATGTACCCAAGAAGAAATGTCTGGGAACTCATAAATGACCCCCTTTTTATGTGAGATTTTTTCCCCTTCATATGTAAGAACATATGAAGAGCCCAGAAACAGGATCAGGGCAATGACCTGCCCAGCCCAGTATCCTGTTTTCACAGAGACCAAACAGATGGCCATGGAAAAGCCTGCAAAATAGGTTCTGCGTACAACACCACTCTCCTCATGCCATTACCAGCAATAGACACATTGCCTCTAATGGTAGCAGAACATAGCCATCATGGCTACTTGCCATGAATGGCCTCTCCGCTCCCATGAGTTGTTTGCCTATTCCAAATGGAGGAGACTTAGCACAATCTTAGATACTCACACCTAGAGCATGCCTAGGCAGCTGCACCGACCCGGCCTCTTTATTTTAGGGACACAGGGACACGGGTGGCGTTGTGGTCTAAACCACTGAGCCTCTTGGGCTTGCTGATCAGAAGGTTGGCTGTTTGAATCCCTGCAACAGAGTGAGCTCCCATTGTTCTGTCCCAGTTCCTGTCAACCTAGCAGTTCAAAAGCATACCAGTGCAAGTAGATAAATAGGTACTGCTGTGGCGGGAAGGTAAACAGCTTTTCTGTGCACTCTGGTTTCTGTCACAGTGTTCCATTGCGCCAGAAGTGGCTTAGTCCTGCTGGCAACATAACACGGAAAACTGTCTGGGGACAAACACCAGCTATTTCGGCTTGAAAGCAAGATGAGCACTGCAACCCCATAGTCGCCTTTGACTGGACTGAACTGTCCAGGGGTCCTTTACCTTTTTTATCTTTACCTTTTTTAGCAACATCGTTCCCTATCACTGCTTTAGGATGGCACATAAAAATATGACATCCTCAAAATTCAGAGGGCAATCTCTGGATTTACAATGTCTATACCCCCCCCCCCAAAGCAGTGCTTTCTCTCTCCACCATTGTGCGGGCCCCGGAGGTAACCTGAGATACGTGGTCCGGGTCCGGTCCAGAATCCAAAGGTTCCGCTAGGAGTCAGTCTGTTGGAAATCAAGCCTTTATCAGGAGAAACTGGCAACTCTCCCAGGCACCCGGCATGATTCCCTGTTGACCTCCCTGGCTGCATTCCCCAACAAGATCCAGGCGAGGCCTCGATAGGCGATGCTTCTCAAACGTGAGAAGAACACACACCCTCTTTCCTGCCCTCCCCCCGGCAGGGGAAAGAGATAGACAGAAACGTATTTACATGCCTTTATTTCTGTCTTTGCAGCATTACAAAAAACATGACTGCTCTCTTCAAGCTTCAGCAGTCTAGTGACAAACACTTCCTGTACTCCCTGGACAGGAACAAACGGAAGAGCTCATATTACACTCTGAGCTAATTCCGGTGCTTCGCACTGTGAATTGACTGTCCCTCTGTTTCCCACGGACAGTCCCAACATTCCCATTATGTTTTGCTTTCAAGCTAGCAGTTTGCAGCTGCATTGCTTCTATATCGTAACAAGTCCGACAGGGCCAAGGCAGGACACGAGGTAGGAAACCAGGCAAGGACAGGTACAGGTTCTCAGGCAGGATCTGGCATACAGCAATATTGCTCCCGCAATCTGGGGCTGGGTCCAACATGCCTTTTATCTTTGTCGGGGTAACAGCCAGTCCTGATCCCCCAGCGACTCACCACCCTGTCTCACCCGAAGGCGAGCACTCCTCCTGCAATTACTCAGGTCTCTCCTTCTCTCAGACCTGGGTCTCTGCAGCTAGGGAGACGGCGGTGGGTTACTAGACCCAGGGGCTGCCTCAGCCTCCCCTGACCAAACTGGTAGTGGAGCAGCTGTAAGTGATGGCCCAGCTGAAGGCAACGAGCTAATCCCCGCGTCTGGAGCCAAGGCAGGCTCAGGCCCCTGACTTGGCCCAGCTAGTGTTTGCTGCAGGGGAACCTGTGCAGACTGGAACTCTTCAGAATCAGGCGCCAGACTTGGTTCAGCTGCTGCCTGAGGCAAAGGATCCAGTGCAGACTGAGACCCCTCTGGTTCCGAGTCCGATCCCGAGTCCCAGGTCATCACAACCATGTTACAAGAAAGGAGATTCTGACCAACCACCAGGAAGAACTTTCTGACAAGCTGTTCCACAGTGGAATTGTTTCCCTCGGAAGGTGGTGGACTCTCCATCCTTGGAGATTCTCCAGCAGAGGTTGGATGACCATCTGTCATGGATGCTTTAGCTGAGATTTTGGCATTGCAGTGGGGTTGGACTAGAGGACCCTCAATGCCCCTCCCGATTCTAAAATTCTATGCTTCTAAAGCCAGGTGTGCCACTTGAGTTTATACACAGAGGAAGGATAGTCACTCTGTGTTTTCCTGCCTGTCTTTAGCCATCAACACTGGAAAAGGATGAAAAGCAGCAGAAGGTGTCCCCATCTGTGTACTTGGATCAGGATTTAATAGGGGTGCAACTTCTAAACAGTTATCATGGTGTGAAATATATGGTGGTGCACCTCCACCCCTCCCAGGAAGAAGGACAAGGAAGAAGGATGGCATTTGAGATTAAAAGGAAATATCGTCAACTTGCACAATTATATCCCCTTGATTGATGTGAAAAGGGAGCCCATCACACATTTTGAACATCAAAAGCAATTTGCAAACTTGTTACACACACACACACACACAGAGAGAGAGAGAGAGAGAGAGAGAGAGAGAGATTGTGCACAGGATTTGTGTTGGCAAATGATTTAGAAGCAGAAGTAAATCCAAGAGCACCACAATCTGCTAACAAGCAATTAAGCGGCAGGAGTAAGAGGCAAAGGTCAGGGGCTTTTCGCCAAGGTTTGAAGAGGAAGGGAGAGATGATCTGAAGAGATAAATGGAGATTGCTGCTGTAACCCACCAGAGATTATAATACCATTCCTCAACCAAACTGTCAGCTGAAGCTCCTTTATCCAGCTACCCCAGGGCACTAACCTGTCCCGCAGTCATCGGTCCTGGAGGTCTTGCTGAACATGATTAGAAGGGACCGGTTGGTTAAAGGTATACAGGTCGGAGCCAAACAGTACAAACTGAGAGCATTTGCAGATGACTTAGTATTGACGTTACAGGAGCCAGAATCTAGTACTAAAAGGGTTTTGGAACTAATTCAAGAGTTTGGTCAAGTGGCAGGATTTAAACTGAACAAGTTAAAAACTAAGGTCTTAGAGAAAAATTTAACATTGATTGAAAGAGAGAGGTTTCAGAATGAGACAGGTTTGATTGTGGCTAAGAAAGTGAAATACCTGGGGATTAACATGACAGCTAAAAATGGGAATTTATTTAAAGATAATTACGAAAATGTTGGACGGAAGTGAAAAAAGATTTAGAAATTTGGTCAAACTTGAAGCTTTCCTTGTTGGGTCGAATTGCAGCTATAAAGATGAATGTATTGCCTAGAATGTTTTTGTTTCAAACATTGCAAATTGTGGACAAGATGGACTGTTTCAAGAAGTGGCAGAAAGATATTTCTAGATTTGTCTGGCAGGGCAAGAAGCCCAGAATAAAATTTAAGATATTAACTGATGTAAAGGAAAGGGGTGGATTTGCCCTGCCAGACCTTAAACTTTACTATGAATCAGCAGCATAGCATTCTGCTGGTTGAAAGACTGGCTGCTTCTTGAGAACACAGACATTTTGGATTTAGAAGGATTTAACAATGTTTTTGGGTGGCATGCATATTTGTGGTACGACAAGGTTAAAGCACACAAAGCATTCAAAAATCATATTGTCAGGAAAGCATTGTTTAATGTTTGGATAAGATATAAGGACTTATTGGAAAATAAAACCCCAAAGTGGTTGTCACCAATGGAAGCAAAAGCTCAGAAAAAGCTCAATATGGAGGCCAAATGGCCGAAATATTGGGAAATTTTGGAACAAGAAGGAGATAGATTGAAACTGCAGAGTTTTGAGAAATTAAGAAACAAAGTGCGAGATTGGCTTCATTATTATCAGATAATGGAGGCATATAATTTGTTTTTTTAAATAAGAATATTTTTTGAAGTTTTCAAAAAATTAAATAACATAAAAACAACCAAAAAAGAGAAACAAAAAGAAAACAGAAATAACAATAAGATAAACATACATTCAAAACAAAAAACAAGTATAATTTCAATCCCTTATGGTCGTATAACTTACTTTCCCAACCTCCTCATACCTCCCCTCTCTGTATTCCAATCTCTAATCAAGCCAATTCAGCAAATCCTTCCCCTAATTTCTGATTTAATTTTTAATCTTTCTTTTCTTAATTACATAATCATTACAGCTAGAAACCCCTTAAATTCTAAGTCAATGTCATTCTAACATTCAATAATCTTGCAATGTTTCTTAAGATAGCCCTTAAATTTCTTCCAATCTTCTTCCGCCGTCTCTTTTCCCTGGTCACGGATTCAAAGAACACTGTCCAACCACCTCGTCCTCTGTCGTCCCCTTCTCCTTGCGCCCTTCATCTTTCCCAACATCAGGGTCTTTTCCAGGGAATCTTCTCTTCTCATGAGGTGGCCAAAGTATTGGAGCCTCAACTTCAGGATCTGTCCTCTTTTTTGTCCATGGAGTTTTCTTGGCAGGGATACTGGAGTGGCTTGCAGAAATTATGGGCAAAAGACAACTCCAGACTGCCAACTTCCTTTTTTTACCAATTAAAACTTCATTGCACACACACAGCAAGTGCGTTTTTTTTTGTTAAAAAACACACCTGACAATGTGCTTTCCTGCTATTACTTGTGGAAGTTTGTAGCTCCCATTGTCAACAAGTGTTGTATAGAGCTGTAGCAAACTGAAGCCACATTTGCATAAACCAGCACTTCCATTGGCCAGAGGTCAACAAGCAGCGATGGCAGGGCAAATGTGGTAGCCTCCAGATGTTTGGACTACAGATGTTTGGGCCCATTATGCCTGATTGTTAGCTGTGCTCATGTTGGCCATGAGGTTTGCAGTCCAAAACACCTAGAGAGTACTACCCTAGCTACCCCTGATCTATGGAATTCAGTGCCAAAAATCCTGAAGCATCTACATTCCCCTCCCTGAGGAACTGTGAAGCAAGTTATCAGTTCAAGTCTCCCACAAAGTGCAGTCCAATTATAAGGTTCTGTTCTTTTACAGCTGCCTGTATGGAGCGTAAAACTCTCAGTGTGCCAGGGATAATACTTCAGAGATTAACAGTCTGTGAAGCCCAGATGTTGGTCTATTAGCTCCTCTTAATGATACCTTCTTAACGAAGGAGAGCTCTTTCTCTCCCCGCAGCCCAACTCTCCTTATTATCAACATTGTCTGGGGAAAATCTGTTCTGAAAATAATGGTGGCCTCATTCTTCTCACTAAGATGGGAAACGTGTGTCTTGATTCTTGCATTCCAGACTGCAGGCATGGGATTACATGTCAGAAATACTTCTCAATGTGAGCATCCCCCTGCACATGCTATTCTCCCTTTGTGAAGGGTATATATATATATATATATAATCACAGCCACAGAAGGAGGGAGGTGCTTTCTCTTAATGTAAGCTCATTGTAAGCTGCCTTGCAACTCTGTTGTAAACAAAAAATGCCCTTTTCCCTTATGGGGTACCCAAGAGCCCATATAGAGTCCTTACATGGGTCCCCTATTGGTAGGAGAGAATAACAGAGGCCAACCAGAGAATATTGAGAAGCAAAGCAGCTAGTAAGCTTGATCTTTATTGATCTGTTGCAAAAGGGTCTCCCCTCACCCGCAGGAGAGAGGAGGAACCCTGAAAAAATGGCGTGCAAGGCCTTATAAAGACTTTTGAAATTGCCACCCTGTAGAGCAAGACCACCCCCAGAAACATCATACATACATCACAGAAGGGGTGTGACCTAAGAACAGCCCTCAGACACATCACACCTACATCACAGAAAAGGCGGTCTAAACAGAAATTTGAATGTTGTTTTTCTCCTGTCATGGTTTATCTCCTGTCTGGCAGCTTACTTGATTGGATTTCCTGGGGAGCCTGGCCATTCTTTTGTAATGATAAATACCTTAGTTCCTGGGCCAGGTCACAGGCTCACACCCTATTCATATCATAAATGTGCCCTTAAGACAGGATTTGTGAGGAAAGAGACAATGGGAGGTTTCCCACTTTGACCTTGCAGAGAAAACATTTGCTCAGTTTAGGAATCAAAATGGTTCCAGGTCGGTCTTCCTGTGCTGATCTATGTACGTGCTTGGCTGGTACACTTATGAACATTACCATATATCTAAGACCATAAAATTCCTATCACACCTCCATGGAACTTGGTTCTGTCTACACTGACTGGCAGCAGCTGTCTAGGATTTCAGACAGCAAGTCTTCCCCAACCCAGCCTGAAGATGTTAGAGACTGAAGCTAGGACCTTCTGCAAGTAAGACCTGCAAGTTCTGCTGCTTAGCCAGCGACTGACACCTGCCTGCCATGCTTCTTCTTGAGCATCCTTGAAGGACTTCATGAAAGTCAAGTGTGCCTGTTTATCAGTGCCAAATGTCAAAGGGCACATTCTCCTTGTCTGGCAGGCCAGCAAGTGGATTGCTTGTGCAGCCGCCCGACACAGGTATCACGTCTGAGAGCCGATCAGGCCTGCTTCTTCCACGTGGGTTAATTGAAAAGGTTGCAGGAGGTATAGATTGGCGCCTGATGGGCTTACCAAAGCAATGAAGAGGAACCCATTTACATTCATCAATTTCCCGCCCCTTGATAGACCGGAGGAGACCTACAGTTGGGCTTATATTGAAATGCCATTGAGAAGCTGATTGGGTTCCATCTCTGCCCTCCACATTTTAATTGAAATCAATTCCTGAGTGCTATCAGAAAGTAATAAAACAGGACAAGCATCTCATGCTCATTCAGGGTGCAATGAAATGCATCATTTGGGAAGAGAGAGAAAACCACCTCCAGAACTAAATGATCAATTATGAGCTTTAGCTCTCCCTGTGTAGACTTTCCAAGGCCGATTGATTTGAAGAGAATCCAGCTGTTAGGGATGTACAGAACCTGGGTGAAGAATTCCATTGGTGGGATTCAATTGTATTTTGATTTATGGGCTGCATCCAATGTAGCATCAGAACTTCCTCCTGCTCTTCTCCCCCTGTTCACCCACACAATATGTTATGGGGGTTCCCCAAACCACGTGGGAAGATTTAGGGAGGGTGTGGGGCAGTGGCAGAGCTTCATGCTCCAGCACCGGGGGGGGGGGGGGGCGGAGAGCAGGCGGGGGCGGGCCTGGCATGCATCCTGGGGGTGTGGTGTGTGTCCTGGGGGTGTGGCATGCCGCCTGCGGGGGTGGGGTGCCAAGTGCGGGCAGGGGGGCAGCCACGACGGCACCCCACCGGGATTGCACAGGGGGCAGTGCGCTCCCCACACACTCCTCTTCTTCTGCCAGTGGTGTGGGGCACATTGTGGGGATGAGAGGCAGGGATGGGTGGAGTGCCTACCATAATGAAGAAAGACAGCACAGCATTAGGACTTCTTAGTATAGAGAAAAGACTAATAATAATAATAATAATAATAATAATAATAATACTTTATTATTTATACCCTGCCCATATGGCTGAGCTTCCCCAGCCACTCTGGGCGGCTTCCAACCAAATATTAAAATACGGTAATACATCAAACATTAAAAGCTTCCCTAAACAGGGCTGCCTTCAGATGTCTTCTAAAAGTCTGGTAGTTGTTATTCTCTTTGACATCTGGTGGGAGGGCGTTCCACAGGGCGGGTGCCACTACCAAGAAGGCCCTCTGCCTGGTTCCCTGTAACTTGGCTTCTGGCAGTGAGGGAACCGCCAGAAGGTCCTAGGAGCTGGACCTCAGTTTCTGGGTAGAACGATGGGGGTGGAGACGCTCCTTCAGGTATACAGGACTGAGGCTGTTTAGGGCTTTAAAGAGGCAACGTAACGGAAGTTTACAAAATTATGCATTGCAAACAGAAAGTGCCTAAAGAAAGTTTATTCCTCTCTCCCACACAAAACTAGAGCTCATAGATAGCCATTGAAGCTGAACATTGGAAGATTTAGGACAGATTTTAAAAAGTGCTTCTTCACTGTGCTGAACCCAGTGAGGATGTTGAGAACCACAATCAGCCCTGACAATTGGTGAGCAACATCTGAGGTCAGCAACTCCTGTCTGAGAAACTGAATGTGAGGCAGAAATTCAAAGAGTGCTTTGAGCTTTGAAATTTCTTGCCCTATTAAGAGTGGCCTGATTGGTGCTACCAGAAGCCATTGTAAAGAAACAGGCCATGCTTCCCTCCCCTGACATCCTCTCCTTGAAGGGGGGGGGGGAATACAGTGGGTGATGCAGACGTAGATGTTTCTTGGGAAATTCCACAATATTTCCTGTGTTTGCCTCCAAATTCCTCAGATGTTTCAGCCGACGAGTCGCCACTAACTGTGCTTGATGACATACTTATTACATTTCACTCTTGGCAGAATTTTACAAGCTGTGATATGTTTACTGTTAATTTCTAACTACCTCTTCTGCTTGTCTAAAGGTGTTGGTGGAAAAGGGGGGGGCTGCTCTGAGGCTTCCCTCTCCTAAGAGGATTGGCAGTGCTTTCCTCTAGCCCCCTATAAACCTGTTAATTTTAGCCCTGTCAAGCAGCTAAAGAACTTTCTAATGGATTAATCATCTGTCTTTTAATCCATTAACTGATGAATTATTAAATGTGCATCTGCATATTCCCAAACCGAGCACAGCACCCCTTTTAACATATCGGCGGAAGGGCGAGACAGACAGAAATTTAATAAGCAAGATCTGCATTGCATTATTAGAAGGGAATGGCTTGTTTGCTGCTTCTTTTTGCTTTTTGCTTTTTCATCTCCTGCAGTAGCAGCATAGAGGCGTCATTCAGAAGTTGGAGAAAACTTAAATTTCCCAACGTATACGGCCTAGGACCCTCGTACCTATGGGACTGCCTCTCCTGGTATGTCCCACAGAGGGCCTTACGGTCTTCAAACAAAAATACCTTGGAGGTCCCGGGCCACAGGGAGGTTAGGCTGGCCTTAACCAGAGCCAGGGCTTTTACGGCTGTGGCTCCTATCTGGTGGAACGCTCTGTCACAAGAGACTAGGGCCATGCGGAAATTGACATCTTTCCACAGGGCCTGCAAGACAGAGCTGTTCCACCAGGTCTTTGGCCAAGGCACATTCTGACCCCCTCCTTTGGCAATCCTCACAGAACTCTAGCCCAATGGTTGTCATTAATCTGATTTGAACTGATTTTAGAATGAAATGATTTTAGAATGTATCATTTTACTGTTGTTAGCCACTCTGAGCCCGGCTTCGGCTGGGGAGGGCGGGATATAAATAAAATTATTATTATTATTATTATTATTATTATTATTATTATTATTATTATTATAACAACAACCTCCCTCAACTCTTTCACTGCTGCCTCCTAGTCAATCAACCATGCTTCCCCACTTTGGGTCAATTTTTCTCCCTCCTCCAAAATCTCTTCCAATCCTTCCTCTCCAGCCAGAAAGCACTGGGCAGGATTCAACTAAGGAGTCCCATCAGCAGAAGACCTGAGCACTTTGACTTGTGCAATGTGACTTGCCCCCCTCCCCATGCACCCCACATCTGGAACAGAGGGGGTTCATTCCATCTGGCTTGGTGCAATGTTGAATTCTTCAAAAAACTTCCTTCTTCTGCCCTCACTCTGAAGGTGCTCCTCTGAAGCCAAATCAGATCGAAGGCAGGACAAAGCCAATAAAAAATGAAGGAATAAAGGAACTGTGTTTCCTGTATGGGAAGAAGGGATGGGAAATAGATCAAGGTGAATGGAAAGCAAATACTGCTCCCAGGTGGTGAGGGATAAACTTTACCCTATTTGCTGACCTTCTGTAAAGAGGAACAAGGGAAACTTCTTTGTCCTGGAACCACTGGCCGTTCTAGGTCAATATTCTCTACACCGACTGGCAGTAGCTCAATGTTGAGCTAGATGGACCATAGCATTGACTCAGAATAAGGCTAATCCCTGTGGCCAACTAACAAACTGCTAGTATCCCAAGCCAGAATTAAGATTGCCGGAAGAAATATCAACAACTTCAGATATGCAGATGACACAACCTTGATGGCAGAAAGTGAGGAGGAATTAAAGAACCTCTTAATGAGGGTGAAAGAGGAGAGCGCAAAATATGGTCTGAAGTTCAACATCAAAAAAATGAAGATCATGGCCACTGTTCCCATCACCTCCTGGCAAATAGAAGGGGAAGAAATGGAGGCAGTGAGAGATTCTACTTTCTTGGGCTATATGATCACTGCAGGTGGTGACAGCAGTCACAAAATTAAAAGACTCCTGCTTCTTGGGAGATAAGCAATGACAAACCTAGACAGCATCTTAAGAAACAGAGACATCACCTTGCCAACAAAGGTCCGTATAGTTAAAGCTATGGTTTTCCCAGTAGTGATGTATGGAAGTGAGAGCTGGACCATAAAGAAGGCTGATCGCCAAAGAATGGATGCTTTTGAATTATGGTGCTGGAGGAGACTCTTGAGAGTCCCATGGACTGCAAGAAGATCAAACCTCTCCATTCTGAAGGAAATCAGCCCTGAGTGCTCACTGGAAGGACAGATCCTGAAGCTGAGGCTCCAAGACTTTGGCCACCTCATGAGAAGAGAAGACTCCCTGGAAAAGACCCTGATGTTGGGAAAGATGGAGGACACAAGGAGAAGGGGATGTCAGAGGACGAGATGGTTGGACAGTGTTCTCGAAGCTACCAGCATGAGTTTGACCAAACTGTGGGAGGCAGTGGAAGACAGGAGTACCTGGCGTGCTCTGGTCCAGGGGGTCACAAAGAGGCGGACACGACTAAACAACAATTGTTACTCAAGCCATTTCAGCTTTCCACCCACCAAAGACAGACTTCCACTGCTAGGATATGTATTTGCTAGCACAACCCTGTCCCTTCATTTTGATTACAGTGCGTCCAAACCGGTGCATTACTTTCAGAGCTGCAGCAGTTTCCCATAGCTTAACACATATTGTGATATATGACCTTGCAAATGACCTTCAGTGTCTTCTTTTTTTAAGGATGTTGGTGTTTTTCTATTCACTGTGTGCACAATTGATCTGGTGTGGGTCCCTACTTTTAATACGCTGATACCAGTAACACATTCTCCCGAGCATTTTTCTCTCTCTGACATTGACTGGTCTGCTAATCTGGTGGGGACTTAAAAGCAGCTGAATTGGGTCCATTACTCTTTGATACCATTGAAATGTGACAGTGGCAGCCTCTCTTATTTACCCTCCTGTGTCACATTTAACATAAAACAAGCCCCTTTCTCTCTCTGATCTGGAGTTTCCCAGAATAAAACACACAGAGACAAGCTTGTTGTTGTTGTTACGGCTGTTATATTTAGCATTGTGGGGATGGAGCAGAGTGGTACAGTTTGCAACATCCATTTCAGCTCCCCCCCCCCCCACCATCTGAGAGCTGACAGATTTTGTTATGGTGATGGAAATAATGATGTGAGAAAAGAGGTGTCAGGAAGGATCTGCTTCCTTCTCTCAAAGAAACAATCTTGCATTTCTTCCCTGGCTATGCAAAGCGCTTGAAGCTGATTCTTGGAATCTCTTATTAAATCATAAACCTTCTCAGGCCAAAGGGGAATTCAGATGCTCATTCGCTCCATCTCTCACCCCTGAAGCACTATCATTTATACTTAACCATCCTCGGCAGATGTTTATCTAACCTATTTCTAATGCACTCCAAGGGTTGGGCAAGTCTGTAGCCCCACATGGAGGCTAATCTCAAGTCAAAAATAAGGGCTGGTCCACAGCCATTTGCAGATGTGAGAACAGGGTTGCGAGAAACTGTCAGTTTTCATTTCTCACGGTTTCCCATTTCTCCAACCTTATATTCAGTTCTCCAGATTTCCACATCAGTTTCGTTTTTAAAAAACCATCATGAAAATTCACTTAGTGCAACTTTCTTTTAATATACAGTGGTACCTCGGGTTACATACGCTTCAAGTTCCATACGCTTCAGGTTACAGACTCTGCTAACCCAGAAATAGTACCTCCGGTTAAGAACTTTGCTTCAGGATGAGAACAGAAATTGTGCTCCGGCGGCAGCAGGAGGCCCCATTAGCTAAAGTGGTGCTTCAGGTTAAGAACAGTTTCAGGTTAAGAACGAGCCTCTGGAACAAATTAAGTACTTCACCCAAGGTACCACTGTAAACATTTTTGTATGCAATTATTTCCTAATATACACATCCTTGCAAAGCAATTTTTCCTAACTTAAGTTGTTGTTGTTGTTTGTTATTAATATGCATTTCTGTACACTTTACTTAACTGGAGAATGTTGTGGTGTTTGCCCTCCTTAGGTGTATGACATCATACTGGGTTCATAAGGAAAGGGTTAACTAATTGTAAAATGACTAACCAATGGGAACCCAAGGGGAGGAGTTAAAGCTAGAGTTAGGGTGGTTGAGAAGCCAGTCTGGAGTTAGAGAAGAGACAGATTGGATAAGTCTGTGGGTTGGGCTAGTCTGGTGTGAGAGAGTGAGAGAATCTGTTGAGGAGTCAGTCAAACAGTTGATACAATCAGTCAGAAGGTATTAGGAAGGTATAGGTGGTAAAGAAGCTAAAGGTAAGATACTGACAGGAATATTATCTGAGAAACCATAAACTTGTTAATGCTTATAAAATAAACTTGTTTATTTGGTTCACTTTTAAACAACTGTCTGGATTCAGTGTTTTACCCGAGAGTAACGGGTTGGTGGCAGTGGGAAAGCGAGCACAGTGGTGGCACAGGGATCAATAGACCATTAAACGTCTGGGGACCCTGTGTGATCGCCACAAAAGTGTTCACAAATTGTTTCAGAAAGTGAAAATTAGGTAGGTTCACATTTAAAGGTCAATTCCTTCCCAGCATCCCTAACTGGGAAACCCGTGTTGTTGTGATGTGGTCCCATGCCAGATGGATGGGCAATAATGTGGCTCCTTCCTATGTCAAAATTGCCCCCTCCCCCAGGGTGTTGGGTGATGCTTGCTTATAAAGGATCTATAGCATTGGCTCTACCAACCTAGTCATTCATATATAGATTTCTGAAGAGGGGTGAGATTACACTAGGTAAAGGGACCCCTGACCATTAGGTCCAGTTGTGACCAGCTCTGGGGTTGCAGCACTCATTTCGCTTTACTGGCCAAGGGAGCCGGCGTACAGCTTCCGGGTCACGTAGCCAGCATGACTAAGCCACTTCTGGCGAACCAGAGCAGCGCACGGAAACGCCATTTACCTTCCCGCCGGAGCGGTACCTATTTATCTACTTGCACTTTGATGTGCTTTCGAACTGCTAGGTTGGCAGGAGCAGGGACCGAGCAACAGGAGCTCACCCCGTTGTGGGGATTCAAACCACCAACCTTCTGATCGGAAAGTCCTAGGCTCTGTGGTTTAACCCACCGTGCCACCCGCGTCCCGAGATTACACTAGTCGGCCATTATTCTTCTTTCTTCCTTGACAATCACTCGTAGCTGAGTAAGATTGACTTCCATGAACATAGTCTTAATAGTGTGTCCATTAGTGGCTGTGGAGGCCAATTTTGAATCTGCGCATCCTTTCACAGTGGGAACATAGGTTTCCGGGTGGGAGTTGATCATGGTGAGGATTTGCCAAGCATGCCTTCCTCTTAGCACGTTTCTCCCTTTCGTCCTGAGTTCGGGCTTCTTCAAAGTCCATTACACCTTTGGTGAAGGCTGTTCTCCAATTGGAGCACTCGCAGGCCAGTGATTCCCAGTTGTCGGTCTTTATACTACATTTTTTTTTAGATTGGCCTTGAGAGCCTCTTTAAATCTCTTTTGTTGTTCACTGGCATTATGCTTTCTATTTTTAAGTTGGGAATAGACTAGTTGCTTTGGAAGACAATAATCAGGCATCCAAACAACATGACGTCTGGCAAATGTAAGACTTAATTCCAGGGTAAAGAGTGCATGAAATTTCATATATTGATGAAAATAACAGACAAAAACACACTCCCTCTTTAGGGAAGCTTTTAATGTTTAACAGGTTATTGTATTTTGGTGTTGTGTTGGAAGCCGCCCAGAGTGGCTGGGGAAACCCAGCCAGATGGGCGGGGAAGGAAGGAATGAATGAATGAATGAATGAATGAATGAATGAATGAATGAATGAATAAATAAATAAATAATTCTTATTATTATCATTGAGAAAATTGCTTTACAAAAATGTGAACGATAAGGGGAAATGACATATAAAAATGCATTTATTGGTAGAGTTTTGCAGCATAATGTTGATCAAGAGCATGTTTTCATTTTTTTTTTTTTTAAAGCAAACAAACTACAGCTTACTGCTGAAATATGGAAAAGTGCATTTAAGAGTCGAAAGGTGAGAAATGGGGAGAACAGAAATTTACAGCTCCATCTCTCCGTTCCTCCATCTCTAGACATGGGTTTCTTACCCTTGTTCTATGGGTTCTTTGTACCCAGAGGCAGTTGCTGGAGAACTGCCAGTGGGAAAGAGCGGATGTTTTCAAGGTCCTGCTTGAAGGCTTCCTGGAGGTATCTGGTTTACCATGGAGGGGAAGCCGAATAGTGGACCAAATTGCCCCTTTGACTCTCCCTCTGTTCTTATGCATTCGGGAGAACAATGGCAATATATTAGCAAGGCAAAGGTTTCCCCACCTTGTAAGTGGAGCCTTTTGCTAACCCGTAAGCACGTGCCCCATGGATACAATTTCTCCCAAACCTTATTTTCCATCCCATCTTATTTTGCTATGTTCTAGAGGAACATTTAAGCAGCGCAGAGGGGACGATTACCCTTATGTTCCCGTCCCCTGCCTAATCACCCGGCAACCCTTTACTAAGTGATATTACACTGTAATTACATTACTTGCGGTATTAGGCGCCTGTTATAGCTTCTTAATTGTGCAATAATTTTGAAAAATGTGTCATTTCCATTATGCTGACTGCTGGGACAACAAGATACAGGCACAGTTTGGAGACTGTGCCAGGCACATTAATTTAACTGGGTGCAGTAGAAAGAATGGTATATTTATTTATTGATTGCAGGGGTAGGCAACGTGGTGTATTCCATGGCACTACAACTCACTACAACTCTATTTCTTTTAAAATTTATTTTATTGCATTTATAGACCAGCTTTTTCCTCCAAGGAGCTCAAGGTGGTTCATGTGGTCCTCTGTCTCCCCATTTTATCCCCACAACAACCATGTGAGGTAGGTTAGGCTGAGAGGGAGTGAGTGGCCCAAGGTCATACCCAGAGAGTGAGGATTTGAACTCTGGTCTCTCAGTCTTATCCTGACACTCTAGCCACTGCACCACACTGGCTCTCATCTCAATGGTAGGGATGATTGGATTTGTAGTCTTCATGTTGTTGTTTAGTCGTTTAGTCGTGTCCGACTCTTCGTGACCCCATGGACCAGAGCACTCCAGGCGCTCCTGTCTTCCACTGCCTCCCACAGTTTAGTCAAACTCATGCTGGTAGCTTCGAGAACACTGTCCAACCATCTCGCCCTCTGTCGTCCCCTTCTCCTTGTGCCCTCCACCATTCTCAACATCAGGGTCTTTTCCAGGGAGTCTTCTCTTCTCATGAGGTGGCCAAAGTCTTGGTGCCTCAGCTTCAGGATCTGTCCTTCCAGGGAGCACTCAGGGCTGATTTCCTTAAGAATGGATAGGTCTGATCTTCTTGCAGTCCATGGGACTCTCAAGAGTCTCCTCCAACATCCAAAGGACAACCTTCTGGCTACTTCTGCTCTGTGGGGCTATGTCTTTGGCTGATTGCCTTTTGTTGGCTGTTGTCATCCAGTGGGGATAACTGATTCATGGGCAGGCTCTTTTGGTAAGAGTCATGGGGATCATTCATGAAGACCACTGAATCAATTTTTTTGACAGTAGGAGCTGTTTGACAATGGAACAGACTCCCCCGGGTTTTAAGCACTGGAGGTTTTAAGCAGAGGTTGGAAGGTCATCTGCCTTGGATCCTTTGGCTGAGATTGCAGGGGGTTGGGCTGGATGGCCCTTGGGGTCCCTTTAATAATAATAATAATAATAATAATAATAATAATAATAACAATAATAATAATAATTTATTTATACCTCATCATTCCTGGTTCAGGAAACTGGACTCAGGGCGGCTAACAACAAATTTAAAACACTTAATTGATGCAACAAAAAAACAGCATAAAATACAGTATAAAACGTGAATAACAATAAATTCAGAATTCAAAAATCAATTTAGTCGGGAAATCCATCCAATAAACATGAGATGATGTTTTTTATTGGAAAATTAATAAATGCTCTAACAACCCCCCGCCCCAATATAAATGAGATGATCACCAGGGATAGCTGGCTAAATTAGTCCTATTTGGGCCAGCAAGGAGACCAGGGGAGAATTAGCTGTGGGATCCCAAAGCGGGTAATCTTCATAAAAAGGGGAGGGGGAGGGAAGGAAGGGGAATAAAATATCAGGCTAAGTTCAAATTGAAAGCCAGGCGGAATAGCTCTGTCTTACAGGCCCTGCGGAAGGAAGTTAAATCTATGATTCTATGAGGTTAGTAGCCTATCCTTCCAGCTTTGGATGCCAGGTTAACCCTGGGAGGCTTGCCGATGGGACAGAGGCTGCATTTCACCCAGCTGAGCGAGAGCAAGCCAAGTCTAGTTGTCCAGTCAGATTCAACCCGGAGAGAAGGAGACTATGTGAAACAGCACCTTTTCAGCACCCTGGACAGCTCAAAGTTACCAATGCTTTGCTGGGACTCACTCGGGGAAAACAGTTGCCTTAACAGCACGCTGAAGGCTTCTGAAGGAGGACATGGGCTGAGCCTTCTGTTAGCCCTACCCACTCCTAGAAGCTTTGTTTTGTAAGCCTTGGCTCCTACGACATAGAGGGGGTGAAGGATGAATGGGAGAAGTGTCCTCCAAGCTGGAGGTCTCTGATGAGGCCATATCCTCTGGTGTGGATGGTCAATGGGTGGGTGGGGGGCAGAAATGGTTCCCTAGGAGATGTATTTCCTCCTTCTAAGATGGCCATTGAGGCAGAAGGTGGGATTAAAATAATGTTGATAAATGAATCAACAATACTATCCATAACTGACTATCCCATTAAAACATTAATTTAGGAATAACTTTATGATGATAAAAACTGTTTGACAGTGGAATGGACTCTCTAGGAAGGTGGCAGAGTCTCCCCTCATTGGAGGTTTGTACTCAGATGTTGATAGCCATCTGTCATGGATGCTTTAGTTGAGATTCTTGCAGAGTGTAGAGGGAGGGTTTGTCATTTGCTGTGGGTGACTGGGATTAAGAGCCCATTTGGCTAGACAGAAGATGCTGTATTTCTGCACTGCCTTTATATTTTCGATAACTTGCAGCTGATTTTCTTCATATGCTGCTGTTATTATGAGAATCTGCATTTTATGAGAATCTATGTTCTGTTATGTATTTCTTACTATAACTGCATTTATGTAACTGCTTTGACTTTTATGTTGTCTGTTGACGTTTGTGTTCCATGCTGTAAATCGCCCTGTGGTTTTTTTGATGAAGCGTGGTGTATAAATAAATGAATAAACACCCTACCACCACTTTCCGATGCAGGATGCTTCGGAGCACAAATTGTTGGGTAGGCAAATTCATGGAGGCAAAGGCTGCCTACCCTGATGGATTTGTTCTACCTCCACTGTCAGAAGCATTATGCTTCTGAAAACCAGTTGCTGGAACCCATAGGAGGGCAGAATGCTATTGTGCTCACATCCCACTCGGGTGCTTCCCATAGGCATCTACTGTGCCACTGTGAGAACTGTATACTGCAATAATAATAATAATAATAATAATAATAATAATAATAATAATAATTTATTTATACTCTGCCCATCTGGCTGGGTTTCCCCAGCCACTCTGGACGGCTTCCAACAAAGTATTAAAATACAGTGGTCTGTTAAACATTAAAAGCTTCCCTAAACAGGGCTGCCTTCAGATGTCTTCTAAGAGTCTGGTAGTTGTTTTTCTCTTTGAAATCTGATGGGAGGGCGTTCCACAGGGCAGGTGCTACTACCAAGAAGGCCCTCTGCCTGGTTCCCTGTAACTTGGCTTCTTGCAGTGAGGGAACCACCAGAAGGCCCTTGGTGCTGGACCTCAGTGTCCAGGCAGAACAATGGGGGTGGAGACGCTCCTTTGGATATACTGGACTGAGGCCGTTTAGAGCTTTAAAGATCAGCACCAACGCTTTGAATTGTGCTTAGAAATGTACTGGGAGCCAATGTAGATCTTTCAAGACCGGTGATATGTGGTCTCAGCGGCCGCTCCCAGTCACCAGTCTAGCTGCCACATTCTGGATTAGTTGTAGTTTCCAGGTCACCTTCAAAGGTAGCCCCACACAGAGCGCATTGCAGTAGTCCAAGCGAGAGATAAAAAGAGCATGCACCACTCTGGCGAGACAGTCCGTGGGCAGGTAGGGTCTCAGTCTGCATACCAGATGGAGCTGGTAAACAGCTGTCCTGGACACTAGATGGGCCTTTGGCCTAATCCAGCAGGATCGTCCCATTTTTGGGTGAAAAGTCTTTGGGAATCAACTTTTATGACTGATTTCATACATAAATCAAAGGATAATACAAATTCATTGAGAATAAGTCTTATCGGTGGCTATTGCTCATCATGTTGGTTGCATGGCTGATGACAGCTGCCCCCTAGGGAGCATCTCAGCACCCAGGGAAGTGGGGCATGCAAAACAGGCAATTGTTTCCTTTGCGGTATCTGAATGGTGCTCCTGATGAGAGGGTGCTCTCACTGTTCAAGGAGGCAGCTTTATCTCTTACAACGATCTGGCGGTTTCCTCTGGAGTCATTGTTATGTCTGAGTTCTTGGCTCATTTTTTGCCTTTTCAACGAAAACAGAACATTTGCAGCCTGCGTGTTTCAACAATGGAAGGAAGGAGATGCATAATGAGAGAAGCTTAATTTCCTCGCCCAGAGAAGAGAAATTGACATCATTTTCCCATATTCAAAGTTGGGCAACATGGCTCGAATTTTCCTCCTTTCATCTTCGGCAAATAATTCAGATGTTTCACATCCCTTAATTGTGCTTTTGTGTTCGTGATGAGGGGAAGTCATTATCTTCCTGCTCTGTTGGCTAAATCCTTTCCCACATCTGTAGAAATCAGAGACTGTGTAGGCAACTGGTTTCCTGGCATTCTTGGACACCTGCCAAGCCCAGTGCCCCCAGTATTGGAAGGGGGCAGGACTCAGATCCTGCTCCTCCTCCTCCTCCTCCTCCTCCCTTTCACTTATTTGCCCCCTCCCTCTCTATTAGGAATTGGGGGAGAATTTTGGTCTTTCACAATTTGGAGCAATTTTCTCCAGTGGATTCTGCTCTGACTGGAATGTAGACATGCAGACCCTTGGGGGCAGTTCATTGTCTATCATCCTAACCTCCATCTCAGAGGGTTATTGTGGAGATTAAAGAGGAGGGGAGAACCATGCAAACCACCTTGATCTCCTTGGCCAAAAAGGTCAAATATACCGTATTTTTCGCTCTATAAGACTCACTTTGTCCCTCCTAAAAAGTAAGGGGAAATGTGTGTGCGTCTTATGGAGCGAATGCAGGCTGCGCAGCTATCCCAGAAGCCAGAACAGCAAGAGGGATTGCTGCTTTCATTGCGCAGTGATCCCTCTTGCTGTTCTGGCTTCAGAATATTTCCCCCCCTAGTTTTCCTCCTCCAAAAACTAGGTGCGTCTTGTGGTCTGGTGCGTCTTATAGAGCGAAAAATACGGTAAATGCAATTTTCTAAAAAGCCACTTCCGAGCTAGGGAGGAGGTGGGGTTGTGGGCTTCATGCCCACCCCCACCTGCGCGGGGGCTGGCCATAGCCCCCGCAAGAACAGGGGAATCCTCGGCCGTGTCATCCACCCAGCCAGCCAATCGGCTGGCTGGGGAAGAATGGCCTGCCCTATTTAGGGCTGGCGTGGCCGAGGCTCGCCCTCTTTTTGCCGCGCCAGCTGATTCGGTTTCACGTCCCTCCCTCCCTTTAGGCAGACTCCTTGACATTGCTATGGACTTTGGTTGGTCGCCGTCAAGGGGCCTGGTAGGATTTTTTTCCAATTGGCAAATTGGCTCCAGCCATTTGGTTTTTCGCCTACCTCGTAGCAACTCGTCACAACTCCTCGGCATTGGCGGTTAGGCATTGGTAAGGGAGGGTTAAGTAGATGGGGGGGATAGGAAGCGCCATCGCCTCCCCCCACAGCAAAGGGTAGTCTGATAAAGGACTCCCAAGAGCGTTGCCCTGTCCGAAGCCTGTGGAGGTGTGGGCCTAAGGCACGCCCCCAAGCGGTGACCCCAGGGGAGCTCCTAGTTGACGTACATCAGCAGGACTTCCTCTACTGGGCGTTAACCCTTGCCGGTCTTCACGCAACCGGGCTGAAGCCAGCTAGTCGATAGAACCAATGCCTAAGCCAATACCTCTCATTCCTGTAATCAATAAAGTTGTGGCCTATTTCGCCCATTCATGGTGTCCTGTATCTTTATTTTTCTCTGGGGGGAGGCGGGAACTCGCCACACAACCCTATTTTCCCCCAAGGATAGGTTACTCCTACTTAACATGATTTGGGCTAGTGAATTTTTGGAAAGAATTTACTGAACTGAACTGGGGAGTATTATGGGAATAAAAAAAAAAAATAAGGACCACTTTTGGACTTCTGGTTTGGAAAAAAGAGGGATATGTGACTCCTGAGAAGAAATATGCCTGGCAGAATGATAAGCATCTATATAGAATGTTATAGTTAGATGCTACCCTGTAGAGTATGTTTTGAGTAATTTGAATGATCATTATATATACAATTGGTAGATAGTGAATTGCAAGCCCACTCTTATTTTTCCTTTTTCTCTCCTCCCCTTTAACTTAGCTGTCCCTTTACCTAGTGTAATCTCACCCCTCTTCAGAAATCTATATATGAAGGGCTAGGTTGGTAGAGCCAATGCTATAGATCCTTTATAAGCAAGCATCACCCAACACCCTGGGGGAGGGGGCAATTTTGACATAGGAAGGAGCCACATTATTGCCCATCCATCTGGCATGGGATCACATCACAACAACACGGGTTTCTCAGTTAGGGATGCTGGGAAGGAATTGACCTTTAAAAGTGAATCTACCTAATTTTTACTTTCTGAAACAATTTATGAACACTTTTGTGGCGATCACACAGGGTCCCCAGACGTTTAATGGTCTATTGATCCCTGTGCCACCACTGTGCTTGCTTTCCCTTTCCCTTTACCTTTATCCTGGATGAGGACAGGTGGAAAGGTGACAGGTGATGATGAGAGGCTCTGTGTAGGAGACGTGGTAGAAAGGACCCCCTAGGGTGGGAGGCTGGGGGAGGAAACAGCAGTTTCCAGGTGAGAGCTGGGAAGGTCTACTTTAGGATATGATACAATTGTGACAGAGCATTTGTATATCCCTGCCTCCTCTTGCGTTGTTATTTCTTGTTTTGTTTTAATTCTCTCTTATTTTGGCTCTTCTTTCTCCTTCTCTTTTTTAAAGATTAGTTTGGCTTTTATTGCACCTTATGTTGAAATCTTCCAATAAAAATATTTTTTTTTTTAAAAGGTCAGGAAGCTAGACTGGATGGGCCAGTGGCATGACTCTTCTTATGACTCTAGTCCAGGAGTTTTCTGGCCATAATGAAAGAATGGCATTTGCTACCAGAAGAGGCAGTGATAGCCATGTGGGTGGAATTATACAGATTCATGGAGGTAAAGGCTACAATTGGCTACTAACCCTGATGGGTATATTGTGTGTCCACTGTCAGAGGCAGTATGTTACTGAACATCAGTTGCTGGAAACTGCAGGAGGGGAGGGTGCCATTGTGCTCAAATCCTGCTAGTGTGTTTTCCATTTGGAACATCTGGTTGATGTCAGGGACTGGGCAGAGAAGAAGAAGAAGAAGAAGAAGAAGAAGAAGAAGAAGAAGAAGAGTAGTTTGGATTTGATATCCTGCTTTATCACTACCTGAAGGTGTGTCAAAGCAGCTAACATTCTCCTTTCCCTTCCTCCCCCACAACAAACACCCTGTGAGGTGAGTAGGGCTGAGAGACTTCAGAGAAGTGTGACTAGCCCAAGGTCATCCAGCAGCTGCATGTGGAGGAGCGGAGACGTGAACCCGGTTCACCAGATTACCTCTTAACCACTACACCACACTGGCTGCATGTGGAGGAGCGGAGACGCGAACCCGGTTCACCAGATTACGAATCTACCACTCTTAACCACTACGCCACACTGGAATGGTGGAGACTGCCTTCCCAGCCTGACCCTTCCAGACAAGAGGAAGACCGTTCAGAATTACAACAGGGGTTTGAGGGAGGCCACAGATCAGAGGCAGATGAGGGGGAAGGCTGGGAAATAATGGGAGAGGAGGAAGAGGAAGCACCAGGGAGGTGGCAGTTGATGGACACCCCCTCCCAGAACCTGCTGAGCCTTGAAAGTAGGAGAGTAAAGAGCACAAAGGCAGAGGGCACTTGTCAGCACCCATAGAGATGACGAATGACAAGAGGAAGACCGTTCAGAATTACAACAGGGGTTTGAGGGAGGTCACAGATCAGAGGCAGATGAGGGGGAAGGCTGGGAAATAATGGGAGAGGAGGAAGAGGAAGCACCAGGGAGGTGGCAGTTGATGGACACCCCCTCCCAGAACCTGCTGAGCCTTGAAAGTAGGAGAGTAAAGAGCACAAAGGCAGAGGGCACTTGTCAGCACCCATAGAGATGACGAATGAGGAAGTGGGAGAGACTTGGTGGGTGGATACTCACTTGGCACAATGCCATTATCCAAGAGGCTGGGTTCCAAATGAGAATGGGATGCTGGACCAGGTGGTCACTGGCTTTATTCAGAAGGGCTCAGCCCTGAACAGATCATGTTCCAGGACTCAATGAGCGGAGTTTGACAAGCACTGAACCACTATCAAGAAAGATCTGCTAGCAGAGCAGCTGGACCTCTGAGATCAGCAGCAGAAAGAATTTGCAACAATGCTTCCTTGCTAGAGGAGGTTATACAGAGGAGAAGGTGCTCCCATATATTGTCATTCTGACCTGGGATATATTCATTTGTAGTTCAGAATAACAGACTGTCCAATTCTCACTTTCCTTCTCTAATAGAAAAGAGAGTGTGTGTGTGTGTGTGTGTGTGTGTGTGTGTGTGTGTGTGTGAAAAATGGGAAAACAGCGACACCATCCTATAGGGTGTGGCTGAGCATTTTGGATTGCTTACCTGATCTCTCCCTCTGATAGCCTTCACAGGATATTGCAAATTTTTCTTTCTGCCTTTTTAATATAGTATGATATCTCATGTGGCTCTTTCCCTCCCCACCTGCTTAACAGCATTCAACTGTGTACCTTCTCATCTCAGTGTTTGAGGCTGGGAATTTAGCCAGTAGGCAAAAGAGCATTTGTACCAATTCATCTTCAGATAATGTCATAGAGCAGGGGGAAAATAAAAGTATTTCCAAGCTTTGGTCATTTCTTTGTATACAGTATAGGTGGCCTTAGTGGTTTTTTCTCATTGGGAATGCAAGATTTATGGCAGGGGTTGGGAGCCTCTAACTCATGGGATAAATGAGGCCTGGCAGTCATCCAGATTTGACCCACAAAGCCATGACACCTTCTCCACACCTAATGGCATGTGTGACATCAGGTAGGAGGTGAGTAAAACCAGCCAGATCCAGTTTCCCATCTCTGCTTCACAGGGAGAGTGTAAAGCAAGGGTGGGATAACAAGATCTAGGCCCTGACCTCCTCTGCTCCTGTGACTGGCAGGTGGGGTTTATGGAGCTGATTGGTCCTGATTTGGGCACCTATTGGCTGAGAACCCTGCAGCACTGCCAATCCTAGGGGAGTTTGCTGATCATTGTGGACAGAAAAATCTGCTTGCCAATGAACAGTCAGAAGTGTGATTTAAGGCTCCCTCTTGTTCCCTTGTTGCTGCATCTTCACCTGCCCAACGCCTGACACCATATCTTAATTGTTTATTGCCTTTAACGAACACTCATATCAGAGTGCTTTGTAAATTGATAGCCATAGCCTTTTATATACTAACCTTTTATGCTCTTCCACATCTATTTAATGCTCCTAACCCTTCTTTTAGATTCTTTTAGCTTATTTTAGTGTTTTTTATATACATACGCTTCAGGTTACAGACTCCGCTAACCCAGAAATAGTACCTCGGGTTAAGAACTTTGCTTCAGGATGAGAACAGAAATCGTGCAGCGGCAGCACAGCGGCAGAAGGAGGCCCCATTAGCTAAAGTGGTGCTTCAGGTTAAGAACAGTTTCAGGTTAAGAACAGACCTCCAGAACGAATTAAGGTCTTAACCTCTGGTTGCGAATAGGATCCATTCCGGAGGCCGGTTCGCAACATGAAAAGCCTGCAACCTGAAGAGCAGTATCTGTGCAGGTGCATGGCGCGATTTGGCACTTGTGCGCATGCATGAAGCATGATTTGGTGCTTCTGCGCATGTGTGAGCGGTGAAACCCAGAAGTAACCCTTTCCGGTACTTCTGGGTTGCCGCAGGACACAATCTGAAAAAACGTAACATGAAGCAAACGTAACGTGAGGTATGACAGTACTTGCTGTTTTTTAAAAAATTAGCTTTCCAAAATGTTTTACAGATTTTAAATGATTGTACCCCAACATACATATGTTGGTCTATGACCATAATAAAGATTTGTTTTGATTTTGTTTATTACCTATCTAATTCCATTTTTGAATCATTTCTTCTAAAATATCTCAAAGCAATTAAAAAACACAGACACAACCTATACAAAATGGTTGTGGGTTTCTCAAAGGGAAGTCATTGTTGAATGGTTTCTTTAAATGTAAAGGTTCATCATTGTTCCACCCGATGTGTATGTCTTTAAGGGGCCAGAGCAAGGGCCAGAGCAAGATAATGAGACCCAGCTTTACAGCTGTGAAACATAGCAGGTGCTGCTGAGTTGTATTTGATTAAGGTGTGTTAGCATTTGGGTGTAGTATATAAGGAGCAGCACTTAGCTCTCCCATTACCCTGGGGGATGGGTTCTTGGTTGGGTCTGGTTTGGTTGTTAATGTATTTAGTGTAAAAGGAGTTTTTGTTTTTCTTATTAAAACCTTGTTTAAGTTATTTTTTTTTAAATGCATGGTCTCCCCAGCAAGCTCTCTGCGCTACTAAACTGCAAACAGCCAACAGTCATGCCAGATGAATCTCATTTATTTTCTCTTTTTTGATAGGGTTACAAGCTTGGTCTTGGTCTAGTGTCTTTGAAGCTACAAACATGAGTCTGAGCAAACTGTGGGAGGCAGTGGAAGACAGGAGCGCCTGGCATGCTCTGGCCCATGGGGTCACGAAGAGTCGGACACGACTAAACGACTAAACAACAACAACAACAACAAGCTTGGTGGACATAGTATATCTTTATTTCAGGAAGGCTTTTTGACAAAATCCTTCATGCTATTCTTGTGGAGAAGCTGGTTAAATGTGGGCTGGATGAGATAACGGTGGATTTGTAGCTGGTTGACTGATCAAAACCAAAGAGTGCTCATCAACGGTTCCTCATCATCCTGGAAAAAAGTGACAAGGGGGTACCAAAGGGTCCTGTCTGGCCCCATTGTTCTTCAATGTCTTTATAAGTAACTTAGATGAAGGAATCGAAGGGATGGCTATCAAATTGCTGATGACACCAAGCTGGGAGAGGCATCTAATGCAGGAGAAGACAGAATTGGGATTCAATATGCCAATAGAACTGGTCCCAAACTAACAAAATGAATTTCAATAGGGACCATAGAATCATAGAATCATAGAGTTGGAAGAGACCACAAGGGCCATCGAGTCCAAGCCCCTGCCAAGCAGGAAACACCATCAGAGCACTCCTGACATATGGTTCTCAAGCCTCTGCTTAAAGACCTCCAAAGAAGGAGACTCCACCACACTCCTTGGCAGCAAATTCCACTGTCGAACAGCTCTTACGGTCAGGAAGTTCTTCCTAATGTTTAGGTGGAATCTTCTTTCTTGTAGTTTGGATCCATTGCTCTGTGTCCGCTTCTCTGGAGCAGCAGAAAACAACCTTTCTCCCTCCTCTATGTGACATCCTTTTATATATTTGAACATGGCTATCATATCACCCCTTGTCAGGTTCTACACTTAGGCAGGAATAAACAGCTGCACCAATAGGAGATGGGGGACATGTGGCTTCACAGGAGTACATGTGAAAAGGATCTTGGGGTCTTAGTAGACCACAAGCTTAACATGAGTCAACAGCTAATGCTATTTCTAAAAGCTAATGCTATTTTAGGCTGCATCAATAGAAGTTTAGTGTTCTGATCAAGGGAAGTAATAATACTTCTCGATTCTGCCTTGGTCAGACCACATCTGGAGTACTATGTCCAGATTTGGGTGCCACAGTTTAAGAAGGATGTTGACAAGCTGGAATGTGTGCAGAGGTGGGTGACCTAGATGATAAAGGATCTGGAAATGATACCTTATGATGAGCAGTTGAGGGAATTGTGTATGTTTAGTTTGGAAAAGAGGAGGCTGAGTGGAGATATGACAGCCATCTAAAAAGATCTAAAGGGCTGTCACATGGACGATGGGGCAAGCTTGTTTGTAGAACCTGAACCAACGGCTTCAAGTTACATGGGTTGGGGCTAGATGACTCTGGGTCCTTCCAACTCTACAATTCTATGATTCCATGATTCTATTCACAACAAACTGAAGGGGAGAATGTGTCACCTCTGGAGCTTTCTCCTTCCTCTTTACTTGGGCTTCTACAACCCAGCAGCTCTATAGACTCATCCATGCCACACATCTCTTAACTAATCCCTTTGCAAGAACAATAGCTTGCTTTGAAATGAAACCAGGCTCTTTTGTGCCAGCATGAGTGCCAGATGTTCCACAGCAGCATTTGTATGGCTTGACAGAAGGTCCCTTCAAGGTATCAAGCAGCTCGATGGCTGGTTACTTGCTGCATTACACACACAATTTATATCTCCCCCAATTGGTGGCAGACCACACGTCTGACGTGTTCATACACATATGTTATGATTGCTGCTGTCTCTTCACTTAATTACATGGAGTACATGTGTACATGGAGCACAGAATGACATATGTACGCGGAACTCATCCAAACAAATGTTAAGCTTGGTCTTGCTTCCCTTTTGAGACCCAACCAGATCCTGACCCAAGGCATTAGAGCCTGCAGCAAAGAGAAAAGAGGAAACAGAAATCAGGGGAGTGCTGAGTCTCCTGGCGAAGTCTCGCATCTCTTTGAAGTTACTATAAACACTGGTGGAGCAAGAGGAGGGCAGGGGGAGCCTACCATCCCCGGCAGCGCGATTCTGGTGGGGTGCCATTGCAGCTGCCCCCCCCGCCCACGCTGGGAGCCACACCCCTGCAGATGTCGTGCCACGCCCCCGGGACGCGCACCAGCCATGCTCCCGCCTGCTGTACACCCCCGGGTGCAAAAGTATGAAGCTCCGCCACTGAATATAAATGTTGCTTGGGTCAGCCTTCCATGAAAAATAAAAAGCTCTTTGCTAGTGCACCAGGTCCACAAAGCAGGTGTCCCACCAGATATCTTAGTTGGCCTTCATACTTTCCTCAAGTCATACACATTACTCTCCGTTTATCCAACTCAAATATGATAAAATTGCTTTCTTCTCTCCAAACCTTCTCACTAATCGGATCATTGCCCACTCTCCTTTCCCCCCATTCCTCTGTGCTGGCAACTTAACACTTTTAGCACTTGGAATGTTTATGAACATTCCATGACATGACGGAGACTCAACCTGCAGCTGAACGCCTGATGTAATCTGTCTTTCATCGCTGGCCTCCTCAGCAGCTGCAGGACAACATCTTTACACAGCACCAACTGTCATGAATGTTGGTTTGAAACCTTGTTTTGATGTCCTACTTTGTTTTTATTGTTTCCATCTCAGGATCAGCCACCTTCTTTTGTTTTGAAGACAGTCCACAACTCAGCTCAAAACATTATTATCTCTTCCATGTGACTTGACAGCTACCTGCCAACACTTCCCTTCCTTCAAGTTCTCCTAAAGTGTAGTCTAGGCTGAAGTTGGACAAATCTGTCCATTTTAGTATCTCATTTTGCCAATCTCCAGTTTGTTACATTTCCATATCAGGCTACATTTTTAATAAGCTTTCACAAAAATTGCATTTGAAGGGGGAGAACCATGTGCACATCACTTTGAGCTCCTTGGAGAAAAGGATGGGCAATAAATGCAAAAAATGAATGAAATGAAATGGATGGACAAGCGTATTTGCATGGACACCCAGACATCTCTTGGCCCCTGAATGCATGTGCAGAATGGTGGTTAAATTTAAAATTCCAGTGGCAAGTGAAATCCCCCAACTCATGTTGTGCTTATCTCTGCCAATGCTTGTGGCTTATCCTACCAGTTTACATCATTTCGTGGAGCTCACCCAAACAAATGTTAAGCTCAGCCTCACTTCCCTCTTGAGAGCCAACCAGATCCTTGCCCAAGGCATTAGAGCCTGCAGCAAAGAGAAAAGAGGAAACAGAAATCAGGGGAGTGCTGAGTCTCCTGGAGAAGTCTCACATCTCTTTGAAGTTACTACAAACGCTGCTTGCATCAGCCTTTCAGGGGAAAAAAAAACAAAAAAACCCCCAGAAAAATGGGATGCACAGCCAAAACATATCAGCACCTGCAGGGCTGCGGGGCAGTCCATTCTGGTCCATTCTGCGTTGGTACTGCACTGCCTCTCCTCCTCTTTCTCTGAGATTAACAGCACTGCCAAGAGACAAAATTAAAAGCATAAAACAGCCTTCCAGGAATTCATCCGGGCTGCTTCTTTCATCAGCTCTTATCTTCCTGGCTGCAGGTTTTTGCTTCTCACTCATCTATCTTTGGCTTCTGCCATGTAAGTGACAGTTGCACACGTACCTGTGGGGAGTTTGGGGGGGTGGGTGGAGGCTTTCCTGCACACCTACTCAGGGAGAAGCGTCCATAAATATATACAGCACAAATAATCCCTTGCAACATCTCTAGGATTGCTTCCTGCCACTAATGGTGTATTGCTGCTCGTGATTTGCGCAGCTTCAGTCTTGCAACTCTTGCAACTATGAACATGCACCCCTGCTTTGTCCAGCAATCTTTTGTGAGGATGGGGACTCTGGTGTAGAGACGGAAGCCCACCTTCAAGCTAAAGCTGCTGCAGAGATTCAGATGTCTGCCCACAGTGATCATAGAGATCATGGAGACTGCCTGAAATATGTGGTGACCGTTACAGTCCAGGACCTGTAGCATCCAAAGCTACAACAGGCAACACTAAGCTACATTCTCAGAGATCACCAACATAGCACCCACATGTTCCAGTGTTTGTCTACCAGTACCACCAATGGTAGGGACGCGGGTGGCGCTGTGGTTAAAACCTCAGTGCCTAGGACTTGCCGATCGCATGGTCAGCGGTTCGAATCCCCGCGGCGGAGTGAGCTCCCATCTTTCGGTCCCAACTCCTGCCCACCTAGCAGTTCGAAAGCACCCTTAAGTGCAAGTAGATAAATAGGTACCGCTTTATAGCGGGAAGGTAAACGGCGTTTCCGTGTGCTGTGCTGGTGCTGGCTCGCCAGAGCAGCTTCGTCACGCTGGTCACATGACCGGAAGTGTCTCCGGACAGTGCTGGCCCCCGGCCTCTTAAGTGAGATGGGCACACAACCCTAGAGTCGGACACAACTGGCCTGTATGGGCAGGGGTACCTTTCCCTTTACCCCCAATGGTGCATGCACAGATGGCCAGAGGGAGGTACTGTAGACACCATCTCAGGAAGGGTCAGGAGATATAAGAGGTCGTTAGGGTTCATTCATAGGAAGCTGGTTTATCCTGAGTCAGAGCTTTGGTCCATCAAGCTCAATATTGTCCACACTGATGGGCAGAAGCTTTCTAGGATTTCAGACTGAGCTATCTCCCAGTTCTTCAGTTTTGCCCTAGGGGGTCTCCTTTGAAGGAGGAGACTGGCCATCATATATTTCTGTAGGTAAAAAGGTAGAAGGTAAAGGACCCCTGGACCGTTAAGTCCGGTCAAAGCTGACTATGGGGGCTGCGGCGCTCATCTCGCTTTCAGGCCAAGGGAGCTGGTGTTTGCCCACAGACAGCTTTCCAGGTCATGTGGCCAGCAGGACTAAACCACTTCTGGTACAACAGAACACTGTGACGGAAACCAGAGCGCACGGAAACACCGTTTACCTTCCCACCGCAGTGGTATCTCTTTATCTACTTGCCCTGGCATGCTTTCGAACTGCTAGGTTGGCAGGAACTGGGACAGAGCAATGGGAGCTCACTCTGTTGCAGGGATCTGAACTGCCAACCTTCCGATCGACAAGCCCAAGAGGCTCAGTGGTTTAGACCACAGCGCCACCCACATCCCTACTATATTTCTGTAAGGGTTAAGCCACAGAAGATTATCAGCCATTTCGGTTCTGTGCATGGATTCACATACGGAAAGATGAAAAAGGATATTGCAGAGCTGGAACAGGTTCAGAAACGTACAGCCAAAATAATCAAGGGGATGGAGGTGACAACCATATGGAGAAGGTTGCAGTGTTGGAGAAAAGGCCAGGAAGCAGTGATATGATAGTCGTCTATAAAATTATGTGTTGAAAAAGTGAATGGAGAAAACACTAGAACTCAGGACCACCTAAGGAAGTTGAATGTTAGAAGATTCAGGACAGATGAAAGGAAGTGTCAAAGTTGGGTGGGGTGGCATGTAGACAAAGTTCTGACGCACGGGTCCCAAACAGCTCCACAGCCCATGAGTAGACAATGGACAAATGGTCTGGCTTCCTGGAAGGCAGTTTTCTGTGTCCCTGTGTCTAACACAGCTTTAAGGGTCTAACACAGCTCTCCGCTTAGGAATTGGTTCTCTGTCAGACTTCTCTGTTGGTGAAGAAAAACATGCCCCCTGGATCTTAGCACTGGTATCTCAGCTCGAAGACTCCTGGTACTTTACACACCTCTGGCTAAATGCCTGAGGAATCTTTAAAAGCCGCTAAAAGGTTTTTCAATATGACATTTCCCAGGGATTTTCTTACATCTCTATTTATACATATCAATAACATACATTATGAAATAATTTGCCCGGGAGCAAATCCCCTCCTCAAAGTCAAACAAACGTCTCTCAGACTTAGGTGCTCGGAGGGTAGCGGGACCCATCTTTTCTACTTTGACTGTGACAAATCTCTTCTCCCAATCCATACTCTTTTTAATCTAAATGTCAGGTAGGAAATTAAAACCCCGCTGAAAAGGAGTGTATTACCAGCATTTTATTAGATCACAAACAATTTAATAACCAGATAGAGGAAGAAGGTCATTCTCTTGTCAGCCAGGCTTATCTCATAAATTAGGCATCAGAGTTTTTTTCTTCTCTCTCTCACACACACCCCCTTCTTCACAAAAGCATCTTTCACCAAATAGAATTATCAGGCGTGATGAAGGGCCTCTGTCCATGGGAAACAGATAACGCAGATGAAAAGAGGGAGCGGTGTAATAAAATTATTGCCCTGGGAATGTATGAAAGGGGCGGAGTGGGATCTTTAAAAATACTTACCATGCCTTTACGCCATTAGCGGCGGAGTGAAATGCCAAGGTAACAAAAAGGATGCAGCTGCTTGATGAATTAATGTGAAATACGCTCAAGGTCAATAAACACATGCAAAATAGGAAGTGGGGGAAGAATTGCGGATGAAATATTGACTGTGGAGAGGGCAGATGTCCAAGGCATCACTGACTGGGGGGAAAGGGATCTGTGGCTACATGGGAGAGTGTCTGCTTTTCAGGCAGAAGGTTTGGAAGACACTCTTTGCTTGAAACCCTGGAGAGCCTCTGCCAGTCAGTGTAGACCAATGTTCCCCAAACTTGGGTCTCCGGCTGTTTTTGAACTACAACTCCCATCATATCTAGCTAGCAGGACCAGTGGTCAGGGATAATGGGAACTGTAGTCCAAAAACAGCTGGAGACCCAAGTTTGGGAAAGACTCACGTAGACAATAGGTTAAAAAGGTAAAGGTAAGGGAACCAGTCAAAGGCAACTATGGGGTTGCAGCGCTCATCTCGCTTTCAGGCTGAGGGAGCCAGCATTTGTCCACAGACAGCTTTCTGGGTCATGTGGCCAGAATGACTAAACCACTTCTGGCGCAAGAGAACACTATGACAAAAACCAGAGCTCACGGAAACGCCGTTTACCTTGCCACCGCAGTGGTATCTCTTTATCTACTTGCCCTGGTATACTTTCGGATTCCTAGGTTGGCAGGAGCTGGGGCAGAGCAACAGGAGCTCACCCCATTGTGGGGATTTGAACCATTGACCTTCTGATCAGCAAGCCCAAGAGGCTCAGTGGTTTAGACCACAGCGCCACCCACGTGACAATACTGAGTGATTGGTCCAATGGTCTCACTCAATATAAGGTACTGTCCCATGATCCTAGAATCTTAAAGAAAACAAAGAATCACATCTTTCCAAGAAAGACATTTGGTAATTGTTTATCCTGCTTGGATTTAGTAGAGCTGGCCCTACTAATGTGTTTGGAGGTGGAGAGGGACAGAGCTCTGTTCTACATAGCCTGTTGTCCTCATGCACAGTTGGAGGTGCTGTCCTCTTACTAGTGCTGAAGTAAGATTCAGCTTTCAGTACACTCAGCTTCTGTAGCTGGGAAGAGTTATAGCTTAGTGGTATAGCATCTGTGTTGCAGGCAGAAGGTCCCATGTTCAATCCCTGGGGAAGGATTCCTCTCTGAATTCCTGGGGAACTGCTCCTAGTCAGACTCATTCTAAGGCAGCTACTTCTGCTCCTATGGAATGGAGAAGGGCAGGCCTTTCAGAGTTTGACTGAGGCCTAGGATGGGAGTCCATTTAGAATAAAGTTATAAACTCAAACAAAAAAGTAGCCAGCCCCTAGTGGGGCTCTCCAGCCAGCTAAGCCCTCTGAGGCCTGGGGCAAGTGTAGCCAGCTGCCCCTCGCCTCTGCACAGGATTGGGGAGGGGGACATATTTTTTCAGGTGCCTCTGGCAGAAAAATATATTGAGCCAGTCCCAGAATTAAATCTACAAATCCTGTGCAAATCCTTAAGAACAGTTGGGGGTGGGGATTCCCTTTGAGGGTTCAAGTATGAGGCTCATACCAAATTTCCAATTGGTCAGACTTTATTCAGTACAGTGGTACCTCGGGTTAAGTACTTAATTCGTTCCGGAGGTCCATTCTTAACCTGAAACTGTTCTTAACCAGAAGCACCACTTTAGCGAATGGGGCCTCCCGCTGCTGCTGCGCCGCTGGAGCACGATTTCTGTTCTCATCCTGAAGCAAAGTTCTTAACCCGAGGTACTATTTCTGGGTTAGTAGAGTCTGTAACCTTAAGCGTATGTAACCTGAAGCGTATGTAACCCGAGGTACCACTGTTATGTATTACAGGACAAAGTCCAATGAGTCTGCAAGAGGAGTTCCAATAGGAAATATAGGATTATATTAGCAAATATGCATAATATTAGCTGTTCACCCAGCCACTCCAACACTTCACCATCTCTCTTACAACCACAGTGCATGAAAACCAATTGCTGAACCCAATTTTCCTGCATATGCCTCATACCTTATCTGGTGTTGTTTTTCACATGACAGTTGTCTGTTAGGTTCCTCTTTAACTGGTCCTCACCGGTCTTCTGATAAGGTAATGTTCTTATGTATGTGATACTCATCCTCACTCATAATGGTTCTAACATTAATTCCATCTCAGGTTCCCAGGACCCAGGACGTGTTAAATAAACATTGCCCAGTGACCAATATCCCCCCTTTGAGGCAAGGTGCTCTAGAGAGTGGTGGTGGTCTAGCTTCAGGCATGCTTGGTGGAGAGTCTGGCTTCATGCCCAATGATGGCGCTGAAACTATCTTGGTCACCCTAGCATCTGTCAGGAGAGAGGGAGTGTGGTTCTCCTCATTCTTCTTGATCTTTTGGCCAAAGTTTCACTCTGAAGTCCTCTTCTAACTGTCCATTTGGATTGTTGCAATACACTTTATGTGGGACTCCTCTTGGAGTTGACTCAGAAACCTCAACTGGTCTAGAAAAAGAACAGCCAGATTAATTGATGGCTGGGGTGGCCTTAAGAACTCATATAACCCCTGTTCTAAAAAAGAAAAAAGCAGCAGTGACTGCCATTTCATTTCCTGACCCAATTCAAGCTGCTTGCACTAGTGTGTAAAGCCCAAATGACTTCAAATACTTGAAAGGTCTACTTCTTCCCTACATAGCCTCCTGGGTGTATTGATAATAACTTTGACCCCCACATTGCCATTTCCACAGCCCTGAAACTTGTGAAGGGTGACTATCTGACATGGGGAGCCCTTTTATCTGCAGAGGTTCCCCACATCTTTGAGAACCCCAGAGGGTTCACCTGCATTTCAGTACCCTGGAAAATCTGGATGGACTCACTGACAAACTCTGAGAACCTCTGGCCTGCAGCAAACCAATTTATTTGGGAAGAAGTATGCTGTTTTATTTGCTCAGAGGAACACACATGGAAATGTAGCCATATTTTTAAAGTTTAATTTTCCTTTGCTTTTGGAAAAGGTACGTTGTGTGAGATCCTCAGATAATAAATTCGCTAGAATGCGGGCCGTCCAACATCCTGAGGCTGCATAAATCCTAAGTGTAGGATTGGATCTAGCAGATACAAAAGCACAAGCATCCATAAAAAAGATAATGGCTAAGATAAATTGTTGCAGCTGCAGAGCAGGATGCAATCCATGGGCCCTATTGAAATGAATATGGGCGACATGGGGAATGCGTGCTGCTACTGTCTCTTGATAGTTATAAAGCAGCAGTGGTGTGGTGTGTCATTTAGAAGTTAATAAGTGATGCAGGTCTGGTGGATACAACCAGTCGTCTTAATATTATGTTTATCTAACTGTTCAGCATCAACAGATAGGGAAGCCATTGCCACAACCCTCCCCCACCAAATCTCCATGTCCTACTACAAGGGGGGGTGAACCTCAGGCAAATATGGCCCTCCAAGCTACTCAATCTGGCCCTCAGGAGACTTCCCAGGCCCTGCACTACACCTTCCTTGTGTCCCTTTGCCTGGATGGAATAATAGAATCATAGACAGACAGGCGAAGCAATGCCACTGTACTGGAAGAAGCAAAGATCACCAGTGTTGAAGCAATGATTCTTCAGCATCAACTTCATTGGACTGGTCATGTTGTGCAGATGCCTGATGATCGTCTTCCAAAGCAACTACTCTATTCCCAACTTAAAAATGGAAAGCGTAATGCTGGTGGTCAACAAAAGAGGTTTATAGACTCTCTCAAGGCAAATCTATAAAAAAATGTAGTACAGTGGTACCTCGGGTTAAGAACTTAATTTGTTCTGGAGGTCCGTTCTTAACCTGAAACTGTTCTTAACCTGACGCACCACTTTAGCTAATGGGGCCTCCTGCTGCCGCTGCACGATTTCTGTTCTCATCCTGAAGCAAAGTTCTTAACCCGAGGTAATATTTCTGGGTTAGCGGAGTCTGTAACCTGAAGCGTCTATAACCCGAGGTACCACTGTATAAACACGGACAACTGGGAAACACTGGCCTGCGAGCACTCCAATTGGAGAAAAGCCTTTACCAAAGGTGTCGTGGACTTTGAAGACACTTGAACTCAGGACAAAAGGGAGAAACATGCTGAGAGGAAGGCACCCTTGGCAAATGCACACCATGATCAACTCCCACCCGGAAACCTATGTCCCCACTGTGAAAGGATGTGTGAATCCAGAATTGGCCTCCACAGCTACCTATGGACTCACTATTAAAACTGTGTTTATGGAAGACAATCTTACTCGGCTATGAGTGATCACCAAAGAAGAAGAAGAGACTTGTAGAGTTGGAAGGGATCGCGAAGGTCATCCAGTCCAACCCACTGCAATGCAGGAATCACAGCTAAAGAATCCTTGGCAGATGGCCAGACATCCTCCATTAAAAAACCTCCAGTGAAGGAGAGTCCACTATTTCCAAGGCAGTCTGTTGCACTGTGAAAACAGCTCTTGCCACCAGGAAGTTCTTCTTAATGTTTCGTTGGAATCTCCTTTCTTGCAATTAGAATCCACTGGTTTGGGCCTTACCCTCTGGAATAGCAGAAAACAAGCTTGCTCCATTTTCCACATTGCCACCCTTCAGATATTTGAAGATATTTTCTGCTGCTCCAGAGAAGCGGACACGGAGTAATTGGTTCCAAACTACAAGAAAGAAGATTCCACCTAAACATTAGGAAGAACTTCCTGACAGTAAGAGCTGTTTGACAGTGGAATTTGCTGCCAAGGAGTGTGGTGGAGTCTCCTTCTTTGGAGGTCTTTAAGCAGAGGCTTGATAACCATATGTCAGGAGTGCTCTGATGGTGTTTCCTGCTTGGCAGGGGGTTGGACTCGATGGCCCTTGTGGTCTCTTCCAACTCTATGATTCTATGATGCTATGATTCTAGATCGCTTTTGCGAATTACAAGTTACACCCTAACAAATGGCCATAAATCGGAACTGAAGTTGGGCAGCAAGGAGTAGTTCTCCCTTCCTTCCCCTTCCCCAACCCCGGTCCCATTTTCAGGTGAATTGATGGTATTCATGTTAAGGGACCATTTGCAAAACAATCTGCACAACCACCCTTCATGAAAAACTGGGGAACAAATCCGCAATGACAGAACTGTTTTGTATGTGCCATCCATAGCTCTGCCCCTTGCGAGAGCCCCGATGAGATCCAATCCACAAACTTGTTTATCTGAGTGTGAACAAAGATGACAGCTTCCAGACAACACTGCAGCACAACAGCATCCCAATTAGCCTCTGCAGCATTTAACAAGGAGGCGCTGGTTGTGTCTGCTAAATGTTTCCACATCTCCAGTGAAATTAATTGAAATTAATCAGTGATAGGAGGTTGAACACAAAGGAGAGGCACATTAGTTAAAAGGAGATGATGGATCCATGCTGCTTGGGCCTCATGCGCAGTGGGGAAGAACAGAGCTAAAAATACACAGAGGTTTGCAATGTCTCTTCATCTGGAAGATGTGGGCCAATGCATCCTTGTTTTCTTTCATCCCTAGGGTGCAGACTCGACTATTCAACCTCTTCGCCTTGCATACAAAGACGAATACCTGAGAGCCCACAATGTGTGCTTGGCAACTCATTCAGGGTCAGCTAGGGTCATCACCCTTGAGCTTTCTTGCTCTGCTCATGAAGAACTTTCACAGCAGAATTAAAAGTAAAAACCAAGAATTCTCTTTAGGAACAGGGGCACTCACCCCTGCCCATGTTTCAGACTGCATGATTATTCTTCAGGAACAGTTATATCTCTGGGGTAACAGCTTCCGGAAATTTCACCAAAAGCCAAAAGGCATCCCATAAATTGTATTGAAAGTTCTTGGGGAAGGTGGGGGTTATGCTCCTTCCTTGGAAGTCATTGATTTTGCCTGGGAGAGAGTTAGGCTAGATCAGGGGTTGCCAACCTGGTCCCCACTAGTGGGCGTTTCAGGATTCTAGGTGGGCTGTAGGGGGTTCTATGGCTGAATCCTCCTTCCATCGAGCACTGCTGGGTGGTAAGGAAATTTTACCATCAAGAAAGATGCACTAGTGGGCAGTAGGTATAAAAAGGTTAACTACCCCTGAGCTAGACTCTCTTTTCTGTGTCTAATTTCAGTGACTTCTTAAAAACACAAACAAGATTGTGCTGGACGCCATTCCAACACAAGAGGTTATGGAAACTGCCACGTCGTGCCTGTGTGTGTGGGGGGGGGGGGGTGCAGCAAGGCCAGCTGGAGCTCCTGCCTTCTCGTTAGAAGAGAGATAATGTCGAAAAGGGGATTCGTCCATCTGCAATATGAAGGGTTACCACCTACTCTCCATCTCTTGAACTCAGTGTGGTGTAGTGGTTAAGAGCGGTGGACTCGTAATCTGGTGAACCGGGTTTGATTCCCCGCTCCTCCACATGCAGCTGCTGGGTGACCTTGGGCTAGTCACACTTCTTTGAAGTCTCTCAGCCCCACACACTTGATAGAGTGTTTGTTGTGGGGGAGGAAGGGAAGGAGATTGTTAGCCGCTTTGAGACTCCTTCGGGTAGTGATAAAGTGGGATATCAAATCCAAACAACTCCTCCTCCACCTCCGACGTTGGTTTAGAAATTATGTGGTTTCCAGCCAGAATGGATAAGTAATAAGAAAAGAAGGGCCAAAAATTAAACGAAAATTAAGGGAAAGGATTTGCTGAACTAATAAGATAGAAATTGGAATACAGAGAGGGGAGGTATGAGGAAGTCGGGAAAGTAAGTTATAAGAAAAAAAAGGGATTGAAACTATAAGTGTTCTTTATTTTTGTCTGTTTTTTATTATTGTTTTGTTTTGTCTTTATATAATTTTTGAAAAATTGAATAAAAATCTTTAAAAACAAACAAACTCCTCCTCCTCCTCCTCCTCCTCCTCCTCCTCCTCCTCGTCCTCTTCTTCTTCTCTAACACGACTTCCTGCTGCCTGTGTAAATCCAGCCTGCCACCGTCCGTGTGGACAGAAGAATGGGGATCTCTGGGAAATGCAATGTCAGTGAAGTCTAATGGATAATTGTGAAGTGGAATTTGCTTCTCTCACTGGAACACATCCAGCTACCATGCCTTGAGGTTTTGTTTAATTACTCCTCCCTCTCTCTCTCTCTGCCACCCATGTTGTCTTTCTGGTCTTATTTGTGTGATTTCAAAGAGTTGACTCTTGACTTGTCAACATGGATCTGCACTTGTGGCCAACACTGAAATTTGGCAGTAGCCTAATCAATGCCGTTGCCATGTTTGTAGCCTGCATTGTTGGACAGTTGGAGAGAGGCAAGGATGGGGTGAAAGAAGGCATTAAATGGGGGTTGTTACAGAGAGGTAGATAGCTTTAAGCAGGACTAGAAACATCATCATTTTTTATTTATACCCCACCCTCCCCGGCCAGGGCAGCTAACACCAAATATAAATTACAATAAAAAGTAATAGAAAAAACAACAACAAAAACCATTAATTAAAATACAGCTTGAAATACAGCTTGAAATGCAGCCTCATTTTAGTGTAGCCCATAAATCAAGACCATAAAGGGAGGAAACATCAGATATTCTCCCGAGCCAAGGGAAAATTGATATGCCAAATCCCATATAAGGGGTCAGAGTGAGTCTAAGCAGAAGGCCAGGCAGAACAGCTCCGTCTTTCAGGCCCTACAGAAAGATGTCAAATCCCGCAGGCCCCTGGTCTCTTGCGACAGAGCGTTCCACCAAGTCGGGGCCAGTGCTGAAAAGGCCCTGGCCCTAGTTGAGATCAATCTAACCTCCTTGAGGCTCAGGACTTCCAAAATGTTGTTATTTATGGACCTTAAGGTCCTCCGTAGGGCATAGCAGGAGAGGTGGTGCCGTAGGTACGAGGGTCCTAGGCTGTGAAGGGCTTTAAAGGTTAAAATCAGCACCTTAAACCTGACCCTGTACTCCACTGGGAGCCAGTGCAGCTGGTAAAACACCGGATGTTCTTTACCATAAAGTTGTAAAATATGTTAGAGAGGCACCCTAACAAATTAAAGCAGGTGATGGTATCAATACTTGCCAATTTCCCCATCACTAATACTGTACTGAAAACCTTCAGACAAGGAGTTAATGAAGTCAGAAACAACTACTGGTGAACTAATCTGTCACTTTTTGTTTCTCTCAAGTCCTTCATTTTTCCAGTCTTCAATTTGACACATATCCGCATCAGTTTGTGAATTGTTTTTTAAGAAGAAGTCCTCATGAAAATTCTTAAGCATTTTAGTTCACATTTCTCATAATATGTGTTTGAAATTTTGCATAATATACACATTTTTGAAAGAAATACTGTGCATTTAAGTTTGCTATTTTCACTCACATGTGGATTTTCATGTACACTTTCTTTGAATATATGAATTTTTTGATCAGAGAACTTCATTGCTAAATCAGGAGAGATGCACATTTTGAAGCACAGCTTATTATTCACTTATTATTTTGGTAGTAGTAGTAATAATAATAATAAATAATAGTAATAATAATAAATGTAATAATAATAATAAATGTAATAATAATAATAATAATAATAATAATAATAATAATAATAATTGTATTATTTATACCCCGCTCATCTGGCTGGGTTTCCACAGCCACTCTGGGCGGCTTCCAACAAAATATTAAAATACAGTAATCCGTCAAACATTAAAAGCTTCCCTAAACAGGGCTGCCTTCAGATGTCTAAGTAAGTACAAATCAGCATTACTATAAGCAGCAGCATTAGTAGTAGTAATAATAGTAATAATTAAATAATAAACAAGGTAGGTTTGTGTTACAGAGTGGCTACAGCAACCCATTCAGATGGGTGGAGTACAAATAATAAAATTATTATTATCACTACACTGAACCGAACTGAACTTCTCCCCCATCTCTAGGTGCAACCAGTATTCTCACCCAACCAGCTCCTCCAAGTTCACCTTCACTGGGCAACAAGCAAAGTCTCCCTGGAGGACATAACGCAAACCCTGCTCCCCCATCTCTCCCAAGTTAGTTTAGCATTGTCAAAAGGTACCAAGTTGACAGCCTTGATGAATGAGGTTCTTATTCCGCAGAACAGAGGAAGGGTGGGGAGCCGTCATGTATATTCCACCCCATTACCTGAGATTCTTTGGCATTGACCTGGAGACACCAATTAGAGTGGAAATCCATCTCTGAGTCTACCTGGTTCATGGTCCTTGTGCTGACATACTGAAAGGGCTTTGGTGATAGCTCCTTTAATCAGATCTGCCAGTTCTTTGTAATGGAATGCGAAGACAAGATTGACTGAATGCATGGCTTCAGTTGCAAGTAAGGATGAGCCGAAACAAATTATCTAATTTCCAACCCAACCCGTTCCCTCAAAGGCACCTCCCATTGGGGGCAATTTTGCAACAATGGCTGTGAAGACATTTGGATTTATTTAGTGATGGTTCCTCCCACCCCCAACTCTTCATCAGAAGCGATCACACTTTTTCCATACTTGGAACCATTTCCCTTCTTTGTCCTCCCTGTCCTTGCTATCATTCCTTGACACAATAATTTAATCCTACACATCATGGAGACGCAAACCAACTTGCTGGATCATCACCTTGTCCTGGTGAGTGGGATTTCATTTGCTTATTGATTGCTTCCATTTATATACTGCTTACTAGCTAAAAGATCCAGAAGCGGTATACAATAGGTTAATCTGCAAGTTTGTGTGTACTGTTGGCTGTAGAGACCGATACGGGAGAGACATGCTTTGTTGCAGCTGGGGCAGATGAAGGCATCTAGTTGTGTTGCTGCAGAGGCACCATGATGTTTCTTCTCTCCGCTCTCTTCCCAGAGGTCATTTCTCCTCTGGTCACTGCTATAGATACACTGCTTGACTGCCTCTCTGCAGGAACTGAGGTCGTCTGCAAGGGATTCCCACATGGCAGGATTGATACTGCAAACCTTCATGTTATGCTTACAGAAATCGTTATAGCACAGAGCTGATCTTGTTTGTGTTGGCATCCATCGGTCTGTATAGGTCCATATAGTTAAAGCCATGGTTTTCCCAGTAGTGATGTATGGAAGTGAGAGCTGGACCATAAAGAAGGCTGAATGGATGCTTTTGAATTCTGGTGCTGGAGGAGACTCTTGAGAGTCCCATGGACTGCAAGAAGATCAAACCTCTCAATTCTTAAGGAAATCAGCCCTGAGTGCTCACTCGAAGGACAGATCCTGAAGCTGAGGCTCCAAGACTTTGGCCACCTCATGAGAAGAGAAGACTCCCTGGAAAAGACCCTGATGTTGGGAAAGATGGAGGGCACAAGGAGAAGGGGACGACAGAGGACGAGATGGTTGGACAGTGTTCTTGAAGCTACCAGCATGAGTTTGACCGAACTGCGGGAGGCAGTGGAAGACAGGAGGGCCTGGCGTGCTCTGGTCAATGGGGTCACGAAGAGTTGGACACGACTAAATGACTAAACAACAACAACAACATCAGTCTCAGAAGTATTAGCACTGGACCATCCAATACTTCTCTCCTCTAGAGGTCTAGATCTCTATTCTGGAGGGTAATAATAATAATAATAATAATAATAATAATAATAATAATAATAATTTATTTATACCCCCAGCCACTCTGGGCGGCTCCCAACAGAATATTAAAAAACATGATCAAACATCAAACATTAAAAACTTCCCTACTTCCATTCACTCACTCCAAACTATGGAATCATAACATACATGCTACTGCAAATCCTCAACACCTGGCAGCAGACACAAACGTCAACCTGTTTATAATAGCATGGCAGAATAAGATAAATGAAGTAATGGATGCTTGTAAACTGAATCATGTGTGTTGTCACACCAATCAAATTAAACAGCAGTGTGAGCAAATGAGGGCAAGGACAGTAATGGCGGGGAAGGATGAATATGTCAATTTCATTTATTATTTATTTTAGAATAATATTTATTACTTTTCCAACAATTTGAACACTACAAAAAAAATTAAACAAGACAATACAATACAAAAACAAAAACACTACATAACACTAACACATTAAACTAACAAAACAAAACAGAAACAAGTTTAGACACATCAAACAATTTCAATATCATATCTTTCATTCACTTGTTTCAACGACCTCCTCACACCTCCCTTTTTGTATTCCACTTCTGTTAATTGTTTCAGCAATTCCTTTCCATCTTCCTCTGTTTTCTGTCCTATAATTATCTTAACATACTCTAACCTTAATTTTTCCTTTAATACTCTAATAATCTATTTATACTTGATTCCTTATAACATTTCTACTAAAGCCATATAACTTCATTCCAACATTTTTCTAACATTCATTAATTTTACAGTATTTCTGTAAATAGTCTTTAAACTTTTTCCAGTCTTCTTCCACCGACTCTTCTCCCTGGTCTCGGATTCTGCCAATCATTTCCGCCAGTTCCATATAGTCCATCACCTTCATCTGCCATTCTTCCCGGGTGGGTAAATCTTGTGTCTTCTAATACTTCGCGATGAGTATTCTTGCTGCTGTTGTTGCATACATAAAAAAAAGTCCTGTCTTTCTTTGGCACCAATTGGCCGACCATACCCGGGAGAAAGGCCTCTGGTTTCTTCAGGAAGGTATATTTAAATACCTTTTTCATTTCATTATAAATCATCTCCCAGAATGTCTTAATCCTTGGGCATGTCCACCAAAGGTGAAAGAATGTACCTTCAGTCTCATTACATTTCCAAGCTTGACTGGTGTCATGTACCACCTATAAATCATTTTCATTAAATTCTCTCTTAGGGCATTACATGCCGTAAACTTCATACCTGTGGTCCATAACTGTTCCCAGTCAGCCATCATTATGTTATGTCCAACGTCTTCTGCCCATTTAATCATAGCTGATTTCACCATTTCATCCTGAGTGTTCCATTTCAACAGCAAGTTATACATTCTTGACAAGTTCTTAATTTTTGAATCTAACAATTCTGTTTCCAATTTTGATTTTTCCACCTGGAAACCAACTTTTTTGTCCAAATTGTATGCCTCCATTAGAATATGTCAATTTCAATCTCCCTCAGTGTCTTCTTTCCCCAGCCCTGAGTTCAGTTCACCCTATTACAATTTTTTATTTATTTAACAAAAGAATTGCTTGCATGAAATATACAAACAATTTTGCCCAGTACAGTCATGTATGCAAGCAATTTCTCCTGGGCAGTGGTGGAGCTTCATGCTTTGGCACCGGGGGGAGAGCAGGTGGGGGCGGGGCTGATGCGCTTCCAGGGGGCGTGGCACACCACCCACAGGGGCGTGGCATGTGTCCTGGGGGTGTGGCACACTGCCTGTGGGGGCGTGGCACCCAGCACAGGTGGGGGAACAGCTGCAATAGCAACCCACCAGTGTCACACTGCCGGGGGCGGTGTGCTCCCCCCGCACTCCTCTTCCTCCGCCAGTGCCCCTGGGTAGATTACAGTTGGGTGTGGTATTTTCACGAATGTATACATTTTTATACACATTCTTTGTTTGGGGAATGACATCTCGAAATCAAGAGAAGCCTCACTTTCAGTGGAGAGCTGTGTTTCAGTTCATGTAAAGGTAAAGGGACCCCTGACCACTGGGTCCAGTCGTGGAAAACTCTGGGGTTGCGGTGCTCATCTCGCTTTATTGGCCAAGGGAGTCGGCGTACAGCTTCCGGGTCATGTGGCCAGCATGACTAAGCCACTTCTGGCAAACCAGAGCAGCACACGGAAACGACTTTTACCTTCCTGCCAGAGCAGTACCTATTTATCTACTTGCACTTTGACGTGCTTTCAAACTGCTAGGTTGGCAGGAGCTTTAACCTGAAATAAGTTAGTTTCTGATGATTGACAACATGATTTCGCATCTATTGGCACTGAAAGGAAATGTAGACAAAACCTAAAGACACAGTGCTGCACATTGACCTTCATCCTGAGGATATCAAACCCTTGGTGAGCGCAGGGACTCCTGGCGTCTCTCGCCTCCCTGAGATTGGGGCGCCTGCAGCAATTGGTAAACAGGGGCTTTTGCTAGAGTTATCAAAACTGCTTGGTTCCCTTTGAAGTTGTTCCAAGAGAAACCCATGAATTATTATCATTTTTGGATAACCTTAGGTGGACTTTCTTCTGTTATCCCAAACAGAAGGTGAAATATAACCTCATCCCTTCCAACTGTGCTTCCCTTGGCCAATATCGACGCTTCACCATCAAGACTTAATAACTCCTGTGGTGTCATTCACAGGCAGTCTGTTGTTTTGAAGAATGCTTTGTTCCAAAGCTAAAAATGAAGCACTAAGCAGATGCTGTTTGGTGTGGTAAAGCTTCTGAAAAAGGGGGAGGGAAATAGTGTTATGGCTACAGATTGCGCTGTTTGTTGTTGTGAGTGGGCAACAAACACATGTGCTTTTCATTTCACTGAGCAGAATGATGCAATGAAGGGAAGGGCTGTAGCTCAGTGGATGGGCATCTAATAACCACCTTCTTCTTCTTCTTCTTCTTCTTCTTCTTCTTCTTCTTCTTCTTCTTCTTCTTCTTCTTCTTCTTCTTCTTCTTCTTCTTCTTCTTCTTCTTCTTCTTCTCCTCCTCCTCCTCCTCCTCCTCCTCCTCCTCCTCCTCTGCCATCAATGAACATGGACTTAACAGTAGTCTGTAAGTGACCATGGAGGCCAATTCTGGATCCACATGTCCTTCCACGATGGGGACATTGGTTTCCGGGTGGGAGTTGATCACGGTGAGGGTTTGCCAAGCATGCCTTCCTCTTAGCACATTTCTCTCTTTCGTCCTGAGTTCGGGCGTCTTCAAAGTCCATGACACTTTTGGCAAAGTCTATTCTCCAATTGGAGCACTCACAGGCCAGTGTTTCCCAGTTGTCAGTGTTTATACTACTTCTTTAAATAAAAGATTTGCCTTGAGAGAGTCTTTGAACCTCTTTTGTTGACCACCAGCATTACATTTTCCATTTTTAAGTTTGGAATAGAGTAGTTGCTTTGGAAGACAATCATCAGGCATCTGCACAACATGACCAGTCCAATGATGTTGATGTTGAAGAATCATCACTCTTCAACAAGAGTGAGTACAGAGTCACAGCAGCACCTTCCACTTCTTTTGTGTTCTCTCTCTGGGTGATTGCACGGATTGGGCCCAGAGAGAGGGCAGGGGAAAAGCAAGCAGCTCCCTGGACAGGAGCCAAGCAGTCAGTCCTCTTTGATTTAGCTGCTTTTGGCTATGCCTTGCCACTTGCAGCTGTTTTGCCGAGCTGGGGGTGCAACTCAACTCTTCAGACAAAAGGAGGGATGGAAGAATCTAACAAGGGAAGGGGCCATAGCCCAGTGGTACAACATCTGCCTCACATGCAGAAGGCCCTGGGTTCAATCCCAAACACCTCTGAGTAGAGCTGGGAGAGAATTTCCGAGCACAATTCAAAGTGTTGGTGCTGACCTTTAAAGCCCTAAACGGCCTCGATCCTTTATACCTGAAGGAGCATCTCCACCCCCATCGTTCTGCCCAGACACTGAGGTCTAGCTCTGACGGCCTTTTGGCAGTTCCCTCACTGCGAGAAGTGAGGTTTCAGGGAAACAGGCCTTCTTGGTAGTGGTGCCTGCCCTGTGGAACGCCCTCCCACCAGATGTCAAGGCAATAAACAAGTATTTTACTTTTAAAAGACAACTGAAGACAGCCCTGTTACGGAAGTTTTTAATGTCTGAAGTTTTTAAGAGGTGGTCCTTGAGACACTGCGGCAACTCAATGACTACCCCAAATTGAGGGAGGAGGCTATCTATATCTGAAAGATGGGCTGCCATTTCCCCAAGGGCCGAGTACCCTGCTGTTATGCCTCAAGGTCCATTGACACAGACTGCTCCTCTGTGGTGTTCTGCTTGGGGACTCTTCTGACCATCCTGTGAAGATGATTCCTCAAGTGGGAGTATGACCGCACCAACTTCTGGCCAATGGGTTTTCAGGGGAGGGGTTTTCACATCACCTGAGAAAGTATCCCCAAATCCTTGAGATGGTCCATTTTAGATAGGGCCAGACCAAGTCAGGCGCAGCACTGTTGATTTTGACCCTGCTGGCCCTCCTCTTCAAGAATGAAAACATGTACGAGACTCTCCTGTGTGAATGGAGAGAGTTATGACTACGCCAGAGGCACTCAATGGCATCTCTAACCTGACCAGGTTCATCCTGAATGAAAGCTTTGATAATAGGGAGCCAGTGTGGCAAAGTGGTGAGGGTGCCAGACAAGGACCTGGGAGACTAGGGTTCAAATCCTCCACTCAGCTCTGAAGTACATTGGATAACCTCAGGCCGGTCAGTGTCTCTCAGTCGAACCTGCCTTGCAGAGTTGCAGCAACGACAAAATGAGGAGAAAGAGAACCACATTGAGCTCCTTGGGGGGCGTGTGGAGTATGAATGTGATAAACAGATTAATGCATTTAGTAAGTCGAGAAGAAACTTTGGATCACATTTTGTGACAAACCCAACCCAAAAGATCTGAAGTGAACCCAGGATTTGATAACATCAGGCACCGGTGGCAGTAATAATGATTTTCTCTCGAGCCGAACTTTCTCCTAGTAGGTGGATTATCAGCTCATGCATTTCCCTGCAATATTACTGTATTTCACCATCAATCCGATATAATTTTGACAAGCCGTCTCCAAGGGCTTGTGGTTTCTTTTGTTTCAGAATCTACATTTATTAACGCATTGTATGTGCAAGTCTCTCTGTGCTGTGGAGTGAGGGGAGGGGGGGAGGCCTGCTTTATTTGAAAATTTCAAAGAATCATTGTTTCACATAATGAGCGAGCTTCTCTGTTTTCCTTCTCATTTCACCAGAACAAAATCTCATTTTCCACTCGCACTTTTAGCCGGGCGGTTTTAGTTAATGATCTGCATTCTGCCAATTGCCGGGATGTTTGAAGACCCATTGCTTAGGAATTTTCCTCCCTTTGATTTAAATCTCTTACTGCATTGTACTTGGGCTGGGGATGCCTGGCCACCAGAAATTGATATATGGGAAGGTGAAAACAACACAAGAACGTAAGAAGGACCTGCTAGATGAGGCCCTGACTACTTGAAAGAGAGAAGGGTAGAGGAGCGTAGAGAGAGAAAACGCCACGGTGCATCTGTATCAGCACAACTGGTTGCCTTCGTATGCCCCACCTGCAACAAAACATGTTGCTCCTGTATCAGTCTCTACAGCCATAGCAGGTACTGCAACCTTCCAACAGCTTGACCTCACCCCACAATGTGGTGTTGTTGTTGTTTAGTCATTTAGTCATGTCCGACTCTTCGTGACCCCATGGACCAGAGCACGCCAGGCACTCCTGTCTTCCACAGCTTGGTCAAACTCATGCTGGTAGCTTCAAGAACAGTGTCCAACCATCTCGTCCTCTGTCGTCCCCTTCTCCTTGTGCCCTCCATCTTTCCCAACATCAGGGTCTTTTCCAGGGCGTCTTCTCTTCTCATGAGGTGGCCAAAGTATTGGAGCCTCAGCTTCACGATCTGTCCTTCCGGTGAGTACTCAGGGCTGATTTCCTTCAGAATGGATCGGTTGGATCTTCTTGCAGTCCATGGGACTCTCAAGAGTCTCCTCCAACACCAGAATTCAAAAGCATTCATTCTTCGGCGATAAGCCTTCTTTATGGTCCAGCTTTCACTTCCATGCATCACTACTGGGAAAACCATGGCTTTCACTATACGGACCTTTGTTGGCAAGGTGATGTCTCTGCTTTTTAAGATGCTTAAAGGTAACTATCAGCCTGTATTTTTTTGTGCAGGGATGAGGCTGATGATGCCAAATGTGCACGTTTTGGGCTGTCTTCTTACCTGCCTGCAGCTGACCTCTTGTACCTTCTAATGTGGGGCAAAGCACTGCCTCTAAGACTTGCATATCTCAGAGAGTTCCCCGGAAGATAAAACTGGAGTGAGGACCAATTTTATGGTCCTGAGCATCTTGGAGGGAATCTGGAATATAATTAAATTTACAAATTCTAGGCAAGCTAGTTCCCTTGAGGGTCTCTCTCCCTCTCTCATTTTAATGACACTGTCCCAGAATTGTGCAGAGGCTTGGAGGCTTTCTCTCCCTCCGTTCCTTTCCCTCTTGGTGTTTGGACTGAAAAAACAAGGCATGGCAATTAATTTAAGTGCCGACATCTCACGGCGAAACTATTGTGATGCCCCTCTCCACCACCGCCAAAGAAAGAAGAAATCCGAACGGCAAGATTGGGACGTCGTGTAGATCTGAGTTATGGGCATGTCATGCAAGGTCTTTAAAACCCCGCGAGCGATATTTACAAGACATGCAAATCGGAGGCCCCTGCGCCAATCGAAACGTGCCTGATGAAATCATAACTCAGCCGCCCAAATTGGCACTAATGACTGGGAGAGGCGTTCCGCAGTCACTTGAATGTTAATATCGGTAAGTACAGAAACAAACACGATTTATAAAAATCAGGCCCCATTGCATCTCTCTGCATACTTCTTGTTTGTTTATTACTGACAAGCGTAGTTTAGTCTGAATAATTTATGGCAATATTTCACCGCAGGCTAGTCAATGTTCTGGAGTCTATATTTCGTGTAAGTACTGATGTCTGGTTAAGGTCTGAGCTGGCTTTCGCACCCTCCAGTTCTCGTTCCTGAAGTTCAGCCAAGACTGGGCCCAATCTGTGCTATCGGAGGAGATACAGGGTTAAGAAGAAGGCAAAGCTGCACCTTGAGGAAGCTGTGACCGTCAAACCACTTTCAGCTCATTGGTGCCCTCAACTGACAACTCTTTCACCTTCCCTTACTGAGAGGGCTAGGAAGCTGCACCCACAAACACATTGGGGAGTGTCGACATTCCCTTCTCGGCAACCTTTCATGGACCACAGTGATGGGTGGAGCTAGAAGCAGCGATAGGTACAATGAGTGTTAATTTTACGCTTGTGCAGTAGCAACAACAACAAACCACCCTTCACTCTAAGGTCCCAGTGCAGGCTACAACAATTGAAACTCAATAACAATGATGATGATGATGATAACGACAACAACAACAACTTCATTATTTTATATATTTTATTATTTATATCCTACCCATCTGGTTGGGTTGCCCCAGTGACTCTGAGCGGCTTCCAACACGTATAAAAATATAAGAAACATCAAACATTGCAAACTTCCCATTACAGGGCTGCCTACAGATGTGTGAGATCTAAATGGAACATCGGGCAGCAGGCTACTTTACACACACACACACACACACACACACACACACACACACACCTGTCTTCCAGCCAGCCAAGGAAGAGACATTATCAGATCTGAAGGACAAATTCCAGCCAGGCAGAAACACTTGAGAAGGGTGTGAAGCGAAGACAGAGGGTGTGTGGCCTGGGAAGAAGAGGAGGAGGAGGAGGAGGAGGAGTTTGGATTGATATCCCGCTTTATCACTACCCAAAGGAGTCTCAAAGCGGCTCACATTCTCTTTTCCCTTCCTCCCCCACAACAAACACTCTGTGAAGTGAGTGAGGCTGAGAGACTTCAGAGAAGTGTGACTAGCCCAAGGTCATCAAGCAGCTGCATGTGGAGGAGTGGAGACGCGAACCCGGTTCACCAGATTACGAGTCCACTGCTCTTAACCACTACACCACACTGGCTCCAGAAGGTGGTGTACAAAACACAATCAAAATGTCTTATGGACTCTCCTCCACCCAGCAGCAGCATGTGGAGGAGCAGAGACACGAACCCGGTTCCCCAGATTACGAGACTACCGCTCTTAACCACTACAGCACACTGGGAAGAGAATTCAGAGCTAGAAAGAGTCTTGGAGGTGGCTTTTGTGCCATGCGTCTAAGCTTTGCTCACCCCTGTGCTGGACCGAAAGGCAGCAGGATGAAGGCATGAAGCCATTGTGCTGTTGATCAAAAAGGAGAAGTTCTCAGTATCCATAGCACCTCTGGCCAATCACAAGGCTTCATACTGTCTGCCAGTGTCAGGGGCTGATGTTGTACAGCAGGAATGGTGACAAGGTAAAAAGCAGATTGCGAAGTGAGAGCAAAGATAGCAGCGGTTGTTCTTCAGTGCAGGAGCAGAGAATGTCAGGCATGTGCACCAAACACAGTCCTCCAGACCCCTCTTTCTGACCCTTCTATCTTCTCTGGAGACCCCATAGGAATATGGGGGAAGGAGAGTGTCCACTAGGGAAAGGGCCATAGCTCATCTGCTTTGTATGCACAAGGCTCCAGGTTCAAACATTGGCATCTTCAAGTAGGACTGGGAGAAATTCAGGTCTGAAAACCTAGAAAACCATCTGCAGTCAGCATCGATGATAATGAGATAGATGGGCAAATGGTAGCTTCCTATACCAAGCTGGTCCATCTTGCTCAGTATACACTGACTGGATCTCCAGGGTTTCACACAGGGGTCTTACCCTTCCAGGAGATTCCAAAGATTGTGTAGTGATCAGGTGGGATTGCTATGAGGAATTATAACAGATATAGAGTAAGCCATCTGTGTCAGCAATGAAAGCATTGTGTTGACTGCAGCGGTGTAGCGTGGGTTGTCAGCACCCGGGGCAAGGCAAGTAATTTGCACCCCCTAACCCAGGGCAAGGCAATTAATTTGCGCCCCTAACCCCTAATCTGCTGCCGCTGCCAGCTTCTTCTTGCTGCTGCCTGGGCTGGGGTATTTACGGTAAGGTAGCCACGGCGGCGGGTCCGTGTCAGGTGATCTGAGGCGAGTTGCCGCTGGCGCTGCCGCCCAAACGACACCGCTTGCCCGGAGGAGGAGGGCAGAGAGGCGAGGAAAATGCAACATGGCCCAGCAGCTGCTGCAGCAGCGGGGCTGTGAGGAGGGGCTGCCTGGCACGCCCTCCGCGGCCCTGACGCGGGGACTGCGGCGAGTGCTGAGAGCCGCTGCCTGCCGGACTCCTTCAGCTTGGACACGTGCACAGCTCGTCGGTTCCGCGAGACATAGGGCTCTGCTACAGCCTGCTCCTCAGGCTCTTCGGTGACTCCGGAGGCGGCAAGCGCGCCCCCCCAGATGTTGCACCCGGTGCGGCCGGCCCCCCCTTCACCCCCCACGCTATGCCACTGGTTGACTGGGTTTAAACTATTTTGATATGATTCTTGATCAATCTGCACCTCTGCATTCCTGTTCCATTCCTCTTTCTTCACAAGTCACGTACACACTTAGACAGGCAGGCGTCCTGGGTCCTCAAAGATAATGGACAGTTTCGTCAATGTAGCTTTCTTATATATTAATCTTAGGATGTTAATCTTAGGGCCAGGAAACACGTTTCACATTAAGGTGATAATGGTCGCTGTCCTCCTAGCCATCCTTCTTATCACGTGTACTGATTGTTTATGACCTCCGGGGTTGCTGCATGTGCCCATTTTTTGTTTTCATTCATTTACTCCAAAGTATGCATACCTAACTAGTGTTTATAGTTTAACTTTGTCCCCACTTGGGGTTCGTTTAAATGCTTAGAGGAAATATGATTGGTTCTTACGAACACTGTGTAAAGGATTCTTTTGCTAATAAAATGGCCAGGTGAGGGGTGTGGTAAATGCACTTCCTCAGAGAGCCTTGCTGGTCAAAGCCTCGTGTCTTATTTTAATCAGGGTCCAGTCCTTCCTTTGGCCTCAGAACACAACAGATTGAACCTGGGACCTTGACCTTCTTCATTCAAAGCACTTGCCAATGTTGCCTGGTGCCCATTGGGGAGACCAATGGTAGGTGAAGCCAGAACCAATAACCGATGGAGCCAACTCCTTCTATTTTTGTCCCCATCCAGGTACCAGCAGAGTTTGAAAAAGGCAACAATGAGATGGAGGAGGTGGGGTCTGACAGGCAGGGCCACCCCGTGGAGTGACTGTAGGCAAGAGGTAGGAGCTGGCCAAGCACAGACTGAGCTTAGTGGAGCTGCAAGCCATTCATTTTCGTTGATCAGTCACCACTGCCTCTACCACTGAGCAATGGCCCTTAGGAACCATAGGAACCTGAGTCAGACCATTGGTCCATCAAACTCAACATTGTCTACCCTGACTGGTAGCAGCTCTCCATGCCTTTAGATGGGGTTCTCTCCCTACCTGGAGATGTTGGGGATTGAATCTGGGACTTTCTGCATGCAAAGCAGATGTTCTACCACTGAGCTATGGTCCTTCCAGTTATCTGCCTGGAGGAACCACCACCAGTCAAGGTAGATAGTACTGGGGTTGTACTGGATCAATTATGTGTCTCAATTACTGTTGGCTTCTTGTGTTCCCACCCCTTGAATTGCGACTTTGAACAGTAGCTTTTTTTCAAAACTCATTGTCTTGTCTGCTACACTGAGTTTTGCCAGTGTCATTCTCAGTTTGTTCTCGGGCACGAATGCTTATTTATTTCCATTTGGGAAGCCTAATCTCACTGCTTTCTTATGATTTATCACTCCAGCTGGCCCGACAATAATTGTTCTATTTCTGTTAAGGACATTTTTATCTCCAGCAGCATCAAGAGAATGGAAGTGAAGGCTCCATTTTTTAAAATATGTGTGGGGTGGGTATGTAATGAATATTTATAGTTCTCTAAAATATTTAGAATGTTTAAAAATATATATTTATATTTTCCACTCAGTGTAATTGCATTTGGATAGCGAATTCATGTTTTTATGGCTGAACATTTTTTGCTCCATTATAATATTTGTCTTGCAGAGTTCCCTATCTCCCCCCCACTCCCATTTGTCATAGCCCTTTTTCTTCTGGCAAGTGCTGCTAAACAGCGTGGCTACATTGTGCCAGGCACTGCACAACACACTCACACAAAACACAAAACACAATCCATTTCCATAGAACTTGCACTATGATAAAAAAGACCATCCAAAAGTAAAGGACTTCATTAGCCTGCCTGCCCAGCATCTCTCTATCTCTCTATCATCTATCAAATTGCTACCCCACTCTTCCACCCAAAGAAGCAATTCCAACACTCAGGAATTCAGCAGCACTCAGGAAACTGGACAACTATCTGAAACTAACCATGGGAGCAAAGGTTGGCCCAGTCCACATATAAAGCTGAGTCTTTCAAATCCACACTTTACAAAATACTTTGAGAACCAAAACACAGCCATCCTTCACACTGATCTGAATTTTGCAATGCAGTTCTCCAAACAGTTCTTCCTTTGGCTAGGTCAAATATGCATCCATATAATTTAATAATAATAATAATATTTTATTTTTTATACACCTCCCATCTGGCTGGGTTTCCCCAGCCACTCTGGGTGGCTTCCAACAAAAGATTAAAAATACATTAAAACATCAGTCATTAAAAACTTCCCTAAACAAGGTTGCCTTCAGATGTCTTCTAAATGTCAGATAGTTGTTTATTTCCCTGACATCTGATGGGAGGGTGTGCCATAGGGTAGGCACCACTACTGAGAAGGCCCTCTGCCTGGTTCCCTGTAACCTCACTTCTTGCAATGAGAGAACCACCAGAAGGCCCTTGGAGCAGGATCTCAGTGTCTGAGTTGAACGATGGAGGTGAAGACGTTCCTTCAGGTATACTGGGCCGAGGCCATTTAGGGCTTGAAAGATCAGCACCAGCACTTTGAATTGTGCCTGGAAACATACTGGGAGCCAATGTAGGTCTTTCTGGACTGGTGTTATGTGGTCTTGGCGGTCGCCCCCAGTCACCAGTCTAGCTGCCGCATTCTGGATTAGTTGTAGTCCACTAGCCTATTGGGTACTGTCAGGGAACTGCAATCGGAGCCAGAGGGAGAGGGAGGGCTCCAGAGGGATTCCGGAGAGCGTCCCGGGAGGGAGAGAAGCAGCCCATCTTCTGGGGAAGGAAATCAGCGTAGCAGCAGTGGAGAAGGGCGGCAGATGGGGGAATCGGCGAGGTGGCTCCATGACTCCTCGCCGGAGACCAGCGGGGAGAGCACGGGTCCTCCGCTGCCCACACCCTCCCTGTGCAGAAGGCTTCCGCACAGGGAGAGTAAGCGGAGACCAGGCGTCAAAGAGCTTCTTTGCTGGAAGAAGTTCAAGAAACACCCACTGACGGATTCTGCCAGCGATTGAGACAGCCACGGGTGAGTGGCTGTCCGGACAGAAAGGGTTTACCCAGGTAACCCAGCCAGGTGTGGCGCCGATTTACGCACGAGCAACCCCTAGAACCATTACAGGTACGCACACACATTCATTTACAGATCTGTTGCCACTGATCCATCCTTGTCCTCTACATGAAAGCCGACACTTCCTGATGATCTATCCCTGTGCCAGGTGGAAAAGATATGGATGACATTTTCAGATCTGGCTCTTGAAGCGCAGCTTAGATGTCACTGCCAACACATGCTTTGCTGTCAGGCATCCCTCTCCTCTGGAGAGCGAGACCACCTGCACAACAGCTAGCCAAGCAATGTCTTAACACAACTGTTTCTTTCGCTTCCAATCTAGGTTTTGAGAAGACGCCGGTTGGAAGTTGGCAATGGAAGTTGGCAATGGAAGTTGGCAATGCCAAGGGCTCGGGACAGCAATGTTGACAGTGAATGGGGAAGGAGTGAGAGCACACTCTCATTTTGCAAACGGCCAGGCCGTCTTCAAAGGACACACTGCTGCTGAGATTAATGGGGCCTGTGCAACTTGGGGACACGTCTCTGAGGGCAACACCATGTCTCTAAGGCTAAGGTAGCCTCAGTAACTAAACAGTCAAGTTCTTACAAATGCAGAGTGGGTATGATGTGGCAGCAGTGCCAGTTCTGCGAAACAAAGCAGTCGACTGGGCATGTGTGGAAAAAGGCAATCTCGTAGCTAGGTGCTGTATGATTTATAAAATTGAATTTTTAATTGCTTTTTATTTCTTTATTACAGGGGTCAGCAAACTTTTTCAGCAGGGGGCTGGTCCACTGTCCCTCAGACCTTGTGGGGGGCCAGACTATCTATCATCTATCTATCTATCTATCTATCTATCTATCTATCTATCTATCTATCTATCTATCTATCTCTATCATCTATCTATCTATCTATCTATCTATCTATCTATCTATCTATCTATCTATCTATCTATCTCTCTCTCTATCTATCTATCTATCTATCTATCTCTATCTATCTCTATCTATCATCTATCTATCTATCTATCTATCTATCTATCTATCTATCATCTATCTATCATCTATCTATCTATCATCTATCTATCATCTATCTCTATATCTCTATCTATCTATCTATCTATCTATCTATCTATCTATCTATCTATATCTCTATCATCTATCTATCTATATCTATCATCTATCTATCTTGTGTCTATATCTATCTCTATAAAATGAACGAATTCCTATGCCCCACAAATATCCCAGAGATTCATTTTAAATAAAAGGACACATTCTACTCATGTAGAAACACCAGGCAGGCCCCACAAATAACCCACAGATGCATTTTAAATAAAAGGACACATTCTACTCATGTAAAAGCATGCTGATTCCCGGCCCGTCCATGGGCCAGATTTAGATGGCGATTGGGCCGGATCTGGCCCCCGGGCCTTAGTTTGCCTACCCATGCTTTATTGCATCACAATTTGAACTCCATAGAAATAAGGGTAGCAATAAAAATGCAATTAGAAATCAGTTAGGCTATTTAATGTGATGGATGTCCTGTCTGGCACCTTCAGCTACCAATGCCCAGGCATGACACGGATCATCACTGGTGGCCTGTGGGCCACTGTTTGGGAATCTCTGGCTATGTCCTTAAAGTGTGGTTACCAGGAATGAGCACAATAGTCCAAATTCTGATTACAGTGGTACCTTGGTTTACAACCATAATCCGTTCTGGAGGTCCGGTTGTAAACCAAAGCAGGTTGTAACCCAAGGCACACTTTCGTCAATGGGGCCTCAAAAAAAATATTGGTTGTAATCCAAAAAAAGGGACACGGACTTCCGGGTTTGATGTGGTTGGAATCCAAAATGGTTGTAATCCAAGATGGTTGCAAACCAAGGTACAGTGGATGCTCGGGTTGTGAACATGATCCATGCAGGATGCATGTTCACAACCCTCAGTGTTTGCAATCCGCGTCTGCATGTCTGCACATGGGCAGGTTGCATGCGCAAAGCTTGATTTAGCGCTTCTGCACATGCGCGACTGCTGAATCCTGGAATCAACCCATTCCTGTACTTCCGGGTTTCGGCGGTCCGTAACCCAAAAAAACACAAACTGAAGCGGCTGTAACCCGAGGTATGACTGTACCACTGTAGTGCTGGACATTTAATCTCCAGCCCCTCTCATTTCCCACATTGTGTATTGACGCAGGACCTCAAAGGCTGTAAGAAACAGGGTATCACTGACCCAACAAAGATCTTCCTTTTCCACTCACCTTCACCCATCTCCTCTGGAAGTTTGTTTTCCAGACTTGTCAAGGCTTTAATTGTGAATTGTGGTTCCAAGGCAGGTTGGTGGTTAATGCCTCAGTTGAGAGAATATATTCCTTGAAGGATTAAAGTCCTTGTTCAACTTTAACTTCATTAAAAAACAGAAAAAACCACATTTGTGATCCTCTTAAGATATTTGCGTTGTGAATGGAGGTTGTAAAGGAAGATGGAAGGCTTGGTCACATAGCTTTCCTTCAGGGGGAACAGCTTGAGCAATTTACATATTGATTAAATATTTTATATTTTAATGGATCTTCTGCACTTCCAAATGTCATGTCTTATTTTCAGCCTGAGCACTAACTGGCAGCGGGGACAAAATGAAATCTGCGTTTTGTTCCGATTTGGCCGATTCTCGAAGAAACTTCCCACAGGGGCTCAAGGATTCCAGCATCTCAAAACAAGTCCTTGCTGTAATCCATTTGTAGGGGACATGGATTTGTGCTGAGGTGCAAAAGTTTATGACCTTTCTTCAAAGCTCCTGGGCTGCTGCTGGAGCAGGTGAAATGTGGAAATCCCTGACACGGTGCTCTTTCAGGCAACTGGTTAAAAACACGGCCATCCAAAAAAGGCCTGAGGGCCACAGTCACTCACAAACAACTTTACAGGGCGAAAGAGGGGCAGGGCCACAAATTTGACTATCACATTTGTACACCACCCCCATGCTATGTGGTTGTGTTTTGGGATATGTTGCTTGAGATGTGCTTGTTTTTTTAAAAAATATTATTATAATGGTTATGTTTTGTGGACTACTTTTTCAGCTTGGCTCCCGGTACGTTTCCAAGCACAATATCAAAGTGTTGGTGCTGACCTTTAAAGCCCTAAATGGCCTCGGTCCAGTATATCTGAAGGAGCATCTCCACCCTCATCATCCAGCCCGGACACTGAGATCCAATGCCGAGGGCCTTCTGGCGGTTCCCTCGCTGCAAGAAGCCAAGTTACAGGGAAGCAGGCAGAGGGCCTTCTTGGTAGTGCCACCTGCCCTGTGGAATGTCCTACCACCATATGTCAAAGAGAAAAACAACTACCATACTTTTAAAAGACATCTGAAGGCAGCCCTGTTTAGTGAAGCGTTTAATGTTTAATAGTCTATTGTATTTTAATCTTTTGTTGGAAGCCACCCAGAGTGGCTGGGGAAACCAAGAGATGGGCGGAGTATGTATAAATAAATAAATAAATAAATAAATAAATAAATAAATAAATAAAATTTATTATTATTACTATTATTATTATTATTATTATTATTATTATTATTATTATTATAGCATCCACATCACCCAGGAGATTGCAGCTGCAAAGATAAGAAAAAAGAGTTGATCCATTCTCTGGAGAGATCACTTCCTTGTTTGCATGGGGAAGCCATTTTCAAAGGAACAGAAGCAAGTAGTTGTATTGAAGCAGCACTGGGTGTTGAAATTTTGTGCCCCTAACAATTTTGCACCTGGGGCAACCGGCCCTGTGCCCCCCTCCCCGTGCTTTGCCACTGCATCTCAGGTGTTAAGGGCCAGGATAAAGATAATGCTAAGTAAGATTGTCAGCCAGAGTGACAGGTGTCCACTCTAGTATTGGTCTCCAGATCACATCTTTAGGTTAGAGCCAGTATAAGTGCAGCTTTTATGGACTTGTGCAGAAGTCTGTTGTGGTGCCCTGACCTTGCCACCCTAGATATTGCAGAGCTACATTGGTGGCACAAGTTCTTTGCATCCATTGCTAACTGGGTGACCTCTAATCACATCCCTTGTGTTCTTCCTACTGAGTTATGTTGTCTTCCTTTGGTCTCCTGTGGGGGGAAAATATTTCTTGTGAGAGGTGAGGCTGTGGTGGGGTTGGGGAATGGGGAACATAAAACCACCAGGACCTGAAAGTTCTTTAAATTTAAAATTTAATCTGCAGCTCATTTCCCAAAATAGAATGCTTTGCTCAGAAGGCTCAGCTCAAGGCTCAGTGTGCCTGAGTATCCAGAAGGCTTGCTCATTACCCAAGTAACATTTAGACTCTTGGGCCCACTTTGCAAAGAATGATTTTTAAAAACTCCACACATCTATGCAACAGGAGGTAGAAATCTCAGCTGTCTTCCCACCACAACACAGATTTAAGTACCTTGGGAAATGACTGGATTCCTTTGCTACCTGTTAGAACTGGCATGATGGTGAGGAGCAAACAGTGGTGGCAATTAAATCTTTATTAGCCAGAATCTCAGCACTGAGTGCCTTCTTGGGGAATCTAAGGACATCTATTTTTATATTCCGTCTCTCCCAGTACGTCTTGGGAGCATCTCAGTTTCATGGGCAGCTGAGGAGGCAAGGAATGGATTTCTTTTTTAAAAAATAAAAAATATGAGCTTCAAAGAAAGAAGCCACAGGGTGTTGCAGAAATGGAGGAGGGACAGCTTGGTAATTTTTTCAAGAGATTTTTATGAAAGTGATACAAAACAGTACCAAAAATTAAACAATAAAGAGCAATCAAACCAGGGGGCATCGGGATGCAGACCAAAAAGGAACCAGCGGGGGAAATTCATGTATCATGTAAATTACATAGAGGTAAAGGTAAAGGAACCCCTGACCATTAGGCCCAGTTGTGACTGACTCTGGGGTTGCGGCGCTCATCTTGCATTATTGGCTGAGGGAGCCGGCATACAGCTTCCGGGTCATGTGGCCAGCAGGACTAAGCCGCTTCTGGCGAACCAGAGCAGCGAATGGAAAGCCACTTCAGACTTAGAAAGGAGGTGGGCTTGCGGGCTCCACCCTCCCACCACGTGCGTGGCGACTGGCTCTCAGCCTCCGTGCGATTGAGGGAATCCCCGACCGCATCACCCCCTGGCCAGCCAATCGGCTGGCCTGGGGGTCGTGGCCTGCTCCATTTAATGCAGGTGTGACCAGGGGTCTCCCTCTTTTGCCACTTCCAGCTGTTCCGGTTATTCCCACCCTCCCGCCCTTTAAGGTTTTTGTCTTGGACCCAGTGGCGTAGCGTGGGTTGTCAGCACCCGGGGCAAGGCAAGTAATTTGCGCCCCCTAACCCGTGGATTTGCGCCCCCTAACCCGTGGATTTGCCCTAACCCCAGATGTTGCGCCCGGTGCGGCCGGCCCCCCCTGCACCCCCCACGCTACGCCACTGCTTGGACCTTGCTATGCACTTCGCTTGGTTGCTGTTGAGGGGCCTGGTAGGAATTTTTTCCACCTGAAAATTGGCACCAGCCAATTGGTTTTTCACCTACCTCATAGCAAATCACCACAACTCCTTGGGATTCGCGGTTAGGCATTGGTATTGCTATGCAGATGGAAGAGGGGAGGAAGCGCCATCACCTCCCCCGCATATTGAAGGGTAGTCCGATAAAGGATTTTGGGGGGCGTGGCCCTGTCCGAAGCCTGGGGAGGTTAGGGCCTAAAGCACGCCCCCTAGCAGTGTCCCTGGGGGAGTTCCTGGTTGATGTGCATCAGCAGGACTCCCCCTACTGGTGGTTAACCCTTCCCGGACTTCAAGCAGATGGGCTGAAGTCGGATATAATCAGTTAGGACCAATGCCTAGGCCAATACCGCTCATCACCTTTAACCAATAAAGTTGTGGCCTTATTTAGCCCATTAACCTTAAATAACTGTGTCATGTGTCTTTATTTCCACTGGGGGGAGGTGGGAACTCACCACGCAAATGCCGTTTACCTTCCCGTCAGAGCGGTACCTATTTATCTACCTGCACTTTGATGTGCTTTCGAACTGCTAGGTTGGCAGGAGCAGGGACTGAGCAACGGGAACTCACCCCGTTGCGGGGATTCAAACCACCGACCTTCTGATCGGCAGGTCTTAGGCTCTGTGGTTTAACGCACAGTGCCACCCACATCCTGGTAAATTACATAAATTAATGCAATTAATCCAATGTTCTGCTGACTTATTAACTTATTTTGAAATGCCTGCACCGCTTTTTTGTGACGCTGAATAACAAAGCTGTCCACAACATGAAATGATGCGGGTGTCCAATTAGAAAGCTAGAACGGTCAGAGCCGGCTGATCAGATCAACAGTTCCACCTCACCCTTCCTCTTTAGGCCGCAGGAGGCTTATCCCCCAACCATTTTATTTGTAGGCGTCTTCACTGGACCCAGAATGGCGCTGGGGAAACCCATTATCCGATGACTCAGATCTGTCCTAATGGGCATCTCGAGTCTCTTCGGCCCAGTATGGGGCTGAAGAGCCACTTAATATCCTGCCTGTTTCGCTCTGGAGCCTTCTGGCTCCTCTTTAAAGCAAAAAGAGAAAAAGGCTATAAATGTCTGGAGCTGCTGACTTGGAGCCAAAGCCATCAGAATGTGCTTGCTGCTCATTTCAGCCTTGCCTCCTCCAGCTTGGCTCTCTCTTTCTCCCCCGCCTGCTGCCTTTATCCCTGCAAAGGGATCAGTCCCAAGGTGCTTGGTGTAATTAAGCCTCCAGCCACCAGCATTTCAGCCTTGTTAATGCCCCATCAATCTCCATTCCCAGCTTCCCATTCCCGCAACACATTGTGACGTTATGATAATGCCTCCCTGAACCCCCAACTGAGCGGGGTTTGCATTCTCTCCTATCCCATCTCTGCCCGTTCACATGCGACACTTTATTTGAGAATCTAAGGTGGCAAAGTACTTCTTTTTTTTAAGAACATAAGGAAAGCTTGCAGGATCAGGCCAGTGTTATAAGAATTTTAAGCTCATATATAAAAATAAATAAATGTTCATAACTGTATATATAAACCATATGTCTGAAACCCCACAAAAAGGGTCCTGAACAAATTGACCTCAAATATTTCTCTGCAAGGTCAAAGTGGGAAACCTCCCCATTTCCTCACAAATGCTAGTTACAGGTAAGTAGCCGTGTTGGTCTGCCATAGTCGAAACTAAATAATAAAAAAATTCCTTCCAGTAGCACCTTAGAGACCAACTAAATTTGTTCTTGGTATGAGCTTTCGTGTGCATGCACACTTCTTCATATACACTGACTTTCTGTTTCAGTGACTTCTGTTTCAGTGTATCTGAAATATAGTCCGGCCCCTCAGACCTTGTGGGGGGCCGGACTATATTTTTTTGGGGAAATATGAACGAATTCCTATGCCCCACAAATACCCAGAGATGCATTTTAAATAAAAGCACATATTCTACTTATGTAAAGGTAAAGATAAAGGGACCCCTGACCATTAGGTCCAGTTGTGGCCGACTCTGGGGTTGCAGCGCTCATCTCGCTTTATTGGCTGAGGGAGCTGGCGTATAGCTTCCGTGTCATGGGGCCAGCAGGACTAAGTCGCTTCTGGCAAACCAGAGCAGCTCACAGAAACAGCGTTTACCTTCCCGCCAGAGCGGTACCTATTTATCTACTTGCACTTCATGCTTTCAAACTGCTAGGTTGGCAGGAGCAGGGACCAAGCAACGGGAGCTCACCCCGTTGCGGGGATTCGAACCGCCGACCTTCTGATCGGCAAGCCCTAGGCTCTCTGGTTTAACCCACAGCACCACACGATAATTCCCAGACCATCTGCGGGCCGGATTTAGAAGGTGATTGGGCCGGATCCGGCCCCCAGGCCTTAGTTTGCCTACCCATGCCTTACAACGATAATCATGACAAAAGAGCCCTCTGTATACGTTGACCCTTAGAGCTGCAAAGCCCTGTTTACTTAGCCTTTGTAGGAAGTAAATCTCTACTACATGCATCAAGATGATCAGTGTAAGTAATAATTCAGTACTAAGAGGCACTTGGGGGGCTGGGGAGATAAAAGCCCTCACAGGGGTGGTTGGGGGTTAGAAGAAGAAGTTCTGCTAAGCTTGTTTCCCCTTCAAGAATGGCAGAGACTGTATCTTGCATACACACACACACACACACACACACATTTCCAAACCTGAAAATATATAAAACCTCCCAGGATTAGTCATGGATTTACAAATGGGATTTGTATTTCCTCTGTCTCCGCCAGCAACTTTCATTCTTTTGATGGAACATCATCATATTTCCCCCTTCTCCCTGCTTTCCTTTCCTCCCCTCTTTCCTCCTCTTTTTCTGTACATGTCTGGTAGTGTGGCAGAATTTTTGTGTGTGTTGGGGGACCATTTACTTGAATGCTCATATCTCTGAGAAGCAGACATGAAGAAAAGCTTTTAAATAGGAAATTGAAAGCCTTGTACTGCCCAACATTTCACAGCACCCCCGCTCCTCCATCACCTCTCTCTCTCTTGCTGAGTTTTCTGTTTAATTCAGGATGAGGGACAGAAAGAGAGGGTGACAGTGACATCAAGTCAAAGGAGTAATCTCCATTTGCAAGTTTGCAGTGAGGGGATCTTAATCCCCTCTGAGCACATCCCTAATCTCTCCTCCTCTTCAATAAATGAGTCTCTCTCTTTCCCCCGAAATGCACATAGTTAAGGATGATAATTCAACCCCACGCCCATCTATGTTAAAAGGCAACCTTGTTGTTTACTTCCATCATAGGATGACAGAACTCTGCAGCTGTTTCGATGGCAGGGCTTAACTGCAGAGTTCAGGGAAACAAGAAGAGAAAAGAGTGTCTTTGATCGGACGCAGAGTGCTTTTTTCATTCAGTGCCTAAGAATGACAAAAAATAAAATTTAAAAAATGCATTAGCAATTCAGCATTAAAGCTATGGTTTTCCAAGTAGTGATGTATGGAAGTGTGAGTGGGACCATCAAGAAGGTTGATCGCTGAAGAATTGATGCTTTTGAATTATGGTGTTGGAGGAGACTCTTGAGAGTCCCATGGACTGCAAGAAGATCAAACCTGTCCATTCTTAAGGAAATCAGCCCTGAGTGCTCACTGGAAGGACAGATCCTGAAGCTGAGGCTCCAAGACTTTGGCCACCTCATGAGAAGAAAAGACTCCCTGGAAAAGACCCTGATGTTGGGAAAGATTGAGGGCACAAGGAGAAGGGGACGGCAGAGGACAAGATGTTTGGACAGTGTTCTCAAAGCTACCAGCATGACTCTGACCAAACTGCAGGAGGCTGTGGAAGACAGGAATTCCTAGTGTGCTCTGGTCCATGGGGTCATGAAGAGTCGGACACGACTAGACAACAACAACAATTTGGTGACAAGGACTGCACTTGCAAGGAGGTCCATCCCAGTTTTGGCCAGTCATATGGTCTGAAGCATGTGAAGATTCAACCTTACTGAAGCAGAGCAGGTGAGAATCTGGTCAAGGGAGATTGTCTGGGATCTCTATGAACCCAACGGTACCCTACCCTGCACAGCCATCCCATGTACGATATGATATGATAATCTTTATTGTCATTGTCCCATACAGAACAATGAAATTGAAAAAATCTTCATCAGACATTCAAAAACCAACAAGCCTGCTATCCCAGCCTGGTTAGCCCCCTAAAAACTCTGATACCCCATAATTAAATAAAATATCCTCCCACAGAGACTACCTTACCCTGTGTTTAAAACCAAAATCGCATTTGGATAAAAACTGTTTCTCAGGCAGCTAGTCCTAGTCTTTATAACCCTGTGCCTTCTTCTAGAAGGCAGAAGCTGAAAAAGATCATTTCCGGGGTGCTTCCTGGAATTCAGCTAGACAGCAGAAAATAAAACGTTTTAAGTGGGTTTTAAGTACAATATACAATGTGACACTAGGTGGAGATGGTGAGTCTTATGTGTGAGTTCAATGTATTTTTTTTTAACACTTCAAAAAAGCATTTTCAGGTTTTTATATGTGTGTAGATTCCACCATAAAGAAGGCTGATCACCGAAGAATTGATGCTTTTGAATTATGGTGCTGGAGGAGACTCTTGAGAGTCCCATGGACTGCAAGAAGATCAAACCTCTCCATACTGAAGGAAATCAACACTGAGTGCTCACTGGAAGCACAGATTGTGAAGCTGAGGCTCCAGTACTTTGGCCACCTCATGAGAAGAGAAGACTCCCTGGAGAAGACCCTGATGTTGGGAAAGATGGAGGGCACAAGGAGAAGGGGACGGCAGAGGACGAGATGGTTGGATAGTGTTTTCGAGGTTACCAGCATGAGTTTGACCAAACTGCGGGAGGCAGTGGAGGACAGAGGTGCCTGGCGTTCTCTGGTCCATGGGGTCACGAAGAGTCGGACACGACTAAATGACTAAACAACAACAACAAAAGATTCCACCCTGGGCAGTTTACAGCAGCTGCAGGGACCCTGCAACCTTTCAAATGCTGCTAGACTACTGCTCTCGTCATCCCTGTTCGTTGGGGTTGATGGGAGTTGCAGTCCCGCAACATTGAGGGGTGGCACAAATGTTTCCTATGCCTGCTGTCACTTTCCCTTTTAGACTCTACAGCAACCCCTATTTAAATGAACATGAGCCCTGCAAGAACATTCGAATTTGCCCTTGCACAGTTCCAAAATGATTTCCACATGGGTCTTGCACTGGAAAACACCCCACTGGCCCAAGAGCCCTTGAAACTCCAGCTCTTTGTGTGCATTTCAAAATGTCTCTTCCTGAAGATGGAATAATAAAACTGGCAGGTTAAAAATAATAATAATAGTGTATATATGTGCGTATACACACACACACACACACACACACACACACACACACACACACACATATATATATAAAATCAAAGACCAACTTAATCTCTGAAAAGTGATGGGTTTTGCAAATCCTGCTTTGAAATGGTAATTTGTTAACTTCTTTTAAAGATAAAAATGCAATTAGCTCATTCTTTCATTCCTTCTTTCCCACGTGGGGGAAAAAAATCCCATACATCTCGTGGCATCACATCTTTTTGCTCCAGTGTCAAATCTCTATCATCTCTGCTTCAATCAAAACCTCGCTTTGCAGTGAAACCACAGCGCACAGCCAGGGTTTCCCTCTTCTCCTTATTTTAGCAGGGGGGGATGGTTGCAAAACCGTGGAGCCCTACAGAGCAGGAATTTTGACTTTCAGAAAAGTGTGCGTGCGTGCGTGAAATCCAAATTGCAATGTATGATTTGAAAGTCTCTAAATCAGGAAGGATCCCGTGTGCTATGGGTAGTCATTACTGCGTGCCCAGGTGGAATAATGACTCGTGACACGTGTTATGGGATTAAAATTGGCCATAACTTTATTGAACTTTCAGATTGAGGAAGACCTTGGCTTAGGCATTGGGCATTTATCCCAGACCCCAGCTGGGGATCTGGGGCACATCAGGGTTAATCAATCTGTCTGGGGATTGGGCTGGCTCTGGAAGGCGTATGTTTAAGCAGAGAGCCCCCCTTCCATTTCACTGCCACACAGGGGAGAGCACTGACAACCTTTCAGAGTATGGCCAGTGACTCCCCTCAACACAACCCCTTCAATGGGGAACCCTGGGATCGCCAGGGGGCGTGGCGTATGTCACCGCTCCCCCCCCCATTAAGGGAAGATAGACTAAAGATAGATCAAACCTATCTATTCTTAAGGAAATCAGCCCTGAGTGCTCACTGGAAGGACAGATCCTGAAGCTGAGACTCCAATACTTTGGCCACCTCATGAGAAGAGAAGACTCCCTGGAAAAGACCCTGATGTTGGGAAAGATGGAGGGCACAAGGAGAAGGGGACGACAGAGGACAAGATGGTTGGACAGTGTTCTCGAAGCGACCAGCATGAGTTTGACCAAACTGCGGGAGGCAGTGGAAGACAGGAGTGCCTGGCGTGCTCTGGTCCATGGGGTCACGAAGAGTCGGACAGGACTAAATGACTAAACAACAACAACAGACTAAAGGATTCCACCCAAGGCCTGAAACCGTCAAAGTATACACTTCTGGGTTTGCCGCGTTCACAACCCGAAAGTTACATTACCTGAAGGTAACGTAACCCAAGGGTCCACCGTATTAAGATACCTCCCATGTGACCAGAGTTAACCAATCACGTGAGAATTACTGGGGAACATTCTAGAATTTATCACACAGTCGTGCATTTAAGCAGTTCCAATTTCAGTAAATGACACCAAACTGGGAGGGATGGCTAACACCCAGAAGACAGGATCACACTTCAAAACGACCTTGACAGATTAGAGAACTGGGCCGAAACAAACAAGATGAATTTTAACAGGGAGAAATGTAAAGTATTGCACTTGGGCAAAAAAAATGAGAGGCACAAATACAAGATGGGTGACACCTGGCTTGAGAGCAGTACATGTGAAAAGGATCTAGGAGTCTTGGTTGACCACAAACCTGACATGAGCCAACAGTGTGACGCGGCAGCTAAAAAAGCCAATGCAATTCTGGGCTGCATCAATAGGAGTATAGCGTCTAGATTAAGGGAAGTAATAGTGCCACTGTATTCTGCTCTGGTCAGACCTCACCTGGAGTACTGTGTCCAGTTCTGGGCACCACAGTTCAAGAAGGACACTGCCAAATGGAACGTGTCCAGAGGAGGGCAACCAAAATGGTCAAAGGCCTGGAAACAATGCCTTATGAGGAACGGCTAAGGGAGCTGGGCATGTTTAGCCTGGAGAAGAGGAGGTTAAGGGGTGATAGGATAGCCATGTTCAAATATATAAAAGGATGTCACATAGAGGAGGGAGAAAGGTTGTTTTCTGCTGCTCCAGAGAAGCGGACACGGAGCAATGGATCCAAACTACAAGAAAGAAGATTCCACCTAAACATTAGGAAGAACTTCCTGACCGTAAGAGCTGTTCGACAGTGGAATTTGCTGCCAAGGAGTGTGGTGGAGTCTCCTTCTTTGGAGGTCTTTAAGCAAAGGCTTGAGAACCATATGTCAGGAGTGCTCTGATGGTGTTTCCTGCTTGGCAGGGGGTTGGACTCGATGGCCCTTGTGGTCTCTTCCAACTCTATGATTCTATTCTATGATTCTATGAAATCACTATACTTAGCAGCCAAGTGGGTGGCCCTCACTCACTGGTGGAGGAAGGGTGCGTGGTGGGTGTGGTCCATCCTGGGTGTCATCCCTGGTGGGGGTGTGACATCGCTGTACCCCCCAGATGCTCACTGCTCACTGCACCCCCCTGCGATGCACAGCATGTGTGCCACTTGGGGGGGGGGGGCTGGAGCAGCTAGCTCCGCCTCTGCCCTCCCTGACTCCTGCGGGACCGAGTTCCACACTTCTTCTTTTTTTTTTTAAAAAAAAATAAATTTAAATTGATTTTTACAAATAATTTCCAATAATCATATCACATACTTTCTTATCTTATACAATGTTTTGGACTTCCATCAACCAGATCTGAAGATTTTTCATTCTTTATCACTTAATCTACATTTCTTAATTTCTCAATTACTTTTAATTTTCCTTAACTAATAACTCTCTTCAAGGGATGCGGGTGGTGCTGTGGTTTACTACAGAGCCTAGGACTTGCCAATCAGAAGGTCGGCGGTTCGAATCCCCGCGATGGGGTGAGCTCCTGTTGCTCGGTCCCTGCTCCTGCCAACCTAGTAGTTCGAAAGCACATCAAAGTGCAAGTAGATAAATAGGTACTGCTCCGGCGGGAAGGTAAACGGTGTTTCCATGTGCTGCTCTGGTTCACCAGAAGCTGCTTATTCCTGCTGGCCACATGACCCAGAAGCTGTACGCCGGCTCCCTCAGCCAATAAAGCAAGATGAGCGCCGCAACCCCAGAGTCATCCGCGACTGGACCTAATGGTCAGGGGTCCCCTTTACCTTTAATAACTCTTTTCATAATCTTCTCTGCAATACTTCACATAGTCCTCCTTACAAAACTTCTTGCAGTCCTACTAGCGTAATCTGTTGATTACAATTGCTTTTCAAATAGTTCAGATATTTACTCCAGTCTTCTGAGAATCTCTGGTTCCGCAGTTTTTGGATCCTACCTGTCATCTTATCTAATTCTGCATAGTCCATTAATTTCGTCTGCCATTCTTCTTTCATCGGTAGTTCTTCTTGTTTCCGAGTTCCACACTTCAACCATGCACTGTACGAAGAAGGACTCTTTCATCTCTCTTGAATATTCCAACATTCACTTTAATCGGAACTCCTCAAGTATTATGAGAAGGGGTGGGTAAGCCTTTTCTCTATCTGATTTCTCCATGCTATGCCTAATTGCACTCTGTTTCTATCATGCTGCCTTCCGGCAATAATTTATTTATTTGTTCAATTTGCATCCCGGCCTTCATCGCACAATGAGCCCCCAAAGCTGGCAGCTTCATGAAAACAATACATAAGTAATCTGTAAACATCCATTAAATAAAGTGAAGGGGGAAATTGCCTGCATGTCTTCTGTCAACTGGAAGCCGCACAAAGGAATTACAGCCAGCCTCGCCACCCCCCGCCCTCTACTCAAAAGGCTGCACTAAGAGGTCAGGCTTGTTTATCCCTTAACTTTTTATTTATTTATTATGTTTCATTGCTTTGCCAACAACAACAACAGCGACCAAAGGGCAAACATCCCAGAAAGAAAGAAGACAGAGAATGTAAAAATGGAAAGCGTTGCAGTCTGAGAGGGCAGTGGAACAAAGATACAGCATGGCTCCAAAGGGATAATAAAGTATTAACTTGCACGACAATTTCCTTTACAAATAATAAAGATATATAACACACCCAAAAAGCATTCTCCAACTGTGAGTGCCATCGTTATTGAGAATATATGCTGAAAACGCACCTCTTCACTCTGGCTTTTGACTCGTGACGTGTATAGTTTTGGAACCCGGCATATTTCTGGACTGCAAATTGTTCTAAACTGTTATTATTGTGTCATATTGCGTTTCAATACTAACCTTGTCTTTTAATTGTAGCAGAGGCACCAGATTCTCCAGAGGATTGGGGGGCCGTTGCGATGTTGCAGGACAACCTCTGAATATGGAGGGGCCCAGTCCCCTTAAAAAATTATATTTTGGGGGCTTAAACTGCCTCAACCCCTTGGAGTCAGCACCTATGAATGGTAGTAACATGCCCTTAGGGTGTAGGGTGGGTTATTAACAACAACAACAACAACAACGATATTTCTAAAGCTCTAAGCTTAGGGCACAAAGGTAAATTATCTATTTGTTCCACCTACCATTTTCCTCTCTGATCCTGCCATCCATTGGTAAGTGGCCCCTGGGAGGTTGTCTCAAATAGAATGTGGCCCTCATATTGAAGAAGTCCCCCACACCTCCAGGCTATCTTATCAGCACAACCTAATATTTTGCACTTTTGTTGTTGTTGTTTAGTCGTTTAGTCGTGTCCGACTCTTCGTGACCCTATGGACCAGAGCACGCCAGGCACTCCTGTCTTCCACGGCCTCCCGCAGTTTGGTCAAACTCATGCTGGTATCTTCGAGAACACTGTCCCACCATCTCGTCCTCTGTCGTCCCCTTCTCCTTGTGCCCTCCATCTTTCCCAACATCAGGGTCTTTTCCAGGGAGTCTTCTCTTCTCATGAGGTGGCCAAAGTCTTGGAGCCTCAGCTTCAGGATCTGTCCTTCCAGTGAGCACTCAGGGCTGATTTCCTTCAGAATGGATCGGTTGGATCTTCTTGCAGTCCATGGGATTCTCAAGAGTCTCCTCCAGCACCATAATTCAAATGCATCAATTTTTCGACAATCAGCCTTTTTTATGCTCCAGCTCTCACTTCCATTTTGCACTTTAGGGTAGACTTTATTCAGTCCAAAACATTAGGTTGACATGCTTGGCTTTTGAATGCTTTAAGAACACAAAGAAAGCCTGTTGTATCAGGTCAGTGCCTCATCAAGTCTACCACCCTCTTCTCACAGTGACCAACCAGATGTCTGTGGGAAACCTGCAAGCAGGGTTCAAACACAAGAGCCTTCTAGCCACCATGATTAGTGGCCTCCAATAGCCGTCTCCTCCATAAATTAATCTAATCTGTTTTCAGAGGCATCACTGTTTCCTGTGGCAGTGAGCTTCATAGTTCAACTATGCACTGTCTGAAGAGGGACTTTTTAGCATCTGTCCTGAATCTTCCAACATTCATTTTCGTTGGACGTCCATGAGTTCCATTGTCAAGCTTTGCTCAAGAGGTCTTCTGCGATTCATAACCATGCATGTTACAGCACAGGCCAAGCAAAATAGTTGCTGTCTCTATTCCCCTGCCTAATGGTGAGAGTGGGGCCATATTTTACCCAAAGTACACAGTGAGGATCATTAGCTTTCCCATTCAGCTTCATCAGATGACAACCCAGGGGGGAGCTTCCTAAATTTAGTTTAGCTGTCTTTTAATGGCCCTGAACTCCACGATCTTTGGGTTGGTTGGGGAGAATCTACGCACAGCCAGGAGGTCCATCATTATGTTCTCTGGGACCTAGGGGCAGGAGAATAGGCCAATTCCAGTTTCTTCCAGCTTTTCATTTTTGAAATCTCCAGTACAGTTCTCTACTTTTCCACATCAGTTTGTGTGTTGTTGTTGTTTGCTTAAAAAAAGATCTCATGAAAGTTTATCCGCATTTCACTGTGAATCTTGTAGCACTTTTGTCTAATAGACCACTTTTTCAGAACATTTCACCAGTGCCTAGAAATGCAACACAAAAGGAAGACTCTGGATGAGCCCAGAGACTATCATGGCTATCCCTTTGGGATGTGTTAAAACTGTGAATCGGGAATACAGAAAACTGCCCTTCACATTCGAAGGTGTGTCGAACACGGATGAAAAATATGCTCAACTCTGCCTGGTATTTGTGCTGATGCCTCCACATCTGCAAACAAGGGGCCTTGGTGTTCCTTGCAAGGGATGGGAACCATGACACTTTGCACATAGGGAGGTTTTGATGTTTGGTATTCTACGGTGTTCTAATATTTTCCTGGAAGCCACCCACAGCGGCTGGGGCAACCCAGTCAGATGCACAGCATATAAATAATAAAATGGTTGCTGTTATTGTTGTTGTTGTTAGAATCATAAAATAATAATAATAATAATAATAATAATAATAATAATAATAATAATAATAATTATACCCCACCCATCTGGCTGGGTTTCCCCAGCCACTCTGGGAGGCTTCCGACAAAATATTAAAATACAATAGTCCATCAAACATTAAAAGCTCCCCTAAACATAGAATCATAGAATTGTAGAATTAGAGGGGATTCCAAGGGTCATCTAGTCCAACCCCCTACGACAGGGGTAGGCAACCTAAGGCCCAGGGGCCGGATGCAGCCTAATTCCCTTCTCAATCCAGCCTGCGGACGCTCCGGGAATCAGTGTCCTTCTATTTAAAATGCATCTCTGGGTTATTTGTGGGGCATAGGAATTCTATTGTGCTTTGGTTTTTTTCCAAAATATAGTCCAGTCCCCCACATGCTCTGAGAGATAGTGGACCGGCCCCTGGCTGAAAACGGTTGCTGCCCTACAATGAAGGAATCTGAACTAAAGCATCCATGACAGATGGCCATTCAACCACCATCACCATCATTTGCACTCTTTCCTCTACCAGTTATGTAGCAGCTCTTGGTTGGGCAAGGAAGGGGCGGTTAAAAATTACAGCCCCACCAACACTTGAAATCAGCAGCCGCCTTCTTTCCTACGGGATGGTTTGCGAAGAAAACAGAAACAAATTACATGCAGCCGTAAACTTAACTTTGTTCTTGGCTTTATTAATCACTGTGCTTTATCGCTGTATTTTACACCTTCTCAAACACTGCCAAATAAAACTCAATTAAGCTTCAAAACCAACTCCGCTCCTCTTTCCCCCTCCCCTTCCCCCTCTTTTCCTGCAGCAATTAGCATTGCTGTTCTTTGTATCCTCTGGGTTAATTTAATTTGCATCTTCCTGGGTAGGGAACCTATCAAGCGGATAGAAACAGTTCAAGGAGCCACATTGCAATTTCGGAGGACTGCATTCTAGCACGTCCTGCTGAAAGTCTTCCTTTGGCATGGCTGGCCTAGGTGGAATTGGACGCTTTCTGGTGCCCACGAGGCAAAATGCAGCAGAAGGAATAGATGTCTCAAACCTTTAATTTTTCATCACCACAAAGTGGCTTCATGAGTGTTCCAGGAGACGATATTGGCACGGCACGGCACGTCAACATGGTAATTAAAAGTTTCCATGTGTCAAAGCAATCCAGGGATGGGGGGCAGAAGGGCAGGCCGTGGCAAAATCTCTCGCTCTCCTCTGTGTCAGAACACATGGAGGCATTATTGAGCTGAGTATAAAGCAGAGCACAGAGTTATAAGTCCTTGGAAAGAAAGGGAGAAAGGAAGAAAGAGAGGGCGGGGGAAGGAATGTGTCAATATTTATGAGGCCTTCTAACATCTTGCTAAATCAGTTTGGGGAGTTGAATCCCAGACAAATTCAGCTTTGATTTCATTTTAAATGGAGGTCCCTTCTTGATGTATTCAGAGGGGAAATGCAACCAGTATATATCAACAGACTGATCCTAAGAATTGGGTTATGCCGGAATAATCAGAGCACGCTAACACAAGCTGCAAAGCCCTCTGTCGGCCAACCTGCCCAGGTGCTTAGCATCACAAACTCAGCAAAGGCCTAAGGATGTACAGAGGTTGCATTTGACATTCCTAAAACTTATGCGCTTTCCTGGGAACTTCTCTGAATACTGTATCCAAGCAGCCACTTCCCAATCCCGCTTGAATATTTAGGCGAAACCTTGTGGAAACTCTAGTCTCGGGCCTTAGCAGCTTTGCCTATTTCATGGAGACTTTATGCATCAGATTTCAAGTGGGACAATAGCAGTAGGATATTCACAGCTCAAGTCAACATGGCAGTCACCTCAGGTAGCAGAATCCCATGGGGCAGAGATCCCATGGGCATGTGGCAACTGAGTCTTTGGTTGGGGGACCTCAGCACTGGGCTGCTGGTGGGAGACAGCACCTTCCTATTTTGTCTCAGGCTGCAAAACAGGGTGGGCCATCCCCTGCTAATGAGGTCAAGGGTGCAGTAATATGACTCCAAGTTGAGGCAGCCAGATGCCTTTTGAGATCCCACAAGCAGCCCCATGATTTGCTATTCACGCCCCACATTCAGAGGCTGGACATTGCCAATATCCATTGTATCAATTGTATCAACCTTCCCTCTGAGACCTTTCTTCTTAGATTTTGTTCAATCCTGTTTGAGCAGCATAGCTGCTAGGAGCCACCATAAGATGCTACCTTATCTCAAGTCAAACCATTGGTCCATCAAGCTCAGTAGAATCATAGAACCGTCCAACCCCTTGCATTGCAGGAATCTACCCTGGAATGGCAATGGGTCTCCAACCAGCAGTGCAAGTGATTGTTGATGTTGGACCACAAATCCCATCAACTCTTGAGGGCCCCAGATTCCCCATTCCTGACCTATGATTTGGTTTGGCGTGCTAGACAAACATTTTCACCTATAATTGGATCGTGGTCAAATACTTGGACACCCACTGCATGCGAAGACAGGCTCTGGTGGATTGAGCTGATGAAACCAATAGTGGGTCCAGTGGTCAAGAAAGTGGTTTCTGCTGTAGAAGGAAATTGGGAGCAGATGGGACTCCTCCACCTGGGAAGGGAGCCCATCTAGGAGAAGGAAAACTCTGATCCTAAACTTCTGTTGCCTTCTGGGATATCTTCAGGAGAAGAAAAGGCTAAGGAGTAAACCCTACAAAAGGTGGAGTGGAGTCCCTAAGACGTTTTGATTGTGTTTTGTACACCACCTTCTGGAATCTCCTGCAGTCAAGCTGGTGCTGAACGTATTGCTCTGCTTTCCTTTGGATCACATCAGTGAGGCCTAGGCAGGGGTTGTGTCTCCTGGTCAGGCCAGGATCTCCACACAAACTGTCCAGCCTTGTGCTCTGGGAGTTCACATCAGTGCTACTAACACAGCAGTTTGGCTTCACCCCTGGAGAAACACTCCATTGTCTCTTGAGACAGATGGATGCCGACCAAAGGCCAGCTACTTCATGCAGCCAAGAATATTATCATCTGCAGGTGTTAACTCACTTGTAAAACTCTTGTCATTTTCTAGCAGTGGTAGTAAGAAAGGTTGTTTGTCTCTTAGCTTGCAGAAGTCAGGGGCAAGTCTAGCAGTGTAGCACAAGAAAGGGAGAGGAGTCCCATTCTCCACGAATTCTCCAGAAATATGTCAGCTCCTTGGACACACAGCCTGCTTTTAACACTGCACACAATTCATTCTCCATAGCCGAGATTCATGTCCCTATTAAAATCTGCATCCCTCCCAAATGTAAGCAATAATTCCACCTTGGAATACGAAGCATTGCTTTCTCCTCACTCACCTCTTTGCAGGCGTGCGGATTCTATCTGTTTTAGCATGAAAACAGCCTGCGGAGTCAGCACGCAGCAAGCCCTGCACTTCCGTGGCCAATTAGAATAACAAAACAAATCATTTTCCGAACTCCTCGGTCTTTTACGGGTTACAAAACTCCAGCACGGTTCAGGCGTGTTAAGCTGTGCCGGCAAACAGCTTCCTTTAGCATCACAAATGGAAGAGATAATGCCTTCTGTCTTTGAGTGTGCTGGTTAATAAACAGCTGCTAAGACAGGTGCTGTGTTTAATCAACCACAGAAAGCTATTTATTGTGTGGCAAGAGCGAAATTATGCAAAGATTTGCTTTCAGGGTGCATGTACAGAAGTGAGAGATATAATGCCAGTCAAATTGCTCCAATATTATTACCGGCATTTGTATAATTTACGTTATTGGTTCCCAAACCAGGGCTGACACTTAACATGGCACATTTGTGGTGTGGAGAGAATCCACACCAATGCTGCAAGAAAGCAAGCGATCCCATGAGGCAGCGTAACAATGGGTGAAATATTCATGTGTGAGAATGGCCAGAGGCTAAAATCTTAACTGTGAGGAAGTGATTGGTCTTTGATAAAACCTGGATTACAACTAGAATTCAAGTAATTCTGTAGCTTTATGTCAGGGGTCAGCAAACTTTTTCAGCAGGGGGCCGGTCCACTGTTCCTTACACCTTGTGGGGGCCCCGGACTATATTTTGAAGAAAAAAATATGAACCAATTCCTATGCCCCACAAATAGCCCAGAGATGCATTTTAAATAAAAGGACACAATCTGCTCATGTAAAAGCAAACTGATCCCCGGAGCGTCTGTGCGCCGGATTAAGAAGGCAATTGGGCCGGATCCAGGCCCTGGGCCTTAGTTTGCCTACCCATGCTTTATGTCATTAAATCCACAATCCATACTCATGAGCAAACAGCAAGAAGCATAACATCATCCATATCCATTTGAAACAGCAACACAACTGAAACAACAACATGAGTGCACATGAAACCCTCAGATCTTGAACTGCCCCACAGACTGCTATATAAATGCATGCTGTGAAGCTAGAAGAATGAAATAAATAGTGGAATTGCCACAAGTCTACAGTTCCGCCTCCATTTCTGCAGATTAACCTCCAAGAAGGTTGGTAGAGATGGAGGCAGAGGGGACAGAGCTTGGTTCCATAAACATCACAGACATGGTTGGTGGCTGTTTCCATATTGCAGAATTCCCCTGCAAAGGATGTTAGGTTGACTCCCTGTGTTATCATCTTCCCTCCAGCAGGCTAAGAAGACCTTCCTCTTCAGACATGCCTTTGGAAACTAATGTGCAGATGATGCTGATCAGTATTTTAATGCTGGGTCTAAATGTGTTTTATTGTATCTCAACCATTGATGTGCTTATTTTATAATGATGTTTTTCATAGAATCCTAGAATTGTCGAGTTGGTCATCTAATCCAATCCCCTCAGCCATAGAAGACACCACAACTCCTGGGGAACACCTGTTGCTTTTTAAAATGTTGTAACCCACCTTGGATCCCAATTTGGGAAAAAGGCAGGATATAAATACATTGATGATGATGATGATGATGATGATGATGATGGTAGTGGTAATAATCTATCAACAGGTCATTCCCCATCCCCCCTTTTCATTTAGAGAATTCATTCTGTTTGAGATTTGCTATTAAGCCTTTTATTTCTAAGCCGGCTTTGAACCTTCCTGCACAATGGAGTTTACTTGGGTTTGCATTATTCTCCCTGCTGTTAAGATAATGCAGTTGATTCAGTGTATATTTCTCCCCGCCTCCCTTGGATGTCCCCCCCTCCCCCCCCTCTCTCTCATATCATTCTGCTGTTTGAAAACTCATTGGAGTTAAGAAGCAGATTATAAATCCTGAAATAAATAATGCTGAGGAAATGTGGTGGTGGCAACAGTAAGAAACAGCTCTATAGTCACATGAATTTCAGAAGAGCTTCCCTCTCCACTGTACCCACTTCTCTTAGAGTTCCCAAATTTTGGGAACCCCAGTTTAAGAAGGATGTTGACAAGCTGGAATGTCTGCAGAGGAGGGCAGCCAAGATGATGAAGGATGTGGAAACCAAGCCATATGAGGGTACTGGGTGTGTTTAGCCTGTAAAAGAGAAGACTGAGAGATGACCCGATAGCCACCTTCAAATATATGAGGGGTTATCCCATGGAAGATGGAACAAGCATGTTTCCTGCTGCTCCAGAAGGTAGGACCTGAACCAATGGATTCAAATTTTAAGGCAGGAACTTCTGACTAAACATTAGAAAGAACTGATTGAGGGTAAGAGCTATCTGACAGTGGAATGGACTCCCTTGGAAGGTGGTGGGCTTGTTGACATGCAGAGGGCCCAGCCAGGCCATCCCCTTCTTGCGTAGATCATCGGCCTCTGCTCCGACATAAATCAGCGACCTGGGCTTCAGAGCCAGGGCACACTATCAGCAGTGCGAACTGCGCCCACAGAATAGGCATGAGGCTTGTGGAAGCATACTACAACTACAAATTTATTAATCATAAATCAGGACAAAGAAACATGTCGTCTCTCTCTCTCGTCATCTTAGAGAGAACGGGAAAAGCCGAAGCTATATATACAATGGAAGTTCCCAGCAAGCTGTGCTGGAATGTAAACAGACATGTGACACGTAACAGTTCCACACGTCTGCTCCTTAAGGGGGAATAGAAAACAGGACTCTCCTTCATCAGAGGATGAAGCAAAGGCTGGATGGCCATCTTTTGGGGATTATTGAGCCGTGATTCCTGCTTTGCAGGGGGATGGACTAGATGATTCTAAATCGTGCCACTTCCGGAATGCTTGAAGATCTCTAGCCATTGGGTACCATTGAACATTCTATTGATACTCGAGACACTCATTGCTGTGCATTCCAGAACTCGTAGTTCCATTGGGATCAGTGAGAGGCTAAGGGCACCGTGAGGCAAGGAAGGAGGACAACACAGGGGGAAACAGCCCTGGAATGCAGGAAGTTACCAGACCATTGATCCCTTGATCTATCTAGCTCAGGACTGTCTATGCTAACTGGCAGGAGACTTCTAGCGTTTCATACAGGGGTCTCTCCTTGCCCTACCTGGAGATGCTGGGAATTGAACCCAAAACCAAGAGCAAGCAAAGCCTATTTTTTATCACTGAGCTACAGTCTTTCCTCATAGTGAGGCAGGCTTGGTGAGAGAAGAACGGAGGCCTCTCCCCACTCTGGTGCTGATAGTTGAAGGTACCTGTAGGAGGGTGGGAGATCTCAGATAGAGTGCGACACGTTCTTGCACGTGTGCCAGTGTGCATGGTGTGTGCATGTAGGCACATACCTTTGAGAGTTTCGATGCTTTGTATGAATTTTTTCTTCTTCTTTTTACTGTGGTATGATGTGTCCATGTTTATGGTTTTGAAAGTCAATGGCTTGGAGACCTTTCAGGTAAAAATTGACAAATATGTTTAATCAAAAAATAATAATAATTGTTGATTGAATTTCATGAATGGTGTTTTTTTGTGTGGTGATAAATGCAATCTGATATGGAAATGAGATTAACTGAACCTAAAACTGATGTATGGAAGTGAGAGTATGGAGAGTAAAACTGATGAATGGAAGTGAGAGCTGGACCATAAAGAAGGCTGATCACCGAAGAATTGATGCTTTTGAATTCTGGTGCTGGAGGAGACTCTTGAGAGTCCCATGGATTGCAAGAAGATCAAACCTATCCATTCTCAAGGAAATCAGCCCTGAGTGCTCACTCGAAGGACAGATCCTGAAGCTAAGGCTCCAATACTTTGGCCACCTCATGAGAAGACAAGACTCCCTGGAAAAGACCCTGATGTTGGGAAAGATGGAGGACACAAGGAGAAGGGGATGACAGAGGACGAGATGGCTGGACAGTGTTCTTGAAGCTACCAGCATGAGTTTGACCAAACTGCGGGAGGCAGTGGAAGACAGAAGTGCCTGGCGTGCTCTGGTCCATGGGGTCACGAAGAATTGGATATGACTAAACGATTAAACAACAACAACAACAAATGCAAACTGATGTGGGAATGAGATTAACTGAACCTAAAACTAGGGGGTGAGGGAAGCGTGCAGCAGAGAAACTAAAATTGTTGTATTCATTTCCATCCATATCTGCTTAGGCCTAGATGGAAGGCCACACACACACACACACACACACACTTCAACACTTCAATTATTCTCAGGATGTATCAGTTTGGTAACATGTAGTACCTTTCCCCCCTTCCAAGTGTTTCCAGCTGTGCCAGGTTGATCAACTAAGGATATAACATCACAGCTAATGAAAAACAGCTGCTCGTTAGCCAGGAGGAAACCATGTCGAATGTTTAGAAATATAATTATTTTCACTGTTCTCATCCCTTCCACCATTACAAGCAAATTATATTATTATCAACTCATGTTCGATGCCATCTCAGATTGCACATTTTAAAAATGAATGTGGTTCATTAACAACATGATGAATATTTAAGCAGGTTCATGGTGCATAATGAACTCCCTTTAATTTTTTTTAAGTAGAAAATCCCCCCAATAAATTTCTTAATATTTCACCGGCAAATGCAGCAATTAGGAGAGCTGCAATCTCTTCACTGCTTTCAAATATTTCTTCTGCTTTCTTTTCTTCCTTTAAATTGCTGACTCGGGGTTTACGGGTCAAACAGCAGGAACATCGCACAACTTTCCTTCCCTCTCTTTGCTGTGTGAATCGTGAAATGCACTTTGGACAAATGTGGTTGTCTGAATAGCTTGTCGACGTATGCACAGTTCTTCCAACCCCTGGTGAACTCATGAAGCTCAAGCCAGCTTTGACGAACCAATTCACTGCTTGTGAAGAACACTTAACCAGTCACAGTCTTGAAAGTGGCAGTCCTAAAAATGTATTTCTTCCAACATTAATCAGGATATGAACTTTAGCCTTCTGCACCAGCTGCCACTTCTAAGCCATCTCCAAGGACTGCCCATGGAAAGAACACGGCGGTAGTCAATCCACAAGATTATGGAAGCATGAAAATAGGGTGGGAAACCTCCATCGAGACCTTGGTGCCATCACCACCACTTGGTTGGGAAGGAGGAGAAATTTGCTTCATTTTGCATTGAAGGACAGCCTTCCAGTCATGACCCTTGCCTCCAGCAGTGATCTGGTGTCAGGAATGAGCCAGCTCCCAGAGAAGGTTTGCAGCCAACTAAAGGATTAACCAGGAACAGAGAGGGTTAACTGCCATGCAGGATGAGCATTGGCTAGTGCCAACTCCCCCGCCCCTTGGAAAGCTGGTTGATAAGGGAATGGCTGAGAGCAGGCTAGAATGCAGTCAAAGCTCGCCGGAAGCACAAACAGGCAGGAAAGCGTTAAGAGACAGCCTCTCAGAGAATGGGGAAGAGGTGGGAGCTGACCCACTCAGTCCAAGGTCTTGGTGAATGGGAGGGCTGCAAGATAGGAAGCAAAACAAAAGACATGTGAAGCAAAAGTTTAGTTGCTTCTGGTCACGCCGGAAGCAGTCTTCAGAAGGGTCATCGTAACTGATTATGCTGGGAGGCTGTGTTAGAGCCCTCCGGAGCTATCTGTTGTTTTGACAATAAATCATCCTTTTTAATTAACAATGCTTACAGTGTGATCAGCTGGGGACTGGACTCCTGACACCTGGATACAGAGTCAGAAGCTGTAGTACACCAGATGGGGACAATAAATCCCAGAGGAACCTTTCAGACCACCAGGGCTTTTAGGTCCAGAGCCACTAGAGCCTTGTAGACACCACCCAATGAGCCATGCATCACCTGTCCAGCAGAACTGAGAGAGCACCATGGGACGTTACGGTGAAGGGCAAGTCATCGTCGTAGTAATAAACTGAAAAGGGGAGCATTTTGGCCCATCTCTCAGGTTCTATGAATTCTAGAAACTCTTTTTGAAAAAGCAAACCCCCAAACCAAGGACCTGAGGGTTCTGGTACAGTGTGGGATAGGTGTCAGGATGCTGTCAGTGGCTCTTGGCTGGTTGCCCAGGAAAGTATAAAGATAAGGAAAAGTTCCTTACAGTCCTTTTTTTATTTCAGTCTTGACAGAGAGAGGCTATAGAACCCAGCCTCTTCAATAAAGGCATTGTCCCGAGTGAATCTCCACCAACACCACTCTGTCTCTCCCACTTCCCCAATTCATCATTCTCATCGTCCTCTTTATGGGTGTTGGTATGCGCCCTCTGTCTTCGAGCTTTTTGCTCTCCTACTTTTAAGGCTCTCTGGGTTCTGGGAGATGGAGGGTCTGGTATGCTTTCTAATGAAGCCCTATACGGCCTAGGACCCTCGTACCTATGAGACCTCCTCTCCTGGTATGTCCCACAGAGGAACTTACGGCCTTCAAACAAAAACATCCTGAAGGTCCCAGGCCACAGAGAGGTTAGGCTGGCCTCAACTAGAGCCAGGGCTTTTTCAGCTGTGGCTCCAATCTGGTGGAACACTCTGCCGCAAGAAACTAGGGCCCTGAGGGACTTGACATCTTTCCACAGGGCCTGCAAGACAGAGCTGTTCCACCAGGCCTTTGGTCAGGGCACAGCCTGACTCCCTCCTTTGGCAATCTTCACAGAACTTTAGCCTAATGGTTGCTATCAATTTGAGTTGAATTAATTTTAATGAAATGATTTTAGAATGTTGTATTATTTTATTGTTGTTAGCCACCCTGAGCCTGCCTTCGGCTGGGGAGGGCGGGATATACCGTATTTTTCGCCCTATAGGGCGCACTTTTTCCCCTCCAAAAATGAAGGGGAAATGTGTGTGCGTCCTATGGGGTGAATGCAGGCTTTCACTGAAGCCTGGAGAGCGAGAGGGGTCGGTGCGCACCAACCCCTCTCGCTCTCCAGGCTTCAGGAAGCTCTGCGCAACCCTCGGGAGACCGCGTTGCCCAGAGCTGCCTGCAGTCCTGGGCTCAGCGCAGCTCTGCGCGGCCATCAGGAGTGGAGCGCGAAGTCCCGTCCAGCTCCCGATGGCTGCACAGAGCTGCCTGCAGTCCCGGGCTCAGCGCAGCTCTACGCGGCCATCGGGAGTGGAGCGCGAAGTCCCGTCCAGCTCCCGATGGCTGCGCAGAGCTGCCTGCAGTCCCGGGCTCTGCGCACTTCTCCCCATCGCCAGCCCCACAAGCTCGGGGGACAGCGGGGGAGGCGGAGCGCGCCTTTCCGCTGTCCCCCAACCTGGTTCTTCCAGCCCTGCACCTGGGGGAAAAATATTTTTTTTTCTTTATTTCCCCCCCAAAAAACTAGGTGCGTCCTATGGGGCGCAAAATACGGTAAATAAATTATTATTATTATTATTATTATTATTATTATTATTATTATGACAATGTGTTAGCCTGGCGTTGCTCTGGTTCTCCCATTATTTCCCAGCTTTCCCCATCATCTGCCTCTGAACTGAGACCTCCCTCAAACCCCTGTTGCAAATCTATACTGTCTTCCTCTTCCTCCTCCCTGGAAGGGACAGGATGGGGAGGTGGTCTCCACCATTCCTCCTCTGCCCAGTCCCCAAGATTAGGACATCCATGTCCCCCTGTAATGAAGTTTTGTGGAGTCCATCGTAATTAAGTTTTCCAAATGGAGCTTGCATGTAAACTCCCATCTTTCTAAAGTACTGCTGTACAGGGGGAAAACAGCAACTCTTAATCACTTTGTTAGAAATCAGATGTGGGACTATTAATCCAATTCTAAATCTCTACTTGAGATGTAACCTGGGTTTACAGATGCTCGAAGCAGCTCAGGGCTTCCCAGAGGGATGGTTAAATGCTGTCTTACGTCTGCTGCTTCAAACTCCATGGGAGCAGTGACAGAACTTCCATGGAGTGGGTTAGCTGTTGCTGTGAACCACATCAGTCAGCTCTTATTTTATTTCATTTCATTCGCAGCAGCTGTGAAGAAGCACCCCCACACGCTGGCAGGAGGCTGAGCTAGGAAACCCAGACTGCAACATTCTTCACAAGGCTTCTGAGACAAAAGGGAGGAGATGTGAGACGATGAAAGGAGTGGGATTTGTCTTCCATGCAATGCTAGAATCTGGGGTCAGCTAGTGAAGCTGAGGTAAAGGTAAAGGGACTCCTGACCATTAGGTCCAGTCTTGACCGACTCTGGGGTTGCGGCGCTCATCTCGCTATATTGGCCGAGGGAGCCAGCGTACAGCTTCCAGGTCATGTGGCCAGCATGACTAAGCTGCTTCTGGCGAACCAGAGCAGCGCACGGAAACACCATTTACCTTCCCGCCAGAGAGGTACCTATTTATCTACTTGCACTTTGATGTGCTTTTGAACTGCTAGGTTGGCAGGAGCAGGGTCCAAGCAACGGGAGCTCATCCCGTCACGGCGATTCAAACATCCAACCTTCTGATCGGCAAGTCCTAGGCTCTGTGGTTTAACCCGAACTGCAGTGCAAAAGGAAGTGTGATCACAGAGAGACCAGGATTAACTGATGGGATTTGCACAACCTCAAGATGCGGTGATGGCCGCTACACTGGTGTCAAGGGGTTGTCAGGATGATCAGGTGGTTCACAGGTTCAAGAGAGACACGAGGCTAAATGTGCAGTTAGTTTTTGTATTAAGGAAATGGGAGGGGGAATACAAGGAGGCTTGTTAAAGACAGACCCCCCCTAATGCTCAAACTGGCATGCAGCCCCTCTTTCACCCTTTGCCCTCTGAGTCAGGGCTTATGGCGAGAAACAGGAGCTTCTCTCTGCACCTGTCTGGCCCATTGGTTGGCAACATGTAACATCCTTCACATTCAGAGAGTCAATGGGGCCAGAGAATCTTCATCAGAAATGTTGTCCTGTTGCTGCTGATAGAGAAGATGCAGAGTTTGGCTCTCTTCTCTGTTGGAGTCTGCATCCAAACTGGAGGCCCCATCACCCTGCCCTGTGTTGGGCCACCTTCCTGTTTCAGCCTCTCTGTGATCCCTCATGCTTCCTGCTTCTCACACCTCCCAACTTGTCCCATCCTCTGAGGTGTGGCCAGTATCCCACCACCATTGACCTGCATCCAAGTGTTCTGCTCCTGTGCCTTCCCCAGGTAGGGTGGAGTCCTGGGAGGGCAGTGCCCACCACTCCTCATCCAGCTAGTCTCCAACAGTTGGGTCAATCAGGACTGCAACAAAATGGTGCAGTTTGTCACACTTCTTGCTCTGGCTCCCACTTGTGGACATAGTAAATGGCTTCTGGATCAGGCCCATGGCCCATGTTTTATCCTGTTCTCACAGGGATCAACTGTGGGAAACCTGTTAGCAGGATCTGAGCACAAGAGCCCTCACCCCCCATTGTTTTCTGCAACTGGCATTCAAAAATATTGCTGCCACCAGCTGTGGAACCAGAGCATAGCCATCACGGCTAGTAGGCATTGAAAGACCTTTCCTCCATGAATTTATCTAAATCTTTTCAAAGCCATTTAGGTTGGTGGCCACCACTGGTTCCTGTGGGAGTGAGTTCCACAGGTTAACTATGTGCTGCATTTATAATAATAATAATAATAATAATAATAATAATAATAATAATACATTATTTATACCCTGTCCATCTCGCTGGGTTTCCCCAGCCACTCTGGGCAGCTTCCAAACAGAATATTAAAATACAATAACCTATTAAACATTAAATGCCTCCCTTAGCAGGGCTGCCTTCAGATGTCTTCTAAAAGTCTGGTAGTTGTTTTTCTCTTTGACATCTGCTGGGATGGTGTTCCACAGGGCGGGTGCCACTACCAAGAAGGCCCTCTGCCTTAAATCCACAGGCCAACACTATTGAAACAAAAGCAGTCGCTGATTTTCTCTGGTGTGTAAGCTGAGATCCACAAGACTCCCCTTGTCAATCGTGGATGTATCTAACTCCCAAAGCCTTATTGCCAGAACCAATGGGAGGGAGGCGATAAGGTCCACCAAACACGCAAATGTCTGCATACTGGTTACATCCATCATTCAGGGAGGGCAGCAGATCCAAGCACTGAGCAAAGAAGTCCTTCCTTTTATCTCTCCTGAAACTTCCAATAGTCAGCTTCTTTGGATGTCCATGAGTTCTAGAAGTATGAGAGAGGGAGAAAACGTTTTCTCCATCCAATTTCTCCATGCCACACACCATGTTTCTATGATGTCGCCTCTTACTCATATTTTCTCTAAATTGTTGTTGTTGTTTAGTGGTTTAGTCGCGTCCGACTCTTCGTGACCCCATGGACCAGAGCACACCAAGCCCTCCTGTCTTCCACTGCCTCCCGCAGTTTGGTCAAAGTCATGTTCGTAGCTTCTAGAACACTGTTCAACCATCTCGTCCTCTGTCGTCCACTTCTCCTTGTGCCCTCAATCTTTCCCAACATCAGGATCTTTTCCAGGGAGTCTTCTCTTCTCATGAGGTGGCCAAAGTCTTGGAGCCTCAGCTTCAGGATCTGTCCTTCCAGTGAGCACTCAGGGCTGATTTCCTTCAGAATGGAGAGGTTTGATCTTCTTGCAGTCCATGGGACTCTCAAGAGTCTCCTCCAGCACCAGAATTCAAAAGTCCTAAATGCTGCAACCGTTCTTAATATTTGATGTTTTACTGTTTTAAGTTGTTGGAAGCTGCCCAGAGTGACTGGGGCAATCCAGTCAGATGGATGGCATGTAAATACAGTGGTACCTTGGGTTAAGAATTTAATTCATTCTGGAGGTCCATTCTTAACCTGAAACTGTTCTTAACCTGAGGTACCACTTTAGCTTATGGGGCCTCCTGCTGCCATCGCACGATTTCTGTTCTCACCCTGAAGCAAAGTTCTTAACCCGAGGTACTATTTATGGGTTAGCGGAGTCTGTAACCTGAAGCGTCTGTAACCCGAGGTACCACTGTAATGAATTGTCACTATTTTCATCACTATTATCACCAGGGAGTCTCTCCACCCATTTGATCATTTCCGTTGCCCCTTTCTGAACCTTTTTACAATTCTGCAATATTCATTCTGAGGTGAAGCAACCAGAGCTGTACACAATATAGCAAACTGCACTATAGATTTGCCGAACAGCATTACATACCCTCCAACATCTGGGTGATCCAGATTGGGGTGCTCGGGTTTTTGGTTTTTGTTTGGCTCGTGCCAGTGCGAAAAACCAAAAATGGAATGCCTTTTGTTCCGGTGCTCTGGTGCAAAGCAGCTGACTTGCACCAGAGCACCAGAAGAAAATAAAAAGGAAGAAGAAGAAAAGAATCTTTCCACAGGTCCTTATCCTTATTCTCCAATCCTTTGGTCCAATCCTTTGGTAATTCTCACAGATTAATTTGATTTTGAATTGATTTTAGAATGAATTGATTTTAGAATGCTGTGTTATTTTTATTGTTGTTACCTGCTCTGAGCCCGGCTTTGGCTTGGGGAAGGCAGGATATATATAAATAAATAATTATTATTATTATTATTATTATTATTATTATTATTATTATCATCATCATCATTATTCCTGGATCCAATCAGTAGCCAGAATGACTTCTGTAATTCCAGGATGTCCCTCTTAAATTGGGACAGTCGAGCGGTATGGAATTATGAGATCACCAGGTCCCCCCCCCCCAGTTCCTTTCCTCATAGGGGAGTTGCTATACCCCCTAAGGAACAAAAACAGTTCCAGGCCTATGACTGGAAAACCAGGTTTTTGCAATAGCTTCTTTTTTAGGCTATAAACATAAAGAAACAGGGGGAAATGTAGCTTTCATAGGCAGCACATTTCCTTTCAAAACAGACCCGGGGAAATCAAAACAGATCTGGGCAAAGAGCTTTTGGAGTTCACAATGCAACCTGCCATTTCAGAGGGTTTTTTCCTTTTGTATGTAGCTCTCTCTCCCTGCCTCTCTGCTATTAGGTTATTCAGCTGAGCTTAGCCCTTCCTCACTTTTAATTTCCAGCAAACAAAGTCAACAAAGCTGGCAGCCGCTAGTTAACTCTGTATATTAAGATTTTGATTGCTTTCCTGGGGCAGCAGGTGAAGGCGAGGGGAGAAATATATGAGAGAAAGAGCCGTTTTCATGGCCGGCTTTCAAAGCACTTAGACTTCTGAGACCAAAAGATAGCAATTAAAGAGGAGGTAACTAAAGATGAGGGGAGGACAAGGTTGCGAAAAACCAAACCAAAATAAAAATAAAAATATGCAGGGCGGGGAAGTGAAAATAGAGCAGAGGAAACGCCAGGCAAATGATCTTCTTATAAATCAGGGATGTGATACCTGTTACCCTCCAGATATGGCTGGACTATATCTCCCAGTATCTCTGGCCATGAGCTACGCTGTTTATGGGAGTCAGAATCAAAATGCATCTGTACAGACATCTGTGCAAGATGGTGAAGGGTCTGGAAACCAATCCTTGGGAGGGAGGATAGAGGGAGTTGGGTGTGTTCAGCCTGGAGGAGTCTGAGAGGTGATCTGATATCCCTCTTCAAATATCTGAAGGGCTGTCACATGGAAGATGGAACAAGCTTCTTTTCTCCCACTCCAGAGGGTAAGACCTGAACCAATGGATTCAAATGACAAGAAAGCAATTGTAGAGTTGGTGTCAGGAATGAGCCAGCTCCCAGCAAAGATTTGCAGCCAAACGCAGAAAGCAGCCAGGAACAGAGAGCCTTAGCTGTTTGTCAGACAGTGGAGAGCCAACAGCTGCAGAATTCAGCTATTCCTGACCTTGGCGTGCAGTCTGATAAGGCGGTAGCTGGGAGCAGGCTAGAACACAGCCAAAGCTCGCAGGAAGCACAAAACGGAGTGAACAAACTTAGAGACAGCCTCTCTGAAAAAGCAGAGGTTGGAGCTGATTCAATAAATCCCCACAGTCAGAGAAGGGGAGGGCCGCTAGACAGGAAGCAAAACAAGAGAAGACGTAAGCAAAAGTTCAATATCTTTTGCAGATACCGGAAGGAATCTTCAGAAGGATCATCTTGGGTAGTGATGGCTTTGTTAGAGCCATCCAGAGCTATCTGTTTGTTTTTGCAATAAATCCTCCTTTTTAATTACCTACGCTTACTGTGTTATCAAGCTGGGAACCTGGACTCCTGACAGTTGGAAGGGACTCCGAGGGTCACCCATTCCAACTCCCTGCAATGCAAGAATCTTTGCTTAAAAACCTCCAAGAAGGAGAGTCCACCACCTTCTGAGGGAGACCATTCCACTGTGGAACAGCTCTTATTATCAGAAAGGGTTTTCTGTATGTTTAGTCGGAATCTCCTTTCTTGTGGCTGGGGGAACCCAGTTAGATTCGTGGCATATGTATAATGAATTGTTGTTGTTGTTGTAATTTGAAGCCATTGATTCAAATCCTACCCTCCAGGGAAGGAGGGGGGTGGAAATTAGCTCCATCTTCCATGTGATAGTCCTTGAGGTATCTGAAGATGGCTATCATGTCAGATGAAGTTTTCTCTCTTTTTTATTTATTGAGTTTATTTACAACACACACACACACACACACACACACACACAGAGAGAGAGACAGATAGAGACTTGTAAAATTAAACATAGAAATAATGATACACAATCAAAAGAAAACCAAGCAAGAAGAAAGAAAACAAACAAAAACCAAAAAAATACAAATAAAGCATAAGAGTGTACGATAGCTTACACAAAACAGATAATCAATGATATATATGCAGCATATTTTAGTTCTTCTTTTCTTCAAGTTGACTTCCTTCAACCTCAACATGGTTCTCTTTTTGTTTTTTGTAAACCGTCTCCTTTTCTTACTATTCTTAATTTAAGTACCATAAATCATCTTGCAGAAGTTAATTGAAACGAGTCCAAGTATTAATTTGAGGGCACTGCTTTTTAAGGTATTCTCTATACTTTCCCCACTCTTTTCAGAATTTTTGCTTGGATTTTCTCTTTTTACCTCAATGTGTTCATATATGGTTAATTGAAATCGAAATACACTGTTATTATATTATAGCAGTGAAAAATAACCTGGGATTTTAGCTGACCAATTCTTATGCATTTGACTCCATCATATTTTCAGAGTCACATTTATATAGGAAAATGAATAGGGCTCCCTGAGACCATACCTTTACCACTGGATGTGCTTAGAACATTTGTCTAACTTGACCAAGATGTTTCCATGGCTGCATAACTGAGTCATTTTGAGAATTACTCCCTACATTTTACAAAATGTATAACAAAATAGCCAGAAAGAAGTTAGAGATAACCCCAAGGTGTGTGTGTGTGTGTGTGTGTGTGTGTGTGTGTTTGTAATAAATTTAAAATATTTGTAAAGCTTCAGATAAGAGCATTTCCCTTGAAAAACATCTCAAAGGCCATTTTTTTTTTTTACAAAAGGGAGATGTGGGTGGGTGGGTAGGTGTATGTAAAATCACTGCCTTTCCTCCCTTTCCTTTGGGGGACCAAGAAACATCAGTGCTGTTGAAGCTTGCAGATTCGAAATCACCAATGTAATCCTTTGATGCAAACAGCTTGGGTGCAAAAGTGCAAGTATTTAAATTAAATGCTGCTTTAATTTGATCCCAGTAGAAATATTTCCTCTGCAAAAGCCCACAAAATGTTTCATTTCTGAGAAGCGTGGCAGTTCTGGGGGCACAGATGGGCTGAGAGAATATGCATTATTATGCTAATAGGGCTAAAATGTAAAACTGCTGCCCTGGTAGACCCTGCTTCCTGAGGCAGTTGCCTGACCTTGCCTCATGAGTGGGCCAGCCCTATCTCTCTGGGGAGCAGTGGCGTAGCATGGGTTGTCAGCACCCGGGGCAAGGCAAGTAATTTGCACCCCCTAATCCGTGGATTTGCGCCCCCTAACCCTAACCCCCAGATGTTGCGCCCGGTGCGTCCGGCCCCCCCTGCACCCCCCCATGCTACGCCACTGCTGGGGAGGGATTTCTGCAACTCGCATGCTGGCCCAGAAGGTACCCTGGAGTGGGTACCACATCTTTTGCTCTCCCGAATCCACATCCCCATAAACAGTGGCTTTATTGGGGACACAAGAGCTGTTTCGGAAGGTGCGGACAAGGGTTGCCAATGTGCCACCCACAGGTGTGTGGTGGGGAAGGGCCATAGGTCAGTGGAAGATCATTGGTTTTGCATGCAGAAGGTCTGCGGTTCAATCCTTAGCATCTCCAGATAGCACTCTTCCTACATTCTTTTGAGATGACTATTCTTGGACATGGATAGCCTCAGCACTGCTCATGCACACAAGAATGGACTACCACAATGCGATCTATGTAGGGCTACCCTTAAGGTTGATCTGGAATCTACTGTTTTGGGAAGACTGCAACCCCATCCCAAATGACTTCTGCACATTTGAACGCAGCCAGTTCAGAAACCCACAGTGGTGTCAGCCACAGATCTAATTAGCATCCTAAGAATGCTCGCATCCTCAATTTCCCACGATGCTCCAGGAACCATAGGAGATGCCTGCTGCCCCCTCTCCCCCCTGCCTCTTGCGCTACACGAGGAGTGGAAAACTCCCACCTTAATTTGACTGTCACCAGATGCAACAAACAAGATGGAAGACAGAGCAAATCACTTTCGATATACTTCATTAAACAATGAACTAATTAGATCTCTGTCTTCTAAAAATACTTCTGAAGACAGAGGCTTAATGAATTCCATCTCTTGAATGGATTCAGTTCCTTTGGATGCATTTGGGGATGACATTTCTCTGTGCCCCCCCTTCTTTGTTAAATGCAGGCCATCACGATATTGGAATATTGGTGTAGGCATGATACATTTTCTCCCTCGAATTCATAGATGACTGCAGGATCATCATGGATGAAGAAGTCAGTAAAGAACCAAAAAACACGCCAAACCATTTATAATTCTACATGGTATCTCAAACATGTATGGAAAAACACAATACTGTGAAATAGACTGAAAGAGGTTACTTATGATGCAGTGTGCACTGTTTGTAGTATTAATATTAATATTAATATTAATATTAATATTAATATTAATATTAAGTCATTATTACTTACCTGTCCTTCAATTCAAGGGCCCAGGGCAAGACCCAAAATAAGAAAAGAATAATAATTTTTATATATACCCCGCCCTCCCCGGCCAGAGCCAGGCTCAAGGCAGCTAACAATAGTAAAATTACAGTAAAAACATAAAGGGGGGGGCAATTTAAAATACAGGTTAAAATGCAATTTAAAATGCAGCCTCATCAAAACCGTAAGGGGAGGGAAACATAAGGGTCAGACTGAGTCCGAACCAAAGGCCAGGCAGAACAGATCTGTCTTGCAGGCCTTGTGGAAAGATATCAAGTCCCGCAGGGCCCTAGTCTCTTGACAGAGCATCGCACCAAGTTGGGGCCAGTACTGAAAAGGCCCTGGATCTGGTTGAGACCAATCTAATCACCTTGTGACATCCAAAATGTTGTCATTTGTGGACGTTAAGGTCCTCCGTGGGGCATACCAGGAGAGGCGGTCCCATAGGTACGTGGGTCCTAGGCCACATAGGGCTTCAAAGGTCAAAACCAGCACCTTAAACCTTAAGTACAATGTTAGAAACAGTTTAAAGTAACTTACAACCACAGAAATAAGGTGGGTCCTAAAAACATATACCTCAGGTGTCAAATGCCAAGGTAGAGAGGCACACCTTCAGCATTTACCAGAAGCTGGATAATGAAGGTGTGAGGCACAGCTCCTTGAGAAAGGAGTTCCAAGACTTTTATCCTGCCATTCCACCAAGGAGTGCAAGGAGATGCTTTTATCTTATGGTTGTTGTTGTTTAGTCATTTAGTCGTGTCCAAATCTTCGTGACCCCATGGACCAGAGCACACCAGGCACTCCTGTCTTCCACTGCCTCCTGCAGTTTGGTCAAACTCAAGCTGGTAGCTTCGAGAACACTGTCCAACCATCTCATCCTCTGTCGTCCCCTTCTCCTTGTGCCCTCCATCTTTCCTAGCATCAGGGTCTTTTCCAAGGAGTCTTCTCTTCTCATGAGGTGGCCAAAGTCTTGGAGCCTCAGCTTCAGGATCTGTCCTTCCAGTGAGCACTCAGGGCTCATTTCCTTCAGAATGGATAGGTTTGATCTTCTTGTAGTCCATGGGACTCTCAAGAGTCTCCTCCAGCACCATAATTCAAAAGCATCCATTCTTCGGCGATCAGCCTTCTTTATGGTCCAGCTCTCACTTCCATACATCATTACTGGGGAAACCATAGCTTCAACTATACGGAACTTTGTTGGCAAGGTAATGTCTCTGCTAGGTTAGGTCAATGGATGCCAACTTGGAAGTCTATCAATGGCTTCTCACCCTGATGGAAATAGAATCATAGAATTGTAGAGTTCGAAGCGACCTCCAGTGCCGGAGGCAGGAATGCTTCTGGCAATGTTGCTAGAAACTGCGAGGGGAGAGAGCGCTTGTTCTCAGGTCCCACCTGTGAGAAGAGGGCTTCAAGAACCTAGGCCTCAGCGTCTTCGACCAAGCTCCCTCCCAGTGGGGCCTTTCGATTCAGTTTCCCCAAGAGCTGCTGACTCAGCCCTTATCTGCAGTCTTCCTACCAAGGAGAGAAAACCTTTCTCTTTGGCAGGTCAGTAAAAAACAACAACACAACAGATCATTCTGCGTATTTTATGGGCGACTTCATTAGCAAGAAACAGCAAGGGCTGAAATTTGAGGCTGTAAAACCGACGTGGGGCTGTAATGTAAGTCGAGTAATTAGTCCATTTAAACTTTTTTAATGCAGTCTCTCAGTTCCTAAAGTGCTAAAATGCATTTTGAAGGCTGTTTGGAATCCTTACATTTCCTAGATGTGCCTATATATATATATATATATATATTCCTTGATTTACACCTATTAAAAAGATACATGTTATAGTTCCGTAGAAATGTAGAAGGCAATTCTCTCTCTCTCTCTCTCTCTCTCTCTCTCTCTCTCTCTCTCTGTGTGTGTGTGTGTGTGACAAAGATGTGGAGAGATTTCCTAGGCATTATGTATCTGAAATCCCAGTTGTAGGGAATCACAAGTTAGAGAGTTTGCTCTTCTGTTAGTGACCTGCTTGTGGGCTTTTCTGATTGGCCACTGTGAGAAGAAGATGCAGCCCTAGATGGGCCTTTGACCTTTTCTAGCAGGGCTCTTATGTCCTTCTGATGTTGATGTTGTCAGCTAACTGGTCTGACCAGTTAAAGTACACACCCCACCCCTTCTCCTGATGGTGCAGGATAAGAGGAATGCAGCTTTGCTTTACAGCAGGGATTTGAGGAGTTTGAGAGAAGTCACAGCGCAGAGACAGGTGAAAAGAAGGGTTGGGAAGTGTTAGAAGAAGGAGGGGGGAACTGTGGCAGGGTAGCCAGCTGACACGTTGTCACTGGAGAGTGTTTCTGATCCCCCTTCTCTTAGAACTCAGCGTTCCTTAAGAGTGCAGGAACAACAGAATCAGAGACATTTGACCACGAGTGGCCACCATAAGGGGAGAAGCTGTTGCTAGGAAGGAGGGAGGAGGAGCCCAGTTTGGAGTAACACCAATCTCCTACCACCCATCTCCTACCACGCTTCTGAAAAAAACCCCACCCCACCCTCCCACTATATATAAGGGCCTGGTGACTTCTGTTTCAGTGTATCTGAAGAAGTGTGCATGCACAAGAAAGCTCATACCAAGAACCAACTTAGTTGGTCTCTAAGGTGCTACTGGACAATTTATTTATTTATTTGTTTGTTTGTTTATTTTGACTGCATCAGGCCAATACAACTACCTATCTGAATGATTAAGGTCGACAGAGTTCTTTTGTCCCTAGTTGTTATGAATGAATAAACTCATTAGAAATGACTTTATCTTGTTCCTCTGCTTCTTGCTGCCAATGGGAAGGAGTAGAATTCCCGAAGCCCTGACATCTGTACTGTTGCTCTGCCTTAATAAAGATTTTTCGCTTGCTGACAAGTAAGAGCATTCCCTATTGCATTCTGGGAAAGGAACCTGGCCACCACAGGCCACCACACATTTAGGTAGGTAGGTAGAAGTATCATTCATGGTCTGCCCTTTGGAAGTAGCCAGTAGAGTGCTTGGAAATGACGTATTCTGAGAGCAGGGAGGGCAAAGGCTGAGCCAGCCCAGGAACTGCTGGGTCCTGAGCTAGTCTCATTCTTATCATGTGACACTATCAGGCCTCCTCACCTTTCTCCCACCTTCTACTGTGGCCACCATAAGCTGCAGGGCTGCAGAGGTGATGGTGGCCCCACCACTCTGTTCCCCCCTCCCAAAAAAGCTTCAGCTGATGAATTTACCGGTTAAGCCCATTCAAGGTTGCAAGCCTAGATACTGGGGGTCTTGTTTAGTGGATGGACATCGAGGGAGAGGGAAAACAAGAACAAGAACAATAAGAGAGAGAAGCTTTTCTTCTGGAGAAATCTGTTTTGCGTTATTAACTAGTAAATAATGCATAAGGTGGCATGATTTTTGGCAGACTAAAGTTGCGCCAACCGAAAATATAAGAGTCAACACATTCCAATAAAACAAACAGCAAGCAGAAAAAGCAGAAAACTGCAGGATGGCATTGAATTTACACTCCTGAGTCTGGAGAAACTTTGAAAGCTGGAAGCAACTCTTCAAAAGTTAAGCTAGAGAGAACTTCTGATAACATTGAATTGTTTCATCAACTCATGTAACTGAATACCAGGCAGGCTGATGACCTTCCTAACGTACCAGGAAACAATTCATGCCAGCTCAGCAGAGCTCAGGAGACGTTGCCCAAAAGATGGGTTCAAAAGAATTGGTAAATGGGGTTGGCTTAAAAAATCAATTCATTGGAGCCAAACATCCAGAGCAGGAATCCTCAACCTTTTCAGACCCATGATCCACACCTTACTCAAAGCTGCATTGGGGAACCAATTTCTTAAATATTTTACTATATATTTGCATGGTGACAGTACTCCTGTTCTGACCCACCTTGGATCAAGCCACAACCCACGCGTAGGTCCTGCCTCACCAGTTGAAGACCAGTGATCAAGAGCAATGATGGGGGACCTTTTTCAATCTGATGACCTTCTGAGGGCCACATGCTAATAGTGGTTGTGGCCAGAGGCAAAAGTGACTGGAACAAGGAGTATAATTCTTTTCTTTGAACAGTAGCCTAGTTTCTACACACATCCCTCTCTATCCTCTATCCAGACAAGCCAAAGGCATTCTCAGAGTTCTGGGACAAAGCCCAGCAAGGCAAAAACAGTAGGGCCAGTAAAGGTATAGCCTGGGGACAGCCTGGAGGGCAACTTTTGCCCCCTAAGCCTGAAGTTCACCACTCCTGACCTGATTGTACAGTGAAATAACTTTCCTTTTTGCACCCATTTCTTCATCCTGTTCACAAGGCGCCCACTGATGTTTATCCACTGCAGTTGCACAAGTTGTGTTTTGGAAGGATGTTCATCCATAAATATTGGTTGTTTTTTTCTATAAGGCAAGGGTGGGGAACATTTTCCAGTCCAATGTTCTCTCAGGGAAACCTTTTCTGTGGGTGCCTCTCACAGGTGGAAGTAGCCAGAGGTAAATTGGGGAGGGTAATGGACGGCCAGATTTAGGTTTGATGAGACCCTAAGCTACTGAAGGCAATGGGCCCTTTATATGTCCAGCTGTCCTTTGCCAACAACAAATTGTCACTGCTTTTTGTGTTGAACATATGCTACATGGTAATATATGGACCTAATAGGTATCTAAAGCCATTTGCCACTGTTGCTCTATGTAGGTTTCATTTCATTTCATTTTTATCTTATTTTGGAAATGTACATCCAGTATATTTTTCTTTAAACTTTTTTGGGGGGGAGGGGCAAGAGAGTGGGCCCTATGCCAGTGTTTCCCAACCTTGGGCCTCCAGCTGTTTTTGGACTACAACTCCCAACATCCCTAGCTAGCAAGACCAGTGGTCAGGGATGATGGGAATTGTAGTTCAAAAACAGCTGGAGGCCCAAGGTTGGGAAACACTGCCCTAAGCTATAGTTTGTTTAGCCTATATGTAAACCCAGCACAGGACGCAGGTGGCGCTGTGGGTAAAAGCCTCAGTGCCTAGGGCTTGCTGATCGAAAGGTCGGCGGTTCGAATCCCTGCGGCGGAGTGCGCTCCCGTCGTTCGGTCCCAGCGCCTGCCAACCTAGCAGTTCGAAAGCACCCCTGAGTGCAAGTAGATAAATAGGGACCGCTTACTAGCGGGAAGGTAAACGGCGTTTCCGTGTGTGGCTCTGGCTCTGGCTCTGGCCAGAGCAGCGATGTCACGCTGGCCACGTGACCCGGAAGTGTCTCCGGACAGCGCTGGCCCCCGGCCTCTTGAGTGAGATGGGCGCACAACCCCAGAGTCTGTCAAGACTGGCCCTTACGGGCAGGGGTACCTTTACCTTTAAACCCAGCACTGGTAATGGATGATGAGTATGCATTTGGGGAAGGGGGCTGGCGTCTGACTCACGAAAGGGGGGCAGTGGTTTGTGGGGCCCTGTACTAGCCAGGAGGCAAGAATCAGAGGAAGGGGAAGCTTCAGAGCTGGAGGAAGACAAGGCCAGGCAAGGGAAGCACTGGGTGCTTCCCCACCCTCTCCTGCAACACTGTCTCCCAGGACCAGGAGCGAGCTGAAGAGGGAAGAGCAGAGGCAACTTCTGGCTGCATGTAAGTCAGTCTCTGGCTGCATGTAAGAAGAAGAAGAAGAGTTTGGATTTGGTATCCCGCTTTATCACTACCTTTAAGGAGTCTCAAAGCGGCTAACATTCTCCTTTCCCTTCCTCCCCCACAACAAACACTCTGTGAGGTGAGTGGGGCTGAGAGACTTCAAGAAGTGTGACTGGCCCAAGGTCACCCAGCAGCTGCATGTGGAGGAGCGGAGACGTGAACCTGGTTCACCAGATTACAAGTCTATAGCTCTTAACCACTACACCACACTCGCTCTCATGTGTGCATCCCATTGGCAGAAGGTACACAAACTGCTGGAGGGGGAGTGGTCGCCTGTTGCTACAGCTGCTCCATAGATCACAGACCTGGGAATAGCTGCCTAGATGCTAGGTTGGTGTGCATCAATATCCAGAGCTGCAGAAGCGGCTGCAAGAGTTATCTTTGACAATAAATGCTTAACTATCTACTGCGTGCTTTCCTTTCACTGGGAAGCGCCCTTGTCAGAGACTCATACCTTTGTACAGGAGGCTATATTCCAGCTTTGCTGAAGCCGGATGTTTCTACATGCACACACAAACACATCTTTTCAGGCAAGCAAGACACATGATCACAGTTCAAGGATATATTTGGACCAGGCAAAAGCATTGAAAGAGGATGCAGAACATGTTGCACATTGAAAGAGAATTATATGAAAATGATGTACCGGTGGTATTTGACGCCTACTAAGATAGCAAAAATTGGGACGCAGGTGGCGCTGTGGGTAAAACCTCAGCGCCTAGGGCTTGCCGATCGAAAGGTCGGCGGTTTGAATCCCTGCGGCGGGGTGCACTCCCGCTGCTCGGTCCCAGCGCCTGCCAACCTAGCAGTTCGAAAGCACCTCCGGGTGCAAGTAGATAAATAGGGACCGCTTACTAGCGGGAAGGTAAACGGCGTTTCCGTGTGCGGCTCTGGCTCGCCAGATGCAGCTTTGTCACGCTGGCCACGTGACCCGGAAGTGTCTCCGGACAGCGCTGGGCCCTGGCCTCTTGAGTGAGATGGGCGCACCAACCCCAGAGTCTGGCAAGACTGGCCCGTATGTGCAGGGGTACCTTTACCTTTACCTTTTAAGATAGCAAAAATGTATGGGGCAATTTCAAATATCTGCTGGAAGTGTAAAGAAAAAGAAGGTACCTTTTGTCATATGTGGTGGACTTGTAAGGTAATAAAAGCTTTCTGGGAGATGATATATAATGAAATGAAAAAAATAAATGCTTAACTTTTGTTAAGAAACCAGAAGCCTTTTTATTAGGAATTACAGATACTGACATACCAAAGGAGCAGAAAAGACTCTTTATATATGTGACCAACAGCTGCTCGGATGTTAATAGCCCAGAGTTGGAAAGAAGACAACGTCCGTGTCAGAGAAGAATGGCAAACCAAGCTGATGGAGTATGCCGAGATGGCAAAGCTGACTGGAAAACTCAGAAACCAAGAGGAGAAAAACTTTATAAAAGAATGGAAAAAAATTATAAGTTATTTAGGAGAAAACTCTAAGCAGATGGAAACAAGAGCAGGATTTTGACTCACTTGTAGTGTAAAAAATAAAGTCATACCTCAGGTTACAAACGCTTCAGGTTACGTTTTTTTTTTGGTTACGGACCTGCCGAAACCCGGAAGTACCAGAATGGGTTACTTCCGGGTTTTGGGGGTCACACATGCACAGAAGTGCTAAATCGTGCTTTGCACATGCGCAGAAGCTCCGAATCGCAACCTGCGCCTGTGCAGATGCGCCACTGCGGGTTGCGAACGTGCATCCTGCTTGGATCACGTTCACAACCCAAGCGTCCACTGTACTATGGACAATATAGTTTGATATAAAAATTGGAGTACGGATGAATATGCAGTTGTAGATGCTTAAAATAAGATTCCATGGATTGGGATGGGAGGGAAGTTTCAAGATGCAGAAAATATCCTCCTACAGATATGCTTTTATTGATTTGTGTCCATTTGTACTTTGTACTGGTAAAACCAAAAAAATGTTTAAAAAAAAAAAAAAATAAAGAGGATGCAGAGGAGAATAGCCTGGGGAGATTCCCAAGAGCCAGACTGAAAGGCTCAAACCTGCCTGAAGTTATCCCTCCACTTATGACTTGCTATATCTGACACAACTCTTGACGAGAGAAAATATGTACTTTCAGAAGTCACCTGGACCTTCTGGCTTTGGTCCACTGTTAGGTAAAGGTAAAGGGACCCCTGACCATTAGGTCCAGTCGTGGCCGACTCTGGGGTTGCAGCGCTCATCTCGCTTTATTGGCCGAGGGAGCCGGCGTACAGCTTCCGGATCATGTGGTCAGCATGACTAAGCCGCTTCTGGCGAACCAGAGCAGCACACGGAAATGCCGTTTACCTTCCCACTGGAGTGGTACCTATTTATCTACTTGCACTTTGACGTGCTTTCGAACTGCTGGGTTGGCAGGAGCAGGGACAGAGCAGCGGGAGCTCACCCCATTGCTGGGATTTGAACTGCGAACTTGTGATCGGCAAGACCTAGGCTCTGTGGTTTAACCCACAGCACCACCCGCGTCCCTGGTCCACTGTTCCTTATTGATTAACTTTGTTCTCCTATTCTTTTAACAAACAACAAATAAAAATATTTGTGTTTTCTGTTTCCAAAAGTGAGCTACAGCCTGGAACGACGACACACAATTCTAGGTGATCACATATCATGCCAGGATTAATTTTGTACATTTCCCTTAATTGTGCAACAACTCACACATCACCTCTCTCCCCAAGTGGTGTGGGTGAGCACACGGACATATGTGCAGTAATGCTGGTGCACAGAGATCTTGTTTCCGACAGGGTGGCATTCCCACACCATTGTGCCAGAGTTGTGCCGAGTTTGGTCTCAAAGTGCTACATGAAGGTGGCCTTTAACATTTTGCCAAACTGACTATCGGATTCCAAGCCATCTCATTCCCCTCCATTGTATCAATATTTATGAAATCTGACGGCAACTTAAAATATGCAAAAAGGGATTAAATCAATTTAGCAAAGATCAGAGGCCTGTTTTGCATTTTGCACAGATTTAATATGTCCCTCTGCTGTCGAGTCGCTTGCGCCTATTACCAATTCATGAAATGTCGCCTGGAATTAGTAAATCTCTTTCATTTACTTACTTAGAAGGAAATGCTTAATAGATGTCACATGAATTTTGCAAATTGTGCTCAATCGGATGCTGGTTAATAGAAAGTCATGGAAGATGCATCAATAATTTCAGGGTTGAAATTAGTGCTGAATTCTGCTTACATCCAAGCAAAGGGTGGGAAGTGGGGTAGGATGAAGGAGGCTTATTCTCTTTCTTTCACCTGTTTTAAATGTAGCTTCTTTCAGACTTAATTGAAGTTCATGTTAAAGATAAAATTGGAGCATATTACAGGATGGAAATGATGGCTTCGCTGTCATTATCTCGAGACTACAAGATGATGCGTGTCTCAAAAGATGCTCAGCCAATCTGAAATTGCCCTGATTAAATTGGAAGCTGGAGAAATTTTCTTCCTTAAGCAGCTTTATGTTAAAAGGCTAAAAGTGGAGATGCTGGAGGGGGAAACACACACACACACACACACACACACACACACACACACACACACTCATCTGCTTTATATAAAGCAAAGCACCTCAATGTTCTCCAAGAGGAATTTGGGCTCATTATCAATCCCTCTTCTATATTGATGCAGAGTTGTAGCTGAGTTTCTCCAGAGCTGTTCCAGGGTAATGACTAGCGACCGTAAAAGTGACCAGATTTCTTAAGCTGCAGGTGTGGATGGCAGGTGCATTGCAAACCTTTGCAGAATGTCTTGCAGAGTGTTTTGTGTGTCCCTGAAGGAGGGTGGATCATGGGATGTTGGAGAGAACATAAGGAGAAACTGCTGGGTCAAGCTTACGGCCCATCTAATCTACCGTCCTGTTCTCACAGCAGCCAGCCAGATGCCTATGGGAAACCCACAAGCAGGATTCGAACACAAGAGCTCTCTCCTTGTTTGTGATTTGCAGCGACTGCTATTCAGAAGCATTGCTATGGAGGTAGAGCATAGCCGTCATTGCTGGCTGCAATTGATAGCCTTGTCCTCAATTTGCCCAATCATCTAGAAGGGGTATATAAATGGCCACTGAGAATCAATCGCTTTTCATCCCACTACCAGCCAAAGACCTTTATTGCAGCAGGATATTTTGGTCCAGTGCTAAGCAATGTTAATGTATATTTGAGGGAGCTTCTCCACACCCATCGTTCTGCCCGGACACTGAGGTCCAGCGCCGAGGGCCTTCTGGCGGTTCCCTGACTGCGAGAAGCCAAGTTAGAGGGAACCAAGCAGAGGGCCTTCTCGGTAGTGGCACCCTCCCTGTGGAACGCCCTACCACCAGATGTCAAAGAGAACAACTACAAGACTTTTAGAAGACATCTGAAGGCAGCCCTGTTTAGGGAAGCTTTTAATGTTTGATGCATTACGGTATTTTAATATTTTGTTGGAAGCCGCCCAGAGTGGCTGGGGAAGCCCAGCCAGATGGGTGGGGTATAAATGATAAATTATTATTATTATTATTATTTGGACGGCAATTTTTGGTGCTCACCCTGTCCTTCATGTGGACCATGGGCAAAAGCCCAGAGGCCAACAGGACATTCAGAGAACTTGACTTTGACAAGAAGAAGGCCTCATGGGCCCATGGACAACCTGATGAGGTGTGGTCTCATACCAGTGTTGGTATCTGCCCTCCAGGCAAGCCGGAAGCATTGTCACGATTTAGGGAACATTCCGGTCAGATAAAGTCACAGACAAGGCTGCAGTGAGTGAAGAGGAATGGTCTACCCAAAGTCCAGAGGTCCAGAGACTGGAAGAAAATCTGATGGGTAATGTTGCGTCTTGACACGCATTTCAGGGCTTTAATAGCTAGTCAGCACTAAACCCTCCAAAATTCTGGCCGGAGAAAAAATGTGTGACCTTCATGTATTATGCAAATGAAGGATATTTGCATGGGTTTGCTTGTTCTGCAGAGTTTATGCCATTCTTGCTAATCACAGAGAGGAGGGGGTGGGGGGAAGCCGCTGAAGATCTCTGCTCCACTGAAATGCTTGCTTAGTTAGCTCCTGGACATTCCGTTCCAGGACAATCTGTCAGCATTGCTTGCATTTTCGAGTTTGGCGTTGCAGACGTAAGGGCTGCAGGCTTGCTTGGTGCCGTGGGGAATCAGTGTGCCATGTCAACATGTTCTTCAATGGATTCCTCTGACTGTATTTTGTATCTGGGGAGCATTTTTTAAAAAAAATAAACCAATCTTGATTTGCTGTGATAGATGATTTCAAACTCTGAGCACACACAAAACAGGCTGTCCAATGGGAATTGAGCTGCCGAAGGAAAGGGCACTGCTAAGTGGGCATTGCTGATGCCAGTGCACCTGTGGTTCAAGACAAAGGTGTTCTTTCAAAGCATCTGCCTTTCCTCCCCTGATCTCCTTTGGTTTGCACATTCTGTTTAAAGATCTGAGCTTCTGCCGCGAATTTTAACCTTTAACTCACTCCTTTTCCTTTCTCTCAAGAAAGGGAAAGGCTGGTAGCTGTAGGGTACATCTCCTTGACATTAAGAACAGGTTGCTTGTGGTCCCCAGCTTGAGTCCTGTGTCCAGTTCTGGGTAACATAGTTTATTAGGATATTGACAAGATAATAAAGAGTCCGGAACAGTTGAGGAAATTGGTTATGTTTAGCTTGGTAAAGAGAAGACTAAGTAGCAATAGGATAGCTATCTTCAAGTATCTAACGGGCTGCCACATGGAAGATAGCATGAGATGGATGACACCTGGCTTGAGAGCAGTACATGTGAAAAGGATCTAGGAGTCTTGGTTGACCACAAACTTGACATGAGCCAACAGTGTGATGCGGCAGCTAAAAAAGGCAATGCAATTCTGGGCTGCATCAATAGGAGTATAGCATCTAGATCAAGGGAAGTAATAGTGCCACTGTATTCTGCTCTGGTCAGACCTCACCTGGAGTACTGTGTCCAGTTCTGGGCACCACAGTTCAAGAAGGACACTGACAAACTGGAACGTGTCCAGAGGAGGGCAACCAAAATGGTCAAAGGCCTGGAAACGATGCCTTATGAGGAACAGCTAAGGGAGCTGGGCATGTTTAGCCTGGAGAAGAGGAGGTTAAGGGGTGATATGATAGCCATGTTCAAATATATAAAAGGATGTCACATAGAGGAGGGAGAAAGGTTGTTTTCTGCTGCTCCAGAGAAGCGGACACGGAGCAATGGATCCAAACTACAAGAAAGAAGATTCCACCTAAACATTAGGAAGAACTTCCTGACAGTAAGAGCTGTTTGACAGTGGAATTTGCTGCCAAGGAGTGTGGTGGAGTCTCCTTCTTTGGAGGTCTTTAAGCAGAAGCTTGACAACCATATGTCAGGAGTGCTCTGATGGTGCTTCCTGCTTGGCAGGGGGTTGGACTTGATGGCCCTTGTGGTCTCTTCCAACTCTATGATTCTATGATTCTATGTAGTACTTGAGATTACAAGAAAGGAAATTCAAACTCAGCATTAGAACTTCATGATGGTAAGAGCTGTTCAACAGTGGAGCAGACTCCTTCAGAAAGTGGTGGATTCTTCTTCATGGGAGACTTTTAGCAGAGGTTGGATGGCCATCTGTCAGGCACTCTTTAGCTGTGATTCCCCCAGTGCAGGCAGATGTACTGGATGACTCTTGTGACCATTTCCAACTCTATACACTGGTACCTTGGGTTAAGAACTTAATTTGTTCTGGAGGTCCGTTCTTAACCTGAAACGGTTCTTAACCTGAAGCACCACTTTAGCTAATGGGTCCTTCCGCTGCCACTGCATCGCTGCCACATGATTTCTGTTCTCATCCTGAAGCAAAGTTCTTAACCTGAGGTACTGTTTCTGGGTTAGTGGAGTCTGTAACCTGAAGCGTATGTAACATGAAGCACCTGTAACCCGAGGTACCACTGTAACTCTAAAGGTAGAGGTAAAGGATCCCTGGATGGTTAAGTCCAGTGAAAGACAACTATGGGGTTGCAGCACTCATCCTGCTTTCTTTTTTTTTTTTATAATAATTTTTTATTATTTTTACAAAACAAAAAAAACAGGGAACAAGGGTATAGGAAAAACAAACAAATCACAGACAAATACATAAAACATGACTTCCCCATACCTCCCCTTCTCTGCATCATTATTTTATAATGTGTCAGCAACCCTTCAGTCTATTTCTCTATATATTCTCATTAAGTTTCCCCCTTTAATTTACGATTTACAGCTGTAGTTCTTTGTTTCTAGCCTCTCGACATCTTAACCGTCCAATATTTTACAGTAGTTCTTAAGGTATACTTTAAATTTTCTCCAATCTTCCTCCACCGCCTCCTTCCTCTGGTCACGGATTCTGCCGGTCATCTCTGCCAATCCCATATATTCGATCACCTTCATCTGCCATTCCTCCAGAGTGGGTAGTTCTTGCATCTTCCAATACTTTGCTAAAAGAATTCTTGCTGCCGTGGTAGCATACATAAAGAAAGTCTTATCCTTCTTCGGTACCAATTGGCCCACCATGCCCAGAAGAAAAGCCTCTGGTTTCTTTGAAAACGTCCATTTAAGGACTTTCTTAATTTCATTATAGATCATTTCCCAGTAGGCCTTAATTTTTGGGCAGGTCCACCAAAGGTGATAGAAGGTTCCTTCAGCTTCCTTACATTTCCAACATTTGTTATTGGGCAAATGATAGATCTTAGCAAGCTTGACTGGAGTCATGTACCACCTGTAAATCATTTTCATAATATTTTCTTTCAAAGCAGTACATGCTGTGAATTTCAAACCGGTGGTCCATAACTGTTCCCAGTCAGCAAACATAATGTCATGACCAACATCTTGTGCCCATTTAATCATAGCTGATTTTACCGTTTCATCCTGTACATTCCATTTCAGCAGCAGGTTATACATTCTAGATAAGTTTTTTGTATTGGGTTCTAACAGTTCCGTTTCTAGCTTTGACTTTTCACTCTGGAATCCTACTTTCCTGTCCAGCTTAAACACTTCATTTATTTGGTGGTAATGTAGCCAATCTCTAACTCTATGTTTTAATTTTTCATAGCTCTTTAATTTAAACTTTTCTCCATCCTTTTCTAGCATTTCATCATATTTTAACCAATTTGAGTCCATGTTAAGTTTTTTAACTGCTTTTGCTTCCATTGGTGATAACCATCTGGGGGTTTTATTTTCCATTAAATCTTTATACCTGATCCAGACATTATACAATGCCTTCCGTACCATATGGTTTTTAAAACTCTTATGCACTTTCACCTTGTCATACCACAGATACGCATGCCAACCGAGGTTATTATCATAACCTTCTAGATCTAAGATGTCTGTGTCCTCAAGAAGTAGCCATTGTTTTAACCAGCAGAAAGCTGCTGCCTCATAGTAGAGCCTCAAGTCCGGCAGGGCAAACCCCCCTCTATCTTTTGCGTCTGTTAAGATCTTAAACTTAATTCTGGGCTTTTTGCCCTGCCAGACAAATTTAGATATATCTTTTTGCCACCTCTTGAAACACTCCATCTTGTCCAGAATTTGTAAAGTCTGAAACAAGAATAACACTCTCGGCAATACATTCATTTTGATAACAGCTATACGGCCTAACAAGGAAAGTTTCAGTCTAGACCATATATGTAGATCCCTTTTGACTTCTGTCCAACATTTCTCATAATTGTCCTTAAATAAATTAGCATTTTTTGATGTTAAGTTTACCCCCAGATATTTAACTTTTTTAACAATTTCCAAACCCGTTACATTTTGAAATCTATCTTTTTCTTCCGGTGTCAAATTTTCCCCCAACACTTTGGTTTTTTGTCTGTTCAATTTGAATCCTGCCACTTGACCAAATATCTCAATTAGGTCCAACACTCTTTTCGTACTCTCCTCTGGCTGTTGTAATGTTAGAACTAAGTCGTCTGCAAATGCCCTTAATTTATAATGTTTCGCTCCGACCTGAATACCTTTAACCAGCGGGTCCATTCTAATCATGTTTAACAAAACCTCCAGGACAGATATAAACAGGAGGGGAGACATAGGGCATCCCTGTCGTGTACCCTTTTCTATTGATATATCATCCATCACCATACCATTCACGATTAATTTTGCTTTTTGTTCTGCATATATCGCACCTATACCATTTTGAAATCTTTGGCCTACCCCCATTCCCTGGAGATTCTTCATCATAAAACTCCAATTGATATTGTCAAAGGCTTTCTCCGCATCCACAAAGATCAAAACTGCCTTTTTGTTAATGTCCATTTCCAACAGTTCCAGAATGTCTAAAATATTTCTCACGTTACTTGACATATATCTCCCTGGGAGAAAGCCTGTTTGGTCCTTATGAATCTCCCCTACTAGCACTCTTTTAAATCTTTTTGCCAGAATGTCTGCAAAAATTTTATAATCCACATTCAACAGTGATATAGGCCTATAGTTTTTTACTTGGCTTTTGCCAGTCTCTGTCTTTGGTATAAGTGAGATGAATGCCTCTTTCCACGATTCGGGAGCCTTTTTCCCCTCCAAAATTTGATTGCAAACTTCTTTCAATGGTTGAGTCAACCATTCTTTTAACATTTTGTAATATCCTGCAGTTAAACCATCCGGTCCTGGAGATTTCCCCAATTTCATATTCTGGATGGCACCCTCTATTTCTTGTTCTGTTATTCTCCCATTTAAGGTCATCTTATTCTGTTCTGAGATTTTTGAAAGTCCATATTTTCTGATGAATTCCTCTATTTCTTGCTCGTTTGTTGGGCCTTGCGCGTACAGTTTTTTGAAGAAGCTTTGAAAACAATTGCTTATCTCATTTGGTCTAGTGATTATTCTTCCATCTTCTTCCAAAGATGTTACAGTATTCAGTTTTTGTCTTTTTTTCAATTGCCATGATAGCAGTTTCCCGCATTTATCTGCCGATTCAAATGTCTTTTGTCTCATCTGCTTTATCTTCCATTCTATTTCTTGATTCATCAGTTCCATATATTGCATCTGATAGAATTTTATTTCTCTTAATATTTCTTGTGACTTTGGTTTAGATCTTAACTTCTTCTCTTCTTCCTTTATTTTTTCCAGGATTTTCTCTTCCCTCTCCTTTTGCTTTCTTCTCTTTAGGGAATTCTGCTGAATAAGAAAACCACGCATCACGGCTTTACTTGCATCCCAGATTGTTCTTTTCTCCACATTTGTTCTTAAATTTATCTCAAAGTATTCTCTTAAAGTTTTTTGGGCCTTCTTGTAGATTTCTTCATCTTTTAAGAGGGTGTCATTCATTCTCCATCGAAATGTTCCCGCCGTTGTTTGTTTCATTTCCATTTTTACAGCATTATGGTCGGAGCATGTTTTTGGGCAGATTTCTATCTTCTTAACTTTTGATGCCAGATTGCTGGAGATCCAAATTTGGTCAATTCTAGTCCATGTCATCTTTGCTTCGGAGAAAAAGGTTCCCTCTCTTTCTAGAGGGTTCCTTGTTCTCCAAATGTCTATTAAGTCCATATTGTCAGTCATTTCAAAAAAAGCCTTTGGTAGTCTCCCGTCCTTGGATATCACAAGTCTTTGAGCTTTGTCCATGTTTGTGGAGACTACTCCGTTCATATCGCCCATCATTACAATTTTATAGTCCATAAAGTCTGATAGAGTCTCATGCAGTTTCTTGAAAAATTCCGCCTTCCCCTCATTAGGTGCATACACCCCTACTATTAAAAGTTTTTCTCCTTGCGATTGAATTTCAACTGCCAAATATCTTCCTTGCTCGTCCTTAAATATCATTTTTGGGGCCAATTTTTCTTTAATGTACATCACTACGCCTCTTTTTTTGACTTTATCTGATGATATAAATTCCAATCCTAGTCTCTTATTTATCAGAAGCTTTCTGTGGGTCCTGGCTATATGTGTTTCTTGGAGGCATATTATGTCCAATTGTTCTTTTTTTAGAATGTAAAAAACTTGTTTTCTTTTTCGGGGAAGGTTCAAACCATTACAATTCCAGGTTAATAGTTGCAGAGACATCTTTGTTTATTGATGGGTATCTGTTCCTCCGACCGCACCCAATAATTGTTCTTCTTCGGTTGGTGGTGGTGAAGTAAGTCCAAATGATAGATTTGAAATGTCTGTTGGTTCTCTTAGGGTCACAGTCCCTTTTTGTAAGTCCTCAAAGTTTCTTTCCAAAAACTGGTCCTTGTCCTGTATTGTTTTGATCTTTATCTTCCTCCCTTTAAAGTTGAAGGACAATCCTTGTGGGAATTCCCACCTAAATGGGATGCTATTTCCCTTCAGCAGGTCAACAAGGTCTTTAAAGTAGGTCCTTACTTGCAAGATGTAACGAGGGATGTCTTTAAAAATCTGTATCTGAGAGTTTCCTATCACCAATGCCTTCTGAAAATGTAGATTTAATATTTTGTCTCTCTCTTCTCTGGATCTTAATGTGATTAGACAATCCCTCGGCTTTTTGCCTTGTCTCCTGCCCAGCCGGAAGGCTGTGGTTATCTCAAAATCTTCTTCTCCTTCCCAGTCCTCCAACCAATATCCATGAATATTCTCTGTGAGGAATTCCTTAAGGTCGTCTTTTTCTTCCTCAGGGACAAGTCTCAGCTTCAGATTCTTCCCTTTTCTCTCAAGTTCCATCAAGGCCAAAGTTGCATCATGTTCACCCACTTTCCTCTCAATTGGAACAAATTTTCCTTTAAATTCCTCAACCGTACTTTGAGCACTCTCGGCTATCCTCCTCGTTTCTGTATTTTCCTGTATTAATTTATTTATGGAGTCGGTATGAGATGAAATCGTTGTTGTGTTCAGGTCTAATCTTGTTGTAAGTTCTGTCAATTTTCTGGAATTTTCTGCCAGCTTCTTGGAGTTGTCTGTGGATTGCTTTGTCAATGCCTCTAGAGACTGGTTTATTTTAAGCAGTGCCTGTGTCATAGAATCCATTGATGCTGTTGTTACTCTTTCCTGTGCAGCTGGTAAGCCTGCCGTGGAGGCCCTTTTCTTTTGTGCTTGTGCTTTTGTTCTGGCCCTTGTTGATATTTCCTCCACTGGATTGCTCATAGCCAAGGTCGTTCTCACAGGAAAGGTTTAAGTGGAAAATCCCACTGTTATTTTTTCCAATGGAACAATGTCTCTCTTTCCCTCTAGGGGGAGTAAAATGTATCCCAAAAGTGAAAGTCACAAAGAAGCCTTAAGCATATATCGATACAAATCCAATAGTCCAACACGAACTTTACTTTGTATCAAGGTAAAACAATCTTCTAAATAAGCCAAAACCGTTACTTTTTGTCAAATAGAGTCATTCACATCTACCGTCCGATTTTGACAGCTCCCTTTTGACAGTTCCCCTTTTCCGGCGATACAACTCTGATCAGGCAGCCCCTACCAGGGGGGTTTAGCGGTGAGGGGGGATGACTTCTCTTAATGTTTTCAGCAGGTTAATAATGTCTCTTTTTTTCTTCTCCCCCCCCCTATTCCTGCCCAAAAGGGGGGGAGGTTACTCTCTGATGTCGGGCTTGTAGTTTTAAAAAGCACTTGTCATATAAAAACAACTTGATTTTTTCGTTGCTTGATTAAACATGCAGTTTCCGGGGGGCAGACTTCCTTGATTTAATGCCTCCCGTTTTCAGCCAAATCCAAGTTTTTAAGTCCCGTTAATAGTTGTTTTGAAGTTCTTACTCACGGGTATCGATGCCAATTGTAGTTTCAGGAAGGAATCGGCGCTCTCCGTTAATGGCGACGCGGCTTCACTCTGCGGGCTGGGTAGCGACTCTCAGCACCGCGCTCACACCCGATGCCGCTCCGGAGCCTTTAAAAAGGCTCTTTCGCAGTACCGGGGGGCGCCAAGGTGCCCACCGAGTCTCCTTGTTCGCAGGCTTCAGCGCCTGCGATTTTAGGGGTCCCCCGCTCGCCGTAGCGGGTCAGACCCGAACTCGCAGAGCAGTCTCGCCTCGGAGCTCGAGGCTAAGACCGCCATTAAAACGCTGGCGCCGACCGGAAGTAGCACTCATCCTGCTTTCAGGCCAAGGGAACTGGTGTTTGTCCACAGACAGCTTTCCAGGTCATGTGGCCAGCATGATTAAACCGCTTCTGGCACAACGGTACACCGTGATGGAAACCAGATCGCACAGGAATGCCATTTACCTTCCCGCCGCAGCAGTACCTATTTATCTACTTGCACTGGCATGCTTTTGAACTGCTAGGTCAGCAGGAGCTGGGGCAGAGCAACAGAAGCTCACCCCATAAAGGGGATTCAAACCACCAACCTTCTGATCGGCAAGCCTAAGAGGCTCAGTGGTTTAGACCACAGCACCACCAGCGCTATGATTCTTTGGCCACCGTGAAAGGGTTTGGTTGTTAAACTGCTCTGGGAAGCATATGATGGTGTCCTAAAAACTCTCAGCACCCTTAACAAATTGCAGCTCCCACAGTTCTTTAGGAGTGATATTGCACTGGCTCCCGGTGGAGTATCGGGTCAGGTCTAAAGTGCTAGTTTTGACCTTTAAAGCCCTTTGTGGCTTAGGGCCCTCGTATTTATGGGACCGCCTCTCCTGGTATTCCCCGCAGCTAATTCTCGCCTGGGCTCTTCATTGGCCCAAATAGGACTAATTTAGCCAGCTAGCCTTGGTGAACCTCTAATGTTTATTGGATGGATTTCCCCCCTAAATTGATTTTTGAATTCTGAAATTATTGTTATTCATGTTTTATTCTGTATTTTATGCTGTTTTATGTTGCATCAATTAAGTGTTATAAATTTGTTGTTAGCTGCCCTGAGCCCGGTTTCTGAACCGGGAAGGGTGGGGTATAAATAAAAATGTATTTATTTATATCCCCAAGTGGTATCATAGCACTTTTAACATATGGTATAAATGGGACCTGTTGTAGTTGTACAGCAGCAAGAATACTTATCGCAAAGCACTGGAAGACACAAGATTTACCCACCCGGGAAGAATGGCAGATGAAGTTGATGGAGTACATGGAACTGGCGGAAATGACTGGCAGAATCCGAGACCAGGGAGAAGAGTCGGTGGAAGAAGATTGGAAAAAAATTAAAGACTATTTACAGAAACACTCTAAAATTAATGAATGTTAGAAGGATGCTGGAATCAAGTTACATGGCTTTAGCAGAAATGTTATAAAGAATTAAGTAAAAATAGATTGCTAATGGGCCAAGGTGGAAAAAGTAAGGTTAGATTGTGTCAAGATAAATTATAGGACAAAAATTGAGAAAGATGGAAAGGATTTGCTGAAATAGCTAACTGAACTAGAATACAAAAAAGGGAGGTGTGAGGAGGTCGTTGAAACAAGTAAATGAAAGATAAGATATGGAAATACTGGATGTGTTTTTAATTGTTTCTGTTTTTCGTTTCTGTTTTGTCAAGATAAGTAGTGTTTTTTGTTTTTTATGTATTGTATTGTTTTGCTTTAACTTTTTCCCCTTCTTTTTGTAATCTTTAAACTCTTAATAAATATTACTTTAAATAAATAAATAAATGGGACCAATGGCTCTGCTATTCAAAGATTTGTGTGCTATTTGAATTTGATGCACCGACACCTGATTTTCTCAGCCTCCATTGCCTTATTCCTCGCAAATGTGTGTCTAAACCCGTTTGAAAGTTGCTGGCTATTCCTCTATCTCACGACAACAAACTCTGTGCTGTGTGAAGGGCAAAATAAAGTGCAAAGCCCATTTCCTCCATGCCCTCCCCCTTTGATGCACTCACCTTGCAGATGTTCCATATTAATTCTGAAATACTGTAGATGGTGCAGCCAATGGTTTCTGGTAAGTGACCCATCTCCAAATGCATTAACTCAAGCAGAAACTACCGCCCGTTGTCTTGGTGGAGCCACTGCTTTCCAGAAGATTTACAGTTCGTAAACACTTCCTTGATGCATTAAGTGGAACTTTGGCTGTATGTCTGCTCCATGAACAAGGATCTGAAGCAATGTGCGATCACCTCCTAAGCAGGATTAAACAGCCGCAATTTGTTCTAAGGGTGAGGCAATGCAGGAGAAGGCAGTATCAACACTTCAAAGCACGCACACAAAAACACACACAAGTCATCTTACAATCGTATGGCACCTGAACAACAATGAGGTCATTTTTAGCCTGGGCTTCGAGGGTGCAGTACTTGCCCAGAAAGCCTATCGAGAGGTGTTAGACTCTCTCCCATTGTGGCAACCATTAATGATGAACGCAATCCCATTTTTTATTTTAAAATAAAGTTTGCTTTGTGGGTAGTTATTTATACTCTTTGCGTGTTGGCCCTGAACCCCTGAATAGTTGGCCTGAAAGCACTGTGTAATTCTTCCAAACGAGGTAAACTTGGTTTTAGCTTCTTTGACAGTCTAGGCAGGTTTCTAGCCCCTAAGGATGTCAGATGAAGGGATGGTGAGCAACTTTGCTCTTTAATAATTTAACTTGCAAAGCTTTCTTTTCTTCTCATCTCCTTGTGTCAGGAGTTGGGAACTTCAGACCCAGGGTGAAACAGTTTCTCCATTTAGCTGCCAGAACTCTCCCCAGAACATGTTTCTTGCCTGGCTATACTGCTCACTGGCCTGGCTATGGGTCTCCCTTGAGGGCTTTTGTTTGGCTGAACTGAGTCTTTGAACAGTGAGAATATATCTTCTCTATCTGCAGAGGTGCCAGCTCCCAAAGAACATTGAGGGGGCCCGATACGATGTTGCGTGATTTCTTGACATTGCTCTATGCCCAGCTTTGTGTTCAGCTTCCATAATGGGCCAACTCAGCCCCCTCCGAAAATGAGATTGAGGGGACCTAAACAGACTTGCCTCCCTTGAGCCAGGGGTACAGCGTGGGATTTTGAGGGATGTGTGATTTTGAGGGGGCGCAAGCCAGGTGCCCCTCTCGGGATCCCCACCCTGCCTGCCACCGGGGGTCTCTGGGCCCCAGAGCCCAACCTGGTCTTGCCACCATGCCCCTAGCCCCCTCGCTGAATGGCCAACCGGCCAGTCTGGGGGGGGGGTGCACTGGCCGAGGACTGTGTCAGCTGGCCAGCCGGCTTCCTCCCTGCATGGGCAGGCAGCACAACATAGTACAGCCCCATGAACCCTGTCAGGAGTTCAGCCTACACTCGAGTAGGACTCTGGCAGAGACACATGCCCGACTGGCATGTTCCCTCCCTCCTGGTTGATCATTCAGGAGCTTCAAAAGCTTTCCTCAGCCCAAACATCACAGCGACCGATGCCAACCAACACCGGCACACTTAGGGATCCGCAGAGAAGAGTTTGGATTTGATATCCTGCCTTTCACTCCCTTTAAGGAGTCTCAAAGGGGCTAACATTCTCCTTTCCCTTCCTCCCCCACAACAAACACTCTGTGAGGTGAGTGGGGCTGAGAGACTTCAAAGAAGTGTGACTGGCCCAAGGTCACCCAGCAGCTGCATGTGGAGGAGCGGAGACGCGAACCCGGTTTCCCCGGATTAGGAGACTACCGCTCTTAACCACTACACCACACTGGCTCTTATGGATCATGCACCTGACAGACCTCAGCAACTCAGCATTTTGGCTAATCTACTTTATTTACCTTTAAACACACATGGAGCACCGCCACACGGCTCCCTCTCTCTCTAGCATCAGACAGCAAAGAGAAAAAGAACAAAGGACAATAGTCCCACTTCACGGGACACAGTAACACAAACATCCTGTCTCCGTCACTTCCCACTCTGTGGAGTCAAAACATATACCATCATGTGAAAGACAACAATCCCATGACTACAATCATGGAGCAGGAATTCTAACAAACCCTCCATGCCCTGTGCCAGCCTGGTGGCGGTGAGAGTTGAACTGGTGGTAGTGCTTTTGTTTACTCTCCATGCCCAGCCCCCGAGCCTGCCTGGTGCACATGTGCACATGCACACATGCGTCCTGGGCGCCAGCAAAGGATGCAATGCTTCTGGCTGGAGCCTGGGACTATGCCCCCAGCCACTGTATAGGTCTACACCTGGCCCATCCTCTCAGGAGAATTCTGCCAATCAGTCTGGTTTGGAGCCACCTCTGTTGCTTAGGACACAGAGATGCCAGCACTGGTGCAGGATTTCCCATTTGCAGTCCTGTTTGATAAAGTAAAGTCATATTGGGAAATGATATGTAATGAGTTAAAGAAGATGTATAAATATACCTTTGTTAAAAAGCCGGAATAATAATAATAATAATAATAATAATAATAATAATAATAATAATAATAATTTATACCCCACCCATCTGGCTGGGTTTCCCCAGCCACTCTCGACGGCTTCCAACAGAATATTAAAATGCAATAGTCTATTAAACATTAAAAGCTTCCCTGAATAGGGCTGCCTTCATATGTCTTCTAAATGTCAGGTAGTTGTTTTTCTCTTTGACATCTGGTGGGAGGGCATTCCACAGGGTGGGTGCCACTACCGAGAAGGCCCTCTGCCTGGTTCCCTGTAATTTGGCTTCTCGCAGCAAGGGAACCGCCAGAAGGCCCTCGGCGCTGGACCTCAGTGTCCAGTCAGAACAATGGGGGTGGAGACGCTCCTTCAGATATACTGGACCAAGGCCATTTAGGGCTTTAAAGGTCAGCACCAACACTTTGAATTGTGCCCAGACCGAGGCCATTTAGGGTTTTCAAGGTCAGCACCAACACTTTGAATTGTGCTCAGAAACGTACTGAGAGCCAGTGTAGGTCTTTCAAGACTGGTGTTTTGTGGTCTCGGCAGCCGCTCCCAGTCACCAGTCTAGCTGCCACATTCTGGATTAGTTGTAGTCCACTAGCCTATTGGGTACACACACACATTCATTTACAGATCTGTTGCCAGTTATCCATCCTTGTCCTCTACATGAAAGCTGACACTTCCTGATGATGTATTCCAGATGAAGATGATGGACTATGCAGAACGGGCAAAGCTGATCGGGCAAATCCAAAACCAGTGTGATCAAGCTTTCCATACAGACTGGAGCAAATTTATACAATACTTAAAGGATTATTGTAAGCATTTAATAACACTAGCAGGTTATTGCAAGAAGTCTTGTAATGTAAGGATTTGCACCTTTTTACTTTGATGCAAGGAGCAGGATAGGTTTAATGAGATAAAGCAAAACAGAAAATGCATAAATGCTATGACACATGATGAACTTTGAAAGCCATGTGCCAGGAAGGAGGGAAGTCGTTAGGCTCTCATGAGCAAAAAATATATAGAATGGATAATATGTTGTATTTGAATATATAAAATGGGAAAGCAATAAAAATATTATAAAAAGAGCAGTCCTGTTTGTTATGTTGAAGTTGTGTCCACTCACCCATTCCCATAAAAGAGGACCCAAGGGGGAACACCGCTTATTGGATCAAGGTCTTTGCTTGCTTAGATGCTCATAGTACCTGCTGTTCCTTTGAACCCTGTTTTACCCATGTACCATACTGAATGGGACGTGGGTGGCACTGTGGGTTAAGCCACAGAGCCTAGGACTCGCTGATCAGAAGGTCAGCGGTTCGAATCCCTGCGACGGGGTGAGCTCCTGTTGCTTGGTCCCTGCTCTTGCCAACCTAGCAGTTCCAAAACATGTCGAAGTGCAAGTAGATAAACAGGTACCATTCTGGCAGGAAGGTAAATGGTGTTTCCATGCCCTGCTCTGGTTTGCCATAAGTGGCTTAGTCATGCTGGCCACATGATCCAGAAGCTGTACGCTGGCTCCCTCAGCCAATAAAGTGAGATGAGCGCCGTAACCCCAGAGTCGGTCACAACTGGACCTAATGGTCAGGGGTCCCTTTACCATACTGAATGGAACATTAAGGATTTCAGCGCATACCAAGCCCTGGATTCGAGTTCTGCACACTCCAGCAAGAGCCAGGATAGCATAAAAAACGCTGACTTTTGCACACTTGGCATGTAGCCTACTGTATAGAAGTGAGGAGTGCCTCTACCGTCCTACCCACTTTTGTCTCTGGGCACACCAACCATTGCCTTGTGGCCCCTGGAAGGCTTCCTAAGACAGAATGTAGCCCTCTGGCTGAAAGAAGTCCCCCAGCTTTAGATTTTATCCTGGAAAAGAACGTGGCTGGCTGGAGCACCCTGTGCACTGCAACGTTTGGTAGTACTTCTCACTGCAACATTTTGCTGTAGTTCTCCCAGTGTATTGAATGTGATCGGTGAATTTGCCCAGCCTCGCAGTTAATAGACTAATGCGCTGTGAACCTGGAAAACTTGCCTCTGTTGCGAGTTCACTAGGCGGCCTGAGTTACGCCACTTTCTTTTAATTTTTGCTCTTCCATTTGGAAGTGCTGTGTAAATGCTAAGTATTATGAGTAATCATAAATACCACTTGTCACGCTGCACGGGGACAATGGGATGGAATTTTAAATCACTTAACTGGAGTTGATCATTTGGCTATTGTAGCTGGTGATTGATTGCTACGTGACAGTTGGTGGCAAAGAATGAGCAACACACACACACACACCCGAAAGAGAGAGGCTTTGGATTTCGGTGACATGCCTCAGCTTCAGTTACATCCACCTAAAAGGAAATTAAACGAATTACGGGAATTAAGGTGAGTTAAACAAATTAAGGCAAATGGCAAGAATTCTCAACTTAAATGAGAGTAAATCTAATTAAGGCAAATGATGCTATTATGGATTGGCAGCCAAAGCCTCAAAGGATGTGGAGACAAGCTCAAATATTTGTCAAAGGATCTGGAAAATCTTTTTTCTTTTTTCTAAAGTTGTATTTGTATATGGAAATGCTGCATTTGTTGAAGCTTTTTATGCTCTGCAATTATTAATTATTGATACAGCCAATTATCATACACAATGACTCTGCGGAGAGGAGTACTTGAAGCCCGGAGAGAAAAGGGCAAAGAGAGAAGGAAGGAGAGGGAGGGAGACCAAGGAACCATCCAAAACGATGATGATGGTGGTGATTCACATTTTTTAAAACCTGCTTTTCCGTCAAAATGGAACCCCAGGGTGACTGTCTAATTTCAGTGAGAAAATAGCCCCTGTCCTCAGGTTTAAAATCTAAAAAGCATGAGACAAGATGAGAAGGAGGGAGAAGGAATAATGCAAGGTTTTTATTACAGGTTTTCTTGCCAGATGTCAAAGAGAAAAATAACTACCAAACTTTTAGAAGACATCTGAAGGCAGCCCAGTTTAGGGAAGCTTTTACTGTTTAATAGGTTATTGTCAAACGTATCCATTCTGAAGGAAATCAGCCCTGAGTGCTCACTGGAAGGGCAGATCGTGAAGCTGAGGCTCCAATACTTTGGCCACCTCATGAGAAGAGAAGACTCCCTGGAAAAGACCCTGATGTTGGGAAAGATGGAGGGCGCAAGGAGAAGGGGACGACAGAGGACGAGATGGTTGGACAGGACAGTGTTCTTGAAGCTACCAACATGAGTTTGACCAAACTGCGGGAGGCAGTGGAAGACAGGAGTGCCTGGTGTGCTCTGGTCCAGGGGGTCATGAAGAGTCCGACACGACTAAATGACTAAACAACAACAACAACAGGTTATTGTATTTTGGTGTTTTGTTGGAAGCCGCCCAGAGTTGCTGGGGTATAAGATTGTTGGGGTATAAATAATAAATTATTATTATTATTATTGCCTTACAAGAAACGATAATAAAATAAGCAAATAAACAAGGGAAAGTACATAGAGTGTTTCCACTGTCAATTCATTTGTAGATGAATTGTAAATGGTTTACATTTGGTAGGAGAAACTATGGTCATAGACATTGTTCTGTTGAAGGGAAAAGAAAGGGGAGGGGGGGGGAGAATAATGATATTTCATTTTATTGCATAGTTCTAAGTTTCAGAGTTATTGTAATGACCAGTGAGAATGAAGGAGCCAAAAGCTGCTGGTCTTTCAGCAAAACAGGTAGTGTTGCCATATTGCAAAAAGTGAAAACCCAGGCACAGTAATGAAATACAGTGGTACATTGCATTACAGACACATCAGGTTACATATGCTTCAGGTTACAGACTCCGCCAACCCAGAAATAGTACCTCGGGTTAAGAACTTTGCTTCAGGATGAGAACAGAAATTGTGCTCCGGCGGTGCGGCGGCAGCAGGAGGCCCCATTAGCTAAAGTGGTGCTTCAGGTTAAGAACAGTTTTGGGTTAAGAAGAGACCTCCGGAACGAATTAAGTACTTAACCTGAGGTACCACTGTACACCAAAATCAACTCTATGATAAAAAGTCCCTGCCTCTCTTCCTCTTCTAAGACCTGACAGGTCGGCTGCTGCAGGTAACAGTCAAAGTACTAGGAGCCTTATAGTGCTGATCTTTCTGCAGAGGAGATGAGGAGGCCATGCATTTAGGCTTCCCCATCCTCCTATATGTGCCCTTTCCCAGCTCAAAAGCATCTCCACTCAGATGCTTTAACAGTTGCAGAGATAAAGTTATGGGGACCCCACAAAAGGAGTGTGCCAATTATTCACTTTGTTTTCTTTTGTGTGCAAAGACAACATCCTGAGTACTGGGATGAGGCAGAAACAGAGAGAAATTCTCTCTCAATTTTCCAGCAGGCAGAAAAGCAGAGCATAAAAAATGGAGTGGTCCAGCCTCCATAGAGATCTTGACGAATTTCATCTTCGCAAGTACCAATATGACTTGACCTGATCTGTGTGTCTTGGACTATTTGTGTGACGTGGAACTCAAAGAACCTCTGAATTTTGTACTTCTGCAAATGTGGTGGTGGTTTTCGTTTTCGTTTTTGAAATTTAAAGATGCCCTATACATTTGGAAGGGACGCAGGTGGCGCTGTGGGTTAAACCACAGAGCCTAGGGCTTGCCGATCAGAAGGTCGGCGGTTCAAATCCCTGCGACGGGTTGAGCTCCTGTTGCTCCTGCCAACCTAGCAGTTCGAAAGCATGTCCAAGTGCAAGTAGATAAATAGGTACTGCTCTGGAGGGAAGGTAAGCAGCGTTTCCATGCGCTGCTCTGGTTCGCCAGAAGCGGCTTAGTCATGCTGGCCACATGACCCGGAAGCTGTACACCGGCTCCCTTGGCCTATAGAGCAAGATAAGCGCAGCAACCCCAGAGTCGGTCATGACTGGACCTAATGGTCAGGGGTCCCTTTACCTTTACCTTATACATTTGGAAGTGCCTTAAGGGGAAATTTGCTGTAAAATAGGTGTTAACATTTTGCATGCCATTCTTTAAAAAAATCAGATGAATGCAGAAATGGAATGGAACGGACTTATGAGTGAATATATGCAGAAGCAACACAGAGCAGAAATTGATGTATACACCCATCCCTAAACTGAGCCTTAATTATAAGCCACTGCAACATTAATTTGCAAGGCTGGATCGAACCATAGATTCCATATTCACTTTCATAAGTTAAATGGATTCATAGTACGACTGTTTTCTTAAATATTGATTTGTTTGCAAAGTTCATAGCAAAATAAAATAAAGAGAGGCGACTTCATACTAGGAGCTGTTTTCACCTGGGCTGACAACATGACCACAGTTATGACCTGCAAAAAGACAACTATTTTGTTTCATTATTTAAAGTTGGATACCTTTAAGAGTGGGCCTGTACATTTGAGGCCTACAACTCCTTCCTACATTATATACTTTACTAAAATCTAAATTGCCAGGCCCCTTGTATGCATCTCCACTTAATGTCTCAGCTGTTCTTTCCTTGTAATAGTCTTATTGATTTTGGCAGTGTATGTTTGGTAGAATGTCACCTGAGAGACTTCCCACCCTGACCTCCAGAATCCATCCTAGACCCTCCAACTGCATCTAGCTGTTCTCCTATGACAAGCACCCAGACCTTATCATGGAAGCCTATTGATCCCTGTTGTAAACCTATTCCAGCCTACAGTTTGTTTGCTAATTACTCAGGCATAGTTCGATTTGAGTATTGACTTTTTTTCTTTTTGGCTAACTTTTGATTGGTAAACGTCATCACACCTAACTGAGTCCACGTTCGGCTTGATTGCACAAAGTACATGCACCTGAAAGCAAAACCCAGAGCAGTGCCTTCAAGTGGGAGTTGCTTTGCAATCAAATATCTGCAAACACCAATGCTTTTAGGGACGCGGGTGGCACTGTGGGTTAAACCACAGAGCCTAATACTTGCCAATCAGAAGGTCGGCAGTTCGAATCCACGCGACAGGGTGAGCTCCCGTTGCTCGGTCCCTGCTCCTGCCAACCTAGCAGTTTGAAAGCACATCAAAGTGCAAGTAGATAAATAGGTACCACTCCAGCGGGAAGGTAAACGGCGTTTCCGTGCGCTGCTCTGGTTCTCCAGAAGCGACTTAGTCATGCTGGCCACATGACTCAGAAGCTGTACCCCAGCTCCCTCGGCCAGTAAAGCGAGATGAGTGCCACAACCCCAGAGTCGGTCACGACTGGACCTAATGGTCAGGGGTCCCTTTACTTTTACCTTACCAATGCTTTTAAGCGACCCCTCTGCCCCACATTCTAGGAACACCCTTTGGTTCACTACAGTGCACAGGAGTGATTCTTTGCACAGCACATAGTTTACGCAGTAGAACTCCCTCCCACAAGATGGGCAGCAACTTGGATGCTCTTGAAAGAGCATTGGACAAATTTATGGATGAGAAAGCTGTCAACATCTCCTAGCTATGATGGCTACACTCTGTCTTCACTGCTGGAGGCAGCAATGCTTTTGAACGCCAGTGGTTGGAAACCACAGGAGGAGAGAACACTCTTCTGCTTGCAGGTTTCCCACAGGCACCTAGTTGGATGCTGTGGTGTATTTAAAGGTAAAGGGAACCCTGGCCATTAGGTCCAGTCATGGCCGACTCTGGGGTTGTGGCGCTCATCTCGCTTTATTGGCCGAGGGAGCCGGTGTACAGCTTCTGAGTCATGTGGCAAGCATGACTAAGTCACTTCTGGCGAACCAGAGCAGCGCACGGAAATGCCATTTACCTTCCCACCGGAGTGGTACCGATTTATCTACTTGGACTTTGATGTGCTTTCGAACTGCTAGGTTGGCAGGAGCAGGGACCCAGCAACGGGAGCTCACTCCGTCACAGGGATTCAAACCGCCAACCTTCTGATCGGCAAGTCCTAGGCTCTGTGGTTTAACCCACAGAGCCACCCACGTCCCTTCATGGGATATTTACAATGCAGTCAAACTAACGATTCATGTTTACTAGATAGGCATATGATGGGAGCTGAAGCTCACAGAGTTTTCCTGTAAGTTGTCTGCAAGCCTGGACAGCCACTGACAGTCATTGTAGACTATACTGAGCCAGATGGACCATGATTTGGGACAATGATTCTGGTACCCATGATATGCTCCCATTCACCTTCCTGGTCCACTTGGGGACAAATGATTTACTTTCCCATCTTGATAGCACCATGCCATAGGAAAGCAAACACTATAAAACAAGGTCTAGAAATGATGCCATCCTCCATAAAATATCAAGCTTGCCACCTCGGCCCAAGTGCATTTGAAATGAAAATATTGGTCTTCCCGGACAGAGGCTATATTTCTCTTCCCCATTGTCATGAGGCTGCTCCCTCAGATAATGACCTTAACCTTGCATTGCCGCATTATTCACTCGGTGAGCTTGCAAAAAGCACCATTTCAACGTGCTATCTGCTCTCCTCGCTGGACCTAAATTACTCACCAAACATAGATGGATGTCTAAAGGTTCTTCCATGGAAATTGATTCTCCTCTTGGAGTTATTTTGTGTAGTTGGGGGAGGACAGCATTTAACTCCCAACTCCAGCCTTAGGAAGCATTGAAAACCATCTCTCTCTCTCTCTCTCTCTCTCTCTCTCTCTCTCTCACACACACACACACACACACACAAAACACAATTCACTTGCTGCTAGATTGAAAGGAAAGATGCATTTGTAATACAGGATGAGTAACACAGGGGAGAATTGTGTCACCTGGAGGTGTCAAAGCCATTCAGGACTGGGTAGTGGTATAGATCAGTGTGGCACTAGAAAGGAATGCCAATAGATTTTGGGGGTCTAGTGAAATGTGACTTCCAATCCTTGCTGGGAGATATGGGAAGAGTTGCTGCTGAATTGCCTGCCCAGGTAATAGAGCCCAAAATGTCAGGAACGTTTGAGGAGAACACTTAGCTCAGTGACACAGTACACAGGTGGGCAACCTGATGTTCTCCAGATGTTCTCCAACAGCACAGTATATGGTTCAGGATGATGGGAGCTTGTGCCCACAATATCTGAATGTTACCACATTGGCCAGGCTCAGGGTGGCTCACACCAATAAAATCACAGTAAAAACATAATAGGGGGAAAAGAGAGGGGGGGGGAAAACCAATTTAAAATACAGGTTAAAATGCAATTTAAAATGCAGCCTCATTTTAAAGTAGCTGATAAATCAAGACCATAAGGGGAGGGAAACATAACGGTCAGACTGAGTCCAAACCAAAGGCCAGGCAGAACAGCTCTGTCTTGCAGGCCCTGTGGAAAGATGTCAAGTCCCGCAGGGCCCTAGTCTCTTGTGACAGAGCATTCCACCACATCGGGGCCAGTGCTGAAAAGGCCCTGGCCCTAGTTGAAACCAATCTAACCTCCTTGAGGCTCGGGACCTCCAAAGTGTTGTTATTTGTGGACCTTTAGGTCCTCCGCAGGGCATACCAGAAGAGGCGGTCCCGTAGGTACGTGGGTTCTAGGCCGCATAGGGCTTTAAAGGTCAAAACCAGCACCTTAAACTGTGAAAAAAGGCGTGGCTAGGTGTGTTTGGATCTTATACACCGAGAAGCAACAGCTTTCCGCTGTGTTTACTCTGCATGTCGTGGCTGAGCGAAGGATCGGCGCAGCTTGAGGGAAACGTGCCAGACCCGGGGATCGCTGTAAGCTGGGTCTAATTGGGGTCGTAAACCAATTAGCCACGCCTTTTTTCACATAAACTTGACCCTGTACTCCACCGGGAGCCAGTGCAGTTGGTAAATCACTGGATGAATGTGATCCCACGGCAAGGACCTCGTAAGGAGCCTCACCACAGCATTCTGCACCCGCTGGAGTTTCTGGGTCAGACTGGCAGCAGGTGACACAATTGTTAAGCGTCTAAACTGGATGTTCATCTATTAACGAGCCAGGCTTACGGTCCTTGTATTATTATTTTTTAAAAAGGAGACCCTACTTCTCCATTCTGAAGGAAATCAGCCCTGAGTGCTCACTGGAAGGACAGATCCTGAAGCTGAGGCTCCAATACTTTGGCCACTTCATGAGAAGAGAAGACTCCCTGGAAAAGACCCTGATGTTGGGAAAGATGGAGGGCACAAGGAGAAGGGGATGACAGAGGACGAGATAGTTGGACAGTGTTCTTGAAGCTACTAGCATGAGTTTCACCCAACTGTGGGAGGCAGTGGAAGACAGGAGTGCCTGGCGTGCTCTGGTCCATGGGGTCACGAAGAGTCAGACACGACTAAACGACTAAACAACAACAAACATCTTAAGTCCAGGGGACCTTAGGGACCACCCAAAGCATTCTATACCAGTGTTTATACCATGTTTCTAGGCACAGGTCTGCACTGTAAAACTCCGCATCTCAGTATATGTGTGTGCGTTTGTCCCAGAGTTTTTACCCAGGAAAACAAAGCAAACAGCAATTGGGTTTTTTGTGTGTTGCCGTTTGCTCTGATTTAATGGTAAAATGTGGGTTTTCCCAGGAAAAGTGCCAGGAGAAAAATATATATACACACTCAGACACAGAACTTTAAAAGGCCTAGAAAGCACAGCTCAAAAGGTCTGGATGAACCCTATGATCATTGGGAGAAAAGTCACTGTTTATCCCTTGATTTGAGAAGGCTCAGCTTACCAAGTTTTCAATGTGATCAGCCCACTTCTTAGAATAGCATTTCAGATATTCAGCAGGCGTCTTTTGTATTAATTTTTAAACATTTGCTGAAAACATTTTGTTATGCCTCCAGGCTTATGCAGCAATTAAGGGGGGGGGATCTTTTTGTAACATTTAGCTAGTGATCTGTAATTTTATTTTATTTTATTGCGCAAATAATTGTAAACCGCTTTGATATTTTTTAATGAAATTGCAGCATGCGGGTGTTTTCGTAAATGAATAAATGATTTGCATGTCAGCTTCCAAATGCCATCAGATGACGACAGTCCAGTTAAAACGAAATATAAACAACTGTGAAATACAGATGTCACAGATTTGATAAATACATGGCAGGCAGATATTTGAATGTGATATTCAGTATCAAAATTTGAAAAGAACCATTTCAGGGAACATAGTCATTCCAGCTTTATTAAAGCCTGACTTACTAGTCCTCATGATTGCAGAAAAGGCTGGACGAAATAATAATAATAATAATAATAATAATAATAATAATAATAATAATAATTCCTCCATTCTGAAGGAAATCAGCCCTGAGTTCTCACTGGAAGAACAGATCGTGAAGCTGAGGCTCCAGTACTTTGGCCACCTCATGAGAAGACTCCCTGGAAAAGACCCTGGTGTTGGGAAAGACGGAGGGCACAAGGAGAAAGGGATGACAGAGGATGAGATGGTTGGACAGTGTTCTCGAAGCCACAAACATGAGTCTGACCAAACTGCAGGAGGCAGTGGAAGACAGGAGTGCCTGGCGTGCTCGGGTCCATGGGGTCACGAAGAGTTGGACACGACTAAACGACTAAACAACAAGCAACAACCCCGCCCATCTGGCTGGGTTTCCCCAGCCACTCTGGGCGGCTTCCAACAAAGAAAAAAAAAATACACTAAGATAGTAATTGAGCATACAGGGGAAGGAAGGAAACAGATTGTGTTGGTGGAAAGTTCTAATGTTAGAGACATCAACCTGTGTTGTGGACTGCCTTGAGATCTACAGCTATAGGGCAATATACAAATGTAATAGACAACAACTTATAAACCCAAAATTAACCTGTTCCTCCTGCTGATGGGGCATAGCGTTTGGAGGGCCAGGGGGGCTGTGGCCCCGGGCACAGATTTTTGAAAGAGCACCCCTTTTCCGATTGCTCTTTTGTGCTGTAAGGCAGGCAGAAACCCAACAGGTCAATCCCATAGTATCGCCTTCCTTGGAAAAGTCTCAGCTTTTGAACTGATCTAGCAGAGCAAATTTTTCACAGAAAAACAACAACAGCAACCAGCATGTAGCCATCCCATCTAGTTGATGGGACAAGATTTCTGATGGCTTATTATTCCATTGAAATAGGGGAGCAAAACCCAGATAACCCTGACAGCTTCACAAAAAGACAGGGCAGCCAAGGGGAAAGTGGGGGGCGGCGGCGTAGCATTTTCTCTTTACCCCCAGTAATTTTCTCCTGGAACAATACATTTAACACCGGCCATTTTATCCTGAACTTTTCAACCCATTTTCTGCATTTGTCCTCTTATGATCTATTCTCAAAATAAAGGGGACCGAGAAAGAAGAGTTAGAATAGCATCACTTATCATAATGCCTTCTTATGAGAGACCCTACCTCGCCCCAAGTCAGTGGCCAGTGGCCCCCGGAGGAGCAATAAGACAAAGCATTTATCCCAAGGCTCCTGTGGCATTCTGATAAGACAGCTTGGTCTTATCCGTCTTTTTGAAGAAGTGCTTGGAACAGAAAGCTTTATAAGCTGTGACTTCACCCACTCCTTGCCCAGGTCTATGAGGTGCATTTTTTATTTATTTCTTTGTGTTTTGTGTGCAAAATGGAATACATTTCCCGACTTCCTTCTCAATTTGCAACTCAATATGGAGATTAGAATAATCAGCCTCTTTGGGGGATGAATCCCTCTATCTGAGCAGAGCTTTCCTGGGGAGAGAAAAGGCTTCACAAAAAAAGCACCCACAGATGCTGGCATAACTCTGGATTTGCATCCCCCACACTTCATGCCAAATGCTGGAACCATAACAGCTCACCAAACCTCCATATTCAATAGCTGTTGTTTAGTCGTTTAGTCGTGTCTGACTCTTTGTGACCCCATTGACCAGAGCACTCCAGGCACTCCTGTCTTCCACTGCCTCCTGCAGTTTGGTCAAACTCATGCTGGTAGCTTTGTGAGAAGAGAAGACTCCCTGGAAAAGACCCTGATGTTGGGAAAGATGGAGGGCACAAGGGGAAGGGGACGACAGAGGACAAGATGGTTGGACAGTGTTCCTGAAGCTACCAGCATGAGTTTGACCAAACTGCGGGAGGCAGTGGAAGACAGGAGTGCCTGGCGTGCTCCCGTCCATGAGGTCACAAAGAGTCGGACATGACTAAACAACAAACAACAATTTATGGACCTTCTAGGTATCTAAAGCCATTTGCACATGCAGAATGTAGACACCCTATATATAGCAATGAGCGAACCAGTGATATTTTAGGGAGCAGGTTAGCAGGCGGGTTCCATGACTTACATCATAGGAGCCTAACACAATACAAAAAACTGTTGCTGTATGTAGGTTTTATTCTATTTGTTTTTTATCTTATATTTTGGAAATGTACATCCAGTTTTATTTTCCTTTAATTTTTTTTTGGGGGGGGCTAAGAGAGTGGGGCCCTAAGCTATAGCTTGTTTAGCTTATACATAAATCCGGCACTGATCAGGACACCCAGTTGAGCTCAGCTGTCACCAGGTGTACTGCGGAGACACCACTCCTACTTTCCCCCCATTAACCTGGAGCTTATGTAAATAAGAAATAATCACATTACAGGTGATGCCTCTGAGCAAGCACACCTTTAAGGGACCGGAAGAAATCAGGTTCTATTTTCAGCCTGACCCACCTCTCTATACCCCAGTTATCTCCACCAAGAGCATTTGGCAGGAGGTGGAGTTGTTCTCTTTTCAATGACTTCTCTTTTTGGGGACAACATCCTCATTTGGCTTCTCACTGGGATTTCTCCAAAGATTTCCAGACTGATGTTAAGATGGTGAAGGAAATCTAAGCCAGCTAGGTTTCTGCAAACAGTGCTTTGCAGCAATCGTTAGTTCCAAGAGGTGGTTGGGTGTTTTATTTTTGTTTTGTTTTTTTTAAATGTTTTTATTTACCTTAGATACTGTGCCAAGTATTTACAGACTGAGATCAGACCTTTTCGGGTGATGTTGTTGCTGCTGTTAATTTTAGAGCTCTGTTTTATTTTCAGTGTACGAATTCCTCTCATCAGGAGGTTTATTCAGCCTGGAGAGAAATGAGGCACTTGGTATTTATTTACAAGCTTTTTAAAAGGAAGCAATTTCTGTAACCAGTTAACACAGCACCTCCTTCCTTTACCCTGAATTACTTTCCACAGGTTCTGTGAAATATACATTCTTTACACCCTACAATGACTTTGCATCTCTATGGGAGTGCCTGCCATCGTACTGATGAGGGCAATTTGGTATCAGTCCAGGTTAGAATTAGATTCTGCTTTAGATCTAAAGTTTGAAATTGAGGTGTGTGTGTGTGTGTGTGTGTGTGTGCGTGTGCGCGCGCACGCACGCGCGTCTGTTGCTCTTCCTGCAAAACCCTTTCTAAAAACTCACTGTGATGACACCAACTTTAATCTCAAGTGAAATGAGCACTCACACTTTACATTGTGGGTGCCCTTTGCGGGATCACGTGTGGTGCTACAGTTCCCAGGGAACTTACTGGCAGACAGGGACTGGCTTGCTTCCCAGTCTTATTTTTTGGAGGTTCACGCCCAGCCTCAGTAGTCAAGTTTAATTGCTGGGAGGTGGGGCCAGCCCCATTTATAAATAGGGGGTGGAGCCGACAGTATCCAGGCAGTCGGCTCTGGAGATTCACCCTCCCTTTGTTTAATGTTTTCTTGTTTGCAGGTTAACTTTTTATTCCTGTTTAGAGGGTGCTTCTACAGTCTATGACTGGTTGCTGTTGAAGGACCGGGAATAAATTTTCCTGCTTTGGCAGGTTTTGTCTTACCTGTAGCAATTTATCACAACTTGGGCAGTTATGGCATTGTGAGGAATCCTTTAGTCTTTTCTTCCCTATAATGGGGGTGGGCCGCGAAGTGGCAACTCACCCCCTTGTGGTGGCGATATCAGGGTCCCCTCTTAAAGGGTTTATATAATGGGTGTCATCACCTCCTGGCAAATGGAAGAAATGGCGGCAGTGAGAGATTTTACTTTCTTGGGTTCCATGATCACTGCAGATGGTGACAGCAGTCACAAAATTAAAAGATGCCTGCTTCTTGGGAGAAAAGCAATGGCAAACCTAGACAGCATCTTACAAAGCAGAGACATCACCTTGCTGACAAAGGTCCGTATAGTTAAAGCTATGGTTTTCCCAGTACTGTAGTGATGTATGGAAGTGAGGGCTGGACCATATGGAAGGCTGATTGCCATAGAATGGATGTTTTTGAATTATGGTGCTGGAGGAGACTCTTGACTGGACTGCAAGAAGGAAATCAGCCCTGAGTGCACATTGGAAGGACAGATTGTGAAGCTGAGGCTCCAATACTTTGGCCACCTCATGAGAAGAGAAGACTCCCTGGAAAAGACCCTGATGTTGGGAAAGATGAAGGGCACAAGGAGAAGGGGACGACAGAGGACGAGATGGTGGGACAGTGTTCTTGAAGCTACCAGCATGAGTTTGACCAAACTGTGGGAGGCAGTGGAAGACAGGAGTGCCTGGCGTGCTCTGGTCCATGGGGTCACGAAGAGTCGGACACGACTAAACAACATCAACAAATGGGTGTCACTGGCCATACACTGAAAGTGAGGCATCTAATCATAAGCCTGCATTTTTTATCAAAGCTTATATATTGCAATCAAGGCTTGTATTTAAAAATGAGCTTAAAAAAAAAAGGATTTTCAAATGTTTCATGCCAGGCAGAAAGAACCTTGGCAAGAGGTTTTTCTCCTAAGACAAGGGGGCCCCATTGATTTATAGTAGAAAAACAATTCTCAAAGTCATAAAAAAGGGAGAATTACATATGCTGCCCTTGCAGACTGAGAAAACACAATTAAAGGCAAGGGTAAATAGTAAAATAATACCAATGTGCCTCCCAGTAAAATGAGCCAGATCTTCTTTCTAAGGTTGAAAGGCCAAGAGCATTTTTGGGAAATTTTCTAAAGCTGTTGGGAAGAGCTAATGGGAGAAGCATCTAGCTGGCTGGGAAAGGAGGGGGAAAGGGGGGAGGTGTAAACTGAAGAGGCTTCTTTTTAAAAGCTGTTTTTTACTGAGTTCCTTTTTACTTTACAAAGGCTTTATTCTTTTAAAAGGCTACCTATGATAAGTGAATGAAATATATTAGCTTAAATATATTGGCTTAAATGTAATTATGCAAAGGATTTAAGGAATGCTAGATTCTTATTTCATATGGTTGTAAGAGTTGTATTTATCCTGAAATTAAGTCAGCCACCAGCCTAGCCCCCCTGCTAGACAGAAGACGCCATCCAAGCACTCTTGATATATATGGTTGTCAGGCATTTGTTTAGAAACTTTCAAATGAAGGAAATCTTTCAATATTGATGTGAAACTCAAGATCCTTGACATCTGTTGAACATAAAAATGTAAGATTAAACATTTGTTTTAGAAGGCAATAGGGCAAGGAGGGCAAGAGGTGAGCTGGTAATTAAGATTCCATGTAAGATATATTATTACTTATTTGTCACATATATAGCTCTTTGTCTCCCTTATAAGGGCAAGGAAGTGGGTGTATCTTTTGTGGGTGTATCTTTTGTGATTGGTTCTACCAAACAGCCAATAGGAATTTCAACCAGGCTGATTGGACAGAGGCAGCCACAGGAGGAGCAAAGGGGGCTGGATTAAGGGAATATAAGTGCTGGCCAGGATGGCAAGAGGCCAGGCCAGAGCTTGGTAACCATATACCACTGAGCCTCTCATTTATTTGTCTGACAAATAAATTATTATTTTAATTTCTCTATTGCTGCGTTGAATATTTCATTCCAGCTAAGCGTTAACCACAAGCAGGGTGCTACATTTTATGGTGCCACTGTGACTCGGATAAGTGGTCTGCTGGAACGCAGCCCCTTCGCCCTACTGGGCAGGGTACAAGAGAGAGGATCTCTAAACTGCTTACCCAGCGCGCACTGGTAAATTTTTCCAGGGGGAACGCAGAAGACTCGTCTGTCTGATACCCTGCTCACTGGCGGCGACGGACCGGGGGGAAACAGGGAACCAACCAAGGGTAAGTGCACAAAGGGATTTTTGGCCCTCCAATTAATTGGGAGGAAGAGAAGTCTTGATCAAACTTCTGTGTCTCAGTAAGGGGAAACTGAGTACGCTAGGTGGTTGGGTACATCAGATGGTGGTCTGGTGGAGGAAAAGGGAAAATTGGGAGGTAGAGTGTGGTGAAGTATCTAGCGCATTGTATGTGTGAGAAAGTACAGAGCAATCTGTAGCTGACCTGAGTGTGGAGTGGGTAGTACTTCGGTTCCCAGTGAGGCGACTCCATCTGGGCAAGGAAACTCACGAAGTGTGTGTGCGAGTGACTGAGTGGATACTTCACAGGGCCATACAATGGGAGTTGGGGGTTCAAAGGGGGAAAATACACCTCTTGAGTGTATGTTAAATAATTTTAAGAAAGCCTTCTCAGGGGCATATGGAGTCAAAATGACGCCAGAGCGCTTGAGAACGTTATGTGAACTAGAATGGCCAAAACAAATTACTGAATGGCCATCTCAGGGAACTTTTGATATAAATTTAGTAAGCAAACTTTGGTCTAACATCGCCAAAGAAACTGGAGGGTGCCCAGAACAATTTCCATATATAGATTCCTGGCTGAGCACATTAAATAAAAATCCTCCATGGATAAGGGAATGCAAAGTCAAACGATGCAAATTATTGGCTATAAAAGCTGAAGCTAGGAAAGGAATCTTGCCAAATAAACTCAAACCCATTTTTGAGGGACCAGAGGAAGAGGTGCTTCCACCTCCACCCTATGCTCCACATCGAAGGGAGCTTAATTCAAACACTCCACCAGTTGTAACCCCAAGGCAAGAAAGTGGAATGAATAATGGGAGTGGAGTCACAGAGCTTGATTCCTTGATAGATTATGATAAATATCTTCAGGAGGCATTGGAGTCCTATAATAAAGCCCAAGCAGAAGTGGTTATTCCACCTGTGACTCCTAATAGACCCCCATCTACAGTCTCCTTTAGTGGAACAACTGATTGCCCACCCCAAACCCCTGTACATCCAAGTCCCAGAGAATTATTACAGAAGTTACAGGGAGACCTTAATCGGTCAGCAAGCAATACAGCCAGGCGTATAAAGCTGCTAAAAGAACGCCTTGGGACAAATACCATCCCCTATGATTTGAGGCCCCTAGAGCAAAGCGAAGAGAAAGATCACGTAGTAGCCCCTCTTAGAAGAGTATTTGATGCACTTGAGGAGCCTGCGCTGGTTAACGGGCAACCCGGACCACGGCCACCTCGAACTTCGACCCTGCAATATATTCCATTCACAACTACAGATTTGATGAATTGGAAAACACACACCCCATCTTTTGCAGAAAAACCTCAGGCTATGATGGACTTGGTGACTTCAATAGTAAATACTCATAGCCCTACTTGGACAGATTGTCGCCAGCTCCTAAATACTCTTTTCACCACTGAGGAAAGGAGAGACATAATTGAAAAGGCACAGATATATTTGCATGAGCAGGCCAGAGTGGGAAATATTTTTAATATTGACCGTCATCTCCAAGATAACTTTCCCTTGGAAGATCCTAATTGGGATCCAAACAATGGAATTCATCTGGCCAGACTTACCACCTACCGCCAGACGCTTGTGCAAGGTATCCGCAGGGCATGCCAGAAGCCCACTAATATGTCTAAAGTCTCAGAAGTAGAACAGAAACCAAATGAGAGTCCAGGAGACTTTTTAGAGAGGCTGCAAGAAGCCTATCGTATATGGACTCCTTTTGACCCTGAAGCCCCTGAAAACAGCAGAATGATTACTGCTACATTTGTGGCCCAGTGCGCTTCTGATATTCGTAAGAAAATTCAGAAATCAGAAGGATGGGAAGGGATGCTGATGAGCCAAATTATGGCCATTGCACGCCGAGTTTATCGGAATAGGGATGAGGCTGAGAAGCAAGAGAAGAAGAAGTGGCAGAAGGAAAAGATGGTAATGCTAGCCACAGCAGTGAAGCAAGACCACCGCCCCTTAAATGGAGGGAGAGGGCGAGGAAGGAATCCACCACTGGGAAGGAATCAATGTGCAAATTGCAAGAAGGAGGGTCATTGGAAGCGGGAGTGTCCTGAACCCCTGAGGTTGGAAGAAGTACGCCCAGGCCCAGGCCCAGGCCCAGGCCCAGGCCCAGGCTCCGGCCCAAGAAACCAGGGACGGGGACGGGGAATGATCCGAAATGGAAGATATCAGAGACCAGGACAAGGACAGAATAGAGACAATTTCATTGGACTGGCAGAAGAGGATTTTACTCAAGACTAGGAACGACCGGACTCCATAAAGTTAGGCTTCCAGGAGCCCACGGTCACGATTCAATTAGGGAGCCATTTAATAGACTTTATGATTGATACTGGGGCTGAATACTCAGTACTCCCAGAACTATTGCAGAAAAAGGCATCCAAAAGTGTAGTCATTAAAAGTGCCACTGGACAGTCAGCTAAGAGGTCTTTCCTCCAACCTTTGGAATGCCAGATTGGGGGACATCGTTTAACCCATCAGTTTTTGTATATACCTGAGTGTCCAATACCTCTCTTAGGCAGAGATATGCTGTCCAAATTGCAGGCCCAAATCACCTTCACTCCTCGAGGTCCAGAAATGAAACTGCCATCAAAAGCAGCAGGAATAATTACCCTCTCAGTACCTAAGGAACAATCATGGCGCCTAATGTCAGCCCTGCAAGTCCAACCCACATTGGATACAGAATTAAACAAGCTCCTCCGAACTCTACAGGTGCCACCAGGAGTATGGGCCGAAAATAGCCCACCAGGAATGGCTAAGAATATAGCTCCAATTGTAGTAACCCTAAAACCTATGGCTACCCCCGTATCTGTAAAGCAATATCCCTTACCCCGGCGAGCAGCAGAGGGCATCCAGAAACATTTGGACCGCCTATTAAAATATGGTCTGCTTAAGCCTTGCCAATCAGAATGGAACACACCCCTTTTGCCTGTTCGAAAACCTGGGACAGATGAATACAGGCCAGTGCAGGACTTGAGGCTCGTAAACCAGGCTATCGAGACCTTGCACCCAAATGTACCAAACCCATATACCTTGTTGAGTTTGATCCCACCAGAAGCAACATTTTTTACTGTATTGGACTTGAAAGATGCATTCTTCTGTTGCCGGCTGGCACCACAGAGCCAACCTATATTTGCCTTCCAGTGGGAAGACCCTTTAACAGGAACAAAAGGCCAGCTAACCTGGACAAGATTGCCCCAGGGATTTAAAAATTCCCCAACTTTATTTGGCACTGCCTTGGCGAGGGATCTAACAAGTTACCCCTCAATACCGGGAGAAAAGGTGGTTCTGCAATATGTAGATGACCTTATATTAGCGGCAAAGGATTTTAATACCTGTAAAGAAGGGACAGAGGAACTGCTCCACTTGCTCTGGGAAGCTGGCTACCGAGTTTCCCAGAAAAAGGCACAGTTATGTTTAGAAAAGGTCAAATATTTGGGCTTTGACATCTCACACCAACAACGAGCATTGAGACCAGAGAGGAAAGAAGCTATTTGCCTTATCAAGGAACCTACCACAAGAAAACAACTTAGAGGATTCCTGGGAACAGCAGGGTTTTGTAGACTATGGATACCTGATTTCAGCAGTCTGGCCAAGCCCTTACATGAAAGCACTCGAGGTGCAGAAAAGGACCCATTCGTATGGGGACCTGAGCAGAAACAAGCCTTTTTAGTTATCAAACAACGACTTATGGAGGCCCCAGCCCTTGGATTGCCTAATTCGGAAAAACCCTTTCAGCTGTATGTACATGAACAGAATGGGATTGCAGCTGCAGTCCTGACCCAGAGATTAGGAAGTTGGAACCGCCCAGTAGCTTATTTGTCTAAACAATTGGACTCAGTAGCAAAAGGATGGCCTCCATGCCTAAGGGCAGTAGCGGCCACTGCAAGCCTTGTCAAAGAAGCTGATAAATTTACCTTCGGCCAGACGATGTATGTGAATGTACCTCATGCTGTTCTGACACTCATGGAATATAAGGGTAGTTATTGGCTAACGAACCCAAGGATGGCTAGATACCAAGGCCTATTGTGTGAAAATCCCAGGATTCATCTACGAGTAGTGAATATGCTCAATCCAGCGACTTTGCTGCCCCTACCAGAGGTAGATGATGAGGAATCACATGATTGTCTCCAAGTAATGGATGAAGTTTATTCCAGTAGACCTGATCTGAAAGATGAACCATTGAAAAATCCAGATGTTGTATATTATACGGATGGTAGCAGTTACCTTCATGAAGGTGCCAGACGAGCAGGATATGCTGTGGTCACCAATGAGGAAGTTGTGGAAGCTGAAGCTTTGCCTGCTGGCACATCAGCACAAAAGGCTGAACTTATAGGCTTAACTAGAGCTCTGCAATTGGCAGCTGGATGTAAGGCAAACATCTATACTGATTCTAAATATGCCTTCTTAACCCTGCATGCACATGGAGCTCTATGGAAAGAAAGAGGTCTAATAGGAGCCCACGGGAAGGCCTTGAAATATGGACCTGAAGTAGAAATCCTGTTAGAAGCAGTATGGGCTCCAGAACAGATTGCTGTAATGCACTGCAAAGGTCATGGACGAGGAAGGGATCCAATAACCAGAGGAAATCATGCTGCTGACAAAGCAGCCCGAGAGGCAGCCCAAAAGCCTGTGGGAGGATTTATAGCAGCCCTCATACCAGAGGTAGTTCCAGAAGAAGTTAAACCTCACTATACCCCAGAAGAGAGGAAGTGGGCTGAACAGGAAGGAGCGGTTATGAAGGACGGTTGGATGATCCTGCCGGACAATAGGATTTATGTACCTCATCATCTAGCAGGCACAATTGTAAGAAATTATCATGAATCTACTCACCTTGGCGGTACTGCAACCAGAGAGAGTCTCAGTCGGAAGTTGTATATTATTAACCTATCACAATTAGCAACTTGCATTTCACAGAAATGTGTTCTTTGTGCTAAAAACAATCCCAGGCAGGGACCGGTACAACCTCCTGGAATTCAGCATGTGGGATATGTCCCCATGGAAAGTCTAATTGTGGACTTCACAGAGCTGGTCCCTTCTAAGGGATTCAAGTATCTCCTTGTGTTTGTAGATACTCTTACCGGATGGGTTGAAGCTTTTCCCACCCGAACTGAAAAGGCACGAGAGGTAACTAAGAGACTCCTCACTGAATTGATCCCAAGGTTTGGATTACCTAGATGCATTGGAAGTGATAATGGGCCAGCGTTCATTGATCAAGTAGTACAAGATGTATGTCGAGTCCTACAAGTAAAATGGAGACTGCATGCAGCATATAGGCCTCAGAGTTCAGGGAAAACTGAAAGAATGAATCGGACTCTGAAAACCCAATTGGCAAAATTAACCCAGGAAACGGGATTGGGATGGGTAGATGTGTTACCCATAACACTGTTTCGTGTTCGGTGTGCACCCACAAAAAGACTTAAGTTGTCACCTTTTGAGCTCCTGTATGGGAGACCGCCCTCCTTTGTTCAGGATATTCCAGCTGACCTTAAACAAATAGGAGATCATGTGACACAGGGACAAGTGCAATCTCTCTCCCGTGTTTTTGTTTCTCTTAACAGGTGGGCCCTCGAACGCACGCCGTGCAGCATTGCCGAGCCGATTCATCAGTTCCAGGCTGGCGATAGCGTATGGGTGAAAGAGTGGAAACGTGATCCACTTGCACCAAAGTGGCGTGGACCTTACACCGTCTTGCTCTCTACTCCAACAGCGGTGAAGGTAGCTGAGGTGACCCCCTGGATTCATCACTCTCGTTTGAAGAAGTCCGAAGGCAGTTGGACGTGCAAAGGTGACCCCTCTAATCCTTTAAAACTAACTCTCTCCAAAAACCCCTGTATCTAGCCCTACCGGGAACGGGCTAGGTCACGGGCAACATTTGACGACCGGCCTGCTGCAGCCACAACCTGGAAGCTGGCTGACCTGCGCACGCCTGAAGCTTGAGGAGCGTCTGAACCAGCGACTGTGAACGGAAAGATTCTCTAATACAATTGATTGACTGCCCCCTTGTGGAACAATTATCAGAGATATTACTCATTGGGGATCCTCGGGATATATGTTTTGGTCTTGGTGGTACCCCATTTCTGTCACTGGGGGAATTATATTGGGGCTAATAATTATTTGCTATCACAATAAGGTAATCTTTTGTGGAAGGAATGCATATACTAGACATCAACATGATTTTATTATTAATCCTGATCCCTTGGGAAGGGGAAGGGTCCTTGAATCTGACCAAATTGGCTAAATATGGATTCAGCCATGACCACAATATGTGGGTAGGTTTAGCTGAGATGGTAGCCAATGTTGCAAATAGGACCAATTGCCTTGTTTGCTCTCTTGGGCCAGATGATTCAGAGGGAGGTATGCCCTTATTACCGATACCATTAGATGCCATTGGTATGGTAAGCGAAATGCCACACCAAACAGAAATACAGAATTTCCCCGGATGGAACTCAACTAAACCATTACGAGTTATACCTGTACAAGGGGAATTCTGTGTACATAAATCATCAGATGCAGCTGATTCTCCCATGATAGGCTCTTCTCATTGTCACTATACTTGGGATTATATTAAGAATAGTCATACCTGGGCACACGGTACTACCTATCGAACTCGGAATACCTTGCCCTGTGCACCTCCTTTTATTCATGCATGGAAAGTGGTGTGGAACATAACTGTGACAGAAAAAGGCAATCTAACATACTGCACTGTGAACTCTCTACCTCTTTTGGTATTTCGCCTTCTGTACTCCACGTACCAAAAACCTCAGACCCGATGGTTGTGGTGGATATGTGGAGAATGGGCATACAAAAAGCTCCCTTCCAAATGGAGTGGGACTTGTTTCTTGGGTTGGGTATTACCACCAATGTGGATTATGCCCACTAGTTCGGCCAGGCGAACACGAAGGAATGCTGATATTTCTCATATAGCAGGAGGAAGTACCCAAAGTTGGAGCGGTACTGATGATTGGCCGCCAGAGCGCATTATAGCCTATTATGATCCTGCCTCCTGGAATCCTGGTGAGCTCATACAAGGGGCACGGGATCCTATTTATAATCTAAACAGAATAATTCGATTGCAAGCAGTAGTGGAACTTGTAACCAATGCAACGGCCCAGAGTTTGAGACTTATTGCACAACAGTTGGATGAAAGTAGAGCCGCCATTTTGCAGCTGAAAATGGGAATGGATTATGTACTTGCCAGGCAGGGAGGCCTATGTGGAGTCTTGAACTTGACAGGGAATGCCTGTTGCTTTAACATTTCAGATAATGGTGAGGCAATCCGTGTGTTGGCCACAAAGATGGAGAATATAGCACATGTCCCAGTACAAACATGGGAAGGATGGGATATGGGATGGCTCACCAATTGGTTACCTAATGTCACAGGACTCAAAGGGATACTATTGTCTTGCTTGTTTTTCTTGACAGTAGTGGTAATGGTTTTGTGTATGATGCCATGTATCATTTCATGTTTTAGAAGTACAATTAGCAAGATGGTTTCAAATGAAACTCTACCTCATATCATGGCCCTATACAGAGCTTTACCTCAGGAATATGATGAAGGTCAAGCTATCAAGGACACTTGGGATGAAGGTCCTTGAGCTTGAAAGGGGGGAATGAGGCATCTAATCATAAGCCTGCATTTTTTATCAAAGCTTATATATTGCAATCAAGGCTTGTATTTAAAAATGAGCTTAAAAAAAAAGGATTTTCAAATGTTTCATGCCAGGCAGAAAGAACCTTGGCAAGAGGTTTTTCTCCTAAGACAAGGGGGCCCCATTGATTTATAGTAGAAAAACAATTCTCAAAGTCATAAAAAAGGGAGAATTACATATGCTGCCCTTGCAGACTGAGAAAACACAATTAAAGGCAAGGGTAAATAGTAAAATAATACCAATGTGCCTCCCAGTAAAATGAGCCAGATCTTCTTTCTAAGGTTGAAAGGCCAAGAGCATTTTTGGGAAATTTTCTAAAGCTGTTGGGAAGAGCTAATGGGAGAAGCATCTAGCTGGCTGGGAAAGGAGGGGGAAAGGGGGGAGGTGTAAACTGAAGAGGCTTCTTTTTAAAAGCTGTTTTTTACTGAGTTCCTTTTTACTTTACAAAGGCTTTATTCTTTTAAAAGGCTACCTATGATAAGTGAATGAAATATATTAGCTTAAATATATTGGCTTAAATGTAATTATGCAAAGGATTTAAGGAATGCTAGATTCTTATTTCATATGGTTGTAAGAGTTGTATTTATCCTGAAATTAAGTCAGCCACCAGCCTAGCCCCCCTGCTAGACAGAAGACGCCATCCAAGCACTCTTGATATATATGGTTGTCAGGCATTTGTTTAGAAACTTTCAAATGAAGGAAATCTTTCAATATTGATGTGAAACTCAAGATCCTTGACATCTGTTGAACATAAAAATGTAAGATTAAACATTTGTTTTAGAAGGCAATAGGGCAAGGAGGGCAAGAGGTGAGCTGGTAATTAAGATTCCATGTAAGATATATTATTACTTATTTGTCACATATATAGCTCTTTGTCTCCCTTATAAGGGCAAGGAAGTGGGTGTATCTTTTGTGGGTGTATCTTTTGTGATTGGTTCTACCAAACAGCCAATAGGAATTTCAACCAGGCTGATTGGACAGAGGCAGCCACAGGAGGAGCAAAGGGGGCTGGATTAAGGGAATATAAGTGCTGGCCAGGATGGCAAGAGGCCAGGCCAGAGCTTGGTAACCATATACCACTGAGCCTCTCATTTATTTGTCTGACAAATAAATTATTATTTTAATTTCTCTATTGCTGCGTTGAATATTTCATTCCAGCTAAGCGTTAACCACAAGCAGGGTGCTACAAAAGGTTGTCAGTAAAATACCCTGCATGCGGGGATATGGGCTTGGCTACCTGCTACACTTACGTCTCACAGAACAGCCTATATCCCATTTACCCTGATGTGTCCCCAGTTCCCCCGGCTGGGGGGCTGGGAGGGATACACACCCAAGGCCTAACCAAGGGCTTCCTACATTTGGAAGTTTAATAAAGTTGTGGCCTAATTTTAATTCCGTATAACATTGTCAGGATCTTTATTCCTTCCTTATGATCCCTGGGGGCGGGGGCTGTCTCTCAGCCGCACTCACCTCACAGAGTGTTTGTTGTGGGGAAGGAAGGGAAAGGAGAATGTTAGCCGCTTTGAGACTCCTTCAGGGGGATATCAAATCCAAACTCTTCTTTTTCTTCTTTAGGGCTGGAACTAGTTGAAAATTTAAACTAAGATGTTTTTCTGAGCGTTCTAGCTTTCCCTGAGATGAACTGGTAATAACCTATGCCATGAGATTATATATTTCATCGTGCCCTCCTTAGTATAATTGCCAATATATAACAGTTTGTGGTTTCTGCCTTGTGATGTGCTATGTATTGTTTGTTGTTTCTTGTGAGCTGTGATCCCTGCATTTCAGGGGGGTCGAACTAGATTATCCTTGGGGATACCTTCTGGCTCTGCAGTTCTATGATTGCATGAAACTGCCCTGTGTTTTATAAGGGTGGTATATAATTTAATAAATAATATTAATTATAAAAACTAAGCCTTCTTTTCACATTCCCTGCTAAGTATTATACCTCCATGGGAGGCACAATGACAGCCAGGGTCCTGTTGACTTTAAAGCACATCTGTCTTTATGAAGATGAAATGATTGGCAGTGATAAGCACTCATTCAAAGCCACAAGCTCACAGCTACTGTCTCCATTTCCGGCTATGCTTAATAGCTCCAGTCCTATTAAGCTGCATATGTCATTTGTCATGTCATATTTGCCTTCTTGCTGGCAAAAGGAATCTGCAAATTGCAGTTCCTTCTGAATATTATACAAAGGGCAGTTATATAATTTGTTACCATCATGAGTTCTTTCTGGAGGGCCTTTTTCAGGAGTGGTTGTGGTGGATTATACCCAACTTATTTTTACTCAAGAGTAGAGCCATTGAAATTAATGGACCTAATTTGGTCACATCTATCAGTTTCAATGGGACTACTCAAGGCACAACTAGGATTGCATAGAACCCAATATCTTGTTTTATATAAATAGGTGAAACCGGGACTAAGAGTCCCTTTTCGAATGGGAAACGTTCATCAGGTGTGGAGCACTTTCCAGGTTGTTGTAGTTGCTAGAGGTTTGCACAGATCAGGAAAAGATGGTTTCAAATTTACTGTTAGCTATGAAGTTCGCTGGGTGACCTTGGGCCACACATTATCAGACTGATCTACCTTGCAGGGGTGTTCCGAAGATAAAATGGAGAGGCTGTGCTGTAGAACCACTGTGAGCTCTTTGAAGGAGCTGTGGGATAAAAATATAAGCACAGACTGTCAGTTGGTTTTGTTGTTGCTTAGTCATTTAGTGGTGTCCAACTCTTCATGACGCCATGGACCAGAGCACGCCAGGCACTCCTGTCAGTTGGTTGTATCCCTCCAAAGCCCCTAGGATATGGGCTTGTGACTCAAGCGAACCCCAAAGAAGTATGTGTTCTAGACAGCATGTGTCCTAGAATTGTAGAATCATAGGGTTGGAAGGGACCCAAAGCATCATCAAGTCTAACCTCCTGCATTGCAGGAATCTCAGCTAAAGCATCCATGGCAGATGGCCATCCAACCTCTGCTGAGAAACCTCCAAGGAAGGAGAGTCCACAACCTCCTGAGGGAGTCCGTTCCACTGTCAAACAGCTCTTACTGTTGGACAGTTCTTCCTGATGTTTAATCAGAATATCCTTTCTTGTAACTTGAAGCCATTGGGTTGAGTCCTACCCTCCAGAGCAGGAGAAAACAAGCTTGTTTCTCCTTCTTCCATATGACAGCCCTTGAGATATTTGAAGATTCCTCTCATATCTCTTCTCCCCCTTCTCTTTTCTAGGCTAAACATACCCTGTTCCTTCCACCACTTCTGGGAGCCAGTGTGGTATAGTGGGAGCAGTGGACTCGTAATCTGGTGAACCGGGTTCGCTTCCCCGCTCCTCCACATGCAGGTGCTGGGTGACCTTGGGCCAGTCACACTTCTCTGAAGTCTCTCAGCCTCACTCACTTCACAGAGTGTTTGTTGTGGGGGAGGAAGGGAAAGGAGAATGTTAGCCACTTTGAGACTCCTGAAGGGGAGTGAAAGGCGGGATATCAAGTCCAAACTCCTCCTCCTCTTCTTCTTCATATGGCTTAGTTTCCAGGGACTGGCTGGATGAAGAGGAGTGGTGGTGGAAGGCACCAGCTGGGGAACCCATTAGGGAAGCCTCAGAGGAGGAAGGCTCAGAGCCTGTGGAGTGGTGGTGGGACAATGAGAACAGGTCACAGAAGGAATGGTTGGATGCTGAAGAAGCAACAGGCTTTAGTGGGAAAGAGGAGCCAGGTGCATCTGACTCAGAAAGTATGTTTACATGGAATGATGCCAAGAGGAGCTGACATCCAAACAAGTGGTGGTCACCAGTTTGGGAATGGCTCACCTTGGTGAACCAAAAGAGGGCCACCTAGGTGCGGGGAGGTGATATATCAATGTCTTTGGCCCCACCTTTTGCACCAACATCCGTACAGCTGGTTCATGCATTGATGGATTAGAACCTGCCCTAGACAACCTCACTCATCTGCTTAGGGTCTGGGCGAGGGGTGGTCCAAGCAGGAGATAATCAGGCACAATGGTGTTAACAGGTGTTCAAACCGTTTTGCTTTTAAAAAATACATCAATTCCCCATCCCAAATTTTAACCTCTCCAGCTAGCGACAGTGGAGATACAATCCCATTTTTTTTCTAAAGAAACAAATATATTTTAACACCCACAACAACAAATATGACCTCTTATTATCAAAGGCAGCTTGCCTGAGAGAGAAAGAAAGAAAAAGTTTCCCCTTTGGGGGCTGTCCATTTTGAAGATCAAAGGACAACATGTGTTAGACTGTTTCCTCTGTTCAAAAGCCACCGAAATAGCAGCAAAAAGGGAGCCTTCGAATCAAACGGCTCTGGCGCCTGACTGGGAAGAGGCGATGCGCTTTTTCTTCTGTTGATTTCTCCACTTTTCAGCCATTAAGTTAACGTTCTCAGCCTTCAAAGTAGAAGCTTCAATAAAGCAAGCGGTGGCACCTTTTTCACACAGCCGGGAGGCAGGACTCCTGGAGAAACAAACAAAAGAGATGAAGAAGAACGATAAAGCCAAACAAGAATATGGAGCAGCTTCTGTACGAAGAGGTTCTCCCCTCCGCCAAAAAAACCCACACAACTCAAGGCAACAGGACATTCAGAAGCTTGTACTGGCATTTGGTACCATGCTCTGGTGCAGTGAAGACTTGCCTATTGGGGCAAATGGGGCCCTGCCCCACACATCTAGCCAGCCTCCACCTGCCTGCCTTCTTACTTGCAACCAACCTACAGGGTAGCCTTGACTCTGAGCTTCCTCTTCCTTAGTTTCAGTATTTGCTGTTGTAGAATTCAATCTCCTCCTCCTCCTCCTCCTCCTCCTCTTTCTTTCTTTCTTTCTTTCTTTCTTTCTTTCTTTCTTTCTTTCATAGCTGAGTAAGTTTGTCTTCCATAAACACGGTTTTAACAATGAGTCCGTAAGTGACTGTGGATTTTGACTGGGAAGGACGGGGAAGGAAACACACCTGTCCTTAGCAAAGCTGTTACGTACAGATTCGTAGTCTCTTATGGAGTTCTTACACACACACACACACAGTGGTACCTCTGGTTACATACACTTCATGTTACATACGCTTCAGGTTACAGACTCTGCTAACCCAGAAATAGTGCTTCAGGTTAAGAACTTTGCTTCAGGATGAGAACAGAAATTGTGGTCTGGCGGCGCAGCAGCAGCAGGAGGCCTCATTAGCTAAAGTGGTGCTTCAAGTTATGAACAGTTTCAGGTTAAGAACGGGCTTCCAGAATGAATTAAGTACTTAACCTGAGGTACCACTGTGTGTGTGTGTATGTAGCATTAATCACATGTAACAGATATATTATTGGGCCTTTACACAATTTGAACATAATCCTTTTTGGACGGAAGACTGAAGTGTGCTCCCAATTTTGATTCACAAAGCACCATCCCTTAGGTATCAGAAGTTTCTCCAACACCATCCTAATGCTTTGGTAGCCAAACTCTCTTGAGGCTAAACCCCCTTTTGGCAAGATAACAGACCTGCCAAATCTGACAGGTAGGATACAAGGCTGCATATAAATTGTGCGTTGTTGAGAACCTCGGAATATCCTCATGTTAATGTTATCACTTTCCTTCAGACTTCCTTTTCTGGAAGGAGCCAAACAAGCCCAGCCGTCAGATCCCCTGAAAGCTTGGCTCCCTGCCTGATCTGAACATTTATCCCTGACAGCCAACTTTTCAAACTCCATCAGCTCACTGGGAGATGCTCCTGTCTCTCCACGTGAGGACGTTCACCTAATTGTCTCCAAGTGACTTCTGGGTCTCTTGTCGCTTCTCCAAAACTTGATGAGCCTGCTCAATTACAAGATATTAAGGAACTCCACTCAAGAGCTTGCAATGCATATCTGGGCCCCTGGAAGGATTAATGCAGGAACTAAAAATAAGCAAAGCTCAAAGCTCCTTTTCCATCTTGAGAGGAGCATTTCAATGACCAGCTTAAAAGTACTGCTTGTGTGATTAATCTTATGGCATGAACATGCTTCACTCCTCACTTTTAAGAGCTGATAGCTTAACAAATTCCTTGCATCATGTGTGAGCCAAAAGCACTTTCATGAATGTGCAATGGGAGGAATTCCATTTTGCTTCCATGGCTGTCATGACTCAGGCCCTTCTTTTGGGGATAAGGCTGGGAATTCAGTAATGGAGAGGGTATTGCCCTCAGGATAAGCCCCAGAAACACCAACTAGAAGCATTTTTGCAAGAAGATCCCATGATGCACCGCTCAAGCTTGAGAATACCATTTCCCGCTTCTCTGACACAAAATGACTCCATCCTCAGAATCCTCAGAGCAATTGGTATCTCCTCTGCTCTCTTCCAACTTGCAAATTCTATAATTCTATCTTCTGAACCATTCTTCCTAGCTGGCTGAATGAAGAGGCATTTCTCAGTGAAGGCAGAACTAGCTAGAAGTCATCTGCTATCTATGGCTCTGTATGAGAGTCAACTGGTGCTGAAGCAATATCTGAGCCCTTCTCTTATGCAGCGTTCAACCTGAGCCTTGCACAGAGCTGTCCATGCTTGCCTGGGCTTGCCTTTGCCCACGGCATTCAAAGAATAATAGAATTGCAAGGTTCAAGGGACCCCCAAAGGCCACCTAGTCCAACTCCTTGCAATGCAGACCTTCTGCTCTGGAAGGTGCTCTGACCTTAGGCATTGGGTAGTCTCAACATCAGTCATCTGGCATATGCACACCTAGGTTATAGTGAATGTCCCAAACGTGGCACCTGTTATGCTTGTATATACACCAGTGCACCTGACTTTTTGGATTTTCACACATTTGTATTTCTGTGGGTATGTAGGAAAATGTTACATATTGAAGCTACACAATCTCCAGCTGCATTGATCTCCATCTAATTTGTTGAGTTGAACTTTATTAATAATAATAATAATTAATAATTTATTATTTATACCTCGCCCATCTGGTTGGGTTTCCCTAGTCACTCTGGGCGGCTTCCAACTGAATATTAAAAACAATACAGCATCAGACATAAAAAACTTCCCTAAACAGGGCCACCTTCAGTTGTCTTTTAAAAGTAAAATAGTTGTTTATTGCCTTGACATCTGCTGGGAGGACGTTCCCCAGGGCAGGTGCCAATACAGAGAAGGCCCTCTGCCTCGTTCCCTATAACCTCACTTCTCACAGTGAGGGAACCGCCAGAAGGCCCTCGGCGCTGGACCTCAGTGTCCAGGCAGAACGATGGGGTGGAGACGCTCCTTCAGGTATACAGGACCGAGACCATTTAGGGCTTTAAAGGTCAGCACCAACACTTTGAATTGTGCTCGAAATGTACTGGGAGCCAATGAAGATCTTTCAGGACCAGTGTTATATGGTCTCGGCGGCCACTCCCAGTCCCCAGTCTAGCTGCCACATTCTGGATTAATTGCAGTTTCTGAGTTACCTTCAAAGGTAGCCCCACATAGAGCGCATTGCAGTAGTCCAAGCGAGACATAACTAGAGCATGCACCACTCTGGCAAGACTTTGGCTGGGAGGTGGGCAAATGGCAAAACAAACAAGAGAATTGACTTGATGCAGAGTGTGAAGGAGGCAGTAGGAACCTGGTCTCAAATCCTACCTTTAGTTATAGGACCACAGGTCAAGCGGGGTAGGGTGGGGGTGGGGGTGAAATCACTGCCATCTGCAGGGGGTTGGACTAGATGACCCTCAGGGTCCCTTCCAACTCTACAATTATATGATTCCATGATCCCTTGGCCTGATTTCTCAACTGAAGAAAGGTTTAATTGGTAAGGGGGGCTGTAAAATACCAACTTTGGGTTCCATGACTGAAGAAGGGATTAGAGATAAATTTAAAATAATAATGAAGTGGAATCATACACACAGTAAAAATGCCATGAAATGATTCATCAGATGTGGTCCAGGGCCACTACTTGGATTGTAGCTTAGCTAGAAAAGGAAAGAATCTGTCAGTTTTGGAGTCTCACTTTCCCAAACAGTTTGCCACATTTCCACATCAGTCTGCATTTTTCTTTAAGTCCTCATAAAATTTATCAGCATATTAGTGCTCATTTTCCCCAATGTACGCATTTTGCAAGCAAATTTTCCCAATATAAAATGCATTATGGTATCTTATTTTCACTTTTCCATAACACACGCTTATTTTCTACACATTTTTTGTTGAAGAACAAAATTTGGAAAAAAACAAATTTAAGGGACGCCCAGGTTTCAGTTCAAGTATTGTTTTGAGAGGTGCAAATTACAGGTTGGCTTGTATTAAAACTTCAACTGACCCCTAGTTTGAACAAGTTGATTTTGGACTTTCATATCAATGGTTCAAGTTCATGGGAACATTCTTAAGGTGCTTAATCAAGGACAGAGATGAAAGATTGGATTCAAGCCAGGAATCACATAGATGGTACCCATTTCAACCTCCATGAATATGCATGACACTCAGGCGACGGATTGTATTGACATTCTGCTTCTGTTGCAGTTTAGGGATCATTTAGATTGGATTAATTGGATAATTGTGGAAGTGTGACAGAAAGAAAGATAACAACGTACTTTAAAAATGAATATATATGGCACTTCGGACAGCAGAGCTGACTTGCCAGTGCTGAACAACCAACCGTGTTGTCTTGAAGTTGATGGTTTGTGTGTGTGTGTGTCAAACTGCAATCTGCATGTAGGTAATGAGCAATTATGCTCATTTCTAGGCTAAGGATGTGTTTAGCATCCCAACCAATGAGTGAGAGTCCAAGGCTGGCTCAAGACATTTTGCTGCCTGAGGCAAAGGAGAAAATGCCACACACAAAATGGCACTGCCCTGTCCCTGAGGGAGATCAGCAGGGTAGTTATGAAGGCAGAGGGCAGACACACAGCTCTCTTATCCAACAGAAAGGTATGGTCAGGCAGTTCAGGAACTAGAGCTGAAGGGCACCACTGCCTCCCAGAATATGCTACCTGAGGCAGCTGCTTCATTCTGCCTGTTGGTAGGAGTGGCACTGTGACAGACATGCCCCTAAACAATGTTCTTGTACCACTACTGTTTATTAGTGGCTGTATCCATTGCTACAGTTTCTCTCACACAATTTTATGGGTGCATGATAGGACTGCCTTATTGTTGTCTCCTCTCCAGCCCAACCCTTCACCATGAGGTCCCAGGGCAAGTTACAACCATGAACTTGGGTAAGTTGGATGTGGTCAAAAATGAGATGGCAAGAATAAATAATGACATCCTGGGCATCAGTGAACTAAAATGGATGTGAATGGGCGAATTCAGTTCAGATGACCATCATATCTACTACTGTGGGCAAGAATCCCATAAAAGAAATAGAGTGGCCCTCATAGTCAACAAAAGAGTGGTGAAAGCTGTATTGGGATGCAATCTCAAAAATGATAGAAATATCTTGATACGAATCCAAGGCAGACCTTTTAACATCACAGTAATCCAGGTTTATGCACCAACTGAAGAAGACCCTGATGTTGGGAAAGATGGAGGGCACAAGGAGAAGGGGACGACAAAGGACGAGATGGTTGGATAGTGTTCTCGAAGCTACCAGCATGAGTTTGACCAAACTGCAGGAGGCAGTGGAAGACAGGAGGGCCTGGCATGCACTGGTCCATGGGGTCACGAAGAGTCAGACACGACTAAACGACTAAACAACAACAACACAATGAAGAGAATAGCCTGGGTCCTGAAAGATATCAGGCAGGCCAGAGACAGAGGTGAAAAGCTGTTTCCTGGTCATGCTGGATCTCTCAGAAGTCTTTGACATCATTGATCATGACATCCTTCTGGACCATCTAGAGGAGTTGGGAGCTGGGGGCACTTATACAGCTGTTCTGCTCCTTCCTCCTGGGCCGTGTTCAGAAAGTGGTGTTGGGGGATGAGTGTTCAGACCCCATGGCTCTCACTTGTGGGGTGCCTCAGGGTTCCATCCTCTCCCCCATGGTTTTTAACATCTATATGAAGCCACTGGAAGAGATCATCAGGGGGTTTGGACTGGGCGTTCAACTCTCCTTCAAATCTGAACCAGTGAAGGCAGTGAAGATCCTGTGTGAATGTCTGGAGGTGGTTGGAGGATGGATGGCGGCTAACAGAAGTACTGTTTTGGGGGGACAGGGGGCGGGCAGGTGTGGGGGACTCCCTGGTCTTGAATGGGGAAACTGTGACTCTGAAGGACCAGGTGCACAGCCTGGGAGTCATTTTGGTCTCACAGCTGCCTATGGAGGCGCAGGTTAACTCTGTGTCCAGGGCAGCTGTCTACCAGCTCCACCTGGCATGCAGGCTAAGACCCTACCTGCCCGCAGACTGTCTCGCCAGAGTGGTGCTTGCTCTGGTTATCTCCTGCTTGGACTACTGCAATGCACTCTATGTGGGGCTACTTTGAAGGTGACCCGGAAACTACAAGTAATCCAGAATGCGGCAGCTAGACTGGTGACTGGGAGTGGCCGCTGGGACCATATAACACCGGCCCTAAAGGATCTTCATTGGCTCCCAGTGTGTTTTTGAGCACAATTCAAAGTGTTGGTGCTGACCTTTAAAGCCCTAAATGGCCTCAGCCCAGTATATCTGAAGGAGCGTCTCCACCTCCATCATTCAGCTTGGACACTGAGGTCTAGCTCTGAGGGCCTTCTGGAGGTTCCCTCACTGTGAGAAGTGAGGTTACAGGGAACCAGGCAGAGGACCTCCTCAGTAGTGGCACCTGCCCTGTGGAACGCCGTCTCACCAGATATCAAGGAAATAAATGACTATCTGACTTTTAGAAGGCATCTGAAGACAGACCTGTTTAGGGAAGTTTTTAATTTTTTATGTCTTAATATGTTCTGATATATGTTGTGAGTCTCCCAGAGTGGCTGGGTAAACCTAGCCAGATAGGCGGGGTATAAATAATAAAAATATTATTATTATTATTATTATTATTATTATTATTATTATTATTATTAGGTTGGAGAAATGAGATGTACTCCCCCAGTGTGTGATTCCCAGCAACTGGAATTCAGAGTCATGCTCAGTGGGTGAGACACATAGTCATCACGGCTGGTTTCAGTTCATGTGAGCCTGGCCAACACTGTATTATGACAACCCCACGATAAACCTGCTGAAGCAGCACTTCCATCAGTGAAGATATTCATAATTTACCAACTCCCTTCTTCCCCAGCAAACATTAAAATGATGTGCCAATTGATCTTGTGGTGCTCTTTAGTGCCCTTCAGACTAACCTGATTAGCTGTTCATCTTGTTCCTGACTGAGGTTCAGATTTTAGAGAGCCTCTTCGTACTTGTCTGGTAACTCATATTTCTTCTTGCTGGCTGTAAGAGAAGACATCTATGGACTTCATTACGGGTGTATGTTCTGCAAAGAGAACCCAAGATATACTCACAATATGTTATGATACCCAACTCTCATGGCCAAGGCTTCCAACTTGTTCTTTTAAATGATTGCTGCTTAGTTCAGTAGCTGGAGACAGAGACAGCTTTTGACAGATCAGGAGCGAAAGATTGGTGAATTTTAGGAAGGGAAGGGCAACCTGAATTTTAGGAAGGGAAGGGCAACCTTTGCTACATTAAGGATGGGAAGCTTATTTGAGAAGCTTGAAGATTCAGGATAGATAAAAAAAAAATTCACACAGTTCATAAACTATGGAGCTTATACCCACAGGATGAAGTGATGGCTACTAACTTAGCTGACTTTAAAAGAGGATGAGACAAATTGATGGGGGAGACTTAGAGGAGGTAAGATAGCCATATGATATCATGGTATCATTGTTAGAATTCCTGGCTCAATGATTACAGTCATAGGATTGTTGTCTTTCACATGATGCTATTTGTTTTGACTCCACAGAGTGGGAAGTGACGAAGACAGGATGTTTGTGTTCCTGTGTTCCGTGAAGCGGGACTATTGTCCTTTGTTCTTTTCCTCTTTGCTGTCTGATGCTAGAGAGAGAGGGAGCCATGTTGCAGTGCTCCGTGTGTGTTTATATGTAAATAAAGTAGATTAGCCAAAATGCTGAGTTGCTGAGGTCTGTTATGCAAGCTGCGCAAACTCTGCAGATCCCTAAGTGTGCCGATGTCTGTTGGCATCGGTCGCAGTGATGTTTGGGCTGAAGAAAGCTTTTGAAGCTCCTGAACGATTCACCAGGAGGGAGGGAACATGCCAGTCGGGCATGTGTCTCTACCAGAGTCCTACTCAAGTGTAGGCTGAACTCAAAACAACCATATGATAGCCATCTTCAAATATCTCAAGGGCTGTCACATGGAAGTGGGAGCAAGCTTGCTTTCTCCTGCTCTGGAGGGTAGGACTCGAACCAATGGCTTCAAGTTACAAGAAAGGAGATTGCGACTAAACATCAGGAAGAACTTTCTGACAGTAAGAGCTGGTTGACAGTGGAATGGTCTCCCTTGGGAGGTTGTAGAATCTCTTTCCTTGGAGGTCCTTAAGCAGAGGTTGGATGGTCATCAATCACAGATGCTTCAGCTGAGATTCCTGCATTGAAGGGGGTGGGACTAGATGACTCTTGGAGTCCTTCCAACTCTATAATTCTATGATGGGCCGCTATCAATGACTACTATCCATGTAGGCTTGGCTCTGCCTCCATAGCTGGCTTCTGAATACTAGTTGCTGTAAACCACAGGGCAGGAAAGTGCTCTTGCATTTGGGTCCTGCTCCTTGGTTTACTACAGGCATCTGGTTGGGTGCTGTGAGACCAGGATGCTGAATTAGATGGGCCATTGGCCTGATCCAACAGGACTCTTCCTATCTTCTTATGGCTGTCAGGCTCAAGGAATTCTCTCCTCCCTGTCACGGTCCTGTCTACAGGCGATCAAAGTCCCGGCTGAGGACATCAGGACTGGGGGCAAGATGGTGAGGTGGGAGCAGGAATGAGAGTTCAGAAGCCAGAAGTCAGGAGGTCAAGAGTCCAAGGGTCAGAGAGCCGGGAGTCAAGAAGCCAGGGGTCCGAGGGTCAGGATGCAAGGAGTCACAAAGTCAAGGGTCCAGGTGTCAAGAAGCAAGGAGTCACAAAGTCAAGGGACCAAGGATCAAGAAGTAGGGAGTCCAGAAGCCAAGGTTCAAGGATCAGGAAGCAAGAAGCCAAACACAGCAAGGCAGGGAGTGTGTTGCTGTGGCAAAGAGCCAAAGGGAAATGCGGACCTTATATTCCTTCCCGGCTCTTGCCACCAGGTGCATTTAGTTAGCAAGCGGCCTCACCTATGCGGCCACGCCTTGCCTCTTCAGAACAAACTGAGGAAGGCCCCAGTCCTGCAAAGTCCTACTGGTCACAGGGCCTGGCTCCTGCACACACTCCTGACACTCCCCTGGTAGCATCAAGGATCAAAGGAGAAACAAGAAAGTTTGTATTTGTGGTTTTTATTCAGTAATTGTGGAGCAAGGCAAACAATCCAGTCCTTAACTCCATGGTGAAGTTGCTCACTCTGAGCCCCTCTCCTTCCTTCCCCAGCAACAGCCCGTGGCTCTGCGAGGGTCCTCAGAAGTCAAATGCTGTTGAGCTCTTTGCTCTTGAATTCTAAGTGAGCGGCCAGTACGTGGCGATGGTGGAGCTTCTACTGTATGCTCTCCAAGGAAGTCTCTGCTGGAAGTTCTCCAACTCCCCCTCCCTCTCCTAACATCTCATAACTTGGCAGCTCTGTGTTCTGCTGTAATACAACCCTGTCTCCCTCTTCTCTTGAAACTACTGGATGGGGGGGGGGGTGTCCCCTCACCCACTCCTCCTCCAAGGGAAGCAGAGAAGTAGGAGGGGGCGATTCCCAAACCTCCTCTTCAGTCCAGTCCCTGACAAGGACCTTTTGCTCTGGAAGGCAAAGGAATCTCATCCTTTGAAAGACCAGTATGGAACAATCTCGCGCAATGCAGAATTAAGGAAGCTTGCAACATCCTCAACCAATGGACCATTCTGTACCTTTGGCCATTGACCATATTTGCATGTGAGTACAGTTGTGACAGCAGCAGCCTGCAAACCAGGAATAGGGGGTGTGTGCCACTCCAAGTGTTGCTGAACTACAACTCCCATCATCCCTAACTATTGGCCATGCTGGCCAGAGTGATGGGAGCTGGAGTCCAAGAATGTCCAGAGGGCCGCAAATTCCCTATCCCTGATGTAGACTAAGCTGGTCCCTCTTACGTCTCCAATACACATACCAGATAGTTCTGATTTTCTAGTGTACAGGTATGGCCTTGTTGCAGAATCTAAGCATTGCCATAATTTGGTAGGCACCATGCCAGTTGCTAAATTCCCCGAAGGGCAGAAAAGCTGCTGGAACCAGGCTTTTCAAGTGTAAGGCTGCAGTCCTAAGCATTCTTTCTTGGGCACAAGTCCCACTGAAATCAGTAGGGACTTCCTTGTGATTAAAAATGGGTAGAATCAGGTTGTAAATGGAATGGCTCCCGGAGGGCTTCCAGAGCCATTGAATTAGCCCCCTGTTTTCAAGCAGATGCAAATGGGGGAATTTAATACCAGTCGTGTTCCCCAAATCAAATTATGCTGCTTGTGTTTTGGGGGGGTTTGTTTATTCATTTGGAAGAAAAGCTTCTGGGCTCCGTTTTGATCAATAATAATAAAAAAACAAGAATACAAACATTTATCTGCATTTGCTCAATAGTAAATGAAATCCAGTACCTTAGAGCAAAGAAAAACCTCTCCCAATGCAGAATTATTGCCTTGGTGATATCAGTAGCCAATAGACCAATAGTTGCTTTCTGCCAAATGTCCTAATTCTATGTTTGGATCATCACAGCAGGAGAGGTGAGGGAAAGAAAAAAGACATTTCTTTCATAATATGGAAATGTCCTTGCCTATCTCAGCCCAATTAGCTCATTATGAAGTGGAAGCCTCCATGTCCATGTGTCAGCCAGAAGAATGACATTTTTGTATAATAATAATAATAATAATAATAATAATAATAATAATAATAATTTATTATTTATACCCCGCCCATCTGGCTGGGTATCCCCAGCCACTCTGGGCGGCTTCCAACAAAACACTAAAATACAATAACCTATTAAACATTAAAAGCTTTCCTAAACAGGGCTGCCTTCAGATGAATTCTAAAAGTTTGGTAGTTATTTTTCTCTTTGACATCTGGTGGGAGGGCATTCCACAGGGCAGGTACCACTACCAAGAAGGCCCTCTGCCTGGTTCCCTATAACTTGGCTTCTCGCAGCGAGGGAACCGCCAGAAGGCCCTCGGCGCTGGACCTCAGTGTCCGGGCAGAACGATGGAGGTGGAGACGATCCTTCAGGTATACTGGACCAAGGCTCTTTAGGGCTTTGAAGGTCAGCACCAACACTTTGAATTGTGATCGGAAATGTACTGGGAGCCAGTGTAGGTCTTTCAAGACTGGTGTTATGTGGTCTCGGCGGCTGCTCCCAGTCACCAGTCTAGCTGCCACATTCTGGATTAGTTGCAGTTTCCAGGTCACCTTCAAAGGTAGCCCCACATAGAGCGCATTGCAGTAGTCCAAGCGAGAGATAACCAGAGCATGCACCACTCTGGAGAGACAGTCTGCGGGCAGGGAGGGTCTCATCCTGCGTATCAGATGGAGCTGATCTGGTCCTAACCAATGTTGATGACCTGGTTAGTGGGGTAGAAGTGGAAGGATCATTAGGCGCGAGTGATCATGCTCTTCTGAAGTTTACTATACAGTGGAAAGGAGCAGCCAAGCATACTAGGACTCAATTTCTTGATTTTAAGAAAGCCGACTTCATAAAACTTAGGGAAGTGCTGGGTGAGATCCCATGGACAGTAATACTAAAAGGAAAGGGAGTTCATGATGGCTGGGAGTTTGTTAAGAGGGAGATAGTAAAAGCACAACTTCAGGCAATACCAATGAGACGGAAACATGGAAGGTGCCTAAAGAAGTCAGGGTGGCTATCTAAAGAACTTTTAACTGAGTTAAGATTAAAAAAGGATGTGTACAAAAAATGGAAAAGGGGGGAAACCACCAAAGAGGAATTCAAACAAATAGCCAGCACGTGTAGACACAAAGTCAGAAAAGCTAAAGCACAGAATGAACTCAGGCTTGCTAGAGAGGTTAAAAGCAACAAAAAAAGACTTTTATGGGTATGTACGTAGCAAAAGGAAGAACAAAGAAACCGTGGGGTCACTCAGAGGAGAGGATGGTGAAATGCAAACAGGGGACACAGAAAGGGCTGAACTCCTCAATGCCTTCTTTGCCTCAGTCTTCTCCGATAAAGAAAACAATGCCCGACCTGAAGAATTTGGAGCAGATGATTCAGCAGAGGAAACACAGCCCAGAATAACTAAGGAGATAGTACAAGAATACTTGGCTAGTTTAGATGTATTCAAGTCTCCAGGGCCAGATGAACTGCATCCAAGAGTATTAAAAGAACTGGCAGATGTGATCTCAGAACCACTGGCAGTCATCTTTGAGAATTCCTGGAGAACAGGCAAAGTCCCGGCAGACTGGAGGAGGGCAAATGTTGTCCCTATTTTCAAAAAGGGGAAAAGAGAGGACCCAAATAATTACCGCCCAGTCAGTCTGACATCAATACCAGGGAAGATTCTGGAGCAGATCATTAAGCAAACAGTCTGTGAGCACCTAGAAAGGAATGCTGTGATCACCAATAGTCAGCATGGATTTCTGAAAAAAAAGTCATGTCAGACGAACCTGATCTTGTTTTTTGACAGAATTACAAGCCTGGTAGATGAAGGGAATGCAGTGGATGTAGCCTACCTTGATTTTAGCAAGGCATTTGACAAGGTGCCCCATGATATTCTTGTAAAGAAGCTGGTAAAATGCAGTCTTGACTATGCTACCACTCAGTGGATTTGTAACTGGCTGGCTGACCGAACCCAAAGGGTGCTCATCAATGGTTCCTCTTCATCCTGGAGAAGAGTGACTAGTGGGGTGCCACAGGGTTCTGTCTTGGGCCCGGTCTTATTCAACATCTTTATCAATGACTTGGATGATGGACTCAAGGGCATCCTGATCAAATTTGCAGATGACACCAAACTGGGAGGGGTGGCTAACACCCCAGAGGACAGGATCACACTTCAAAACGACCTTGACAGTTTAGAGAACTGGGCCAAAACAAACAAGATGAATTTTAACAGGGAGAAATGTAAAGTATTGCACTTGGACAAAAAAAATGAGAGGCACAAATACAAGATGGGTGACACCTGGCTTGAGAGCAGTACATGTGAAAAGGATCTAGGAGTCTTGGTTGACCACAAACTTGACATGAGCCAAAAGTGTGACGTGGCAGCTAAAAAAGCCAATGCAATTCTGGGCTGCATCAATAGGAGTATAGCATCTAGATCAAGGGAAGTAATAGTGCCACTGTATTCTGCTCTGGTCAGACCTCACCTGGAGTACCGTGTCCAGTTCTGGGCACCACAGTTCAAGAAGGACACTGACAAACTCGAACGTGTCCAGAGGAGGGCAACCAAAATGGTCAAAGGCCTGGAAACGATGCCTTGTGAGGAACGGCTAAGGGAGCTGGGCATGTTTAGCCTGGAGAAGAGGAGGTTAAGGGGTGATATGATAGCCATGTTCAAATATATAAAAGGATGTCACATAGAGGAGGGAGAAAGGTTGTTTTCTGCTGATCCAGAGAAGCAGTGGACACGGAGCAATGGTTCCAAACTACAAGAAAGAAGATTCCACCTAAACATTAGGAAGAACTTCCTGACAGTAAGAGCTGTTTGACAGTGGAATTTGCTGCCAAGGAGTGTGGTGGAGTCTCCTTCTTTGGAGGTCTTTAAGCAGAAGCTTGACAACCATATGTCAGGAGTGCTCTGATGGTGTTTCCTGCTTGGCAGGGGGTTGGACTCGATGGTCCTTGTGGTCTCTTCCAACTCTATGATTCTATGGTTCTATGATAAACAGCTGCCCTGGACACAGAATTGACCTGCATCTCCATGGACAGCTGTGAGTCCAGAATGACTCCCAGGCTGCACACCTGGTCCTTCAGGGGCACAGTTACCCCATTCAGGACCAGGGGGTCCTCCACACCCGCCTGCCTCCTGTCCCCCCAAAACAGTACTTCTGTCTTGTCAGGATTCAACCACAATCTGTTAACAGCCATCCATACTCCAACCGCCTCCAGACAGTCACACAGGACCTTCACCGCCTTCACTGGTTCTGATTTGAAAGAGAGGTAGAGCTGGGTATCATCCGTATACTGATGAACACCCAGCCCAAACCCCCTGATGATCTCTCCCAGCGGCTTCATATAGATATTAAAAAGCATGGGGGAGAGGACAGAACCCTGAGGCATCCTGCAAGTGAGAGCCCAGGGGTCTGAACACTCATCCCCCACCACCACTTTCTGGACATGGCCCAGGAGGAAGGAGCAGAACCACTGTATGACAGTGCCCCCAGCTCCCAGCCCCTCTAGACGGTCCAGAAGGATGTTATGGTTGATGGTGTCAAAAGCCGCTGAGAGATCCAGCAGAACTAGGAAACAGCTCTCACCTTTGTCCCTAGCCCGCTGGAGATCATCAACCACTGTGACCAAGGCAGTCTCAGTCCCATGATGAGGCCTGAATCCCGATTGGAAGGGATCCAAATGGTCCGCATCCTCCAGGCGTGCCTGGAGTTGTTCAGCAACCACTTGCTCAATCACTCTGACATCACAAGACGTCCATCTCTTTATAACTGACAGTGGATCGCTCTGTATGGATCTGTAAGACAAGAAGTAGCCCTGAGACTGGTCCATAAAACTAGGAGATTATTTGCATCATTCAGAAAATGCGCGTGGTATAGCACATCTAGGACTGCACCACTTCAGGATGCTGGTGGGAATCAAATTCTGAATGCTGTATTGCTAACCCGTGTTCCTTCAGATATTGTTGGCAAAGAATGCAGATGGAATCAATTTTAAATGGATTTATACGTGGAATTTGATAGCTGGTTTTATCAAATTTTTCCCCACATTGAACTACCTTCTGCATCAAGCACCCACTAATCTCCAATGACTTGTGCATTCACATTATTATTTTTAAAGGTTGACTAAGCAATATTGTATGCAAAAAATACATATATATTATGTATAATATTATGGAAGTGTTGAGTCCCATGTTGTACCATATTTCCACAGCAGTATTTTACTAATATCAATACATAAATACTTCTATACAGTTTATATGCACTGTAGCACGTATCTGTTTCTTTGCTGGTTACTTTAGGAAACCAAGAGTGTATATGAATATAATAGTCTAACATTATGGATAATAATACTTATTATAATGCTTGTGAGAAATGAAAATGTTCATATTTGTATCAGAGCAGGAACAAAAGTTTTTTTGTTGAGATCAAGGAACACCGTGATCATAAGAAAATATTCCTGCTTGACATGGATATTTTCACAAAGTTCATTTGTAGTTGTTGGACTACAACTCCCATCATTCATGACCTTTTCCTGTGGTAGCTGGGGATGATAGCATTTGGAGTCCAACAACCTTTAGAGGGACACAGGTTCTCCTTCCTATCCTAATCTTCAGCGTATTCTGCGCCCGTTAACCCTCCTAAACTTTTTCAGGAGATATCAAAAATGCTACAATGTCTTTAAGATACATGTAAGGTAAAGGGACCCTGACCATTAGGTCCAGTCGTGGCCTACTCTGGGGTTTCGGTGCTCATCTCGCTTTATTGGCCAAGGAAGCTGGCATACAGCTTCCGGGTCATGTGGCCAGCATGACTAAGCCACTTCTGGTGAACTAGAGCAGCGCACGGAAATGCCGTTTACCTACCCGCCAGAGCGGTACCTATTTATCTACTTGCACATTTACGTGATTTCAAACTGCTAGGTTGGCAGGAGCTGGGACCGAGCAACGGGAGCTCACCCCGTTGCGGGGATTCGAACCGCCAACCTTCTGATTGGCAAGTCCTAGGCTCAGTGGTTTAACCCACAGTGCCACCCGTGTCCCTAAGATACATGTAGGACTTCATTATTTTGACCAGCTACAGCTTCTCTCCTCTCCTAGTCCTACTTTAGTTCTTTCTCTTGACTGCTGTCCTGCTAATAATACATTTGACTATCCGCTCCCCGCCCCTGACCTTCCTCAGTCAACATTTCCTATGTGATCTATATAGAATCATAGAATCATAGAGTTGGAAGAGACCACAAGGGCCATCAAGTCCAAGCCCCTGCCAAGCAGGAAACACCATCAGAGCACTCCTGACATATGGTTGTCAAGCCTCTGCTTAAAGACCTTCAAAAAAGGAGACTCCACCACACTCCTTGGCAGCAAATTCCACTGTCAAACAGCTCTTACTGTCAGGAAGTTCTTCCTAATGTTTAGGTGGAATCTTCTTTCTTGTAGTTTGGATCCATTGCTCCGTGTCCACTGCTTCTCTGGAGCAGCAGAAAACAACCTTTCTCCCTCTTCTATGTGACATCCTTTTATATATTTGAACATGGCTATCATATCACCCCTTAACCTTCTCTTCTCCAGGCTAAACATGCCCAGCTCCCTTAGCCGTTCCTCATAAGGCATCGTTTCCAGGCCTTTGACCATTTTGGTTGCCCTCCTCTGGACACGTTATCAACTCAACCACACATCAAAATCCAAAGAGAAGTTTGTAAACCAAAATCTCGGACTGTATCCGGGTTTGTTTTTTTGTCTTCCTTGAAGCCTGCTGCTTTAACTGTCAGGATCCAGATTGTTATCACCTCGTAAAATGAGACATTTATCTCCTCAGTGAAATTTACAGCCTCTCTAAAAATGAGCAATGGAATGGGAAAGACTAAGGGTTGGTACCCCAGAGTCTTCTCCAACACGTTTGAGCCGGGGAGTGGCCCCACTGGAATGCCTTGAATGAGAGAGAGGGGGAAAGAATCTCTCATTTCATTATTATGACTTCAAAATGTGAGCATCTGACAGCACAAGGGCGATTGTTTCCCCCCGATTTGAAAAGGATGCTTTATGGGGTGCTTAAATCGGTGGCATTATGTTTACGATTATTCCTTCTGTAACTTGACTAAGGGAGGTGACTGCAAGACGCTACAAAGGATGGCAAAGACTTTGCGCCCCCAAAATCGGCAGTGTCATGTCCTGGGACAGGTGCACTTCTCATGATTTAATATGGCCTTAAAAGGTAAAGGGACCCCTGACCATTAGGTCCAGTCGTGGCCGACTCTAGGGTTGCGGCGCTCATCTCGCTTTATTGGCCGAGGGAGCCGGTGTACAGCTTCCGGGTCATGTGGCCAGCGTGACTAAGCCCCTTCTGGCGAACCAGAGCAATGCACGGAAACACTGTTTACCTTCCCAACAGTGTGGTACCTATTTTTCTACTTGCACTTTGACGTGCTTTCGAACTGCTAGGTTGGCAGGAGCAGGGACCGAGCTACGGGAGCTCACCCCATCGTGGGGATTTGAACTGCCGACCTTCTGATTGGCAAGTCCTAGGCTCTGTGGTGTAACCCACAGCGCCACCCATGTCCCTTTTAATATGGCCTTAGTCTTCTGCTAAATTCGAGTGGAGTGCAAATATATACATTTTCTTTTTTATATTAAAAAAAAGATATATAAAAGACCATGTTTGCATCCTGAATTGCAGAACATGAATCTTAGCTAGGATTGTCCAATGAGGATTTCACCCAAAGCAGAAGTCAAATTCATTTTAGAGATACATCCCAGGGGAAATCAGTTGGAAGTGTGTGCATGGAATCAATTGGAAGTGTGTGCAAATTTGGAATTTCCTACAAATCCTGGAAAATAAAAAAAGATTAATGGGTTTCTTCTTGTGTTCTTGTGCAGTAGAACCCACCTCAGTGGAAACACCTCTTCTTGTATTTTGTTTGTTTAAAATGTTTTTAGGCCACTTTCCTGGGCAAATGCCCATCCAAAACAGCTTGCAAACTGAGGTTCAGGGAACTTCAAGGGTCCCCTAAACCCTTATACCCCAGCTTGATCGCTGAGATCAGCTGCAGAACTTCTGTTGAGAGATCCCTGAGTTGGTGAGGCTCATCTGACAATGAGAAACTGAGTCTTTAGTGGCATCAGCCTAGCCCTGTGGAATATACTGCTAGTAGAGATTTAATGGGCATCTTCTGTGACAACTTTTAAATACCTTCTGGGACCTGTTCTGCCAGGCTTATGCGGGCACTTAAGAAACCATCCTCCTCCAGTGGTTAACTGATATCTGTTTTTAACCTGTATGGTTTTATGTTTTTGTTGCTGTAAACATATTATTTTATTTGCTTTATGCAAGTTACTTTTAGAAACAAACAATATATATATATTAAAAGGTGTCACATTTTCTTTGAAGTCTTCACATATGTCAGCTGTTTTCTGGTCCCCATGCTAACAGTGGCT